>NC_072496.1:13182108-14555561 GCF_027574615.1 Eptesicus fuscus
AACCCGAGCACGTGACCTCCTGCTTTATAGGTCGACACTCAGCCACTGAGCCACGCCGGCTGGGCTATTTAACTTGGCTTTTAGTAATGACTGTATTGAACAACCAGCTCACACAATTCTTGAAATTTAACAACTGGCTCTTTTGAGCTGGCACATGCCAACTCCACTCACCACTGGGTCAGAAGCAAACAGGTTGAGGAAAACAACCAATTGTGCCATCCTAATGAATCCTGGTTATCATCAGGCATAAGGAAGGCGGACTGGGAAGAATCCATTTTCTCTTTGCCTGTACGTCATCTCTTCATACTAGTCCGTTCTCCAGACCAGCCGCCCGGGCTGGAGAGCCGCGGGTCCCTGACTTCCTCCACGTCCTCGAGTCTCTCTGTCATCATCACAAAGTTCCACTTCTCGCCCCGTGACCACTGCTGCAGGAAGGACCGCTTTATCTGGACCCTCCGAACCCTCTCTCACCTGCTCTGCCTCCCTGCCCCTGGGCCTCACTGGTCTCATCCACCCAGGACAGCTGCCCGAGGCACCTTCTCAGAACACAAACCGGGTTATTGCCCTTTAATAACTCCGTGGCATCTCATCCTCTTCTGAGTAAAGATCAAACATTTTCTAAGAAACGTAAGGTCCTTCCAATCTAACATGTCAGCTTCGTCGCCCCATGTCACCCAACTCGCATTCCACACTGCGAGCAGTCACTGAACCCCTCCGGTGCCATGGTCACTGTCGATTCCAGCTGTTCTTTACATGTGCATTGCCCGCAGGAACCCCCGTGCAAACCCCAACTCCTTCTGAGCCAGCTCAAGGCTTCCTACCCCCCAGACAGGCTAATCATCTCAAAAGCAACTTGCTTGTAGTGTGACCTGAGCATCTGTGAACGTATGTTTTGTGCCCCAATTATCCCGTGAACCCCAGAGCGGAGGATACTCGGTTCATTCTTGCATTCCCAATATTTTACTGCAGGTGGAGAGGCTTGCTACATCTACTGTAAAAGGAAATAGCAGATAATCGAAAACACACCTTCTCTTGAGGCAATGCCAACCTCTGGGGGCACAACCCTCTAAGAGTTGTCCTACTTACCGGGCCACTGTCATTCTACATTCACCTCATATCCATTGGATAATTGTTCAGTACCTACTATGTGCTATCCATTGGGTGGGGTGGGGGAAGGATGACAATAGAAACGAGTGAGACATAGACATAGACAGCACGATTCTGTTCTACCGGCCACGGATAGAGGGGGCCAGAGTCCCCTGGAGGAGTTGGAAAGGATGGGTACAAACTCACTGCCCTTGACCCTCACCAAATGTTAGGTCCCAAATCAAGTACAAAAAAGGAAATCCTGACTCTTTTTAATGATTACCTAGCATCAAGTGCTACCTGTTACATTGTGAAATTTTCACATTAAATGGAATATATTTCAAAGCCTGAACCAGATTGATGTATTGTTAAATAAGAGCCACAAGGTGGGGAAAAGGAGGTTTACAGTTCTGAGTACATGAAACAGAGTGATTCTTGTGTTATTACTTACTAATTATTATATTATTTTCCACACAAACACTGCGAACCTAGCTTTGCCCACCCTGTATCAGACACATCAAGGAGGCACCAAACGCGTGGCGTCTCCTCTTCTACACGGATGCTCCGTGCGACCTGGATACGTCGCTTCAGCCTCCCTGGGCCTCTGCTCTCTCCCCGACCGAATGGAAATGAGGATGAACCCACCCGTCCAGCTCTGCAAGGGACCGAGACAGCGGGGGACACAGCAGATACAAACGCCCCGAGAAATCCCTTTGCAAATGTGAGGTCTGACCTCAGGGTCATGAAATGCATTTCTGATGGGCTCATCACAAAGCAAAAGGATGGCACCTCTTCTATTATATCTGCTTGGTTTGTTGTTGGTTTTTTTGCTGAAGGTAAAATCATGTTCCTCATCAATTTAACAGCTAAAAGCATGTAATGGTGGGACCATCTCTAAGGGAGACCAAGCTCACATTTTAGGATTCATTATTCCTTCATTCCTTAATTCAGTCTACCAACAAATACATATCGAGCAGCAACTATAAGCAGAACATTGTAAAAATACATTGTGTGAGGTGTTTTATATAGCAATGTATGGAATGGGCTTAACCTCAGATGCTGAAGATCTAAGAGATTTTCAGAAAAATACTGATATGCATATATATATGTATGTGTATACACACACACACACACACATATATATATCAGAAGAAAGAATGGATATTTCCATAGATATACACAAACACACATTTTAAGGGACATTAAAAAGTAATAGTCATTTCCTATATGACCTATAAAATGCATGTTTAAATGAACATATAGCCGAAACCGGTTTGGCTCAGTGGATAGAGCGTCGGCCTGTGGACTGAAAGGTCCCAGGTTCGATTCTGGTCAAGGGCATGTACCTTGGTTGTGGGCACATCCCCAGTAGGGGGTGTGCAGGAGGCAGCTGATCGATGTTTCTCTCTCATCGATGTTTCTAACTCTCTATCCCTCTCCCTTCCTCTCTGTAAAAAAAATCAATAAAATATATTTATAAATAAATAAATAAATGAATGAATGAATGAATGAATGAATATATAAATATGAGCAAGGAATACCATAGCCCCTTAAGGGCTATCGGATTCTTCAGGTCCCAGCTAAAGCTACCAAAACAGACATACAAAGTGTACAAAGATATTCTGTTGTTGCTATCAATCCTTCTGGCCCTGCATGGAAAGAGTATCTTCAAATGACAGGCAGGACGTAGTTAGATGTGTGTGGGTGAGAGAAGGGTACAGGGACAGGCCTGCGCTTTCCACCAGGCGAATCAGCAGCAACAGAAAGGCCCAGAAGGCTGAAAGGAAACGAAGAGATATCCGAGTCCCACCACAGCGAGCACCAGGCCAGGAAGAAAGTCCGCTCACAAGATGGCCAATAAAACTCCCCAAATCCTGACTTGGTAAGATCTGCAGAGGAGTTCCAAGTGAGGGGAAGCGGAGGGAACGTTTTTAAGTGTTCTATATCCTGCAGTTAAAAATAAGCCCGCGTCTCCGTCGGAAGGTGTCTAACCCGAAGACATCGCTTCTTGGAGCGAGTCCCATGTGCATTCATTTCCATATCACGATCGCTAACCACACTCGTCAGTGACTCGCTGGGTGTTGCTCGCGGCCTACCGTTTATTTGGATCCTTTATCAAGAGCCCTGATAGCAGTGATTTTGCATCGGAGGAGAGTGTGCGAGGAAATTTGATGTCTTCCATCAGGATCAGCTCGAACAGCTTCTCGTGGTCCTGGTTGTAGAAGGGCAGCCTCCCACACATCATCTCATACATGACGACGCCCAGGCCCCACCAGTCCACGGCCCGGCCATAGTCGTTGTCTTCCAACACCTGAGAGCGAGACCAGCGAGAAGGTTAGCTATCGCACACGGAATTCTAAAGCACCGTTTATGAAACGTGAGATTCTCACGGAAAAATGGATCCTCACTCTCACAGCCTGGGTAAGCAAGGTTTAGATCTTGATCTCTGAACATGAAGCGTCCTCCAAAGATATCAATCACACCAACTATTTGAAAGGTTCGATATTTACCCGGAGATGGTCAGTGTAGACATAAGGGGTAGGCCAGACAACCAATGCCAAGTGAAGGAGCATGGGAGCGGGCTGAGGATCAGACAAACCGTCAGCAGGCTTGCACATGGTCTCTTAGGCCTACTGAACTGTTCAGTCTGGTTCACCAATGGGCCCTTTAAGTAGCAGCTTAGAGCTGAGCCATGCAGATTGGGGGGCACGGAACATGCCTTGCACATTTCCTGCTTGAGAAGAACTAGGGGACACGGATCAAACGTGGAAGACAGGAGAGAGCAGGCAACATCATGGAGAAGCGCGCAGGGCAGGGCCGCCAGGAAAATGTTGGACCGCGTTGGAGGCCCCTCCATGCGGCAACTCGGGAAATTGGCAGCCGCCAATGTGAGTCTGAAGATCTGTCGTTTGGGCTAATAAACTCGAGTATCCAAAGCTTACGTACCCCGTGGCCATTTCTTAAACACAAACAAAATCTGGGACTCAATACCTCTGTAACATATACCCTTTTTTGTTTGTTTGTTTATCCTCACAGGAGGGTATTTTTTCCATTGCTTGTCAGAGAGAGTGGGAGGGAGGGAGGGGGAGAGAGAGAGAAACATCGATGTGAGAGAGAGACACATCGGCTGGTTGCCTCCTGCACGCGCCCCAACCAGGGTCGGGAAGAGAACCCGAAACCCAGGTACATGCCTTTGACCAGGAATCAAACTTGAGATCCTTGGGTGTGCCAGCTGATGCTCTAACCACTGAACTACATCCACCAGGGGTTATGCCTTAAATCTGTTTTTGCAAAATACATAACACGCAAAATTAATTTAGTAAGAAATGATATGAAAGCATCAGGCTCTGTTAGAGCAGCCTGCTCGCATCGGAACATGATAACTTGCTATTTGTCCCAGTAAAAAAAAAATTAAAAAAAATTTTTTTATTGATTTCAGAGAGGAAGGGAGAGGGAGCGAGAGACAGAAACATCAATGAAGAGAGAGAATCATTGATTGCCTACCTCCTACACGCCCCCTACTGGGGATTGAGCCTACAACCTGGGCATGTGCCCTGGACCAGAATCGAACCAGGGACCTTCAGTCTGCAGGCAGACGCCCTATCCACTGAGCCAAACCAGCTAGGGCTGTCCCAGGAAAATTTTGATCATTTTTTTTAATTAGATTTGCTCCTCATTCAATGGAATTTTCTTCATTTATTTGCAACTTTCAATATTTTATTTTAAATTATTATATTTGAATAATCTTAAAGCTTACTTGTGATCCTCTTAGCTCTGGGATAAACAGATCAAGAAAACCATACCTATGACATTTATCAATTAAAAAAATCTTACAACTGATTACCTAAGAGCATTCGATACGAAACAAGGTAGTGCTCGTGTTCTAATCTAAACTTTCTCAGTTTGAAGCAAGCACACTGTTGAAGATGACTCCGATGTGAGTTTTATTTAAAATTTACCAATACTTCCATGGAATCCCACGTGACATGTTGACAGTTAAGGCCCTTTGGCTCACTGGGTATTTAAAGATGGAGCGTGCCCTAACCTGTTTGGCTCAGTGGATAGAGTGTCGGCCTGCAGACTGGAAGGTCCCAGGTTCGATTCCGGTCAAGGGCATGTACCTTGGTTGCGGGCACATCCCCAGTGCAGGGTGTGCAGGAGGCAGCTGATCGATGTTTCTCTCTCATCGATGTTTCTAACTCTCTATCTCTCTCCCTTCCTCTCTGTAAAAAAAATCAATGAAATATATTTTTTAAAAAAAGATGTAGTGTATAATTTCAAGAAAAAACTATGCTACTTAAAGATATATTAGTAGTATTTTCAAGGGCTATGAAAAGATTTTTAATTCGACTGTATCACTGTTCCGTGGCTAAAGCAGCGTAGGGCAACACTGGCAAGAGAGAACTCAAGTCCAGCTCCGACATTTTCCAAAAATCTTCTGGAAATCACAGCTAAGCAAAAATTTTCAGGAAAAACAACAAATTCTCATTTTTATCTTTAGCCCCAAACATTTCAAATATCTATTTGCTTGAGATGAGTAATGTGAGAACGTAAAAAAAAACAAGAGAAAAATCTAAAGAAGCGAGACATTCTACTTGTGTACTTAGAGGAAATGCTGTAACAGCTAATTTTTCAATACCAGTGACTTTCGATTATTCAAGAATCTATCTCATGCCCGATTAGTAGAATGCATTGTATTGTTTGTGGGCCTTTTGCAAACAGATTCAGGATTTTACCTAAGAACAAAAAATTTTAAAATCTCTGCATTCCTACACCACCAGCAAAACAGTGGCACACGCAGCGAGCCAAATGTGGTTTTTAACCTCTTTTTTCATAAAACCATAAAAAGCATAAAAGCTGGATTAACTGCCTCCCGAACCCACGTTTCACCAGCCGGGTTCTCATCCCCAGCTGGCAAAACTGGCAATCCTTTATTTTTGTTTAAATACCTGGTTTGCAGCCAGAAGGGAAAGTGAGTACATTATATAAAAAAAAAAAGGGGGGGGGGTATTTTTTGAAGAGAAATAAGCATCTGAAAAAATAAAACTGCATTGTACCAAAATCTGTTTGATAAAATAAAATGCATTTTATTTAGGTTTGTAAAATGAACACTGATTCTCCAACTAAGTGGTTTGCTTTTGAACATAATGTGCTCTAACTGATATATAGATGTAATGCTACAACTGCGGTATCACTTTGTACTGAACAAATCTGATGTGATGTATTACCTTTTTGACACATAAGCTTAAGCTATGTTAAGGAGAAACCACCCTAAGATCTAAGAGTCTGTGCTGTCAATTACAAAGAAAGATTTCTGTTCAACTCCTCCCTCCAAACAGCTGGGAGATGAAACAGACGAGAAATGAAAGTGACTCCAATATCCTACACGTGGACATACTAGTATAATATGAAACGTGTCATTATTCACATACTCTCCTTTCGCACTCCTTAAATATAAATTATTTCAAAACGCAATACTTGGGAAAACTCTAGAAATTCCAGAGTGAACTTAAAATCCACAGCCTCTTTTATATTATTTTTAGAAGATAATTTTCTCCCTTACTCAGAGCACTTCATTTTCCACAATTACGGAAACATATAAAATTTATATTCTTTAACCTGAGAGTTGCCATTCCTTTCTGGCTGCCTCTGATGATTTTTTTTTTTTCCCAGCAAAAAGGCTGATTTACTTCCGGGTCATTGTGAAGGGCCAAGGGCGTGCTGGATGCTAACAGAGGAGCAATGGTCCTATGCCCCGCAGCTCTGTACAACGCACATCGTCACATAATTTAAGCAGAAATGCAGATCAGCACCTGCTCCCGGGGAAATAACCCACTAAAAGGCTTCTCTTCAAGAAAGTGTCTAAAGAAAGTGTCTCTTTGCCATGAAGTCCATGTTGCTGACATGGAGCGACACGCCAGCGGTAAGCATGGCCTAGACGCTGGGCATTGCCTTCGGTCCCTATTGCTGTGTGACATACATGGACCTTTACGTTATAACTGCATCGAACACGAATGCCCAGACAGACACACAGGACAAGAGGGTCAGGAACACACAGAAATGTGAACGGTAACCAACGATGGGAGGCCCTGGCCCGTGTGGCTCAGTGGGTAGAGCGTCGGCCTGCGGACTGAAGGCTCCCGGGTTCGATTCCGGTGAAGGGCACATGCCCAGGTTGCGGGCTGATCCCCAGTAGGGGGCGTGCAGGAGGCAGCCGATCCATGGTTCTCTCTCATCATCATTGATGTTTCTATCTTTCTCCCCATCTCCCTTCCTCTCTGAAATCAATACAAATATATTAAAAAACAACAAACAAACAAACAAAAAAAGATGGGCGGTCCCATGGAGCCCCACCCACACAGCGCAAACCCGGGACACGGGCATCCTTTGCTCGCCCAGGACCAGAGCCCGCGTCATTCAAGGAGGGGCCAGCAGGTGCCAAGGACTATGAAGTAAGCTGGTGATATCTGATTAGCATTGGGTAACATTTGATGTGGGCACTTTCATTTCTGGAACAACCAGGTGAGTTGGAAAACTCAGCATAAATAGCTCTTGAATGGCTATTGATTTAGATAAATTAACTAATACACTATGTCTTTTAAAATGATACCATCAATGGAAATTCCCAATGTAAATATTTACTTGGCTAATGGACACTTAAGAAAACACACATATTCAATCCAATACCCTTTTACCAGTTAGGGTTTACTGGGAGGCTGAAAGGATGCCTCTTTGAGCGTGTTCGCCCAGGCCACAGAACGCACCCGAGGCAAGCAATTATAAGGGGGCGATGTGTGCCCCCGAGTGGCTCACTGCTCAACAATAATCCAGACAGAACAGATGGGAGGGGGAGGGATTCAACGTCTGAACACACTGTCTGCACACCTAGGCTGTGAAAGTAAACTGTGAACTTGGATGAACCAATTTACCGCTAATTCAAAATTTTTTTTTTTTCTGGTACCCATACATTTCAGGTAGCTGATAGGTGTGTGTTTTATAGATACTCACGCCGACACACTTTCTCTTTTGTGGGAATCCTTCCCATCACAAGAATTTGCTTTAAAAAAAAAAAGGCCTATAACTATCCTAATTCAGATTCTGAAACGTACTGCAGCTTTGGGGGGAGTATATATTTCATAAGAATTAAGGATTCCATGTTTCTTCGTATTTTCTTCATAACGGTTCAACTGCTCTAATAATTCCTAAGAGACTGTAACTGCCCCCCTGCTGGGACCCAGAATGCTGTGGCTTCCTGGCTACCTCCTCGCATGCACACACTCCCTGCATGCAGCTAACATGGGACTACAAAAGCAATCTGTGGCCAGAACAGGCAACATCCTTGATGGATGCAATGCTGGTGACTAAATCACGCTTACACATATCTTCCCAGAGATTTCTATGCTTCCTTTCATGAGATTTTTAAGATGGGATTTTTAAGAAACTGGGGCTTTGTGACCCAAGTAAACACAGCCATTGTCAAATACCGCAGGTTACCAGCTAGCCGTTAGCTTCGTACACGTTCTTATGCTTCGGAGAATTTAAAATTAAACTTTATGCTAACCTGGAACCATTCCCAAGTGCTACATGCAAATTAAATCCAAAAGACCACATAACACTGAAAAAATTTCAAGTGAAAAATAGCTACTATAGAACTTTCAGATCGCTAGGCAAGTAAAAGCTGCTGCTTCTAAACACCAACAGACATCAACATTGAACTAAAAAGTATCATTTAGGTTCATATTTTAAAAGTGTCCAATTTGGGTCCAGCCAGTGTGGCTCAGTGGTTGAGCATTGACCTATGAACCAGGAGGTCATAGTTTGATTCCCGGTCAGGGCACATGCCCAGGTTGAGGGCTCGATCCCCGTGTGGGGCGTGCAGGAGGCAGCCGATCAATGATTCTCTCTCATCATTGATATTTCTCTCTCTCTCCCTTCTTTTCTGAAATCAATTTAAAAAAATAAAATAAATATATATATTTACTTTATTTTAAATAAATAAATATATTTTAAGTAAATATATTTATTTTTATTTATATATATTTAATATATTATATATATACATATATATGTATATATATATTTTTTTTTACTTTTTTTTTTTTAAGTGTCCAATTTGGGGACAAAATGGGATGATTTTGAATATGATCTGGAAACAGTATAAGCAGTGAGCCGGATATCTGACACAAGTGCTTACATATGAATTCTGATTACAAAGCACACACCTCCCACCTGAACTAACCACCATGAACCTCGACTCCATCTGCCCCTGGACACTGCGATGAGCCCTTTACAGAACCATGCGGAAGGCGGAGGCTTTCCAGCATCCCTTCAGAGACAGGTGTTTCATGAATTTTTCATGGTGAAATGAAGTATCAGGGAGGCGCACACTTTTAGAAAGGCTACCAACACCACTTTTTATTTTCACAGAAACCTTAGACGTGTTAAGACTTAAGTTTCACAATCTGGTAGGAATAGTAGGATTGTGTCCAGGGGCTAAGCGAAATGTGAGTCTGTGAGCTACCGTGTTTACCTACAGATGAAATGTGCAAACGTGAAATAACTTGGGCCTCATTTATTTCTCTTAAGATCTCCTGACGATAGTCCTGAAAGAGCCCATAAAATGGCACCTTTTATATTTTTTCTTGTTGTATTTAAAATAAGTGAATAAAATGCCATTCAATACATTTAAGTCTAGTTTGGTTCCAACTACTCCCCCTGCCTGCACTGTTCCATGCTACCGACGACCTCTGCCTGTAATTTACATGTTTCTCCCAACTCATTTCTAAGTAGTTATGTGGATCTCTGGTTTTAGATCCCCTCTATAGAATTTAATTTCCATTTGTACTATTATCTATACAGCATCACAATGGCTTTGAGTAAATCTTTACCTCAAAATATTCTGGTCTATTTCAGATATTTTCAAAATCTGGATTACATAAAATGTATTAAAGAGAGGAGGTTTCAAAAGAAAAATGGATACAATGACAGTAAGTGGATGTTCTCTAAAAATGAGGTTCTAAAATCTAAGAAGGCATCAAAAATACATTTTCATCCACTGGAAAAAATGTTTTCCGTGGTATGAAACAGAATTATAAACACGTTTTCTCTGAATAGCATTTCCCAACAATCCAGTTTCTCTTTTTTTTTTTTTTTGCCATCTTTTTGTTAGTTCTAACTTGATTATCAAATAATTTTTATTTTTACACTATTACAGAAGTGCATTTCTCTGGGTTTCCAAAACCACCTTATTCAACCTCCCCCATCTGTCACCATCTGCTTCCTTTTAGCGTGTACTTTTTGTGTGATCGCATAAACACGTGAAAAATAACTAACGTGCAGATGACTATCTGCCGGTACATTTGAGGACTGGGCATAATAAAAGTGAATTGCCAAAACGCACTTAACACTTTTAATTTTGTTGGGTCTTGCATGTGAGCCGCATTTGATTTTCAGACTGCTTTGCAGTTGGAGAGTTGATCAGGTACTGCTAACTCAAGAGCAAAGCTGAGACTAAATAATTAGCGCTGCATAAAGTGGCTTGGATTCGGCGAGAGCCAACTCGGATAATAAACCTTAACAGGAAGGTTTGATGCGTGATTTCTAATTTTTTTTTTTTAATCATTTCGAGGAGTGAAAAGAAGAGTAGGGTTTGCAAAAACAAATTCCCCTCAAAATATATTATTGTCCGTAATGCATGGCAGGTCAAGCTTACTTCCTTCCAGGGGCAGTAAGAGCGAAAACACGTTCATTTATAACTATGGAGGCAAGTGCATTTTTTGAGCTGTAACTTAATCTCTTGAAAAATACATTATTCCCAGCCTCCCCCGCCCTGCAACTCTAAAGATCTATAATTCATCAAAAGACCTCAGAGAACAAATATTTTTTAAAATATTCCTTTTTCAACAAATGGCCTTTTTACACTGTCACACTTATCTTTTCTGGTGGTCTTTGCCACAGAAGAAACTTAAGCTCATTTGAAACTTAAGTTTACTTAAAAATCAGCGGCGAATCTGCTACATAGCACAATTAAGCGGGTTGAGCTGACTTTTCACAGCCTTTTTGAAGCATCTTTTAAATGCCTTTCACCTATCTTTCCACAGCAAAGCATTTCCGGCAGATAATGGAGAAGGTACAGGAAGGGGAGCCGAGGGGGGGCGGGGTGTGGAGTAGCCAGGTCTCTCTGTATCGCGTCAACGAGTCTTCAGCAAGAGGAGGAGGAAATGCTGACAGGGAGCCATTCCCCAGAGCAGCAGTGCCCAGCACTGCATCCAGGTCCGACTTCCATGCCATCTAGAAAAGTCTGGCCCGTGTGGCTCAGTGGTTGAGCATTAGCCCATGCACCCGGAGGGGACCAGTTCCATTCCCGGTCAGGGCAACAAGCCTGGGTTGCAGGCTCGATCCCCAGTAGGGGGCATGCAGGAGGAAGCCGATCAATGTTTCTCTCTCATCAATGTTTCTATCTCTCTCTCCCTCTCACTGAAATCAATAAAAAAAAAATTATTTTTAAATAAAGGCGGGCATTAATAAAGGGAAGTACTAGAAATTTCAGGGTTCAGCTCGTACCGATCCCCCCCAACTGACCATCTGATCACAGTGTGGCCTTCTCTCAATTCCAAAGGGTTTTCCCTCCTTCGCGAGACCCAGCCTAACTCTGCATTCCCCCCGACCCACCTGCTGCCTCTTCTCTTCCTGCTCCCTCCGCGCAGGCTCGCGTCTCTCCTTTAATCCCGCCACACCCTACACAACTCCAGCACAGCAGTTCCTGTTTGCACAGTAATCGTTCTCCATAGCTCATCCCCTTAGCAAACACTAAGATACTTGAGGACAAAAACCATTTCTTACCATCTTTGTATTCCCAGCACCTAACATAATGCATGACACCTAATGAATATTCATGAATATTTCCTTAGTGGATGGATGAGTGATCTGAGCGAAACGGTTCACATCCAAGACCAGAAGAACTCAGGTGCTTGCTCTTAAAAGAGTGAACACGTTCAAAATGATCCTGATTTAACAAACATGTAGGTGCTTGACAAGAAAAAACTTAAAAAAAAAGAATTAAAACTGCATGAGAAGTTAGTTGCTTCAAGGTTTATCATTCTCAAACAGTAACTACAATGATCACTCTCCCCAATAAAAATGAGGGGCAAGGTTTTAATTATGAATCAGTTTGTAGCAGCCATGGATATATAAACTGCTTTTAAAAATCAGACTTCTGCAATATTAAAATTTACACACACACACACTCACACACACACACACACAGTCTTTTTCTTGTCTTTAAAAAGAAATTGGTAATTTCTTAGAAATTATCAACTTTCTATTTAGAAACAATTGGGCTCTTCTCACATTATGTTCTTGGTTTTGTTCTTCAGTTGATGACATTTTGATATAGAACAGTCCCTTTGTTTCTCTGATCCTCTGCTTTTAAAATGAGATGTATTTACCTTCTTCGGAAATAATTTTCCCTAATAGTGACACAACTGATTTTGTTATTCTAAAAATGGGATAACATCATCCAAGGCAAGTGGATAGGTAGCAGGGAAACTGAACTCCAGAGAAACAAAAAAATGTGTTTTGCATGAGCGTTCACAATCCTATTCCAGAGTGAGTCCCCTGAGAGCGCTGTCCTTTGCGTCGTGTAGCCACATCACCCAGAAACACGCCGCGCCCCCCCGCCCCCCCCCCGCCCCCTCAACATAGCAGACACACAATATATGCCTGTGGATAAGCAAAGAAAGCAAGTCTTCCGGACCCTCTGCCTGGGGTCGTCAGTGGGAGATGCCATTATTTCATGAACTCTCCCAGTGAAATACTTTCTAGTAATTATGAATTTGGACAGCACCTCAAATACAAACGACCAGTGTCTTTGTTTCTAAGGAAAATCCAAATGGTTCATATAACTGAGTATTTTCCAAGTCATTCAATTATCCTGTTTCAATAAATGAGTCAAAAAAGGCTTAATCACAAAATGAAATGTACATGGCCAACTCAAAATGGACTTACGCTACTATAGTTAGTACCTTTATGTTCATCAAGTTTATAAAATATCCTTGCCCTACAATGTCATGTTAAACAGTGGAAGGAAAATAGATTTGGTTCATGTTGCAATTCAGGTAAGAATAGTAGGAACTGCAAGTTTTGTTCATGCTGAAATGTCTCCTGGGCAAGCATTAGGTCAACGTTCCCTTTTGGGCTGAACGGAGCCCCGCCCACCTCTGGCGCCAGGTACTCCGGGGTCCCACAGAAGGTCTTCATGGTGGCCGTGTCGGTGATCCCCTCTTTGCAGAGTCCGAAATCTGTGATTTTTATGTGGCCATCTTTGTCCAGCATCAAATTCTCCAACTGCACAGGAAGGAAAAGGACAGATTATTCTACAGTCTTCCAATCTAGGAAAACACTGTTTGGAAACAAATACCGAATGCTGAGAAAGAGACTTTGAAAGAGGACACAGTTGTTAATAGAACTTTCAGGACTTACAAACCCTGTAGCTTCGTAATCCTATGTAATAAAGAGGGAACATGCTAATTGACCCTCACGCCATCACAAAATGGCAGCGCCCACAGCCAATAAAGAGGAAATATGCTAATTGACTGCCCCGCCCTCAAAGATGGCAGTTCCCACAGCCAATAAGGAGGGACTATGCTAATTGACTGCCACGCCCTCAAAGATGGTGAAGCCCTCAAAGATGGTGGTGCCCACAGCCACAAGATGGCGGCGCCCAGCCCCCTCAGCCCTGCCCGCCCCCAGGCGGGCCCAGCCGCTCCACACGCCTGCCTCTGAAGTCCCCCAGTCCTCTCAGCCCCCCAGGGCCGCCCGAGGCTCAGGTAACCAGGGCTGGCTGAGGCTTGCGCTGCCGGCAGTGGCAGCAGCAGAGATTTGATGGGGCGTCGCTTTCCCCTGATTGCCGGGTCGCCTCCCGCCCTTGAGGGCTCCCGGACTGTAAGGGGGGCAGGCTGGGCTGAGGGACCCCCCCTTCCAGTGCATGAATTTCCATGCACCGGGCCTCTAGTTCATATATAAAAAGAAACATGTTTTATCAAATATTTTGATGATGAAATTATTGATTATTTAATCCATTGGGAGTCAGAGCCATTATTGTGTAAGAACTAAAGCTCACCTAATTTTTCAAAGTAGAAACCAATCCTCTTTTTATGTAAATAAATTGTGACCTAAATAATCCCAAAGAGATGAGTATCTTTTTCTGGATACATACAGATGGTTTTCAACACTTTCTCTTGGGAATCTATTGCTATTATAAAATAGTCATGTATAGGAATGTTTTTTGGTGGTGGTTGCAAATCAAACCTAAATCGTATTTTGAAAAGTAAGGTGGTATCCTCTTCTGTAGTTCTTTGTGATAAAGAAATACCAACCCTTTCAAACATTAAAAGGTAAAGAATGTCAAAGCCAAACAGTCAACAGTTAATGAAAATATATAGCACTAATATTATACAATTGGAATCTTTTTGAAGCCATTAATGAAAACACACCCAAGAGAATCTCAGAGATTTAACTAAGTAGCAAGATCATTTGCCTCAAGAGAAAATTATGACATGCAAGGGTAGAGTTTGTGCAAAGCCAATATCATTAAAAATAACATCAATAACTGATCATTTTCCTCTCCTATTTTGAACCCAAAGTTATGACTGTCATCACACATAGATACCTATGGTTCTGAGTTGTGATCTATGGCCTCACAGACACGGGGCCTAGCCTTACCCACTCATGTGGATATAAATACACATGAGAAATTATTAACAGAATGAATGAAAATTAACTTACTAAACAAGTAGGCAACTTATTCTACTCCTTAGTGTGATGATCTATGCAAGTGCTTACCTGGACTCTGAAGTCAATATCCAATTCAAACCAGAACTCCATATATGAAAATAAATGACTGCATATACAATGGGATGACATCATACTGTTCTATCACCCAGTGTCTTATAAACCAGAAACTAAATGCAGTAAAGCAAGCTGAGCTCACTGAAGGGAAGACCAGACAGACATATGTCCTCAGGGGTGGTTCTAACTGTGCTCCCTGGCTGATCTACACGCTTCATACATGCTTCCTTTATGGCATATAGTTCAGCGAAGTGAGGCTGCTGAGCTTTTCAAAATAGGAGTTCTTTTATTTTATCTAAATTCAGAAATATTGCGCCTTCCATATGCTTCTCTACTAGCTGGAACCTAAAAGTAAAGCCTAATTTGCACAAATGACAACAAGTCCATCTCTTCTTCATGCTTCCAGACTTCTCCCTTTTCCCTTTTTCTTCCTCCCTCTGCTAGCTTGCTGTAATGAGAAACGTAAGTATTTACTGGAGGGTCTGTTGTTTTGTTGAATAAAAGCATACATGTCCTGCTCCTAATTTTTTAAGAAGATGCTGATGGTTTAAATGTAGGAATGTATTATAGTATATACAAATAAAACCAACTTAAGTTCTTTAAATGCTGTATAATCTTTTAAAAAATATTTAATAAATCTGTTTTACCAGTACATAAAAAATTCTTATAAAATCTCCAAATGATATTACTGTGTAAAATGTGAATGTACTATCTACTCCGTTCCTTCCCACTCCCCCCCCCCCCCCGCCCACACCTGCCCTCTATATGCCTCATATGCATGGGGAAGAATGCATGGAAGCATGGCAGCATGCACTATGTCTCCACATTCTGACAAGGCTACTTTGTCATGTAGTTTAAATCCTGGCTCTTAACTAATTCTCTACCCTCAGATCTCATCTCTGAGCTCACACCAAAGTCTGGGGGACGATGAATGAAATGCGGTAGAGGGATAGGGTTGGGGAAGGAACAGATTGAAGGTGAATGAGAGTTCTAGTTTGCCCAGAACATAAGAGGGTTTCCTGGGATGCAGAACTTAACAAGTTCTGGAATTGGGAAGTCCTGGGCAAACCAGGTCATCCTCCTTGTCTTATGAATCAGCTTTAAAATATTACAATGGTACAGGAAGCAATGAGGTCAGCCTCAGGGGTGACTGAGAAGTGGGGTGAGGGGCGTGATGGCAGGGTGACAGCACACTGCACGCAGGCAGTACAAGCACAATGAGTAAGAGTGTGGGGTCAAGTTAGAGAACTCACACGTAACAAGTTTTACCCCTTCTCACTGTGTGACCTTAGGCTATTGACTTCTATGTGCCTCAACTTCATCTATAAAACAGAGGCAAATAACAGTAGCAACCTAATGTGATTATTTTGAGAATTAAATGAGATACTGACTCCAGAACTCAACACACTGGAAGCATTCAATGACTCTATTGATCATTATTAAATACTAGAGGCCGGGTGCACGGGATTTGTGCACTGGTTGGGGCGTGGACTGCGGGGATCAGCTCACTGGTCAGCTGAGCAGCTGTGGACCCCGCCAGTCAGCCACTGTGGGAGTTCACTGACCACCAGGGGGCAGCTCCTGCACTGAGGGTCTGCGCCCTGGTGGTCAGTATGCATCATAGCAACTGGTCGACCAGTCATTCTGGTCGTTCCACCATTTGGTTGCTGGGCTTTCATTACATAGGATAGCATTTAATGGTCGATGTATAAATTAATAGAATGGTGTGTGCTTTTCTAGATAAACAAAACTAAAATTTCATAACTTTAAAGCCAGTTATTGTACAACAGTGTCCACCTTTTCCCATCAACTATTTTTCTACTCTCACCGTCCTGAAATATCACTCTGCTGAGCAAGAATGACAAAAACAACTTGTCCCCCAAGAGTATGAATGACAGTCAGAGATGCATCACCTTAAAAAAAAAAACACCCCGGATCCAGTGTATATGATAAGCCAGGGTAATCCAATATCCAGTCTTGTTACAATAGGTATTTTACACAGATGCATAGCAACTCTCTGGAACATATAAGGACCATTAGTGAGCCTGGCTGGCGTGGCTCAGGGGTTGAACATGGACCTATGAACCAGGAGGTCACAGTTGGATTCCCTGTCAGGGCACATGCCCAGGGGTTGCAGGCTTGATCCCCAGTGTGTGGCGTACAGGAGGCAGCCGATCAATGATTCTCTCTGATCATTGATGTTTCTATCTCTTTCCCTCTCCCTTTCTCTCTGAGATAGATAGATAGATAGATATAGATAGATAGATAGATAGATAGATAGATAGATAGAACCATCAGTGTTGTGGAGGATGAGCAGAATCAATCACCTGGAAGTCCTTTCCAGGCGGATCACAGACCTGGACAGAGTGGAACACTCGGGTGTCAATTCCTAATGCACCTAACACTAATGTACCCAGGATTCCCCACCCTCGGAGCGCTTCCCCTATGTAAAGAAGGGGTGTACACATCTACCTCCGATCTCTCCTTGGCTCTCTCTCCTAAACACCCTGGCTTTCCTTCTTCCTTTTGTTAGCCACAGAATGCAACATGCACACTGTCGCTGATGGTCAGGTTCTCTCCCCGGATGAACCTCAGTGCATCTGTTTTATCACCATACTTAGTCCTCGTTTACAAGGGCATTATGCTCATGCTTAATGGATGCACCCACTGTCAAAAGCAATGATGAAGACAAACGGGGGGTTTGAGCGAAAACATTATGTATTAGAAATCTGGTTTTGCTGACGACTCATATCAGAGGGTTGTCATCTAACAGTTCAGAGCAGCGCGTGCTTTGAGGAGAGAGGAGATATTACACAATACACCTCATGGAGTTCCCATAACAAGGCGACATTGTTACCCAGTTGAAGGGGACAGGCATTATGTGACAGAGGGTCTTGGTTCAGCTGGAAATCTGTCCTCTGTGCTCCGTGCATGGGAAATTGTAGCAAGAAAGCACTACGGTCCTTCTGCTCTTGCTGGGACCAGGAAGAAAATGAGACTCTTAAAAACCCGAAGCTGTGTTGTCTGCGGGGCTTCTCAAACCTGTACCGCTCTTCCTGCTACAGTAAAAGATGGAATCTGTGGGGAGTACCAGGATCAGTGCACAGGCTGCTGGAGGCCAGAAGTGACTGGCCAGAGGCGGAAGTGACTGGCCTGGGGGCGGAAGTGATTGGCCAGAGGTGGAAGTGACTGAATTTTAGTTTTACAAAGATCTCGCAGAGTTCTCAGTGCATTCCCCCATCTAGATTTCTTCTCAACTCTAGGATGACGTAATGAAAAGAACGAGACCGGAGCGAGGATTCATGGGCTCCAATAATCTTGACAATGTCACCAACTCATCCATTACTGTAAGTCACTTACTGGGCTTCTAGAAGTCAGTGACCTCCTGTAAACCATGGGTCAGCTCTAAACT
Source organism: Eptesicus fuscus (assembly GCF_027574615.1). NCBI lineage: Eukaryota > Metazoa > Chordata > Mammalia > Chiroptera > Vespertilionidae > Eptesicus > Eptesicus fuscus. The sequence goes on from NC_072496.1 coordinate 13,200,455, forward strand.
TCTATAGTACCAACTCCAGGATCTCCCTCTAATCTGCACAATCCCGTGCCATATGGATACAGGTAACATTTGCATAGACTTCAATGTTTAGCTGTCTGCACTGTATGTATTCTTCTTGAGGTACATTTATATGGTTTCTGCCCCACATTTTGTACGTTTACTTAGACTTTTAAGTGAGGTAAGGCTATATTTTAAAAAATGAACTTAACAGAGATCACTTAATTGTCTAGTAAAGTGAGTGGTCTAGGCATATGGTAAGTGCATGACTCATATTCATATATAAATAGGTTCTTTAATGTTGCAACTTAACATAATGGATGTTTAACATAATTTAACATAATAAGTTTAGTCTTTCCATCATCAGAAAGGATGGGGCAATGAATATCATATTAATGAATGTCATATTAATGAATGTCAATACACCACTATGCTCACAGTAATAGGGTTGATGGGTAAGATAGTTAATGGCAAATATTGACCAAGACCATCTCAATGATACCATGCTTTAATCAATGCTGGCATTCTTTTCTTTTGTTTCTTTAGGCTAAGAATTCTACCTTCCAGCTTTAAACGTTTTGGATATGTTACCAACTACTTCAAAGTTATTATTTCCTTAAATCTAGGAAGTCCCCGCCTTCTTCCTACAAACAGAATTCATAAAATACAAAGTGGGAGTGGGGGGAGGTGATCCAGGCAGAAAAGAGCTAACTATTTCTAAGTAAATTTGGAAATGCCATCTAACATACATTGCAAGCTTTGTTATACTATATAACCCATTTCTTTTTTTTTTTTTTAATTCCAGGCACTTAAACATTACAGTATTAATGGGCCATGGGGACATCAGATACAGGGGAACTGAATTCTGTCACATTCCTGGTCATGAGAAGCTCCAGGATAAATATAGTTACACCGTTGATCTGTGTTCATCTCTGCTCTACTGTGGCATGTAGTTGATTATCCCTGACCTGGGTGTTTCATAATCACATAGTTCATCTCTCCTCAATACAGTACCTTATAGCTTCTTTATACTTTGACAAATTATAATTTGCAAACATACATACTATATTTCATTGACATCGCGTAAAATAAGACCGTACGAGGTGGTTATTCCTTCGGGCCACTCATAACATAAAGGCACAGGATAGGAACACTTTGAAATCACCTAGACAACTGCTTAAATAATTAGATTCTTAAGGCTCATGGGTATTTAACAAAGGGTGGATGGAAGTGAGGCGGGTAATTGTGGTTTCTTTATGTCGCAATATGGAGATACAAGCCATTTCATAAAAGACGCCTGTAACCCCTTAAATAACCTAGTACTTAATAAATAAAGCAATTCTGTATCAAATTTTCACAGGCCAGGAGTACTGTATATGATTTACTTATTGAGAAAGTAAGATTGTCACATTTAGAATCTGTTCAAAGTATGTCATGGAACAAACTTCCTTGACACGGCCCCTCTGATCCCAAACAGAGTCAGGGGACTCACTGCCACCCTCGGGAGCTACTCCAGGGCTCAGGACACTGGCCCGTGGGTGACAGCAGCCTCCTGCCTGTTGGGTGGACAGTTTTACGGGAGCCCGGGCAGGCTCACTCCTTTGTGTGCTGTCTGGGCTGCCCTCAGCGATGGCAGAGCCGAGGAGCCGCAAAAGGCCTGCATGGGCCACAAAGCCTAACATCTGTTCTATCCAGCCGGCGTGGCTCAGTGGTTGAGCGTTGACCTATGAACCAGGAGGCCCTGGCTTAATCCCAGAGCTGCTCTGAAGATCTCATTGGAAAGGAACTCGGAGAAGTAAAGTCATTCTTATCAACAAACCAAATATAGCCCTTTTTAAAATGCAAATTAAACCAATGCCATGCTATATTAAAATGCTGCAGGTGTTTAATCCACCAAAAAAGTGAATACCAAAATCAAACCAAATATTTTCCTCCAATAAAGTCTTATTTATTATAAAATTTCTTCACAATACATCACTGGAGTTTAGACTCTCATAATGAAACTTACTTTAAAAATGTCACTTGCAAAGTTACTTGACTTTTAATCAGATGTTCAATATTATTCAGCACATTTACAGAAAACTGAGACTGTTATTGGTAGATCGTACTTAATCCGGGCAGCCAAGCAGAAATTATCATACATCAAAATCTTGGACATAGTCAGGCCGGTGTGGCTCAGTGGTTGAGCGTCAACCTGTGAACCAGGAGGTTACAGTTTGATTCCCGGTCAGGGCCCATGCATGTGAGGTGTGCAGGAGGCAGCCGATCCATGATTCTCTCTCCTCATTGATGTCTCTCTCTCTCTCTCTCCATTCCTCTCTGAAATCAATAAAAAAATATTTTTAAAAATCTTGGGCATAAGGAACGACATACATAGCAGTGAATGCAATTTCCTCCCAGGTGCAGTAACTGCATCCTTAAACAGAGTGCTTTTGCCCGACTAAACCTGCTTTTCTCCGAGCGGAGTGCCTTTGTAATTACTCTGTCTGTCCCCCCAGTCTCTCTCTACAGAAACAAACGGGGATTGCTTTCGCTGTGTGTTGTCTTACCTTGAGGTCCCGGTACACAATCTTCCCCGAGTGCAGGTAGTCCAGGGCCGACACGATCTCCGCGCCGTAGAAGCGCGTGCGGTCCTCGGAGAACACCCGCTCTCTCGACAAATGGAAAAACAGCTGCAGGGTAAACAGCAGGGACGGGATTGTAATAATTACTGATTTAGTGGGGAAATTAACACAAACATAAAACACCTCTCCGCGCCATATTGTGATGATAGATGGGGTACTCTCCGCGGACACGCAGCCTCCTGGCCAGCAGCTGGCTCCGCTCCCCCAGGTTTCCGGGGGGAGCCCGCGAGCTGTTAGACCAGCCTTTTAATCCATACACCCGTCTTGCGGAAGGCATTCTGCGTGCTCCCCATTTAACCTGCCGTTACCGGAGGAAGAGGGATGCGCCATGGGTTCCCACGTTTCCCCCTCGCTCTACGGCTGCTCCCCCTTCCCAGGACCAGGCGTGGAGACATTATTGAACTAAATGCACACGAGCGGCGATGCAGTCGCTCTATTTAATGATCCGATTTACATCTGACTTCAGAGGGAGGGCTGCGGATTTGCTGAAGCTGAGTAGTGTGGACTCGTTCTGTTCTACGACTGCTGAGTCGGCACGCTGCCTCTACCAACGTCCCCACAGTTTGCATCCGTGTTTTCTATGGTGAGAAGCGGGAAGGCGTTACGTTTTTACTTCAGTGATGTCCACAGCGCTCTGAGAAGCTCCCATCAGCCCCCCTGTCATTCTCAATGCCTATTCTTTCTGTTTTCAAAATGAGCCACAGCACTCTTTTCTCACACAAACACGTGAACAATAAGCCCAGCCATTCCTCAGCTAATCACCAATAAGCAGCCGACAAGTGTTTGTTGGGTGCCCTCTGGGGCCAAGCACCCAGCCCCCCACTCAGTCAGCTCTCTCTAAGCTGCCTCTCCCACCTCCCAGTTGGACCATGAAGAGAAGGAGCAGGCTTCCGGCAGACGGACCCCTGTGGGACTATCTCACTGGACCAAGAAAGCCCAGGAGCAGGAGCGCTTGTTGATGTGCTGAGTCACTGCCAGGTGTCACGGCAGATGCTCCACACACGTCTGTGATGGTAGAAGTGGGCCCGTCCGTCAGGGTGTTCCTGACCGCAAGATCAGAGATCAGCGATACCTCCCCCCGGATGAGTGACTCCCAGCACTTCCACAAATTTCTAACTGGCCCAGTTAACTACATCTGTGCCTTGCACACCAAACCGTAACTCGGGTGACACACACGAGGTGCCCTAAGATTCCGTCCTCCCTTTCTCACCTCTGCCTCCACTGAGGAGCCTGTCATTGTATTGACATAAGCTTTGTGCCTAGCCCACTGTCACAATAAAGAAGACAGGTAATATCATGTACCTATCGCCAAAGCAAAGCTAAACTAGTAGGCTGATGGTCTCTAAGCTTTAACGCTCTATCATATTGCCCTATTTTATCAACTCCAAGATGCTACTGACTGGGACTCTATCATTATTTCATGTTTACACCAAGTAAGAAAAAAAGTCAATAAAAAGTCAAATAAAATCTATGACACACCATCAAATATAAAAGGCATTCTCAATGCAGAAATGTTAACTGTGTCAGACCAAGAATCCAATACACTATGCCAAAAATCAAACTAATGTGTAACAATTCCTCAGGAAAGTTTTAAAAAATACATTTACTTTATATAAGCACATTTATAACATCTATTATGTATTATAATATGTAATGCATATAAACAGGCATATCTACACAATGCATTACCATTCAAACAAGGACAGTGAGTAGACAGAAACATGGAATATCAGTAAAACCATTCTGAATAATTTCTGGGTCAAAATAATTTCTGCCATGCTTTCTACAAAGTACCACTAACTCTGATGAATGAACCTGGGCCCTCTATGTAGATTTGTAGATTTATGGTAGTGTTCTAATGGAATGAAAATAGTGGTTAAATTTATAAATTTTCTTAAAATAACGTCAAACTTACTACCCACTCATCTACGGTACAAAACTTATGGATGCTCCCTACATCAATATAATGCATGCGGGATTCTAGATCTTTATTTAGACCACACATATCTTCGATTTGTCTCCCAGCCAATTTCCATAAAAAATAGATGCTAAAAATTTTACTTAAGTTGAATTCTATTTATTTCTCAATCTGCTGTCCTCCGAGTGTGCCCTTGCTACTTTATGGGACTTACTCTTGTTAAGATAACCAAGAACCTCTTAATTGCCAAATCCGATCCCTTCCAGTCCGGACCCCTCCTTCCTGTTCTGGAGCTCAGACATCACCCCGTCCTCTCCTGAAGCACGTTCTAGGCTGTGGCCATACAACTCTCTCCTGCCTTTCTACCTAACTCGATGCACATTTCTTGGCTGGGAGCCAAGTTCCCAATCAATTATTTTAAAGTCCCCGTGTTGGCACGGGGAAGAGAAGAGAGAACATACTTAATGACAGAGACAATCCCTGACACCTCAAGACATTCAACTCAAAGGAGGAGACACATGCAGAGATAAAATCCAAGAGAGCTGGGATACGTTGTCTATTTCTGATATTAAAGGTGATTTGGAGGCAAAGGATGATGAATCTTCACTGAGATGATCCGAGGAGACATCACAAATAAGGATGGAACTTTTCGCAAATGGAGGATCTTATATTGAAGCCTATCAGAGATTGCTATTCAAGTTGTAGCCATCTTTGTATTTCTAACACAGCCCTGTACAGTACCTGCACACAGTAGTTAACTAATCAATGCTTGATCAAGAGTTAATTCTAAAAAGAAAAAAAAATAAAACAATGGCAAGAAAACACACGCAAGGAACACACCCAGCTGAAGAATAACCCACGTTCCAGGCAATGCCAGGATTTTAGTAAAAAAAGGATGAGGCCACATCTTTGAGGACCTTGACTGCCAAGATATGGGGGTCGAGATTTATTCTGAGATAAGAAGCGTCAAAGAATTTGGGGTTAAAACAATTAGCATAATTAAACAACAACAACAAGTCTGGCAGCAACTGGAGCATCCATGAACCAGATCTGAGACTACAGTCAGGAGAACACTGCGTAAAGTGCAAGGGGAACATCACGGAGCACGTGTTCGCGGAACTGGGTGGAAAGCTGACACAATGAGAGAACGTGGTGGCAATCCGCAAGGACATCGCGATTTGGTTAGCACAGCCGGCGACATGAGCAATTCCGCTAACAGCACGGCGGTTATGAAATAGAGAGCGCACTGAAATTAGTGAATGAGCATGTCAGACAATATCTGACAGTATCAGAAGGTATACATGAGCTGAATGACAGCTGAGGGACCTCAACCGCAGCAGCTCAAGAGTCAAAATTCCAGAGGGAACTCGCTTGCACCCTTGGGGCCAAGGGAGAGAGGAACAATGTTGGGGTTTCCTGGGACGACTGAGTGGATGTTACAGCCAGCAGTGCTGAGGAAGAGAACGGGGACAGAGGAGCAATGGATCTTGTTTGACCTGGTAACATGTAAAGACGCATTTGATACCACAGCTTCGAAAGTGGGCCCGAGGGTGCAGAGGTAGACACGAGAGTCATTTATAGAAAGATATTCTTACAACCAAGGCGGCACGGGATAGCCCAGGAATTCAGGAGAAAGTGAACACAGAAGCAGCTCAGAATCTTAGGAACCACCTCACACGAGTACAGGAGAGGGAGCAGGACGCTGAGGCGGAGTCCTAGCAGTGTAAGGAAGAAGAACGTACTGGAAGAATGAAGGAAAAGCGCGTTTCCAGGAGGAATTCGCCTTTACCAGGCACAGGAATGAGGTCATTTGTTACCTTCCCGGGAAGAGATGTCATACTTACATGGGCTCAGAAGAGGATGAAAAGGCAGAAATGGTATGTGACGCCTTCAGGAAAAAATGGATGAGATGAGCCAACATATTACTGACATGGAAGATTTCTGCTACAACGTATTAAGTAATGCTTTCAGGGAAACTTCTGCCAAAGAAATGGAGCGATACTACACCGTAAAGCTACAATTCATATGGAAGAGGCACACCAACAAAAAGATCGATAAAATCAGACAGCCAGAATCTGGTTATTTTATAAAAATTTGGTATCTGATAACATTGATGATGACGATGTGTGCCAAAGTAGATGAGAAAAAAATGACTAATAAATGGTGATACAATAGTTGGTCAAATTTGGAGAAAAGTAAGATTGAATTTTCATCTCACACCATAACAACATACATTTCAGATAGTTAAATATAAAACAGGACGCTACTTTTTAAAAAAAGTTGAAAATATGAATCAATAGTTTTCAGATCTCAGGATGAGAGATTTTCCAAGCAGAAAAGAAATGAAACAAAACATAAAAGGAAACCCTGGTAGACTCAACTCCATGGAATAGCAGCGATAAAAATGAAATTGAATATTTATAGGAAATATGACAACCCAAATGTCCACCTCCAACGGACAGATGAGCAAATGTTGGTGGAGCCAAGCCATACATATGGATGGTGACTCAGCAACAAAGGCGAGCTACTGAGAAATGCAACCAAATGCATCAGCTCCAAACATAAGGCCGAGGCAAGGAGCAGACACAACAGAGTGTGTGCTGTCTGACTCCGTCGCCGAGAAATGTTAGAGACGGTGAATCAAGTCTTCAGTGTCAGAGAGCGGGTCATTGGCTGCTCGGGCCTCCTGTGGGGGCGGGGGGGGGGGGAGGGATGGGGCAGGAAGGCTGACGGCAGAGGCGCCCCAGAACTTTCTGAGGCAACAAGAATATTCTGTATCTTTATTGTAATGAGGACTCCATGTACAGATATTTGTCAAAAGTCACATAAAGTGAGTCCATCTTACTATATGTCAATTATACATACCTAAGTAATGGGAACAATCTAAATGGTCAAAAATTTGGAAGGAATTTAATAAATTATAGTACATCTACATAATTAATGAGTAGATGATGAGTATTTTATGATATTAAATAAAATGAAAATACATGTATATATGTAAGTATAAAAACAGGAAAATGTATTAACATGGTAATGGCAGTTATTGCCAGATGGTGAGATTTGGAGTAGTTTTTATCTTGTTTTATAACTTGAAAATTACTTGTACTTGCTTAATAGCTGCTCCCCAGCACACTTCGTTTTCCTTCTATGTGGAGACCATCCGTCTTGTTCACATCATACAGTAAGTACTGAGCACACAGCACAGTAACTGGCTGTACTAAGCAACCAATAAATATTTTTTAATTGAACTGAAATAACTATTTGGCTTTTTGATGTTCTCTGCAATGAATATGCATTGTTGTCTCTTTTACAATAAAAATTACACAATGGTTTCTAATAAATGCATTGTGTATCCTAGTACTCATTTAGGCTCATGACAAATTTAATACCCTATTTACTATTATTATTATTATTATTATTATTATTTGTCTGGCAGAGGCACAGGGGAGGGGAAAAGCTATGCAAGTACTCTGTAGCTTTGCATCCTCAGCACCACGCCCCATAGGCGGCACATATTATGGGCTTAATAAATATGTATTGCAAAGAGAAAAATTAAATCCAAGCTACTTCCTACAGAATTATTTATAAGGTTTTGAAGGTTCAGTATTTTTATTAGAAACTTCAAGAAATCATAAACAGTAACTGAACAACTTTCTTTTTATTTAAAAATAATAAGCTACTTGCTGCTCAAGCCAGGAGCATTATTTTTAGAAATTTAAGTTCCTTTAAGCTAGGACTACATTTTTTTTTATGTTGAGCTTAGCCATGCTGTAGAAATACAGTAATGTAAATAGATTATTTTAACCTATTAATATACAAGTCTGTATTTCGTCACAAACCCAAGAATGCTTATTTTGACAATAAGTTGCTATGTTTTGAAAAAAAAAAAAAGTTATATTCTTAATGCAACAAATTTCCCCCAAAAGAAAGATCTAGACTTGAAAAATGACCTGGGAATGATCACTGCAGTCTTAGATTTAAACTCAATGATCCTATTTTTCTTGCAAATACTGCCTACACAGTTATTCCTTTGGAAAAGATTGGTAGCTAGAGAATAGCAAAGTAAGCTCAATACAAGTCTCACTAATTTCAATCATTGCATTCATGATCATAATATAAACTGAAATTGGAACCCGAGTATCCTAAAGACAACTAATTAATTAAGCAATGAGAAACGGCAATCTGAGAAATAAAGCTGCTTAACACAGCACTGGGGTTTACAAAAAGACCCAAGATGAAAAGAATGGCTCTAGCTCACTCACAGGGAAGCTAATCAGCAATACTGTCTTCGTCTGCTCTGACTGCAATAACAGAATACCACACACTTGAGTGGCTTATAACCAAAAGAAATGTATTTCTCACAGTTCTGGAGGCTGGGAAGTCCAAGATCAAGGCACCAGCAGATTCACTGTCAGGTGAGAACCTGCTTCTGGGTTCATGGCTGGCTGTCTTTGCAGAGTCCTCAGGTGACAGACGGACGACAGGGAGAGTGAACTGAGTTCTCTTTGATAAGGGCACTAATCCCATTCATGAGGGCCCCACCCTCATGACCTAATCACCTCCCAAAGGCCCACTTCCAAGTGGTATCACATTGGGGATTAGGTTTTAATATGAGTTTTGGGGGAAAAACAAATATTCAGTCTCTAGCAAATACTACTGGCCTACACAATTGGAATATTAGTTACAGTATAAAATAAACATTTAAATAATTACTGTTATAAGATCAAACAAACTTATTCTTACATTTAGCAGGTAATTCATATTAAATCATCTTCCTGATAATGTCTGTTCTTTTTGCAAGCTGAGCTCACAGTTTCCATGCATTTCACACAGAAAAATTAATGCAAAGTAATGTAAATTTACACTTGGTGTTTGAAGTTTCAGAAAGAATAGTGATATAGACATGAGATACAAATGCCATATTTTAATGACAGTTCAATATAAAATTTCTTAAAATACAATTTAAATGGTACAGGGCAACTGAACCCTAAAATACTAGTTCAGTAGTAACTGTGTTAGCTATATATTACCAGCTAAGTACCTTTCCCTCTACTTCTTGCCCTCTTCCTATAAGTCTGAAAATGGACAAGCAATTCTAGATCACCAACAAGATCCCTGATCCCTGAAAAAGTAGCTGTAAGGGGGCAATTATTAAAGAGAAAAGTTAAGAAAAGTTTCTGGGATTAAAAGTCACCAAATGAAAATATTTACTAATGTGATAAGTGTAAAAAATAGTTCTTATTTTACAAATAATTTTAATTCCAAATCTACTTCTATAATTAAAATAATTTCTAGTAAAATATTTTATTAAAATTATATTAACAAGATTAAACTAGAGTTTGCTCAGTTCTATCACTTCAAATATTAATAAATTCATTTGTAGAATAAAATATACTTTTAAAAGGACAAATATTATCAAGGCAATTTAAAATATTTAAATCTATTAGCATATATATAAAATATCTCGGATATTTGTGAAATGTTTAATATCAATACAATAAAAATAATAAACATTACTTTTTGAGCATTACATTCTAACAACAATCATAAAAGCTGTATAATGCTATCTCCATATTACAGGTGATATGTAAATATAAGTTATTACTATTACTATAGGCACTATTTTTGAGAGCTGCTATTTAACTGATACTGTGCTAAGTTACATGCATTATATCATTTAATCCTTAAAACAACCTTATAAAATAGGCACAATAATTATGTCCATCATACAAATGAAGAAACTAAGGCTTAGAGACGTTATGAAACTTGTCTAGCATCACACAACTATTAAATGGTAGAGTTGAGATTCAAACTTAGGTCATCTGTCTCTAAAGCATATCACCTATTATTCTAAGTACAGTTTCTATTAATTTGAGACAACAAGTGTGTAAATTATTTCATTGACAAGAAATTTCATTTAAAGCCTTCTTTATAATTGCATAGAATGAGCCACATAGGAGAAAGACTGTTGTTTAAGTCCAGCTGCCTTCTCAGGGTCTAGAACTGGACAGGAATTCAACAAATCGTTGTTAAATACTACCATTATCAAAACAAGACAAAGCATCAGAGCTAACCCAAAAGTGTATCTAAAATGAAAACCAGCAAGAACAATCAACACAGGAGAAGGCAGCAAGAGAGTTCCCAAAAAAGGAACAAAGAACAGATGGGAGAAATAAAAGAATAGCAACGTGTATGCCAAACATTTTCTATGGTCACACTGAATACTCCAAATTTAAAAGGTAGAAATTATAAGATAGGATTTAAGTATGAGTCAGAAGTATGAACTAACTATATAGGCGCCATATAAGAAAATGAAAGGAAAAATAGATAAATCCACAATTTGGGTTGGAGATTTCAACAGCACTCTCAATATTTTTTTCAAATGGAGACATAAAATTAGTAAGGGAATGGAACAACTGAACAACATTTTATTATCAAACGACTTGACCACCATTCATAGGTCACCCCCCCCGCAACACACCAGAATACATGTCCTTTCTAACTACACGGCACATGCACCAGTCAGATCACATTCTGGACCAAAAACCACATCCCCATAAATTTAAAAGGACAGCAACTATACAATATATTCTCTAAACACAAACTACAAGTTAAACAGATATATGGAAACCCTCAAGTATTTGGAAATGAAACAATACACCTTTAAATAGTCTATTAGTTGAAAACATGAAAAGAGAAATTAGACAATTTTGGAAAAGAATGACAGATATAACATATAAAATAACATGCAAAACATATAACATTAAAATATGCTACAAATATTTACATGTATATAAATATAACATAAAAATTGGTGCCTACAGGAATGCTTATAACATTAAATACTTATAAAAAAATAACAGGTTTAAATAAATGCTTTCAGTTTCCACATTAAGAAAGAGAAAAAGAAGGCAAAACAAATCAAACCCAAAGTAACCAGAAAAAAGGAAATAATAAAGAGCAAAAAAAAATCAATGAAATTGACAACCCAAAATTTATAGAAGAAAAATAAATGAAATCTAAAGCTAAAAAATATCAATAAAAATTACTAACTTTTAGGAAGACTTATTGGAAATAAAAAAAAGACACAAAATACGAAGTTAGTGATAAAAGACAGAAGTCAGCTACTGATCCTACCTAGAGACACTAAGGCAATAATAAGTGAATATTAATAATAATACTAGGCAACACATTTTAAAATTTTGACGAAATTGACAAATTCCTGGAAACACACAAACTACTAAAGCATCAGACCTCAATGTAAGTGGTAAAACTATTAACACTTCTAGAAGAAAACAGAAAATGTTAAGAAATTTGGGTTAGCTAAAGATGTTTTAAATCAAACACAAAATTCATAAACCACAAAGGAAAAACACTGATAGACTGTATTTCACCTAATTTGTAAGTTGTGTCCTTCAAAAGTCACTTGTAAGAAAGAAAACCCATCGGTGGTTTCCAAGGCAGAGGTGCGACTGACGTCAAAGGGGCATGAAAGATGAGTTAGGGCGATACAGATGTTCTGTATTATTATTGCGATGATGGTAAACTACTTTACACATTTGTCAAAACTCACTAAATGTTAGACTTAAAAGTGATGAAGTTTACTGAATGTAAATTATGTATTCTGGTGTGTTGCAAAAAAACAAAATGTATATATATATATATACACCAAAGGACTTGCATGCATGCATATAAGCATAACCAATGGACACAGACACCAGGGAGGTGAGGGCATGAGCGGGGAGATGAGGGGCAAGAGGGGGATAAGGACACATATCTAATACCTTAATCAATAAAGAAAATAAAGAAAATAAAATGTATATTTCAATAAAAATATTTATTTTTTAATTTAACCAACAATATACACTGGAAAAAAGTTCCCCATTAAAAAATGAAAAGGCAAACCACAGATTGGGAGAAAATATTTGTAAGACATATATATAATGAAGCATGTGTGTCTAGAATATACTAGAATAAGTCTGACTACTCAATATTAAAAAGACAAACAGCCCAATTAAAAAATGGACAAAATATTTTAACAGATACTTCAATAAAGAAGATATGAAAATGGAAATCAGCACAAAAAAATGATGTTAATATCATTGGTTGTTCAGGAAATTCAAAATGAAACTATAATATACCACTGCACACCCACTGGAACGGGTAAACTTTTAAAAAACTAACCACTCCAGCCGAAACCGGTTTGGCTCAGTGGATAGAGCGTCGGCCTGCGGACTGAAAGGTCCCAGGTTCGATTCTGGTCAAGGGCATGTACCTTGGTTGCGGGCACGTCCCCAGTGGGGGGTGTGCAGGAGGCAGCTGATCGATGTCTCTCTCTCATCGATGTTTCTAACTCACTATCCCTCTCTCTTCCTCTCTGTAAAAAATCAATAAAATATATTTAAAAAAAAACAAAAAAAAAAACTAACCACTCCAAAGGTGACGATGATGTTAAGTAACACTCTGGATATGCAAAGTGGGACAGACAAATTGAGTTTCTTCTGAAGTTGAACATACCAAGTGACACAGAAATTGCATTCCTAGGTGTTTATCTAACATAACTGAGACTGCATGTTCACACAAAGATTTATACTGCAATATTCACAGATGCTTTTTTAATAATAACCCCCAATTTCAAAGAACCCAACTGTCTATCTACTAATGACTGTACACTCACATTAAGATATATCCACTTAATGCTGTAAAGCCACAGAAAAAAACTACTGATATATACAACAATAGTGATTAGTTTAAAAAGTATCATGCCAAGTAAAAGATGAAGAACACAAATGACTACAAACTGCTTGGGGATTATACTTTCTCATATTAAAATACTAGAGGCCCAGTGCACAAAATTCATGCATGGGGGTGGGAGGGCCCCTCAGCCTGGCTTGCACCCTCTCCAATCTGGAACCCCTCGGGAGATGTCCGACTGCTGGTTTAGGCCCAATCCCACGGTCCTAAACTGGCAGTCGGACATCCGGGACCGCTGGCTCCTAGCCGCTTACCTGCCTGCCTGCCTGATCATCTCTAACCACTCTGCTTGCCGGCCTGATGCCCCTGACTGCTCCCCTGCCAGCCTGATCGCCCCTAACTGCCCTCCCTTGCCAGCCTGATCTCCCCTAACTGCCCTCCCCTGTCGGCCTGATCACCCCTAACCACCTCTGTCTCAGCCCCTGCCACCGTGACTTTGTCCAGAAGATGTCTGGTCTAATTAGCATATTACCCTTTTATTAGTATAGATGTTATGCTCCATTGTCCTGCCTTTTCTCTTGGTGGTCCCCAATTATATTCCATTGCAGCTTCTGTGAAACACTCACTCTGGGGTAATCGGCCTTGGTGCCAAGAAGTCTGACTCCCCTGAGATTTCCCTGCTGTGCCCTAACCACATGGAGAGGAATAACGGAAATAGACAAACGCCTAGTTAGCTCCTGCAGTTCTGCTCACCTTATCTGATATTCTAGATATGAAAATCAGCATCTTAAAAATTAAGGCTGGCTACGTCTTTGTATTATTACTTTACATGCATCGATATATTGGTTTAATGATTTATTTTAGGCAAATAGCTTTGAAATATAGAAGTATACACTAAAATATTCCCAACTTTATTTGGCCTTGAACTTTATATGATAATGTCAATATTATAATGCAACCTTGACTTGGGAATTTTTGAAAAAGGTTTGGGAAAAAGCAATAAGAATTCTGATATAGCCTACATAGCATAATAACTAAAATAGTTCGTAAAGAAATTAGCTTGTCAGACTCCTGACAATAAAGTTATTTATATATCTATAAATTTAGTAAAATATAAAAAAATCATCACTATGAATATGAAATACTTTTAATTCAAAACCCACCCAAATCACACCTCCATAAATTAGTAACTAGGACCAGAATGCCGACTGCCAGCACTGCTGCCTTATGCACATTTAAAATGAGAGGATTCTGGTTCGCGGCAGACAGAATGCCAGCCCAATAATGAGAATCCGAAATAAGCAGGAGAGGAGCTCAAGGCGGGCATGAAGCTGAAAGGCACCGGCACAAAATAAAACGCATTTCTATCAGATAAATTAATAGATAGTGTCAAATGAACACAATACGGACAGGAACAGTGAGTGAGTGAAAGTGTTAGGATCATTTGTATCCACATCAAGAATACAGACAGAACGTGAAGAGCTTATCAGATGAATAACGATTCTACGTAATGATCTTCCTTTACCTCCTAAGAGTCTCTTCACTTCCAAGAGATCTCAGCTTGAGAGAGCCACAGAGGCAGGCCCACGAGCAATGCAGCCAGAGGAAGGTGCTGGGGCACAGTCCTAAGTGGAGACACTCTAAACCCGGCTAAACAATGACCACGCCTCAGTCGGCTTTCAGGTTACACCGCCCTCCCCCTCCCCGGATATTTTTCTGCTCACGTGAACTTGGTAATACCTAAGCCGCACAAAGAGCACGGACTGGCCATGCCAGCAGCAGTGTGATTATGAGTGCTTTTACACGTTTTCCACGGATGCGGACTTACTGCCCACCTAAGGCTGCACTGCACTCACTTTCATAACCTTCATCTACTGGGCTCCAAGCCAGCCTGTCCATGCTGTGCTCCAGCCCAGGGCACACCTTGTGTCAGCCCAGGAAGAAGGAAGAGCCCATGGCTCTCCGCTCAGGAGCGAGTAGATGTGAAATCCAATGAAGACTGTCCGTTGTTACCCCGCAGGATATACTACACCAAGCATGTCAAACTCAAAGGCTAACACCGGCCAAATAAACGAGGCGTGCGGCCCGCGGGCTGCGAGTTTGACATGCTTGTTCTACACTCTCCTACGTAACATACTCTCCCTAATCGCTAAGGCTTCTCTCATCCGGCTCCTTCTGCCCAGGATCCTCCTCAGGCTTCTCCAGCTCTTGCTGAGCCGATTTCTCTGAATTCATATAACTTAAATGCCATTATGATGGGACTCCATTATCCTGACAGGCCTACAAGTCAGTATATGTTGATTTTTTCACAACCAGTATTTATTCAGAATCCACATATATCAATATTATTTATGCCCTGATAGTGTGGCTCAGTACTTGAGCATCAACCTATGAACCAGGAGGTTATGGTTCATTCCAGGTCAGGGCACATGTCTGGGTTGCAGGCTCAATCCCCAATTGTGGGGGGGTGGAGAGGGGGGGGCGGGGCGGGGCAGGAGGCAGCCAATCAATGATTCTCTCTCATCACTGATACTTCTATCTCTTTCTCCTCCCTCCCTCTCTGAAATCAATAAAAATATATCTTAAAAAAGCTTATTTAGTGCTTTAAACAATACTGGCAAACATAGTGATATACCAAGCATGGCCAAGAGCATGCTAATCTCCTGTGCAGTATATAAGGCTGAAAGAAGTCCACATGTTCCCAACATGTGAAGAAAGTATAAGAAAAGAAATGTCTCGACTGCTGCATTTGTATTTCAAGATAAATTCAGAACATAGACTGAAAGGATGCTATTGCTAGTTAAAGGTCAACAGACAACAAGTATGAGTTGAGTGAAAACTGGGCTAGTTGTAATTACTTCACTGGGCGCATTAGAGAAGGCTAGCGCAGGGAGGACGTGGCTGTGAGGAGGTCTGAGATGCCGCTGTTGGCGTAAGTACCATAAATTCACCTGAGCTCGCTTTCCGCCAGGACAGTCTCCTCCCGCTCAGCCCTCTAGGTCTCACACACACGTCCCCCACCGGGCGCACCTATGGGTGTTGCTGTGGGTTGTATGTGTGAGTTCATAGCTCCCCTCACTTCTATTTCAGTCTGATTTCAAACAGCTAAGTACTTTGGTTGGTATTTTTCTACAGCAAATGAGTGTTCTGCATTTCCAGGCAGCATCCCTGGGCAGAATAACGACAAGGCGAACCTAAAGCAAAACCAAAAGTAAACCAATCGCCATGGGTTTCCCAGCAGGTTCCCTTCCCAGAAACAATGCATTTAGAACTGAAATAATCCCATTAAGTTCCAACAATTAAATAACTGTCTGTATTTATGAAGTGCACTTAAAATATGTAAGTACATTTGATTACCTGAAAGAATTGGGACATTACATACACAAACTTCCATTTTTACTAAAATTGAATAAAAATAATTAAATTTTCATTATACACACACACACACACACACACACACACACACACACACACACACGTCAATGCTATACTATCCATGTACTTTAAAAAGATATATCACATACAGAAGCAGTTCACCTGCTTCAATACATTAAATAATTTAGTCTTTTATGATATATTCCCAAAACAGAAATTCTGAAAAAAAGAGAAGAAATGCCAAACAAGAGAAATACTATAGGAGTGTCAATGCTAAAGAAAACCATTTGGCTAGTCTGAAAATCTGCTTTTGTGCATAAAATTTTTTCGACAATCTTGAATTAATTAATCTCAGAAGTACCCTAAGTGTATAATAAAATAAAAGTACAAGTCCCGGCTAGCTAGCTCCCTCTAGGAAGAGATATTCAATGTGATAATTATTATAAGAGATGTAAATATATGATACTGTGTAAGGAGACTTCTCTAATTCAAGAGTGTTTCTCTGAGATTTAGCTGCAGTTTATGGTTTTCTCTGTATTATTCTCCCCCCTGGTCATCTACCCATCCATCCTTCCACCCACCTGCTCATCCATCCATCCATCCATTCATCCAGCCATCCATCCGCCCACCCACCCATCCATCCATCCATCCATCCATCCATCCATCCATCCATCCATCCATCCATCCTCCCGTCCACCCATCCATCCATCCATCCTCCCGTCCATCCATCCATCCATCCATCCATCCATCCATCCATCCATCCATCTGCCTATCTTCTTTCCTTCACTTTTAAAAATAATAATATATATTCATGGGACATAAAATAAAAGCTGCACAAGAATACTAAAGTGAATAAGTCTTCTCCCACCCTGTCCCAGCCACTCAGTTCATCTTCCTAAAGATCAGCATCAAGGCCCGGGGTGTAGCTGCAGACAGTCAGTGTACACACACACAGGTGCGGTCTTACTTGAACACAGTGAATGGTGGCTTGCTTTATCATCTAGCTATGCTTTGTTGTTTTTTCCCCACTTCATAATGTAGCTTAGAAATTGTTCTGTATCAGCGCAAATTGGGCCATCTCATTCTTTTTAATGGATATAAAGTATTCCACTGCATAAATATAATACAAGATGTTTAAGCAAGTGTTCTAATGAATGTTCATTTAAGGTACAGAATGCTGCAATGAAGGTAATTATCTATGATTCATTTGTGAGTATGTCTTCAGGATATATAGGAAGTGGAACTGGCAGGTGCATTTTCAGTTCTGATAATACTAACTCAGGGGTTTCATCAAGTTAAGCCCATGAAGTAGAAATTATCCACCTCCATAACCTAACTTACCACCTTCCCGGGAATGGCTCCAGCTCTGTAGCCACAGTTCTGACCCTGTTTATCCTCTGTGATATTTCCACGTGTGTCTTTTCTTACAACTTAGCAGCAGTTTGTAGTTTTCCCTGTATTATTCTCCCCCCTGGTCATCTACTCATCCATCCATCCAACCTTTCAAAGCGAAGTTTATAATCTTACCCTCAATAAATTCTTCATAAGTTCACTCTATCAATTAATTCTCCGATTGCAACCAAACACCAGTGTTGATAGTTGTCGTTCTATCCATGCTGTTACTTGGTTGTTGAGACATATCAATCCCATACAGTTCCGTGACACCCATCTTCTTCGTATGTTCGCAGAGAGCATGTGACTGTGAGGGCCCCGCTCGGAAAGCTGGGCTGCGATGACCGCAGTGCTCAAGCTCTCGCCCTGCGCTCACCAACCAGAGATCCTGCTCAGGTCATCGCCTCGGCCTGGAACAGCGTCTCCAACCAGGTCCCCCGCCGAGACCTCACTGCAGGCCTCCCCGAAACGCTAGGTCACCCATAAAGCACTTTCTCTTATGGGTTTATTTGCACTGAGGTCTTCCACTATATCGTCTTATTTGTCACACACTTATAAGATAAATGATGAATTCCTTCGTAGAAAGGACAGCGTCTTAAAACATTACGGTAAACTTACGCTGCCTAGCACCGCAAATGTGCTCACCAAAAAGCGAATTTTGCCACGAACTCATTCCTACAAGAATTTACAGAAGGAAAGATTCTATACAGGATTTAAGTTTATTTTGGAAAATAAGACTTTCAAGGTCGGTGAGATACAAGCCCCTACTTATTAAATTTAAATTTACTTCAGAAAGCCCACAATGTGAAAGATTTCCAATGAACTATTTCGGGAAATTATATTTTTCCCCTCACATTGATTTTGATCAAAATAGGGAGGAGAAAGGATGAGGACTAAGGGAATAGGTGAAATATACTACTAATTGGATTTCTCTTTAAAACTGCAAGACCCCTTAAAATTTCTTAAATACAGTCACGGTTACTGCACAGAAAAAGGGAAAACTCAGTCCCATGAGTCCTATGATCTTTCACTCCACTGAGTTTACAATGAGTAAAATAGTGTGTTGCAATTTTCACAAAAACCTAAGAACTTCGTAAAGCATCATAAATCCTACATTTCTAACTTTCACAATTAAATGACTTCATGATTTTACTTTTGATAATGTTTTTACACTTGAAAAATATAGAAAAATGTAGAATATGATTACATTGGCCAACATATGAAAGAAGTTATTAAAAAATATAAACAATCATTACATTTCATTAGGAATTATTCTGCTCCCATCTACTGAACAGTAGAAAGAACTCCTCAAAGCCCTCCCACGAAGCAGAGAGCTGTGACATTACAACTTATATTTTCATAACTTTGTAAAACGGCTGACAGAATTACCATGCAAATGCGGGTGCTGGGTTTACCGGTCACTCACCTCGCCCCCATTGACATATTCCATCACAAAACACAAACGGTCTTTTGTCTGGAAGGAATATTTCAAGGACTTGAAATGAAAAAAGAAAACATGTTATATTATAATCCTACATTGTTATAATGGCACCAAAACAGCACACTCAGAAACAGTAAGCGGGCCTGATGAAATGAACGGCTATCATTCCCTGCGAGTCTGTTTACCCCTGAAGAGTGCTTAAGGTAGGGTTTATGAGAAACGTAAGACAAATGATGTTTCTCTCAGCAATGGGCACTGCTAGGGGAAAATTAACACTTTAAGGAAAAATTAACTTAGGAACTGTGATGCGCACTTCTCAATCGAGTGTGCCATCCATTTCGTACTGTGTGGGTCCCCAAAGCGCTTATCCATGAGATCGCAGAGCGAGGCCGACAAATTACTCTAGGGGAGGTCTCAGGCAGTTAGTTATATTTGGGGATCTAATCATTACAACATAACTTTTTGCACATAGGGGACATAACATCTCCAAATTCAATGGAGTTGGTTCATGTAATTTCATAGGTTATAAAGACCGCAGAACTATCTTAATATACTAGACAAAAAGCACACAACAATGTAACATTAAGTCCAGATATCTGGTGATACCTGTGAAAATTCCTACATTAGGCAATCCTAAATCTTTAAAAGACCCTTTAAAATCTCTGAAATTCAGTCAAGGTTACTCTGAAGAGAAAACTCAGCCACAATGTGTACCCCTATGGCCTATTGTTCCACTGAGTTTACAATGAATAATATCATTCCTCCTTTTGAAAGTCTAGCTGGTACTTTTCATCTTAATGTACTTCACTGAAACCAGAACTCGAAGAAACTTGGCAGATTATGCCTCAATTACAATCAATCAAGGAACAGGACTAAAAAAAAATTGGTTTGCTTCATACTTCACAGTTTATACTTCGTCTAGTGAAGAAATAGCATGCCTGATCCTGCCCTTAATGTAATGTGCTCAGTATTCCTGTTTCTGAAAGTCCTCGATCACTAAAAGAAGTCTCGATTTCTACAAAAAATGTTCAGCAGCGATTTCTGCCTTTCACATCCGAGGACAATATTGCCTGATCATGTATGTATTTATAATAAACCAAAGAAGCATAAAACCCTTACATTTACTGCTAATCTTTTCAGCTGGCCCCTTTTTAAGTCCACCATTTTCTCAGTGGTCTCCTTAACACGCCATCGTTCATTTATTGGCTGTGTGAGTTATTTGTATTCAAGGTAGTGAAATTCATGGGAGGAAAAAAAAAATCTCCTAAAAGTCGTAGTTGCGTAATGGGAGGGATTACAGATGCACGCATATGGCAAATTCAACCCTTACATTCCGGTAATTTCCAAGAAATCGGACTTGCAGTCTTCCCACACAGAGCAGGGCGTACCTCAATGACTGGTACTGACAATGTTCTGTCCCTTAGCTTAGTTCTGTCTAACCCCCTCTCATCAGAAATGCTGCGGCGACCACATCCGTCCGCTGGTCACTTACTGTCAAGAAGGGGTGCCTCGTGTTCTTCAGTACCCGGCTCTCGGTGAGGGTGTGCGCCACTTCATCCTGCAAGAGAAACAGGCCCCTTTAATGCAGGTTCTGAGACCAACAGAAAACGGCCCCATTCTCGAGGCCAGGAGAGGTAAAACCCAGAGACGGAAAAAGATTTTATTCATTTATTATTATTACTAGAGGCCCGGTGCACGAAATTCGTGCATGGGGGGGAGGGGGGAGGGGGTGTCCCTCAGGCCAGCCTGCACCCTCGCCAATCTGGGACCCCTCAAGGGATGTCCAGTAGGATCGGGCCTAAATGGGCAGTCGGATATCCCTCTCACAATCCAGGACTGCTAGCTCCCAACTGCTCGCCTGCTTGCCTTCTGATTGCCCCTAACCCCTTCTGCCTGTCAATCTGATCACCCCCTAACCACTCCCCTGCCAGCCTGATTGCCCCCAACTGCTCTCCCCTGCAGGCCTGGTCACCCCTAACTGCCCTCCCCTGCAGGCTTGATTGCCCCCAATTGTCCTCTCTTGCAGGCCTGGTCCCTCCTAACTGCCCTCCCTTGCAGGCCTGGTCCCTTCCAACTGCCCTTCCCTGCAGGCCATCTTGTGGCAGCCATCTTGTGTCCACATGGGAGCAGCCATCTTGTGTGTTGGAGTGATGGTCAATTTGCATATTACTCTTTTATTAGATAGGATTATTGTTATTATTATTATTATTCTTTTAGTCCTCACCCAAGGATATGTTTCCACTGATTTTTAGAGAGAGTGAAAGAGAGAGAAAGACAAGAGAAATACTGATGTGAATTGGTTGTCTCCTGCATGAGCCCCGACCAGGGCCTGGGACAGGGAGGAGGACCCTTCGGTCTGCAGGCCGATGCTCTACCCACTGAGCCAGACTGTCTAGGGCTAGAAAAAAGATTTTATAACACAGTGACATGCTTGCTCCCAGTTGCCAAACTAGCTTCTCACTATTCCTTGATTTCTATTTCTAATCTCTTATATGAAGGTGTGTTTTTTTTTAACCTTGATGGAGCAAATGAAAGCACAGTTGTTCTCTGTTTTCCATAAACACATACTAGTAGTCACCTTTCCCATGTGTTGTTACTGGAATCTTTGTTCTTTTTAAAATAAATATATATTTATTGATTTCAGAGAGAAAAGGAGAGGGAGAGAGACATAGAAACATCAATGATGAGAGAGAATCTTGATCAGCTGCCTCCTGCACGCCCCCTACTGGGGAATGAGCCCACAATCCGGGCATGTGCCCTGACTGGGAATTGAACCGTGACCTCATGGTTCATTGGTTGACGCTCAACCACTGAGCCACGCCGGCCGACTGCAATCTTTGTTCTTGAGGCTCCTGTTCCAAATGGGACTTGGATGAAAAGACACATGAACTCCTTGGGCTTCAGCGGTGACACATCCCTTCGGAGGCCAGGCTTGCTGACACCGGAGAGCATGCTGCTTGCATACTCTTGTCTACATTGCCCCTCACTACATTCCCGTCTTTCCTCTGTCCCTTCCAATTTCTAGTATTGGGACAGATCAATCTCCCATGCTCACCTCTATTCCACATCAGAAGGGGGATCACAGATATAGAGAAAGCACCATTATATCCCCCTCCAACCTCAGCTGAATTCTCGGAGGATTCTGACTCACTGCTCCTGTGTCACCTTCCATCCCGTACACGGTTGTTTCAAACCTTTCCCAGGCCGTGTACATGCCTTGCACAGGCGCTGAGGTGCACAAACAGCCCTGCCAGGTCCCCTAGTCAGTGCCGCGCCGGGGCTGGGGCCCAGGTTGTCTGATCTCAAGTCGTCTCTCTCCATCTCAACCTCACTCCCTCACCCTTTCCAAAGGCCAGCTTGCTTCCTCCTCAGGACGGGAGTCCTTAATAACATATGGCCCATCTGATCACTCTCTTCCCTGGAAACCTGGCGTCCAGGGCGTCATA
The DNA here is from genome assembly GCF_027574615.1 of Eptesicus fuscus. Classification (NCBI taxonomy): domain Eukaryota; kingdom Metazoa; phylum Chordata; class Mammalia; order Chiroptera; family Vespertilionidae; genus Eptesicus; species Eptesicus fuscus. The sequence goes on from NC_072496.1 coordinate 13,223,342, forward strand.
ATCTCTTCACTGTCCTCCTCTGCGTGGTCACCTTTTCTCAGTCTTTTTGCTGGTTCCTCACCTCTGAACCCTTACCCTCTGAGTGCCCCAGGCCTCATCCCTCAGCCCTTTTCTCCTCCCTGGGGCCTCATGGCCTTGGGGCCCTCATCCAGACTAAGGCTCAGTGTACAGTAAGCATGTCAAACTCACGGCCCGTGGGCCGCATGCCTCGTTTATTTGGCCTGTGTTAGCCTTTGAGTTTGACATGCTTGGTGTACAGGGTACATGGCAATCAATGGTCTTCCAAAGCTGACTTCTCACCCCCAGACTGCTTCCCTCAATCCCAGGATGGAAGTTGATAGACTTAAACTGGAGTGTCTAACAAAAATATCAAATCAATACGTCCAAATCCTAATTTCTAATCCGCCATCAAGAAGCTTGCTCCTCCCCCACAAAAATATCACCCCCGTCGCTGCGAATATCCTTCCCATTGCTCGGCCAGGAAATGGGGCAACGATCCTCAACTCCTTCTTTCTCTCCTCTCCTACGTTCAGTCTGTCAGGCCATCCTGTTGGCTCTTTGGCCAAAGAAATGAAGGCCTACACACCAAATCCTGTAAGACTTTGAAGGCACAAATATATTGAAAGTGAAAGGATGCAAATCATAAACAAAATAGAGCAGGGGCAGGGGTAGCTAGCACGTTATCAGAACAACAAAAAGGTTGTAAGAGACAAAGAAAGAGACATGATGTGTGTATTAATAAGAGGTTCAAAACAATCCTATCTAATAAAGAGGGAATATGCAAATTGGCCATCACTCCATCACAAAGATGGTGGCGCCTATAGCACAGAACGCTTGCCCCGTCGCCCTGGCGATGAGGCAAGTGTTCTGCACCTGGCTGCGGAGGGCAGTTGGGGGCCATGAGGCTGGCAGGGGAGGGCAGTTGGGGCAATCAGGCCAGCGGAGGGGGGCAGTTGGGGGCGAGCAGGCCGGCAGGCAGAGTGGTTATGGGCAAGCGGGCAGGCAGGCAGGTGAGTGGTTAGGGGCCAGTGGTCCCGGATTGTGAGAGGGATGTCCGACTCCTGGTTTAGGCTCGATCCCACAGGGACATTCCCCGGCAGTCGGACATCTCCCGAGGTGTCCCAGATTGGAGAGGGTGCAGGCTGGGCTGAGGGACACCCCCCCGCCCCTGCCGTGCATGAATTTCGTGCACCAGGCCACTAGTAAGAATTATAATTACAAACATTTATGTACTTAATAACAGACCATAAAAATATATAAAACAAAAATGGACAGAACTGAAGAGAAAATACATAGTCCCACAACAATAGCTGGAGACTTCCATCCCCTACTTGCAATGGGCTTGGCCGGCCAGATAGGAAATATGTACGGAAATAGAAGACTAAACACAATCACCACCCAGGTCTAGTGGACACCCTCGGAGCACTCTACCCTGCACAGAGCGCGCGGCCTCCTCCAGGGCGCGTGGAACAGATCCCAAAGATGCACCGTACGCTACGCCACAAATTAAGTCTCCATGGATGGCAAAGGCAGGTATCAGACCAAGTATCTTCCCCACCCACGCTGGGATAAAGTTAGAGGTAAAAAACTGAAGGAAAACTGAAAAAGCTATTAATTACAACTAATGGTTGAAAGAAGAAATTATGAAGGAAATTAACGTAGAAAATACTGAAAAATGAATGAAAAGAAAAAGAAAACACAACATACCAAAATTTATGAGACTCAGGAAAAGCAGTGTTAAGGGGGAAATTATAGCCTTAAACACATTTTTTTTTAAAAAAAGAGCCCTGGCAGGTGTGGCTCAGTTGGTTGGAGCATCGTCCTGTACACTGAAAGGGTGCAGGTTCGATTCCCGGTCAGGACACGTACTTAGGTTGTGGGTTCAATCCTCAGTCGGGTTGTGTCTGAGAGGCAACTGATCGATGTTTCTCTTTCTCTCCCCTTCCCTCCCTCTCCCTCTCTCTCTAAAATCAATAATAAAAAGTAAAAAAGACAAATCCTCCCATGAGAGTTAAAAAAAACAAAAACACACACACAGAAAAAGACCTCAACCCCACAACTAACCAACTAACTGCACAACTTAAGGAACTAGAAAAAGAACAAATTAAACCTAATGCTGGCAGAAGGAAGAAAACAATAAAGATTTGAGCACAGATAAATAAAATAGAGAACAGGGAAAATCAATGAAAACAAAAAGCTGGTTCTTTGAAAAGATTAACAAAATTGGCAAACCTTTCGTTAGTGTAAGAATAAATGTATGAAGAATGAGGGAGACAGAAAACCATCTAAAGTAGACCGTGGCAATACTTGTAGTAGACAAGATCCACTGATAGATGGTTAACAGTGGGCAAAATTTTAAGAAGAAAAAAGGACATGTGCGCAGTCACAGAGTATTTCCTCTAAGACAGTTGTTAATTAAAAAGGGAGAAATCGGAACGTCACAATGGCCGAACCCGGCAGACACCCGTTGACCAGGTGATCAATGTGATGTCCGCAGGAATGAGGCAGATGCGCTTCATTCACCCCCGGGACGATGCCGAGAGGGCGCCTCAGGATTCACACCCCAGGTCTTGTCAGACTCGAAAATGTCACATTGCTAATCACTTCGCTATGAATAAGCCCATTTTCCTTCAAGGAATTGATAAATGAACTTGTTGGGGCAAGCAGCGAGGATCTACAGCAATCGGGATATTCTATCATTTGTGGAATACAGTTCCTCGGAAAAGTGTAATTAATTAGTGAGATAAGACAGAATCCAAGTGAGGCTTCTGTAAGAAAGGAAAAACAGAATGGAGATGACATTTGTTCAAGCATGATACACAGCAGGCGGCACTCATAATCATCATAGCAAATATGTAACAATAATATATTTATTTTCATTTAATGCGATTTTAATTTTATTCAATATATAACTAAATTTATTCAATAATGATGGCAGGTGCTATTCCATTTCTTTTTTAAAAATATATTTTATTGATTTTTTACAGAGAGGGATAGAGAGTTAGAAACATTGATCAGCTGCCTCCTGCACACCCCCTACTGGGATGTGCCCGCAACCAAGGTCCATGCCCTTGACCGGAATCGAACCTGGGACCCTTCAGTCCTCAGGCCGATGCTCTATCCACTGAGCCAAACCAGCCAGGGCCCATTTCTTTGTTAATTCATTGGATCCTGACAACAGCCCTATGAGAGGGACACGATTAGGACCCTCATTTTTCAGGTGAGAAAACCAAGGCAACAAAAAGTTGAATGATTTGTTTGGGATCGTTTAGTAGTAAGCAGCAGAGCCCACAGAAAATTCCAGTTTAATTACCATACGTGTCAGGCGTTACGCTGAATCCTTTATATACTCCATTCAACATCACATTCTTGTCCAGGAACACTGTTCCCCACAAATACAGTTTTTACAAATGGACCAACTGCGGTTCTCCTGGGCGGCTCCGCTCGCTGCGAGCTGTTTACCGTGCTTGGCCTCTACCTGACCACAGTCAGTCCTTTCCTTCCGAGTCATCGTGATAAGCATATATGCCCCCCACCTCCCCAAACCACAAATACTGTCAAATGTCCCCGAGGGATGGTACTCCGCCCCAAACTGCTTGGGGAAGGTCACTAGGTGGTAAGATGCAAAGCGGGGTTACAATCCTAGGCCTGTCTGAGTCTTTCCCCCACCAGCACTGACTGCAAAGAAGCCGAGGTTGAAACAAACGTACAAGACGCGGGAGCGTAACTCACAGAGTGGGTGGAGCTATTCACTCCATTCAGGAAATATTGTAAGTTACTGAAAGCTAAAGTCCTCTACACAGGATAACAATGATACTGTAGGTCACTGTTGAAATAAACAAGACAAAGCTTGGACCAACTTATAAAGTAGATCAAATTTGCCTTTTGAGGGAATAGGGGTTTCATTTAGAACCCTGAGAACTGGCATCATTAACGTGTTCGTTATTTGCAGAGGTGAACAAAGTTACGAGAAGGTGTTAGGCCTCCTGAAAAACATGTCAAGAACTATTTCTTTTAGTTTCATTATTCTTGTATTTTCAAATTTACTACGGCTGCTTTACCATTCAACAGATATAAGCTGTATCATTTATGAGTACAAATCATCTGTTATTCTAATCCCGCTTATTCAACAGGAAATTCAGAATGTTGGGGGAAAATAAAAAGCAACAGCAGTGCAATTAGTGATCTAGGTCACAAAAACATAGCAAAAACGTTCTCCCAAACACACATAGGATAAATATTTCTATCTCCTCAAGGTAATAAAATAGCTTCAGTATACAATATTTAGATCATACTATAAATGTTTGAAAGTTTTAATATTACAAATATTAAGATAATAGATGTTGTTAACAGTAGCCTACAACCAACATTTTGGTTACTGAAGGGAATTTCGACACTAATCATGCGTATGTGTGAGGACACACACATGTGTACAGTGTAAACAAAACTTTCAGTTACCTTTGCAATAATAACTTCTTTCTTCAGAATCTTCATAGCGTAATACTTCCCACTTGCCTTCTCTCGAACCAAAATAACTTTCCCAAAAGTGCCTTTACCTAGTAGCTTCAAATAGTCAAAGTCATTCATTGTCTGAAAAATACAAATTAAAAAAATACATGAAATATTTGATACAACTTATTTGTAACTATCCACTCATTTGCCATATCCACTCACAGGCAAATTCTACCAAGAGCTCTCTGAAATGAGTAAGAATCAGATGGCACTGGCGTCTCATCAGCAGTCATAGATGCCGGAAATCACTGAAGCAATTCTCAGATACCGGAGACAATACTTTGGAACCTACGATTCCTCAGATACTCAAATTATTAGTCAAAGAAAACTCCTAGCCCAGATGGTTTTGCTGGTGAATTGTATAAACATTTAAGGAAGAAATAATAGCAATTGTGTACAAGCGCCTACAGAAAATGGAAAAGGAGAGAATATTTCCCAATAATTGGTAACCATTACCCTGATACCAAAACCAGACAAAAACATTATCAGAAAACTACAAGCCAATCAATATCCTTCATGTAAATACATGTAAAAATTCTAAAGATTTTACAAATGAACGCCTCTGTTCATTTTCAACATTCTACGCTACCCACCGTTTTTCCAAATGTCAAGTTATAATGTGGTAGCATTCAATGGTATCTCTAGTTCAAAAGAAAAGCAGCAAGAGACATCGGGGAAATAACAAAGTACATTTATTAATTCACCTAAAAACCAAACCAACGGGACTAAATATACAGAATATTTACTGCCCCTCCTCCCATTAAGAGGCGGGTCAACCTCCCCTCTTCCTGGGCTGGCGCTGTGTCCAGCTGTGAACACAGAGTAGAGTCAGAGCCACACACGGCCAGGCCCAGACCCAGCCTGTCAGCCTGTCCGCTCAGGCTGTGGGAAGCCGGGGCTGGTGGCTGGGAGGAAGGCCATGTAGAGAGGCCCTGGGATGCAGAGAGGTCATGTGAGGGGGACCCAGAGCCCAGACACGTGAGAAAGGCTCTCTGTCATTTTCCAGCCCAGCCCACTGCCCGTGGAATGCAGCTGCCTGGGCGATCGCTGGTGGCCCAGAACTGCCCATGCAGACCGGGAAAGCGTGAGAAATAACACGTGGGGACTGTTTTAAGTTATTAAACTTGGGTCGTTGGTGCTATGCAATAAGGAAAATGATACTTGCTGTATCCTATGACTTAATGTCATATAAGCTGGAACTGAACTCGTAGGGGTAAAATCAAAGAAGAATTTTTAAACCGCTTTATGACATTCTCAGATGAAGAGTAATATGTAATTATAAAGTATTACTATATTCCTTGAGGGTGCGATTCTTCGGAACAAGGAGAGTTTTCTAAAGTATGACAGTCTTAACTCTCAATTTCACAGCTTCTGCCAGTTATTCTGTCAATCTTTAAAAAAAGGAATTTGCATGGAAATTGATATTAGTAAAAAAAAAAATTCTATGTGATAAAATCAGAAGCAGATTTCATATCTATTTTGACAAAACTTCAGAACATTTTAAAGTATCTCTGATACCAAATGCTCGTGTTCAGCGTGGTAGACACAGTAATTATCTAGTCTTTACAAATGAAATGTAACCTATCACAAAATGTTTTCCTCTTTTGGATAGTGTTCAAGTTACAATAAGATTTCATTAAACAATGAGAGCATGGTTACTCCCCAGGAAAATTAATTCCCCAAAACCCAATTCTAAGACTTGTTAGGTAAACATTTTATATAGAAATACTCTTTCCTTGACATCATCTCTAACATATCAATGTGGCTGCTTTAGGCTAAGACATATAACAAATGCTTAATAAATGTATTTAAATCACAGATACTAGAACATAAGAAAGACTGCCTAGTCCAGAAATTTGGTTAACATATGAATATATAATTGAAGAGGAATACACGGAATCACTCAGAAAAGGACACAGAAGTTCACCCCTCTGCCGCCTGCCTCGGTTCTCTCTCTCAGGGAAGGGAAAGCTCTAGTCTGACCAATTTCTACAACAACGACTAGGCCAGGCAGCGAGAGATCACATGACCTCAGCAGGTCCCACCATCTGTTCTCTCACTCTCCAAACGCTAACCATAGCATTGAGTTACTGTAGCCAGGCATCTCTACATATAAAAAGCCAGCAACCAGAATGCCATAATGACCCAAACGACCTGTTGCTATGACGCCCACTGCGGCCAGCGAACCAGCCCCTGATCAGCCTTTCCCACCCCAATCGAGGGCAAGGAGGCCGGCCAACGCCCCCCCCCCCCCCCCCCCGCGGCCCTTCCCCACCAGCCAGCCCCACCCCCAATTGTCCTGCCCCACCCCATTGATCTGCAGCCTCTCCCCCAGGTGACCCAGCCCCTGACCCACCCCCTACACCCTAATAGGGGGCAGGGCCAACCAGCCAATCTCCTGCAGCCCCTCCCCCCGGCCAGTGCTGCCCCTGATGGGCCCCACCACCCTGATCCTGATCGGCCCATGGCCCCTCCCCCCAGCTGGCCCAGCCCTAATTGGGCCCCAATTGGGGCAGGCCAGCCAGCCAACCTCCTGCCATCTCCTCCTCCCAACAGGCCCCGATCTGCCCCGATTGGGGCTGGGCCAGCCGGACCCCACCTGTGCACAAATTCATGCCCTGGGCCTCTAGTATAAGATAATAGGCTGCCATTTTTTGCAAATTGCCATTTTTAGCATATTTCTTCCATACTCATACACGTGTCAAGTAGAGGAGTCAGTCATTATTTCCTACCTTTCTTTTATGATGGGTTGCAGAAGCATCCATCTCCTCCTCCCCTATATTATCAATTTGTGAGGTTGGACTGCAACAACTCATCCTCTCCTCCTCTTGCCTCTGGAGTCTGTCTGCTACGGCCTGAATAGCTTCCGTCCATTCTTCCCTATAGATCAAGTGCAAATTCTCATTAACAGAGGATGGTAACCAATTCAAATATTTCCTTTTTATATGAAATATACACAAATAAAGTCTCCTCCACGATAACACACACACACACACACACACACACACGCTCAAGAACATATTCTCCCACGCTTACTCCAGTGTGGAATTAATCCCAAGGAATTAATTATAGCATAATTTTCATAGTAGCATTTATTTGGAGGTATGTTAAACAAGAAAAAGAAGAAAAGGATTATAAGAAAATTCAGTTAAAAGTACTTTAAAAGTACAGTTACATTTTAATTGTCCGTATACATCTTACTTACAAAGTAAAACTGACTCCCAAAAGTTTGCTGTACTTATTGTTTTGTTTAGCTACTGTACAGCCATCACTGACATACTCAAGATTTTTACTGTAGTCCAACAAAAGTTCTAAGAAAAGGTTTGCAAAGCCAAAACCTCTCACTGTTCCCAAATCATAGGCAAATTCCTTTTTTTTTTTAAGTGGCAGGCATAAATTGTAGCTTAATTAATAAGTCTCTCAAGCACTAATACAAAGCTTTTATTTTTTGACAGTTGTCTCATCAGATCAAGGATCATTTATTTCCATATAAGTTTTAAAACTTGTTGATTTCTTAAAGTCCATTAGAATTTTCAATGGAACTGCATTAAATCTATAGATCAGTTTGGAAGGAATTGCCATATTAATAAATTACGCCTTCCAATCCATGAATATGGTATAGCTCTGCATTTATGTAGGTCTTAAACTTCCCAGAGCAATGTTTTGGAATTTTCTGAGAAAAGGTCTTGCACATCTTTAATTGACTTTATTTCTAAGTATTCTTTATTGTCCAGGGTTTTGTAAATTTAATTTATTTTTTTGCTAGTATTTAGAAATATAGTTGTTTATTGTACATTGGCTTTTGTCCTCCAGACTTACTAGATTCATTTCTTAGTTCCAATAGCTCTTATTTTTCTGGATTTTCTAAACATGCAACCATGTTGTCCACATGTCAGGGCAGTTTTATTTTTTCCTAATGTGTTTGCCTTTTGTTTCTTTTTCTTGCCTTATAATACCCTAGATCAGACCATCAATACAATGTTAAATAAAATTGGTGAGGGCAGACATTTTACTTTGTTCTGGGTGTTAAAGAGAAAGCACTGAGCCTTAACCTTTGAGTATTGCATAAGCCGTAGGTTATTTTTGGTAAATACCCTTAAGTTGAATAAGTTCCCTTCTCTTTCTATTCAACAGGATTTTTGTTACAAAGGGATGCTGAAGTTTGTGAAATGTTTTTTCTGCATCTGTTGAAATAATCATATAGTTTTTCTCCTTTATCCTATTAACATAATAAGTTTAGTTGAATTAGTTTCAGACTGGAGGCCTGATGCACGAAATTTGTGAAGGCCTGGCCAGCAAGCAGAGCCAATTGGGGTCTTCCGGCTGCCGGCTGGGGCCTCCCTTTCCCAGCTGCCGGCTGGCGCCTTCCTTCATTCTGCGCCACCCCTTGGTGGTCAGCGCACATCATAGTGAATGATAGAACTCCCAGTCTCCCAGTCTACCTCCTGCAGGGACACTTTGCATATTAGCCTTTTATATATACAGATGCTAATGCAACTGAATTCTTGGGATAAACTCCAGTTGGTCATGGTGTATTATCCTTTATATATATTTTGTAATTCTATTTGTCAAAATTTTATTAATAAATTTGGCACCAGCCCTAGGTGGTTTGACTCAGTGGATGGAGCATCAGCCTGTGAACTGAAGGGTCCTGGGTTCAATTCCAGTCAAGGGCACATGCCCAGGTTGTGGGCTCGACCCCTGGTGGGGGGTGTGCAGGAGGCAGCCAATCAATGATTCTCTCTCATCATTGATGTTTCTCTCTTTCCCCTCTCCCTTCTTCTCTGAAATCAATAAAAATATATCTTTTAAAAAAAAGAAATTTGGTACCTATATTCACAAGTATATTGAGCATATAGGTCTCTCTTCTTATTATAGTTTTCCCTGGTTCTTTTTTTGTTTGTTTGTTTGTTTGTTTGTTTAATGAGGGTGACAGTTGCCTTATAAAATGAGTTAGGAAGTGTTCTCTTCTCCATTATTTTCTGAAATAGATTTTGTAGAATTGGTAATATCTCTTTAAATGTTTGACCAAGGAAGCCACCTGGACTTGGAGTTTTCTTTGAAAAAAACGTGTTTTGCTTAGTAATTCAACTTTGTTCATTAATACTGGATTGTTCAAGTTTTATAGGGTTAGTATCGGCAACTTCTGCCTTCTTTTTTTATTTTCTTTAAAAACATTTCAAGATGTTTTCATTTTATTAATTTTGTTTCAAAGAACTAGCTTTGTTTAATTGATTATTCTCTGTAATTTTTCTGTTTTTAAGCCTCCTGATTTCTCTATTGTTTCCTTCTTTCTGTTTGTCTCGGGTTTAATTTACTTTTCTAGTTTCTCAAGATGGAAGCAGATTATTGACTTGAGAACTTCCTTCTTTTCAAATGTAGGAATTTAAGGTTATAAATTCCCTCTAAGCACTCATTTCACCACATACCACAAATTTTAACAAGCTTTATTTTCATTATCATTTATTTAAGACTATTTTCTAATGGCTCTTGTGAATTTTGTGTTTGACTCAATATTATTAAGAGGTGTTTTATTTGATTTCCAAACACTGGGGTTTTTCTTATTATCTTACTGATTTCTAATCAATTCTACTGAGTACAGAGACCATATTTTGTATAATTTCAATATTTCTAAATATATTAAGAATTGCTTTATGATCCAGAATATGATCTTCTGGTGAATGTATCATGTACATTTGAAAACAATGTGTATTCTGCCACTTCTGGGTGTAGATATCAAGTTGATTAATAGTGCTATTCAATTTCTACATCTTTGTTGATTTTTTTGCCTAGCTGTTCTATCAATAGCTGAAAAGAATTTTAAAGTCTCAAAATATGGTCCTGGGACTGTCTATTTTCTCTTTTAATTCTGTTACTGCATGCATACATATTCATAACTGTTATATCATAGAGTTCAACTGACCCTTTTAACATTATAAAGTGTCCTGGTACTCTCAAGTGATACATCTTATTTTGTAATCTGATATACTATAGCAAATCTCTTTCTTTTATTTACTGTTTGCATATATTTTTCAATCAATTTCTTTTCAATCTACCTGTGTCTTAAAGTTCATCTCTTGACGACAATACATAAGTGGGCCTTGTATTTTCCTCAATTCTGAAACTCTCTGCCTCTTAATTGCAATGTTTAACCCATTAATATTTAATGCAATTATTTATAAGGTTGCACCTGAGTCTACCATTTATAGAAAATACCAAGTGTTAGCAAGAATGTGGAAAAACTGCAACTCCTATGCACTCCTGTGGGAATGTCAATGTTGTAGCCACCATGCAAAACACTGTGGAGGTTCCTCAAAGAAATAAAAATAGGACTACCTTAAGATCCAGCAATCCCACTTCTGGGCATTTAGCCAAAATAAAATGAAATCAGCCTCTTGAAGAGGTATTTGTACTCCTATGTTCACTGCAGCATTATTCAAAAGAGCCAAAAGATGGAGCAACCCGGCATGTGCATTGAAAGACAAATGGGTAAAGAAAATATGGGGTAAACATAGGATGGGATATTATTATGTGCTATAACATGAATGAACCACGAGGGCATTATTCCAAGTGAAATAAGCCAGTCACAGGAGGGCAGATATTGTATGTTTTCACTTATATGAGACATCTAAGGTCAAATTCATAGAAGCAGAAAGTAGAATGTGGGTTGACAGGAGCCAGGAGAGAGGGAAATGGGGAGTTGCCATTCAATGGGCATAGAGTTTCGGTCATGCAAGATGAAAAATTCTAGAGACCGACTATAAAGCATTGTCCATAGAGTTAACAATACTGTACACTTAAAGTTTGGTAAATTTCATGCTATTTAATCACAATTTTAAATGCACTAGAAAAGCTAAGAACATTTTGAAAAAAATGGCAATAATAAAAGGCTTGCTTCATTGAAAGCTAAAAGTTTTATAAGGCTTCTCTAAAGAAAACCATGTGGTCCTAGTGCTAGAATAACAGAAATATCAAAGCGGGGGTGGGGAGAAGAAAAATACTAAAAATACAAGTATTCAGGCATAATCAGTTAGAAAAGAATGGATTATTCAATAAATGGAGGTAAGACAAGAAGCTCTTCCTTTGGAAAAATAGATTCCAAACTTATATGATTAATGAAATAAATACAAGATTTTAAAAGATAGATTAGAGCTATTTAGTTTGCAACAGGTAAGTATTTTAGACTGGAAGGCAGAGTAGAGAAGATAGTTTTTCTAGATCTTAATACATCTAAGTCTTCATCAATATTAAAGTCAGATAAAATATCTAAACACCAGATTCTAGGTAAATTCAGGAAACAAACTCTAATGCAAATACAAATGTGCTGTTTTTCATAAAACTGCTTTCTTCTAGTCATAAATGCAAATGAAAACTGATTATCCAGAAAACTAGTATAATATTGCAGGAACCGCAAACTATTTCAGTCTTAAGATATGGCTTAAGTCCAGCTTTGCGAACACAAAGGCAAAACGAATGAAGTTACATGCGATGTTATAAAATAAATCCATGAAGACCAATATTTTCAAAGAATATATATTGCCATGGGAGAAACCCCATTCATTCAACAAGTCAATAAATACTGTATCGGCCCCTGGACTGTGCGCTGAAAGTAAAATAATGAGCAAGGAAGACATCATCCTTGCCAATCAAGAATCTTATAGTCTGCTGAACAAGGCAAGCAGAGATGATAGTAGTGATATTCCAGGTGCAAAAGGTAAAGGAGATAGGGAAGTACATAGCAGGGGGACCTACCTAGTCTACCAGTGTCAGAGGTTTTGTAGGAAATGTAACATTTTAAGCTCAGATCTGAAATATACATAGGAATGAGCTCAACCATAGTTATGGGCTAAGGTATAAGCAAACTGAAGACTCAGCACAGATAAATGCCCAAGGCAGAGGGGGGTGGCTTTGGAGGGAGGACACATAAAATTGTATGTGTACTGAAGACCTAAGTACATTTCACGGAAGAAGACTGGAAGTGTATATAAAAAAAAAAAAATCAGTCCTTACCTCTGGTTATAGAATCAGATTATGAGCAATTTCTAGATCTTTTCCATTTTTCTTTCTTGTCTATGTTTTCTGCAGCAATATACATTACCATTTTTGTTTATTGATCAAAAAAGTATTACTAAAATAATACTTCACTATTTGCTAGATTTTAGGGGGAGGTTCTGAGGTTTTTTAATCACACAAGTTTCTTAAGAACTAATTTATTCATTTGGAAAATAGGCTAAAAGATTCAACTTCACAGAGTTGCTGATCTGAGTCAAGTATGATAACGTATGCGCAGGAAATGAATTTGTGCTGGTGGTTGTCGGACCTAAGTCAGTATCAGAGCCACCGGATGAAAGGGTGTTGGACAGAACTGGGAAAGGGAGGGGGCTCCGGGAATTAGCCGATCAGGAGGATGAAAACGGGGCCCTGAGGAAGCTGGGGAGCTGGTGGAAATGTTTTGCACTCCCCACTTCAGCAACGATGACGGCCAATGCCAGTCAGTCCTGGTCCTTTCTCCCTCACTGAGCTTAGACCCCATCTCAGCATCCTCCTCCCAATACTCCAGGTGGCCACCTGAAGAATGTCATGCTATGCGACACCTTTGTCACCTCTGGCCTCAGAATTCTAAACACAAACACAATCCTACAATTCTTTTAACAGACGTAGCTTCGTTATAAAAATGTCTTAATTTATGTTTTAGCTTTTTAATGTTGTTTTCTCTTAAGAAGTATATTTTACAGAACTTCCAGATATTTTGATTGAGAATTTTATAAGTTACTCATCTATTATATCAGAATAATCATACTTAAGGGACTACGGCATTTTACAAAGATATTTACACATATTTACAAATGGTGAGGTCAGACACACGGGTTTTTAGATTGACGGGTGCTTTTTCACAAAATGGGGGGGAAAAAAATGACTTTCTTACCTTTCCTCTGGAGTATCTACATGAAATGTTCTCTCTATAACAGTGGTCCACTGGAGACATCTGATAATGAATGTGTTTGGCTTTGGTCGTTCTGTTTTCATTAACTGGCATTCTAGTGATAAAATAAAACGTCTCTTTGAATATACTTACATTTAAACCAAGAAACAAACAGTTGCAAACTACAGAGTTCTATTCCATCCATATACATCCTGCTGCTCGTTCCTGTATCGATACTTGGCTATCTGGAATGCTGTCCATTCGTTTGACCCCGATCCATACGTGACCACCAACTGTCAAAAGGACACCTGTCCTCTAAGGTGACGATCAAAGCCAACTTCTTCCATGAAGCACTCCCCCTACCATATTCTCAGAACTTACTAATGTCCCCCTCATTTTTCACTCAGCTTAGACTATCTTATAATATAATCATTTTAAGAAGGCATCCTTCTCTCTCTACCTAGATTATAAGCCTTTTGATAGTACACACCACCTGTAACTTTTTAAAAATATGTTTTTATTGATTTCAAAGAGAAAGGGAGGGAGAGAGGGAGAGAGAGAGAGAGATAGAGAGAGAAACTTCAATGATGAGAATCATCAATCGGCTGCCTCCTGCACGTCCCCCACTGGGGACCGAGCCTGCCACCCAGTCCTGTGCCCTGACTGGGAATCAAACCATGACCCCCTGGTAGATGGGCCGATGCTCACTCACTGAGCTACACCGGCCAAGCCATCTACAACTCTTAATCATAGCCCGTAGAGCCAGTCAGTCACCACGTGATCAGTTCTGTCAGGGAATATCTAGGAAGACTTCAAAGCAAAGGACAAGAGTGCAGTGGCTAAAATATGGGTTCTAAGCCCAGTGGGCCTGGATCCAGTTTTTTCCCTACCCTGAACGATGAACCTTGCAAGTGAATTCAGGCCTCTGGTCTTCAAACATTAAATGAGAAACAGTAAGAGGACCTGTATCATGAAACTAGTATGGGGGGAAATAACAAATCGATGTGATCCTCAGCACTGTGTGTGACACAGTAAGGTTTCAGTGATGCCAGCTGTTAGCTTTTAGGACTGGATACGCGCTGTAGGTCACTATATAAACATTTACCCCCAGGTCTACGTGAATTCAAATGCCATGCCCTTTCGGAGAGAACATGCTGTTCAGAAAAATGCCTTTAAATGATCAGGCATCATCTGTCCCACTTGCCAAGATGTTTCCACTTTCCCTCTTCCACACCTTCCCCTCCCTGAGCCCCGCCCTCCTCCCATGGTGACACCTCTTCTCCTACAAAGAGGTCAGGGTAATTGTCACCTGGTAACGTATTTGAGGAGGGAGAGTCCCCCCTCACCCCCCCACCCCCTGCCATGTGTTTGCTCCTGCTCAGAACATAGCAGAGGGATGGCTAGGGAGGAGGGTGATCCCCTGGTAGGAGCCGATGTGGCATCTCGGGATGCAGAGGGAGTGGTTTAGAGGGGAAGACAGTCGGAAGGGGCAGCGGGGACCTGCGTCCTCTCACTGCTGGTCTCATGCCCTGGAATTCGGACCAAGCCAATGGGAACACACATGTTCAATCACTAAGGATGGAAAAGCGGTTCCCAAACTCACACTGGTCCAGCTCCAGGTTCCTATTCTCTCAGGTGACAGAGGAGAGGGTGCTTTGCTGCTGGCGAATGTGACGAGCAGCCCAGTTGTCTGAACCAGAATAAAAATACCCTTTTCCACAGAAGGAAAAGGGAGGGGGGGTGACGTAAGTTGTGACTGTTTATTTCATAAGAAAGAATTTTTTATAAGTGAAGGGGGAAGAGGGGTTACTAACGCTATGTTCCACTCTAAAAGACGTTTTTCAAATTCTGGCTTTTTAATGATCATAAACGTCATCACGTTGGTTTTAACAGGGGAGGCTATTTGTGGGTTTAAATTGAGTGTGAAATCACGACATGTTAATGTGAACTTCTCCTAATACATTTTTCTCGAGCGAATATGTCACCATCATTTACCAAAAGTACATCTCGGAGCCAACACCCCTTCCCATCAGCATTTCTCCATCTCGTCTGTCCTCAAAATCCTACCTCTAATTGAACCAACATGTCAAAAGTCTTCTAAAACAATTACTCTCCGCATACCCTCTGCATACTTCCCATTTTAACTAAAAATAGACCGTGGTCCCCCTGGGACAATAGTGAACACACAAAATGAATGAGGCCTCACTAACTCTGAGCTCCGAGGGTCAGGAACTCAAACATCAAAATGCATCATGAGGCGAGTTGCTCTGTGGTTTCGTTTTTTGCAGTCTAATAGCCATGAACTACTTTTGTGGCAAACACACACACACACACACACACACACACACACACATGTAACATAAAATGTAACATTTTAACCATTTTAAAGTGCACAGTTCTATGGCATTAATAAGTACATTCACATTGTTGTGAGGCAAGTTGGCTTTTAAACATATCTCTTCCTTTTTTCTCACTGTACAAATTCATATTCAAATCATCTATGCTTCCTGTAGAAAAATTCATAAACAGGTACATGGTTAATGTTTTCATGTAGATTTCAATTCTTTTATAAGCATGCTGTAAAATGAGACTATAGCATATGGAACATCTATATATATAAAAAGCCTAAGCGACCATTCCACCAGTAGCTATGACACGCACTGACCACCAGGGGGCAAATGCTCAATGCACAGGCATGGAAACATGGAACAGACTGATGAATCTCAGAGGAAAGGGGGGAGGGGCAGGTGGAGGGTAGGGAGAGATTAACCAAAGAACTTATATTCATACTAGAGGGCCGGTGCACGGATTTATGCACTGGTGGGGTCCCTCGGCCTGGCCTGCACCCTCTCACAATCCGGGAACCCTTGGGGGATGTCGGACTGCAGGTTTCAGCCTGATCCCTGCAGGGGCCAGTCCGTCTTGCCCAGTCCTGATTGGGGCGGATCAGGGCCTGGGAGGGACCACGGGAGGGCTCCAGGGAGTGTCTGGCCTGTCTTGATTTGTGCACCAGGCTGGTTTCGGCCCAATCCCCGCAGGCCAGGCAGAGGGACCCCACCAGTGCACGAATCCGGGCCTCTAGTATTATATAAGTGCTTTGCTCATTTATTATGTTGTGATATTTTTCGTTTCATTAAATAAAGATCTACACTACACCATCATATTTCACAGTGGCTCAGACGCCTCTGTACTCACACACCCAAGTAAACAGCTTATTAGTGATCACAATCCATGAAACAAACGGAAGTGAATTACCCAGATGCAGAAAGGATGAGATCTACCCATTTTAACACAGCTTACTACAAAATACTGTGTGGAAATCTAAAAAATAATCATGAACACCATTTTGTTTTAATTAAGAAAAACTAATTTAGCCGAAACCAGTTTGGCTCAGTGGATAGAGCGTCGGCCTGCGGACTGGAAAGTCCCAGGTTCGATTCCGGTCAAGGGCATGTACCTTGGTTGCGGGCACATCCCCAGTGGGGGTTGTGCAGGAGGCAGCTGATTGATGTTTCTCTATCATTGATGTTTCTAACTCTCTATCCCTCTCTCTTCCTCTCTGTGAAAAATCAATAAAATATATATTTAAAATAAAAAAAAAGAAAAAAAGAAAAAAAAAGAAAAAAAGAAAAAAAAAGAAAAACTAATTTATATTTCTAATGTGATGAAACAGGAATTCATAACAACATTTTTAAACAATCCAACAGGAATGTAAATTAAACTGCAAATTTCCCGAGGGCAAGGTTCATATTATTTGATCACCTCGTACTGTGCCTACACAGAGCAGGTCTCAATGAAATAAACACAAAGGAAGAATATATGATTAACACTAGCCAAATGCAGAAAGGAATTTGTGTTGGCTAACTAACACCACATTTTCAAAAACAGCTGAAAGACACTCCACACGTAATAAAATGATTGATTCCGGCCAGGATCACCCATGGATGCTAAAGTCGTTAGGGAAGGAAGTGAAGGACTGACCACCGCATGGGGCCAAGGTATCGACCCCCAGAGCGCGTGCCCACCACCAAGGGGAACTTAACTTTATGACGGAGCTTTCAACCCTGAAGCCAGTGAACAACGGCAGGGGACCAAGTGTAAGTGTCTCCGAAACCTGAAATACTTATTTCTTCAAAATCTAACGTGCCCTGCCCCGGCTGGCGTGGCTCAGTTGGTTGAACATCGAAATCACGGTTCGATTCCCGGTCAGGGCACATGCCCGGGTGGCGGGCTTGATCCCCAGTGGGGGACATGCAGGAGGCAGCCAATCAATGATTCTCTCTCATTGTTGATGTTTCTCTCTCTCTCTCCCTCTCCCTTCCTCTCTGAAATCAATAAAAATATATATTTTTTAAAAAACCTAAATTGTCCAGTTAGAACACTTCTGAGAACATTAGTAAAAAATCCTGTCTGAGAAATACATACTCTAAGCATATACAGATATAGATGTTTATGTATAAATAAATCCTAATAACATCAATGTGAAAAAATTAAAAGCCTAATCAAGTTCGTGATTACATAGCTACAGCTCTGACTTAAGAGCAAGCTTTCTTTCCCTCGGGAAAGTGGTAGAATTAGATTTACAGAATAGTTATACGATTTTTTTCCCTTGGAGAACAATGAAAAGGCCTATTTATTCAGAGCAAAGTACTCAACTTCCAAAAAAAAGAAACAAACAAAAGAAAAGAAAAACACACAAGTGTGAGCTTTGGAGGATTATAAACAAACAAGCCTAATAATTTCATTAAAAACATACACAAAGAAAACCAAAGCACTATTATGAATCGGACTTGTCCAGCCCAGCCAGCGTGGCTCAGTGGTTGAGCACCGACCTATGGACCAGGAGGTCACTGTTCGATTCCTGGTTGGTGCACAAGCCCAGGTTTCAGGCTCCATCCCCAGTGGGGAGCATGCAAGAGGCAGTCGATCAGTGATTCTCTCTCATCATTGATGTTTCTCTCTCTCCCCTCTCCCTTCCTCTCTGAAATCAATAAAAATAAAAAATAATTTTTTAAAGAATCTGACCTGTCTGGAAAACACTCTCTTACCTCTAGAAACTTTAAAATGGGAGACATAAATGTCTCTCTTTCCACTCAAGAATTCTGACTCCAGATGAGCTTTCCTCATTTATAGGGTTTCACCCACAGCCATAGAGAATCTCTGGGTCTTTAGCACAAAACGCTTCACTTTAAAGTCTGGTTTGACTGCTGCATTGCAAGTAAGCGAAGAGATACTTGGGAATAATCAGTTCATTCATTGTCAGAACAGAAAAAAAAAATCACCTTAAATATTTTGCTAATTTAGGTCAGTAGGGAAACTTTCTTTTCAATTATATTCCCCCCCAAATTGATTCTTCTTAAATAATGACAACTAAGTCATTCTTTTAAAGGCACCTTCTCAGTTTCTCCACCGGAACATGAAGGTTCTATGAGCATTATTTCTCATTAACCCTCCCAACAAAGTTCTCAGGTGTTGTAGTCATTTCTGTTTCACAAATAAGGAAACAGAAGCTGATGTAGGTCCCTTGTTCAAAATCATCACGCCCGTGAGGTTATGAAACTGAATCTCGGGTCCAAGTTTTGTAGCTCTAAGTTCTAGGCGCATCCTAGCATGTCACATGCTGTTTTGGGAGTGTTAGCAGCTTTCAATAGAGGAAGTAAAGGTTCATCCTATATAATAAAAGCCTAATATGCTAAGCGTCCAGTCATCTGGTCAACCAATCAAAGCATAATATGCTAATGATATGTTAAGGCTGCTCAACAGCTTGCTATGACGTGCACTGACCACCAGGGGAAAGATGCTCTGACTGGTAGGTTAGGTTGCTGCTGGGGTCCGGCCCATCGGGACTGAGCCAGATGGGCCAGACATGCCCTGGAGCCCTCCTGTAGTCCCTTCCCGCTGGCCAACTTCCTGCATCCCTCCCAGGTCCCGATCATGGGGTCCCACTGCCTGGCCTGTGCCCTCTCACAATCTGGGACCCCTCAGAGGATGTCGAAGAGCCGGTTTTGGACTGATCCCATAGGCCAGGCCGAGGGACCCCACTGGTGCACGAATTCGTGCACCAGGCCTCTAGTTTCTTTATAACAAGCTCTGCATTTCCACTCTCTACGTTTTCACAATCAAACTGACAGAAACAGGTGACTAGATATAAAATATGGAAAGAGTCTTCCCCAAAGAAAACGGACCAAACTTCTTGTGGAGTATCCACGCACCAAAAATAACTACCATCCAGTGTGAGAATATTCCATGTAAAAAAAACCACCCGCTTTGATCGTATGCTTATAAGATAGGGGGAGTTCTGGATAACAGGTGAGCTGTTAAGGAATATATAGTTTCAGTATTTATTTATAGGGCAATAATTGGAAAAAAAATAACTTCCTGTCAACATTAGATCACTGGTACAAGGTTCAAAGCACGTGTGAAATAATTATTGGCCAAAATGTTGAAAACCTAACATGAATTAACATGAGACGCCAGTTGCCTGGAGGCCGAAATGAGACCTTTTTGGGCTTTGTGAATCTAAGAGAGCACGGTGATTCCCTCGTCATAATAAAATGATCTCCAAGAATAGCCATTAGTAGGAAACATGTAACTTACCAAAGCCACAGATTTTCCAAAGAACTGACCAGGTAAACTGACAACCTGTAAATAATACAGGCTAACAAAACTATTTTAACCAAACGTGCCACCTCCACAGGCCGACTGGGAGGCGCTCGAAGGAGACAATGCCTGGGAAACGATGCTATAAAGAGAGCATTATGCGTTTATTTTTAATTCCTTTCTGGAGTGTCCTACAGAGAGAGCAGCCTTATCAGTGTCCTTTTGGAAGCGAGCACTGTTGCTGGTTGGCTGGTTCAATTATCATGAACTATTCTGGCGTGTTTCAAAAGCACTGCCATTTTCAAACAGAGAAAATGTCTAAAAATGCCAGCGTCGTAATGGGTTCTGAGCGCATGGGTGGGGGTGAGGGAGAAAGACAATGACAAGCTGGTGCAGAGGGACACTGAGGCGCCCTCGCTGGAGGACTATTGTGCCGACAATTAGCAACAGGAAGCAGCGCACAACACACATGAATGAGAGCTTGGTCCCGGTGAAAGGCCGCATTATGGTGCAGAGGCATTACTGCAATCAGGGGCAATGTACTCTCCTCCACTCCACTTCCCAACGGGCACCCGCTCGCGTCTCTCTCCCCCTACGCTGCCCGTTCCCATTAGCATCTGCTCGCTGGTGTGTCCTTTCCGACCCAAAAGAATGCCTCCGCGTCCTTCCTCAATTCCAAGGCTGAGAGGGCCTTCCCCCCAACTGTGGCCTTGGGCCCCATTGAACTTGACTCGAAATACAACCAACGCTTTGAACACGAAGATATAGCTGGTGATGGGCAAGTCGCGGGATGTTAGAAGAAAGAACTTGAGAGATCCCTCAGGCTGACTCCCTCACTCAAAACTCTGAGTCCCAGTCTGGTTAAGGGGCTGACCCATTATCACATAAAACATTTCTATCCAATGATCGGTCACTGGCTAGTGCCTCCATGTTTTCCCGTCTGCTGTGGCCTGGTGAGCATGAATGTCACATGAACACATTCTACCCGCGACCCCCCCCCCCCCGTCGCCCCCCCCCCCCCCGCCCCCCCAAACCCAGAACAGCAGAGTCTGCTATTGACTGTGTGTAAGACTTGGCTGACACGGAGATGGCTGTGGGTGCTGACTCAGCGTTATTTGAAGAAAGCTGTCACTCTCAACCCTCTACAGGATTGATCACACTCCAGCCAGGGGTTAGAGCAGAAGCCAAATCAGAGTTCTGCCAGGTACTTGATTGGACACCCTGGGAAAGTTACTCTCTCTAGTTTTTAGTTTCATTATCCAGTTTGTTTAAGGTAACATTTATTTCATGTTGCACTTGTCATGAAAAAACGTGGTCATATAAATAAAGCACCTTGCACAAAGTGGGCTCTTCAAAACGTCAATTCCCTTTCCGCCCTTAAGTCCCTCTGAATGCCTTATGTATTAATTATAAGATGGGATGGATAGGATGAGATGTAATCACTGTCAGTTTATAATTTTAAAAATTACACCTACTTCTTTCTAGAGAATAAAAACGTAAGCTAAAAAACTAATATTAGACAAGCAAACCAGTTCTGTATCTACATTTAACTTAATAAAAAGTCAAGTGTCCATCCATGAGGACAGGCATGAATGAGTAAGTCAGAGAGGTGGGCCCACAGACTTCTTCCCGCCTTCGGACAGGAAGGGCGTCGAAGGAAGAGGCTGGGTCAGGATGACAGAACAGCAGGGTCTGTGGAACAGCACAAGGAGCAGGGCATCCAAGGCCGGCCGCTGCTAGACCCGTGGTCGGCAAACTGCGGCTCTTTGGCCCCTTGAGTGTGGCTCTTCCACAAAATACCACGGCCTGGGCTCTTCAAAATACCTATTTTGAAGAAGTGGCTTTAGAAGAAGTTTAAGTTTAAACAATTTGACCCTCCAAAGAAATTTCAATCGTTGTACTGTTGATATTTGGCTCTGTTGACTAATGAGTTTGCCGACCACTGTGCTAGACAATCAGTATATTTTTACCTGAAAAACTAAGCTGCAATGACCCGCTGGTAATTAACTGAGTGTAAAAGGTCACGCGATGAACCCATCACGCCGCTCCCCGCACATGGGCTGCAGGGGATGTCCCCCCACCCGCCCCTGCCCACCCCCAGCCTCCTTCTCTCCTCACTTTCCTGAACTCTTACTGAACACATTCATGGTCAACTTACTTCAGAACTGAACCACAACACGTCTGAGAAGACCCATCCCAAGGGTGGCGGCAGGGTTTTGGCTATTAGATTCGAAATCCTTCGAAGCCAAGGGCTACAGGGGCTTCCTGTGGGAGAGGGACATGAACGCGGGCCGCAGGGGCAGCATCTGCCAACACTCTGGCTCTGCCTTTGGCCAGGTGGGTGACCTGAAGCAAGTCGCAGGACCTCGGTCGGTCTCTTTAAGATGGAGACGTAAGGCTTACTACCTGGGGGTGCTGCTTCGGAGGGTAAATGAGAAAACGGAAGTGAAAGGGCCTGGCACACAGTACTGCTCAGAGAAAGGTCGGCTTCCCTCCTTCCCTCCTTCCCTCTTCCCTCAGAACCTGGCACAATGCTGAGAACACAAGAAACCCTCGACAATGAAAACTCTCTCAATGTTCACTAGAACTTAGATATCCTACTGATATGTTAAAATTTATTTGTGAGAACTCCTCTATGATTCCAACTTGTGTTCATTTACATCATTACTCTTCTATCACTTTTCTGCTCAGAAATTCCGACTCCTTGGCCAGGTGGCAGGGCAAAGTGGTTGAGTGTCAACCTATGAACCAGGAAGTCACGGTTCAATTCCCGGTCAGAGCACATGCCCGGGTGTGGGCTCGATCCCCAGTGTGGGGCTGTGCAGGAGGCAGCCAATCAATGATTCTCATCATTGATGTTTCTGTCTCTCTTCCCCTCCCATCCTCTCTGAAATCAATAAAAATATATTGGGGTTAAAGGGGAGGAGGAAACACCACACCTTTAAATGATTAAGTATATAAAATGGTCTAAAAATCACTTAAAATGAAAACAGGGTTAGGAATTCTGTGTGAAACTGGACGTAACAGAATGTAGCAATGTATGCAAAAAAATGTGTGGAGCGTTAAGGAGTAATAGAATGAAATAAAGGAATTCTGAAAATATGCAGAGTATAAACGTAGTTATGATTTGGGGAAGTGTTTAATTATTGATATACGCTACATCAAAACATAATAATTCATCTTCCTCTGTAAAAATGGAGAAAATCTGAGATATTTCCTCGCTAGGAGATGGTATTTGCAAAGCAACATTTTTTGGAAGACGACGCTAAATAAAATCTACGCATTGCTGCCCAACACTCCAGAGAGAATATCTGAAGGCAAGAGATCAATTAGGAGACCATCAAACTAATCCAGGGGACCTGAGGAAGAACCCAAGTAGGATGGAAGCCGTGAACCTGGAAAGGAAGGAAAACAAGACCACACACCTTGCTGACTGACTGCCACATGGGGGAAGGGAATTATTCGTCTCTGAATGGGTCCCCTCTACTGCTCAACATGACCCGGAAGGTTCTTTTTTACCAAATACTCATTTGGACAAGAGCCTCCAGGGGTTTCCAACAGGCTGCCATTCAAAACATCCAACTGGTATTCAAGACCTTCCACAATCTGGTTAAAACTTCTCTAATCTTAACTTATTTTTCTACAACAAATTCTCTGTTCATCTAGGATGTTGCTTATACTGCTCACAAAAGAGGCTGCTTCTTAATTCCAGACTTCATGTTTGTGTCTGTTGTTGACCTCGCTGAAAACGTCCTCCTTCCCCAAACCTTCACATCACCTATCCTTCAAGGCTCGTGTCAACCTCAGCTCTGGAGAGCTCTTAGCTGGTCACCCTGGCTTACCTTTATCCATCCTCTCAACTTCTGCAGCGTTTATTCTCCAGAAAGTTCACTGTGGCAACTCATCTCATGTTCCTTCCATTGCTATGTATTCTATGTGGCTGTCTTCCTGAGTCAATGACAAATTCCTACTTACAAAGGTTGTATTTAATACTCTCTTAGTGCCTGTATGATTCTAATGATGGATAAACCCTTGGAACTGAGCTGCTCTCATCCCTCGTAATCCCTGTGCATTTCTATTTTATAGGGTTGTCATCCTAGATGGCGTCATGTGTTACGTCAGACTAGGAATCAAGTCAGAGCTATTCCTCTGCGCCCACGAACAGCCATAATGGGAGCATTAGTTGGAATCAGCATGTTTTTCTTCATGTTTATAACCTTCGAGTCTGTTTATGCAGAGGTAAGGATATTTTTTGGTAGGCTTAAGACCCATCATGTCCTTATTTTCTCTCAAACAGAAGAAGAATAGCTTAATGAGTAAACACTTCACTTCACATTTAAAATTGGCCTGAGAAAGGCAGACCAACCTATGTTTTCAAAAAGGGATTGAAGAAACATTTCAGGGAAGGAGGAGACATGGTCAGAGTGAGCCAATATTTGCAACACCGAATAAAGGAGAATTCTAGGCGGGCCTTCTGTGGACATGGCGAGGCAACTTCTCCTCAACAGCAAGAGGGTGGATCCCCAAGACACATGGGCGAATGTGCCAGGTCTCCACTGAGGAACTGTTTCTACTTCTGAGTTGGACTGGTAACTGCCAAAATGTTAAAGACCATGACTATTGGGTAGACGAACTATTGTGCTCAAAGTACTTGTGAACACAGCTTTGCAACAATGCTTGTCTAAATCCTGTATTATTTTTCAGTCAAAATGTAATAATTCCTGTGCAAAGATAATCTCAATCTGTAATTAGCAATTTACCAAACCACAATTCTGCTTTCAAAAAAAAAATTTACTTATATTTCTACAGCACTAAAGGTAGAAGACACCTTTGTATATAGTTCACATCTGACCCATCTGAAGGATGAAGGTCAAATATTATTATCCACATTTTATAGGGCTCAAAGAACTCTGCATGACAAAGAATATCTAGCAATGTAAGTGTTGGAATGCCCACCCAAAATCCAATCTCAAGGCTCTTACTCTAGGTAAAATATCACAGAACGTGGGTGGAGAGGGGAATGTCTTATTCATGCATTAATTAATTAATTAATTTATTTATTTATTTATATTGATTTCAGAGACAAAGGGAGAGATAGAGATAGAAACATCAATGATGAGAAGAATCATTGATTGGCTGCCTCCTGCACGCCCTCTACTGGGGATCAAGCCCACAACCCGGGCACATGCCCTTGACCAGAATTAGACCTGGGACCTTTCACTCTGCAGGCTGACACTCTATCCACTGAGCCAAACCAGCTAGGGCGGGAATAACATTTTTAAATAACAGTAGAGAGATTTGATACTTAATTAGAACTATCTAGTATAACAACCTTAAAATGATCACTGAATTTCTAAAGGCTTCATTTTTCTTACCCAAGACGTGAAAAAAAAAAATGGACTAGATTATTTCAGATATTCCCTTGAAAGCAGTTACTGAAAATGCAACATGTGGGTCCTAGGAGCTATCAGACAAATAACACTCGGCCCTTCCCCCTCAAATAACTCAGATTAGCAGATGAGACACACACCCCAACAAGATGACCAAGAAAAAGGGGCGATGATCACCAAAGGTAACAGCTTCGTGAAGGGCAGAGAGGAGTCAGTCAGCAAGGAAGTAGGCTGGGACTTTAAATCTGAATTAAGTCTTAAAGAATGAAAAAAAAAAAAAAAAAGATCCAAGCAAACAGAGAACAGAAGGACATTCCAATCAGAGGGTGGAACAGCATACACAAAGGCTCAGAGTAGAACAGCAGCATAGTTTGCAGCGCAGGGAATGATAAGCAGCTCAGAACTGCCCAGTGGACCTACGCAGAAGAGAGACAAAGCAAGAGTTGAAAGCAGAGGATGGGAGCGGGCTGGAATTGGTTCATGTAATACTTTCTACAATAATGATTTTGTTTTAAATTGCAGAGCAGAGGCCAGATTGAGGAGCTCTCGTATGTAAATGAAGGAAGCTGGACCTGACTCCCCAGCAATGAAGACCCCCGGGCAGGGCTTTCCCAGGAAATGGCATGTCAGGGTTTGATTTTAGGAAGATCCCTTTGCCGGCCAGGTGAAGGGAGTGTTACAAGCGGTCAGGATCTGTAGCTGAGATGATGAGGGCTTGTTTTAGGGTGATTATGGGGCGGTGGGGGGGGGAAGGGGGGGACAGAAGTTCAAGAAATAAGAAGCAAAACCAGCAGGACTAGAAACAAACTGGAAGTGGGTGAGGACGTGAAGGGGGAAAGGTATGCCATGGATCCAGGTTTCTGCTCAAGAGAGAAATGAGATACTGAACATGGGGGGGGGGGGGGGGGGTGGGGGGGGTGGGGGGGGGGGAGGGGATTGACAAAATTATCTTGAGCTCAGCTTGGGACATGTGGAGTCCAAAAAGTATCTAGGTAGAGAGGTCCAGAGGTAAGGTGAACACAGTAACCTATACTCAGGAGCAAGGCCTGCCTGAAGATCTGGGGGGGTGGGGGTGAGCGACATACAGGGACCTTAAAGTGAATGTGGCCCCCCAAGGGGAGGGAACCAAGGGAGAAGAGTCCTCGGGCAGATTCCGGTCAGACATCAAAATGCATGCAGCAGGCAAAGGAGGAAAACCCGGAGAAGAGGCGTTCCAGAAGGAGAGGACTGGGGAGGTCACCCCAGGAAGGAGGTGGTGGTCGACAGTACTAAACGCAGCCCAGGTGTGCCTCCGGGAAACGAAGGACCGAAAAATGTTTCCTCGTCTTAGAAATTAAGTGATCGCTGGAGAACTTAATGAAATAAAAGTGGACTCAATCAAGGAAGAGGGAAAGCTAGACGGCAGGGAGTTGAGAGGTAGAAACAATGAGAATGTTCTTTTTTGGAAATTTTAAATCCGAAAGGAAGGAACCTGAAATTTCATGACGGCTGTAAAGATCGATTCTAAGTCCCTTCCAGGCCTCACTTTATTTTTTGATATGGATAAAAGACCTATTTTCATAGAGTTCTATTAAAACCCACGTAAGCCAAAGCCGGTTTGGCTCAGTGGATAGAGCATCAGCCTGCGGACTGAAAGGTCCCGGGTTCGATTCCGGTCAAGGGCATGTACCTTGGTTGCGGGCACATCCCCAGTAGGGGGTGTGCAAGAGGCAGCTGTTCGATGTTTCTCTCTCATCGATGTTTCTAACTCTCTATCCCTCTCCCTTCCTCTCTGTAAAAAATCAATAAAATATATTTAAAAAAAAAAAAAAAAAAAAAAAAAAAAAAATAAAACCCACGTAAATGAAATTTAAGGCACATTTTTAATTATCAGGAGACTCATACCGCAGCTATATATGTATAGATAATATTTCCCAACATGCCTTAGAAATACCTTCAAACTAGTCTCTCTCTCATATACTAGCAGGGCCTGGAAGTGAGGAAACCACTGGTGAAGTAACCCTCTCATATTCCAGTTGTTCTTTCTTTTAAAGTCTCCTAACAACATTTTGTCACCCTCCGCCTGGAATAGTCTTCTCTATTTTAATTTAACTCCTATGCACTCTTCAAGGGCCTGCTCAATTTCCCCCTCACGGAATCCCAGAACGTTAGAGACAAAAAAAAAAAAAAAAGGCCTTACGGATTCATGGAACCCAAGGGTTCCCACTATTCCGATGAAGGAACTAAAGACCCGAGTTTCAGAGGATGACCTGCCCGAGGTCCTACTCATGGATTATGGGAAATCTGAAATCTGAACTTCAACCAGTGCCCATGTCACTACACCATTTCCTCGGGTAATTATTTTTTTACAAAATTTAAGATTGCAATAAATCAAGCTTTAAGAATAATCCATTCAAAAGAGTGTATCTAGTGTAAGAGCCACGTGAATACACTTCTGAAAAAAAAAAGAACTGGTCTACAATGCATTCGTTTGAGTCAACTGCCTACAAGTAAAGAGTACAGATGCCGACTAATATTTATTTTGGGGATGAGCTGACTGTCAGTCACCAGACAGGATCTCCCACCCCCACCCCCACCCCCAGTGCAGCCTGTATTTCAGCCGCTGCCAGTGGAAGTGCGGGAGCAGATGTGGGCAGATTGTGACATACAGTATGTCTTTAAAACTTGTTGGGGTGTGAAATTTCATAAGGTCAAAAAATGCTGCATTTTTGATCAGCAGATCCAGGAGTTCTATACTTCTATAAATTATTTCAGACAAGCCAATAGCATTCGCTAGGAAAACAGAGAAACTGAGGAACTGTACTGGCCGTAGGCAGCACATGACAATCTATACTGCTAATGTACTCAAAGCCATTTGCTTGCCCAGAAGAGCTTCAGAATGAAAATGTGTTACATCAATTCAAAATACAAGACAGTATTTCAATTGACAATAGGATTTTAAAAAATAATTTTCTCCTGAAAGGAGGATGTAAATATCTAATGAGCATTTGGGTGGGGGAAAAAAAATTTCCTTAACTAATCCATTTTTTAAAATGGAAAACCCAAGCATCCACTGATATAGAGAGGTTGTTTATTTTCTTTATTTTTTTAAGTTAGTATCTTTATCATTCAAATGATTTCACAATTCCTTTGGTTTATTATTTAATCTTATTCTTAAAACAAAAAAGATATAGCTATAGAAAAGACAGGGACTCTATATAACGGTAAAATGACTTTCATAAAATTGAAAGACTTTGGTTATCTTGGATTTTGTTGTTGTTACTATGTTACTGTATTTTTTATTATAATAATTTTCAGCTTCAATCTTCCCTCATATCTTTTCCAAATGTAGCTAACAGGAAACAACATACAACCAAAACCAAAATGAAGAATGGTGTCCAGTAAAAGATTTTATCTCGATGGCACAGACTTTAGCTATTAGGCAGGTTTATTTGAACACAACTCTAAAACACTTTACTTCGGAATTAATACATAAAAACCCTTTCATTGATAATCAGTAAATTGAACAGTCTCAAGTGTCTGGTCATAGCATAGCAATAATAACTAAGGTCATTATCATTACCACTGTCTTTCAGTTTACTCTGTGCTCTGTTCAGGAAAATACATAATTTCAAAATAAGTTTACATCACAAACATTTTATTAGATGTCTATAAGGAAGAAAAGTTTAACTACAAACATAAAATCTCCCGTGAAAAATAATTTCTGATGGAAATTACTTATTTCTCATCATGCAACCACTCAGATGCTCTAAGATCGTGAGAGGAAACTGACTGGAAAGGCACTAGGAGCTACTGCGACATCTTCCAACCGTGTCCACCCGCAACCGTGTCCACCCGCAACCATGTCCACCCTCAACCATGTCCTCCCCCAATCATGCCCACCCCCAACCATGTCCACCCAGCAACCCGATCCTCGCCCAACCAGATCCGCCCCCAACCATGTCCACCCAGCAACCATGTCCACCCAGCAACCAGATCCTCCCCCAACCGTGTCCATCGGCAACCATGTCCTCCCCTAATCATGTCCTCCCCCAATCATGTCCTCCCCCAACCAAGTCCACCCAACAACCAGGTCCACCCCCAACCAGGTGCACCCAGCAACCACGTCCGAAGGGCTTTGTTTGCATTTGGTAAAGGAAAACCTGCAGCACACATCCGGGGAACTATAATGACCACATTCAAGTGCTCACTATTAAAAATATTAAATAATTCATTACCGAAGACCACATATCATTGCTCATCCCTACTGGGCTCGATCCCCAGTAGTGGGGCATGCAGGAGGCAGCCAATCAATGATTCTCTCTCATCATTGATGTTTCTCTCTCTCTCTCTCTCCCCCTCTTTGAAATTCTATCAAAGCTGAAATTCTCTCTGCTGTTAACTACAAACCTCAGCTTCCTCATCGGCGTCTCATAGAGAAGAGACCTGACACGTGAGGGCGCACGAATAAAGACGTACAAAGTGAGTCAACAGTCGTAGTGAACTTACTTGCCACCGAGAAGTTGTTGAGGGGATAAGGCAGGTCCACATCTTGAGGTTTCTCTTTATAGCCTATGAACGAGCCATCTGTCTTCAGAATGAAATAGCGGGGCCTCCAGTTTTTTATGTATTCTCCTACACGAGGAAAACACGCGTGTTAATGCCACGGGGGGAAGGGGGGGGGATGAACAGCAGCTTTTATGTGTGAAATGAATCATGGGACGATATACGTCCTTACGACACTGGCCTCCAAAATTTTGGTTAGGCTATTTCCTTTTAACTTCGCTTACAAAAGAAAATACATAAGCCTGCAATTAGGTTTCAGTAAAAACCCAAACATGTTTTGTTTTTAATGATTTCACACTTTGACGATTCGTGTGCACCATTATTTCTTCAGAGAGTTGTTCATCTGCGTTCACATCTTGTTCAGTTTTTCATTTTATCGGATGGCTGTTAAGAGCATGCGTTCAGCCCTTTTCAAAAGCCTTGGTCAAACATCCACACGCCTGGCGTTGAGGAATTTCTATGAAACACACTTATCCTAAGATATGAGACAAATGTTTCTCTTCCATGTACCATTGACTAATTGTGCCACTTAAAAAAAGAGGGGGGGGGGGGGACAGCGTCCAGTTTCATTGTTAAATCTTAATCATAACTTCTTTAAACATTTTATTGCTCTACCTAGGAAAATAACTTTCCGTGAAATGCTGTAAATACGTTTTGGAAATTAAGGAACCTGGGTTAAGAGTGCTTAAAAACCATAGACACACACACACACACACACACACACACACACACACACACACACACACACAATAACTACAAGAGCCCATGGTACAGTGCCAAGCACATCATGGTCAATACATTTTATCAGGTTTTGATATAAAACGTAGCTACCAAAACAGAAAAGTTTAGCAACCAGATCACCCTTGTCTTACCTCATAAAGAACTCTTCATCATTTGAAGCAAGGGGGGTGCCCTAAGATCCCACAAGAGACGGGGAGGCTACCTGGTCTGAGTTGTCAGTCCATTGCTGCTGGCTGTTTCTACCTGGTGACTCAATCTCAAATGCTTGATGGCACGCAGTGCTACAAAAATGTGGAAGTAGTTCAACTTTCCCGACCCATCAGCTTCTCCGGACCCCGGCTATCTAAGCTCAAACCTAAGGCCTGACTGCTCCCTTACTTTATCCCATCAGGAGCGAGGTCATCACTGCCCAGCCTAACCAAACCCAACACCTCACGGGGGCCCTTCTGCTCATGCGCTCCACCTGCTCTCCATTCTACTCCCCGCCCCCCGCGCCCACTTCTACCCCGATGCATCTGTCACCTCCAGATTACTCTCATATCACTTTCCTGCTCGACAATTCTGACTCCTCAGCCAGCTGGCATGGCTCAGTGGTTGAGTGTCGACCTATGAACTAGGAGGTCATGGTTGATTCCTGCTCAGGGCACATGCCCTGGTTGTGGGCTCTATTCCCAGTGTGGGGCATGCAGGAGGCAGCCGATCAATAATTCTCCCTCATCATTGATGTTTCTACCTCTCTCTCCCTCTCCCTTCCTCTCTGAAATCAATAAAGATATATTTTAAAAAAATTCTGACTCCTTACTCTTTACTGTAAAGTGCAAGTCTCTTAGCATAGAATGCCAGCCCCTCCATCCCTTCCCCCTGACATATATTTCAGGTATGGAATCACTCCTCCGAATCAGCAATTCTCAAACTTTTTACCTTATACCTCTTTACACTCATAAATATTACTGAGGACACCCCAAAATTTTCATTTCATATAGATTACATCTGTAATGTTTACTGTATTAGAAATTGAAAAAGATATCCTTTATTGCTTCTTTTAAAAATAACAAACACATTAAATGTAATAAATATTTTGATGAAGAAAATTACATTTTCTAAAACAAAAAAATTGGTTAAGAGGAGCCGAACTGCTCTCCACTTTTGCAAATCTCTTGAGTGTTTGGCTGAATAGGTGGCCAGAGTCTCAACCTGCAACAGTGTGTTATTTTCACTGAAATATGGGGAAAACCCGGCTCAGACAGACATGGAGCTGGAAAAGGCAAGAGCAGTCCATCTTTCTTTGCTTTACACCAGCATTTGACGAGTGGTAGTTTTCTCAACGATCACTTGTGATGTGGAATGAGAAACCATATCCAGGAACTTTCTACATTGTTCTGTGAAAATCCACGGGTCTAGACCCTGAAGGAATCTTTTACACGACGCATGCTTTTGTAACATCACCCACCGGTCTTTTCAAAGACACTGGTCCATCGATCTCCCAAATATCAGCGCATTTCACTATATAATCACATTCGCTATCACTGCCGATGTCATCAGAAAAGCAAGCACTGGGAGCCGCAGGCTCACGCTAGCAGATATGTCCTCCAAAATTCAAGTTTTTGCTTAAAAACTTGATTTTCACCACTGGCAGTAAAGACTGTCCTTCTTTATTATTTTTATTTATTTATTTATTTATTTATTTATTTATTTATTTATTTATTTATTTATTTATTTTGCAGTGGTGTGTGTTCCACATGCCCGCCGTCTCAGGAGCTGGTGTCCGTTATAGAAAACTTGAATCCTAGCTAAAGAAAGGAAAAGGCTACCCGATGTCAAAACACAGCACTGACTTATTACTTTTATTACTTTCAACCCTTTCTTAAGCTAGAGGTAGGGTATCAGAGGAGGAACTAGTCTTCCAAAGAAAAAAGCAAACTCTTAGGTCTCTCTGAAAGATTTGAATAAGTAACATCCACTGGATGTAGCACCGTGAAAATACAAATATTTTAAGAATTTCCAAAGAAGAGCTTTTAACCAAAAATTGGCAGCTTTCAGTAAAAATTAATTTATATGATTTTCAGAAACCATTAGTCTTAGGTAAATGTCTTCATGGCTCAATAGTTACTTAAGACAACGGTTTAATGTTAATTTCAGTATGGAATCTATTCAATTTCATGGTTCACAATATTGTAAATATTGAGTTGCTTGTTGACAGATACCAACTAAATGTACACAGAACTACTTAAAAGAATACATCCGAGTACGTATCCACTGGTGGATTTTCATAAAAAAGTACTGGCACCATAAACAAATACTGACTTTATAATTCATGAGAGTGTGCTACATCTTAAGTATTAAAGCCCAATACAGTTCCTGAAGAAATACACGATGAATGTAATAAAACATTTGCAATCTTTGAAGTTGCCTATTGCATTTTTATACAGCAGATCACAATACCATCTTCCAATTAGTTCTAAGTGAAAGCCATCTTAATGTCTCAGGGAGGAGAGGGAATGTGCTTCTCGCTGAAATTACCATCATCCTCTTATACGTATGTCTTGAAAATAATGCTGACGAATTTTTTCCTATTATCTACATGGCAATGAGACAGCGTAATAAGTTTTCAATTACACAGGGATAATCTGAAATGTAACTTTAAACAAAAAGGAAAAGGCTTTTGCATATTGTTGGCACTCCCTAAATCTATGTCGATCAGGTTTTCCAGCTCCGACAAACCTAAATTTTCAGGCTATCATTGTCCTGTTATTAAGTCCTTTTGAGTCTGTCCTTTCTGCCTGGCCAGCGTGGCTCAGTGGTTGAGCGTCAACCTATGAATCAGGAGGTCACGGTTCGATTCCCAGTCAGGGCACATGCCAGTACTGCGGGCTCCATCCCCAGTGTGGGGCGTGCAGGAGGCAGCGATCAATGATTCTCTCTCTTCATTGATATTTCTCTCTCCCTCTCCCTTCCTCTCTGAAATCAATTTAAGTATGTCTTTTCCTTGCCCTTGGGACCAAGTACGCAATCTGTCATCAAACAGCCTTGGAGGTGTGCTGACGGAAAAACGCGTGATGGCTACAAAACATGCCCAAAGCTTTTGCAACCCCTGCCAGCTCCCTCCTTAAGGTGCTGCTCGATGAAGATCACAGATCAAAAAGTAAGGTTGTGTAAACGTTTGTGTTTTAGAATTGGCAAATAATCTTCTAACAGGTTCATTCATTCAAAATTACTCCGTGTCAAGACATGCCCACGCGCCCAGGCGGTGGCAATGCATGAGACCGGCTCGGGCCTGCCCTCACGGAGCTTCAAGGCCGCGGGCAGCTCAGGACAGGCAACTGGAGAAAAGGGGGTGATGTGCGCAATTCACCCGCAAAATGACAATTTCCCCCGCGTTGTCGGCCGTTCCTAGTGGCCCAGGAAGCCGTGCCGAGAGAGGGCGTGTCGCCTAGACCTTGGCATTTCCAAAGGGCACCTTCTGCGCCCTGAGAGCAGGGTGAGCGGTGCAGTTTGTGGCCTGGGGCGTGCTGTGGGCCAAGGGACTGGGAGGATCAGCAACGATCCTTCAATATTTCCCGAGAGAACTGGTTGCTGCTGCGGGGACCCCAAGACCAGGCACGGCACACGCCCCTCTTTGAAGCCGGGTGACAATACAGGCCGGAGCTGGCGACAGGTTACAATGTGCGTCATCTGGCGTAACATGGGACACACCTCCGCCTTTCAGGGTGCCAGATGCTGCCCACGCTCGTCCCTTCTCTCATGTTGATTAAAGCGGCCGCCCTGCCAAGCACTCGCCTCTGCCATGATCTCGTCCAGGGCGTCTGGCTAGCGCGGGGGCCGGGGGGACCGGTCTGCTGGGCGCTGGTCAGCGTCACCACTGCCGCCGGCCCCTGCAAGGCGTCTGCCATTCCGGTGATTTCGCGTCGTGCCTCCCAGACGCTGGAAAAGCTTTCCAGATGTGCCCGCATGCCTGTGCCTTATCGCATGTGCTCCTTCGTGATTCTTCTGAAAAGTGTATTACAGTCAAGAAATGTGGCTTCCACTGCAGAACGCACCGACTTGTCCTTCTTATGTTAGGAATAGTCTGCAGCCCTGGCCAGTGTGGCTCAGTGGATAGAGCACCGGCCTGTGGACTAAAGGGTTCCGGGTTCCATTCTGGTCGAGGGCACGTACCGTGGTTGCAGGTTCCGCGGTCCTGGTCGGGGTGCATGCAGGAGGCAACCGATGGATGTGTTTCTCTCTCATCGATGTTTCTCTGTCTCTCCCTCTCCCTTCCACTCTCTCTAACCATCAATGGAAAACTATTCTTCAGTGAAGATTAACAACAACAACAAAAAAAGAATAGTTTTCATATCTTCTTCCCAGGCCAGGTGGGGTCCCTGTTTTGCACTGAAGCTGAGACCTGCGCACTGAACACAGGTGCCAGCTGCCGGCTCCCCTGGACCTCAGAGCGGCCGCTGGCAGGCCCCGACCTGCTGGCTCAGTCCTGTTGTGACCCACAACATGCCCGGCCCCCCGATCGCAAAGTGTCCTGGGAATGGTTTTGTGGTATTCAGTAAATCAGTCAATCACATCCCCGTTCTCTTTGCTTTTAGGAAACATTGCACTTTAAACCAAAAATCTGATACTTTTCATTTTTTAAATGTAGAACATCTTAATGGAGTTGTAGTATTAAGTTTTACTGTGAGAGAAAAGCAATGGAGGGGGGAGAGGGAGGAAGAGGAGGAAGAGAAAGGGGAGGAGGAAGAGGAGGAAAAAGAGGAGGAAGAGAAAGGGGAGGAGGAGGAGGGAGAGGAAGGAGAGGAGGAGGAAGGGAAAGGGGAGGAGGAGGAGGAGGAGGAGGAGGAGGAGGAGGAGGAGGAGAACATTGTATCCACACAAACTAGCCAACAGAAAAATTGCATCTTGGCAATTTAATGAAGCATAACCCGGGAGCTGGGTTTGCACAGGGGCGGTAGGTTGTGGAGAATTCCTCGGTCTGTGCCGGCCTCCCGCTGGGTTCAGTGGGAGCTAAATTACTGTTTTGCTTACATGTACGCCCCTGTAGGTCGGGAGAGCTCCCCGCACCGCAGCGGAGCCCCAGCCCCGCACCCCGCACTGAGCACACGCCGCCGCTGCACACACGGCTCCCAGCAGCGAGGGCCGGAGTTCCCGGCCATCTCAGAGCACCGATCCCGTTTAAAAAGGCCATTTCTCTGGGATGGGCCCAGCCTCCTCACTGTAAGCATTCCCCTGCACCCCCGTGTTCGCTAACTACACCAATCCACGCAATCAGGATCCCGGGGTGTACGCACACTGCGGGAAACGGGCTTTAGGGGCGTCCCACATGGAAGCGGCGAGTCTTGAGCGCAAACCTCGCCACGGACCTCAGCGCCTCCCGCAGCGCCGTGGGTGTCACACGCGCCCTCGGGACGTAACAGTAGCGTCTCCCGTGGCAGGGGCGGGACCTGGCACCGAGGCTGTAGGGCTGGCCCCGCAGGAGTCCTGTCATTTGGGAGAACCCTCGGGTGATCCAGCCCGCCCCCCTATGTTAAACCACTGCCTTAGAGGAAGGATGACGCTCACCCAGACAGAGAGGGTTTTCTCTTGGACTCTCCAATGGAGTGTCTCCCGGGTCACGTTTCAGGAGCAGGGACCTGAGAGGGACACTGCACCGAGGCACAAACGCTATTGTTCTGAAGGCGGTCCACACTTCCCCTGGGCAGTGAGCTCGCTGAGACAGCGCGGGGCACCATGCTGGAAAGAGGTGGTAAGCGCCCGGCCGGCGTGGCTCAGTGATTGAGCGTTGGCCTAGGAACCAGGAGGTCAAGGTTCGATTCCTGGTCAAGGGCACATGCCCGGGTTGTGGGTTCGATCCCCAGCGTGGGGCGTGCAGGAGGCAGCCGATCAATGATTCTCTCTCATCATTGATGTTTCTGTCTTTCTCTCCTTCTCCCTTCCTCTCTAAAATCAAAAAATACATGTATGTCTTAAAGTGGTAAGCACAAGGGAAGGACACTGGAAGGCACTGAACCCACAGTGCTGGGCGCCCCCACGAGAGAGCTCTCACAGCACACGCAGGGACCGGTGCTGGGGTGCCCTTACTCTGCACACACAGCCACGCCGAGGTGCGGGGACACGGTCACAAGTCAACGACAAAGCTGAGATCTGGAAAGAGAGCCACTGAAATCAACCAAGTCCCACTCTGACATACCGCCCGGCTGTCACAGGGAAGCAATGGGTGTGTTACAGTGGTCGGGACACAACCCCGAGGTCCAGAGTTCCAACGCCAACCCTCCCCATCCCGTGAGCTCTCTGTGCCTCAGCTTCCTCATCTGGAAAGTGGGCCAGCAATAGTAGAGAAGGAATGAATGCGTATTTACACTGCCATTTGCTAAATGAATAAACATCTTAAGATACGGCTAATCAAAAAAGATTCAGTGGGTGCCTAATACATACAGCATACTAGACTACACCAAAGTGAATCGAGTATATGAAATAAAATGCAATTCATTAATTTCATTGGTCCACACAGTCACAGCTCCACATTAGTTGAGCAAAGCCAGTGCAGTGTTTTTACGGGGATAAAATTCCAAGTTTTGTTATTCACTCTTCTAGGGCCCTAGATTTTCATGCCCCCATTATTATCGATAATGAATCACATATCGTTGATGTGCAACCAATTGAAACCTTTTGTTAAAAACTGATAATGCTGCCACAGACATCAACCGTCTTGCTTAATTCAGTAGCCAGTCAATCCAGGGTGACATAGCCAGCACCCCACTGGGTTTGATGAGTAAACATCTCCACGTGCCTTTCAAATGATCGCATAAGAAAGAGCAAAAGCTCAGTCCTCCAACATCAGGCCTTTCCATTCTCCAGTCTTCACTGCACAAGTTAATTATCATTTAATTTCACATACTCTGCATTCAGAGATGTTAAACGACACATAAATGTTAGACTTTTATAAATGCTGAGGGATAATGGTGTATTTCAACTTCTGGCATATTTCTGTTTAAGAATTACATATCCAGTGAAGGAAGTTTTAGATTTAGATTATATTTTAACATGTGATTATGTTTAAGCTTATAAAACTGAAGGGAATATAATGCTTCCATTTCAGTGAATGCTGCTACACAGTATCCAAAAGAATGGTTCACACAATTTTGAAGACCAGAATATCTGTTACCAAAGGGATAAAAAGTAAGGCACACCCATGTAAAATCATAACGTTCCTAGGTCATTTTCTTATCCGTTTTGTAACCTGATCTAATGTGGCCATTTGTGGCCAGTCAGCTGTTACGGTTTTCTCAGAAAAGAACTCAATGTGCTTCAATGCTGTTCTCACACTGAAGTGTCCGGATATATCTAACATTTTAAGAGAACAAAGAAGCAGAGCCACGGATGAAACCCTCATCAAGTCCTTAAAGAAGTCACTTCGCCCTCCCCAAACAGGCGTACAGGCCAGACCCACAGCAGCAAAGCTGCCGAGCTGTGAGGACTGAACTTCTTACCGTGGCCCTCTGAGGGCAGTATTCCCTCACACATGGAGGCAAACTCCGGAAGACAATCTTTGCCTACCGTTCTAATAAAAAGACATATTTTTAAAAACCGGAAGGGGGTATATTTGTACACGTATTTCTTCCCTCGTCATAATCCATACCTCTGCAAGATCATAATGCCTGTTTTCAACCGTTTCCAGTGAGTTGGAAAAGAAAGATTTTCTTAAAATCAAGGCATTAGGAAGGAAAATGACGTACAGCCTCGATATCATGCAAGGCATTCAAAACACAATGAAATAAAAAACAAAATCATAGAAGTGAGTCTGCACCCACTGTGTAAGTATTCTATTAAGTTCCTATTAAAATGCCCTCTGCAGAATAATTTGTTTAAAACATCTCGGGGCATCAGAACATACAAATCTTTCCGTGAAGACTAAGTAATTCCAAGAGATCAACATTCAGCCCCAAATTATAGGTGACTGGGTCTCTTCTTCACCCAACCACAGCCAGGAGGCTCATTCGTGTAAAAGCGCTCGTTTATTAATAAAATATAATACCAATGACGACTGGGCGATGCAGGATCAAAGCACCCGCTTCTCCTTCATGCTGATGTTGAAACTGTAAAAATCTTGACACAGCATAAAGATCATCGATTTACTTCCTGGGATCCAAAATGATGTGCAATGAGGGTTCCGTTCCTTTTCCCCAGAAAGCACCGATTTCACCAAAGTGGGAGAAAAGTTTTCTGGCATTCATTCACCCGTCAAGGACTTCTTTCTTACGTACAAAACGCTGAGTAAGTAACCCTGTGTAATCCGGAGCGTGACAGACATTTTAAGAATACAGAAAGTGCTAATCTCATGTCAGAGTCTTCGAAGGTAATTAGTGACTATAGGAGTCGAAAGGACACACGGCCACCCTCCACCACACAAGGCCCGGCTGGGAAACAGAACAGAGACCAACCTGATCCCCAGCAGGTGAACAGCAAGGCTCCCTTCACACGGTTAGGATCTCCCCACACGTGGTTCTCCTTCCGCAGGAATATGATTTTCTTTAGGATCTGCATTTACGTTTAAGAAAAGTCCTTGCAGCTGTGACTTCAGGTGTAAACTCTCCACACAGGACTATCCCATCCCCAGCATAAGTGTGAATAAACTAGTTTTTTAAACTATGTAGCACTGGCATTAAGCAGTTTTATTCTTTTTACGTGATATCTCGGAGAATTCGAAGGTCAAAGAAAACCGTTTTAATTATATTCTAACTCCTGTTTTGCTTAAGCAAAATGTACAAAGAGCGATCTTCGCGTCAGCTAACAGGATGCAAATGCATGGGAGAAAAGCAGGTCATCTCCTGTAACAAATATATAAACTTAAGTCTAAACATCTCGGCAGAGAGATGCCAGGAGCAACAGCTGCTGCGCGCTGTGCTTGCGCTCAGACGCGGGAAGCGATGAACTCTGGTGCTGCGTCGCCGCCTCAAACAAATAAGGGGCTTGCCGCGCCAAGAAAATACTCGAACTTCGCGGTTTCTGCCTCTCTGCCTTTGTATCTTAATCATCTTCTGTTCTAGAAAGTGCTCCCGAGTTTACCAACATCTCTAATCAGATTGCCTCGAAACCACAACACATTAAAAATTTTAAGCCAAAACATTTAGCAAGATGCCTTAAAGAATATGTCAGACTTAGTGAAAGACTCTTCTGTTTTCGACTTACTGGCCAATATTTTTTAAAATTACTATTCATGCAGGATTTTTCCGAGACACAATTCAAATACGTCTATATCCCATTAGAGCCGGGAGCTCCTGAGGGTCTTTTTTTTAAGTGCCTTGAAAACATCCCCAGTGCAGTTCCGTCCACAGGTGACAATGCCCGCACCGTTCAGCGGTTTCATCCTAACCTGTGATACAACTTTCCATAGGATCTGGGATATCTCCATTTCTTTGGTAAGATGTTTTCGGTAAACATACCATTATTTAAAAAATAAACAAATAACTAGACTGTAACACTTAACGTCTGTCTATGAATACTGGCCTTCACTGCCCTGTGCTATTAAACATTAAAAAATATCCGTATATAAAGCTGGCATTGTATTTTATAGCATTCAAATGGAGGCTTCTTTTTTTTTTAGTATAACCAATTCTTCAAAACCAAAACAGAAGTCCTCAGGCACCATATCCAGTCCTGTAGCCACTCTTAGAAACTGGGTCAGGCACCCCGCCCAGGTGCCACGCCCCCCCCTCCTCTTCATCCAAAATTATTAATATTTGGGAGAGAGAGAGCATGCGGGACATAAACCATTTTAAAGAAAAATCTTAAAGAACCACCTGCATCTGTGTGGGAATTAGCCTCCCTGTCCTGAGGTTATGGAGCCCCCCAGGTCAATCAAAGCCATTTCCCCTTTAAGAAAACATCGGCTTATGCCAGCACTCTCATCCCTACAGAGCTTGATCAGTTTCTTCCTCTGAAAAATAAAGAGTTCTGACAATCAAACAATGCTTCCACAGCCCACCAGGAGGTAAAGCTCAGTCTTTAGTATTGTCTGCTCCCGAGAACCATTGTTGACGAACTGTAATGTGTTTCAAAGTCTCACTTTCAAAACAATTACAATCCACACACAAAGCTTAGGTATTGGCCGTAACAGAAAACTGTCACTCTGAAATAATGAGATTAATACTGAATTAAAGGAATGAGTACAACTTCGTGCAATCTCATGCTGGGGTTTTTAAGTAGAAAGGTGATTTTATAGGATACAACATAAAACCATCATTACAGAATGACACTCATACCATAGCCCCAAAATAGTCCATTCAACCATTTATATTCTCCTTAAACAATTGATTTCTGTCATGTTTTTGAAACAATCATAAATCACGAAATAAACATAAGGCTTTAAAAACAACACCTGTATCTCCTCAATTGCCTCTAGAACTTTAGATGCTCACTTTTCAGTGGTCAGAGCATGACCCAAACACTCCACTCAGACATCACACCTTACGAAAATAAGGGGTTACAGCAGCCACCACCGCACCCGTTCCAGACGTTCTGAATGAATACACCGTCTCGTTCAGTCCTCGCGAGATGCCTGGGTAGCAGTCACTGTTCCCTTCTTTCAACAGATAAAGAAATTGACACACAGGTGAAGGGCCTTTCATACACTCGCTCCTCTGCGTTAAGTGATAGCAAACCTGGTCTGGGGGACTTCGAAGGCACCCTGCAATATTCCCCTCACCTTAGCATGCACACATGCCTGTACCACTAAGATTTCGCAAGCGGCGCTGAAGAATTGAGAAGGTCTAAGATCTGATGAGCAAAGCACCTCACGTTACCCGCCTTCACCCCGCCTTCACCACTCGCCGACACCCCGCCCACCAGCGAGCACCCTCTCAGCCCAATGGGACCTCTACCTGGAGAATGGCACGTGGCCTGCTCCCAAAGGTAGCCGGTCTAGCAGGACTGACTACGAAACTATGAATATTTGTGCATAATCCTACCCACCAACGTAGGAAGGTATCAGTGGCCTTACACATAAAAGGAAAGACTGGATAGGTGAGACCAAGGAAAGGGTCCATGTGGCTGGCCGATGATCCTCTAGTCTACGCCTTTTTAGCCAATACCGATTGGAGTCACTTGAGAAACAACTGACAGTGAGAGAGAGTTGCTCTAAATCAAGCATGTCAAACTCAAAGGCTAACACGGGCAAATACTAGTAAACGAGGCATGCGGCCCACGGGCCGCGAGTTTGACACGCTTGCTCTGACTGGACCTGACCGCTGTGTCTCGTGGAGAAAACAACCGCTAACCTCCCGTGGCCTTTCCAGAAAGACACTACTCCGGTGAGAAGCCCTCAGCGTGCCGGCCTGTTCGCCACACTTGGGACATGTCTGCTTAATCGTTACGCAACGAAACCCCAAATGTTTCAGGGAAATGTGAATTTACCAAAAGTCAAAAGAAAGACCCGTTAATTCCCCACACATATTTTTTGTAATATAAAAGGAAAAAGGGAGAGTCAAGTCAGCTTTTCCCTTTTCGTCTCCCAGCACTTTTACTTCTACTCTGATGGGCTGGAAATGCACAAAAATTTTAGTGGCTCTAGGATATAAGTTCCTTGAGAGATTTTATTTCACACCCCTGCTTCTTCTCAATGACTTAAGGTCAAAGTACAAAAACGAACATTTAAAGACGCATATTTACTTCGCCCTAAATAGGTGTTATCAGACCATTTAAGCCATGGCGGCTAAATTAAATCTCTGATTCCTAACAGCAAGGATGGACCAGAAGGAAACATCCAACCAAGTCATTGTCCACGATGAAAACGCATGCCCGTCGTTCCCAGAATCCACCACAACCAAGAGAAAGAGTATTTACTGACCAAGAAGGCTGGTTCCCACGTTAACTCTGTTTCACCGCTAGTGACATCCAAGTTCAAGGGAAGATGGAATTACTTGGTAAAACGCACGTGGTACGCTCCACTCCACCCCTACCGGTAGGCCATAAAACAATTCCCTTTTAAAGGATGGTTTACATACTGACTAGTGAGTGTTACATGGTAATGTATCCACCCAGGTTCCTAGTCAAAATCTCCTGCTACCAGTTAGCAGTCCCCCCCCCTCAGATTAACCGCACAGATGAGCTGTGGCCCCTGTGGACAAATAGGAAAGTCTGTGTTGTCTTTTAATGAAGCCA
Organism: Eptesicus fuscus; assembly: GCF_027574615.1. Taxonomy (NCBI): domain Eukaryota; kingdom Metazoa; phylum Chordata; class Mammalia; order Chiroptera; family Vespertilionidae; genus Eptesicus; species Eptesicus fuscus. Next base: position 13,266,197 of record NC_072496.1, read on the forward strand.
CTTTCTAAAACTAGGCATGAGGAAGAGGAGGAAGAGGATGTACTAAGCCCCTAAACTAATTAACGAGATAAGGGGAGCTGGGGCGGGGGGGGGGGGGAGGAACAGGCCGGAAAACAACGATAATTAGGATGTACCCTCCGTTAACCAGATCCACGCACACATTCCCTCTGTAGATGCGCAAACATCAGCGCATCCCAGACCGTCTCCGGCTCCAGCCATTATCCGGCCCGACATCTGCACATGTTTATGCGTCTCTCCAAACAACCTCGCGCGCGCCCTGCTGGGGCTGTCATCCCTCCTTCTCCCGATCTGGCAGATGGCAAGTCAACAATCGGCATCAACAGCAGCCGAGCATCCCCCCCCCCTCCGCCCGGCCCCCCTCCGCAGACACAATAATAACTTCTTTGTGCTCCCCTACAATGCAGCTGCTTAAACCATTTCGCTACAAGGCTGCTCTGCCTTAATAAAAAAAAAAAAAAAAAAAAATCCCTTCTGTCAAGTCTAAAAAGCAGCATAATGTTAAGCAAGCTGAAGCCACAGCACAGCTGCACATGGGCAGCCGCGCTGACAGGTCCGCCCTTCAGAAAGCCGGTGAATGGAGGGGGTTCATCTGAGGCTCTCACAGTAATTAGCACAGAACAGTCCAGCAGCCTAGCCTCTATTATGCGGAGGGAGAGAAAACTGGGCAGAGCCGGGCTGCTGTTTTGCGTCAAGAGTTCTGCGGCGGAGCAGATAAATCATGTGGGGTTTTCTCCTCTCTCTGTAAAGACAGTAATAAGGAGGATGAGGGAAGCTAATTTGAAAACTTGGACACAGTAATTGTACCATATGGTGAGCCTTTATCCTTTCTGAAGCGCGCGCTAACCGTCACTTGCGTACGTTGCGCGCCCCGCTTTTTGTTTTCCAGTTGTTGTTGTTCTCCCCGCCGCGGCCCGCAAACTGGGTTTGAATATCTGATACTCGAGAGAAGTTGGGTGTCATTAGCCACAGAACGGCCTGGGCTTAATTCCGTGGCCTTGCACGGCAATCTAGGAAATGCAAAACGAGATTAAACATCGTGTCCGCTTTGGAAAATGATTTTTCTTTAACTCAATTAAAAAAAAAAAGAAGAACGGGTACAGGTTCGTTGGACTCTTGCTAAGTTAAGGTGCGGTGGTTTTTGAAAATCCCGAAAGGATAAGCGATGGCTGTTGCAAAGCTTTCTACTGACCCATTTCAAAGGCACCAGATCACCAAGAGAATGACCTTTCGTTAAGACCATCTGGCTCAATTCGATATTTCACTGAAGCAGATGTGAGTCTTCTCCATAAATATCAGTAAAACGAGACCTCACAGAAGAATTTCCTTGCAGGTATCCTACAATTGTTTTCAAGAAAATCTGTCAGTGATTAAATCGTTATTGAGTACCATATGCCAAGCACCAGGCGAGGCACAGGGAAGATGATATAATGTCAAAAGTTCCCACTTCTCAAATAAAATCTGAACATACGCTGGCGTGGCATTTTTGTCTGTCCGCTTAAAAACTGCATAAAAATTTGCCTCTTGTTTGAGAAAAGTTTTCAATAACATCATGGCATTGCTTATCAAGGTCCAATATATGTCAAAGTGACGTTTTTTTTTTCCCTGACAAAAATGTGTAGAAAAGAATTGTAATATTAGTTTTCCTCTAATAAGCAAATTCATTTTAATTCCAGCTGTGTGCCCCTTTAGATAAAACTATACAGTTTGCCGAACTACATTTGAAACACTCCAAAATACTTGGCTGGAATTCATATGAATCATTAACATTTCAAGTGGAGTGGAATCACAGGTCTGAATTTCTACAATGTACATGGGACCCACAAGTCCTGTTCTGATCAATATATTTGGAACAGAAAGAAGTCAAATATTTTAAGGAACTATTAGCTCGATATAGAACTTAAGAGTCCCTACTAGAGCTGGAGTTAATCTGTGTCTTTAAAAACATACATATGGCCATAGAAATAACATCCCAATACTACACTAAAAGATTGTAGTCCACCGAGGATGGCAGGCGTAAGACATTAAGAAACAGCCCCATCCAACAACTTCACTGATAATTTTCTATGATAAATCTAGCTCAGAAGATAAACTTTGTCACCCCCTACTGGCATAGGGCTTCCCTTTATACGACTAGTACTGGGCCGTAGGACCACATAATTTTAAGGTGAAACTATTTCATTTTTGCATTTTGCTTTACAATTTACCAAACAGTTTAGATATTAAAATGGGTCTTTAGACCTCATTATGCTCAATCAGCATCTTTGACATACACGGATGCCTTGCTTCGGGACTACCTGACCAGCAATACATGTCTGAGTCAGTATGTCGCCTTTCAAACCAGGTGAATCCTGTTCTATTAACAAGGCCACGGCACTGGTGTTTAGAAAGGCCTCAACCTACAAAAAAGGAAACTCAATCTTCTAAAAACTGTGCAGAATTACACAGTAACTATCCTGGTGCATTGAACGAGCAAGAGCAATAGGTGAGCTGTTCGTATGGAAAATACTACCATAATGAATACATAATCCAAGAATACACTGTTTCGCGTACTCACAGCGGTAAACCTATTTTTGCCCACCCCTGTATTGTTTGGAAAACAGGTTCGAAGATGTGACCACCGCGTGACGGGTCTCTTCACCACTTAACAATAGAGAGCCATCCTCCGGGTAAATACGAACTTGAACTTGTTGGGGAAAGCAAGGTGAGGACAGGCCTGCAGGCGGCAGCTCCGGGCAGCTGTGACACTCAGGATGCAGGATGTGAGCAAAAGCTCCGAAAACGGTGAACAGTGATGGGCGTGACCTCAAAGGACGTGTGGCAGCAGCCCTGGATCATCAGTCTTTCTCCCCTGACGCCATCAACCAGCTCTTAGCTGGCTGAAACCATGTTGTGCCGGAAACCGATCACTGTCTCACTAATAGAAAGATGTGGAAGGCTGGTCAACCTTGAAGCTCTGAAAGGTCAGAGCCAACCACTCCCTATCTAATTGAGACAGTGGTAACTGAGGCAACTTCCCCACCAAATAATCATGTAAATCCTTCCTGATAAGATAATCTGCCTGTTACTGGAATTACCTGCCTAAGGGCTATGGGTGTATCCCACAGTCTCAATAAAAGGGATGGCAAGGCCAAAGCAAGGCGGTAGTCTTCCCACTAGAGGTGGGCCCCTCGACCTGGCCCCCAATATCCCCAAATTAATATTTTTCTAGTCTCTTTTATTTGTGTGCGGCCTTCTCCAGAACCCGAACCCTGAACCATGCGGGACGTGAAAGGGGCTCCCACAATGTTGCAGCAGGTCAGCGGTACCAATTCAGAAATGTAACTGTCCTTGGGGATAAGTCCAGACGACCTACAGAGCCTCTCTAAGGAGAAGCATTTGGCAAGAGCTAGAAGGTAAGAACGCTTCCTCTCTGCAACCGCAAAGCTGAAGACCAGCCTTTCCTACGGGCACTGCGACTGGACACTGCACTCCGACAGAACCGAGCTGCCAAGAAAATGCTCCTGAGTTAAAACAAGGACGTCAAACCCAAAGGCTAACACGGGCCAAATAAACGAGGCCCGCGGGCCGCGAGTTTGACACGCTTGGATTAGAACTTCAGACCCGGAGGATGCTAGTACGTCTGGCAAACGTTCTCACTGTGATCTGCCTACAATATGTCGTTTTAAGAAGAGTTCATTCGTATATGCCACAGAAGTAAAAAGTGAATGTTTTCCTGTTAAATGTGAACAACTGGAGTCTTCATCAGAGGTTTAACAGATCCCAAGTCCAATGGATAATGTGTTTGCAAATATCTGGTCCAAGTCTGTCGCCAGAGAAAACGATGCGGAGTCTGCTGATACCCTCACCAAGACGGGAACCTGACCCCAGGCAAGACCTGCTGCTGTTCCGGGGCTCTGTCAGTTGCAAGAGACAGAATCCACTGAGGCTGACGCCACAAAGGATTACTCACTCTAAGGATACCAACGCTCATCAAGGAAGAGAGCCGTCTATGTGGAACTCGAGCAAATTAGATTCGGAGAATGACATCACTTCCCTCAGCCCTGTTCAGGGATGGTGCGTGGTCTGGTCTCGGACCTGGCCTCTCGTCTCTCTCTCTCTTCTCTCCCCATTCCCCTCCACCCTCTCTGCATCTCACAGATGTCGGCTGTATTTCCACACTCTCTCTCCCCACCAGCTCCTGGGCTTGCGCATCAGTTCTGTTCCTTCATACGTTCAGCTTGCAGTCAGCCCTAAATGGCAATCCCAGCCCCGACACAATGGTATGGCTTCACCTCTCCAGTTCCTTGAAGGAGCTCATGGGTCACATGTCCACGGATCAGCTTGACTGGGGCAGGGTGTCTGCCCCAAACAACAGGAGGTGAGGGCGGAGTCGCTTCCCTTAGGCAGGGCTACCATCAGAGCGAGAAACCACTGGCATCTCTAGTACACTTAGCCATGCCGGCTCTGCGTGTGTGCGCACGCGGGTGTGTGTGCATGTACGTGTGTCTGTGTGTTTCAGGAAACAGATTTCTAGTTACTGGATTTGTGTCAGCAACTGGAAAAATTACTAATTTTAAGGGCTGTGTGGAATAAGTCACTGAATATATCAAATGGGGTGGGGGTAAAGGGGAGAGATCAACCAAAGGACTTGTAGGCATGCATATAAGCCTAACCAATGGACACAGACCACGGGGGGGTGAGGGCATGAGTGGGGGGGGAGGGTTGGGGGAATGAGGACACATATGTAATATCTTAATCAATAAAGAAATTAAAGATTGAAGAAAAAAAAAGATCATAGGAAGCTTTAAAAAAACAAAAAGTTACTCCCAAACTCCTGTTTTGTATGACTACTAGACAGAATTATTAACACAACTATTAGGGCATCCAGGCAAAAGTCACTTGAGCCTGTCATTCACTATTAGCATATAAGAGTCGTGTCTTTATATAGTGAACAGCTTGTACTTAATATTAAAAAGAGTACACCGGGGAGGGCTCCGTGACCTCTGTATGCCCAGAACACACGCCGATGCGCACCAGCCTTTCGTTACTGCTGCTGGGCCCCGGGAAATGTCTTCCCAAGAAGAGTCTTGTCCACTTGTTCTTAAATGTGGGTCAAGATTCTTAATTCTCTGACGAGGGAGAATCAGAACTACTGGAGGCGCCGGCAGACTCCGCCTGACAGACAGACAAGGTTCGAAAGGTTACAGATGCGTGTTGCATAAAAAGGGGACACCACCTGAGAAATGTGTGACTAGCTGAGTTTGTTGTGTGAAAACATCACAGAGTGTACAGATTGTACAGCCCACTGCACACACAGCCTGTATGGAACAGCCCACTGCACACACAGGCTGTATGGTACAGCCCACTGCACAGCCAGCCTGTATGGTACAGCCCACTGCACAGCCAGCCTGTATGGTACAGCCCACTGCACAGCCAGCCTGTATGGTACAGCCCACTGCACAGCCAGCCTGTATGGTACAGCCCACTGCACACACAGGCTGTATGGTACAGCCCACTGCACACACAGGCTGTATGGTACAGCCCACTGCACACACAGGCTGTATGGTACAGCCCACTGCACAGCCAGGCTGTACGGTACAGCCCACTGCACACACAGGCTGTATGGTACAGCCCCCTGCACACACAGGCTGTATGGTACAGCCCACTGCACACACAGGCTGTATGGAACAGCCCACTGCACAGCCAGGCTGTACGGTACAGCCCACTGCACACACAGGCTGTATGGTACAGCCCACTGCACAGCCAGCCTGTATGGTACAGCCCACTGCACACACAGGCTGTATGGTACAGCCCACTGCACAGCCAGGCTGTACGGTACAGCCCACTGCACACACAGGCTGTATGGTACAGCCCACTGCACAGCCAGGCTGTATGGTACAGCCCACTGCACACACAGGCTGTATGGAACAGCCCCCTGCACACACAGGCTGTATGGTACAGCCCACTGCACAGCCAGGCTGTATGGTACAGCCCACTGCACACACAGGCTATATGGTACAGCCCACTGCACACACAGGCTGTATGGTACAGCCCCCTGCACACACAGGCTGTATGGTACAGCCCCCTGCACACACAGGCTGTATGGAACAGCCCACTGCACACACAGGCTACAAGCACGTACCACGTGTGACTGTACTGAATACTAGTACTGTTGTCAACTGTAACGCAATGGTATGAATGTAAACATATCTAAACATAGAAAAAGTACAGTTCACACATGATATAAAAGGAAAGAATGGTGCACCCGGACAGGGCACTTCCCATGAGGGGAGCCTGCCGGCTGGAAGCTGCTCTGGGTGAGTCAGTGGGTGATGGTGAGGGGCTGGGAAGGCTGGGACCTCATGCGGCCTTTACAGACATTGCACCCTCAGGGTACCACAGTCACAGAACAACACTTCTCTCTTTCACAGCAAACTAACCTTGGCTTACTGAAACTTTCTAACTTTATACATTTTTAAATCTATAACCTTTTTGATTTGTAATAACAGCTCAAAAACACAAATAAATTTTACAGCTGTTCAAACATATTCTTTTTTATATCTTTATTGTATAAGTTGGTTTCTATTTTCTAAAATATTCATCTTTTTAAATTTTTTAATACTTTTTCCACTTTTTGTTATAAAATGAAGACACACACCATGAGCCGAGGCCTGCTCGGGTCAGGATCCTCAACATCACTGCCTTCCACTTCCGCCTCTGGTCCCCCCGAAGGTCTCGGGCAATGGCTAGCACGAACTGTCATCGCCTGTGAGGCCTCCTCCGGAATGCCTCCTGCAGGGCCGGCCTGGGCGCTTCTCGAGCAGGTGCCACTCTTTCCAGAAACATCCATCGGGTCAGTGTCTCTCTCTCTCTCACAGATCTGCTTGTAAGCAGATAATCCACCATGAACAGTCCTCTTTATTAATGAAAACTTTTCAGGGTGGGGCCCATGTTTTTGAACTTTTTAAAAATACATATATTTTTAATTTATTTCAGAGAGAGGAGGGAGAGGGAGAGATAGAAACATCAATGATGAGAGATAATCATTGATCAGCTGCCTCCTGCACACCCCCTACTGGGGATCCAGCCAGCAACCCAGGCATGTGCCCTTGACCTGGAATCAAACCTGGGACCTCCTGGTTCATAGGTCGACGCTCAACCACTGAGCCACACCAGCCGGGCCATGTTTTTGAACTTTTTAAGTTGCTTGTAGAGGTCCGCAAAGGCTTCTGCTGGGCCCTTCACTGTAAGTGTTCTTGGTTTCTTTTCCTTCTCCCGCAGTTCCCTTCGCTCTCGCCTCCTCTTCAGCTATGCATTCCTGTTCCAGTTCCAACAGCCCCCCCCTTAGTTCCTCCGAATCACTGTTTGCCATCTCAAGCACACATTGTTGATTTCTGCAACCGCCTCGTCCTTGACAAACCCTTCAAAGTCCTAAACAAACGGCTGGAGTGTTTTCCTCCAGATGCCGTTCACACACTCCTGGTTTCATCACCCCAAGCCCAAGGAGGTCCCTGATGCAGCTGTGATCCTTCTAGAATTGCATCAGCATCTTCCTCGGTGCAGCACAGCCAGGACAAAGGTCTTCCTCGGGTGCTAGCCTTAAGATCCGCTATAACTTCCAGATTAACTGGCTGGATCAAAGAGGTGGCATTTGGAAAGAGAAGCACCACTGTGATATTGGGATGAAGATCACCAATAAAAGGAGGATGCCTGGGAGCATTATCAACAATAAGCAAATCCCTGAAAGGCATCTTATTCTCCAAACCGTACTTCTCCTGGGCTTAGCAACCCGGGAGGACAGCCTGGAAGAGGAGGTGGGCCATCAGGGCCTCCTGCTCCTGAGTTCACTGGCAGCGTGTGCTTACCGATAAGCTTGAAGGCCCTGGGCTTCTCCCTGGGCCAGACCACCAACGGTCTCCTTGTAGCCTGCAACACTGCCCCAAGCAATCTGTCCTGAAGCCTTGAAACCTGGCATTGACTTGGCCTCCTCATTACCTAAGAGTCTTTTCCGGCATCCATTACCAGAATACAGGAGTTTTGTCCATATGGAATATTTGTCCTGGAAAGTAATTTTCCTCCTCAACCAGCTCATCTAGGTTTCCAAAATCCTTCGGCTGTCTTCACACCAGCCCTCGCAGACTCACCACTCACTCGCACATCACGGGATGAGCGATGATTCCCGAACTGTTCAAACCACCCAGAGCTGACAGCAAAGTCAACATTACAGTCGGGTCTAGAATTTTCTTTCAACGTCGCCAACGAATGTTATGCTTTGGCCGCGATCGTCATGGTGTTGAGGGACATGCGCCTGCGTCTGGTCAGTCCAGGGCCTTAGAAGTTTCTCCGTGTCTGAGGCAGGCCCTTCCCAAGTTCTCGTTAGTCTCGTTGCTTCGGTGGAGAAGATCCTTTAACAGCTCTCGTCACTTTGTTCTTGTCCTCCCAGACGGCAGCTGTGGTGGCACGGGACGTGCCTGACTGGTGAGCAGTAACCATCACTGATCTCCCCCCTTCACGGTCCTTAGTCACCTTTCATTCCATTCCCAGCTCAGTCACTCGATGTGGCCTCATACTGGCAACATTAGCCATGGGTTTTGTGTGTTTAGGGTCACGATGAACAAAAAGCATGAGATTAAACCAGCACAAGAGAGAATGATACATTCAAGAGATGTAAACATGTGATGGATGAGGCCGCTGCCCGGGGAACACAACCTACTGTTTATAGAAAACTATTTTTTTTTAAATAAGCAGAAAGAGTACACTCTAAATAGTGATAAAAAGTATCGGATAGCCCTTGCCAGAGTTGCTCGGTGGTTAGAGCATCGGCCCGCCCACTGAAGGGTCACAGGTTCAATTCCCGGTCAAGGGTATGTACCTGGGTTGCAGGTTCGATCCCTGGCCTTGTCGGAGCATGTGTGGGAGGCAACCAATTGATGTGTGTCTCTCACATACTAGTAGAAGTTTTTCTCTCTCCCTCTTCTCTCCCCCCTTTCCTCCTCCCTTCCATCTCCTCTGAAAATCAATGCGAGAAAAATCCTTGGGTGAGGATTAACAAAACAAAAAACAAAAAAAGTATAGCAAATACATAAACCAGTCGCATAGTGATGACCATCATGGCCTGGACATAACGGCATGTGCTACACGTCTGGAGGGCAGCCAGCGAGGTGTTCACATCATCAGCATCAGCACGGACAGGGGAGCGAGGCCTGGTGCTGGGATGTCACGAGGCGATGGGACTCTTCAGCTCCTGTCACCTTACTCCACCGCCATCTGATTACGTGGTCCTTCCTGACCAAACATCAGTACGCGTGTGGCAATGACTATCAGGAACCTAAAACTTAGTTCACCACGGAAAAGAACTTTCTAATGTAAGTGGTAGTGACTGCCGACATAAGACATCATTTGAGAAAGTACTACCAGGGAGCCGTTCTATGACTTGCTCTTTTCACAACGCATCCCTTTTTTTCGCTCCCAATTCGCCATGCGATCCTTCCCTCCCCTGGTGAGGTGGGCGGGTCAGGTCTGACTGTCCCTCACATTCTCTGCTCCTGTGGGTGCCACACAAAGAACGGAGGGGAGAGGTTTCGTTCGAGAGTCCCAAACCGGAAGTACCGGAGAAGAGAACAGAAGGACACGCGGAGCTGCTGTCCACAGGGTGACGGACATCGAAGACTAGAACAGACATCTGCGTGGAAGGTTGTGGCAAACTGCTCCTTAGTTCACTTTCAAAGTAAAATTCTAGGGTGTGGCAATCTAACCGATTTGGAAACCGAGCTGTGAGTTGGTAAGAGATATGCCCGAGGACCAGTTCTTTGGACTCAGTTCCAGTGCAGTTCTGGCTAACCTGGAGAGCCAGCATGTCAAACTCAACTAACACGGGCCTTTAAATAAACAAGGTTTAAGTTTCTGTGGGCCGCCAAGAGCAATAGCTTCCATTCTCATAGAAACGCAGGTTTATTTCGATTTAGTATAAAAAAAAAGCACAGGAGCAATGATAAAATGCATTTTTTCTTCTTGACACTCGGCATCTCTTCTCTGCTCCTATCTTTCCACCTCGAGGGAACTCTTGTTCGCTGTGATCACTTTCAAAACTGACCCAACGTGAATGCCAGCAATTCTGGATCTGACAGGAGACGTCTTTCCTTCTGTAACCCTATATAATAAAAGGGTAATATGCAAATTGACCTTAATGGCAGAATGACCGGGAATGACCGGTCGCTATGACATGCACTGACCAGGGGGCAGACGCTCAAAGCAGGAGCTGCCCCCTGGTGGTCAGTGCACTCCCACAGGGGGAGCTCCGCTCAGCCACAAGCAGGGCTGATGGCTGCGAGCGCAGTGGCGGGAGCCTCTCCCGCCTCCTCGGCAGCGCTAAGGGTGTCCGACTGTGGCCTAGGCCTGCTCCCCGCAGGGCTCCCAGGCTGCCAGAGGGATGTCAGACTGCCAGCTTAGGCCCAATCCCCCGGGGAGTGGGCCTAAGCCAGCAGGTGGACATCCCCCAAGGGGTCCTAGACTGCGAGAGGGTGTAGGCCGGGCTGAGGGAACCCCCCGAGTGCACAAATTTTCGTGCACCAGGCCTCTCGTTGTAAATAACTGCTCACACCACTGTATTGGCTGGGCTGCAAAAATATTCATTGTGGGCCGCATGCAGCCCGTGGGCCGCGAGTTTGACATGCTTGCTACAGACCATCAAGCATACATTCTACACTGTACTTGAAAGAAACCCAGCAAACTCAAATCACCTTTAATGGCACTTCTACTTTGAAATGCATTGAAATGAATCCAGGACACTGAATCCAGGACGTTATGTAACACACCTATGATCTTCTACACGCATGGGAGTAAGTGTAGGATAAAAGAAGAGAGCAATATATATATTGATTGGCTGCCTCCTGCACACCCCCTACTGGGGATCGGACCCACAACCAGGGCATGTGCCCTTGACCGGACTCGAACCTGGGAGCCTTCAGTCCCCAGGCCGACGCTCTATCCACTGAGCCAAACTGGAGCGATATTCTCTGTGTGCTGGATCTAACACCCAGGGAGAAAGAGGACCTTTCCCTTCCATGAGAAGCACATGGTGTCTCTGACCAGTTAGTTATTTAAAAGGTCATTTCATCTGCCCGGCCAGCGTGACTCAGCAGTTGGGCGTCAACCTATGAACCAGGAGGTCAAGGTTTGATTCCTGGTCAGGACACATGCCCAGGTTGTGGGCTTGATCCCCACTAGGGGGCGTGCAGGAGGCAGCCAATCAATGATTCTTTCTCATCCTTGATGTTTCTATCTCTCCCCCTCTGCCTTCCTCTCTGAAATCAGTAAAAATATATATTTTTAAAAAGATAAAAGCGTAGGCATTATGATACACTTCAGTTTTTATACCAGGATGAATCTCTGCATATTGCAATATAAAATCTCTAAAAGAGCCAAGCATAAAACATTCCCTATAATTTCATAACTCACTTCGGAAATGAAGACATTTACATTTTCCGTCACTAAAATATACATCGCTTAAAAGGTCACAGCAGGTGTACTTGATTCTCATGAACAAAATGTTTAAAATGAAGAACAATTCATGCATTTTGACACATCTGCTCAGTTCATGTTGCAAGCACTAGTCTGCTGGCTTCAGTTTTTATTATATTATGCTTCCACTCGAACTTGTTACCATAAAAGAGTAGCACCCTATAACACAAAACTGGGGAGAAACAGATGCATAAGTTGAACTAGCAGCAAACTTAAATTTACTCCGATATAAAGCCATAATTCCATCAAAGCAGTTTCATCTCATTGTTTGCATTTCTAAAACAGATCCTATTTATGCTTTTGAGTCCAGGCATATACACTGAGTGGCCAGGTTATTATGATCTCTGAACACATAATAATCTGGCCACTCAGTGTATAGCCTACATAATAAAAGGCTAATATGCAAACTGTCCCCTCGACCAGGAGTTGAACCAGCAGGCAGGCCAGCCAACCGCCCATGTCCCCTCCCCCTGGCCAGGCTGGCTGGACCCCACCCATGCACGAATTCATGCACCAGGCCTCTCTACTCTAATATATATATGTGTGTGTGTGTGTGTGTGTGTATGTATACACACACACACACACATATACACACACACATACACACACACACACACACACACACACACACACACACACACTGAGTGGTCAGATTATTATGCATTCAGAGATCATAAAAATCTGGCCACTCAGTGTCTATCAAGTGCTAAGGAGAAAAAAGTGTCACTACCGGAAACTTCACCTTTTCCAGAGACCTGATACAGTCAAACCTCACTTCTCCAACATCTCCCATCTCGAACAATTCGGTTCTCCACCAAATTGTTCACAGAAAAAGTGTCTCAGTCCTGGAACCAAACTTCGGTTTTTGAACTGACAACCCCTTCAAGCTGATACCTCAGCATGACACAAAGCCTCCCTCCGACAACAAAGGAGAGAATGCTTTTGTTGCTGTGAAATCAACAAACAGCACCATTTTAAAACAAAAAGAGGCCATCAAGAGTGCTCATGTTGCTAAGGGTGTGAAAGAAACAGTGATCACAGGGAACTGAAGAGGTGGAAGATGCTGCAGATGTGGATGAAGGAAGGGCAGTGAGCCGGGGATAGCATGTGGGGGGCAGTGATGCGGGAACAAGCAAAGATGCTGCATGCTGACCTGAAGGACACCCTGGACCAAACGCTTGTAAAAGGGACTCCTTTAAGGCTAGAAGGGTGGTTCGATAACTTTAAGAAAAGAAGTGTTTGTTTATAGATTAAACAGTACATTAGACAAGTACTATGTAGAAGAGAGATTAAAACAGGGAGTCATTTGGAGGTCTGGAACAGATGAATTCAATTTGCATTATTTCTAAGGGGAAAAATGATTCGGTTTTCGAACAAATCACTTCTTGAGCAGCCTTCTGGAACAGATCAAGTTCGAGCACTGAGGTTCCGCTGTAACACACTCCCAGGCCCAGGTGTTACACACGGAGAGTTAACCAATTCTACCAAACCCACGAGAACCAATCCCAGACCGGAGGGCCTGGTGAGAATGCCCGGCCCAACCCCAGTGGGGAAGGCAGCTTCCTTCCTCGGTGCAGAAAAACGAATGGAAGATTCCCGTCTTCAATAAAACATCAATGAACTCAGACAAACCAAACCTCAGATCCTACATCAGACATGAGGAACAGAGAAATGTATCACTTGCCCTAACCGGTTTGGCTCAGCGGATAGAGCGTGGGCCCACGGACTGAAGGGTCCCGGGTTTGATTCCAGGTCAAGGGCATGTACCTTGGTTGTGGGCTCAATCCCCAGTAGGGGGTGTGCAGGAGGCAGCTGATCGATGTTTCTCATCGATATTCCTAACTATCCCTCTCCCTTCCTCTCTGTAAAATCAATAAAAAAATATTTTTTAAAAAGCACCCATATCACTTACCTAGGAAATAAATAATCTTTCTCAAGAAATGGATAAAACAAATCTGAACACTCTTTCAAAATGATCACTTCTTAAGTCAACATTCAAATGTCCAAAGTGGAATTAATTGTACATGGATATGTACATGTTGTGTGTTTTTCATAGACACCAGTTTACAGGTCATAGGAAGGTCTGAGAGACGATGGGAATGATGAGATGTCGTTATACACAAAATAAACCGTAACTGTCTGACCCCGCTCTTACCGGGGCCTTTACCAGGAAGTGTTGTTACAAAGCAGCTCAGAACCCCACCTCAATGGGAGGGCGACAGAGGGCTGGCACGAGGGTGCTGGACGTGCCTTCTGAATACCTCGGTCTCACACTCACGGAGAGGATCACCTGCCCACCCGCTGTCCAGATCCCATCTAGCCTCGGAGCGTTCCTGCACTCACCACTATTCCTGGAGGCCTGTCACCATTCAAAAGGAAAGAAAGAACAACAAGAAGAAGAAAATACGAAAACAAAGACGCATACTTCCAGAGCGATTTGCTTTTTCTGTGTCAGAGAAAAGGTCAGCACAGTGTGTCGCTTGGAGCCCAGTCGACTCTGACTCGCCTGCTCCTCCATCTCCAGATCTGAGGACACAGGAAATGTTCTCTGGAATTTTCCATCTAGATAACTCACCAGAGATGGCCTTAGGACTCCTCGCTGGATGTTGTGACTGATTCAGGGACCGGAGCCCCATACGCAAAGCCTCGCCCTACCTGGCCATCACTTTCACAGCCGGATGTGAGATAAAGGCTCAGTCCCGCCACCGACCCCTCAGGAAAACGCACAACGAAGGACAGTGCGTTTCCATTGGCTTCTTTGTAGATGACACCACAAAACTCACATCCAATGAAGCTGCCTCTGTTGTCGAACTTCATTTCAAATAGATTCTTACAAATGTACAGCCTTTATCCCAAGTCACATACGGCAAAGCCCGTCTTATAAGAAACACACAAAACACCCTCAGACTCAGAAAGGCTTTTCTGAGCCGGGTACCGTGCCCTGTGAGACGGGGGAAAGCAGGGCCCTCGTCCTCGAGGTCCTTGGGAGGGAAAGTCTGCGCCCAGAAACAAGAGATGGTATGAGGGGGACAAAGCCAAGAAACATTGAGGGGGACAGTGGAAATTGAGAGAACAGTAAGACTGCTCCTTACTGAGTGTGACGTACACTATTTTCTCCTTTACAGAGGGGCAAAACCAGCTGGTTATAGCTCTCTTGTCACTGGTCTAAACCTCCGTGCATTAGAGAACTATGATGTGAGCAAACCAGTGATCAAAACAAAGAACTGAGACTCAATAAAGCAGCTCAAAGACATCATGTTTTCAAATAGAAATATGAGGAACGTTTTTCCACGTTATGAAACGCACTAAACCTTAAAGTTAATTAATGATGTTTTTGACAAAATTGTGTATTGAACATCTCTAAGCTGAAAAACAGTTTCTTCTTGATTTCCAACAAAATTTAGGGAGTCCTACATTTGAGCGTAAATATGAATTGCCAGGGTGCTTAATGCAAATGTACCCATCTTGCAGGATCGCAAACCTAGAAAATGATTCCAGTTTCTAGAAAACTGCATTTTTAAATATATGTTTTATTGATATTTTAGAGAGAGAGGGGAAGGCTGAAGGAGAGAGATAGATAGAGGTAGAGGTAGAAGTAGAGGTAGATATGTGTGTGTGTGTGTGTGTGTGTGTGTGTGTGTGTGTGTGTGTGTGGAGAGAGAGATAGAGAGAGAGAGAGAGAGACAGAGAGAGAGAGAGAGAGAGAGAGACATCGATCGGCTGCCTCCTACAGGACACTTACTGGGGATCAAGCCCACCACCCGGGCATCGAACCAGCGACCTCTCAGTGCATGGGATGATGCCCAACCAACTGAGCCACACAGGCTAGGGCTAGAAAACTGCATTTTTAACAAGCATCCCAAGTAAGGATTCAGGTGAGCTATAGCCCACCCTCTAAGAAATAATAAGTGATCGAAACTGGTTTGGCTCAGTGGATAGAGCATCGGTCTGCGGACTGAAGGGTCCCAGGTTCGATTCCGGTCAAGGGCATGTACATTGGTTGCGGGCACATCCC
Source organism: Eptesicus fuscus (assembly GCF_027574615.1). Lineage (NCBI taxonomy): Eukaryota > Metazoa > Chordata > Mammalia > Chiroptera > Vespertilionidae > Eptesicus > Eptesicus fuscus. The sequence continues at coordinate 13,281,732 of NC_072496.1, forward strand.
TGGTGGGTAGTGTGCAGGAGGCGGCTGGTCGATGTTTCTCTCTCATCAATGTTTCTAGCTCTCTATCCCTCTCCCTTCCTTTCTGTGGAAAATCAATAAAAATATTTTTAAAAAAAGAAATAATAAGTACTACACTTCTACAGGCAGAACTTATTTGAATTTTAAATTAAAATCCATGTTCATTTATCACCTTACTGATCAGAAAACACAAGGTATTTGGGGGAGAAAAGAGGAATAAAAGGCAACTTCTATCCTAAAATACCTTAGGATACACGAGGGGAAACGAGGGACACAAGTAAGACGAGGATAAGGACATCAGAAGTGTGACAAGGAGCTGGCAGAGTTCCAGAAGGGGGACGTCATTCTCACAGGGGACCATGGAAACGGGATAAAAGAGATGGAACCTGAGCTACCTCTTGAAGGACCGATGGGCAGGACTCCGCCATCTGACGGGCGCAAAGCAGGTACTCCAGGAGGGAAAGGCGCTATGGGCCAGGGGCAGGGAGGGAAACCCCAGGCCACTCCCTGGGTGAGGGGACCAGCCTGGCGGAGCGACAACGGGGCAGGAAGACATGGCAGATCTCAGCCTTTTTCCGTCTCTATCTCAGAGACAAGAATACACCCCAGCAGGAACTGTGCTCACCACACACGCATCTGCAAGGGTTGGGGGTGGGGACAGGAACCACTGAAATTAAGGCCTCAGGGGCAGCTAAATGAACTAAAATAATATGTGTACGAGATCGTGTACCTTTGGTTCCTTTTAGGAGACCCTAAGCCACTCTGGCTTCTTCAAGACACCGCTAAAAGATAGGTAGCTCTTCCAAACACCACTGCCTAGAAAATCGATGAAAGCGGGGATCGGCTTATAACAGGCGTCCTCAAACTAAGGCCCGCGGGCCACATGCGGGTGTTTTTGCCGTTTTGTTTTTTTACTTCAAAATAAGATATGTGCAGTGTGCATAGGAATTTGTTCATAGTTTTTTTTAAAACTATAGTCCGGCCCTCCAACGGTCTGAGGGACAGTGAACTGGCCCCCTGTTTAAAAAGTTTGAGGACCCCTGGCTTATAAGGCTTGGAGGTACTAATGAACAGGATATGCATACCACGTGTCTGTGGCTACGAGATGTCGCAATTGTTCAAAATGAATAAGCAACCCACTAGCACACTTTTCAAAGTAGTAGCTACACGGACACAGAGAAACGAGGTCGAGTGCATTCCCTCACGTGTCACGTGCTTAGGGGCACGGGAAGGCTGCCGTCCTGTGTGAAAGGCGGGACTTACAAAAGGCTGACACTGGGCAGATTGCAGTTAACAGCTCAACAACATGGCCCTGATGCTGGTGGTGCTAATGGTGATTCCAACTCTGTCTGCTTGCTCTGCGGCTGGGCATTCTAACGAATCTTAAGTTGGGTGAATGTGGGGTTCCATCTGGGGGTTACCTACTCCCCAGTCAGTAGGCCAAATCCACTTCCGTGGTAACATCTGGAAAAATCCCTGGATGAAGAAAGAATCAATTCTTTTTAACTATCCAAAAATAAAATTAAAAAATAGGGTGAATATCATTTGACTTACCTACTAGATGTAAAAATATTTTATACATTAAGGTGAACTCAACTAATGCAGAAAACAACCTAAAAATGCAGCAAATATTTAATATGGTCTGTTAGTAATGTCTGAGTCCAGTTTCTATGATAAACTTACAACAGTCATTTCTCAAAATAAGATAATTTTCCTGAAAAACGTCATGGTTGCTCAACTTGTTAACCAATATTCTCTTTCTCAACCCAAGAGAAAGTTCTTTATTTATGAGTAAGCACTCAGTCCCACAGCCATAAACGAGTTGTCGAAAAAGAAAAAAAAAAAAATAGGAAGATAATGGACCAAGGGTATAAGGTTCAAAATGCCTCAGGATGCTCAAATTCAGAGTCAAGTTTGTCTTCTATGTGGTTCTCACAACCCTTAAAAGCCAAAACATCTTCATGGAAAAGCTATGATTTGGTAGAGTCAGGGATGCACAGTAAGAAACTCATTTTACCCAAACACCTGCCATCCTTCAACAAGTCGAAGCCAGGCAGGCAGGGGTGGGCTGGTGGCCTCACCAAGGCTCCGGCCAGCGCTGCGGAGAGAGGCATCAGCCTGTGGTCAAACCCGCCCCCCAGTCACCCACCCAGTTTCCAACAGATCCCTTCCACACACCCCGGTTATGACAGAAAACGAGCAATTCACACAGGTATGATTGTTTTCAGTTAATGTGGACACATTAACTTTTAAAAGGAGCCCAGCCTACGTAACATACTAACTGGTCAAAAGTAAAACAAGGCAGCTCATGCCGACATCTGTTGAGGGAGGAAAGGAAGGGGAGACGGTGGGCAACGCTTAATCCTGGGGTCAGTCCTCCTAAGTCGACCTGCAGCACCCAAAGGTTCGTGCAATGAGGTGGGAACATGTGACCGTGGAAAAGCCTACTCTTTACACAACACCTGAGGGGCACAGAGAACCAGGAGGCCCAGTTTCCCGTCCTCTCACTCACAGAGAAAGAACCACCACCCTCATACGTCAAGGAGCTCCTAGTAAAAAAAAAAAAAAGAAAAGAAAAAAAAAAAGGAGAACCAAGAAAATGAAGCACCATAAATATTTTATAAACAGCAATTCAAAAATTTAATAGATCTGACCTTGGCCTGAGTTTAAAAAAAATTAGTAAGAGACTTATAACACTAACTTAATAGCTACCCATAGGGGAATGTTGACATTTTATAATTAATGTAACTGTATGGCATTCAGCTACATCCCTCTAATCTACGTCATAAATTGCCATTCCAACAGCTAAAAGTAAAATGACATCCATAGCTTAACAGCAGCCGCTACAATGTGGATACTAAAGAGGGGAGCTATCATTTCCCTAAACCATGTACTGTCTACATGAATGGGACTCGACTATTCCTGGAGACCCTGGCCCAGACCCTGGTCTGATGGTTCAGTAAGGCCTCTGCCTGACACACCCACCAACCATTCACTGGAAGCTATCAATAGACAATTTGCTCTGTAAGATTTTCTGAATCCCTTACTGTTGGTTCATGATCCTTACACAGTCCTCACCACACACACACACACCCACTGACACACACACACACACACAACCTCGCCTTCTTCCCCCCAGACATTGCCAGAGCGCTGCCACGCTCCGCCAGGTGGAGGCCTCCCTCCCTGCAGCAGGTCAGAACCCAGCTTTGCCCTATAAGCACTGCAGGGAAATACTGGGAAAGCAGATGTGACACTGTGCCAATTATAATAATCTTTGTAATTCAAGCAAAACACGGAAAGATCCTTCTCCTATAGCCATGTATCTCGGCTCAAGGAATGACCCACTGTAAGCTAGGAGTCCATGCCTCTCTTTAGAGTGGCTTTCAAGCCAGAAAGCTCAGGGTTCGAATTCTAGCCCCTCCGTTTACCGGCCGTGCAACCTGGGACCACTGACTTCACTAACCCTCAGCACCTTTGGGTTTTAAAATTCTACCCACAGAGCTCTTACCGGGATGAAATGAAATAAAAGAGAAAAAAACACTTAGTGAAAAGCTGAATAACAATTTTTCATTTCCTTCCCTCATTTCATTCATTTGCCACCTTCACAATTTTTGTCATCTCCCCTTCTATCTATCTATCTCTCCAGCATTTTCCTTTACACAGGCTTACATATTTGTTTCCTCAGGAGATTCAGACTTATCATCAAACACTATCTACTGAAGGGCTGGCTATGAAAACAGACAATGGCCAGACTACATGACAACCGAACTCCGACCTTGGCAACCAGCCAGGATGCCACAATCACAGCGTCTGCAGCCACGTGTCCGGGACAGGCAGGACTTGGTCCGTGACCACCCGTTCCCAATGCCTTCCCCTGCTTCCCACCTGGACCAGCCAGAGAAAGCGGACTATCACCCCTAACAAGCACTAAGAGGCCGCCTCCAGCGTCCCAGGCCCACCTGCGACCAGGGCACACCTGCATCCCTCCCCCCCTTTTCTTTTTACCATAAAGCGTTGCCACTCCTCTGCCTGCCTTGAGGATGGGTCAAACGTACGTACAGGTGGCCGACTTTTGCTGTGCAGGCTCTGAACAGGCGGTCGGTCTGTTCTTAGTTGGGGGTGGTCTGTGTTGATGTCCACACCATGAAAGAACAGCAATGATTGGCTAGTTATATCCTATATAATAAAAGGCTAATATACAAATCGACCAAAAGGCGGAACGACTGGTCACTATGACGTGCACTGACCACCAGGGGGCAGACGCTCAATGCAGGAAGCCGGGCTCACGGCTGGTGAGCACAGCGGCGGTGGCGGGAGACTCTCTTGTCTCCGTGGCAGCGCTAAGGACCCCTCAAGGGATGTCCGCCTGCTGGCTTAGGCCCGCTCCCTGCATGCCTAAGCTGGCAGTCAGACATCCCCCGAGGGGTCTTGGACTTGAGAAGGCCCAGGCCAGGCTGAGGGACCCCTTCCCCCCAGTGCACAAATGTTGTGCACCGGGCATCTAGTACTTCTATAAAAAAAATAAATGCTTAACTAATAGAACTGAAAATGCTTCCCCTTGGACCACCTAAAATAAGCTCAACTGTCACACACTAGGGAATGCAGCCCCCTGTGGGACTCTAAGTCAGACAGGCCAACGCTATGACCTCTTAGGGAGATGGAGTTAACAAGCTTCCTTTGTGATCTATATACGCAGTGTCTTCTTTATTAACACTTCTAAACCAGGATCTCTGAGGTCCGCTGCTGCTGTCGGGGTATTTGTCGGAGGGAGGGAAACCCCTCTTAGAGCTCTAGGTCTGTGCGTGCCATCTGTCCCCAACTCCACAGGGCTCAGGCCTGAGTGGGGCTGAGTGGGGTGGGAGTGGGAAGGGGAACAATGACTCAGTCTAACAGCTTTCATGGAAGGCCACTTCTCCATGCCTCTGACCCTCATTCGCACCCATCTTTCAAGATGCAAAGTCCGAGTCTAAATATTCCTATTCAACAACGTGATGCAAAGAGAGAACACGGGGAAAGGCGAGAACGTGTTTTGTTCTGTTTTTGCTTATGGGAAAGATCTATTCATCTTCAACTTAACATTTCTGAATTGCCCTAGAAATCCTCCGGTGTGGACTGAGCTTAGAGTTCCAAGAAGCTCGAATGCTTCTTAATCTCTGGAATTACGCAACTGTGTCAAAAGTGTTTTGAATAATAACCTCAGGTGATGTGGAGGTCTGCGACACTACTGAGTGGCAACTCCAGAATGTTCTATAACTGACCTGGGTTCCCTAAAGAGAACAACAAAAGAGCCTGTGCACTGATAATAAAGACTTAACTCAAGTCCAGAAAAATGAGGAATAAATGCCAACGGACAAGCAAGTACCCTCCCATGGACACGGTTCACACAGCCATTGGTGTGTGCCTTGCCCAGCAGCACTGTAATGGTTCTAGGAGAACCCCCTGCACAGGCTGCGGCTAATTATGTATATTCAAGTGATTAGCAAGCACTTGTTGCCTCTTTCACACCACCCTCCCCACAGCAGCCTTCGAGAGGAGAATAGACTGCAAATTTATTGAGAGAACACTGTTAATCCTTTGGGGAGAATGCAAATGTAAACAGGACTCCTCTACATCAAGGTGCTTTGACAACAACAATCATCTGTACAAACACATGCTCAACAACAAACAGGTGTTCTATTTCACAACTAGCGCCCATTTGATGCTTGCAAGTGAGCACTCCGAGCAAACTGTTACAAGTACTTTGAAACCAGCTGCAAGGACTATAATTAGCCGCGTTCCTACGCTTTGTTTACTTCTACCTGCTCAGCGCTGTGCTGTGCCAACGGGCACACTCTCAGGAAAATGGCCGTTCCGGGGCTTTCCCTGTTCGGGTAGAGAGAGAGGACCAACTAGAGTCCATTTCAACTCATTGAACCAGAACCTTCTGCAAGCAAGCAGCCCAAGAAAAAACACTCGAGGCAAAACTCAAAACTTTTGTTTTAAAACATGTATTAACTAGAGGCCTGGTGCACGAGACATTCATGCACTGGGGGGTGGGTGTCCCTCAGCCCGGCCTGCGCCCTCTCGCAGTCCAGGACCCCTAGGGGGATGTCCGCCTGCCGTCTTAGGCCCGCTCCCCGAGGGGCCCTTAGCACTGCCGCGGAGCAAGGAGAGGCTCCCGCCACTGCCACTGTGCTCACCAGCTGTGAGCCTGGCTTCTGGCGGAGCACACTGACCACCAGGGGGCAGCTCCTGCATTGAGCGTTTGCCCCCTGGTGGTCAGTGCGTGTCATAGCGACCGGTCATTCCACCTTTCAGTCTATTTGCATATTACGGTTTTATTATATAGGATGAGACCAAAAAAAGATAGTTTTTGCTCAAAACCTGTATAAAGTTTTGACTCAAAAGAGACTCAAATTATTGTTGATTTAGTAGAAGGGGAAGGGGGAATATTATAAAAGCCCATCCATTAAAGAATAAGTAAAATATAGGGCTATTTGCCCCAACAGAATACTCTACAGCAATTAACAAGCACGAGCTACCAGTAGCTATAGCTGTAACTACACAGCATGAATAGAGCTCACCAAAATAATACTGAGTGGGGAAAAAAAGGAAATTTCAGAATGTTAAGAACTAAAGACTAGCCATCAGCAAAAGTTCACAGTAACCAAAATCAATTCTACAAACTGCAAACATAATTCCAAAGTCAGGATTTTCCACTGCACTAATACAAAGCCCAACATACACCCAAGTCAGCTGTGGCAGGGCCTCTCAATATGAGGAATCTGGCTGGGCCGATCCTCCTCAGACCCCAAACGGATTCACTGCCAGGTTGGTGCAGGTGGAGACGTGTCAGCCCAGGCATCGGGGTGTCTCCTGTCGGCACTCTGACTCAACAGTTTTCGACCAACAAAGAATTCACGAATGAATGAACATATGAGAGTGAGTGAATGCGTACACAGGATGAAGTTCACAAGTAAACTGAAATGCCAGAATATTGTTTTTTAAATGTGAGCTATAAAAAGGAAAAAGTAAGTCATAGTATTACATTATTTTGAAATGCTTGTTAAAATATCATTTTAGTAAGGTACTTAAAACTTGAACAAGCTACTCATACGAAAAATAATGGTAATATTATTTTACAGCTAGAAAAAATATTTTGTTCTATTTCCCCTCAAATTTTTCACCATCTTTCTTCATTATTAAGCTTTCCAGCTATTTCCACAGACTGAGCTGCAGAAGGAGCTCATGATTGTGCATGTTTTACACAATCGTATGTGGGAAACAAAACCTAAATCCATTAAAAGGCTCACATTTTAGGAGTACCTGGGGACAGGTATGAAAAATGGTGCCCTAGGAAAATGAGTAGAATGGCGGAATCAATTTTAGGTTAAAAATAAGTCATTCACTTATCACAAAAAAGTGAAACCATTTTCTTTTGCTAGTGATAAACACAAAATATGTCCTAAGTAAATATTAAGTATAGTGGTAGGTAATTGGGGGTGGGGTACATTTAGCTTTGCTTTTATTAGGCTAAACATCTGCTACTTATTTATTTTAAAACAATACAAATCTGTGTACATTAAAAAATGCAAGTACCAGACAGAAGGCTTGAGATCAAAGTACGTGCTGGGTAGTCAGATACCCGGTTCAAATCCCAGCACTCTAAGTTACTCTCAGTGTAACCTAGGTAAAGTTAATCCCTCTGCAGTCCCAATGCTTCCACTATAAAACCAGACAATAATGTAATAATACCACCACATAAAGCTGTTGTAAGGATTACATTATATAACTAGTGGCCCGGTGCACGAAATCCGTGCACATTAACCCTTTGCACTCGCTTGCTTTTTTCTCGATTCCTTTATTCTACTTGGGATTTAATTTTTTAAATACCCCAGATTTTACAAAGTGCGGCAGTAGAATAAAAAACTGGAGTTTCTTTTCATACAAACGTATTTATTTGGATTTTTTTTATATTTCAAATTATTGATACATTCAAAGAGTAATTTTAATCTCGACATCAGAGTGCAAAAGGTTAAAAGGGGATTAATTAGAGGAAATAATTTAATACTGCTATTTGCCCTTTCTCTATAATAGAAGTGTCAGAGATTAAAGAAAATTAGTAAAATGTATATGAAAACCTTCCTCCTATCTGAGTCTGGGGCTCACCACGAGACCCAGAGTTAAGTCCCCGCCCACCCACATGCACCTCAAAATCACGTGAGACCCAGACCCGGCCACACCCCCCCCCCATTGGACTAGATCCAGACCCGGCCCACCCTTGTCAAGCCCTGCTGGGCAGGGGGCGTAGCCTCAGGTCCCTGCTAATTGTTCATTAAGGCTCCTTATGGGAACTTGGCCTCAGCTGTGGGTGCAGCCATCTTTGTGATGGAGTGATGGTCAATTAGCATATTCCCTCTTTATTAGATAGGATAATGCATAAAGCAATCGGCACAGTGCCTGACATATACCATAGAAGCGATCAATATATTTTAGACATTATAACCACTGATCATTATCAGCTGTAATAATAGACATTCAGATTCCAAAAAACTGAGCTTAAGGAAAGAACAACAGGCCTCTCAAATGGCTGCCCTTGATGCCCAGTGAAATTTACTAAAAATGAAAGCGACTAATGGAGGCTGAAAGAAACGTACTCCTGGGAGGAATAGCAGGAACAGGAAGGAAAGAGTTCTATAAAGACTTAAAAGTCAGGAAAACGCCAGCTATAGAGCAGTTGTGCCCTCAGAGATATTTCAAAGACAAAACAAAACAAGAATGGAGACTACAGTAACAAGTCCTCTGAAAGTCATATGCTCAGATTGTAGAACATGGAAGCCTAACTATGAGCGGAGGAAGCCAAGGCACAGGCCAGGTTAGAACATAAAACAAAACCAATAGAGAGGACGGAGACTTCGCTCAAGGCTCCTCCAGGGAGAAAACCTCCAAGTCCAGCAGGTTCCCTTGGGAAGGATGCTACCCAAACTTGGCATTTTCTTTCCACCTTCCCGATGGATAGGACCCATGGAACTGACTCTGTGTAGACACTTACAAATGTCTGCTGAGTAAATGAACTATGGCACACCTATTTATATATATAAAAGGCTAATATGCTAAGTGTCCGTCCAGGTAATGACATCACGTAGCAATGCCCAGCTTCCTCTCCCTAGCAACTAGCCTCCTTGTAGTTTCTTCAGCCCAAGAACACAACTTGCTTTATAGCCAGGTGGAAACATTTTACACTTTAACCAAATGTCTGTGAAGCATTTTCCCATGCCTCATCTCATTTGATCCTCACAGAAGTCCTGGAGTAGATACATAGGAGACTTGATGGAATCCTATTTTCTTTTCATTAGCCAGAAAGTGGAGATTTAGAAAGCTCAGAAACTTGACCCAACTGAAAAGAAGAAATGGTGGACCTTGAAAATGACTTCAGGTTTTCTCACTGCACAGAATATAGTCAAACACTGCTGCAATTAAATATTTTACCTTTGTTCTCCCTGTGTGATCTACAGTAATAATCTGCTTCATGTTGATATTTACTGCTGTGTTGCTAACAATTACCTGAAAGAGAAGTTGGGGTGCTTCACTGGGCTGGAAAAAGTTTAGCTAAATCAGAGAGCAAGTCTAATTAAGCAAGTTTATTCTATATCTATAAAAGGCTAAGTTGACTCGCGCATGTGCGATACATATAAAGCTCTCGTTGGCACTAATCGCACACGTGTGTCTTCATCTGTCATTGTCGATCATGAATTTGGTTGACACTTCTATTATAGAGAAAGGGCGAATCGCGATATTAAAATATTTCTTCTAATTAATTTCCATTCAATGTGCACGAATTTGTGCACCGGGCCACGAGTATAGTATATGTAAAATGCTACTGAGTACAGAGTAGTTCCCTTCCCCGGCATCATTTCTCACCAGGCCCTTCCTCACAGACCACCTCCAGCCCCACCTATCTACTGTCACGGCCAAGAAGGCCCCAGGGTCCACTCTGTCACCTTCTATTGGTCTTCTCATCACTGACACCCAGGGACCTGCTTCCCTTCACCCTATAACAGGAGGCTCCTCCTCTTCCTGCAGGCCTCGGCTTTACCTTCACCACCTCTGGAAAGCCTTTCTTGACTCTCCTGCATTCAGGATGCATGTGCATGGACAAGTCACAATTTCTCTGTGCCTCAGTATACGCACCTGCAAACGGGGATGATAACAGGCTTACCTCGAAGACTGCAGGGAGGATGAAGTGAGGTGATTCATGGGGAGCACCCAAAATAGTGCTTGGCAAGTAGTCCCTGCTCAGTAAATAGAGCTGTCTTTATTTCTGACCACTAATCGAGGTTAAGAGCCCCCTTTCCATCTCATTATTATTATCTCTCCTTTCCATCTCATTATTATTATCTCTCCTTTCCTGCCACAGCACTGACCAACGTGTGGGTTCCGCTATATTTGCTAAGGAAGAGGAAAAGCAGAAAGACAGAAATAAAAGTGAAGAAAGTAGAAGGAAAGCGGGCACCTGAGACAGGAATGAACCGAGTGGAAGAGACGAGGGAAAAGGCAGATTCCTTAGTAAGACAGGAAAATAAAACTGGGCCCCTGCTTCAAGGATTTGATCCTTTCCTCTTTTTTAACAATATATTGTTATTGTTATCAGAGAAGAAGGGAGAGGGAGAGAGAGATAGAAACATCAATGACCAGAGAGAATCATGGATCGGCTGCCTCCTAGACACCCCACACTGGGGATGGAGCCCACAACCTGGACATGTGCCCTGACCGGGAATTGAACGGTGACCAGCTGGTTCATAGGTCAATGCTCACCCAATGAGCCACACTGGCCAGGCCTGATTCTTTCCTCTTGATTCTACACTAAATCAGACAGCAATGAGAGTCCCATGGGGGAAGTTACTGGGTGTCAATGATGAGAATGATACTTTGGTAGAAACCAGATGAAATGAAAGCAAGGGCCAAAAGGCGTCCTTGTCCTCATCCGGGAATAAAAATCACACACAGAACCTGATCTGGGCTAAAGTAGGCCACCCCTGTCAATCATGAAAAGATTCCAAAACACTGAAGTACTTTGGTCTCTTCATACAAGTTATCTGTTCATTTTAAAATAACGTAGAGCAGCACTCCGGCCAGAGAGTAAGATCAACTAATATTCTCCAATTGCACCAACTCCCTCTTTAGCCCAGTGAAGTTAAACAGAAGAAAGCACAATGAATAGGCCCTTCACCAAAAAAGAAATGTTTGTTTTTGCAGGTTAGCTCCACCATTTTCTTCACATTTGCATCCTAATAGTTCTACTTGGTCTCCCCATTATGCAACAGTTCTTTACAATGCAGCCAGCTACCCTGACAACTGGGCTCCTTTGCCAGAGTGGCTTTGTCTAAACCCTAAAGCTGTGCTGGGCTCTGCCCTGAGCCCGGGGGCCGCCTGTGATCTGAATGCCAATGAAGAGTACAGACCCTGTTGTCTAACGAGCCAGCGACTAAAAGGTCGCTCTGGGGTCAACCAACTGTCTCGCCTACTTTCATGCACTTAAGAGACTGGAAAATGAAGCTAGAAACGCATCCTATTTCTTAGGGGAAGGTATTAACCATTTAACCTTCATCAGACACGACAGGGCTTCAACTTTAAAGCAGCGAGGACCTGGTAAACCTTCCTATGTACATAAAGTGCTTATTCTTTTCAACAGGAATAAGCTTCAACTTAAGGAAAAAGTGTAAATACGTTTCAGTCATCCTATCAAATTTGAGGATATTTAGAGAATTTATACATGAAAACCTTGTATCCTACTTACCACTTGGTAAACTGATTTAAAGGGTTCAATGACAAGGCTATAAGGATGGTAAACCGTTCACTGTAAAGTTTGGCGTTTGGACACACAATCTAAGAAATGCAAAATTAATAACTCTGAGGAACCCATTCCTAGGGAGTACCTACTAAATAGCAAACATTAAAAATGCTAATAGGAGCAGAAAAATACTGGTTTAACTACAGAGTTCCATTTCGATTGTCAATGAAAAATAACGTGCGTTTTTGTTTGTTTGTTTGTTTGTTTGTTTACATGGCTATCAGCTCCTACCACACATTTCCTTATTCCGGTTCTTGGAGGCTCCCTTTTATTAAAAAAATTATTTATTGTTGGAAGTATTACATATGTCCCCTTTTCCCCCCACTGACCCCCTCCAGCCCACCCTCCTCCCCAACCCAGAGGCTCCCTCTCATTCCTCTTAACTAATTCGCCATCTCTCTCATTCAATCAAAGCCAAATCCTCTGTTTCACCTCCTAGGTAGCTGTCACCTCTGTCCATCTAACCTGCTGCCACCCGCTAACTCGGGTCACCTCCTCTCACCTGGACTCCTGCAAGTCTTCTGACTGGTCTCTGGCCAGAGCAGACGCAGAGTACCTGCATGAATTTTTTTTTTTTAATCCTCATCCGAGGATTTTTTTTTCCCCATTGATTTTGAGAGAGAGTGGAAGAGAGAGGGAAAGACAGAGAGAAATATTGATGTGAGAGAAACACATCAATTGGTTGCCTCCTACATGCACCCCTACCAGGGCCCGGGCCGGGGAGGAGCCTACAACCCAGGTATGTGCCCTTGACCGGAATCGAACCCGGGAGCCTAGGGCATGTATGAATTCTGAAGTTCTCCAAACCACATTTAAAAAGCTAATTTACAACTATTTTACACAATATACTCTACATAACCAAATATATCCAAGATAGTGTCACTTCAACAAGTAATCAGTAAAAAAGTTATTCATCTATCTTATTCTTTTTTCTTCCAAAGCAGCATGAATTCAAAATCCTGATGGGTTTTAGACCTACAGCACATCTCAATTTAGGCTTTATGTTTTCAATAGCTTAAGTGTTAAAATAATCCTGGCAACAACAACAAAAAAGGAAGTTCAAGGAAAAATATTTTATATTACTTCCGTTTTCAAAAATAAAATTAAAATCCAGTTCTGCAGCCACACGCGGAACCCTCCACGGCCACCTGTGGCTCGTGGCTACTGTGTGCCCAGCACAGCGGCAGGGCGTCGATCTCTGCCTCTTCTTCTTTTTTTTTTTTTTAAATATATTTTATTGATTTTTTACAGAGAGGAAGGGAGAGGGATAGAGAGTCAGAAACATCGATGAGAGAGAAACATCGATCAGCTGCCTCCTGCACACCTCCCACTGGGGATGTGCGCGCAACCAAGGTACATGCCCTTGACCGGAATCAAACCTGGGACCCTTCAGTCCCCAGGCCGATGCTCTATCCACTGAGCCAAACCGGTTAGGGCAATCTCTGCCTCTTCTAACAGACGCCACAGATTCAAGAATGCCAACTGGCCCACCGGTGTGGCTCAGTGGTTAGCATCAACCTATGAACCAGGAGGTCAGGGTTCGATTCCGGTCAGGGCACATGCCTGGGGGTGTGGGCTCGATCCCCATTAGGGGGCATGCAGGAGGCAGGTGATCAATGATTCTCATCATTGATGCTTCTCTCTCTGAAATCAATAAAAATATATTTGTAAAAAGAAGGCAGACTGTTCACAGCCTCCACTGGCTCGAGTCCTTTGACTAACTTCTCAGGGGCCTCCTGACAAAGCCCAGCTCTTACTCGGGTCCTGCGACATGCGCTCCTCTTCCTTCCCAGACCCCCCTCCCTCCTCTGTCCCTTGACACTCACTCCAGTCAAACTGCGCTTTCCCAGCGACACGCTGAGCTCTGTCCCTCTCACCTGCGCTGTTCAATCTACTGGACACTCTTCTCTTCCCCGTCCCTGTCCCCTGGCCACCAGCTCCCAGCAGAGACCACTCTTCTCCCCGCCAAATCCCTAGCGCTTACTAAGATGCCGGGCGCTCTGAAGGCACTGGGTACATAGGAACCAATCGGCGGAGTCAGCTGCGCTGTCAAGCGAGCTGAGGACAGGCCCTCATGTCCACACGGGTGGCAGGAAGGGAACAGTCCTCCTGTGAGCTCATTTGTGGTTGCACCAGCACCAGCCAAAGCAGACGGGCCGTGAGGAACGGCCAAAATCAGCACTGACACGCCGGACAAGCAAAGTTGGACTATTCCGTGAGAGTGACACCTTGTGCCCTGATCCTTGTGTGCCCACTGGAAAGAAGTGCCTGGGGACCAGAGAACTGCCCCCCCCCCCCCCCATTTCTTAGAAGGGGAGCGCATTAGCATCATTCCTGGTTTCTTCCTCTCCCTTTACTCCATCTAATTCTGGTGAGTCAGAACAATTTATCTCATGGATGAATTTGGGAGGGAAAACCTGGATATGCAGAATGAAACTCACCCCTTTTTCTAACTTCTGAAGCCATTGGGCTGCAGAAAATGCAAATTTGCCTTTGTTCCTCCTTGCAAGAGACCAGCAAACCAACGACACAAGGCCCGCAGCCTGTTTTTTAAAGAAAGTTTTATTGGCACACAGCCGTGCCACTGGTTCTCTGCGGTGCTTTCAGCACCACAATCAGGGAGCCGAGTAGGTGGAGCTGTGCCAGAAGCCGCAGGGTCTACCCAGGTATTTACTCTCTGGCCCTTCACAGAGCAAGGCCCTGCTTGATGCCACTGACATACCTGCTCTGCCTGGGATACTCCTGGGAAGGTCAGCCTAATTCTGCAATGCAGTCAGCCATGAACGTGGCTCTCACACTAAGACCTCTCCAAGGTCATCTTCATCAGGGTGTATTTTGGCTGCCGTCTTACTCTTCATTGTGTATCTAATACCGTATAGAACGCCAGGTGAGCACGAGTGATGATTTATACTGTGCCCTCTAGAAACCCCAACACTTCATCTATGCACATTTTCTTCTTTTTCCCCCCCAAAGCATGAATTCAAAACCCAGTGTGGGTTGTACACCTACACCTCGGCATAAAGTTCTAGGATATGAAATTTAAGGGAAGGAGTCTTAGTCAAGCACTAGTGCCAGCTGCAAAGAACTTAAAGAATCTGTGTTATGAAGGGAATGTTGGCCCAACCTCTGGGAAATTTATATTATTAATGTTAACTTCATCACGCACACAGTTGTATATTCTTTATCTTATCAATAAAGAATGCTAGCAGTCTAACCTCTAGCCTAGTAATTTAAAGACTTACACTGTTAAGTTTTCATGTTAGATCCTTTATGAAAACATATACCAGCTTAGCAGGGGTGACTCAGTGGTTGAACATCAACCTATGAACCAGGAGGTCAAGTTTCGATTCCCGGTCAAGGCACATGCCTGGGTGGCAGGCTTGATCCCCAGTGTGGGGCATGCAAGAGGCAGCCAATCAATGATTCTCTCTCTGAAATCAATAAAAACGTATTTTTTAAAAAACAGATACCTATCTGTATTTTCTGCAAAAAGTTTGTTAGTCTTTGGACATCAATGATTTTTATTTCCCTGAATGTTTCTCTCTAAACCAATCAAGCCCTAGCTGGTTTGGCTCAGTGGATGGAACATCGGCCTGCAGACTGAAGGGTCTCAGGTTGGATTCTGGTCAAGGGCACATACATGCCTGGGTTGCGGGTTCGATCCCCAGTAGGGGGCATGCAGGAGGCAGCCAATCAACAATTCTCTCTCATCATTGATGTTTCTCTCTCTCTCTCCCTCTCTCTGAAATCAATAAAAATATATTTAAAAAAATAAATATTACACAAAAAGGACACTAGACACATATTTCCAGTAACACTAGTTAAAAACTATCCCAATCATTTACTAAGGAGCAGTTATCTTTTTTTCTCATGGTGATTTTGTTCAAACTAAACCCTTTCAGCCAATGACAATTCTGTCATACATACTTGAGAAATTTCACATGCAACAATATTAATCCTTGACAATAACCACAGAGAAGTTAAACAGGGGATTAAGATTTTCCTGTTAGAAGTTTATAGAATAATAATCTTACATAAGATATTTAAATAAGTCAATGAGAACACTGCATATTTTTATCACATGCTTTTTATTCATTTTAACTTCTTAACCAATGATGTTTGAGATCATTTCCCCGACGCTACACATCTCATGTTTCCAAAGTTTCCTACTGAAGTTGCTTCAGTAACTTAATCCAACATTAGCAACACATTGTGGCGTACAGAATACTTCCTACCTCAGTGCTAACTCAGGTTTATTTTTGGTTGCCAGGAATTCTTTCTAGAACAAAACCAAGAATAAAAAACAAACCCATTAGAGCTTTTCAGAGAAATCACATTTGTGCAAAATATTTTAAATGATAAATGGAAAAGACCTTAATTTTTTAAATAAAGTATTTTTCATCTCAATTAGGCCATAAGTTCTTTATAATCACAATATTTAACAAATACTGATAGACTATAATACTTTTTTCATAATCCTTCAATACATTCGGTGACATATGCCTCCAGTGAGAGTTGTCACCTTCCTAAGTTGAAAATTAAAAAAAAAAAAAAAGAGCAAGCCAGTTAAAATCATATAAAAACATGGGATTCCATGTAAATGATAAATATGACTCTCTGGTAACCAGACACCTTACACACTTGTTTTTATGTTTTCTTCTCATTGGGTAGTACAGCAAAGCAAGCTTTGTGGTCTTTTCTATTTTGCTAACAGAAACCTATTTGTCCTCATAAACATATTCTCCGAACTCTAGTATTTAAGAAAGACGGCACTCTCCTTGCAAAAATCAGAGACATCATATATTTCAGGGGCTGCCGGGTATCCTATATAATAAAAGCCTAATATGCAAACTGACCGAACCTTGGAAGGACTGGTGGAATGACTGGTCGCTATGATGCACGCTGACCACAAGGGGAAAGACGCTCAACGCAGGAGCTGCCCCCAGCCTACAGGCCCCAGGCCAGCCAAGGGAGGGGCTAAAGGGTTCCCCCAATCGCCCTGCTGGTCGCCCCACAGATCGGCGCTGATCGCCGGCCAGGCCTAGGGACCCTACCCATGCACAGATTTTGTGCACCGGGCCTCTAGTCCTTTTATAAAAGCCAATGGGTGGGCCATTCACTAACATGAGGTGGATTAGCTTATGTATCACTGACAGCTACAGCAGACACTGTTGGCCGGCTTCATGCCTACACGGTGGAGCGCATGGCCTCCGGGGTCCCCATGTCACAGAGCAGATCAAGAGAGGAGGTACAGGGCCTCAGAAGTGACAACATTCTCACGCACAGTCCATTGGCCAGAAACTAGTCCTACGGACCCACCAGAACTGCACGGAAGGCTGGGAAATGTGGGAGCACATGGAGAAGGGGCCTCTACCCCAGAAACACAGCTCTAACGGACCGCACAGGCAATCCCCACTGTGTTAGTAGGTGGCTGAGCTTGGTTACACGGACCAACCTTAGATAGATCTCAACACTGTCCAGTACTATTTTCCTAGAGGAAAAAATTACTCTATTTAAACTACTTCATTTTCACAGTCCCCCCCACCCCCCGCCCAATAGTATCAATAACAAGCCTTAAGAACACAAAAAATAAGCATTTGAAATTAATTTGATGGTTTGACAAAGTCGTTTCCTTAAGCTAGAAAAGATTTTCAAAGAATTTCACAATTTATCAAATAAGGAACTAGAGCAAGTGGTTATGCCAAATGTTTTATATAACATCTGATTTACAATGTCCCTTCTTAACGTAAGGAAGTTTCATTTCTTTTGTTTATTTATTATTTTTATTGATTTCAGAGAGGAAGGAAGAGGGAGGGAGAAAGAGAAACATTAATGATGAGAGAGGATCATTGATCGGCTGCCTCCTGCATGCCCCTACCGGGGATCGAGCCTACAACCTGGACATGTGCCTTGACCGGAATTGAACCTGGGACCCTTCAGTCCACAGGCTGACGCTAAATCTACTGAGCCAAACTGGCTAGGGCAGAAGTTTCATTTCTTTTAAATGCAGTGTCATAAAACTACTTTAGTATTCCAAATAAACAGCAAATACATGAAACAGTGCTCAACTTCAGTAGTCCTCAGGAAAATGCAAATTAGAACCTCAATGCCACATCGCTCCACACCCACCAGAATGACTGGTACTAAAGACAGGCAATCCCAAATGCTGGTGGAAAACCAATAGTCTGCCAACAGGAATGTAAGGAAACAACACTTCAGAGAGTCCCTAACAGTATCTGCAAAAGCTGAACATACACACATCCTATGATCCAGCGGTCCCAATTCCACGTATGGCCCAACAGAAATCTGTATGTAGCACAAGAAAGGACATTTAGCCAAAAAGTATAAACACCCTATCCCTGACCAGTTTGGCTCAGTGGATAGAGCGTCGGCCTGCGGACTCAAGGGTCCTGGGTTCGATTCCGGTCAAGGGCATGTACCTTGGTTGCAGGCACATCCCCAGTGGGGGGATGTGCAGGAGGCAGCTGGTCGATGTTTCTCTCTCATTGATGTTTCTAACTATCTATCCTCTCCCTTTCTCTCTGTAAAAAATTAATAAAATATATATATTTTTTTAAAAAGTATAAACACCCTAGACATCAGACAGACAACAGATAAACTGTGGTAGAGTCACACAATGAAAACATTATTGAACACTGGGCATGAATAAACTACTGTTACACGCAACAACATGGATGCGGGTCACAAAAATAATGTGGAGAAAAAGAAGCCATGTGATTGCAAATCCTAAAGCAGGCACACTCAGCCGCGGCGCGAAGCCGTCCCGCGGCCTGGCGGGCAGTGACTCGCCGGTCATGTTCTGTTCTGTGTTGTTAGTTACACGGTGCGCTCACTTTGGGAAAACTCCCAGGGGCATACTCATGATTCTTTTACTTTTCTGTGTGTATCTTTTACTTTAAGAAAACGCTTACTTTAAAATATTATTCCTGGAGCCCGGCTGGTGTGGCTCAATGGTTGAGTGTGGACCTATGAACCAGGAGGTCACGGTTCCATTCCTGGTTTGGGCACATGCAGGGGTTGCAGGTTCGGTTCCCAGTAGGGGGCGTGTAGGAGACAGCCAATCGAGGATTCTCTCTCATCATTGATGTTTGTGTCTCTCTCTCCCTCTCCCTTCCTCTCTCTAAAATCTAATAAGAACATATTTTAAAAAGTTATTACTCATAACAGAATTATACCTCTTGATTTATTACATTTTGCACCATCACCTACTGGTTCCAACAGTCCTTACTGGGTTCCTGGTAATCCCTGAAATGGCTATTCCTGTTATGACGTGGGCATTTCATTTGTGATAACTATACTTACTAGTCCTTATTCATGAAATATGCATTTTTAAGTAATTTCTCCAAAAGGTATTTCTTTTGCGAGTAATAAGGGAGGTTTTAAAACCTGTTGTTACAATCTCATTAAAGATCGCAGTCCTAAATTAGAAGTATGGGGCATCCTATCTAATAAAGAGGGAATATGCTAATTGACCCTCACGCCATTGCAAAGTTGGCGGTGCCCACAGCCAATAAGGAGGGAATATGCTAATTGACTGTCATGCCCTCAAAGATGGCCACGCCCACAGCCACAAGATGGCAGTGCCCAGTCCCCTCAGCCTCCCAGGCACCCAGGGCCACCCGAGGCTCAGGTAACCAGGGCTGGCCGAGGCTTGTGCTGCCGGCAGTGGCAGCAGCAGAGGTGTGATGGGGTGTCGCCTTCCCGATTGCCGGGTCGCCTCCCGCCCCTGAGGACTTCCGGACTGTGAGAGGGGACAGGAGGCTGGGCTGAGGGACCCCCCCATCCCCCGTCCAGTGCATGAATTTTCATGCACCGGGCCTCTAGTATCTATATAAGAAAATGAAACATGACACCAAAACCAATGAATTTAACACAGCACACCATGCTAAAACACATATGGATTTTAGGGACGATTGAGGTCAATTTCTCTTATTTTAACAAAATACAGGTGATTTGCCCAGAGTCACAAAAATGGGTGGTAATAGGTATTAGTGTTCAGTTCTACAGAATGAGAGTTTAGTACTCTTATCCTAGGCCAGTGGTCAGCAAACTCATTAGTCAACAGAGCCAAATATCAACAGTACAACGATTGAAATTTCTTTTGAGAGCCAAACTTTTTAAACTTAAACTTCTTCTAATGCCACTTCTTCAAAACAGATTCGCCCAGGCCGTGGTATTTTGTGGAAGAGCCACACTCAAGGGGCCAAAGAGCCGCATGTGGCTGGCGAGCCGCAGTTTGCCGACCACTGTCCTAGGCCATTCTTCCTGCCCATTTAATCACTGGTACAAGGAAAGAATTCCAGGCAAAGGAAATGCTTTTGGGATTCCTTTGGGATTAGATTTAGTGAATTCAAGACATATAATAACTATATAAAGTGTCTGCAGTACATATTCATTTTGAAAACAGCTTTCAAAAAATACATTAGACTTATTGTGATGATCATTTTGCAATATATACAAATATTGAATCATTACGTTGTATACCTGAAATTAATACACTGCTACCTGTCAATTATGCCTCAATTTTAAAAAAACATTTAGGTAGTCCTTCAAAAAAATTAATTTGACAAAATCTACAATTGACTCTAAAACATAACTTTAACACAAGTATCAGCAAACTACAAAAACGCAATTCCCAGTGCAAAACCCAAATGAAAAGAACTTTCAAGGTCACTGAACAATTTTCCACTTGCTCAGTTTCCATTTCCAATTAGCCCCAGTTCAATACTTATTTTACTAAATGCAAATATTAGTAGTACTTTATATTCAAACACGTTTTTCTCTGTATTTTTTTTTTCAGCAGTTTAACACCCATCTCTAACTTGGCCTTTTAGTCATTTGTCTTTTTAGAGCCTCTCAATTATGGCTATTACATAGTTTCATAATATCTAAATCATATCCTACTGAATTATTCAATTAAAATGTAATCCAATGTTGCATTCCAATGAACTAAACATGATTTATCTTGAGCAATATTTTTCCTATAAATAAGACCAATGCAAGCCTATATTTGATAAAGCTAGTGTAAGTTGAAACAAAACAAACAAACAAACTATAGAGACAACGCCTTGTCAATCCGTGTGTCACTGCGTTAACTGGCCATTAACTGCCACTTGCTTGGGTTACTTGTACCCCATTTTCTCAACAGCAGCACAGTGAGAGATGAAGAGACTTCCCAAGTCTGGTCACTAGGCCACACTCCGAGCTGCATGGTGGCCCCTGATTCCTGGTCTGCCTCCAAGTCACACTCCACAGAGAGGAGGAGTCCCATCACTTCTGGGTATTGATTGCTGCTGCTATGTTTCTTAATTTTAAGAAATGAGTTTATATTAAAGCGAGTGAGGGAGAGGAGAGGAGGGGAGCGGAGGGGAGGGGGGAGACAGAGAGGCAGCAGGATCTTTCCCTTAAAAATCTCAGTCAACTCAATGAGCACGCTTAGAATGAAAAGAACCAGGAAGAAGAGAGCACGAGGGAGGCGTCAGCCAGACGCACCCAGGCCTGCGGGCTACCTCTGGAGAACCCATTGTCTTGAGTAGCGTGAACACGGGGTGGGTGGGGGGCCGCAGCAGGAAAGAGAAACAACTGCAAGCTGCCAGGCTGGGCTGCAAAACAATCATCAAAAGGGGCTTGGGAGCTGACCAGCTGCGGAGGTTTTGTGCGAGGCTGCGGTTCCGCGGGGAGGGTGGGCGCCCCTAAATAACGATGTCAAAGGGGTTTTACACGCCCAGGAAGCCGCTGGGCGCAAACAAAACTCTACATGTGCTCCTGATGGAGGCGAAGGCCTCGGGGATTAGACAGAGAGCGGGCGGCCATTATCTAAATAAACTGATTGTTCCCTGCACAACAAAGGAATGGGCTCCTAACAGGGAATATGGACTATTTTCACTGCAGAGCCCCAAACAAAGACACGAAATGAACACCCTTTCAAGGCGCCAACAAAAATGTCAGAAAAGTCTCATTTGGAAAATTATATGGCCAAGCGGACTCAAGAGTAAAAAAGGAATTAAAATTTCCAGAGAATTTTATTAACGGGGCATTTTTTGCATCAGATTTTAATGCCTTTTTTTTTTTTTTTTTTTTAAATCAAAGAGCTATACTCCATAATGAAGGGTTCAACATAACCTTGATGAGGCAGAGTTATGATCCCGCTGCTGGGAACTCTGCTGACCTCCTGTCTTGTCTGTCGTCTACCCAGCATGCCTCAGTAAATGCAGCAGGCTCACCTCACTTGTCCAAAAAGCAACATGTTTTTTTTTAAGAGACGTGAAGAGAGTAAAGAAAGACATCTCCAATTAATAGACCAAAATATGATTTAACACCATGTAGTCTTAAAGGCCAGTGAACAACAAGATTTTTCCCAGCAAAGGGAAAGTCTTCTGTAGAATTCTCACAGCAAGCTGCGGTGGCACCTCTGCCTGTTGCCAGTTATTCCAAAGAATGCATTTTCCCTTCTTTGTAGCTGACTAAGTTTCTGTCACCGGCTCTGTTCCTGGCCACGTGATGCCAAGGGCTGTCCTGATTAAAATTGGCTTCTATATAAATGGGAATCACGTTAGTCAACAGGCACCTTTGCAAATGAAAGGGTTGCTATCAGATGGGGAAGTACTACAGAAACTGCCTTAAAATAGAAATGGACTTTGTCCATAAACGCAATAAAATTCCACAGGGATGAACTGAAGACAGTGTCCTTAAGAGATAGTGTAGGTTCCTGCAAACATGGCGAAATGATTGAAGACCGTGATGGATCGCAGCAGTGGGACGAGGTGTGTGAAAGCGGAGATGCGCGGTTAGGCGGACCACCTGCAGCAATGTGCTACCCTGCGTTCTTTTCTATAACCATCTCCAAGTTGTTTTATATTGAGGCCCAGCGGTTCTAGCAATCTCTCCGCAGTCAAATAAAGAAAAATCAACGCAAGTGGAACATTAAAACGTAAGCAAATCCTATAAAATGCATAGTGTGCCTGGGTGCTGTTTATATATGTTACTGAGGAAGTCGACATGGTTTGTCGGCCTGTCTTTCTTGCATGCTTGTTTAATAATTGTAGTGCATCGCTGCTCAAAGCTGTTGAGAGGTTTGGAAAGAACCAAGTTGGAAAGGCCTGTGGGTAGGCAAGGTGTCTGGCAAGCTTTTTAAACATGACTCCTTCATTTGAACATAAAGCTAAAGAAGCAAAACTATGGTTGGTGATCCTATCTGGTGGAAACAAAAAAGAATGGGATAAAAAAAGAGCTGGCTAGATACAGTGTTCTTCCTCCCAGTTGAAGAGAGAAGGTCACGGCCATGGTGTAGACATGCAGGATTCTGACCACTTAGAAATAAGCACCTTCATTCATGCTTAGAAATAGTCATCAGTCCCCATACAGCCAGAACCAATCTAGCAGACCAATAACTATCACAATATTAAGGGGGGGGAAACTAACTTCACAAACCTTGATGTAGAATTTTAAAAATGCTAAAGTTCCCCGGAGGAATACTACTATTTAGAACGATTAACAGTAAAAATAAACCCACCAGACAAAGCTCTACTGGTATTAATCGCATGAACGCTCCAGGGCTCGCTTTTGTTCTAAAGGAAGTATTCTCTTAAGATGTAGTTGTACAAACAAGATACCTGTGTAACTGATAACCACTCTACATAAACACTTAAGATTGTCTGCTTATATACATCTGACTTTCCAACCCTGTGTCTTGAAGATAGGTGTCAAGGCCAGCCTTGCCGTGTGAGTCACAGTGACACCTAGTGGCAACTCTGTCGAACAGTACCTACTTGGCACCACGTCTCTGAACTACAAATGAACAGTCCCGAGCGCCTGTAGGTACTCAAATTCTACTGCACAAATAAACCGCCTTGAGTATCTTAAGCTAACATCCCAGTTTCCCTCCTCCCACGGACTTCCTCCTTCCTTCTCCTTACCATTTCCATTCCTTCCTTCTCTCTCTAGTCTGTAAGTTCCCTCCTACTCTCACTCACTTGTCTCATTCTCTATGGAATCTTTATCAGTCTACATTTTTCCATCTACTTTTTCTTTCATGGTCCACGTTTTATCAATCTCCACCCTATGTATGTTATGTAATCTATTTTCTGTGTGATTTTTCTGGTTCTTGCTATATTAAATCATAGAGCTAAGCCTAAAAGGACCCACCATAATTCGTGCAACCTTGAGAAATGATTTAATTCATCTCTAGTTGATGTGATCATCTACCAAGTCAAACTGATAAATGTTTATTTACCAAAAGCAACATTACCCCGTTTTTTTTTACCTTATTCAAACCCATCCCCCAACCCATCTCTCTGATCCCATAATAACCTCACCTCCAAGAAAACTTGGTAACTACGGAATGTAAATCACCTCAACTTCCCAACACCCCGTTGGAAGCAGTGTATATGGAAGACCCTCCTTCCCTATTTCAAAGGAGGACATATACACACCTCCTCCTTTCCGAGGGCGAGGGCTAGCCCCTCTTCTTGTCCCATGTTGACTGTTATCTGTCTCTAAGATTTGGTTATGAATCTTCAGAATTCCCCTCTGCATTCTGACTACACACACACACACACACACACACACACACACACACACACACAGTATTTTAAAAGGGTAGCAAGCTCCTTGCCCTTGTTCCAAACCTGTGGGCATTTCTTTAAAAAGTTCTGAATCTAAACATACCACTTAAAACACTAGGATCTTAGTAAGCTTTTGTGAATTGAGGCTATCTAATACTTGAATCATTAGTCAATTCACTAATAAGAAATAATAAAATGATATTTTCAAAAAAGAAAGAAAACTGACATTCTTTTGCTTCCATTGCTCATACTTGTACTATGAGGTTGTCAACATGTAGAGGAAGTGAGATCATGCTTTAGAAAAAAAGATTACTGATTCTGAGCTCTGTAACCCAATTTTACTTGGGAAAATTGTTCTATAATAAGTCACAACTCTAATTTACATCAAACCAGATACACGTTTTAAATGTTTCTTTAAAAAAAAAAAAAAAAGACTCTAAAGGGAAGAGAACGTGCAGAATGCTATCAGGACAGAATCACGAAGAACAACACACTTTACGCCTCTATCCACCTGCTAATGCGAAGACGGCTGCCACAGTAAGTTTTAATGTGTGCGAAGACCCATGCGCAGACCAACTGCGATGGGCTGTTTAGAGTATATCCAAGGGAACGAGAAATAAAGAGGACATTCTTGCCAACTACTTAAATTTGCATTTAAGTACCAAGAAAGCTTAAATGTGTAATACTCTAAGAAATGCGACTGGATCTAAATTGTAGGTATATAATATTCTCTTGCTTCCGTGTTTGAGGGGGGGGGAGGGAGGAGCACTATGTTCACCTTTTTTGATGATAAACTGCTTTTGCTTGTTGTTTTCTAATGAAGAAAAAGCAGGTACTCTGTTCTGAAGTCTCAGCAATGTAGTCCACTGATGAAGGGAGGGGGCGCTTCGATCTGGGCCCCATGGGACTCCGGTGGAGAAGGAACATTATTCCTGGGTGGACTTTCGCCGACAGGAACAGGCCTGAGATACGCGTGGAAGACCTGAAACAGAGCCAGCCACAGGGGAGAGGGGAGGAGGGCGCAGAACGGCAGAATCCAGGTGAGCATTCCAGGCTGAGTTCCCAGGTATCCAGGAGGCGTCAGGAGGTGGGCTGACCCCCAGGAATGTCAGCGCTGGGCCTCACCTGCCTGGGCTACTGTGACTAGCCCATGGGCCATTCACAGCCTACTCCTCCCCATCACAGCTCCCCTGACTGCAGGGAGAGAGAGAACTACCTACAGAAGTCTGGCTGGCTCAGCTCAGCCGGCTGCTGAGCCAGGCCGAGTGCAGGGTCCGAACCAGTGCTCGCCGGGAGGCCTCTGCTTTATGATTTCACATAACTGCAATTTGTTCTCCTTCTGGTGCAAAACCAAAAAACCGTTGGATGACAGAACATTTTCAACTAAGCAGAAAAATCTACTCCATACTGGAAAGTACAAAAAAAAATCATGAAACTTCTCCAAAATACAGCAGATAAGCACCTGAAAGGTACATGCAGGGACCCACGTGGCCCGGCACTGGGTCCCGATCTGTGTGGAGTTCATTGTGGTGACCATGAGCAGTGCCTTCCAAACAGCTTTGGGTCTGAAATGAACATCCTTTGTATCTGATGATACTAATTCCGTCTTTTTTGTGGCCGATGCTATAAATGTCACGGAAATTATGTACTGCCCATGTTCATTACCTAAATTTCACATAATAATAGGTCTGTTAAATTAATTTTTCCCTAAAATAGATAAAACAATTATTCCTTATTAAGGATTCATCACTTGCCAAAATGTAATTTTCTAAAACAACCTCATTTCAACTACGCACACGTCTTAGATTCGGTGTTTTTTTTAACAGTTGAGTCACATTAGAGAGAACCTCAAATAAACTTGATATTTTTTTTTTATAAATAAACATGATTTATAAATGAATAAATCTTTACATAACAGAAACACTTGCAGGTAGTCCCGGGGTTTGTAAATAGCTTATCCTCTCTAAGTCCACTGATACTTTTAGGTACTTTGAATGCTGTGTTCTGGAGAATAATACCAGAGTTGTTACATTTGAGAATGTCAGCACAAGGGTCTATTTTACTCAGTTAAACAGTACGAGTCGGTACCAGCTAAACTAGCCTTAAATCTAGGTCACTGGAATGGAAGGGTGGGGAAAAAGAAATTAAAGTTGTTGTTGTTTTAAATATATTTTTATTTATTTCAGAGAGTCAGAGAAAGATAGAAACTTTAATGATGAGGGAGAATCATTGATCGGCTGCCTCCTGCACGCCCCACACTGGGGATGGAGCCTGCAACCAGGGCATGTGCCCTGACCAGGAATTGAACTGCAACCGCCTAGTTCAGAGGCCGACGCTCAAACACTGAGCCACGCTGGCTGGGTGGAAATTAACGTTTTTAACCTTCTTCCCAGGCACCGAATTGACTCTAAGCAAATATTTGAAACAGGCAAGCGTCCCTTTGGCATATTTCCTATGTCCCTTCCCAATATATACTTTTCTCCCACGTCCTGCTGTTCTTTCTTCCAGGTTTAAGGTCTTCATGCCTCTTCCGTCCTGTCATACCATCTTGATCTACCTTCCCTTCCCCAAATGCCCATATTTCAAACTCACAACCTTCCCTCCACCAACATCTGACCTCAGCAGGCAACAGAGGTGGCAAACTAACTCAACGGAGTAAGTGAAAAGGCATACCTAAGCCTTTAAAAAGGTAATTCAGATTTTTAAATAGCATGACTACTAACTTACATGTATAATTTATGGTGTTGTAAGTCGTGGAAGGAATTATAAAAGCACCGTGTAAGATGAGAATCAGGAAATATAAAGTTGTTAGTATAAAAATGATCCTAGGAAATCAGTTTTTTATAGGAGACTTATAGATATTTGGTTTAAGAGACACATTTTCACCCTAACTGGTTTGGCTCA
This sequence comes from Eptesicus fuscus, assembly GCF_027574615.1. Taxonomy (NCBI): domain Eukaryota; kingdom Metazoa; phylum Chordata; class Mammalia; order Chiroptera; family Vespertilionidae; genus Eptesicus; species Eptesicus fuscus. The sequence continues at coordinate 13,309,071 of NC_072496.1, forward strand.
GCGGATACAGCGTCGGCCTGCGGACTGAAAGGTTCCAGGTTCGATTCCCGTCAAGGGCATGTACCTTGGTTGCGGGCACATCCCCAGTAGGGGGCGTGCAGGAGGCAGCTGATTGATGTTTCTAACTCTCTATCCCTCTCCCTTCCTCTCTGTAAAAAATCAATAAAATATATATTTTTTTAAAAAAAAAAAAGAGAGACACGTTTTCCTTCAGTGTATATACTTGAGGGTTGCATGCTATTGTTCTTCTGTGAGGCAAGTTGATACCATCAAGGCTGGTGGAGGAAGGGATGTTTTCTTCCAGGAGATACAACCATTGCATCATGTTACATTCCCCATCAAGACTCCGTGTCTCTCCACTGTCTGCTCTATCATGTTCAAGTTCTTCCACAGGTGAGGAGGGTAAGCAGCAGGAGGTGAGGACCGAGTAGGAGCCGTTGAGTCACACAGAGAGACCCTCCAAGACTAAGCTGAAGAATCAGAATCCAATCTTTCTCCAGGCAGAATTCATCAAGATGCAGAAATCACAAGGAACCGCCCGCCTCTTGTGCTGCTACTCATCTGAATGGGGCCTGACGAGTCGATGGCAGTGATTGATGTATCAATGTTAATAACATGACATAGCTTAGCACTTAATTGATATGCTGCCTTGAATCATTCTCTTTGTGCTTCATATATGGGTCTTTTCCCCCGAGGAGAAGCAGGTCATGGAAGTCTGGATGCAGCGTTTGCCTCATTGCTGCCTATGGTGCTGGCTTAGTTAGTAACAGTACGCTCTTCCACTCAAAGGGTCTTAGCTTGGGTGATGCCGGCCAGTAGGCAACTATCAAGTGTATGTGCTGAAAGAAAAACTTAAAGCCGTGTCTTAGGTTTCTTTTCTTTTCCCACATCAAGTCTGTAAGATATACTCAAGAAAAACGTTTACCTGTTTGAACTCCAAAGTCAGTATGGAGTTAATAATTTCTCCATTACAGTCTCCTGGCTCTCCGTACATTTCTTAATTAGCACTTACCACAGGTGACTGTTGTATATACCATTATTCATAGCCTATCTAATAAAGGAGTAATATGCAGACTGACCATCACTCCAACACACAAGATCAAGAAAGCTGCCCCCATGTGGTCAAAGATCCTGCCCCCATGTGGACACAAGATGGCCAGCAGAGGAGGGCATTTGGGAGGGACCAGGCCTGCAAGGGAGGGCAGTTGGGGGCAATCAAGCCTGCAGGGGAGGGCAGTTAGGTGTGACCAGGTTGGCAGAGAAGGGAAGTTGGGGGCAAACAGGCTGGCAGGGGAGCAGTTAGACATCAATCAGGCTGGCAGGGCAGTGGTTAGGGGGTGATCAGGCTGGCAGGCAAAAGTGGTTAGGGGCAATCAGGAAGGCAGGCAGGTGAGCAGTTGGGAGCCAGCAGTCCTGGATTGTGAGAGGGATGTCCCACTGCCCTACATGGGCAGTGGGACATCCCTCGAGGGGTCCCAGATTAGACAGGGTGGAGGCTGGGCTGAGGGACACCTCCACACACACACACCCCATGCACGAATTTCGTGCACCGGGCCTCTAGTTTATAACCTCTTTTGGAATGATTGGCTGTTTAGTACCCGGATCTTCACTTATTTTAAGCTCTCTGAGTAGTGGCACTCAGCTAGGATGCTGATTTTGCGCCCCGCCCCCTGTGGACATTTGACAATATCTGGAATGGAAGGGAGGCTGCTGTGGTCTAGGGCAGCGCTCGCCCACTGGTGGTTCCCGGACCACTGGTAGTCCGTGAGGTCCGAAAGGTTGGCGACCGCTGGTCTAGGGGGTAGGAGCCAAAAATGCTGCTCAACACCCCACGATGCACAAGACGAGATGGCCTTCTACAGCAAGGAAGAAACATCCGGTCCACAGTGCTCAGGCTGAGAAAGCCTCTTCTGCGAGGGCGAGAATTCTGTCTGTTTTGACTCACCATCTTCCCAGCAGAACAGAACGATGTGTATGAGGCAGTCAATAAATATTTGCCAAGTTAATGAATAAATCCTTTACTAACTCTTCTTCTACTGCTCCCTCCTGCCTTTTGGCACACTTGTAAACCCACGTGAAAGACTGGAAATTAAGGGTTAAAGTGTAAGTAAATGCTCCAATTGATGATATATTGATAGATTAGCTGGTAAAAGAGCAAAACTGTTAGCTCAATGAGCTTCATGTTAATGTTCTCCATATTACCAGAATCTAAATTAAATTATAAAGAAAACTCTCAAGATTCTCCAATTTTCTTATAAAGTATAATTTTATTATAACAAGCTTTGTTTCAAGTTAGCCATTAGATGCGTTCAGATCATAGCAAAGTTCATGAAGACCAGATTAAGAGTCTACGACTTATCCACACCCTGCACCTCAGCAAAGATGTGTAGTTACTCAAACACTAAAAGAATCCCTTATTATATGAAAATTTCTCCTAAAAGCTTCTAGTTCGAGGCTATAGAATCCCCAAGAGAGCATTCACATGTGAAGGTAAGTTTCTTCTCCTTTTTCGCTGGCCTGGCCATGGGTTAGGAACCTGTGGCACTGCAGTAAGGAAGTGGGGTAAGGGGATTGAGCCTTCAGGAACCTAATCCTGTATTTCCCATAGAAGCAGTGATCCAGCATTTGTAGCCACTTTCTTCAACCTAGCTACTATGAACGATGAGAAACAGCAGTATTTACTTATTTACTTATTTATTTATTTTTTTAATCACCTGAGGATATTTTTTCCATTGATTTTTTTTTTTTTGAGAGAGAGTGGAAGGGAGAGGGAGAGACAGAGAGAAACATTGGTGTGAGAGAGACACATTGATTGGTTGCCTCCTGCATGAGCCCCAACCAGGGCCTGGGCCAGGGAGGAGACTGCAACCGAGGTACGTGCCCTTAACCGGAATCGAACCCGGGACCCTTCAGTCTGCAGGCCAATGTTCTCTCCACTGAGCCAAACCGGTTAGGGCCAGTATTTTATAAACAGCACACAATGAGCCAAGACACCGGAAGCAAAAACCTACAGGAACAACAAATGACAAAAAGAGACCTACAAGGATTTCAGATACTGAAAGTAGCAGACAGTAAGAATCAAACAACTAGGCTTACTATGTCCAAGGTTATGATGAAACTTGAAATTTTCAGCAGTGAACTAGAAAAGTCAATGAGTGACACAGTGGATTTGAAAGACGCAAATATAAGTTCTAGAATTAAAAACCACAACGATAAAAAAATGAGAACTCAAAGGGCACATTTACCATAGTAGATAGCACTAAGGAGACACAGAGAACCAGAAGCTGTAAAAGGAAACTTTCCGGATGAAGCAGGAGACAGAAGGATGGTCCGCACAGTCCACACAGAAGACCTTACGGGTTCCCAACTGGAATCCTGGAGGTCGGAGAGAGACGCTGGGCTGGAAGAGCAGGGCTAGCTGAAGAGTGAATGGCTAGGAATTTTCTGGAAGAACATTACCTATATAATCCGAGATAGCCTGAGAATACTGAGCCAGGATAAATAAAAAGAAATCCATACCTGGATACAAAACAAAAGAAAAATCTTAAAACTGCCAGAGTGAAAAGAGATTACATTCGAAGCCCCACAGTTACAATACCAACTAACATCCCAATAGTAACAGCGGGAGCTCAAAAACAGAGGGAATGCTTCCTTCAGTGAGTAAAAAAGAGAAACCCCAACCTAGAACTCTCTACTCAGTAAAAAGATCCTCCAAGAAGGCAGGCAGAATAAATACATTTTCACACAAATGGAAATGAAAAGATATTGACAGATGAATGGATAAATAAATGTGGTTTAGATATACAAAAGAATGTTATTCAGCCTTAAAAAGGAAATTCTGATACATGGTATTATCAACTTGGATTACAACATGGGGGAACCTTGAGGACATTGCGCTAAGGGAAATAAGCAGTCACAAAAGGCAACTACTGTATGATCACACTTCTGTGAGGTTCGAGAATAGTCAAGTCAGAGAGAGAGAGAGAGAGAGAGAGAGAGAAGTAGGGGGAGTAGGGAGTTATTGTTTAATGGGTAGAGTTTCAGTTTTGCAAGACGAAAGGAGTTTTGGATATGGATGGTGGTGACTGTGTACAACAGTGGGAATACACTGAATGTCACTGAACTGTAAACTTAATGTGGATAAAATGGTAACTTTTATGTTATGTCTATTTTGCCATTAAAAAAAAAAAGCTTACCACCAGCTGACTGTACTAAAGGAAGTTCTACAGGAATAGTCTTGACACTAGCTAGCCCCTCTTTCTGGAACAGCAGTCCTCCACACATGGCTAGCATTAACTCACATCCTTCAGGCCATCCTATCTAATAAAATAGTAATATGCAAGTTGACCGTACCTCCATGACACCAAGCCATGCCCACCAGCCAATCAGGAGTGAGTATGCAAATTAACCCAACCAAGATGGCTGCAGCCATGGAGCGAACAGGAGGCTTGGCTCCACTCAAGACTACAAAGTTTCAATTATAGAAGATAAATGAATCCAAGATACCAGGGCTTCCGCTTGGGTCACCGGGGGGCGTGGCCAGCCTGCAAACCACAGGCCCCTCGCCCAGGCCATCCCACGCCCCAAAGGAACCCCCACCCTGATCCGGGAAACCCTTCAGGGCAAACCAGCTGGCCCCCACCCCTACACCAGGCCTCTATCCTATCTAATAAAAGAGTAATATGCAAATTGGACATCACTCCAACACACAAGATGACTGTCCCCATGTGGACACAAGATGGCCAGCAGGGGAGGGCATTTGGGAGGGACCAGGCCTTCAAGGGAGGGCAGTTGTGGGCAATCAGGCCAAAGGGGGAGGGCAGTTGGGAGGGACCAGGCCTATAAGGGAGGGCAGTTGGGGGCGATCAAGCCTGCAGGGAAGGGCAGTTGGGGGGGACCCAGGCCTGCAGGGGAGAGCAGTTAGGGGTGACCAGGCCTACAGGGGAGGGCAGTTAGGGGTGACCAGGCCTATAGGAGAGGGCAGTTAGGGGTGACCAGGCCTGCAGAGGAGGGGCGAACAGGCTGGCAGGGGAGCAGTTAGGCATCAATCAGGTTGGCAGCAGAGTGGTTAGGGGGTGATCAGGCTGGCAGGCAGAAGCAGTTAGGGGCAATCAGGAAGGCAGGCAGGCGAGTAGTTGGGAGCCAGCAGTCCTGGATCAGGCCTAAATGGGCAGTTGGACATCCCCTGAGTGGTCTCAGATTGGAGAGGGTACAGGCTGGGCTGAGGGACAACCCTTCCCCCCCCCATGCATGAATTTCATGCACCGGGCCTCTAGTCCTACATAAAATCTCAACCCAGACCACCACACCCCACCCCACCCCACCCCTGTCAACCTTGACATTTCATATCCTAGTTCCCAGACTTGATTTTTCTCTGTTGTCTAATAAATGCTTTAAGTATTCATCTTCTTTACTTGCTACCTCCCTGACTTATACGGGAGCTCCTCACCAAACGTTTCCTGACTAAATGGATGGATGGACGGATGGACGGAGACCAGCTGACTGAGCCCAGACTCCGCTCCCATTCACCCTGGCTCCAAGTTGTCACTAAACCACACACACTAAGTTTAAAGCTTAGGAGTTGACAGAACATCTTTTCTGGCTCCTGGAAACTCAGCCAGGCAAGGAACAGCAGCTGAGACAGCTCTCTCACATCCCTGGGATCGTCGGCAATCGGCTGCAGCATCAATATCCACCAAGGAAGGGCCCGTCCCAGCCCCCAAAATGTCTGGTACCAAATTAGACAACGACCATCCCCACAACCATGATCAGAGCTGATGGTCTGTCTCTGCCTCATCCTGAACCATTTCCTACGCTAAGCGGCATCCAGTGCGAAGCACATCGCACCATTCCCGATACAGAGCGAGGCCTTACCGTTAGCTAGGAAGACAGGCCACGGTTGCTGTTTTTTCAAGGGAAATAATATGCGTGTATTTTAAGAAACAGAAGTATTTTATTGTCGGAGCCCAAATGCACAGAATTTTGGTTCCTTTATCCTAGAATCTTTCTTCTTGGCTGAACTACTTTTTAAAATTTTTCTTTTCCTTCTTTATTGATTAAGGCAGTGGTCGGCAAACTCATTAGTCAATAGAGCCAAATATCAACAGTACAACGATTGAAATTTCTTTGGAGAGCCAAATTTTTTAAACTTAAACTTCTTCTAACACCACTTCTTCAAAATAGACTCACCCAGGCCGTGGTATTTTGTGGAAGAGCCACACTCAAGGGGCCAAAGAGCCGCATGTGGCTCGCAAGCCTCAGTTTGCCGACCACTGGATTAAGGTATTACATGTGTGTCTTTATCCCCCCATGCCCTCCCCAACCCCCTCCCACTCATGCCCTCACCCCCCTGGTGTCTGTGTTGGCTGAACTATTGATATTAATTCAAATCAAATCAGTATCTCATAATAAATTATGATGCTAGGACAATTTCTAAAAGTCAAAGTAAGAGATTTTTGTCAGTATACCTGGTAATTGCAAATGAATAAAGCACCTACCATTCCCCCCAAACTTCCAAAGAATAAGTTTAATATCTTCATAGTAATTCTGAGTTTCTAAGAAGCTCTGGCATGTATATAGGGACTAAATTATGTAAAATGGATAGATTTAAAATGTGCTTATTAAAATTGTTCCTTCATTCTTAGAGGCAAAACATAACTGTTTATTCTCAGGCTAGAAGGCTGATCATCTGTTCTTGAAATTGTCCTTGTCAACAGGAAATGCTAACATAAAGTCATAAACAATGAATTCACTATATATTTTTTAATTGCCAACTCTGAGACCCCCTGGCAATGACCTGATCCGGCTAACATGCCATTTTCCGGGAGCAGGGCCTTCGGGGAGAAAAGATAACGTCAGACTTCTCTTTCTTATCTGACTTACGAGTCATCAGTGATCCACTCTCCACAGAGTTCTGAAAGCATCCACGAAAGTGCTTCCATGTGACAGAGCCCACCGTGCTCCACGAAATGGACTGCTTTCCACACTGTGAACAAGACTCTGCACGCCCTTTCTCTCCGACCCTCCTTTTCCATCAGAAGCCCCTTCCAGACTTCCTGAGTAGTTACAGGAGATAAGTAAGACCTGTGAATGGCTGTAACTCTGCCCTCAGCGCCCCGGCGATGAAGATGATGCATGGCAAGGTAAAGACTGCTGACACTGTATTTAAAACGTGCATCTTCTAACCTTCCCAAGTCATCTGCTCACTGTTCCAGACACATCTCTAGGATGAACCAAGCATTCGGGAGTGGGGCCAACTATTTATAGTAAATTTTAATGTCGACTTATGGATCTGATATCTACATTTACTAAGATTTATCTGAATAGAAAATATTTTAACAACTTATAGAAGCAAAAAAATACGCTATTTCTAAGTGTAATTACTCAACTATGAAATCAAATTTCCCTACTGAATAAAACTTACCATCTTTCCAATCTTCATTAAATATTGCCCAGTAGCTACACAGAACTGCATGGAGTTATTACTTTAATAAAGAAAATTGATATAACTTAAAATTTATTTTATTGTTGTTGATAATGAATAAAATGAACCAGTTCATTTCTAAGTCATCATTTCACTCCACTGAAACAGCCATATGTTTTAAAAAATGAATAGCCTATCCGCCAGGATTTTGTTTCTGGAAATTCTAATCACTATTAACAATCTAACCAATTAAATTATTTAAAGTTGATAGCCCCAGAATAAATCCCTAAAGCCATCTTTCAAACCGGTAAGCTACATTTCAGGGAATCCTGTATCCTTAAAACGGACTGTGTTCACAGATAATTAGGTATTAATCCAAATTTTACAAATTTGATTAAATGAATGAGTAGTGTTTTACTGTGAATCACTTGAAATTCACCTTTCTATTTCACTTTGAGCTTGAGTTCAAAGCCCACATGGAACAAAATACTCCAGCAGCCCCCTCATGGATAATTGTATGTGTCGTCATTGGCTAAAAGCATGTCAACTGACAAGGAAAATTTCACAACAGATTTAGATGAGGAAGAATTCATAGAACAGGTGTCATACCAAAATTCTTCAGAGGATACTCAAGTTTAATTGAAAACAATTATGGTAATATCAAAAAAGTTTAGTAAATTAATTTGGGAGATTTCTAGACATGTTAGATCCTCTAACTAGGGTAAGCAAAATTTTAAAGTAAGTATATTAAAAAAATACAGCAATATTCGGAATAGTATGTGTCCAGATTAGAAACCAAAGAAATGTTATAGTTATCTCCTTAATAATTCTAGAATTTATATATCATCTTTCCTTTGAGGTCTAAAATTATAATCCCTTTCAGCATATTTCATTTTATTCTTTTAAATATTTTTTATTGATTTCAGAGAGGAAGAGAGAGGGAGGGAGGGAGAGAAACATCAATGATGAGAGAGAATCACTGATTGACTGCCTCCTGCACGCCCCCTACTGGGCCTCAAGCCCGCAACCCAAGGCATGTACCTGGACTAGGAATCCAACCGTGACCTCCTGGTTCAGAGGTCAAGGCTCAACCACTGAGCCACGCCTGCTGGGCTCAGCTTACTTCCTTTTAAACATGAACACTGTCACTTTAACATCAGAAGACCTGCAAAGCAGAGCTCCACTGCCTTTCCCACTCATCAGTCTACTCGGCAGGATGCTGAGAACGAGAGCAGGTCACGTGACCCCTCCAGTGGCTGCCTCTGGGGCACCCAGCCGCGTTTCCATCCGCCACTCTCATTTTTTGTGGGTATTTTTGAATGACAGTTGGGAAATGTTAGACTTATACCCCATATTATAATCACAGAAATTGTACTAAAATTCAACTTTAAAAAAAATGAAAACTATAATTCACTACTTAATTGCTTCTATTTGCAAAATCCTTAACTGAAAATTTCCTCTATGAAGGTGTTAGATACTATTTTAATAACAATGGCTAATTCTCTTTTTAATCTGTTGTCATAATCAAGCAATATTCAGAAAGCAAGAATGGAAGGAAGGAAATTAGGCAAAATGCAAACAGTGACTCTTTATAAGGGGAAAATACAGCTAAATTTTTCAAATATGCACCTATCTGTGCTTTAAAACAAGGACGGCCACTTAACATTTTTTTGGTCCTCAGTCTAAGATAATCTGAGTTGAACAACATGTATAGAGGGTATACTTCCATAATTTGATTTGCTTAGTACTATAAGCATAATATGTGCATATGCTAAGGGAAAATTGATTGGCTATAGTTTTTCTTGTGTTTTTTGTTTTTGTTTTTTTAACTGATTTCAGAGAGGAAGGGAGAGGGAGAGAGACAGACAGATCAATGATGAGAGAGAATCAGTGGTCAGCTGCCTCCTACACGCCCCCCACTGGGAATCTAGCCTGCAACCCGGGCATGTGCCCTGACCAGGGATCGAACCGTGACCTCCTGGTTCGTAGGTCGACACTCAACCACTGAGCCACAACAGCCAGGCATTGGCTATAGTTTTAAGAAAACTTTTTATTAAAATGTGTGCCATTTAGACTAGAATTACAAATTCATGGTAATGTTTTAAATATAAATCATTAAATCCTGACTACTCACCTCTAGAACACAAAATTAGTTTTAAAAAATTCAGTAAGAAGGGAAATGAAAGAAAAATACCAAAAAAGTCTATATTTAAATGGCTGCTCAGTCATTAGAAAGGTGCCCCATAACTACCATATGTTACTCAAATATGTTATCACACCTACAATTTCATCATATGTCTCCCAAGAAATTAATTAGCTCTAACTTTTTCAACTTTGACAAAAATGTCTCCATCAGTCAGATTACTTGCTGTTGCAAACATTTCAAAATTCAAAGCTTTCTTCAGCTTATATTTAACCTTTTAATTACTGTTAATCATTTAGCAACATTTAGAACAGCATCCATTAGACAGATGTCTAATTCTAGAATTTTGAATAATGTAAAGTCATTTACACATATATTTACTTTGGTACACATTTGCTCAGTCATTTTAAAAAACAAAATTGATCTGAGGTCTAAAACCATTTATTAATATCATTTCACAGCTGCATTCAGGTTAAAGAAGAGAATTCCTAAAATTTTCATTTTCTCTAAAAATCGAAAGAGCCATAAGATGTTGCGATTATATGACTTACAGTAATAAATTACAAAACTTATATAAATTACAAAAAAGAAACCTAAAGTCATGTGAATTTTAAAAGAATTTTACAAGTTACCAGAAGTAAAAAGAAACAAAAGTGACTAAGAAGAAAATTTTCGTAAATATTCTCTTTACCAAACTTTTCCAAATGGGGAAAAACCTATTCCTGCTTGATTCTGAATTACCAGCCAAGGCTATCCTCAACCAGGTAAACAGCTTCTATCCTCACTATTTTACTTAAACTACTCGGCCTATGACCACCAATGACATCCTAAGTATGCATTCAACAAACATTTATAGAACAAACCTGAAAAATTCCTGTTCTCATGGAGCTCACAGTGAGATGGGAACGAAGGAGAAAATAAACAGAATAAATACATAAATTACATACTATTTTAGTGCTGCTAAGTGCTCATGCCTCCTGATTCCATTGTCAACCAAACCAAAATCAAACCACAGACAGCAAAAGCTTGCACGGGCTTCAGTAAAGATGTAGGATGCTGCTGACTTCTCCTTTCAGTCATCTCGGCTGATGGGTAACCTAAAAATACTCTTTCTCTAGCAAGGAATTAGATGCTAATTGCAAAGTTACCCCTGCGGTTGCAGAAATGTTCCGAGTTAATCGGCGTGAGGGCGGCCCCAGGACAGCCAGGAGCACCCTGGGGGAGCTCAGGACTCCCTTGCAGCAGCCCGGGGGTTGCCAGCTGAGAAGGACAATGGCAACTGGGAAGGAAACAGTTCTTGAAAACCCCCTCAGAGATATCAGCTGTCCTCCAGGGAAGCTTTCCTTGACCTTCTCAAGGAGACTGAAGCTTCTCATCCTCTTTATTTCTAAATCCCATCAACAGCAGGAGTGATGTTCTTATTCACCTCTGCATCCCCAGAGCCTATCTTAGGTCTGGCACAGGAGTCTGACTGACCTTTTCATTAATAAAAGTCCCATTTTAGAAAGATTAGTCTGCTAACAGTAGAGCAGAGATCCAAAGTCTAAGGTTTGTAACGACTGTGAAATTATTTGTATTATGTATAAATGCATTGCGCTCAACTGGGGAGGTGGTAGGGTACCCATTCACATGCAATAAATATTTATTAAGGTCCTACTGTGTGTAAGGTTATATTAATGTACACAAAAATGTACGAGACTGACACGGTCCCTACGACCATCGAGGATACATCCAGGGGGAGAAACCATAAAGTGATATAGTAATTTTAGATTGCAATAGTTCTATGATGGAAATTTAGGGTACACTGATAGAGACTCTTGCTTTCATTGGATTCTCAAAGGGTTTTGGTTACTTTACATAATATGTATTGCAAGGGAGAGACAAAACCTTAAGTAGAAATTGCAGGAATGCAGGTGAAGAGATTAGGAGTTCGACTCAATTACCGTTCAATGAGCATTATCACCATGTCTCATATACTATGCTGCAACCATGAATAAAATCCAGTCTTCGTTCCTAAAGAGCTTGATTTGTCATGAGGGAGAGACGTGTGAACAGATCATCTTGACTGTGGAGAACACTTGGGGTTTATGGAATCACAGAAGAGAACTTAGCTGACCTAAGAGTAGTCAGGAAGTTTCTACTCTCAAGGGAAAAAAGTGCCTAGAATAGGCAACAATAATAAAAATGCAAGAATAGCATGTAGCTAGGGGACTGGAGGAAGAGAAGAATAGGAAGATTCTGGCCTAGGGATCTGTTAGCAGAGGAAGGCTGAACAGGAATCAGCTTCTGGATAAATATGCTAACGCGATATTGAAGTGTTTCAGGAACTAACTCTTTTCCAAGGCAGCGGCACCACTGTGCAGTCCCAACAGCAGTGTATGAGGGTCCCAAAGTCTTCCAGCCTCACCATAACTTTTTTCAAAAAGTATGTTTTTAGGATGGGAATGGCCGGGGAGAGAGAAAGGAAGCGAGAGGGGGAGAGAGAGAGAAACATCAACGGAATGCCTCCTGCATATTTCCATCTTGAAATCCAGGATGCCTCAGGGGGATGTCAGAGAGCTGGTTTCGGCCTGATCCCCGCAGGCCAGGCTGAGGGACCCCACCGGTGCACAAATCTGTGCACTGGGCCTCTAGTATGCATATAAGATCTTTGGTTAATCTCTTCCCACCCTCCCCCCTTCCCTCTGAGATTCATTGGTCGGCCGGCCGCTTAGGCTTTTATATATGTAGATATATGGTTTGCAAATATTTTCTCCCATTCTGTGATCATCTTTTCACTTTCTTAATAGTGTTCTTTGACACATCAAAGTTTTCCTGAATTTTGATAAATCCCAATTTATCAATTTTTCATTGGTTGCTTGTGCTTTTGATGTCAAAGCTAAAACACCATTACCCAGTCCAAGGTCACAAAGAATTACCCATTTTCTTTACGAGTATTATACTTTTAGCTCTTATATTTAGATCTCTGATTCACTGAGTTATTTTTTATATAGTGTGAGGTAGGGGTCCAGTTTAATTATTTTGCATACAGGACCCCAGTTGTGCCAGCATCACTCACTGAAGACTATTCCTCTCCATTAAACAGTCTTGCCATCGTTATTGAAAATCAATTGACCAGAGATGTACGGGCTTATTTCTGGATTTATTTCTCTTCCATTGATCTATAGTCCCATCGTCCAGAGCCTCTTTTTGCCTGCATCTAGCACAGGATCTGAAATGGGGGAAGGACCCAGTAAAGATTTGGAAGTTGAATAAATGCCCCTGTCAGTATTAAAATGATGAGGTTTCTGAGCTGAGCCAACACCTTAGAGAGCATTATCCTATCCCGTTTTTTAAAACACAAGAAACTGAGACCTACAGAGATTAAGTGATGAGGCCAAATGCACGGAACAAATTCCTCAGAGGCCGAGGGGAACCAGAATTCAGCTCCCCTGACTTCCGACGCGGGGCTGTCTCCGTAATCCCACCCACCTGGTCAAGCGAACGGAACTGCGTCAACATCTGCCAACGTGCCTGTGAGGACCGGCGTGCACGTGGGAACCAGAGATGAGCATGCGTGTGGAGACTTAATCAGAGGGGACCCAGAGCCTTACCCCCCAAACGGGCCAGAAAACAACACACCACCCAACACCACGTTCCCCTCCGGACACCGGTCCCCAAGCTGCCCCTCCAGCTCGAGAACATAGCCAGTCACACTTCCAGTCCTCAGATGATTCTAAACGGAAGGAAACCATCCGTGTGACAGTGAAGGTGATAAAGCAATCAGGTGCCTGGCTCCATGACGCTCCTCTCTTCATCCTTCCCCGCCACCACAGCGATCCCTCCCTCACGACTACACGTTGTGAAGAATTCAGAAATAGAGCAATCAACGCTAATTTGACTTTCCAGAACTGCCCAGGAATTAGTCTGCTGCTTCTAAAACACAGAGAAATTTAAGAGCTGAAGAGCAGGGAAATAAATGAGCAGCTACAAGAGAAGCCTTCTATAAGATTTATGTGGAGGGGGGTGAGGAGGAGAACATACATGATTATATGTGGTTGAAGAAAGGCTAAGTGTCCAAGCTTTGTACTGCATTTGTGTGTGCATGTGAGGGAAACGCTGTCTGTGCACACACTGTGTGTGGACAAGCAGACCATGGAGTTTCTCACAAATGTATTCAAGCTTGCCCAGCCGGCATGGCTCAGTGGTTGAGTCGACCTATGAACCAGGAGGTCACGGTTCGATTCCCGGTCAGGGCATATGCCCGGGTTGCAGGCTCAATCCCCATTAGGGGGTGTACAGGAGGTAGCTGATCAATGATTCTCTCTCATCATTGATGTTTCTATCTCTCCCTCTCTCTCTCCCTTACACTCTGAAATATCCTATCTAATAAAGAGGGAATATGCTAATTTATCATCACACCCTCACAAAGATGGCGGCGCCCAAAGCCAATAAGGAGTGAATATGCTAATTGACTGCCACGCCCTCAAAGATGGCAGCACCCACAGTCACAAGATGGCGGCGCCCCAGTCCCCTCAGCCCCGCCAGGGCAGCAGGCATGCGTTACAGCCGGGCCCGCCCCCAGGCAGGTCCGGCCACTGCGCACCTGCCTCCAGAGTTCCCCAGTCTCCTCAGTCCCCCAGCCACCCAGGGCTGGCCCGAGGCACAGGCAACCCTCAGATGGTGGCTGCCCAGCCGCCCAGGGCCGGCCGAGGCTTGCGCTGCCGGCAGTGGCAGCAGCAGAGGTGTGATGGGGCATCGCCTTCCCCTGATCGCTGGGTTGCCTCCTGCCCCTGAGGGCTCCCGGACTGTGAGAGGGGGCAGGCTGGGCTGAGGGACCTCCCCTTCAGTGCATGAATTTTCATGCACCGGGCCTCTATTATATGTGTGTGTGTGTGTGTGTGTGTGTGTGTGTGTGTATTCAAGCTTCAGTTTAAACTACAACTTCTTCTCTGCACCTTTCCCAGGGTGCCCCAAGCACAGTTAACTATTCCCCCGTTCTTCCTCCTACACCCGCCATCACTGCAGTTCCTGCAGTGCATTTACCAGCTACCTGACAGGCTTGTGTTCCTTCTAAACTATCATCCCACAGAGGGCAGACACCTGTCTTCAGGTGGTGCTCAGTACGGAATCCCGCACAGCCCTGGCACGCGGGCAGCCCTTACAACTCCTTGTTGAATGGACACTGTCAACCCGTGCGTCACACTGAACACATCTGTTCACGAGTGTCTTCAACAAGAAGCCTCATTCCTGCAGTGACGATTCCCAAACATTACAGCTCACACCGAACTCACCACTGCCACCGTACTCTAAGCACAAACTTCAGAGTTGGGCAAGCTGCTCCAAAGCAAACAAACGAACCTAACACATATGTTTAGAAAGTAACGCTGTGACTGTCGGCCATCGCTCTCATAAGGCATTTCTATGCTCCTAGCCAAAACCACAACAAAAGGTTCAAGTGAGACGAAGCAACCACAAGCAACAAAGCCCAGGGTAATTCGCAAGGCAGGTGAGGATCCACCTACAGAGCATTATGGAATGGCAAGATCCGGGACATTCACCAAAGTGAAGCTTGGGTAAAACAGAATGAAAAGGCCGTGGCAGGACAGTGGTGGAGGTAAAAGCTTAGAGTCTGAAAGTCTGATTTCAAGATGTGCCTCCACCGTGACCTCTTTTAGGAAGGCTGCCTCCCCTCTAGGTGTCTCTTTCAGTTCCTCTTTTGTAAAATGTGAGTAAGAATGCTGAGCTCAGCTCACTGTGGGATCAAATGATACTGCGTAGATCAAGGGCCGCACACAAACCCAGACACTGGCCTGTAACAGGCCTGTAACCGTGTTAATTCCCTTCCTACCTGGCAACTGGTTGTGATTTAAGAAGTACAACAACGACAATAACAACAACAAAAACCCTCAACAATAATCCTATATGATAAAAGGCTAATATGCAAATTGTCCCCTAGACAGGGAGTGTGACAGGGAATTCGACCAGGGGGTGGGGCCAGCCGGCCAACCACCCGCATCCCCTCCCCCAGGCCGGCCCAATTGGCCCCGATTGGGGTGGGCCTGCTGGACCCCACCCATGCACAAATTCGTGCACCGGGCCTCTAGTATAAATATATTCTCTAAAAATATTCCCTCAATAGACATCAATGTTTGAAGTCTTACACTATTGTTTGGATTTTCAAAGGCTCCAATTAAATGCAACCTACTCTGCTCTTAGTGTGTCTCTTGTAACCTGTCCAGGCCCCAAAGCACTGGGATCTCGCTTGATAGCGGTAAGCCAGGGCCAGGCCTGGGACGGCAGCTGCCCAATGAGAGGCCGAGGGGATAAGAGACAAGCAGAGAAAGGATCCTGGGGACAGACCTTCTACTTCATAACATCACTTAGGTCAGTCTCAGCGAACACATCCCACAACACGAATGCACGGGAAATGGATGAATTCCCCAGGGAGCCAGCACACCAGTGCACGGTTATTCCTACACGAGAAAGAGAAACACCTGCCAGAGAGAGGGGCCCGGAGCCTTTCTCGTTTCTCCAGGTGCCACTTTTACAGGCACCTTCCTCCCGGGCATCCCTTCGTTCGTATCGTGGCTGCAATGCTGACGTGGGTGGACAGAATCGCCGCTCTGTTTATCTAATGGGTATCATAATAAAGCTGATCTTGCGCACACAGCGTGCTTCTCTGGGATGGAAATGCTTCTCGCTTGATGGTTACTTTACGTTAATATTCATTAGAGGCGCTCTCTCTGTAAGTTTCCTTATTTTCTTTCTCTCGTTTGATTCCAGGGCAAATTTGTCTGCTGGTGACAAGTTAAAACAGCATTTATTAAATTTTTGTTATTAAAACAAAAACAAAAGCCCCAAACCCATTTTAACGACGCATCTCTGACCGCGATCACCGAAGAAGAGATGAACTTGGGGAAAACCAGCTGCTTCATTTCCCCCAAACTCCAAGCTGCCGACCGTGTGCCGAGTCACGGTGTGAATTTTTACAAAACCCTAGAACAGATGGCATGATAGCCGCGCCATATAAATTAATACAATTTACACACAGAAAGACCTCATCACCATGTCATTGTCTTTGCACACCTCGCCAAGACCAGGCAATGTCCAGTTTCATATTTCACGTTTTATACCTATTATTCACTACCACCTCTTTCCCCAAGTCCCAGCCCAAATTCTCAGGAACTCACCCGCCCGCCATCCTATGAATCCTGCGCTTCCTCTCGGCCCGTGGGCTCCACCAAAGAGGACTCTATAATGTAAATGTGGAGACAGTTACTGCCCAAAGTCAAAGAATGAGAGACTCTTAATCGTCCTAGAAAGGCTAATAAAATAAGTCCTTGATTGACTAACTTAGAAGAAAGCCTACAGCTAAGAGCTGGAGGGTAGGAATAGATTATATTCCAATTTTAAAGTATCCAACTATGTCTATGATTCAAATGTTTGAAACAGAACTTTTCAAAATCCAGCAAAGTACCTTCAGTATTATCTGTAGCTAAAGATCTAAGTTGTACTTCTGCTTTCTTGGCTCAGAAAAAGAAACTCAACCTGTCCAATGGAACCAGAGAAAACAAAATAAAGATTTGAATACAAACAAATTAAGAACTGCCTTCTAGGGTCACGCACACAGAAAGAATATTAAAACTTCTGTTCTACTCTTAGCATCGTTAGTAAGTCTACACACCTTCGCCTTCTCTCCTAAGAGTGAAGGGCCTCTCACTAGCCTGTAACCCTGCTCTGCTTCGACACGTCCCCTCTTCATTCACACGACCACACACACACTCTCCATCCGTGAAGGCAAAACCACCAAGGCTTTCTCAAGTTCCTCCATCACCCCAAATGCAAAACGTACATGCCACCTCAAAGGGAGGATGATGGCGACAGGTTAAAGGAACGCAGTAGTTTTTATGTTGGAGGCACGGTGTTCAGTCCTTTCCACACATGATTTACTTCTCACGACCACTATGTAGGATCATGCTCTGGGCTGAATGTTTGTGTCTCCCCCAAATTCACGTGGGAATCCCTAACTCACGTGTTCCGCTCCGTCTTACGTTAGTTACACTCCCGCATGTCTGTCTCCATTAAAGACTGTAAAAGCTATTTGAGGGAGGACCCCTACGCTACAGGCAAAGGTGGGAGGGGAAAAAAGAAAGAAAGAGCAAACCTAGCGAGGGTCTGAGTGTCTCCGAGCAGGTGCTGTGACGGAGGTGACCAACGCAACACGGGAGGGGGGACGGCAGACACACGGATATTGAGAGGGTCGCCCACTCGGCCCGCAGAGCTGCGGGGCGGCTTCCGGAGAAGACGGCACCCTCGTTCCTAAACAATGACTATGAAGAAGACACAGGTGCCCTAGCCGGTGTGGCTCAGTGGATAGAGCATCGGCCCGCGGACTGCAGGGTCCTGGGTTCGACTGCAGTCAAGGGCACGTACCTCGGTTGCAGGCTTGATCCCCGGCCCTGGTCAGGGTGCATGTGCGAGGCAACCCATCCATGTGTCTCCCTCACATCGATGTTTCTCTCTGTCTCTCCCCCTCCTTTCCACTCTCTCTAAAAGTCAATGGACAAATATCCTCGGATGACGATTAACAAAAAGTTAAAATAAAATAAAAAAGAACACAGAGGTGAAACACACACAAACACAAGCCATGCAGTGCTGCTGGGATGTCAAGTGTGGGGCTGGATGGTAACATCGCAGCCTACAGTGACCGTGGCTGTCCGCAGGGCGTTGAGGCGGGTGAGCACTACACAGAAGCCTGCGATGGGTCCGATCGAGGCTGCGGTTACAGTGGGAGGCATTTTCAAACTGAATGCAGCGGCTAGCACTGCACATCCAACAGGTGAAATCCAGCCCGAGAGAAAGGTTAACCACAGTCTCCTCACACCCCGTCCGTCACCTGCGCAGGGGCCCCTCCTTCCCGGGGTAAGTGTTCGTTTCCTGCGTTTCCTCCCAGAGTTCCTTTATGCCACTCCATGCAAATACGACGACATACAACCTCGGTTCAGCTCCTACACAGAAAGTCATGTGTGTGTTCTGCAGCGACTTTTCTGTGATTGTCCGTATAAGTACTGTCCTTCCTATTCTTCTCAGCTGCATAGTACTCCATTGTGCTGCTCTGTCATATTTCACTCAACCGGCCCACTGTCTGCTAATGAAAACTTGGGCCTTTTCCATTCCGCTGCAACATGTTCTTTAGGAAGGCGGGAGGGGGCACAGGGTCGTGGGCTCCGTGGCAGGGAGACAGCCGGGAGCATCAGAGGGACAGAAGCAGTTTCCCTCCCAGAAGAGGCATCTCCCTGACCTCCCACCCCATCGTGACAGCGCCGGGTACAGGCAGCTAGGAAGCCGTAAACAACACGGTGGTGCCAACCGCCATTACTGGGAGGAGGAGGGGCTGGGAGGTCACAGACCTGCCCCCTCTGCCCTCCACACTCACCCTGGCAGAGCCCCGGGAAAGCCAAAATGCTGAGTAAAGGGAAGCTCTGGGACCTCGCTAAACCAGTTCTCCATCACCCACCTCATCCCCCACCACCGTGGGCTGCCCCGCGGCCAGGGCAAGCTGGTCACAGAGGGGACACCCACCGTCCCAGTGAGAACTTGGCATTTTCCTCAACTGAAGCAACACGATTCCACCAGGATCCCAGAGGCACAAAGATGCAGGTAAGAGAAAACCAAAACTTGCACTGTAGCACCATTTACTGGGAAACAAAAGACACCAACCTGCTGAGTCATGAGAGCAAAACAGTTATACAAACAACAGAGAGCACTACCCCACATGCACAGAGAGACAATCTGCCAAATACCATGAGCAACGCAGGGAACAGCCCAGAAAGCAAATGAAAAGTGTCTTGAAACCAACTCAAAGTCATGGAAGACTCAGCTACAGGACAGAGAATTCAAGACTGCAGTTGTGAAGAAACTCAAGGACATACAAGAATACTCAGAAAGCCAATACAATGAGCTCAGGAATAACATTAATAAGCAAAAACAGTCCTTTACACCAAAGAGACTGAAACTCTAAAAAGGGGGAAAAGAAATTCTGGAGATAAATGATTCAATAAATGAGATGAGGAATGCATTAGAGACCAACAAAAATAGAGCAGTCCAGATGGGAGAGAGAATTAGCTAACTCGAAGATGGATACCTCGTAATGAAACAGGAGGAAGGAGAGACCTAAGAGTTTTTTAAAAATAAAAGAACTATCTGACTTCATGAGAAAGAGCACCTAATGAGAGCTGAAAGGAAGAAGGGAACAGAAAGCCTACTCAAAGAATGAATTGATGAGAACATCCCAGGAACTGAACCTTAGTCTAGAGCAGTGATGGTGAACCTATGACACACGTGTCAGCACTGACACGCGTAGCCATTTCTGATGACACGCGGCCGCATGCCGAGGATGAAACATTTGCTGCTCCTGAGGATGAAACATTTGCGACTAGAGTCTTGGAGTTAGTTTTTTCCTCAAAGTGACACACTACCCGAGTTATGCTCAGTTTTTTGGCGAAGTTTGACACACCAAGCTCAAAAGGTTGCCCATCACTGGTCTAGAGGAAGCTAGACTCACTAAGGGAAAAAAGAGAAAGCACTCAAATAAAATCAGAAATGAAAGAGGAGTTACAATGGACACCATAAGAATACAAAGGGTATACAAGAATACTATAAGGGCCATGTGCCTCCAAATTCAATAACCTAGAAGAAATTATAAAATGCTTACAAATACATCACCTCCCTAGACTTGAACCATGAAAAACTGGGAAACCTAAATAGCCCAATCACTAGAAAGGGAATCGAAACAGTAATCAACTCCAGAATCAGATGGCTTCACTGAGGAATTCTACCAAGCATTCAAAGATTTAATACCAATCCTCAAAAAAAAATTGAGGAGAAGGGATTACTTCCCAACTCATTTTATAAGGCCAACATCACCCTGATACCAAATCCAGGCATGTACAACACATAAAAAAAGAAAAGTATGCCAGTTGCTTATGCCAGTTGCTCTAATAAATATAGATGCAAAAATCCTAAACAGAATACTAGCAAATTGAATACAACAATACATTAAAAGGATCATACATCACAATTAAGTGGGGATTCATTCCAGGGATGCAAGGGTAGTTCAACATCCACAAATAAATCAATGTGAATACACATTAACAAAATAAAAGATAAAAATCATATATCAATAGATGCAGAAAACGCATTGGACAAGATACAACATCCATTTGTGATAAAAAGGAAACAATGAATAAAACGAGTATAGAAGGAAAGGACCTCAACATAATCAAGGCCACGTACTAGTATCCCAAACCCTCCGCTGATATCATACTCAATAGAAAACTGAAAGCTTTTCCTCTGACAACACTCCTGCCACCTTTATTCAACACTAGAGGCCCAGTGCACGACATCTGTGCACTGGGGGTGGGGGTGGGGGTCATCCCTCAGCCTGGCCTGCGCCCTCTCACAGTCCAGGAGCCCTTGGGGGATGTCCAACTGCCGAGGAGGCGGGGAGGCTCCGCTACCGCCATGCGCTGCGTCCTCCAGCCGTGAGCCCGGCTCAGGGCTTCTGTGGGAGCGCACTGACCACCAGGGGGCAGCTCCTGCATTGAGCATCTTCCCCCTGGTGGTCAGTGTGTGTCATTGTGACCGTTCGTTCCGCCATTTGGTCTATTTGTATATAAGCCATTTATTATACAGGACTAGAGGCCCAGTGCACGAATTCGTGCACGGGTGGGGTCTCTTGGAGTGGCCTGCGGGGATCGGTTGAAACCCGCAGTCCAACGCTGCCTGCCGCTCCTACCTGCCACGCCCGCTCAACCTGGCCCCACTGCGCCTGCCTCGCGCCCAATTAGTCCCGATCCAGAGAGGCTAGTGCTGCTGCCACAGTGCTTGCCAACCATGAACCCTGCGTCAGGTGCCCTCCCGAGGGGAGTGGCCTGCGGGATTGGGCTGAAACCAGCTCTCCGACATACCCCGAGGGGTCCCAGATTGCGGGAGGACACAGGCCAGGCTGAGGGACCCCACCAGTGCACGATTGGGACAGGGAGGGACTGCGGGAGGGCTCCAGGGCATGTCCAGCCCATCTTGCTCAGTCTCGATCGTCCAGACCCCAGCAGCAAACTAACCTACTGGTCGGAGCGTCTACCCCCTGGTGGTCAGTGCACGTCATAGCAACTGGTCGATCAGTCGACTATCTGCCCCCTGGTGGTCAGTGCACATCATAGCAAGCGGTTGAACAGCCTTAGCATATCATTAGCATATTACGCTTTGATTGGTTGAACAGTCAACTAGTCACCGGATGACCAGACACTTAGCATATTAGGCTTTTATTATATAGGATAATACCAGAAGTCCTGGCCAGAGGAATCTGGCAAGAAAAAAAGAAATAAAATGGATCCAAACTGGGAATGAAGAAGTAAAACTGTCACTATGTGAGACGAGAACCCAGTGGAGGGTTTTAATCAAGGGATCGGAATTATGTTTCAACCAGAACACCCCGAGAAATGCACTGACCTCTGGCTCTGCTCAGAAAGGGGAATTCAAGCACAAAGTAGACTGAACCTGTGCTTTCACCTCCTGAAAGTGTGTTTCCTCTCTCCCCCCATCCCTGGATGTAAAATCTGGGGCCATACAAATCCAGTCATCCCGGTGTTTTCCCCCACATCGGCCCCTACTTGAAAAGAAAAGTAGTAATTTCTTAACTTGCAAGTTTATCATTAAAGAGTGAAATAGCGACGTTAATGTAATAAAGAATGACATTCTTCCGAAGCAGGATTCTCAGTCACCGAGTGTTCTTCTCCAGCTATTTTCAGAATGGAGGCACTGCTCCCAGCTGTATAGCCCGATCCTCACAGCCTGGCCTTCCCATCACTCCGGAGACCGCCGACATCCTCCATAGATCCCTCTTCTGCTGAGATCAGCAAAACTTAACTAGTAACTTAATTGTGACATCCAATTAAGGGCTCTGAATCTCACAGAAGTCAATCAGTCGATCATGAACCCTGGAGTTATTAAAAGCATTGGCAGTGGAGATGACAGGAATGATTAGAAGCTGTGGAACCAGAAATGCTGGAGGGTGACAGCATTCCTCAGCCTTGCCACCACCCACAGACCTGCTCAGCCCTCGGATCTGTGCTCTGGGGAGACGCAAGAAAGGAGCACAGCAGCTTCTCACCGCAGAGCATCCCTGCTACCGAAACGCTCATGGAAGCTGCAATGAAGAGGAAACGAAGGCAGGCAAGGGGTGGGGGCGTCCATGTAAGAACTGATGTGAGAACATAGTACAATGCAACAAGCATCACACAGATGACATGAAGACACTGAGAAGTGAGGGGCACAGAAGGAAAGCACTGCAGGATTAGGGTGGACTGGAAATGGCTGGTGCTGGAGCGGCTGATATGGAAGGACTGGCGGCCACCCCCTCACCCCCACGTCAGGCCTTTGAAGCTAAATAATGAAGGGACTGACAAGGCGATTTCCATGTTTCAAACCCAATTCCACACTACAGAAACGGTCAGCTACCTAACACAACATTTAACCGAGAAATTAAGACAACTGGAAAAATGAAGATCTAGAAAAAAAATCTGCTGAAGTGAATTGAGTCTCCAAAGTCTAGAGTTTCAGAAATAAATGTTGCACACCCATAGGGCTTTTTTTTTTTTTTAAGTCAACTACATCTACAAGGTCTGTTAAGGAAAACTAGTCCCCAGCCCCCTCTCCAACATTTCCTTTCCCAAAAACTTCCTTTAGTTAGTCATTCTGGAATTTATCTTCATAGCTCTAAGTGATGTAATGTGTTTGTATTATTGCTTCTTAAGAGGTCAGCTGACGGTATTATCTAGTGATTGTCTGGTGATGGAGTTTAAGATTGAGCTGGTTCCTAGTTCTTCCACCCTCCACACTGTCCACTCCCATTGTCTAAATACTTTCGCTAGCTCACTGTTTAAGCTTAAATCCTCATGACCACATAGGACATTCAGAGCTGAGTCAAGGAGTAAACAATAATCACCTTTTTTTCTGCATAACATTTTCTCTTCCTTAGAATAATTGTCTAATTTCTCATTTACTTAATTTTTTAAAAATACGTTTTTATTGATTTTTAGAGGGAGAGCGAGAGGGAGAGAGATAGAAATATTGATGAGAGAGAGAATTATTGATCGGCTGCCTCCTAATTGCCACCTACTGGGGATCGAGCCTGCAACCCGGGCATGTGCCCTGACCAGGAATCAAATCAGCGACCTCTTGGTTCATAGGTCGACACTCAAACACTGAGCCACACCAGGCCGGCTACTTCGTTTTTTTATGTAGTTATTCCTATATATTCATCTACTATATATTTATCCCTAATTAACCCCGGACTCTCCAACCTGACAAGTCTCTTTGAATGTATTCATTCACATCAGATTTTGAGCAACTTTATCTTCCTGAAGAAGTCTCCCTGTCTTCTGGCTCCAGTCTGGACGGGGCACCCTGGGCCAGCGGGCCAGCGACCATTCTGGGTGTTCCTTCCACCCTCTGCTGCCTCTGGACCCTTCTTTCTTCTCTCCAAGGTCTTCCCCTTTCCTGATATATTCCCTTGTTTTGGTGGAGTTCCTTCCTTAGCTTCCTGAGGGTTTGTGGGAAATAAATTTTTTAGACATTGTCTCTCTGAAAATATCTTCAATTTACCCTCAAGTTTGAGTCATAGTTTAGATATCATCTTTCTTGAGCATTTTATAGGCACTGCTGCTCCACTGCCTTCCTGCTTCTAAGACTGTTGAGCATTCTAAAGGCACCGATTCCTGTATATGTGGGTCTAGTGCTTAAACTGCACAATGTGTGCCTTACTATGGGTCTCTCATCAATCACTGCACAGAGCCTCTGATGGGCCCTTTCAATCTAAAAAAACCCCACAATCATGTCCTTCAGTTCTATGTTTCTTCATTTATTTCATTAGTGACTTTTATCTCCTCTGTTTCTTCCAATTTCTTTCTAAAAATCTCGAATTCTGATGTTGGAAACTTCTGGGTCAGTCTTCTAATTTTCCTAGTTTTTTCTCTCCTATTTTCTAACTCTTTTACTGTGCCTCCTGGGAGATGTTCCTACTTTATCTTCTAGCCTCTCCCAAAACATTGTTTGGTCTTCTTTTCAAAGTATGTTTATGATATACTCAATTTGGTAAAATATATATATATGTGTGTATATATATGTACACACACACACACACATATATGTGTGTGTGTATATATATATATGTGTGTGTGTGTGTGTGTGTGTGTGTATATATATATATATATATATATATATATATATATATCCTACCTAATAAAATGATAATATGCAAATTACCATCACTCCGCTACGCCTACAATTGGGCCGTTGGGAGGCTGGGGGCGGGACTCGGGGTGGCCGATTGGGCTGGCGGGGGGCGGGGACTCACGCCATCGGCCGGCACTGCGGGAGGACCCATGGGGCCAGCAGAAGGCGCCGGTGGCAGAACTCAGGGTGGCTGATTGCGTGGCTGCCGGCACCAGTTTTCCGCCAGCACCAGTTTTCCTCTGGCCACCCGCCGGCGGCGCTGGAGGAACTCAGGGTGGCCGATCGCGCTGGCGGGAGGCGCTCCTATTGGTGGGTGGCCAGAGGAAAACTGGTGCTGGCGGAAAACTGGTGCCAGCAGCCAGGGGAAGGAAGGTCTTTTGCATGAAACTTAGTGCAACGGGCTTCTAGTATATATATATTAGCATAGTATAATTTATAAGTTCTGGAATAGATCGATACTTTGATAGTTCTCTCCTTAATACTATTCACTAAAGAAAAGAAGTTATGGCAAGAAATTCCGTAAACTAGCCACATTTAAACGCATTTAACCTTTATTTCATAAGCACTACAACAAAGGCCGGATAATGCCAAGGGTGATCATGTCAGCTAACATTTACTGAGCCATTACTACATGCCAACTATTTCCCTGCGCTATCAGTTAAATCTCACAGGAACACCAGTAACTTGCCCAAGATCATAGCGCTGGGAAGAGACAGAGCCGGAATTAAAATCCAGGCTTGTGTGACGTCAGAGCCCAAGCTCCTGAGCACGCTGACTGACAACCGGCCTGTGTTCACAAAGCCCTCCCCTTCCTGGACACAGGTTTCTCGTCTCCCCTGCACTTCCACGGCCACGTGACTGAGATCCAGCTGATGAAATATGACCGAGGAGGAGCCACGCTGGGGCCTGGGCCACTGCAAACCTCCGCCAGCTGCGCTGGGTGTTCAAGCCTCCGTGCCTAGAAAGGGGTCCAGCAGAATCAAACAGAAGAGCTGCGAGAACAACTGCTTTGGAAGGCCTGGTTAGTCCGCCTTGAGACAGGCCGAATTTGAGAAAGCGGGTGCCATTTTTCATATTAATTAGTAATCTCCGTTTCCAATGTACTAATACAGGCGAAAGTTCTAAGCCCCTCACCCAACCCTAGGAAGGATGACGAAGCATAAACAGATTCTGCAGCAAATGCTAAACTTTCGAGACAGCATTCAGAGGTATGGGTTAGATAAACATGTTACATTAGTCCAATGTTTCCCACAGAGTGTTCCACGGCACATTACTCATCCTCTTCCAGCACACGCCACTGCCCCCTTCCCCCACCTGCCCCTCCCCTCAGAGCCCACCCCGTAAGTTTCCAAAGAATTCTGGACAATCACACAAAGTATAATTGCTTTTGAAATCTTCACAACGTACACTTTTGAGAACCCTATACCAAAGAAACCTTCTGTTTTGTTCAGTCCAATTATTTCCAAAGCTTATACAATGGCCAAAGTCTATTTTGGGGAACACCTAACTATTTATGGGGTGCGCTTTGGGAAATGGTACACAGAGGGTAAGGGCAGAGCATGTTTCTTATTAATCTTTGCATATTCACGACACCTCCCATGGTACAAAACACACAGGAAACAATGTATGCTGAACACACAAGTAGTGTGGGGTTTATGTATTAGTAAAAGCCCCATATTTTGGTCATTTCCTAAAAACTATCCCAAAATCCCAACCATCATCCTTGGTTTCTTAAAAAATTTCTTTAGCCTGGCCGGTGTGGCTCAGTTGTTGAGCATGGAACCATGAACCAAGAGGTCATGGTTCGATTCCCGGTCAGGGCACATGCCCAGGTTGCAGGCTGGATCCCCAGTGTGAGGCATGCAGGAGGCAGCCAGTCAATGATTCTCTCTCATCACTGATGCTTCTCTCTCTCCCTCTCCCTTCCTCTCTGAAATCAATAAAAACATATTTACGTTTTTTCCTTTATATACTTCATAAAATCTCTATCATAATTCATAGTATGTGAGTCTATCTCCTACCCCAACACCACTGCATATAAACACAAAATCAAGGCCACGCTCAGAATGAAACACACCTGAAGATGCCTCGGACGCATAACAAGAGTCGTGACTCAAAACAGAGCAGGAAGTAAAAGGGCTTGTAATCGCCGTGACGTTCCGTGACAGCTACTCTCACCGTCCAGTGGCAGTCAGACCACTGGACAAGAAGCTTATCATTAAGATAAGAATTAAAATAAGAAAAAGGAAGGGAGACCGTGACATCTCAGGTGAGCCTGAGTAAGGGGAGTCACTCATTCCAGGCCCTCGGAGGCCAGGGGGGAAGGAGAGGAAGAAAAACAGGCTGCCACCGGGATGGGAGGAAGAACAAGCTGTGCCCCCCTCAGGCACTCAGTAGCTTTGGGCCAAATGAATCAACATGTTTATCTGTTAATACAGCTGAGCTCACGCTCAAGTGTTATGCACTTGAAAGGAAATGAACTTTTTTTTTAAAAAATGGAACCAGTAAAAATTAGAAAGTTTGGGGGGGTTTTGTTTTAGCAAATTTGTTAAGCTCTTTGTTTATGGAGACCCAAAATCATAGCATCAATCTTGCATTGTGTCAAAATGTTTATTCCAACCTGAAGAAGATTTAAGGAAACTCGAGCTCTGAAGCATTTGATCTGAGGGTCAAGGACAGTCTGACTTCTTAGTTCTGCCAGCAATTTTTAAAAGTTGCTTCCTGTACTAGGGAATGTTCACTGTTCTTGCACAAACAATAATAAAAGTCATTTATACAACCACCTTGATTATTCTTTCCTTGTGAATTCACTGTTTGGTAACAGCAAAGGCTATAATACGTATTTTGTGCTTTTATTTAACAGCATATTTCTACTTTTTAAATATTTGTAGGGAAACAATTTATTTATTTATTCAAAATATATGTTTTGAATGTCAACTATGTGCCAGACAGTATAGATGAAAGTCAGCAAAAGAGATGGCCGCTGCCCTGCGAGAGCTGGGAAGATGAAACCAGAAGTATGTGGTTTACGGGAAAGCTACCTGTAAACAAAGATCGGGATCCAGCCTGGGGCAGAGAGGGCAATCTCTGGTAGTGACAGCTGAGCGGAGATTAGCATAACAAGCATTAACCCAGGATTTAAAACCCACACACCCAGATCATCCCGGGAATAAGAATGCCCACAACTGTTGGAAGGAAGAAGGTTGTAAGGACATTTGTAAAATCCATATGACTTTGAAAATAAAGGTTATCTCTTTAGGAAGAAAAGCAATGGCCACACCTGGTATATTTCCACTCAAAAATGGGCTTCACAGCTAGCACCGTTCTCCAATGAAAAGGCCAGCTGTTAGTCTAGCAATGTCCAATCACCTCGAGTCCTCCAACACATTTGTTTAACTGAGTTTATCACAATCACTGTATCCCAAGCCTCAACACCCCCTAAAACCCAGGTCCAAAAAGGTATCTTCAGGCTCACAGGTCACAGGAGCATCTAATGTTAGTGCAGAAACACGCTTTCGCTTTGCAAATCAGGAATGAGACCCAGAGTGGGGGAAGTAACATAAACTGTACCATGCATCTGGTCGAAGCTACTAGACTCTAATTTTCCGAGTCCCATTCCGACGCTCTTTCTGCAGCCTTACAAGAGCAAGTGGAGCAATGCCAGAGGAGGACATGAATTGCACATCAATAAGGCAAAACTTAAAGACACAGGTATTCCATTTCAAAAATGCTCCATAACTTCAGTTGGCCCCCACTTCTCTGAAGTCCTAGAAGAAATAGCGTTCCCTCTTAATACATTCAGTAAGGTGAAAGTGAAGGAAACTAACATATATTGACCCCACAGGGCCCAAGGAGGGAGGCTGAGTGCTTTATCTATTTTAATTTCATGTAATCAAATTACCCTCTGAGTTAGATATCATTAATCTCATTTTACTGAGACTCGGAAATACTAAATAATGTATCCAAGGTTACATAGCAGAAAGATGGCAGGCATGACTGGAATTCAAGTCTGTCTGACTCTAATCCATAGAGCCACCTCGTAGGAAAATATTACACAAAGCAGTTAAATGTACAGAGAACTCATCAATGCCTATTTCATTGCTGGTGGAAAGTCTTTTAAAGTTAGGCTGGGAATCTAATAAGCATTTATTACATTACTTCAAAAGGAAGTCACAAGTTTTTTTACACTGAAGATGCTATAAATTTTATTTATTTTAATTACATCTATGGGGGTGACATTGGTTAATAAGATTACACAGGTTTCACGTGCACACCTCTGTGATACATGATCAGTGTCCTGCATTGTGTACCCACCACCCAAAGTCAAATCATCTCCCGTCAACAGGTATTTGGCCCCACGTGTTAAACTGCTTTACAAACGAAATTTAGAGCACACTTTTAGGTTGAGTATTATTATTTTCTTTTCAGCATCCCTCCCGACGCCCCTGGCACTGCCACCCAGAAAAGCGTTAGCTATTCACTGGGAAATGCTGGCTCGCAAACAATAAAGCGGACATAAAGCATGACCGCTCGAAAGAGCCCTAAGACAAGAACTACATTTTAATGACTGACTTCTCCATTGGTGGACAGCCCACTAATAGCTTCGACTGGGAGAGAGTCAACTACTCAAAAGACAACAACTACTGGTCCAAATAACGCCAAGTGCGCCGTCATTAAGGACCAATCCGGCCGCACAGCCACCCGCAGCACGGGACCAGGTGTCCTGCCTTCTCAGCTCTGCTCAGTGGCCACTCGTGCAGCCAGGTTCTCCGCTCCCATTTTAGTAGAAATCTCCCGTCCGTTGTCATCTCTCATCCAGTTCTCTTCCCCTCGTGGATTTATGCCAGTGGATCCCCACTTTTTGTTGGCCACGCCCCACCTAAGCACCTCTAACATCCTGAAGCCTACCCTCCCCACCCCCGCCCATGACATCTAATTCTTATTATTCAAAAAGTGAAACCTAGTCACGTGGAGGAAGCCTAAAAGGCCATTCACTTGGACTAAACCGGCTTCCAAAGAACATGGCATCCATGAAAGAGAAAAATAAAGAACGAAAGGACAGTTGAAGTCCTAAAGAAGAAATCACTAAGAAATTGTTAAAAAATAATAATAATATGAAGTGATATGAATAAATAGCAAATAAAGTTTCAAAACAATGCTACCAACAGTGCTCAATGCTACCAACAGTGCGCTTAAAATGGTAAAGTTTCTGTAAGGCATATTTTACCACCAATTTTTAAAATAAAATTTAGAATGAAGGTTTAAAACGTAAGTCACTTCCTCAAAGGCTTCTTCCAAGACCATCCCATGCAGAGCTATCCCTCGCCTGGCCAGGGCACTTAGTGCCGCCGTAGCACTTAGTATATGAAATTACCCTGTTTATTTCATTACTTGTTATCTCTGTCCTCCGATTAGAGAAAAAATCAAAATGGCCCAATTCTACTTTATACAACTTAGAAGTTCAGTCCTTTGAGCTCCTGCCCTCTGCCTTACTTCCAAGTTCCTATCCCTTTACTTCCTTTACATGTCCGCATTCTCCAGCTTCTAACCTCGCCCTTCCCCCTTTAGGCGTGTTCACTGAGCGATCACTGCACCAAAACTGCATACTGGGTAGGAGCGAGCCCTTAGGACCAGGGGTACCTGTGTTTGAATCCTGACCCCATTACTTACTGGCTGTGCAAACTTCATCCTAACCTCTCTGTGCTCAGCTGACCCATCTGTAAAACAGAAGGATGAAACAGCACCAAGCGTACAGGATGGTTGTGAGGACCGAGTCAGAATGCTGCCTGGAGCATAGTAACTGATCCCAAAGTGTCAGCTATAGGGGGGCCGTTTAATTTATCATCCAAACCAGGGCACTTCTGAGACTTCAAAGAGACTATTAATAACCACACTGAAACAACAGGCATAAACCAGGACTGTCCTAGGCGTTATCCAATTGGTGTAGGGCCGTGGTCGGCCAACGGTGGCTCGCGAGCCACATGCGGCTCTTTGGCCCCTTGAGTGTGGCTCTTCCACAAAATACCACAGCCTGGGCGAGTCTACTTTGAAGAAGTGGCGTTAGAAGAAGTTTAAAAAATTTGGCTCTCAAAAGAAATTTCAATCGTTGTACTGTTGATATTTGGCTCTGTTGACTAATGAGTTTGCCGACCACTGGTGTAGGGAAAACCATAAAGTGTTGTTGATACGCTACCATTTCTGTCCTATAAATATCATATAGTTAACATTGTTCACTTCCTGTCAAAGAAACCTACTAATATACTAGTATTTCTGAAAGTAGATTCAGTGGAGAAAAGAAAGAGTTAAATAGGTTAAAAAAAAAAAGACTCAGAAACACCAAATTAAACAAAGTTAGACAATTTAGGGTGGGTACCATCTACACTACCCAAAAGTCAATGGTACACTAATCTGTTTTCATGGACTTCATAGGTTCAAATACTATTTGCAACTACAAAGTTATTAGGAAAGAAAATTAAAAAGCCACTGGCTTATTTTTCACTAGGAAGTGTGCTGCCTACCTGTGCTCACTGCTCTTTTTCTCAGTACCTAGCCCGCAATGAGTACTAAGGAAGTGTGTGGTGAATGAAGGCATACTGAAACACATTCGCATGGAAAATGGTTTCAGGAACTAAATCAAGAGCAGAGAGAAAATGAAATTCTCATTTGGGAATGTGATTGAGCTTTTTCAGTTTTTGTGAGTTTTTTGTTGTTGTTTGTGGGGGGGGGGGGATTATTTTGACATAAGGTTCCATTAGAATCCTTGGATAAAAACTGTACTTATGTTCCATCGATGTGCTCTTGACTAAGTGTGGCTTGGTGATCATGAGGAAAAAAAATACTCCTAGAAGATAAAGAGCAGTGTGTGTGTGTGTGTGTGTGTGTGTGTGTGTGTGTGTGTAAAATACTATGCGAAAAGGCTTACGCACTTTATTGCCTTTGATCTTCACAGTAATCTGCAGTGAGATCTGGCTGATTGTAGGAATCTTGGTAGATCCAAGTCCACAGTTCATTTCCAAATGGATGGTGAAGATTTTCTGTTTTGTAAGTTTGTGGACCTCTTTTTTGCTGGCGTAATTTACCTTTTACCAGGTATATTCCAACATAATCCACTACGAAGCTAACTACTGGCAAGGTGTTAGATTTGGGTTTGAATTCATACCACTAAGTGCCCAGATCCCGTGACGAAACGGCCCTCGTGACTCTGTGCCACATGGCCTCCAGGGAGGCATGCCAGAGGCATAATGCAGAGCTGTGATGAGGTGCATTTATAACTATACACTTGTAACTTACAGTCATCTTTGGAGCTAGAATTTGTCAGAAAAGAAATAATGGAAGAAATAAATTATCATGTAACAAAAATAATTGCAAATATCAAATTTTGGAGCTGGAAGGAACTTGATGAATATTGATTACAGTAAAATTGTATGAGCATAAATCCTTAAACTTTATTGCAGGTGTAATAGTATTATTGCCGCTCTGTACATGAAGAGGCAAGGTTTACAAAAAAATCTTATAAGAAGCTATGGGCAGCCAAGGCCGGTTTGGCTCGGTGGATAGAGCCTCGGCCTGTGGACTGAAGGGTCCCGGGTTCGATTCCGGTCAAGGGCATGTACCTTGGTTGCAGGCACATCCCCAGTGGGGGGTGTGCAAGAGGCAGCTGATTGATATTTCTCTCTCATCGATGTTTCTAACTCTCTATCCCTCTCTCTTCCTCTCTGTAAAAAATCAATAAAATATATTAAAAAAAAAAAAAAGAAGCTACGGGCAGCAAAATGACAGACATTTGTCGTAGCCATATCTTTACCGATACAGCTCCTAGGGCAATGGAGACTAAGGAGAAAATAAACAGACTACATCAAAATAAAAAGCTTCTGCACAGCAAAAGAAACCATCAACAGAACAACAAGAAAGCCCACTGCATGGGAGAACATATTTGCCAATGTTATCACCGATAAGGGTTTAATCTCCCAAATTTACAGGGAACTCATACAACTTAACAAAAGGAAGATAAACAATCCAATCAAAAAATGGGGAAAGGACCTAAAGAGACACTTTTCAAAAGAGGATATACAGAAGGCCAAGAGACACATGAAAACATGCTCAAAGTCACTAATCATCCGAGAGATGAAATCAAAACAACAATGAGGTACCTTCTCACACCTGTCAGAATGGCTATCATCAACAAATCAAAAAAACGACAAGCGCTGGCGAGGATGCGGAGAAAAAGGAACCCTCGTGCACTGCTGGTGGGAATGCAGATTGGTGCAGCCACTGTGGAGAACAGTATGGAGTTTCCTCAAAAAACTAAAAATGGAACTCCCATTTGACCCAGTGATCCCACTTCTGGGGATATATCCCAAGAAATCAGAAACACCGATCAGAAAGGATATATGCACCCCTATGTCCATAGCAGCACAATTCACCATAGCTAAGATTTGGAAACAGCCTAAGTGCCCATCAGCAGATGAGTGGATTAGAAAACTGTGGTACATCTACACAATGGAATACTACGCTGCTGTAAAAAAGGAAGGAACTCTTACCATTTGCAACAGCATGGATGGAACTGGAGAGCATTATGCTAAGCGAAATAAGCCAGAGAAAGATAAGTTATCAACTCATTTGTGGTATAATGAACAACATAAATTGATGAACAAAAACAGAACCAGAGTCATAGAAGCATCGAACAGACTATCCAACCTATGAGGGGAGGCGGGGGGTGAGAGGGTAAGAGATCAACCAAAGAACTAGTATGCATGCATATGAGCATAGCCAATGGACACAGACAGTAGGGGGATGAGGGCATGTGCTGGGGGGTGGGAGTGACCAGGGAGAGGTCAATGGGGGGAAAAAGGAGACTTATGTAATATTTTAAACAATACAGAATTAAAATAAAAAAAGAGAGAGAAAGACAAGGTTCAGCAATTTGTCCAAGTTCACACTGCTGGTGAGTAGAAGAGGTGGAATTCAAACCCAAATCTAACTCCAAAACTACGATCATTAATTTTCTTGACAGTATGCTAAGATTCCCTTTCTGAAATATTTTCCTGTAACCCAAATTACCCTATTAAAATAGCAGAAATTCTGAGCTAGACAAGATCTCTAGTCCACCTACCTATTTTACAGGCCCGGGGATGTCAAACAGTACTAGGTCTTGGTTAACACAGCTGGTTACTAAGAGAGTGAAGGTTAAAAGGCAGGACTCCTGCTACACCCACAGCCAGTTCTCTTCACCATCACAAAGCACCAGTGCTGAGCAAGTGGAATTATCACCGCCATCACTTCTCAAGCACCTAACAGGAGCCTAGACTATATCGAGAACTCTGCGTAATTATCTGGAATCTTCCCAACAATCTTAAAAGTCCAGATCTGTTTCACTCCAATGCCAGCTACACTTTCTCTTCCATCATGCTATTTTCATAATCCTAACTAGGTACCCAGACTAAGAGAGAGAGAGAGAGAGAGAGAGAGAGAGAGAGAGAGAGAGAGAGAGAGTGTGTGTGTGTGTGGTGATGGTGGTTTTGTTTCTGTTTGTTTTTGCTACTACTGAAATCGACCCAGGTACAGTTGCTCCATCTTTGTGAAGGCCAAGTCCATTGTGGTATGCAGCATGGAAAACACTTTTACCAATAGCAAAGAAAAGGCTTTTACAATATCTTTGTGAACTCATAAAATAAAGAAGCTGTTAAGACTCATACATAAGCCATCAAAGGCTGATTCTTCCCAAGACTTCTCGATTTGGTAGAGAACAAATACACACTCCCATTCACACATACCCACATACACACATACATGAGACTGAAAGGAAATGGGCCGCCACGGTGCCCTCCTGGAAGAACTGACCACAGAACCCGGCCCACAGAACCCGAGGAGGCAGCACCCCTGGCCACAGGGCTCAGCAGGGACGGGAACAGGACACAGACGGAACCTACTCTGGTGTTTACTACACGGCTGGTGGGCACGAGACCGCCGTCCTCCGTCCTCCGGGACCGTGAGTCATGACGCGGCGGGGCTGCCAGGACCCACAGGCCGGCCTCGGCGCAGAGGCCGCGGGAAAACGCAGGCGTCGCCCAGAAACAGCAGGATGCGAGGAGAGCACGCTTGACAGGAGTCCCTCTGGGTTCTTCCCTTAGATCCTGTCATAAACCCGCCCCTGCTGCTAGCCTCATTGCTCCTCACTGCTTCAGCTCGTGGGGGGTTCTTGTTGCTTCACATTTCAAGAGTCCTGACTAATTACCCTCATGGAGAAAAGCCCTCAGTAAAAAATAACATAAAAAAATAAAAATAAAAAGATATATATTCACACACACACACACACACACATATAGTGCTTTAGATCCATAATTTTATCTATATAAAATGCAGCTTAAATTTATATACTAACTAAACTTCTAAAATTAAACCCAGTCATACATTTAGTACTCCTAAATGAGGTGATTATAAATCCTTAAGTATTAACAATTGCACTTTAAAACATTAATAAGAGTATTTGGTGGTCGATATTTTCTCCGTATTACAGTTTTTCTGATGGTGGGGAAAATGTTATATAAAGAAAACAGCATGATGGAAGAGAAAGTGTCGCTGGACTTAAAGGATGTTTGGGCAGATGTAAGATAATGTGTCCACTCCCTTACCCTTTAGCCTTCTGCCCCGCCCCCTCCAAGGACAGATCACGCTGGGTGGGTGGTTACTTCCTCCATTCATGCTCCTCAGATACATAAATAGAAGAGGAAGTCTCAGACCAAGCTGATCTGGCTCTCTCCAAGTTCAAGTTCGGAGGGCAGAATGGCCATCATCTGGCCCCTCCTTCCCTCTTCTCTTCCTTACTAATCTTTCCTTCTCTCGGCCCCTCACGCTCAGTTCCTTCCCTCGGGACTAACTGAAAGTCTGCCTCTCCTCCTTCCCAAGACGAACCCCTCTCCTAGGACCTCATCTATCCCAACCGTGTCCCATCAATTCTCCTTTCTCGGCCGCCTGGAGAATCCCGTCCCACAGCACCTCCCCTCTGCCATCACACACTGTACAGACCGGGTTTTCCCTAAAGAAAAATCCTTCCCTGACCAGGCTGTCCCCATTCTACTCCTGCCCTCCTTTTCACCACCAAATTCTTCACACAAACGGTTTTACATATGACACTTCATCCTCTCCTTCTTCCCCAGAAACACGCTTCCACCGCCCCCCAC
Source organism: Eptesicus fuscus (assembly GCF_027574615.1). Lineage (NCBI taxonomy): Eukaryota > Metazoa > Chordata > Mammalia > Chiroptera > Vespertilionidae > Eptesicus > Eptesicus fuscus. The sequence continues at coordinate 13,345,093 of NC_072496.1, forward strand.
CCCCAAATCACTGCGGCTGAAGCCACGGCATTCTTCTATTGTCAAATCCAACGGCCTGTTTTCGGTTTTCACTTCCTTTGTACACGCGGTTGGATGACATGAACTCTCCTCTTGTAAAGCCTCTTGTCCACTGGTCCTAATGACATTCCTATTTTAGCTTTCTTCCTTCCTAACAAACGACTCCTGTTGTATTTCCCTCAAGGTCTCCTTTTCCTCTCCTTCCCCAATTGTTAGTACAGGGGGGGTTTCTCAGGTTCATTCTTCAGTCCACTGCTCGTCTTTCCACATACTTTTTCTGAAAAACTGTATCTCACATTCAAGTTTCAACAGTGTTATTCTCCTGTTAATTTTTTTTTTTTCACAAACACACACACACACAGACACACACACACACACACACACACACCCAGGAGGGTGAGTAACCATTCCTATGATCGGCTCCCAAATCAGGGCCACTCCTACTAAATTTCCTGAAAATGCATCAGCAGGCTCTCCAAAACCATGGCACACACAGTCACACATCTGGACACCTTGGCCCATCTTCCCCTGGCCGGAGTCCCCTTCCATTCCCAATCTAAAATCTTCCCAGCAGACTCACATGCCACTTCCCTCGGCGCGGCGTTTCCTGCCCACGCCCATCTGCCCAGCAACATGAACTCCTGGTTCTCTCCTCTATAAGCCAGGGCACCGAGTACGTAGCTGGATTATAGCATTTGCATGATTTCGTGTCATACACGTTCCTGTGTTTTTCATCTCACTCGATAAGCATGTTTCAAGGGCAGTAAGTACCGTATTTTCCGGCGTATAAGACGACTTTTTAACCCAGGAAAATCTTCTATACGCCCAGTCGTCTTATACTCCGGAAAATACGGTATGTTTCATTCTTTTGTTTCCTCGGTCGCTATAATAATGTGGTAGACACTTTTTGGTATTTATTGGAAAGAATGCTTGAGAGACTCAAGTTCACAATGTTAGTGACATCTTAAGGCTCTTTATATACCTACACTGCTGTGCCCACGTCAAATCCAACGTGGCAGCTTTCTGAACACTGAAGGCATTACTGACCAACCAGTCATTGGGTGAACGCTTTTCCTGCCGTACAAATTCTCCTATTTGTCATGGGTGTCTTATCTTCTCAACCAGCTCAGCACTGGAGGGCTACCACTGGCAATGTTAAGTGCATTATGCCATCCAGGGCAATTCCTTGTGTGTGCGCAGGTGTTCCATCAGCACTGCAGGACTTCAATGAGCCTCACTTGTAGGAATGCTAAAAATTATCTCATAGGTCTGTTATTAACTTCGCTTTTATTTTTTTTTAAACTTTTGTGTTTAAAATTAAACCAAAATTTTTCAAAATGCTTCATTAAGGAAAATAGACATCCGTGGAACTCAGACAATAAACGCCTTCAAATCGACAGTTCAAAACAACAGTGGCTTCTTTCGGAGGTGGTAGGACATCTTTCCTTGCAAATATGAATCGATTACCTATAGCCATTAAAAAGCAACTTCCCTGAAATTCACAAGGTAAACACTCATTCAGGCAAGCATCATCAATGAGAGTTGAAAACCAAAGTGAAAGGCTGCTGGAAACTACGACTCCACAGACTTGTAAGTGGGACAATTACATCTTTCTAGTGAAGAGATCCAAAAATCACCTTCTTGATCAAGTACACTTCATCTCTGCAGTATTCTCACCAAAAAAGGGTTCAACGTGAATCTGATGATGAAGGAAAATTAAAACAGATGTGGGACATTCCATAAGGCCAAAACCTTGATGCATAAAATCTTCAAAGATTTTTGAATCAATATTATGAAAAGCAATACAATGTCAGATTTTGATTATTTCAGAATAAAATGGGCTAGAGATGTAAGAAATATATTGTATGTATCCTGCGTTTTTAACAAGTTATTAAAATATTTTTGGACTACCATATTAGATGTGATTATTGAATGTGGTCATTTAGTTGTGTTAATGGTACTATAGTTATGAATACCTTATCTTGGAAATTCAGGCTAAAGGAACTTAGGGGTGGAGTAATATCTGCAACTTCCTTTCAAATGGTTCAACCAAAAATACATCAATAAAAGTAGAATCGAAACTGTGAGTGGATGGATATGTTAATTAGCTTGACTGTGGTAATCACTTCACAATGTATCAAAACATGCTGTACACCCCAAATCTGTACAATTTTATCTATCAGGTGTACGTGAATAAAGTGGGGGAAGGAAGTGTACACAAAACAAATGTGACAAAACACTGTAAGGATATTTATGAGCTCAGTAACCATATTTACCTCTGGTTTTTCTGCTTATTTAACATTTTCAAAACAAAAACAAGCAAAAGTAATTTCCTCTTCTTTCCATTCAGTTTTAAGGTAAATTAACTGATATGAGCCGAGTACAGACAAGAGCCCTACAGTATCTGACATTTACTTCTTTTAAACAGTTTTAGACAATTAGTTAACCTCTCAGAGTATGTAAACATAACTTCATTTACTAAGAAACAAGTCTAAGTATTAAAAAGTAGAAAAAGTCCTTCCCCATTTTACACATAAAACATTAGTTCTTTTTTTTTAAGAGAGAGTGGAAAAGAAAAGAAATGACAGAGAGAAACATGGATGAGAGAAACACATCGATTGGCTGCCTCTTGCACGTGCCCCTAACCAGGTCTCCAACAGGAGCCTGCAACACATGCCCTTGACTGGAATCAAACCTGGGACCCTTCAGTCCACAGGCCAACGCTCTCTCCACTGAGCCAAACCGGCCAGGGCATAAACCAGTAGTTCTTAGCAGTAATTATTGGTTAGATAATTCCCTTCTCCAGTGTTTGATTGCATATACACTTATGAATATTCTTGAGTTTACTTCTTTTTCCAATGATATACAGTCATCCCACGAGTCTAACAGTTCAAGACCTTTGAAATCAGGGGTCTTATTTTCCCTCTGGGTTCATGTTCTCCCCCAACCCCACTGCCTGTCATCTTGGCAGTTTTCTTTCAGCCTTCCAATTTACACTTAATCGTTACTGCGTTAGTTACCTTTCACTGCACAACCGATGGCCATAGAACTCAGGGCTATAGAACAACAATAAACCTTTATCATCTCACCGCTCCTGTGGGTCAGGAACTCAAGACCAACATGTGGAAGGCCCGGGGAAGCGACTTCGGCGCTGCTGCCCAGAGAGCGGGAAAGCAGGAGGTGGGCGGAAGTCACTGGCTCGTAGCAATTCTGAAATCCCGTGCAACGCAGGCAACTCCTAATGAGAATTAGGCCTGGTGCTGCCCTCTGGGCTCTAGCTTCTGTTTTCTGAGCCATGAAGGTAGCTCACGCCTGAAGCTACGGAGTATTCCCAGCATCTTTCCTGCCTGGAGAGGTTCAGAGATGCAGAGACCACTTTTCATTGTACTGTCTCTGTCCCTTTCAGTCCAATTCAATCCTCTTTAAAAGAAAAAGAGAGAGAAAATAAAGAAAAAAACGTTGTGGGTCTCCTGTGAATCTTAGGGTTCACTCCATAATAAAGGCCACACCCAAAAATCTCTCCAAGACAAGTCCCCCTGCTCCTGGAAGCTCTGCTGAGACTGCGGAGGGACAACTCTCTAATGTTCCTAGAACTCATGTTGTTTGACTAGAGAGTTCTTTGAGGGGAGCTTTCCCAGGTCGTCAAGGATTTTAAAGCTTCACCTATAGACCGTGTTTTCCTGAGAATGTCCTGGATTTTATCTTTCCCGGAATCTAGTTCTTCATTTTAGCAACACGGGTCATAGGAAGAGGCTAGGATTGTCAGACTCCACAGTCCTTGCTCCTTTTGGTTTACCAGTACTTCCTTTAGCTGATCTCTCTCCTCTTGCAGCTACCTAATAAAAGAGTAGCATGCTAATTGACCGTACCTTTGCAACACCCACCAGCCAATCAGGAGTGAGTATGCAAATTAACCCAACAAAGATGTTGGGTTAATTTGCATATGCAGGCCCTGAGCAGCTGGGGGCAGGGCGGGATGCTTGTGTCGTCACCATGGTGACGACGCAGGCATTCCGCACCACCCCAGCCGCTCTGGGCCTCTGGGCAGTGTGGGAAGGTGGAAAGGCGGCTCCTGGCCAGAGCGGAAAGGCAGCAGAGGCCAGAGCGAAGGCGGTGCCGGCAGCCAGGGAAAGGAAGGCCCATTCTTGCACGAATCTTCGTGCATCGGGCTTCTAGTCTCATATATAAGCAGCAAGAAGGAACCAGGAGTATTGTCGACATTCTGCTGAGAAATCTCCTTTGCCAGATCACCTAGTTCACTGTGTACATTTTCATGCTTCCATGTTATTGCAGATGACAGAGTTGCTAAACTTTCTGCAACTACAGAACAAAGATTCCTTCCCCGATTCTCCAGTAACATCCTTCTCACTTTTCTTTAAGCTCTCACCCACAGCCTTCTCAAAGGCCGTGAAACTTCTACTAACAGACTACTTAAGGCTCTTCGGGCTTCCAATGATGCCTCAAAATCTTCCAGCTTGTAGTCTGAAGTATAAAACACTGGCATCCCAGGTCCTTGCTAGAAACATTAACTGTTTGAAAGCCCAGTTTTTTCAAAAGCCGGGTTGAAAGTAATACCTTTTCAATTTCCTAAATTATCTTCTACTATTTACTTACTTGAAAAAATATTCTAAATGTTATGCTAGGAATAAGTCAGGCATGGAAGACTGGACAATAAGTATTGTGATCTTCCCATTTTACTGGCATCTACTTTGAGATGTTTTTAAGAACATTCCAGCAGTATACGTGTATCTCATTCGCGTTTCAACAGGCGTTAAAGACTTACTGTGTGTTGGGCATTAGAGTGGCAAAGATGAACAAGAAAACTAGGATGTAGAATTGAGGGCAGGTGAAAATTTTATCACTCCCCTAACTTTTCCAGGATGTCAACCCTGCCTAATCTGTACTCTCAAAGCACTCTATTTTTTAATAACAACAGTAATGACAGCTAATGTTTATGAAGCGCTTACTATGTGCCTGGTATAATTCTAAGCCTTTCACATAATTTAACTCAGTCTTTACAATCATCCTCAGGAGGTAAGTAAAACTATCATTATCTCCACTTTACAGATGAGGAAATGGACATCTTAAATAGTGTTTACCCTCATTAGACTGCGGATCCCATGACAACAGGTGATCTGTTTCTGCATCCTCATGTCCTCCCCAGTCTATGGCGCATATTTTTCTATAATTAAAGAAACTAGTTTATCCAAGCACTAGAAATGAGCATGGACAATTTCTCTCTCCTCAAGAGCACAGGTGATAGGTAACAACACTTCCTGGACGCAGGAAAAATGGCTGGGGCTAAGTAAATATCTGTAAAAACCTACATAAGATAAAAGTTTATCGATTCATTGATAAACACAACTATTAAGACCTATACTTTTGTAAGCAAGCCTAATTTGATAGTAATATATTTTAGCAGTCATGTGTAGAAAACAATTGTAGTCAATGAAAAACTATGCATCCTCCTTATATTCCCCTTGCTAAATGTTATATTCTAGCTCTATTCATTGTCTTTGAGCTACTCTGCAACTCTTTGGAAGTTGTAGGTAATTGATTGATTTATAGATTCTTCTCTATCCAGTAGTGATTTTAATAAACATTCTCCTGTGCAATAACCAGTTTTGTCCTCATTTGCAACTCATCTCAACATTCTTTTACTGCATTTGATTTTTTTGCTCTTTTGACTTTTCCTTTGAATCCTTAGAACATCTATCTGGTTCACTCATATCGTGCAAGTAAAATAAAAATTTTAACAAGTGTTCATTAAAAAAAAAAAGTCAGTGACAGAGAAGTAAAAGATTACAGGGTAATACCCATTAAAATACGTGGAGGAAAAATCAAATAAATATAAGACCTAATACTTTGGACAATATAATTTGGGTATTTTTAACTGTCCCGGTATTATTTGGGTTGCTCTATTGGATTCATCACTATAAAACCTGTGATGGCCAATTTCATTGCATACTGATTTAAAAACAAACATGAAAACCTTCCCATAATTGATACACTACAAATGCATCATCCTCAGATCACAGGGTAGAAACTGAAATTTGGATTCTGCAAAGAGATTAAAGTTCAGTTGGGGATCGTTGTACAAACATACCCCTTAATTCACTCTCTCTTCAGAATACCAAACTATCATTTTTTTTTTTAAAGAAGGAGTACAAGTTTAGAACCCCTGGGACCAGACAAATCGGCTGCATCTTAGCCCTCCATGAAGCTAACGTTTAGAGAAAGCCTGCGTGCCGGATTTCCAAGCTGCCCTCTAGCCAGGCTGTGTCTCCTGCAAATCTGATTGGAAGCTGAAGTACAAACATCAGGACTACAGATATCAAAACTCTTTGTGGCAGACGCTGTCGGTTGACTAACACGATACTAGTTCCCAGTTCCCTCTCCCATTGCCCCTCCTCTACAAAGACGGAAAGCCAGCTACTGGCCTCCTCACTGCGGGGACACAGAACCCAGTTGTACACAACAGGACATAAAAGGAGTTCTGATAGCGCGCTGCTGGGAAAGCGGCCGCTGTCCTAATACAGGGGACCCCGCGGCTGACACCGGCCCCCTCCCATTTGCTTGCTTTGAACAGCAATGGAATGCTTGTCAGTCCGGCCATTGAGGAAGCTTGAAGCAGCAAGTGTAAGAATGCAAAAGCCAACAAGGTGAAGGCAAAGCAGCAGGAATAGGGAGCTGGCATCTCTGATGCCTTTACCCTGATCTCCTGAACGACCAGCGACTGCCCACCTTGACCCTCCTGCAGGGGAAGAAAATAAAGCTGTTTTTGTTTGTTGCTGTTGGCTGGATTTTCTGTTATTTTTAGCAGAATGCCTGCCTTACTAATACACTTACAAACTTGTAAGGGAATATGGTGTACATTTCCTCTAATTTTTAAAAAAAGTTATAGTACTTGTATAAATAAAGAAGTCATACTGATGCCAAGTAAGTGACAAATTACTATATCCAGGAGGTCCCAAGTGTTTTCCCTTAATAATATTTTTCTGGTTATCAAAGTAACATACTCACTTTATAACAAAATACGGAAAAATATACTGAAGAAAACAACTCATTCCCCCGAGATAATCACTTTTAATATTTTGGTATATATAAAACTATGCTTCTTTATTTTTATAAATTGGGATTGTGCAGGATACACTTTACTAAGTGATATATCCACCAAGTAATAATTCAGTAACATATGAAAGGATATAAGACTTAAAAGTACCTCTTCCACCACACACACACACACACACACACACACACACACCCCATCCCACTTCTCAAAAATAACCACTTTTAATGCTTTTGGCATTAGGACTCTGTTTCTTAATATATCATCTGACTTCTCACTATGAAGGTGAGAAACTGAGTTCCCCTTTACCCTTCTTCCCAGTTTTTATTACTTTTATTTTCATTTTCAGTTTTTCTAGTGGTTGATATTATGATGTCAGAAAAACACACGTAAGCCTCTATTTCTGGACCCAGGAATTTTAGATAGAATGCCTTAGCTTTTAACTTTGCAAGATAAGGAAATTAGTGTTCTCTGTTGTTGTGGTGTTGTTTTATTTCTTTGTCTTTTTTGAAAGGAAATTAGTGTTACGGCAAACATTTTTAGTCATAAAGTTCAACCACAGGATTACAATGTGACTGTCATTTGGTCTTCTCCAATCCTGAGTGAGGAAGAAAAAAATGTGTGTACTTGCTGCTTCAGCACCAATTCATTTAATTTAAGAGCAAGTGTGGAAGATGGAAGAAGTATCGTAACAAAGAACAAATACAGAAAACAGCTAATGAGCTTGCAAACCCTGTGAGAAACGGAAATACACTGTCGCAAACATGAACTGTTAAGTTCTACAAGATGAAGCCCCGCATTCAGGCCGGACAACGGGAAAGGAAGACTGATTGTGACACGGGTCTTCTCGAAGGAGCAGCAGCCCCGTGCCAACGCGGAGGCCAAAGACGCTGAAGAGGTGACTGCCCACGGAGCCCCCGTGAGCACCACTGATCTCGCAGAAATGGAAAGCATCAGCAGGGTAGGAAGAAAAAGCTACTGAAAAGGGCAGGCAGCCTTGTTGTTTTTACAGACGGAAACAATAGATGAGCCTAAATATTAAGTATTAGTAAACTTGTTATCAAATTTAGCAATCTACACTAATAGAAGAGGAAATATGCAAATTGACCGCCACTTTGCGATGCCCACCAGCCAATCAGGAGTGAGTATGCAAATTAACCTCATTGCCTCCGTGGAGACTGACAGCAGAGACGAGGCAGCTCCCAGCACGGCCTGCTTGGCCTTCACCGCAGCGACCAGGGAGCAGGCAAGTCCGGCCCCAGGCAGCACCCAGCACGGCCTCAGCGACCTGGGAGCAGTGAAGCACAGCCTGCAGGCAGCACCCAGCATGGCCTGCTTGGCCGTCGCCACGGTGTGGAGCAGGCAGGCACCCCAGAGAGCAGAGAACCACGGGGAGCGGGCCTAAGCCATCAGTAGGACATCCCCTGAGGGCTCCCGGATTGGAAAGGGTGCAGGTCAGGCTGAGGGACACCCTTCCCACCATGCACGAATTTCATGCACCGGGCCTCTAATCTATAATAATAAAAGGGTAATATGCTAATTAGACCAGACGTCTTCCGGACATCATTCCGGACATCCTTCCTGACCAAACCAGGGCCAGAGGGAAGCCAGCCCAGGTCCCGGGTGCCTGCAGGCGGCCAGAGGAGGGAAACAGCCCGGGTCCCGGGTGCCAGAGGGAAGCCAGTGCCAGCAGCCAGGGGAAGGAAGGCCTACTTTTGCACGAATTTTCATGCATCGGGCCTCTAGTATTCTATAAGATTACTGAATAATAGCAGCTATTGTTTAACTATTTAGTATGTCCCACGCACTGTGATAAGAGCTAATCAAACATTCTGATCGTTGAGTCTTACACCCATATAAAACAGACATTATCATGTCCATTTTACAGATGAGAAATTGAAGGCATACTGAGATTAAGTATTTTGCCCAGAGTCACTAATAAATGGCAATGCTAAGACTTGAAGTTTGAGTCCCATCCTTTTAACCTCTGGGCAAAACTGATGGTCTCTTGAGTACTTAATACAGGAAAAGTAGATGAATGGGAAGACTAGACTTACTAAAAGCAAGTTACAAAAACTAGTGCCACCGCACACACACGTCTCTAAGACATGTTGTAAAGAGTGTATGATGCCATCTATGTAAAGTGAGACAAAGCAAAAATATCCAAATGTTTACACAGAACCAAGTGTAAAAGGATCATTTCTTCAATTATCCCTCCTCCTGTATCCTGCCCGATGGAGTTCTTGAGTTCCGATCTCTTGACAAGAGGCAAATACTACTTCTGGTTTGGCAAGCATCTTTCTGGTTGTGAAACATTTAAGGGAAATCTGGGTTTTGTTTGGCACAGCGCACGTAACCGAGGTTACTTCTGAGAAGGAAAGTGGGAGTGAAGGAAGCCTATCAGACTCTATGTACTGCTTGAATCTTTTACAGAAGGACTTTTATAGGTAACAAAATTGTAGATTTTGTAGATAACTTAGATAATACAATTTTTTTGAATCCTGATGATGCTCAAAGAAAACAGGGCAAGGAGGACCTCAATGGCCCCTTGGAAGGGAAAAGTTTGATGGATTAGACTGCATAGCAACGTAAAGCTTTTCTAAAAATATTTTTATTGATTTCAGAGAGGAAGGGAGAAGGAGAGAGAGATAGAAACATCAATGATCACAGAGAATCACTGATCGGCTGCCTCCTGCACGCCCCACTCTGGGGATCGAGCCTGTAACCTGGGCATCCCTTGAGTGGAATCAAACCCAGGACCCTTCAGTCCGCAGGCCGACACTCTATCCACTGAGCCAAACCTGCTAGGGCACAACTTAAAGCTTTTACATGACAAAACATACCTACCATAAATTTTAAAGGTATATTCAAGCCAGGAGAAATATATGCAACAATAACAAAAAAGTAATAAAACAATGGTACTGGAAATATACAAAAAGCTCTTACAGAGAAATAAGAACATAAAAAATTTACAAACCTGAGAAAAGACATAAGCCTCATATATAAAAACTGAGTAAGGACAAAAGCAAGCAATTCATTTGACTTTAAAAAATGGCTTAAAAGCATTAATGCAAAGTTAAACATCGGTAACAAAGATAATGTGAAATGAAAGAGCAGAATAATGGCCAAAACTAACAAGAATAACACCCAGTGATGGCTATGGTATGACAAAGCAGAAACTAGCTACAAAGGCATTTCAGAATGTCACTGCATCTCTGGACCACAAACTGGAGTCTGTACGTGACCCTGTAGGTGAGACGGAGGAGTGACGGCCCCTTCGCCTGCAGTGACACCGTGGGAGCTGACAGCGACACTCTCCCCTGCAGGGACCGTCTGCAGCGCTGTGCTCACTGCGGGCATCCCATTCTGAGAGAAATGCTGACAAACTGCGATGTTCACACCGGAGGGCACCGAGATTATGTGTGAGAGGGCTGGACACCATGTCATACAATAAACAAACTAAAGAAAAGAGAATATTTTGCTTCAAAGGAGGATTTTAGGGAAGACATCAGAGCAATCTTTTTTTTATTATTAAAATAGTTGTTATTTTTTTTAAATATATTTTTTATTGATTTCAGAGAGGAAGGGAGAGGGAGAGATAGAAATGATGAAAGAGAATCATTGATCGGCTGCCTCCTACATGCCCCCCACTGGGGATCGAGCCCATAACCCAGGCATGTGCCCTTGAACGGAATCGAATCCGGGGGGACCCTACAGTCTGCAGGCTGATGCTCTATCCACTGAGCCAAACCGGCTAGGGCACAGCAATCTTGAAGTACCTGAAAACCTCTATGACATGGAAAACTATCTGCTTATATTGCACCGCACTGCCCTCACCAAAACCCTATCCTAGATGAGGCCGCTTCCGGAACTGTGCTCCCGGCCATGCCTCTGCTCCCCCAAGTCTACCGTATTTTCCGGCGTATAAAACGACTTTTTAACCCAGGAAAATCTTCTCAAAAGTCGGGGGTCGTCTTATACGCCGGGTGTCATCTTATAGGGCGGGTATATCCCAACCTCTCTATTTTAACTGGAAAAGTTGGGGGTCATCTTATACGCTGGGTGTCATCTTATAGAGCGGGTATATCCCAACCTCTCTATTTTAACTGGAAAAGTTGGGGGGTCATCTTATACACCCAGTCGTTTTATACGCCGGAAAATAAGGTAGTTCCTTGCCCTGAAATCTGTGATGTAGAGTTGTTTGAACTTCTAGAACTTTCTTCCTCCCCCTCATTCATTCATCAAAGACTAAGAGGATACTACATTCAAGGTACTGGTAGACCCCTGGGGGAAAGAAATGCAGATGTAGCAGACACAGTTCCTGTCCTCAGGGAGTTTCCAAGGGAGAAGCAGAAAAAATGGATCTATTTAGTAACCAGCTGATCTGAAGCCACAAGGAAGCAAAGGCAGGGAAGTGAGGTCATATTCTAGACAAGAGAGATCATTCTAACTTTGAGACTACGATAAAAAAAAAAATGTTGAGAGGACATTGGAACCTGGCCTTGAAGGACATAAAGATTTTCACTGACAAAGGCAAAAGAAAAAAATATATGCCAAGCAATAAAACTGGCGTAAGCAAAAACATACATAAAGGAAGATATAGTGGTAGGTGCCTGATTATTATCACATGAGCATGAAACAAATTCACAATCATAGTTGGGAGATTTTACCCCTCTCAGTAACTGATAGAACTAAAAGCAAAAACAGCAAAGATATGGAAGAGATGATGCGCTATCAACCACCTTAACCAGTTTACTGCCACGATATTGTGAATTTAATTGAAAAAGTCCGCCGCTGGTGCCTATAGACGCTTATGGCGTACAAATGGTTAACCACGCATTTACAAAACTACACCCACAACAGCTTAAAGTCAAGGTGATCAAATGGTGGACCATTAAAAAATATCACAAAAATTTCAGAGTATCTTCTGTAATTACAATCTAATATAATATAGAAATCATTAACACTAAGATATCTAAAAACCCTTATATATTTTGAAATTAAACAATACTTTTCTAAATAACTCAAGGTTCAAAAGAATCACAAGGAAAGTTAGGAAACATTTACACTAAATGACAATGAAAATACAATATTATCAAAACCTGTGAGACACAGTTAAGCAGTGAAGTAAGATAAATCCATAGTTTTAAATTCTTATGCTTATTTAAAAGAAAAAAGTAATATTTTTATCTTAAGAAACCAGAAAATTACAAGCAAATTAAAATAATTAAGAGCACATGCAATAAAATAGAAAACAAAGGACAAAGAAAATAAAGCAAAAATGTGGTTCTTTGAAAGAATATTACCTAATAATAGACAAACATGTAAATTGACCGTACCTCTGCTATGCCAACAGCCAATCAGGCGTGAGTATGCAAATTAACCCAACAAAGATGGCGGGTTAATTTGCATATGCAGGCGCGGAGCGGCCAGGAGGGGTGGGACGCCTGCTATGAGGGGGAGTGGGGGCCGGCGGAGGGAGCTACAGGAGCGGTGCTTCGCCGCGAGCAAGGACTTGCAGGCTCCCAGGCGGCCAGGAGCGAAGCCAGGGGAAGGAAGGCCTATTCTTGCACGAATATCATGCAACAGGCCTCTAGTAAAATATATAAACACCTAGCAAGATAGTTCAAAGAAAAAGAGAACAACATTTATAATATGAGAATTTAATAAGGGGATTATCATTATAGATCCTGCAGATATTAAGAACAACCTTATGTCTAACAAATAAAAAACTGGAATGAAATGGACAAATTCCTTAAAAAACACAACTTACCCAAACCAACCCAAGATGAAACAGAAAATATGAATACCCCTATATCTATTAAATAAATGGAATTACTTATCAAAATTCTTCAACCCAGCTGGCTTCACTGATGCATTTTATCAAACATGTAAGGAGGAAATAAAACCCACCTTATGCAAATTCCTTCAAAAAGGAGGAGGGGAAACTTCCTATTACAATCTATTTTATGAGTCTAGCATAACCAGTATAACAAAACCTTAAATGAACTATATTCTCGTAAAGAGGGAAGGCGAGGGGGAGAAGGGAGGGGGGAAAAGGCTCCTTCATAAAACATCAGCAAATCAAAACTGGTAATATATAAACCCCGTTATGACCAAATGGGATTGATTCCAGCAATGAAAGTAACACACCACATTAGCAGAATGAAAAAATGGAAGTCAAGTGGTCATGTCAATAGATAAGGAAAATCTTTTGAAAACATTGAACACTCATTCATGATTAAAAAAAAAAAAAAAAAAAAACTCTCAGCAAACTAGGACAGGAAAGGAATTTCTCCACCCGATAAAGGGCAGCCATGGAAAACCTACAGCTAATACGACACTTGGTGTAAAGTAAGTGCTTTCCCCGTAAGATGAGAAATAAGGCCACAATGTCGACTCGCATAATTTTACTCAACATTGCACTCGAGGTCCTAACCAGTGAGTAAACCGGACAAATCAAGTAGAAGCACAAGGACTGGAAAGGAAGGAGTGGAGCGGAGGCTCTTTGCAGATGACTAGACCATCTGCATAGAAAAGCTTAAAAGTAACTTGAATAAGAATTGGGCCGAAACCGGTTTGGCTCAGTGGATAGAGCGTCGGCCTGCGGACTGGAGGGTCCCGGGTTCGGTTCCGGTCAGGGGCATGTGCCTTGGTTGCGGGCGCATCCCCAGTGGGGGGTGTGCAGGGGGCAGCTGGTTGATGTTTCTCTCTCGTCGATGTTTCTGGCTCTCTGTCCCTCTCCCTTCCTCTCTGTAAAAAATCGATAAAATATATTTAAAAAAAAAAAAAAAAGAATTGGGCAAGGTGTCCCATACAGTCAACACACCAAACTCGACTGTTGATTGGGAAGGAGTGCGTGTGTGGGGGTGTGGGTGGGGGTGTGGGTATGTGGGTGTGTGGGTATGTGGGTGTGTAGGGGTGTGGGTGAGTGCGTGGGTGTGTGGGTATGTGTGTGTGGGTGTGTCTAGCAGCAACCGTGGAATTCTGTAACTCTAGAATGCATGTGAAAGCTATCATTTGAGGGTTCTCTGCATTTGGCTTACTTTCAAAACAAAGCAATTGAAACTATAAGAGAAAAACAAATTTCACAATGTAAATACATCAAATCTCCGAGTTTTAAATGTCATTACCAACAAATTTAATTTTTCTACGTTTCTTCTCCACTTACAACATCAATAGTCAAAGGGAGCCCTAGCTGGTTTGGCTCAGTGGATAGAGCGTCGGCCTGTGGACTGAAGGGTCCCGGGTTCGATTCCAGTCAAGGGCACGTACCTCAGTTGCAGGCTCAATCCCTGGCCCTGGTCAGGGCACGTGTGGGAGGCAACCAATCCATGTGTCTCCCTCACATCGATGTTTCTCTCTGTCTTTCCCTCTCTCTTCCACTATCCCTAAAAATCAATGGAGAAATATCCTCGGGTGAGGATTACCAAAAAAAAAAAAAAAAAAAAAAAATAGTCAAAGTGAGCTTCTCTAATGTATCACGTGGTTACACGGTCACTACCACAGCCCTACTCTCTATGGAAAACGCTTGCTGCCGAGTAGTAAACAGGAAATCATATGGTCATTTTCTTTTTCCTTAATCATTTCATAATTTGTTTCAAAAGTCACTTCGTGCATAAGACAAGAACAAAAGGCACACAAATACCTACAAAGTGAAGGAGAAGGAAAGGCCCCTTGGACATGGATGTACCCCCAAAACTGCATTTCCTTTTCTATAACCACTTATAATTGACTGCACCACAACAGTCACTCAGGCCAACATAAGCTCAGCCTACAGTCTTTATGTTCCTAAAGTGTATTTCGCACAGTGGGATTAAGCTACTTTGCAAGACAACAGACTTATCAAGTTTGAGCTAGGAATGACCAAATACTAATATTCTGGTTCATCTAACAAAGCGTTTCATAAAATATAAGACAGAGAGAACTCAGAGGACAGTTTAGAGATATTGGAAATCACAAGTACCAGGCTGTGGGGAAAAGTTATTTGAAAGCACAAGCTGGTTAAAGACATAGAGCACAACCCGAAAACTCAAGCTGTTAGATGTCAACACAAGAAAAATGTAAGGGATTAACTTATACTTGCATGTACGCATTTCATCAATCAGAATGTGTTTTTTTAATTTTATTGTTTAAGGTATTACAAATGGTAATACATATGCCTCTTTTTTTTCCCCCCACTGACTTCCCCAAGGGCCTCCCCTCCCCACCCACTCCCCACCCTCGCACTTGCCCTCATTCCCCCTGCCCCCAGTGTCTTGAGTCTGTTGGTTGTGCTTATATGCAGGCACACAAGTCCTTTGGTTGATCTCTTACCTCCGCCCCCCAACCCTCCCCTACCTTCCTGCTGTAGTTTGACAGTCTGTTCGATGCTTCTTTGCCTCTATTTTTGTTCCAACAGTTTGTAATGTTCTTTATTGTCCATAAATGAGTGAGATCATGTGGTATTTATCTTTCACTGACTGGCGTATTTCACTTAGCATCATGCTCTCCAGAATCAAAATGTTTTTAATGATAAAACCACCTTGCAATTGTGGTGGTTTGTACAATTTCAAAACAGTACGATTACGAGTTGACTAGAAATATATAACTGATTTTAATTTGTTATCAAGGAGCTGGCTGTCCACATTTATGAGAGATTACATACTCAGGTTTTTAAGAAATAACACTATTAAGCAAACACAATTTTGTAAATCACAATAAGCCCTTGATCAATATTACTGCAGTCTACTTAATTCTGCAACTTAGACCTTTTAAGCTGGTTGAACTTTATTAATGCAGCAAGTTTCTTCACAGCAAATATTGCCACTAGCTATAATGAAACAAAATAAGAAAGCAAATTTGACATCTAGGTTAGAGATATCAGTCACCTGGAAGATACCTCTGGGCTGGTCTTAGGAGAGAATTTCACAAGTGCTCAAAATGCATCCAGATGGCTCCTCTGTGCAGCCAAACTGGGGGGGGGGGGGGGGGGCTCTGCCTGGACCCCCGAGGAGAAAGCTGCAGGCAACACTTGACCCCGTGTTTGCTACATCACATTTCTTTTACTGTCATCTTTAGCACCAACAATACCATGTTAATGTTTTATCTCAATTAATGACACCACTTTGCAACTGCTCCAGAAAAGTACAGAGAGAAACGTTTCCTTACTATATGCCACTCATAAAGTATTTATGCTACACAACATCAATAATTATCTGTATTTTTTTTTTCATTTTCCTGGAAGATATTTACTGAAGAACAACTTTTTAAAAAAAGTACAAATAAAATGAGGTTATATCTGAATAGGAGCTAACAAGAACTGACTCAGCAATACTGGTTTGAGAAAAAGGACTGGCATTGAAAGTAAGGGCTATAGCATAACTTTTTTATATAATAGTAAATACCCTTTATTAATAGTTTATGAGTTTAAAAAACACTCCTCTGCAAGCATGGCCTCGTAATGTTTAAAACCGCATGGTAAGGTAACAACGGCAGATATTATCATATTTATTCTTGAGCGAGAACACACCAAAGTTCAGGTGACAACAATCTGCCCAGGGTATTTACAATAATACTGCTCTTCTGGAAGAAATCCTTTGAACCAAAATACAGCCGAACACCAACAGATTTATAGTGAAATTTACACAAAATTATTATTAAAATTATACTGAAATTTCTAAAGGAATAAATTAAGAATGGTGGAGGAAAAAAGGACCAATTTGGTTTCCCCTAGATTTCAACTAATGCTTCCAAGAACACAATTAAACACTACCATACAAATCTTCTTTCAGTGAGGCTAAGTTGTTATAAGCACGGGAGAAACACATAACTGTAAAAATTGACAGAGGCCGTTACCAGCCATCCCAGTCTTTCATTCACAAATATACCCAGATAAACAGGGATCTGTTTAGATAGCTAAAGAAAACCACCACCACAAAAAAAAAAAACAACACACCCAACAACAAAAGAAACAAAATAAGCAAATTGAAGGAATTGTTCAAAGAGGAGAATAAACTTCAAAATAAAATTTATTCAGTGTCCTAAGAATAAGCCACTAATGTTATGTTAAGTAAAATAAGAGCAGGTGGCCATCACCTATAAAGAAAGAAGTCCTGGGAATATAAAGTAATAACTGAAATATAAAAGTCAATGAAGGGCTAGAATAAAAGGTCAAGAAACAAAGAGAAAAAAAACAGGCATGGCAAAATGAAAGGAAAAATTTAAAACAGTGCACTGCTAGAGAAGCTCTAAGAGAAATTAAAAAACAAAAAACGTAAAGGAATACAGGGAACACAGAAGGGGAAAAAAATAATAAAAGAAATATAGGAGATTTCCCAAAACGGAAGAAAGATATAAAAGTCTGCATTTTCAAAGGGTCCACCGTGTGAATGAATGACAGAATGAGCAAACAAGGACTACAGCTCGTTCTCTTTAATTTCATGATCCCACGGTACAGAGGCCCCAGAACAAAAAGCTTCCAGAGAACGAAGCAGGTTACCTACCCAGAATTCTTCATGCTAGTGCCACGCCTCTCAGCAGTAAACTGGTTACTAAAATGCAATGGAATTCAACCTTCAAAATTCTGAAGGAAAACTATTTGAAGCCTGAATTCTATACCCAGCCAAGGTATGTACCAGGTGAGAAAGTGAAAAGGACATTCTCAAACATCGTGTGGACAGCACGCACACACACACCCTTTCTGAAAAAATTACTTCAGGAAGTGCTCTAGAAAATTGCAAAATAGATACAAAAGAGAGAGAGAGAGAGAGAGAGAGAGGGGAAGAGAGAGAGAGAGAACATCTAAGAGAGCATAGAACTTGTCCAAGAATGCAATTAAATAGCATGATATCAGCTGATCATACCCATATAAAAAGGCAATTCACATTAGAACTTCAACCAATAGTATGATTTCAAAACTGGATAACCAAGTGATGTTATAAAGGCATATACAGTCTTCTACCAATAGGGGGGAAATGTGGCAATTAGAAAATCCAGGAAAAAAAACAAAACAGTTATAGCCCAAACTAGAAGCCAAACTGAAGTATGGCATGATCTTGAGTACCAATAGCGTGTAAGAAATTCATATGCTCTCCCATCACAGGCATCATACTACTTTGTTTATAGTTAATATTGTTTACATAGCATAATAGTGATTACTGCTTTTTGGAATCAAGTATAACTATTAAACTTTGATGATATAAAATAAATGTTACAGTTAACAAATTGGAGAAGAAATGTGAGGAAATCAAGGTAAAGATTATAAGGAGTACTAATTTTTCTTAACTTATGAAGTGGCAAGATTATGTCTAAATAATTTATAGAATTAATGATGCAATAAATTTAACTATAAAGGCCCCCCATAAAAAGAAAAAATGAGGAGAATAAGTATTAAAAGTAAAACTTCTCATTTTTCACAATGGGGATATACTAGATTACTTGAGATCAGTCAAAAATAAAGTTTAGCACATTATATATAAAATTGGGATAATCAGCAGAAGAATTAAAAAGAAACAAGGTCTGCCCGGCCGGTGTGGCTCAGTGGTTGAGCACTGACCTATGAACCAGGAGGTCACGGTTTGATTCCCAGACAGAACACATGCCCGGGTTGTGGGCTCCATCCCCAGTGGGGGGTGTGCAGGAGGCAGCCGATCAATGATTCTCTCTCATCATTGATGTTTCTATCTGTCTCTCCCTCTCCCATCCTCCCTGAAATAAATAAAAATATATTTTTTAAAAAAACTAGAAAAGGTCTAAAATGGTTATCTCTGAGGATAGGAACTAGTTGGAAGAGGTAGAGGGTAGAAAGAGTGTTACTTTGCATTTTATACTTTTGTGTATTATTCAAAGTCTTATGTTTATAAGACTATTACTTCCCGAAATTAATGCACGCATGCACACACACACACACACACACACACACACACACACATCACTAGAATTCTCTTTCCCTAACCAATGCAGGACAAACACCGAGAAATTCTATTTTATTTTTTTTTTTCCTTTTTCTATATCCCATGTACTATATACCAACCTTCTATAATGATATTTCAGAGGAGACACAATTAATTAAACAGACTCAACAACCACTCTGAACCCTTGATAAAAGGTGGTGATGGCAACAGCTTACATTTCTGTTAAAATTGCCAAAGCCCACCCACATCCATGATCGTATTTAAAAGTACCTTCCTTCACACAGCAGTGAAATCTGAAAACGCTTTCCAAATTTCTAAAATGAGAATAACATAAAAGACATTAAACTGGACACAAATGGTCAGCCGCTTTGAGAACAGTTTGGCAGTTTTGATAGCGTTAAACGTAAACTTACCGTAGGACCCAGCAATCTCATTCCTAGGTTACAGCCCAAGAAAAATACATCACACAATCACATGCACACACATGTTCACAGCAGCTTTCTTCATAATAGCCCCAAACTAGAAACAGGTGGAATACTACTCAACAAGGAAAAGGAACAAACTAATGAAAAACACAACTATACAAAGGAATCCTAAAAGCTCAGGCAATGTACTTCCCAAACCCTGCTTTCATCCCATTATTCTCTCGCGTTTATATTTTCATGACTTTGCTCAAGGACCAGAGACCTCAAGTTTTATCCTTGAGGTCTCAGCCCCATGACCTTTTTGCAGACGCATCACCATGGTCACCAGAGTAACCGCTTCATTGCCATGGTTACGTACTCATTGCATGGCTCCCTCGCTCAGCCCACAGCTTAAGCTGTGGCCCATCTGAGGGTACCTGCCACCCTCTCTCCAGCCCAGGCCCTCAGGGACCGCATGCTGGGGGAAGGGTCCTAATAGCTCCTCCCCCAGCCCGTCTCCAGGCTGTGAGGCACAGCCTGCTGGCCTGGCCAGCCCTCTCCCTCCCACACGTGCCGTGCTGAGAGCCAGAGGGGGTGAAAGCAGGGTGTCCAGGTCCCGAGGAGGAGAAAGCTAGAAGGTCCTTCCTCAGGACGGTACGGGGAGCACAGAGGAGGGAGGGAGGGCCCTGAGGCCCAGCCCCGAGGGTGATGAACGAGGAGCAGAGGACCAGGCCTCCAGCAGCCTGGCCACGGTCTTCCACCTTAACACTCAGCCCACCTCCCTGCTCCCTTCCGGCCCTCGGCTGTGGGTGCGGGGTCCAGGCTGGGTGACTTTCAGTATTTGTAAGCATCTCATTAGAACAATAAAGCATTTGGAGTGTGAAAAAAAAAAAGTATTATGCAATGTGAAAGTAATCAGACTCAAAGGGCTACATGTTATATGATTCAACTTGTATGAAATTGCAAAATTACAGTAACAGCAGAGTAGTGGTTACCAAGGGAATGCCGGAATTTTTTGGGTGATAGAAATGTTCTATGTCATGATTATAGTGTTGGTTACACTCCTTTAAAAGTTTAGCAACATTCATAAAGGGCACGCTTAAAATTGGTATATTTTGTTATATGTAAATAACTCAATAAAGCTGATTTTATAAAGCTCAAAAATACACAATCACATTTAACTATTGTCAACAGCTTTCAGCATAGGTATGAACCACAGACCCTAAAAGAATATTAAAATCACACCTTAAAAGGCAATGTTTAACCAGAAAATGACATCAATAACCGAAAAGTCCTGAGAATGGAAGAGCCCTCAGCCTACTCAATGTGGCCACGTGGATAAGCAGTGGTTGCCTAGCAACTAGTCCAAACTCTAGAATTCTAATAAACACATTGACCACATTAGCAGAGGTGATCTCATAGAGGATAAAATGTTTTACATTGACGAGTTCTTCCTTTAATATTACAAAAGCATAATAATGCGTTTGAATTATGTATCTAAAGCGGGAGTAAACAAGAAATACTAAAAGTAGATCATGAAAAACAAAACATTAAATTAAACATAAACACACACACACACACACACACACACACACACACCCTTTCCTCCTGTGGTCTTCCAATCAGGACTTTACTTACCTACTCATGAGATGGTGAATCTTAATCCCTTCCCCTACTACCATCCAAATTGGCTTAACATAACTGGATTATTGGGTTTATGTTTACATGTCTTAAAACGCATACAAGTTAGGCAATTATTTTCAATATTAAATCATTCTACAGATTTCTCTCTTGTTATCTGTAGAGTCAGCAGGCAACACAGAAAACACGACACCAATTTTCTGTAACCTACATGCACACAACATACCAGAAAGCCAAACTTGATTATAAATTATCAAAATAAAGAATGACAGTCCGGCCGGCATGGCTCAATAGTTGAGCACTGATCTATGAACCAGGAGGTCATGGTTCGATTCCCAGGTTGCGGGCTGGATCCCCAGTGTGGGGCGTGCAAGAGGCAGCCGATTAAAGATTCTCTGTCATCATTGATGTTCTCTCTCTCTCTCTCTCTCTCTCTCTCCCTCTTTCCCCCTTCCTCTTTGAAATAAATATATATATATATATATCTTTATAATATATATATATATATATATATATATATATATATATATATATCTTTAAAAAAAAATTACAAAGAATCCTTGAATAACAAGCAAATTCCTAACACATATGCTAAATATCATTTCTCTCTTACTGGACATAGTACATCACAGTTTACTTTGTTAACAGCATCAGAAAACAATACCAACTTCCCAGACCCCACCCAGCGTTAGCACACTTACCAACCACACGCTTTGGTTCTGTGGAACACTTACCCCTCTTCTGAACCCAACCTTCCTTCACAATGGTCACATCGCTCATGGTGGCTCCCCGCTAGCCCCCAACTTGGAGAAATGGGAGTTTGTGATATCAGCTTTGGGGTTTTTATCTGCTGCTGCTGCCCTTCCCACTCTCTAGTGATGACTCAGCCTGGAAGGAAGTATTGAAGAAAGAATGTCTTTTTTTTTTTCCATTCTTGGAGATCACACAGCAATAACAAACAACCAATTCTTTGTCAATGCCTTCAATGGGCCTGACCTTACATAAAAGCCCAGCTCTTCAAACTGGGGGACGCATTTATTAAACAGTTGTATAACGAACACACTTCCCTCGTCTTGTGACAGGTTTCAAATGAGAGGGAAACTTTTCACCTAAGAGGCTGCAATAAAAAAAAAAATGTCCTTCAGAAAACCACTGTCACACCTACCCAAAGAATACAGAACATCTGTTTGGTGATGTGTGTTTGAGGCGAAAGGCAAGAGAATGAACGTTACGTGGACTGAACAGTAAATCTTCCACCTATGTCTAATTTCAAAAATCTCTGTCAGTTTAAAAATAGTTATGGGGAAGCCATTGTGAATGTTTTCAATTGCTGTATTTTATGGAAAATACCACGTGCTACGAAACCAACATTTAGGTATGCTTAGTGCTGCTTGGTTCCAAGAAATATTTTAGGTTGGTGACAATAAGTAAAACATTATAAATAATACTAAATCAATTACTTTTAAAGTAGACAAAGTAAAACAGGGAATATGAAAATATAAACAAGTAGGGAGTATTCAAGAGGTGCCAGGAAACTCGTATACGCGCTTAAGCCTGTTAGTCATATAGGTCATCTTCACAACCACCTTAGGAGGGTACTATTAACCCCATTTCACAGATGGGGAAACTGAGGTTCATAGAGATTAAACAGCTTGCCCGATTTGAACACAAAATGATGGAGCCAAGCTGTCTCACTCCACAGCCTGCATTCTTAACTCCAAAACATTACCTTAAATCAGTGATTTTCAACTAGTGCGCCGCCAGAATTTCTAAAACGTGTAATACTACCAACACAATAGACAGATGAAGTATTACAGAATTGTATACCTGAAACCTACGTAATTTTAATAACCAACGTTACCTCAAGAAATTCAATTGAAACAAAACATCCAATACCTGACTATTTAGTCAAGGGCACTGACCTCTTTCCCTTAGATGATCAAATAAAAAAAAAATGACAACAGCCCTGGCCAGTTTGGCTCAGCGGATAGAGCGCTGGCCCACTGAGGGGTCCCGGGGTTCGATTCCGGTCAAGGGCAAGTACCTGGGTTGCAGGCTCAATCCCTGACCCTTGTCGGAGCACGTGTGGGAGGCAACCAATCCATGTGTCTCTCGCACATCAATGTTTCTCTCTCTCTCTGTCTCTCCCCGTCCCTTAAAACGAAAAAAAAAATAATAATAATCGCCAATACAATAGGGGTCCAGTGTGACGGAAAATTATACGGCAGGATTTTAGTAACTCGTTTGTATGTGCCATGAAATGAAAAAGGTTGAAAACCGCTGCCTTCAATGAAGATTAAAAGGACGCCGGAGTAAAAGCCTGTGCATTTGTGAAGATGGGCCACGCAGGAGGCATGAGCTATCAGGAAGCAATGCACATAAGGAAACACGATAGGTTTCAATATTTACAGCACCCATAAGTATTTTTAAAAAGAAGAAGAAAAAAAAAAAGAAGTTGCTCAGAAGGAATATAATTCTTCCTGGGACAAAAATCTGAAATTTTTATCATGGGTCTTTACAAGACACCTTCTAGTGTAAAAAAAACAAACAAAACACAAAGTCCCCAAAATATCCTCACACACAAATAGCACTGCGTTTTACAGGGTGATCTCTTATGGTCCCTCTCAACCCGAAAAGGGGAATACCAAGATAACACTGAGTGAAAGCATTTCCCAGAAAAGGACCAAAACCATGGCCCAGGGACACAGGCGTAGGTTTCAGATAACCAGGGAACGGACAGACAGGCTGCATCAGGTGCTGTTTTCTCCAACTGGGTTTGGATCAGTAGGCCTAGCGGTGAGTCAAGGAGAGACCCCTTGGCTAGTGCCGGACTGAATTACAGTTCTTTTCCTGGTGCAGGTGAAGGGCACGGCCTAACCACGGATGCATCCAGGCATCCAGTCAGGCATCCACGGTCTGTGTGGCTGAAGCAGAGCCCATGGCCGTCGAGTGCCCTGGGGCTGCCGCAGGACCTCCAGGCAGGGCCCAGCCTGTCCTCAATCCTCAGGCTCTCCTCCTGGAGAGTCCGAAGGGATATCAGGGTCTGGGGGTACTTCCCCAAAATATGTTTGACAGGATATTACAAAGAAATTCTGGAAAATTTTTTTAAAAAAAAGAAAGATGGAAAAAGAAAAATTCTTGGGTCCAATAAGTTGGGAAAATCCTACAAACCATGTCTCTTTCTCTTGAAACCTGACGATAAACATATTAAGCATCTCAGCAAATCCTCAATGTATCTGAACACACAGGACTCTTTTTTTCCTTTTTCTTCAGTAGCGTGTATTGATATCCAGAAATGCCACAGGATGTGGCCACATAATTCAAGACAAGACTCATTTCGCCATTAAAAGCAGGCAACAAACAAAGAAACCACAAAACCCTGCAGTCAAGAATCCAAAGATCATTTTAATTTCGTTTATGCAACTTCCTGAAGACCTCAACATGGTCAACTGGCTACATGACACAAACAGAGCTAGATCATTAAAAGGGTTAATAACTCTTTACATAAATAGTTAAAGGGAGGTAAATACTGGGAACACTAGTACAAAAGGATGTCCTTTGAGGTGCTGCCCTGCAGGCCTTCTCTTTGGTTCTACAGTAGCAAGGGGCCTCGCATCCACTGAAAATTATGTCACATGGGTAAAGGGAAACTCCTATCTGAATACTCTTAGGATTAGAAATGGGAGAGGTCAGGGATCAATGCTTAGTAATAACCAAAAATAATCCATATCCAATAAACCTATTTAAAATGTGGACTTTCCTATTTAAATAATGTATAACCATACCCCTATTTAAAAAAAAACAAACACTAGAAAAACAAAAGTATTGTCAAAATGGATTTTTTTTTTTAAAGTGGACATTTCATTGTAAGAATCTTAAAGCTGGAAGCGACCATCAGTTTACAGTTGAGGGCAGGGTCAAGATAGATAGAGACTTGCCCAAGGTCACAGGCCTACTCTATGGGAGACCCAATACAGAGCCCCAGGCACATGCTCTTTCCACCAGCACTGCCTCTCCAGTATAAAACGAGGGGCTGAAATCTCCACATCAACCCAAAGTCAGTGAACTTCATTTTATAAAGAAACTGTTTCAAAATCTAGTATTTCAGATTTAAAAAAATGTTCACTGGCGCTTATATATTTAAACTGTTAAAATCTATGTTAAATCAATAGGATAAGATTCATCATCTTTGTGAGGGGCAGTGACCCCACACATTACAGAGAAGGGTTTATGCATTTGCAACTTACAATGTGAACAGATTCTACCCATAATCATAACTTTCAGCTTTAAACGTTGCGCCTGAGTCTCTAATGACTGAAATGACACATTCTTCGAACATAACTTAAAAGACATTCAAAGGTATCACTATGCTAGAAATAAATAAATGCTCGTTTGTATAACAAAACAATGCTATTAACTCATAAGCAGCAAGTTATACTCTCTCATTTTCCTGCAATGACAACAATTCCTGTACCTCATCATCTACCCTCTCGCCCTCAGTCTGTTAAAAATACTAATCTGCAGCTCTAGGTGGATTGGCTCAGTGGATAGAGCGTCGGCCCTCGGACTGAAGGGTCCTGGGTTCGATTCCGGTCAAGGGCTTGTACCTCAGGTGCAGACTTGATTCCCAGCCTGGGGCCACATGCGGGAGGCAACCAATCCATGTGCCTCTCTCACATCAATGTTTCTCTCTCTCTCTCTCTCTCTCTCTCTCTCTCTCTCTCACTCTCACTCTCTCCTTCCCTCTCTCCCTTCCTTCCACTCTCTTAGAAAAGCAATGGAAAAATATCCTTGGATGAGGACAAACAAAAAACCCCCACTAATCTGCAAAACGATGAGCTGGACATGAAGCATGTAATCTGTTCAGGAAAGTAGAGTGAACTTCACCTCCTCCTAACAGTCCTAACTTCCCTAGAAATCTGTTCTATCCAATGAGCTATAACAGACAAAATTTGGTTTATTTTTCTTTTAAGCCTACTTCATTAAACATTTCATCACTGAGTAACCTAATTTTTCCCATTCTTATAAAAAAAAATTGCACATGAAATTCTTGGCAGATTCAATTCAGAATTTACACAAAGTGGTTATAATAAGGGTACTTTTGTTCAGACTATTTGAGAATTTGATGATGATAATTGTACCTGAATGTCATTTTACAACTGAAAAAAAACATTTTCACATCTTTTACCTCATTCAATAGCATTTTTATTTGTAAAACAAGTTGACAGTGCCTGACATATAATAGATGCTCAACAAATATGGAATAAACCAGTGGCTAAAACAAGGAATGAAGATTCAGCTTAATAAAAAACAGACTAAACAAGCTAACGTCCTGAGTCAACAGAAAGCCATCTTAAAACCAAACTGAACTTGAACATGATGGAAGCACCTATATGTAAATAATTAAAATCATAGTAAATATTCGTCCCTGTCCATTGAAGTACATTTCCTATAGACCTCTATTAACTGTAAGGACTATCACACATTAAAATTATCCTTTCGTTCTCAACATATTTGACATTTTTTTTGTTGAGATGCTCAAGTTTCAATTCCCAAACAAATCAAGCATCAACACTACCCAAAATTATCCACTATGGGAGGGAAAAAGAAAAAGAACGGCATATTTTCTTAATAATATGGGTAAGAATATTTTAAAGGCATCTCTTTACTTATGACAACCAACCATTCAAGTTTAAGCACAAACTGTAACTTCTTCAAACATCCTGTAAAAGTATCATTCACTCAAACATATAATATGCCTATATTCGGTTAATAAATATGTATTGATTGTCTGCTCTGTGACAGGGACTATACAGTAAGTATACAGGGAGACAAGCAAAACAAAGTACTGAAAATCTGTTTCCAAACCTTTAATAATTTGCTATTAATGTGCTCCCTAGGAAACCTGTGACCAACCAATGACGACATGATTTCCCCACAGGGACCAGAACGAGTTAAGTGACAGGAAGCAAGAGTGACTACACGCAATTCAAGTCTTCAATCAGGTCGGTGTGCTTTCTACCAACCATTACATGAACGCTTGAACATATGTGTAACATTGGAGACGAGCTCTGAACATTCGTTTGTAGCAAATTATTCTTCAGAGGTCCAGTCAAGCACAATGTTCTCCAATAAATTAGAAATTAAATACCTATCAGTGTGGCATCACAGATGAAATGATAACTGCAGAGGAGAAGCAGGGTGACAAAGTGAAAGGGGCACCTCAGCCATTCTCTTTTTTACAAAGGTTGTAATTAACCTAGGTTGACAATCTCCTGTGTTAATTTCAAAGTTAAAGGCCACAGTACAATTCTATAACACAACTTTCTCTAAGCTATAAACGTGGCTGTGATTAACATGATGCAGCATAATACTCGCTCTGCACCGCAACTTTTCACATACTTCAGATATGCTAGTCAAACTGCATTCATGAAGATAACATGTTCAAAGACATGAGAACGCTGCTACTGTGAAATACTAATGCTGGTGAAGGGTAACCATAATATAATTTTACGGTATGCACCTAGGCACAAGAAATAGGTGAAACTAATGTGTGCCGTAAGTGCGTAAAGCTCTGTGAAGCTTTTGAAAGGATTTGAGGGAAAAGAAAAAAAAATACTGAAATGGAAGCGAAATTCAAGGCAACCTGCTCTGCACAAGTAACTCTAAAAGCCAGGCTGTCCTTCTCCAGGGTTATAATCCTGTGAAAAAAACATAACCCATAGGGAAGTGGGCCGCACAAATCATATATTTCGAATACCTTTCCTCTCTTCAGGGTACAATAATACACCTGGTGGATTTCCTTCAAAGTCTTTCTGTAAATATCTCCGCTGAGCGTTACATTATGGGGGATACCTGCATAAACACAGGCACGTTTCTGACTTCCCCACAACAGAGCCCTTCTTCACAACTGCCAATTCTTAAAAACCAACTCGGCCAACTTTGAAATACACATACAAAACCATAAAGCGTTTCCTCCCTCTTCCCCACACCTGATTAGGGTATTTAAACGCCATTTCAGCCAACACAGCCACTATTCATCCAACAAGCGACCTGCGCCCCAGCCGGGTGGCTCAGCTGGTTGAAGCATCGTTCCTTACACCAAAAAGGCTGCAGGTTCGATTCCTGGTCAGGGCACGTACCTAGACTGGGGGTTCCAACCCTTGTCCGGGCACATGCAAGGAGACAACGGATAGATGTTTCTCTCTCCTCTCTCTCTCTCTCTCTCTCTCTCAAATCAATAAACATATCATCAGGTGAGGATAAAAAAAGAAAAGCACTTGTGCTGAGCGATACATTTAATATTCTAATATGGAACTAACTAGGAAAACGCTTATTGGATCCTTCTGAGTCCTAAAACACTGGGCAAGCTATTGACGAATTATCCCCAACACTCCTCTTGTAGACTGTGGCTTGTCTCCATGCATAGGTACCTATACTACAGGGCCAGGTGGAGAGCTGCTACTGTAAGAATTCTGGTGGCACAGTTGGCCATATTTTCCCAATACACATGTAAGATCCTTCCAAACTCTGTCCCGGGACCTCCCTGATGATTATGAAATGGAAAAAGAGTTCACCTTACACACAAAACACAACTGGTACACGGTCCACTAAATGCCAAGAACCAGCCTGACCTTTTACCGCCAATTAAAGGGAGAGGTACCTTGTAGGTATGGCATGTTCCGAAGAGCAATGGACAAGCCTACACATTTGGGTGGCTTTTCCCAACCGGCCCCACCAGAGCGATGCCGGTCCCTGAACTCTCTGTGCCTGTATCTCCTTCGCCATAGAAACAAAGACACAGAGCATCCGAGGAACTCCAAAGAGCTCCTCAGAGCTCACGTTTATGATTCTTCAAGTTCAAATCCGCTAGCTACTTCATTTGTAACTGACATCTTAGCTAGCAGTATTGTGACTAGACAGTTCCTGTCCACCAAAGTCTAATATAGTTGGGAAGATGAGACATTCCAACACCAACTCCAATCCTAACAAAAAAAACATCTTCCTCGCTCTCCCATCCGCAGCCCCACAAACACAGGATTTCTTAACACAGGGGCGAGAAATTCACACTTGGAAGTCTTCTAGTGATCTGGGCTAGTCATTTTTATTTTATTTTTTTTACTTTTCCCTTTGAATACTAGGAAAATATACCTATTTGGGTGTGTAAAATATGTGCAGTTGGCATGAAATACATATAGAGTACTGAAAAGGAAAAGAACTAAGAAAGCAAACCCATGGCTCAAGAAGCATATGTCAATTTCTCTATCAACTACTATTTGAAGATTACCCGGCACAGGACGTACATTAACATCTAATACACTGGTGCTACAATAAAATACGTAAACATTGGAGGCAGTTAATTCAGCATTTGAAAAAACTGAAATGAAAAAGGATGTGATGATGGGTCAGTCAATCTACATTAACTTGATTTCTGGGAAAACGGTTATACTACGTTATGGAAAGTTAGCATTGTCACTGTGAACTCTAACAGGTATAAACAAGTTAGGAAAAATACTAAAAGAAAAGTGTTTCAGAATGAGGGAAGTTAAAATGAGATGGATTTTTATACACCAGAATTAGTGTTTTTCTCGTGTTTAAATCACTTTTAAAAAAATGTAGCAGGGACGGTCATGAAGATTAAATGCATATATACATACATGTTGGTCACATGTAACGGTGCCTGGCACATGGCAAGGACTCACCAGGCATTGGCTACCAAGAACGCTGCACTGAAACTCTATCATCCATGAAAGACCATGATAAAATAAGTAAGTTAACATCTGATGGTTCAGGGCTATCTTTGCAGGAGACTACAGAACAGTGCATGCGCCCTGGCCGGTTTCGCTCAGTGGGGTCCCGGGCTGCAGACTAAAGGGTCCCGGGTTCGATTCTGATCAAGGGCACATGCCCGGGTTGCAGGCCTGATCCCCAGTAGGGGGCATGCAGGAGGCAACCAATCAATGATTCTCTCTCATCACTGATGTTTCTATCGCTCTCTCCCTCTCCCTTCCTCTGTAAAATCAATAAAAATATATATAAAAAAATAAAATAACAGAACAGTGCATGCTGTAGGAAACCAGGATTTAGAATACTGATGTGAACTCTGAAACCTTAAGTTAAAAACAGAACAATCTTAAATGATCTATGTATTCTAACGAATCTGTAAAAACTGATTGTGCATTTTTAAAATTAATTTAAGAAAAATAAAAATGCAAGTCAAATTACAAGACTGATTTAGTCAAAACAAAATGAAATGGCTTCTAACATAGAAAAACACACCTGAAACCTATACGTTCATGTTGACACCAATCAATTTAATAAAAATATATATATTTTAAAAACGGAATGGCTTCTTTTTCTGTCTTGCATGTTGTTATTCAATTCTAAATGGTTTCAAATGAAATATTTTTTAATGTTGAAACTTAATCACACTCTAAAAACAAGATCCTATCAAATCATGATAAAATCCAATTAACACCTAGTTAACAATGATTGCCTGAGCTTCCCAAGGGTGAACTCTTGACCTTAAAAGGTATAACACAACAACAAAAAGTGTAGCTCTCCTTTCACAAAGATATGCAAAGTTTAAGTAAACTCTAAACTTCCACAAAATCAATTTGTAAAATGGGTTCCTCTTTTTAAAGAAATCCAAATACTTGGAAATTCCCATTGAATTTCTGTAAGAAAGAAAACCTCTCACATTTAAATCAAAAGCTGGAGTTTAAAAAATCTTAGATCCTTACTTTGCACAAGACTCTGTGCTAATAAGCACAGTTGTCCCGTGATGTGTTTAAGCAAAACGTGTTTAGATTCACAGTGATCTGAAAATAAATTTTCTTTCTAATGGATGTGATCTTCTGAATAAAATGTAAAAAAAAAAAAAAAGGTTCTCAATCAACCAGCCCCATCATACAGTTCACATTCTAATATTTGTTGAATGAATGAAATCTTATTTAAAATACTTTACAGCCATAAACTTACATGAACAACAAAACGTCCAAAGAAGAACTCTTAAGTACTCTGACAAACACAATTTAAACTAAGTCAATATCAAATTTAAAATGAATTTTTAAGTCAATATCAAATTTAAAATGAATTTTTAAAATGAAAATAATTCACTAAATCACAGAAAGGCTAAGTGTCTGGGACAAAATGAATACAAGTAATAGTTTCATAAATTATTTTGCAGTTACTTTAGTTTTTTTTTTTACACTGGAAGCAAACACGCTACCGCAAATACACAGTACAAATATATAGCTGAACCAAAAAAATCTACCTTCATCTAATTCCAATGCCATCTCATTCATGTGATATATGCTCTCCTCTCACTTTTAAAAAGAAGCTCAAGCCAATTCAAGATAGTGGGGTCAACCTGGTGAGAAAAGCAAAAAAGCAGATCTTCAGTACCATCTCGTCGGTAAACTTTCAAAGTCAAGATTGCATATTGCCAAAAGAAAATTGCGGGGCAAAGGCGGGTGGGTGTACAGTTGTGAATGCATGAAAGTTTATTCTTGTATTAGCGTTTATTCATGATTGTGCTATTTCCACATGAACAACCGCATATATGCAAAGAAGCGTGCCTTCAATCGTATACCTCAGAAAACTAGTAATTTATTCATAAGTATTTTAATGAATATGCTCATGTTTTAAACAACCATGTCGTGAATATGTGTATATGTGTGTGTGTATTAAACTACCACCTCTTGGAATATTCATATGCATTTATACATATTTTGCAATGACACTCAAGTTCTGAAGACAAAGTTTCCTAAACCATTTTTATTGGACTCTTCCACCTTTCTTTTGTTTTTTGTTTTCTTTCAGTTATTTCCTAATAATGTACCATCTACTTTAAGGAGCTCCCAGCAAAAATGAAACCCAGTGGGTTGGCTAATGACTTGAGTGTACTCAAAGCTGTGTGACCCACGCTTTCCCAAATAAGGGGCACACGCATACCTTGATGGATGGTTTGAGGCAACTGGCAATGTATGAACTGCCAAAAAAAAAAAAAAAAAAAGTCGTGACCATCTTATTAATGCTCACAATTAGCCAGCAGACACCTCAAGTCCACCCCTGACTTTCTATCTTGGAATCTCTCTCTCTCTCTCTCTCTCTCTCTCTCTCTCTCTCTCGACCAATCCCCGCCCAGGTGGAAGGAGCTGGTTTTTTATTTTCCTACCATTATTCTGATGGGAGAACGGGGAGCATCCATCCCACCCTTGACCTGTGGGCAGGCACTGCCTCTGCTTTCTCAAGATCAACACCCACGATCGCTATTGGAAACCTGACGCTTGGAGAGAGATGCAATCTGGCCTGAACGGCAGCTTCCCGGGAAATCCCGAACGCGGGGTGACCCCGCCAAGGAGCCAGGGCGAACCCAGCCAGCGGCGGCGAGCTTTCCCAACTTGGGGCTCCGGAGGGCCCACCAGCAGCATCATGGCTGATGCAGACCGATGCGCAGGAGGAGATGGACGAGAGAGAGAGGGAGAGAGAGGGAGAGAGAGAGAGAGGAGAGGCCGGTTTGTTTACTTGCAGCCCAGCCGCCGCCGCCGCCACCAGCAGCGACAGCATCCCTGGATCCGCCAAACCAGCATCTTCCGCACGTTTCTATTCTTAGCGCACAACTCCCCAGCGGATCCAACCCCACGACTAGGAAACACACAGACAGGCACGCCGCCCGCCGCCCCCCGCACCCACCCACCCCACCCCACCCCACCCGCGCCGTCTTCCCCGCGCGCCGCCGGCCGGGCGGGCGGAGGAGGAAGGAGACCCCGGGGACGCCGGCGCATCCTCGGCTGCACCCCACCCCACGCGCACGGCGGCCCGGGCGGGGCGCACGCAGACAGCCCCCTCCCCCCAACCCAAACACGCCGCCACGGGCTCCACGCGCGTTACATAACCTCGCCGCCGCCCCCGGCCCACGGGCGCCCCCTCCCCACGCCGCGCGGCCGGCGGGGAGACCGGGGAGGAGCGGGGGGGGGCGCGCGCGCGGAGTTGCGCAGAGACGGGAGGCGCCAGGGCCGGGGCAGCCCAGACGCGGCCGGTACCGCTAGGCCGGGGAACCCTGCCCCGGCCCCCCGCGCGCCGCCGCCGCCCCCCCAGATCCCCCCACCCGGAAAGTGAGGGGGTGCCCGTGTCCCCGCGCCGGGCATCCCCGGCCTTCCCACCCACACCCACACCCCAGCCTCCTGACCCAGCCCCCGCCCACGCCCCCGGCGCAGGGACAACCCAGACAACCCCCGGCCCCCCGCCCGAGGGGGCCGGGCCGGGGTCCGAGGAAGGGGGCGCGGGGGGAGGGGGCGCGGGTGGGGGGCGGTGGCTGTTACCTGCAAAGGCGGCGGCGGCGGCGGCGGCGGCGGCGGCGGCCCCGCAGCTGCTCGGGCGGCGGCGGAGGATGGAGCCGGGGGGGCGGGGGGAGGAGAGGGGGCGACTCGGGGGTCCCCCCTCCCTCCTCCTCCCCTCCTGTCCTCCCCCCACCCCGCAGAGCTCTGGCCCCCTGGAGCCCGGTGCGGCGGGAGGGCAGGCGCGGGGCTGCGGGAGGGGAGGGAGCCGCCGGGCCGGGCCGCGGCGCTGGCGCGGGAGGCGGCGGCGGGCGGGGGAGGAGGAGGCGGGGACTCGCTGGGAATCGGATGTCGGCGGCCCCGTCAGTTCTCCGGGCGGCCCGCGGGGCGGGGGCCGGGCGCGGCGGGCGGGCGGGCGGCGGGGCGGCTCGGGCCCCGGACGCGCGGCGGGGCGGGGGGCTCCGGCCTCCTCTCCGGGCGCGCCCCGCCGGGGTCCCCGCCGCCTCCCGCCCCCCTGCCTCGCGGGGCCGCCGCCGCCGCGGGGCTGGTTGTTGACTTTGAGGAAAACTCCTGACGTCAGGGCTGGCTCGCGGCGGCGGGAGCGGCTTCCCCGCGTCCCCGGCCTGCCCGCCGCCCGCGCGCCCTCCCCGCCGGCCTCGCCTCGGGCTTCCCCGCGCCCCCGACCCGCGGCGCCCCGCGCCCGCTCCTCTCGCGAGAACATCCCCCCGGCAGCCCGGCCCGAGACGCCGCCGGAGCGGGGCCGGGAGCGGGGCCGCGGTCCCGGCGGGAAGGGCCGGGGTTCCCCGCGCCCTCGTGGCGGCACCGGAGGCCGCGCGGGGAGGCGCTGCCCGGGGAGCACCCGCCGCCCCCCGCGCGGCTCCGGGAGGTCGGCGCGGGGGGCGCACCTGGCAGTGCGGTGCCCTGGGCGGGGTACCCCCGGGAGCCCGGCGCCGGAGGAGGGGACCCCACCCTCTGCACCTCGGGGGGCAGCCCC
The DNA here is from genome assembly GCF_027574615.1 of Eptesicus fuscus. Lineage (NCBI taxonomy): Eukaryota > Metazoa > Chordata > Mammalia > Chiroptera > Vespertilionidae > Eptesicus > Eptesicus fuscus. The sequence goes on from NC_072496.1 coordinate 13,379,394, forward strand.
CAGCCTGCTGGATCCGGTCCGCCCTGGCCCCGGGGACCCCACTGTCCAGCCCAGGAACCCACCCAGGCCCCCCGCAGCGCTGCCCGCCAGCGTCAGCCCACACTCGGGACGCAGGTTGCCCTGGGATCGCAATTCCCTTTTAAAATCACACCTTGTGGGGGGCTGCTCGTTGCCATTGACTTTGGGGGAGCCCTGGCGGACCGCGTTCCCTGCGAAGAGGATGCATTTCTTTCTGGTGAAGTTCATGGCTCCTGTTTCTGCAAAGTTGGCCATATTTTACCATACATCACACTCCTTACAGTTACAAAAGAAGTGGTTGTTTTGGGTTTTGCTTTTTCTGACAACGTGTTTTGTCGATTCTAGAGCTCTTTGGGGGGAAAAAAATGTTATTCCGCTACAGGACTCAAACCTTGTGGATGTGCACGTGTTAAGTCTCCCAATCAAGATTCTTGCTAATGCTTTTGGCTTCTTTCTGTAGAAGAGTTTCTCCTCTTGACCTGCACTTTCTTCTCTGCTTTTCCATGTCCTGACAACATTGTGATGGTACCCATGGTTTTATACCAAGTCCCTAGTATTTATATAGTGAATATATATATATATATATATATATATATATATATATATATATATATATATATATATATATATTGCAGAGAGGAAAAGAGAGAGAGAGAAACATCAATGATGAGAAGGAATCATTGATGGGCTGCCTCCTGCAGGTTGGACCGAGCCGGCAACCCAGGCATGTGCCCATGACCGGAATCGAACCTGGGACCCTTTTTATGCTAGATCCCTAGTATTTACACAGTGAGTTGTATTAATCCATCGATGTCCACATCTCTTATGAAATGCACATCTATTGGGATGGTGGACAGGCGTATAAATCTAATAAAGAAACAGTGTGGTGTGTTTTTTTAAGTCAATTCTCTCCCCTTGTAAGGGTAACATTTCCCTGACCATTCTAGAACAAACTTTGCCATTTTTAAGATACACAATTTGCCCAAGAGAAAAGTCCTCGGTTGCTGCTTTTTTCCTTTTCCCAAATTTCCCAGCACATCATGGACTGGTGAGTAAACTGAAAAGTAAAAGACTGCATATAATTTATTCAGTTTGTCAGTGTAGAAAATATACATAATTTATTCCCATAATTATCAGACCTCTGACAGTCCCTGTTGGCAAAATAACTCGGTTACAGATTTCTTGCTGTAAATGACAAAAATGGGTCAGATTTTTATTCTACAGTAACCCAACCCACTTTTTATTTTTAAAGAAAGTAGTTCCTTATGACACCAGCACTAAAAGGGGCGGGGGGGGGGAGCAGTGCTCTGGAAAGCTTTTAAATATTTGACTTTGAGATTGTGCTAGTCTAAATTACTAGATATATCTTATTGATTGCAATTTTCATTTGTTTCCAATTTTAACCAATATATTTGTTAAATTTTAACCAAATTTGTCTTAGCCATACTGCCTCAAAACACATTGCGTAGGCTCATCAGATTGGGTTAAATCTTAGCTGGATTAAATCCTAAAATTAAGAATTGTATAAACTACCATGGAGTACATACTCCAGACTTCATGTAGAGTATTTGAAAAATGGTAAACTTCTATTTCTGCTCTACTTTGCTCTTATACTGTAGTAATTTCATCAACTTCTATAATAAAGGCGTGTTAGTTTTTATTACAGAATTATTATTTATTATAGAACTATTTTTTTTTTAATTGATCTTAGAGGAAGGGAGGGAGAGAGAGAGAAACATCAATGTGAGAGAAGAACATTGATCGGTTGCCTCCTGCAGGCACCCCAACCAGGGATGGAACCCACAACTAGGTATGTGCCCTGACCGGAAATCGAACCCGAGACCCCTTGATATGGGATGATGCTGCAACCAACCGAGGTAACACTGAGCAGGGCAGAGCTATGATTATTTAAACAACATCATTCTTTCTCTCAGACTGTGCCATCATGAATTGGCAGAATCTGCCAGTTGTGGTGTGATGGTACCTCATACAGAATGTCTGCTGGCTTTCTCCTCTTCACTGTCATCACACCCTAATAATATGGGGAACAGCAGCATGTCCATCCATGAGACTGTCCCTCCTAAATTTTGGAGAAAACGCCCTCATTGTTTTTTTTAATCCTCATCTGAGGATATTTTTCCATTGGTTTTTAGAGAGTGTGGAAGAGGGAAAGGCAGAGAAATATCGATGTGAGAGAAACACATCAATTGGTTGCCTCCTGCACGCACCCCGACCAGGGCCCAGTCTGGGAAGGAGTCTGCAACTGAGGTACATGCCCTTGACTAGAATTGAACCTGGGACCCTTCAGTCCACAGGCCCGATGCTCTATCCACTGAGCCAAACTGGCTAGGGCTCATTCTTTATTAAGCCAGATCTTCTTAAGACTAGCATCTCTCCGTAGTAGAAATTTATGCATCGTAAGAAAAGTATTCGCCCTTCTCGACTAGAAATGAGTAAATGAGATATTGAGAGCTTATTTCTGTTCCACCATTTGTGGGGGGTAATTGAAACTAGAAGGTACATTTAGAATTTCAGGACATCAGGTAACAAAAATTAAGTTACTGCTTCGTGTCATATTAAAAAGGACCTCTTGTGCCCAGTGTGTAGGACATGGCACATAGCACGCATAAAATACGTGTTTGTTGAATAAATGAATGAACAACTGGACAGATACACCTACCTCTGCTCTCTGAGCAGTCTACAAAGCACTTTCCTCTTGGATGGCTTATTGGGAAGGTCACGAACGCACTTCGGAGACGCGCAGACCTGAGTTCAAATCCTGTCTCAACAGAATTTATGTCTCAGGCAAGTTGCTGAGCTTTTCTAAACCTTCATTTCCTCCTCACGTGTGAAATGACAGTTACAACCACTTCAACTGCTTATTAAGAGAAGTAAAGGTGATGAAATACTCAGTAGTATCTAACACATAGTGAGTGGTCAGCCAGCTAAATTCCTCTACCGTGAATGTGACTATATCGGTTACCATAGCACCTAGCTGCTGCACCAAGGAAGTACAAGACCTGTCCTGGCACATAACCGTAGAAGTGGGTTTCTCCTCCGTGGAAACCTCCGCATAGGGCCCAAGTTCCTTCCCCACCTAGGCTCCCACATATTCAACACAAAATCACAACATCCAGCTGGCAGAGGGGGCAGAGCATGGAGAATCATGCAAGGAAGGTTCTATGACATCACTTCCATCCCATTCACCTTCCACTGGCTTGCACCCGCCCAGGTCACCTGACTCCAAGGCAGGCCGGGGAAGCGGAGCTTCGCCCAGGAAGGAAAAAGGAACCGGTTTGATGTCCAGCCAGCCAGTCTCTGGCACAGCTGATTCCTGAAACAACCGCGTCCAGCCTCCAGCTGTAATTAGCGAATATCCTACCTGATTAATAGAGCCATTTCCAGAAGAGCATAGTTTAAAATCCAGATTATAAGGAGCAGACGAGTCCGTTGCAATAGCCACCGGCAGTAATTTTTTCTCTTTTTCACAGTTGTCCTTCTCAAGGTGCAGGTCAGATGTCTGTGCTAGTAACACACGAGACTACCCGAGGAACTGGTTTGCCACTAATCTAAACTGGGATACCTAGAGCCTCTGGGAACTCCCCTCTTATTTCATTGTCACATTTCCCACCACCACCCCCCTTACGTCACTAGAATATGAATGAAGATGTTTCATTCATATTCTCTTTCTCTCTGTCTCTCTCTCTCTCTCAGCTCAGTCTGTTAGCAATTACGCAATCCCTGGGCATTATACTGAGTATTTCAGAGCCTCTTGGGTCACACAGGAAGTTACTGACCACAATAACTGCTTGTGGGGCATCGAGCTAAAACTCATGTTCTAACCCCAGAGCAACAGCTTACACAGTCCTTATTCCCGGCTGTTTTGAAGCATCCAGGTATGTAAAGAACTCCAGACCCCTGTGGAAATGAATGAACAGAAACCTCATTTCATCCCCAAGCCTCGCGTTAGGCTGTCATGTGAACTTCCTGAGCCGGGGGGCATTTCTGGCTGCTTCCGAGTCTGCTCCCCACCGCAGCTCGCAGTGAAATCGTCCCAGTCAACATCCAACCCCCCCCTGCCCCCCCCAGGTCATCACCGCGCCTTTCCTCCGTGACCCGGGGTCAGATGCAGTCGTGTTCCAGAACGCGGCTCCTCCACTTAGAAACACAGTTTCTTCTGTTAATGGAGATGCTTTCAGAATCCACTGGGAAGTTTCCTATCTACACTCCACTTTTTAAAAAAAAAACAAAAAACCTACTCTGAAGTCCTCTGCTGGTGGTAACATTTCCCTAAATAACACTGGCTTGCTGGAGAAATAGCTGGCTATTGGTTGAAGCTCAACAACACCCTAGGACATGGGGGATGCACCTTAGCTGGCTGCTCCTGCTCACCCCTGGGCATCTGCTCCCTCGGCCCTAATGGAGTCCTGCCCCCCCTCCAGCAGAAGGTCTCCCGAGCAGGACTCCAGCTGGCTCCAGGCCAGCTCTCTCTCCCATGGGACTCTATCTGGGCCATGGTCAACACTCACCCATTCTTTGCCCCGCAAGCCACTCTCTCCCTCTTGGTTCTGCTGCGGAAGCCATGGGAAGCCTGTCCCCAGTCTCCACAGAACCTCCTCATTGTAGGGAACACATTCCGAGCTCCCACACGAGCCCCCGGGAGCCCCATGGGAGGCCTCTGGCTTGAGCTGAAGACACGTCCTCTCCCCTCTCCCCTGTGGACAGGGTGAGCTCAGCTTCCCTCCGTGTCATCCCGTCACAAATCTCCTCTGTCTCGAGTTTTCGCCACTGTTTTATACGCTCAAAGTGAATGAGAGCATTTGAATCAGAGAATAATGGGCTTTGAACTATTTCTTTCATAATACCTTCAAATAACCCAACTTGAGCTCTCAGACTTTTTTTATATTTGGGGATCTCAGTTGAAACTTCAGTTTTAAATTCCTACTGAGAAGCATAGTCTCTCTGTAGTATATGTACTTTTTTATTGTTTAAGGTATTACAAATAGTAGTACATATGTCTCCTTTCTCCCCCCGGCCTCTCCTACCCCCACCCCCGCACATGCCCACACCCACTGCCCCCCCTGTGTCTGTGTCCATTGGTCATGCTTATATGCATGCATACCAGTCCTTCTGTTGATCTCTGATGTGTGCTCATGTATATAAAAAATTATCAGCTATTATTTTTTAAAAAATTTATTAACGTGAACAGGTATTCAAGGCACAAAATTAATTAAAATAGTATCTTCTCTCCACTTGTTTGCATTTCTGCTCGACAAATAGGTGACAAACAAATTGCCTTTTTCATACATTGTTGCCTACACTAATGATCATTAATGATATCAAATGTTCGGAAATCTAAAATCAAACACTATGAAATTTTATCTCCAAAGAGCTTCTATAATAATAAAAGTGTAATATGCTAATTAGACCAGATGTCCTTCCAGACGAAGCTAGGGCTGCAAGGGAAGCCTGGGTCCCGGGTGCCAGAGGGAAGCCCGGGCTGGCAGCCAGGGGAAGGAAGGCCTACTGTTGCACGAATTTCATGCACTGGGCCTCTAGTATGATGCATACATGTGCCACAAACAAAAAATTAAACTATGGAAGTACAATTTGGACAAAGCTGGTCACTTGAACAAAGGTTACAATGAACCATGAAAACCCCTGGGTGCAGGGATGAATCTGAAATCAGGTGGGATTTTGTTTGTTTGTTTGTTTGTTTTTAATGGGAGAGTGCCTTGATTTTCCTTCCATGTCTGCAGTTACCAAAGAGGAGTTCGTTGCCTTCCTTTGTTCTATATCAAAGTATAAAAAGCTTCAGAAAATGATTGGACTTCGATGTCTAGCTTAAACTCTTTATCTTGCTCCGTTCAAAGTGCTATTGAGTTTACAAGTCAGAGAATAACAAGTCAGAGAAGATCAATTTCCTTAACACACGTCCGTCCTTGCCTACAGCAGGTCTCCCGCGACCTCTCACTTTCTGAAAAGCTAATAGATGTCTTCATGCATATCTCTGACGAAATCCTCACGTTGCACGACACGTAGAAATCTTACTCTGAGCAAAAGCTTCTCTGGGCAATCGTAAGGGACACTTATAAAGAGTGAAGGAAAAGGCCAACCCCCAACTTTTTACTCCTCGTGCACTTTCTCCTGAATGAGGGGTTATCACAACCTCTTTTTCTTACATCTCTAGTCGTGGTTTCGTAAAACTACGGGCATATTTGCCTCGCGCTCTTGTCAGCTCTGATCAGATGTTTTACACCTCAGACCACGCAGTTCACATTTTAACAGTCACTTCACCTTCATTCCATAAACACTTGCTGACGCTATAGAGAGAATCTAGAGGCAGATCCACGTACAGCCCAGTGCCTACCGTATTTTCCGGCGTATAAGACGACTTTTTAACCCAGGAAAATCTTCTGTACGCCCAGTCGTCTTATACGCCGGGAAATACGGCACTTCACAGATGTTCCACCTGTTGGAAGACCAACATGTTCGACATGTTGCAGCCGTAGAAATATGTGTAAAAGGGCAAGAGAACACACCCTGGGAACAATTCGCAGTGGAATGGAAAGGAATGTCAGGTCAACCTAAAGCGAAGTTAATGACATGTTAGCTGAGCTTTTCATTGAGGTCAGAAGTTGAGCAGGAGACGTGCCAGGAAGTGAAAGGAGCACAAAGCAAATCAAGCAAGAGTAGCACTGGGGACTCCAGGAAGAGAAAGTGGGTGCGGGGGAAGGTTCCAGGGACCCGCAGACATTTGAGCTGGGCTTGGAGAAGAATGATGAGAAGGAAGAGTTTACAATTGTGCAAGAGCAGTGGAGAGAGAGAAGCAGGAAGAACTTCCAGCGTAACTTTCGATGTAGAATCATCAGAACTGAGTCATCCGGCGGTGGGCAGAGGGGTGGTGACAAGAAGCTTGAGAAAGTCTAATGCTTGAGGGCAGGAGAAAAAAATAGCCAGATGAGTAAGAAGAGAAACAAGAAGTTATACAACCAAGATGGGAGATAATTTTGGAAAGGGGGGATATATTCACCAGTGGAAATGACAGAAATTAGACAATACAAATGGAAAAAGGAAAGAGAGCCCGTTGAAGGGAAGAGCTGGAAAATGAAGAAAAAAGGGGATTATTTATGGAGGAATAACTCCAAAGGCCATGGAAGGAGAAGAAAGCTAAAGGGATAGACCTTGAATGGAAAGTAGGGTCTCCTACAAGGGAGCCTGGCCGGTGTGGCTCAGTGGTTGAGCTTTGACCTATGAACCAGGAGGTCACGGTTCAATTCCCTGTCAGGGCACATGCCCGGGTTGCAGGCTCGACCCCCAGTGTGGGGTGTGCAGGAGGCAGCTGATCAATGATTCTCTCTCATTATCGATGTTTCCCTCTCTCTCTCTCTCCCTCTCCTTTCCTCTCTGAAATCAATAAAAAAAAAAAAAGTGAACAGAGAAAGGATTGGCATAGGTGGAAAGGGTTTGTAGACAGATGGGAGAGATGTGAGTGCTGGTGGCATGAAGGAGAAAGGACCACATGACAATGCAGGTGGGATGCAGGTGGGATGGAGATTGAATCATAATGCCTTGCATTTCAGTGCCTTGAGCATAAGCTGGTACATGTCATGAATTGAGTTCTTTCAACATGGTTATGCCCAACCTCTCCTTTCAGGACTAAAACAGACATTTCTCCAGCTGCTGGGAATGTCGGTCACTGACACTGCTTAATGAAGTCCCCTTTCCAGGAAGTGCCCTCTACTGAGACCCACTGGACCCCAGATCACACCCCTTCCCAGTGAGCTTTCAGTCCTGGGAAGGTCCAGCCCTCGCCTCAGTTCTGGACAAGTCTTCAGGATCATCCGTACCCCACACTCCCCGACGGGTCTCCCAGAGCCCCCCATCCCAACACACACACACACACACACACACACACACACACACACACACACACACCTCCCTCTCTCTGCCCAGTCCTGGTCCTTCACTCCTCCCCCGCCCTGCCACACACACACAGGCATTCATCCTGAGAGCACTCCCCCAAATCCTGCAAGCCACAATCCATCTCAGAGTCAGTCTCACTGGGAATCCAACCTGAGAACAAAGCCCTGCCAGCATGCCTTGGGAAAATCAGGATTTCATGAATGAACAGCTCTGTGGTGGTAAAACCTCCCTCCCCCCCCCCCCCCCCCCCCCGCCCGCGGCCCTCTTGTTTCCATGTGGATTAAAATGACTCTCCTAACATTCCCATCCCTTACTCCCTCCTCCCCAGGGATGCATCTGGCTGGGGACTCTGGGGAGAAGTAACTGGGCACTTAGCCCATTCTGAGGTTCCTCTGTTTGGGGGTCAAGTCTGCTCCCCGCATGCCAAAAGAGGCCTGGTCTGCAGTCGGGTCCTGTGATTTTCTGGGTTTGGGGTGGAGCTTTAGCAATCTCGTTAGTCTGCCGGCCCAAATGCACATTCTCCAACCCAACTTGCTCTAACAGAAAGCTGCCGGCTTCCTTTCCAACATCTGCCTTGTGTATTGCGTCTCTCCCTCTCTTTTTAAAAAATATATTTTTATTTTATTTCATTGATTTCAGAGAGGAAAGGAGAGGGAGAGGGAGACAGAAACGTTAATGATGAGAGAGAATCATTGATTGGCTGCCTCCTGCATGCTCTCTAACTGGGGATGGAGCCCACAACCCAGGCATGTGCCCTTGACCGGAATCCAACCCAGGACCCCTCAGTCCACAGGCCAACACTCTGTCCACTGAGCCAAACCGGTTGTTAAGGCATGTATTGCATTTCTCAATTGAGATCCACATTCACAAGGAGGAGAGAGGAGCTATTTTGCTCTGGGAAACTTTACCCCTACAAGCACTTTTTAAAAAAATATATATTTTATTGATTTACAGAGAGGAAGGGAGAGGGATAGAGAGTTAGAAACATCGATAAGAACGAGCAGCTGCCTCCTGCATATCCCCCACTGGGGATGTGCCTGCAACCAAGGCACATGCCCTTGACTGGAATCGAACCTGGGACCCTTCAGTCTGCAGGCTGACCCTCTATCCACTGAGCCAAACTGGTTAGGGCCCTACAAGCACTTTTGAAAGGGAAAGAAACTCTAGTGTTTGGGAGACTTTGGAGTGAGAAAACAGCAAGACTGACAAGGAGTGTGAAAAATAAACACGACGTGGAATATAAGATAAAGAAAACAATAATGGTTTCAACATTTAGCAAATGTTCATGAACTCGAGTCTTATATGCAAAGTTCCTGCCCCAGAGAAGGAGTGAGTCATGAAGGGAATTTACCCAAGTTCCCAGTCATTAGATTCAAATCATTGTTCTTTATTCTCCAAATCGTTGCCTTAATTCAAAAGATTTATAAAGAACCAAGAGCGTTGGCTCTGTTACAAAGAACTGCAACAGCCTTTTGCTAAAATCAGTTTTACCATTAACTTAATTACATTTTATTACCAAAAGATAAGTATGCTAAATGGATCCACGTATTAACACATCTATTGTAGGTTTCCAGAAGTGATGGTGAGGATGACACTGTTTTTACTAATGCTTATTTTTAAATTACTTGAATTGGACTTCATTTTACCCCAAATTACCCTTCAAGATAATTTTTCAGGCTTAGTCCCAAATCAAGGATGGCTCTGAGACTTTTTCCATAGCAAGAAATTAGGTGAGATTATTTTTGTTTCCAGAATAAACAGGATTAAGAAAAGTTTATGTTCGAGCCATTGAATGTTTGAAGTGTATATTGTACAGATTCCACATTGAATATAATTCTATTTCTCATATCCATTTTTGTTACTTCACAAACCAACCAGATGTAATAAGGTTTCAAGAGCTAGAAAACACGTATTTGGCTTTTTCTCATCTGTTTGGGTTTCTAAGGCACTATTAAGTATTGATGAAATAACTCCGTAATTCGTTTGTTGCTCGCCAGTCATTTTGCGTATCAATAATGCTTTGTATCAGTTTCCTCCTAAAGCATCCAGATTTCTTGAAAAAAAGTAGAAGCTATGCAGTGTAATTTTTCATCGTGTTTTCTTTTTCTTTCCTTTTGTAATCCCCACCCAAGGACATGCTTAGAGAGAGGAAGAGGGGAGGGAGGGAGAGAGAGAGAGGAAGAAAGAAAGAAAGAGAAAAAGAGAGACTTGATCAGCTGGCTGGACCAGGGATCAAACCCACAACTGGGCATGTGCCCTGACCAAAATCAAACCGGCAACCTTTCGGTGCACAGGAGGACACTCAACCACCTGAGCCACTTCGGCTGGGCAATTTTTCACCCTTTATAATATGGCTACAGGGGGCAGGAAGTGGGGGGACACAAGGCCTTCCAGGTCTCCATCCGCTGTAATATTCCTTGTCATCTATGCAATGATGAATGCATGAGAGGACAATATGGCTCTGCTCTCAGAGGTGCTGATGGGTTTGCTCTGAGCAATCAACCCTCATACCTGGGCCTCTTGTGATCAATGACACACCATTTGGAGACGGCTGACTGGGGTTAATGGTGCAAGCTGTGGCTTTGGAACAGAACTCTTCTCTCTGTGAAACTAATTGGCCCATATGGGGATTAAACTGGTAACAGTGTCCTTATTTGTCAACCCATCTATTCAGTGGTTGAACCTGGTTGCATCCGAGTCATGCCCCCAATTCAGCCGATGTATTTTCAGATCCTAATATCACAACTTTAGAAAGAGGAAGAGATCGTTTTTTAAACTATACAAGCTATTTATCAACCCAAATCACGGTTAAGAAAATCATTAAAAATTAAATAATAATTATCCTGTTGCTAATCATGCTTAAGTGAATACCCCCGGGGGTGGGAAACAGAACAGGAGGCAAGTTGACTTCCCATGAAGTACCTTAGTCTATTGCAAATTCCAGAATTACTTTCAAAATTGTCAAGACAAGCCTTCAGAGACCCCCCTCCTGGCCACCCAATGACTGCAGAGGGTTAACAACCACCTCAACTCTCCCCCAAAGCATCAGGTTTCAAATGGAGACCTGACCTTTCTCTGGGTTCATCAGAAGGCTTTTTAAAATCCTGACCCCAGAGAATTTTTAAATGATTAATATCCTGACTTTGACAAAGAGAAAAACAAACACTTTTGGCCACAAAATAGAGGCCCATCCTTCAATATAGACTTTAGTTCAGACTTTAATTCAGTGGAGTACAGAGCTCAACAAAACAGCATATTTAAATTCAAAACTTATTTTTAGATCTTCTTAGATTTTTTTTTTTTTTGCTCTCAGTTTCCTTATGATTACCCTGATTCTCTTCTCCAATTCAAATAATGCTTAATATCTGACTAATACACAAAAAAACAAGCCCCGTGTTATTAGTGGGCAACGGTAGAGCCTACAGCATAGTGGACACGAACAAGTCAAACATAGAAAACAGAGGAAAATTGGGCTAGTTAACTTAAGAATGGAAATGTTGTTCAACTTGGTTGTCAAAGTGTTTACTCATGCAAATCCACCTTTCCCAGAAACTGGCACTTCTGCTATTATATTTATATTTTGGAGTAGGAGAATCTTTCCCTCTTTCTAGGTTGATTCATAATTCTTACTTAGAAATTTATTCAAAACTTCCATGTAAACTTTATTAAGTTCCAAATTCGTTTTGAGTACAGTCACTCTACAGCACATATGTGCATGCATATTCATGAGCGTAACAATTTACAGATAAATTGTTATATTTGTCTTATTAAGGAATATTATTTTGCATTATTTTTCCTTTGATAAATAATTCCTTTTCCAGTGACTCACCTTCATTGGTATAGTGTGAAGATGCAGTATATTATTTTTTTCCTGGAGATAAAATATTAATTAATTGTGTGACATTTTATGCCTCTTTATTCTTTAGGTCATGGGGATTAGAACTTTGGCTGCCATGTTATACTTGTTAACAGTATGTGATAGAAAAGGGTAAGAGACTGTAATCCTGTGAGTACGAAATGAGGGAAATCACTAAGAAACTCCTAAGAACAGAGCTTTGGATGAGGGAGAAACTTGATGCAGGGAACCATTACATATTCAGTAGATATAAAGAACTCAAGGGGAGTGTGATATCACCAAGTACAATTTTAAGATTATTCCTGTTGAACAAAAGAAGAAAAAAATGCAGCTTGTGGTCCTTTGTGCATTAATTTCTTTAGAGCAATAAGAAATAAGAGGTTTTGGTTTATTAATACATTTTCTAGAAAAGCTTGCAAAACAAAACAACAACAACAAAAAAACTTATATCACAGAGTGGAACGAATGAAGGGATTGAAGACTCGGGATTTGGGTTTGATTCCCAGCTTTGGAATGTGAAATTGGGCAAAATATGTCATAAGACTTCAGTTTTGCCCATTTTTTTTTAAGTTAGAATGTTTTGTTTTCTTGTTTATGAATAAAATTGTAAGGCTCTTTCTATATTCTGGATACAAATCCTTTGGTAGATTTATGAATTGCAAATATTTTCTCCCAATTGCTGGCATTTTATTTCTTTGTTTTGCTTTATGACCCTGGTTAGGACTTCCAATATAACACAGAATAGAAGTGGTGAAAGGAGGTGGAGTGAGGGGAAATATTCAGTATTTTATCATTAAGTGAAATGTTAGGTATAGGTTTTTAGTTGCTGACCTTGGTAAGGTTGATAAAATTCCTTTTTATCTTAGTTTGCTAAGAGAAATCATAAATTTATGTTGAATTTTGTTAAAAGCCTTTTCTGGCTCTATGGAGGTACTTATCTGGTTTTTCTTTGTTTTAATATGGCGAATTGCATTAGTTAATTTTTGAATGTTAAACCAACCTTGCATTTCTTGGGTAAACCCCAGTTGGTCATGATTTATTATTCTACATATTGCTGAATTAGATTCGCTACTTTTTTTAAAAAGATTTTGTATCTCTGTTCATAAAGGATCTTGTTGAGTGGCAGTGGGCGTTCTGGCTCTCACCGAGGCCTTTCAGATACACCAGGTCTAGGGGGGTCAGGGCTGTCTCATTATTGCTCCCACACGGCCTCCACTGACGTTGAGTTGGTGGGATTTGGCCTGGTTACTGATGTGACTTAGTCAGGTTGGGCTGCCATCATAATATACCATAGATTGAGTGTCTGAAACAATAGAAATTAATTAGATCACTGTCTGGAGGCTAGAAGTCCAAGTTCAAGATTTGCCAGGATTTGGTTCCTAGTGAGAGCTTTCTTCCTGTTTTACAGATGTCCATCTTCTTGCTATGTCCTCATGTGGCGGAGGGGAGAGGGGCTAGAAAGAGACAGAAACAGAGATAGAGATACAGATAGAGATAGAGATAGAGAGACAGAGTCAGAGACAGAGTCAGAATCAGAGGTTAGAGAGCCCTCGCTGGGTCCTTTCTTATAAAGACACTAATTATATCATATCAAGGCCCCACCCTTATGACCTCACTTAATTTTAATTACCTCCTTTTAGGCCCTACCTCCAAATACAGTCACATTTGGGGAGAAGGGTATTAGAGCTCAACATGAGAATTTGGGGGGGACACAATCCAGTCCACAGTATGATGATGGTCATGGAAGTCCTGCATCTGTTATAGACCTCCTCTGGTGCTACCCCGGAGGGGAGAGGGAGGACAGCTCAGCTACTGCTGAGGCGGGTGGCCTCCATTGACACGCAGTACCACCAGGTGCTGGGGAGAGTCATTCTTGTGATTCCCTCAGGTGACGTAAGTCAGATTTTCCTGCTCAGTAGTCATGTGAGAGGACCTGTGAGGGGTCACAAGACAATGACATGTCCGTGGCCTCCAGACAACGAGAGCAGCTCTGCTCACAGCCAGCAAGAGAATGGGGACCTGGGTCCTGTCACTGCAGGGGAAGGAATTCTGCCAGCAATCACCTGAGCCTGGAGGTGCACCCTGAGCTCCAGGAAGGAAACAGCCGGGCCAACCCCTCAGTGGGCCTCTTGTGATCTCGCAGGCTGCCCTCGAGGAGGCTGTGAGACAATGGGTGGATGTGGCTTTAAACTGCTAAATTTGAGGTCATTTGTTATAGCGCAATAGATAACTAATACGTCACTATGATTTCTTTTTTTTTAAATATATTTTTATTGATTTCAGAGAGGAAGGGAGAGGGAGAGAGAGAGAGAGAAACACCAATGATGAGAGAGAATCATTGATCAGCTGCCTCCTTCACACCCCCTATTGGGGATCGAGCCCACATGTGCCGTTGACCGGAATCGAACCTGGGACCCTTTAGTCCGCAGGCTGATGACCCTCTATCCACTAAGCCAAACCGGCTAGGGCTGTCACTCTGATGTCTAAGTCTTTATACTTGTGATCTCCTCTCCCCCGCCCTGTGCATTACTGCAGATCCTGGGAAACTGCCTGATTAGCACGGAGTGAGGTTTTCTCCTGCTCCCTGGAATGCACCTGTGACATAAATAAGCAGCAAGTGTAGACATTTGGGGCTATGCTTCATGATGGGTCTGCAGCACAAGCTGATAAAAACTCAAGGCATTTCTTGTCATACGAAGTCTGTGGGCTTACTGCAGAATACTCGCGTCTGCCAAAAGCTGGAGGAAATGACAAAGGGTAATAAAATTTAATATCGGAGGAGCCGGCGACAGATGGACTGTAGGCTTTTAAAAATGTGTTGGAATCTTTAAGGTGAATGAATCCTTTAGGACCAAAAATGGAAGAAAGGTTTTACATGTGCACAGCAGAAAGAATAAGCAAGCAATGTCGAACTCCTAGGGAAAAGATGGAAAAGAAAGGAGTGTAGAAGGAACGCATCTAGGATTAGCATCAACAGAAGCACATCTGCGCCAAGAACTTAAAGAATAAAACAAAAGCCATTTGAAGACGGAAGATCGTAGTCACAAAATGTCTCATGTTAAGAAACATGAAAGGCGAGGCCACATCCCTACGGAGCCGATGATGGCCATGTTGGCATGGATGCTCATATCCCACTGAAGAAACCAGCTTTCCGCCCAGAAGCGCACACGTGTCCGTCATCCCTCGCCCATTTCGAAATTCCAAAAGAAGGTCGGCCCAAGATGCGGCATGAGCCTCATCCTATTTGCTCCTCAAGGAAATCTCGGGGAGCTGCAAATGTTGCCTTTGTCGCTAACCGCTCCAGGTGGGCCTCGTTAGCTCCCGGGTGCTGCCAGATTGTTAAACCCACTGCTCAGAGTCCTGTCATTTCTTCCTGTCCCCGCATTTGCTACCTCCACTCTCTTCCATCACACGGCTCACCACGCCCGCCTTCCCCTTCTATTTCCACCTCCGTCTGTCCTTCCACATGGCCCTACGTGGTGGGAACAAAATTCTCTTCCCCGTCTGACATCACCTCTCTCCTACGGACGCCTCCAGCAAAGCGCACCGCTCCTGGGAAGGCAATTGTGCAACTATTTTGCTGACACATTTCAGCAGCACAGAATCTCCTAATCAGAAGCATCCTTTTTAGAAAAATATATATATTTTTTAGGGATTTTTTTACAGAGAGGAAGGGAGAGGGATAGAGAGTTAGAAACATCAATGAGAGAGAAACATCGATCAGCTGCCTCCTGCACACTCCCCACTGGGGATGTGCCCGCAACAAAGGCACATGCCCTTGACCGGCATCGAACCAGAACCCTTCAGTCCACAGGCCGACGCTCTATCCACTGAGCCAAACCGGTCAGGGCCAGAAGCATCCTTAATCTCCGGGAGATCCCTGCCCCTCCCCCTCCCCCTCCCCCTTAAACATCGTCCCACTGGAAAGACAACATGAATTTCCATCTCCAGAGGCAGAGACCCAGCCCCTGAGAGTATGTCCTGGGGGCGTCTCTCCTGCCATGAGAGGTTAGCAGACATAACACTGAGCTGACTGGTTAAAACAGTGTTACTGGGAACGTAGCCTCCAGTTCTGAAAATGATATTGCTTCGCTGATCGATTTCATTGTTCATTCAATAAATGCTCCTTGTTTTCTGAGGACGCGCCAGGCAGCGCTCGGGGCTACCTGTACGTTGAGGCGAAAACAGACTTTCTGGTGTGAGAGGTGATCGAGATGAAAAATACAGGAAAACTACAAATCCTGGGAGGGTCTGGAAGGAAATGGAGAGTGTGCGGTGACAGGGACGAAGGTGAGAAGGGACTGAGGTGGTCGGGGATCCTCACTAAAAGTATTTTCAGTCTGGCGGGCATGGCTCAGTGGTTGAGCGTCGATCTATGAACCAGGAGGTCACAGTTTGATTCCCGGTCAGGGCACATGCCTTGGTGATTTCTTTTCTTTTTTTGTAAATTTAAAGGACATTCATCATCGACCCAAAAGCTTCTCTTAATCTTAACTCTTTGCTCTTAACTGACTCAATCCCCAGAGTGGGGCATGCAGATGCAGCTGATCAATGATTCTCTCTCATCACTGATGTTTCCATCTTTCTCTCCCTCTCCCTTCCTCTCTGAAATCAATAACAATATTTTTACAAAAGTATTTTCAGTGACCACATTTCTGCTGTGTCCTTCTTTTTACCTCTCTGCGCGTAGTCTCTCTCTTCTTCACAACGTTCCCTTCTATTCCACTCTCACGCTCCTACCCGGTATCAGTTTTCTGTCTTTTTATTCAGAAGCCGGTACCCACCTGCTCCTTAAACCTCAAAACAGCAAAACGACTTTGCGCTGTGTGGGTTCTGGAGTTGGGGATTCTGGCCTGGGATTCTGGCTTCTCCATTTGTCAACTGTGCAAATGTGTGCAAATTTCCTCCCAGTTTCTTCATACTAGAGGCCCGGTGCACGAAATTCGTGCACGGAGGGGGGTTGTCCCTCAGCCCAGCCTGTACCCTCTCCAATCTGGGACCCCTTGAGGGATGTCCGACTGCCCGTTTAGGCCCGATCCTGATGGGATCGGGCCTAAACGGGCAGTCGGACATCCCTCTCACAATCCAGGACTGCTGGCTCCCAACTGCTTGCCTGCCTGCTTTCCTGATTGCCCCTAACCGCTTCTGCCTGCCAGCCTGATCACCCCCTAATCACTCTGCTGCCAGCCTGTTTGCCCCCAACTTCCCTCCTCTGCCAGCCTGGTCACCCCTAACTGCCCTCTCCTGCAGGGTTGATCACCTCCAACTGCCCTCCCTTGCAGGCCTGATCCCTCTTAACTGCCCTCCCTTGCAGGCCTGGTCCTTCTCAACTGCCCTCCCTTGCAGGCCAGGTGCCTCCCAACTGCCCTCTCCTGCTGGCCATCTTGTGGTGGCCATCTTGTGTACACATGGAGGCAGGATCTTTGACCACATGGGGGCAGCTATATTGTGTGTTGCAGTGATGATCAATCTGCATATTACTCTTTTATTAGATAGGATATAGAGGGTGATAATCATGGTTCCTAGCTTCTAAGGTAGTTGACAGAATTCATTAAAATACAACAGGCAAAAGAATTAATGCAGTACCTGGTTCATAGCAAAACGCAGCAGCTATGAGCTGTCCCTTTCCTTTCAAATTTCTTGCCTGCATTTAAGGTAAGTTGCCTTTCTACACAGGTGTTTGAAGGGGGTGCTGTTTTATGGCCCCCAAAGATCCAAGCATCCCCCAGGCATCATTAACTGGGTTGCACATATTATTAGTTTCAATCACATATAGTTTTATACAAATATATTTCTTTATTGCAATGGCTTTGTCCTCATTAAAGAATAGGACAGCTGCCGAAACCAGTTTGGCTCAGTGGATAGAGCGTCGGTCTGTGGACTGGAAGGTCCCAGGTTCGATTCCGGTCAAGGGCATGTACCTTGGTTGTGGGCACATCCCCAGTAGGGGGTGTGCAGGAGGCAGCTGATCGATGTTTCTCTCTCATCGATGTTTCTAACTCTCTATCCCTCTCTCTTCCTCTCTGTAAAAAACTCAATAAAATATATTTTAAAAAAAAAGAAAGGACAGCTGTAGCTGGTTTGGCTCAGTGGGTAGAGCTTTGGCCCTCGGACCGAAGGGTTCCGGGTTCAATTCCAGACAAGGGCATGTGCCTAGGTTGTAGTCCGGATCCCCAGCCCTGGTTGGGGGCGCATGTGGGGGGGCAACCAAACGATGTGTCTTTCTCATATTGATGTTTTTCTCTCTCTGTCTTTCCCCCTCCCTTCCACTCTCCCTAAAAAGCAATGGAAAAATATCCTCGGGTGAGGATTTAAAAAAAAAAAAAAGAACAGGACAGTCAGCTGGAGTAGCCTAGAGTGAAACTGAAAGAAATAGAAATACCTAGGCAACTGGAGCACTTTTATAATTAAGCTATTTGCAATCATTAGTTACCCCAGCCCCATTCTGGCCACTAGAAAGAGCTCAAACCAAACCTGAATCTCTTTTGACGTGACATCACTTCTCCGAGGTTCTGTGACTTTAAGTCGGTTGGTATTCCAAGGTTTCCGGGCTCCGGTCCTCAGCTGCCCTAAGTAAGAGGTGGCTTCGTTATCCTCTCTGATCCACTGTGCTCACCTCCCGGGGTTTGTGTCCACTGTACCTGGGCTTCTGCACAGCTCCGGAACGGTGGTGCCCAGCCGTGGGTCCCTTCCCAGCACTTGTTACATGTTCTCAGTTTCCACTCCTTTTGCTACTAGAGTGAGTCCCTGAGGCTTTTTAGCATCTTTCCCTTTGCATCTCAACTTTTCTCCTTAAAAAAACGATTTTTGAAAGATATATTTTAATTGATTTCAGAGAGGAAGGGAGAGGGAGAGAGAGATAGAAACATCAATGATGAGAGAGGATCATTGATCGGCTGCCTCCTGCACGCCCCTACTGGGGATCGAGCCCACAACCCAGGCATGTGCCCCTGACTGGAATCAAACCTGGACCCTTTGGGTCTGCAGGCTGACGCTCTATCAACTGAGTCAAACCAGCCAAGGCCTTAAAAAAAGATTTAAAAAAAAATTTTATTGCCTGGCCAGTGTAGCTCGGGGTTGAGCATTGACCTATGAACCGAGAGGTCACGGTTCAATTCCTAGTCAGAGCACATGCCCTGGTTGTGGACTCAATGCCAAGTGTGGGGCATGCAGGAGGCAGCTGATCAGTGATTCTCTCTCATCACTGATGTTTCTGGGTAAACTGGAATACACTGTACCATTGGTACATCTATGGTGTCTGTCAATGTCCATGTGTTGTCTGACTCCATAATTGACTGTGCATGTATAAACACTTTAATGTACTGAAGAGGTGCAACACACCTGGGGGAAAAGAATGGACAAAATGTAGGCACAAAATTAATAAGCCTTAATGAATATTTTAAAAATAAAGTATAGTCCATCTGGGAGAGGCATACATCTTGTTTTCATCCAGTGGGGCGCTCCACTCACTGCCTCACCGTTCTAACTTTCTTTACTAATTTGAAAAATTAGCCACTCTCTGTGGGGGTATGAACAGTGCAGGGAAAGGTCTATTGTATTTTGGATTCGCATAATTTGTGAATACTGTCTATAAATACTAGTATTTTTTTCTTTTTTTTTTTTTATATTTGGACTAGAGGCCCAGTGCACTGATTCGTGCACATTGAAAGGAAATTAATTAGACGGTGGCCGGCAGGGCAGGACTGGGAGAGATGGGCCCGACATACCCTGGAGCCAATCTCCTGCAGTCACACCTGGGGCAGCGCTGGGGCTTGAAGGGTGTCTGCGGAGTGAGCGGGGTCCCTCCGGCAGGTGGGGTCCCTTGGCCTGGCCTGCAGGGATCGGGCCAAAGCCGGAAGTCCGACATCCCCTGAGGGATGTAGTAGTGCACGAAGCGGCAGGCAGCCGGGAAGGAGCCTGGGCTGGGAACTGCCCCTGCTCATCCCGGCCCTGCCGCGCCTGCCACCGCCACCACTCGGTAGTGCCCTGCCATGGAGGTGGGAGAGGTTTACTCCACCGCAGCTGCTCTTGCCAGCATCTGGCACCCATCAGTCAGCTGAGCGGCGCTCCTTCTGTGGGAATGCACTGACCACCTGGGGCAGCTCCTGTGTTGAGCGTCTGCCCCCTGATGGTCAGTGCGCGTCATAGCAACCGGTCAAATGGTCGTTAGGCTGTTTAGTCACTCAGGTTTCTTTATATATATAGATTGATTTCAGAGAGGAAGGGAGAGGGAGACAGAAACATCAGTGATGAGATAGAATCATTGATTGGCTGCCTCCTGCATGCCCCACACTGGGGATTGAGCCTGCAACAAGGGCATATGCCCTGACCGGAAATTGAACCATGACCTCCTGGTTCATAGGTCGATGCTCAATCATTGAACAACACCTACTGGGCACTAGTATTTTCCTCAAAGTTGGAAGTTATATATAAGATCCAATAAAACTCAAGCAAACCAATAGTGTGATGTGTATAAATTTACTTTCCAAGAACTTAATCAGAGAGCTTAATCTGAAATGCATTCAAGAAGCAGCAACTTTTGGACTAAGCAATGTCTTCCTTAAGAACACTGTGTAGAAATATCCACTCTTTCAGTAAAACTTTGACCTTTCCTCAGCTCTTCCTCACCCTCCCCAAAATATCCTTAATAAGGCAAAGGGTTTTCTAGGAAACCCTGCCCTTTCTAAGTCCCCAGGCTATCTTCCTCTGTCAGCTCTAATCTCACGCAAACAGCCAGTGGCTATTCTAAAACAGAAGCAGCCGTTTCCCTCACAGGCATTTATTTTTTTCCTGAACAGAGATGTTCCTCCTTAATGTAGCCTTACTTGGAGTGGGTAGGGTGGGGTCTAGTTAAGCTCTTCTTATAAGAAATTTTAATGGTTGAAATAGTTTTTCCTAAACTTTCTTTTTTTAAATATCCCCTTTCTTGTTTTGTTTTGATTTTTTTTATATTTTATTGATTTCAGAGAGGAAGGGAAAGAGAAAGGGAGAGATAGAAACATCCATGATGAGAGAGAATCATTGATCGGCTGCCTCCTGCGTGCCCCCTACTGGGGATCGAGCCTGCAACCCCGAAATGGGCCCGACCAGGAATCGAACCCTGACCTCCTGGTTCATAGGTTGATGCTCAACCACTGAGCCATGCTGGCTGGGCAGTTTTTCCAAGCTTTCTACTCTTTTTCAAAAATTCACTAGTTATCCAATGCCCTTGCTTCTCAGAAGCACGTACTGCCCAGAACACGTGTCTCTATGGGAGGGAGCCATGGCGAAAGGATAGAGGAGCAAGTTGCACTGAGCAGAAACAGGAGTGGATGGAAATCAGAGGTTCATGGTTGCCTTGCATCCGGGGATTTGGTTCAAGAGAGAAGAGACTGACGCAGGCACGCTCATTTCTCTCCATCGGGCCTCACGGCGTAATACCTTTTTGACTCTTTGCATGGGGAAGGCGGTAGCATTTCGGAATCTGCAGCACAGAACTTGTTTGCACATCTTTGGACGATGCTCTGAATTGGCCATGAGCCGCCCTGGCCTTCTCCTCTGAGTGACTTTGAACGGACGCCCTGAGCCAGCGCATGCTAACGTGTCTTCCGCTGCGAGGAGAGAGAATACACGGACTGCAGAGCCGTGGTGTCAGTTACAGGAGCCGGAAATTCGTTGCCAAAAGCAGCCTGCTCCCCATCCCCTGGCTCCAGGGTTTAGGACACAGAGGAATGCTCGAGAAGGTGTGAGTCATGATGCCTCTGGGTGCTGGTGCTGGCACATCAGGGACGAGGCCCTGGGTGCTGCAGGCTGCTCGCATCTGGATGGAGTGGGAGCCTTAGCGTTTCCTCCACGAGCTTATTAATAGCAGAGGACTCGAGCGAGACGTGTGGGCCATGGATAGCCTTTGAGGAAATGAGCGATGCCCGCGCAGGCCTCTTCCCACGGGCTGTTGGGTCTCTCTGTGTCCTGGGGAAACAGATGTATTGATCAGATTTTTCGAGAGAAACAGCCCGCAGTGGGTTTAGCATGCTGGGATAGGATAGGCCAGGGGTGTGTTTTATGATAGCCCAGGAAGTCTGCCGCCAGAAGACTCCACGGACGGCTAACCTGAGTGGCTGTAACGCGTGGGGAATGTGGAATATGTCAGGGTTGATCTCTGGTTTAAATTCTCCTAGCCTCCAGAGGACTTGCATGCATGCATATGAGCATAACCAATGGACACAGATAGTAAGGGGGTAAGGGCATGTGCTGGGGGGTGGGAGTGGCCGGGGAGAGGTCAATGGGGGGAAAAAGGAGACATATGTAATACTTCAAACAATAAAGAATCTAAAATAAAATAAAATAAATATATAAATTCTCCTAGCCTCTTAGGTAACATTGCTGACTTTGGACATATCTTATTCAAAACCATTCTATTCCAGACTTTAAGGGGTCGCTGATGAAAATAGTCTTAAAGAGCAAGCACCCCCTACCCCTAAACCTCCAACACTGTAAAATAGACCAGAAATTAAAAGCACTCTGTGTAGCTATGAAATTAGAAAACAAAATATACATGATTAAAGATGGCAGAGAGAGAACATAAGCTGCATTATATTTATATACTAGTAGCCCTGCGCACGAATCCGTGCACCAGTAGCTCTCCGCCTGCTGCCCTGCCCTCCTGTAGCTCCCCCCGCAGCTCCCCCTGCCCTCCCCACTCCACATAGCTTGCTGCCCTGCCCCCTCCTGTAGCTCTCTGCCGCCGGCTTGTAGCTCGCTGCCCCACCCTCCTGCTGATCTGTGATCTGGTCGTTAAGCGGTCGGTTGTTACGGTTCACGGCGTAACAACCATTTGCATATTACATCTTTATTATATAGGATGTGTTAAGTTGCAACATTTCCTGTATTTTATTCCCTGACTGAACCCACCAACTAGGGAAACATGCGTAAGCGGGTGTGAATGTACACAATGAATGTACTGGCTCATACAATAACTGAGAAGTTTGGGGACCTGGCTTCAGGTGGAAGCTGGATCCAGCACCTCAAATGATGGCATGAGGACCCCCTTTCTCCATCTTTCAGCGCCAGCTGCTCTGCCTCGGCCTCCTCATCAGGAAGGTCCCTCCATGTGATGGTTCCTAGCAGTTACAGATTCATATCTTTCCCTTGGAAACCCCAGAAGAAAGCAAGTTTCTCTTTCCCAGTAGGTTCAGTCAAAGTCCTGGAATCGAATGTCAGGCTTGGGTCTGGGACCCAACCCTGAATCACCTGACTCAGTTACGGTAGCCATGGTGATGGAATGCACCTGATAGTTCTGGCTGAGTTGGCCACCCTCCCCAGGAGCTAAATGGACTGAAAGCAGATGAGGGGCTCACTCCCAAAGGAAATCGGTACAGTGTCATCAGAAGAGAAAAGGATAGGTAGGTGCTGAGCAGACAAAGCAACAGGTCTACACTTGAATGGGTTTAAATGTGTTGGGTTTATTTAAGGACATGAGACTTTTTTAAAGCAAGTCCTTTACACTCAAAGAGGGGTGGCCCCCTTAGGAAGCCATATGCTTATTCAAATCCTGCTGCCTTTTACTCAACATGTGGCTTTTTATGTTGTTGTTTTTAATGTATTTTTAAAATTGATTTTAGAGTGGAAGGGAGAGGGAGAGAGACATGGAAACATCAATGATGAGAGAGAATTATCGGTTGGCTGCCTCCTGCACACCCCACACTGGAGATCAAGCCTGCAACCTGGGCATGTGCCCTGAGCGGGAATCGAACCATGACCTCCTGGTTCATAGGTCAATGCTCAACCACTGAGCCACTCCACTAGGCTCAACATGTGTTTTTTTTTTTTTAATTCCACTTTTGGATTGAGTTAGTTTACAAACTATAAAATAAAATCTGTCTCATTGCTTTATAATTGCATAACATCCTATATAATAAAAGCCCAGCGACCATAACGGTGGAATGACCACAACGACTACTCAACCAGTCACTATGAGGTGCACTGACCACCTCTTGGTCCCTCCCCCTGGCCGGCAGGCTCCGATCACTGGATGGAGAACGGGGAACCAGGGTGGGTGGCAGGGGATGCGGGCGGCACCAGGCCAAGGCCCCTGCCCCCCCCCACCCCCCCGTCAGCCCACAGAGGCCGACCCGTGGTGGGGGTGGGGCTGGCGAGCGGGCAGGAATGGCCGGCCTCTCGGTCCCTCCCCCTGGCCTGCAGGCTCCCATCACCTGATGGCAAACTGGGAACCTGGGTGGGTGGTGGTGGGGGGGTGAGGCCGGCAGCCGACAGCCGGGGAAGATGGCCCTGATCGCAGGCTAGGCCTAGGGACCGTACCCACGCACTATTTCGTGCTTCCGGCCTCTAGTCTTTACATAAAATAGATTAGAATTCTTTCCCACTACTTGAAAAAGAGTAGGCAAAACAATGCAAAACAAAATTCCAAAAATGGAATTTGAAAAATGATCTAAGGAGAATAATTACTAGATGAAGACTAACTCCTTAGGGACCTACTTTGAAAGGGACAATACCCGTTTGGGTAGATCAGTCATTTTTCAGCAGATCCTTGCCTCTTTTTTTTTTTTTTAATATACATTTTTATTGATTTCAGAGAGGAAGGGAGAGGGAGTGATAGAAACATCAATGATGAGAGAGTACCATTGATTGGCTGCCTCCTGCACGCCCCCTATTGGGGATTGAGCCAGAAACCCAAGCATGTGACCTTGATCAGAATCGAACCTGGGACCTTCCAGTCTGCAGTCCAACGCTCTATCCACTGAGCCAAACCAACTAGGGCACAATCCTTGCCTCTTAAAGAGAACTTGACCTCACTGTGGTTCTGACTCTAAGTGCAAAAGGAGGCAGAACTTTTATGAGCTTATTCCTGAGACTGAGTTTCTCCCTGAGCATTTGCAAGACGCTGGTTAAATACTGAGGAACAACATGTCTACCACCCTAAGCATGGGGAGGCTGTGCGCCCTACCTTCCTGGTGCCAAGATCTGAGAAAGGTGCTCCTGGGCAGATGGCTGGACAGACTAAAGCATTAGTTTGCTGAGCCTCTGAGCTCGCTAATTAATTCTTCCGTTTACCAGGATTTAAAACGATTGTTCAGAAACAAGACATCCTTTCAAATAAATGCGAGGTGAAAGTCTCAACACGATATTGATTAAGATGGTTATTTCCAACAGGCGAAGGTTGTCATTCACTAACAGAACTGCCTTACGCGCCCTGTTTGGCTTTAATTAAGCTGTTTGCGGTTTGTAAAAAGATTAGCCACCGTGTTTCATATTCATGTTCTCCTCGGATTGTGATTTCCCGTGTCCCAGTTAAAACGGTAAATGGAATTTTACAGCGGATTTCATCTTGCAAGGCAGATACATAACATCATTGACATTTATTGCCGAGAAAGTGAAATGTGTAGGACTGTGACTTGGATGCCTTGGGTATTGAGAATTAAAAATGGTAAATTCTAGTTTCGACACAGCTGCCTACTATGTTACCACATGTCACCTAACTCCTGGATATTTCTTCCTCCCTGGAAAACATGAGACCTGAACACGGACCTCGCTCACGCAGAGCCGTGAGAATGAAGTAAGTGTCTATTACAAAGGAGACTGAGATCATGCAGTATTTTCACTCTACACAAGATTTTAATAAAGAAAATAAAGGCTTCAGGTTTTTATGGTATAGAATTCTTTGAATTTATTAGAGGAGTTTTGGGGCGGCCTCTTTTTATATTGGAATTCTGGTATTGAAAGTGGGTTATGTGTCAATGCAACCTGTGTAACTATTCGTGTAGGTCTATAAAGCAAATCGCAAGAGCATCTTTATAATAAGACAGGCTCTCTGAGTGTATAGGATTCCCTTAGAATAACAAGCACATTTTGAAGGATGCAATAATTTGGACAGGTTGCTATTTGAAAAAGGAGCACTATAATCCAAAGACCCGAGATCTAAAATAATTCGGGACACAATCTTTTTTTTTTAAACATATAGCATCAGATGCACATGATAAAAACAGGTGAGTGTAAATGAAGTCAAGACACATCCTCTCTTCTTATTCCGCGCCCCCTCCCTTTTTTTAATCATCATGAGCATCTCTCTTTGGGTGGGAACAGTAGAGAACATTTAGAAAAGCAGGTTCTTGTGTTCTTTTTTTTAAAAAAATATATTTTATTGATTTTTTACAGAGAGAAAGAGAGAGGGATAGAGAGCTAGAAACATCGATGAGAGAGAAACATCGACCACCTGCCTCCTGCACACCCCCCACTGGGGATGTGCCCGCAACCAAGGTACATGCCCTTGACCGGAATCAAACCCGGGACCCTTGAGTCCGCAGGCCGACGCTCTATCCACTGAGCCAAACCGGTTTCGGCTCTTGTGTTCTTTTAATCTGGTGATGTGGGAGGGGGAATTTGATGAGCATATCAAAGGTCTAATGGAGACTAGAGAGGAGGCTATTATCTTTATTAAATATACAAGTTGATGTAATTTTTGTAGGCTCAATAAAACTTATATGTTCTCTTAAGTTATGAAAATTATTAGAAAGTTGGATTATCAATCAGCAACTGGCAAACTAAGTGCCATTATTGTGATCTAAAACACTAAATTAGCTTCTGAATTATTCAACATTTTAAAATGATAACTACAGACTATGTAAAAGGAAAAACATAATACTTAAGATTTTTCCTGTATAGAATTCTTAAATTTTATTAAAGAGGTTTTGGGTGGGCTCTTTTATTTTTAAACTAGAGGCCTGGTGCACTAAATTTGTGCACTCGGGGGCGGGGGGTACCCTCAGCCCGGCCTGCACCCTCTCACAGTCCGGGAGCCCTCAGGGGATGTCCGACTAACAGCTTAGGCCCGCTCCCCACGGCTCAGGGCTTCTGACTGAGTGGCGCTCCCCCTCAAACCTGCTCTTCGCCCAGGGGTCCTATTTCTGTAAATATCATCACCATTCATCCAGTTGCCCAAGTCTGAAACCGAGAAATTATTCTTGATTCCCATCTCTTCCCGAACACCTACTGTATCAATCAGAGTTCACTCAGAAAAAGCCACCTGGAGATATTTGTACATTGCACATATATTTATCTATAGATGGACATGCATGTACGTATGTACAGGCACAGGTTAAGAGATTTGTTACAGGGGCCTGAGCTCACCCAATGTGGGCACTGGCTATGCATCTCTGAAAGGCTCTACTCTTTGCATCTGATGGCGGGGCTTCAAGTGCACAGGATGGGCAGTCAGGAAGGTAAGAGGGGTGTGAAGAGGAGGAGGATCAGAACAATCTGAAACTCATACACATGAGCTGGAGCCCCTTGGGACAAACTGAAACCCTGTGATGTCTCTGACCTTGAGGTGGTGGGAATCCTGCCCAGGCCTGAATACCCACTGCTGGACCCGGAGTGGGAGGGGCTGAAGTGGGATCCAGGCAGGACGGAGCCTCATGCATCCAGGTGTGAGAGCCTGCCTGTGCACTTAAAATAGCGACACTTATTAAAAATGTTAAGGGTTTATTTGAGCATTTATCAGTTCCCATCAGGCAGTGCCAAGCCGGAAGTGATCAGGAGCCTGGGACATTAGAGAGAAAGTACAGAAGCAAAGAAAGGGAAGTATTGGGTTGGCTACAGCTGAGAGCCTAGTTGGCTGTTTGTGATTGGCTGTCCTTAGAGCTGTGATTTTGTAGCCTTGCGGCTTTTACAAGATTAGGTTTGGGTTTGTTTATGTAGGCCTCCCGGAAGTTAGAGCCACCCCCATGGCTTAATTAATTCAACAACTTTCATCCTCTGAATCTCCCACAAGGATCTCTCTTGCGGTTCCCCTTAGTGGGGGATACACAGGAAAGGGAATTCTTGGTAGTTCAGCCCAGCCAAGGTGACACATTACAAAGCCACCACCTACATCACATCAGTCACCAAGTCCTGGTCATTCAGCCTTTTAGTCTCCCAATTGCATTCACTTCTCTCACCGCCACTGCCACCAGTGCTTACCAGCGCTATCCAAAGGCCATCTAACTCACCTTCTTGCCTCTCCCCTCAAATTGATACTCAAGTTGATCCTTTAAAATAAAACCTACTTAACAATTTTCAATAGCTAAGATCTGGAAACAGCCCAAGTGCCCATCAGTAGACGAGTGGATAAAAAAGCTGTGGTACATTTACACCATGGAATACTATGCAGCTGTGAAAAAGAAGGATCTCTTACCCTTTGAGACAGCATGGAGGGACCTGGAGAGTATCATGCTAAGTGAAATAAGCCAGTCAGGGAAAGACAAGTATCACATGATCTCACTCATATATGGAATCTAAGTAACAAAGTAAACTGATGAATGGAGTGGATCAGAGGCCTGGAAATGTGGAACAGAGTACAGAATCTCTGAAGAAAGGCAGGGGAAAGGAGATGGGGGCGGGGGCGGTAATCAACCAAAGACCTTATATGCATATATGTATAACCCATGGACACAGACAATAGGGTGGTGAAGGCCTGGAAGGGGGGTGGGGGGTGGGGAAGAGGACATATGTTAATACTTTCAACAAAAAAGAATTATTTAAAAAAAAAAAGATAGCCAAAACCGGTTTGGCTTGGTGGATAGAGCGTCGGTCTGCGGACTGAAAAGTCCCAGGTTCGATTCCGGTCAAGGGCATGTACATTGGTTGCGGGCACATCCCCGGTAGGGGGTGTGCAGGAGGCAGCTGGTCGATGTTTCTCTCTCATCGATGTTTCTAGCTCTCTATCCCTCTCCCTTCCTCTCTGTAAAAAATCAATAAAATATATTTTTAAAAAAAGATAAATAAAATCTCCTTAAAAGCCATCACTGCCCTTAGGAGAAAATGCCGCACCAATAGCCCCACTGCCCGCCTCTCCCCTCATTGACTGCCACTTGTCCTTGGGCGCTCCAACCTCCAAGGAACTTGCTCTATCAACCTCCAAGCGTTCTCTTACCTTAATGGTTTTAGACGTGCCACTTCCTTTTCTGCTAACACTTCCCTCCTTTTCTCCTTCCCTCCAAAGTTTTTCCTCCTGAGCTTGCTTCTTATTAGGTCAGGGAAGATCTTCCCCAAAGAAAGGGGAGGATTTGGTTGGCTACAGCTGAGAGCTGTTGGTGATTGGCTGTCCTTAGAGCTGTGATTTTTATCACCTTTTGGCATTTACAAGATTAGGTCTGGCTGTGCTGTTGGCTCCCATGGTGCCCTGTTCTGTCCTTGCAAAAGCACCCATCACATTGTGTTATTTATTTTTTAAAAAAATATGTTTTTAATGATTTCAGAGAGGAAGGGAGAGCGATAGAAACATCCATGATGAGAGAGAATCACTGATCGGCTGCCTCCTGCACACCCCCCGAGTGGGGATCAAACCCGAAACCCGGGCATGTGCCCTGACCACCGGCCCTCCTGGTTCATAGGACGACACTCAACCATTGAACCAAGCCGGCCGGGCGCATTGTGTTATTTGATGCTGATCTTTCCTTCCAAGCTCTTGGAAGGCAGGGACTATCTTAGTTCTTGTATTCTCAGAGGCTGGCGCAGATAAGTGTTCAATAAGTAATTGCTTATTAAGGCTTCTCAGAGAAGAGAGTGGAGCTGAAGGGGGCCCGCCCCTGGGCCTGGGTACCAAAGGGGGTAGAGGGGTCAGCTGCAAGGCTTTTGCACCAGTCGGAGGAGGGAGGGGACCAGCTGCTAGGAATTACAGAGCACACCCTGCCTTCCCATCCTTGCCGGAGACAGACTAGACAGATTTGTGGATGTGATGCTTGCTCTCATGGAATTTTATAGCATCTGGCACTGTCTGGGAGACAGGGAAGGTACCACTGGAGGAAACGTGTGTAAGATGAGGTTTGACAAATGAGTAAGTCTATCAGGGAGACAAGAGGGCGGGATTGGGGCCGAGGGGGAGTCGTAGAATTGTGCATGTGAGAGGTCTCAGCGTAGAGTTCACCGGGACCGGTGGGCAGAAGCCGGGGCCCAGGGAGGAAAGGCAGGACCGGACGTCATGACCCGCTCGGACGTGAGCTCCTCTCCCGTCGGGAAGGGGAGCCTCAGAGGACTGGGAGGCAGGAATGCACCTGCAGTTAGCATGTTGCAGAATCATCTGCCGCCACGGAGGAGATGGATTAGAAAAGATGAGCAGGTCAGGCTCTTTCAAGTTTTAAGGGGTAGAGACTTGCTTTCTTCGTGGGGGACTGCTGAAGGGCCTCCTGGGGAAAGTGGGGAAGACATGGAACCATGTCAACCCCTGCCCAGCCGGAGCGCGTGAAAATCAGAATAACGTTGTTCCTGGTCTGCCCAGGCCCGTGTGGCTTCAGGCCACCCTGGTGCCTCTCTGCACAGAGACACAGCTGCTCTCTGAGCTTCTCGGTGTGTCTCAGCAACCCAACGGGGAGGGTTTGATTGACAGCCAGTTTGAATCCGGTGTGAAACCGCCCGCCCTTACCCCATTTGGGCAGGTCTCTGATGCTGGACCTCCTCCTAGGCCTGTGATTGGCTGCTTTGGGTCAGATTCTTTCATCAGTGTGGCCATTGTGGTTAGAGCCATAAACTATGTGGCTTAAAGCCCTAAAGTAGGCAACACTACAATGAGATTCCACCCTACACCTGTTAGACGGGCCATTACCAACAAGAGACAACCACTATGGAAAGCAGTCTGTCGATTCCTCAAAAAATTAAGAATAGAGCTACCATACGACCCTGCAACCCCTCTCCTGGGTTTAGACCCAAAAAACTCGAAATCAGGTATTTGCAAAGATACACGCACCCCTATGTTCATTGCAGCATTATTTATGGTGGCCAATACATGGAAACAACCAAAGTGCCCTACAGTAGAGGGCTGGATAAAGAAGACGTGGTACATATACACAATGGAACACTGCTCAGCCATAAGAAAAAATGAAAACAGCGCCATTTGCAACAACATGGATGGACCCTGAGAACATTATGCGAAGTGAAATAAGTCAGTCAGAAAAAGCTACGAACCATATGATTTCACTCACATGTGGGATATCAAACTTAAACTTATGAACACAAACAGCAGAGTGGTGGTCGCCAGAGGGAAGGGGGTGGGGAGAGAAGGGGGTCCCCATTATGGTGACAGGAGATTGGACTTTGGATGGTGGTGGGCACATGGTGCAATGTACAGATGTTGTAACACAGAAACCCACACATGAAACCTATATGTTCCTGTTGACCAATGTCACCCCAGTAAATTTAATTAAAAATAAATAATAATAAATAAATGTAATAACCCCCTAGGAAGGGGCGTGTAGGTGTGGCAGGCACTGTCAGGCTTCTCAGAGAGGAGAGAGGAGCTGAAGAGGCCCATCCCTGAGTCTGTGCACCAAAGGCGGTAGGGGATCAGCTGAAAGGCTTTTGCACCAGTCAGAGGGGGTGAGGGCAACGAAGACAGAGGCCATGTGTATACAGAAGGGGTGAATTCGAACGTATATTGAGGAGGCAAAATTGGTAGGACTTGGGGGCATGAGAAAGCATGACCCCTAGGCAGAAACAGGCTGGTTCTATGTAGTAACATTCAGGGTGTCAAGAAGCATAGGAACAGAAGTTGATGTAGTGTGTGTGTGTGTGTGTGTGTGTGTGTGTGTGTGTGTGTGAGACAGGGCAGGGGGCGAGGGGAAAGGAGGCACGTTGGGTATGTTTGCTTTGCAGGCATCTATAAGACCCCAAGATTGACGGGCCCAAAGGCAGCTGCTGAATGGGTCTGGAGAAGATCAGGGTTGGCTATATCATCAGCGCATTCGGGAGAAAGTTCAAAGCAAGAGAATGGATGGATCAGCTAAGGAGCATGTGCACAATGAAAGAGAAGCAGTCTGGGAGAGCCAAGGTGGACAATTCAATGGAGACTGAGATGAAGTACCATCTCAGATGAGAAAATCATGACGCAATCAAAGCACGAATGTGTTGGACACTGATGAGGCAATGTATCACCTAGTCCTGGAGTGTATTTAATAATAATAATTATGTTCATGTCTCAGATTTCTCTCCCGATGCTTCTTGCAAGATTTGGATGATGTCTGAAAACGAATTGTATCAGGTATTCACATCACTGCAGCTTCTCTTTAGACTGGACAGGACTTGGTGTGCAAGTGCATTGAATGGATTGGAGAATTAAATTTGGGTAATTTAAAAAAATATATTTTATTGATTTTTTTTTTTTACAGAGAGGAAGGGAGAGGGATAGAGAGAAACATCGATGCGAGAGAAACATTGATCATCTGCCTCCTGCACCCCCACTACTGGGGATGTGCCCGCAACCAAGGTTCATGACCTTGACTGGAATCGAACCTGGGACCCTTCAGTCCTCAGGCTGACGCTCTGTCCACTGAGCCAACCAGTTAGGGCAAAATTTAGGTAATTTTTAGCTATTCTTTTTTTTTCCATATTCACCACCACACTGTGGACTCTTTTCATCTTTGTAATCCCAGAACACAGCACATGTGCCTTACGTGGAGTAGATAATAAGCAAATACTTGTAGAGTTGCCCAGCCGGAGTGGCTCAGTTGGTGGAACATCATCCCATGAACCAAAAGATCACCAGTTTGATTCCCGGTCAGGGCACATGCCTGGGTTGCAGGAGGCAGCCAATTGATGTTTCTCTCTCACATCGATGTTTCTCTCTCTCTCTCTCTTCTCTCTCTCTCTCTCTCTCTCTCTCTCTCTCTCTCCAATTAAAAGCATATTTTAAAAAAGAAAGTATTTAAAATATATACTCGTAGAGTAAATGAATGAGTGAATGAATGCATGGGCATTGGTGTCACATGACTAATGTCCCCTGAACCCATTATCCTACATTTGCTGAGGTTCCGGATAGGCTCTGATACAGGGAGGAAACAAGCACCGGAAATCCACTCGGTCCCTCCAGGAGCTTTAAAAAGAGAAACCTGACTTTGACAGAAACAGTGATTATTATGCATTGCAGCCACTCCACTGGGCAGAGCGTGCCTGAAATGCCCAATGGAAATGCTATGTCTAACACATTTATATAAAAATTTGAAATTTTATTGCATAGCCACAATCTTGTTCATTCCATTTACAGGAAACACATCCCTTGTTATAAAAATAAACTCTTTTTTTTTTTTTCTGTTAAGAAACAATTCATCCTGATTCTTGAGCTTCCAAATCAAATGGTCCAGCCTGGCCCTGGCCGAGTAGCTCAGTTGGTTGGAGCATCGTCCCGAGGTACCAAGGTTGTGGGTTCCAGTCAGGGCACATACAGGAATCAACCAATGAAGGCACAACTAAGTGGAACAATTAATTGATGTTTCTCTCCTTCTCTCAATCAATAAATTAAAGGGTCCAGCTTGGTGACTATCTGATTATGGCTAGGAAAAAACAAAAACATACTTTCACAAAATTTGCTTTCAGGCTGAGCAAAATAGCGGAGATCTGCGATTCTTAGGAACCTAAGTGGTGAGATTTTTATCCCGTGACCCTTTCCCAGCGGGAGCAGATCTCTCTGGAATGAGCTAAGCTTCGGCAGGTTCTCAGATGGAGCTGGGATGCAGAGAAACTCACAGCTAATAGAAATAGAAGCGAGCAGACGAATCCCACACTCCTGGCAAAGAGCAGCAACTGAAATCACGGTGTGGCCTCCTGAGAAACGAAACCTTGCACCTCCCTCCACCTGAGGAAAATGTCACATGTCCCCTTTGATAATATCCGAACAGCCTGTGCGATTTTATCAAGAGAGGAAATCTGCAGAATTCTCTAGTTTACTTCTCTCTCTCTATTTTTTCTGTTTGCTCGGTAAGTGAATTCATTGTAAGATGATGAGGGAACAGAATTCAAGTGCCAAACCATTTTTCATCAAAACCCTGAGTGGTCCCAGAGCCTCTCAGCATTGGAGATGATCCCCAGCCTTACGAATAGCTGCTCACACGCTCCAACCAAAAAGTATGATTCTGTGCTCGAAGACTAGAAGTAATTTTGTCTGAATACATCTTTGTGATCATACTTACTCAAGGTTGAAAGGACTAAACTATTACTAAACACTGGCCCAACGACCGGCATCAGTTTAGAGGAAATTTCCTACTTTGCAATAAAAGGAAATCTAAGGGCAATGGAATGATTTGTTCAATAAACTAAATGACTATATTTGCAGACTGTTGTTTATTCTCTGATTTTTATAGTTATCCGGCTTTCCCCCCCCGCCCCATGGGAAGATAACCCTTTTTAAAAGAATAAAATTTTTGTGCCCAGCCGGTGTGGCTCAGTGGTTGAGCATCGACCTATGAACCAGGAGGTCACGGTTCAAATCCCAGTCAGAGCACATGCCTGGGTTGTGGGCTCGAATGCAAGAGGCAGCCAGTCAATGATTCTCGCTCATCATTGATGTTTCTTTCTCTCCCTCTTTCTTCCTCTTTGAAATCAATAAAATTATTTTTTAAGTAAATAAATAAATAAAAATTTTTGTGATAGTTGATTTTTTTTTTAAATTTTGGGGGGAAATTGATGCCCTAAACTGGGAACTGCTGACCCAGCCCAAACCTCTGTCTAGCATTTGAATCCCCTCCTCAGTTCTTCAGTGGCCATTCCGCTTAGCCTTTGCCCAATCGCTGTCCGAAATGGAATAGGCCCTTTCCCGGAGAACAGGCATCAGGAGAGAATGTTCTGAGAACGCTCTCGAAGCCTCTAGAACTCTCATCATTGGGGTCGTATCTCTCTACAAACCCCGCTCATGGCCCTGCTCCACATGAGGTGCCTGGGGGGAGGTAACTAATCAGAAATGTGTAAAGTTGCTTCGTTTCCGGTGTGATGTTTTAGATTATTTGAATGATCCTCTTTATGTACTTGATTATCAAAGATATTGTTAATATGAAAAGAGCTTTGTTGAGGTGAGTTACTTCCAGTTTCTACTAATGATGTTTTCAGTTTTAATTCGTTAATGAAATGAAAGGCTAGAAGGAAAAACACTGAAACACATGGTGAATGTATTACAACAGTATGAACTGGCACTCACGGGGAAATAGGTGACAATGCCAAGTGGCCATCCTCTGAACGGTGATCCTTAATCCTGACAGCTGGTACATCTCTCAGTCCTTGTATTAAATTCTCATCATAGTTCCCAACCCTTACATTGCAAGGTATTTTGCAGTTTACAAAGCTGGTTGCCATCATGGTGTCATGCAATCCTGTGATAATCTTGTGATATAGTGAGGGCAGGGTTTTCCCCTTTACTTTAGAGATGGAAAACCAGAGCTCAAAAATATTAAGTCACTTGCTCAAGGTCCAGCAACGTGTAAGTAACAGGGCCAGGGTTTAATCCTAGATCCTCTGACTCTATGTCCATAGCCTTCCCAGCAAACCAGGAAAACCCTTGCATCTGGGTACAAGGATTAATCCTTTCCTCTTATCTTCAAGTTTGCTACCATCTGATGTTAAATCCAAAGAGAAGGTACATCAAAGACATGATCGATGGTGCATCTCTGGTAAACAGACTTTGAGATCCATTTGTTCTATCTAAAGAGAGTCAAACAAACAGCCTTCTACTGTTGTGTGTACAAATGAGCCCTCGGTAAATATTGTTGATAGACTTCTGTGACAAAGTTAGCAACTAAGAAGTCATGATACTTCTCACTTGGTACAAATGAGAAGGCACTTCAGTAAAAACTCTGGAGATATTTACATCTATCTCTATCTCTATCTCTAGCTATATCTATATCTATATCTATATATCTATATCTATATCTATATCTATATCTATTTATATCTATATCTATTCAAAAGTAGGTTTACAGTATATTCTTGTACTATTTAGTAATTATTGTATTATTTATTTATAATATTTGTCTTTTTCCATACAAACAACTATAACCCTACTTTTGCCAACCCCTGTCTATGTGGCATATAGAATTTCTCCCAACTCAGCTTATGATTTTGAGCTTTTGTTTCATATTTTTCTCTCACAAGACTGAACAGTCACAGCAATTAGTATTCTGTGGGCAGAAACCCATCTTTAGCTGCGATGGCAGAGTCCAAACAGCCTAAGCCAGAATCCGTACGACAGGAGCTCGGTTCTGTTCATGTATTTATCCTAAGCGCAGGCGGCCTCTGTAACTCCTGGCTTGGGATTGCAATTCTAAGGGCAGGATGACCATTTCTGCAAAGGAACATGGCTATTTGTCGTCTAACACCTAAAGCTGCTACACACACGACTACGAACTATAGAGTTAGAGGAGCGTTTTACCTGCTGGTTCTAACACGTCAGCTACGTTCAACAGTTCCTCAAGGACAAGAGAGGATGCAAGCTGGCTTTCTATCAAGAAGCGAACTCCAAATAGACAAGAGAAACAAAAGCAAGAGCAGGACTCCCAGATAAAAAGAGCCCTTGTTAGTGGACTGAAGCCGTTGCTACAAATAGGACAGCGGAAGGAGCGCTGGGAGGGGGGAGAGCGAAGCAAGGTCAACGAAGGATGATATCAATAGAACATCTCCAAATAGCACAGAATGCAGCAAGAAGGAGCAGCAGATGTCAGCCCAGCCCAGTGTCAACCCCTGTGGAGCTGCGCAGAAAGACTTGGAAGGAAACAGCATCACTGCAGTTGGTATTAGGAGTGAAGAGAGAGCAGATGATACCTGCCTCCCCATGAAATGAAAGCCACGACTTGCCACTGGCCACCACCTCCTCTCCCTTCCGACGGGCCCCCTTCGGGCTTCTCGTTTTTTATTTCTCTCTCTGTGTCACAGCTTGACTCCCCCTCCTGTCCTTTTGCTTCCCTTTCTTCCTCCAGACGCTCTTGCCACCGACGCTCACTCTGATCCTCACCCCACTGGCTGTGTCTTGCCTGTGCCACCAGGTACCCCTGGTTCCAGATGCTTAGCCTGGCCCCAGCCACGCTCCCGGGCTGATGATGCATAACCAGGAGGGTATGTGTGCTGCAGGCCTCAGAAAGTTCCCATCGTGAGCTCAGACGTTACTGGCAGGGGCTGCCGCTCCTCCCGGTGGAGGGGAGCCAACACGGGAGAAGAGAAGTCTGTTTGCAGAGTTCACCTCCCTTCATTTCGGTGAATGGATGTGGGTGGTGGAAAACTTCGTTTCTTAAGAACTGCCTACATTTCATAATTATTTCATTTTTCATCCGCTCACAGATGGCTTTGCCCGGAGTGTAAAAATCGAAGAGCCAATATCAAATGATGCTACCTTTGCTCTGGCACTTCCATTTACCATTTCAAACGTTGGTTTTTTTTCAGAACCTTGGAGAGCATCTTGCTCAGCCCTCCATTCCCCCCCCCGCAGGAGCCAGTTTCAAGAGGAGGCTGATTTCTCCTGCAAAAATATGAAATGAGAAATAACGGGATAAGTTGACAGTGAAACTACTGAATTTTGTAACACAAGTGCCTTGTGCAGTAACCTACTTTTGCAGTTCAAGTTTCTGTTGTATAGCGATGCCTAGTTCTAAAGAGGGGGGTTTGGGGTCAATACGAGGTGGGTTCAAAGCCAGGTTCTGCCGATTCCTAGTTATGTATGTAACCTTGGGCGATCTCCCTAAGCCTTGCTCTTCCCGTCTGTAAAATGGATCTACCAATAGTAGCTGCTTCGCGGGGTCGTTCTGGTGATGACACGGGATAGTGCACGCAATACCGTGAGCACATAGCAGGCACTTGCTGCTTTCTCCATGCTTTTGAGCGAGTTGGTTCTGACCTAGTTGACAACAGCTTGGGCTCTCAGGGGAGTTCTCTTCCGGGACAATGACATCCTCAGGAAGTAAGGAAGCAGCCCAGTCCCACCCTTGTCCGTTTCATGTTCTGGAGTAGGCGCTGCAGTTTAACTCATCGATCACCCAGAACCTTCTATTCTGCCTGGTCCACCTGTTTGCCCATGGTGTTATCAGCTACTGGTAGTTTTTTCTTGCTTTTCCTTGTGGCTGTTCCAGAGACGACTGGACCATACATTCCTTTGTTCCTTACATATATATTTATTGGACATCTATTTAGTATCAGCATAGTGCTGGAGAGATGGTGGTTTCTGTAGCCCTTCTGGAAATTCTATACACAGTCTATTATCCTTTTAATATTTATTTTTGTTTTTGCTAAAACCAGTTAGTCAGAACCAATGGACACAGACAACAGGGGGGTGAGGGCATGAGTGGGGGCGGGGGGGTTGGGGGGTAATGGGGGCATAAGGACACATATGTAATACCTTAATCAATAAAGAAATTAAAAAATAAAATAAAACCAGTTAGTCAGTTTCAGTTATTGTAGCTAAGAATCTTGACCTCCTCACCAGAGAGTCAAATCCAGATTCATATTTGAAATCTCAGTGACTGTAGACAAGTGATGTATCATATTCTCTATAAGCCTCAAGCTTCTTATCTATAAAATGGAAATGACGCCTTGCCATACTAGCAGTCAGCAGCTGTGCGTCGCTGCAGATTGCCCAGGACCAAACCAGAGAGGGTCGGACCTGCATTACCACCATTTGTCCACCATCCAGAACTGAAATATCATTGCTGACATGTACACCTAAGGAACTGTTTGACATTGCAATTGGGACTCAAAAGAACTGTTGGCCCAGAAAGAAACTCACTACAGACTGATTCATTTGCCTCTCAGCATAACCATTATTGCTTGTCTCATTTTCTGTTCTTATATGTGTATTTCCAGTAGCACATGATCTCACTCATCTATGGGAAATCATGAACAACATAAACTGATGAACAAAAACAGACCCGGAGACTGGGAAGCATCGATCAGACTGTCAGGCCTCAGAGGGAGGGTAGGGAAGGATGGGTGTGTGTGTGTGGGGGGCGGGGAGAGATCAACCAAAGGACTTGTGTGCTTGCATATAAGCCTAACCAGTGGTCACAGACAACAGGGGGGTGGGGGCATGTGTGGGGAGGGGTTTGGGATGGGAATGGGAGGATGAGGACAAATATGTAATACCTTAATCAATAAAGACATTTTTTAAAAAGAATATATATAAAGTGCTTACCATGTCATACCTAGACCGTAGATGCACAATATATGTTAGCTCCTACTAACATTTGAAAAGAGTAAATTAGAACCTAATAAAGATGGCAAAACTGGTGAGTGAAGCTCTTGACTGTAACACAGGCTACTCGAGCATGAAAGAAAATGACCACATTTATTTTAAATTATTTCAGTGACTGAGAATATGACTGAACTATAAGGAGGCAGGCAAACTTTGGGCCAGAAAACTGTAATTTCTTTCTGTGTTCCAATGAGGCTTTCAGATACCAATGGTTTTAAAAAAAAATCTCAAGTAAAGAATATATCAGAATGATTGAATTTTTAAATTTCAACTTGATATTTTAGCAACACATATACACTGATATAGAATCCGTAGGTATGAGAGCCCTCAAAAATCATTACAAGTTATGGCTAGCTGGTATGGTCCTATACATGCAAAATTCATATTCACCTCTCCTGCTTGCAAATGCCTTCATTTATAATTCTCACAATATTCCCCCAAAGAATTCAGTGCCCAACTTTGCATCCTAACTATCTTTTACTCATGCCTTTATTATCAAGAATGTGTGTCATGGCCAATAGCCACCAAAACCAATGGGCTTTGTATTGTTTATGTCTAAAATCAGATTGGACCAACAATAGAAATAAATAAATAAAATAAAATCAGATCAGACCAAATGTTAGTCTTTTGGAGTATTTCTTCATGAGGATCATAAAGACATCCTACCTTATAATAGACAAATATGCAAATTGACCGCACCTTTGCTATGCCCAAGCCACGCCCACCAACCAAGCCACGCCCACCAACCAATCAGGATGAGTATGCAAATTACCCCAACAAAGATGGTGGCTAATTTGCATACCAAGACATCGTAGAAAGAAGCCAAGAGATGCTGAAGGGAGCAAAGCTGTGGAGAAGCAAGCAAGCCAGGGGGAGGAGAAGGGTGGAGCGGAGGCAGGGCCGGGGGAGCAGGAAGGAGAGCGGGGCGGGCTGGTGGAGAAGGTGGGCGGGGGACAAGGGAGGAGCGGAGGCGGGGCGGGGTAGAGTGCAGCAGGAAACCCTATTGCAGGATTTTTCCTGCAACGGGAACGCTAGTAGAGATATAACTAATATGACAATCTTTCGCTTGGAATCAACATCCTTCAATACTCCTTTTTAAAAATTCCAAATTTCCATGCAAATGACTGCTTTATAGTTTTACATGGCTATTGTTTTTTCCCTATTATTTTATTGTGTGCCATAAATTGTGCTTAATTATTGATTATCTAAATAATTCTGCTAAAGCATTTTGGAAATTCTACAAATGCCCTGACTTTAAGCAAAGTAACTCAAGTGTTAATTACCCTGGAATTAATCAGAGAGCCAGCATTCTTAGTGGGCAGCCGCTAGTCTTCACCAAGCCAACCTCCTCTCCATAACTAGTCACCACACCAAATGAGCTTGATTAGTAAAAGCCCTAAGATGTACAAACAAAACCCGGAGCATGAAGATTTAAACAGGTGCAAGAGTGGGTTGTTTGGAATGAAAGTCTTAGCCTACTACCCATGTAGAGATATTTCTAACAGAAAAGACAATTTATTTTTTAGGACAGGGAGATGGAGCAGTAGCAACAAACCAACAGTAAGAAGTGAAATGGCAAGTGGTTAAAAAAAGAACCTTAAGGATAGACTCACAAAAACTATGAAATAAATTCCCAGGGAAAAGCGTTTCCATTTAACTAAGAAACTTGTCTTGAGGGTTTGGTCCATAAGAAACACCCTTCTAAACTCAACATTCGTTTTGGATTCTTTTTTAAAACCGATTATCATGAAAACAAACAAACAAAACACAGGCTGCAGGTCAACATTGTGTAGGAATCATTGCAATGGACTTACAGGTTTTACCTT
Organism: Eptesicus fuscus; assembly: GCF_027574615.1. NCBI lineage: Eukaryota > Metazoa > Chordata > Mammalia > Chiroptera > Vespertilionidae > Eptesicus > Eptesicus fuscus. The sequence continues at coordinate 13,419,982 of NC_072496.1, forward strand.
TGAGCATCAACAAACTACTTGGTACTTCAGTGAACAGCATGTGTTGTGAGTCACTTCGGTATAGTTAGGGGTTAGACTATCAATTTATTTCTTTTTTTAAAAAATATGTTTTTATTTTTATTGATTTTTAGAGAGGGAGGAAAAGGGATAGAGAGGTGGAAACATCCATAAGGAACATCCATCAGCTGCCTCCTGCACTCCCCCTACTGGGGATCAGGCCCGCAACCCAACATGCGCCCTGACTAGGAATCGAACCAGTGAACTCTTGGTTCATGGGTAGATGCTCAACCACTGAGTAACATCAGCTGGACTATCACTTAATTTCTTAGCTTTATTTGAAATCATAATTTTTATTAAAATTGCTAATGGAAGATCACCTAAATGTAGGAACTGTGTTTGTGTATTAACTCTAGCAATTGGTTCTCATTATCCTGAAATTCTCGAAAAAAAAGAGACAATTTTTTCAAAGAGTGAAGTCACTGGTTTGAAATACCACGTTTCCTATTTCATTAACGTGGTCATGTCTTTTAAAACTCTCATCACTGGATAAGAAGGCAGTTACACTTTCATTTTCTGCTTCTAAGAAAAGTTTAGATTCCCACTTTCCTTTCTGTGTTAGCTCTTGATCTTTTCTGTTCCTTTTATTTTGAGATTTCTTTTAGTCAGGTGCTATCCCTTTTACTCCAGCGCTCATATTTCTCCCCTTTATTCCTGTTATTTGACTTATTTTAGAAGTGTGGTTTGAAAATACCCACTCCCTTCAGACAAATTCCTTTCTTTAAACACGAGAAACTTCTTCAGGGTAGTGATCTGTCAAAATAGTACGCAGGAGGTAAAGGCAGCGCAGCTGTTATTTATCAATGAGAACTGCGTGTCGACTTGTGTAGAAAGATTTGAAAATTACCCCTAAGGAACAGTGGGAGTCTACGCTGAATACAGATATGAATCCATGTCAGCATGATTACTGGGGAGAGGATTCATTCAAATGCAATGCTTGGCAAGACAGAAAGAAAAAAAATATGGCATAAAGAAATACTTGGTAAATTCTCCTTGTTTGTAACAGCCTATTCTGTGAAGTGTGTAGATTTTAAAAAAGAAGACTTCATTATGTATGGCATTAAATATCAAAAATGAGACAAAATGGGAGCTCTGTCAGGTCTGTGCAACTCTCAAGTGCTTACTTTTTTATTTTAATTTTATTTTTTTTGTTAATCCTCACCTGAGGATATTTTCTCATTGATTTTTAGGGAGTGGAAGGGAGTGGGGAGAGACAGAGAGAGAGACACACACACACACATCAATTGGTTACCTCCCTCGAGAGCCCGTATCAGGGCCCCACCAAGGCCAACGATCGAGCCTGCAACCAAGGTATGTGCCCTTGACTGGATTCAACCCGGGGACCCTTCAGTCCACAGGCCGATGCTCTATCCACTGAGCCACTCTGGCTGGGCGAGTATTTGCTTTTTTTAAAAGGGGACTTGCTATAGTAGCAAATGAAGTGGCACTGTAGAGAGAGCCTGTTGTGTGTTGAATCCTCTTCACCTGTTCTAGCCCATGGCTCTCACCATCTGTAATGTAGACACTGTTACCCTCCTCTACAGCCGAGGACCCTGAGGCTCAGACGCGTGGAAGAAATTGCCAACGTGCAAACCTGGGAAGGAAAGGAACGGGGACTTGAATGCGGGACCACCTCCCTCCAAAGTCCATCCTCTTTCTGGCTGGCATTTATATCTAATCTTGCCCACAGGCATTTATATCTAATCTGTGCACGCAGTGTCCTCTTGAGTGACTTTAATTCCATTCCAGCTCTATGTTTGTGTCATCAGGAGGAAGCATTCGTCAGGCCCACCTTAGTCATCTCCACGCGGGTGCTACTGTGAGAAAGTGAAGACTCAGTGGGGAAAAGCAATTGAGTGCTCCCCATGTGGTGGGACCACGCTGAGGGATGAACTTCAACTATTTTAATTCATCTTCAAAGTAGCCACGGACTCATTAGTTGACTAAGCAAGTATTCATTCAATACATACACTGAGTGGCCAGATTATTATGATCTCTGAACGCATAATAATCTGGCCACCCAGCATATATATATATATATATATATATATATATATATATATATATATATATACTAGAGGCCCGGTGCACAAAATTCGTGCACGGAGGGGGGTTGTCCCTCAGCCCAGCCTGTACCCTCTCCAATCTGGGACCCCTTGAGGGATGTCCAACTGCCCGTTTAGGCCCGATGCCACCGGGATCGGGCCTAAATGGGCAGTCGGACATCCCTCTCACAATCCAGGACTGCTGGCTCCCAACTGCTTGCCTACCTGCCTTCCTGATTGCCCCTAACCGCTTCTGCCTGCCAGCCTGATCACCCCCTAACCACTCTGCTGCCAGCCTGTTTGCCCCCAACTTCCCTCCTCTGCCGGCCTGGTTACCCCTAACTGTCCTCTCCTGCAGGGTTGATCACCTCCAACTGCCCTCCCTTGCAGGCCTGGTCCTTCTCAACTTCCCTCCCTTGCAGGCCGGGTGCCTCCCAACTGCCCTCTCCTGCTGGCCATCTTGTGGTGGCCATCTTGTGTCCACATGGGGGCAGGATCTTTGACCACATGGGGGAAGCCATATTTTGTGTTGGAGTGATGGTCAATCTGAATATTACACTTTTATTAGATAGGATAGAGGTCTGGTACAGGGGTGGGGGCCAGGTGGTTTGCCCTGAAGGGCATCCCGGATCAGGTGGGGGTTCCCTTGGGGTGTGGGGCGGCCTGAGCGAGGGGCCTGTGGTGGTTTGCAACGCAAGCGGAGGCCCTGGCAACGCAAGCAGAGGCCCTGGTATCTGGAATTTATTTTCCTTCTACAATTGAAACTTTGTAGCCTGGAGCGGAGCCAAGCCTGGGGCTCCCTCCGAGGCTGGTAGCCATTTGTGTTGGGGTTATAATTGAAACTTTGTTGCCTTAAGTGGGTGGGCCTGGCCAGGGTGTGCAGAAAGCTTTGCTTCCCCTGTTGCCAGGGGCAACCCTGGCCTGCTCTCTCAAGCTCCATTCTGCCGCCATTTGTTTGAATTTGTTTACCTTCTATAATTGAAACTTTGTAGCTTGAGTGGAGGCTTAGGCCTGGCAAGGGCAGGAGGAAAGCTTGGCTTCCTCTGTTACCTAGGAAACCTTGCTCTCTGTGGCTGTAGCCATCTTGGTTTGGGTTAATTTGCATACTCACTCTGATGGGATGGTGGGCGTGGCTTGTGGGTGTGTCGGAGGTGTGGTCAATTTGCATATTTGTCTATTATTAGATAGGATGAGGCCCAGGCCTGGTGCATGAATTTGTGCATGGGTGGTGTCCAGCCAGCCTGGCCAGGGGAAGGGGACATGGGTGGTTGGCCGGCCTGCCTGCTGGTCGAACTCCTGGTCGAGGGGACAATTTGCATATTAGCCTTTTATTATGTAGGATATACACTGAGTGGCCAGATTATTATGTGTTCAGAGATCATAATAATCTGGCCACTCAGTGTATGTATTGGTGCATTATGTGGTCCATGTGCAGGCTCTGGGGATACAGTAGTCCCCAGCATAGACAAGATCCTTGCCCTCACCCAGCTCATGTTCTAGAGGGGAAACAGACAAGAAGCAAACAAGACACATGGGAGCATGAGTTACTGTCATGACATTCCAGCTGGGGCTGGAGGAAAAGGAAGTAAAAGCAGGTGGAAATTGGAGATGCAAACAGAGGCCATGTGGGTGCTAGGCCCTGAGGAGAGAGAAGGTTAGGAAGAGGTCTGCGAGGCTGAGTGATGGCTTAGGCCGCATGCCAGCGGGTGACCTAAGAGAGGAACCTGGTGATGGGGGTTGAGAGGAAGGGAGGAATGAAGGACTCCTTGGTTTTGGTGTAAGCTACTGAGTAGATGGATGGGAGAGCCACCTACTGAAATGTGGGTGACTAAGGGGAGCAACAGGTTTGGGGAGAAAAATTAACAGCTGTGTTTGGATGTATGAACTTTGAGATACTTATTAGACCCTCAATGAGAGATGATGGGGCATTTGGCTCTATAAGCCTGGAGCTTGAAGGAGGGGGTTGATATTACATATGGTTTTAAAAAAAGACAAGTTCTTAGCCTGGCGGCTGTGGCTCAGCGGTTGAGTGTTGACCTGTGGACCAGGAGGTCACAGGTTGATTCCTGGTCAGGGCACATGCCCAGTTTGCAGGCTCAATCTCCAGTAGGGAACATGCAGGAGGCAGCCAATCAGTGATTCTCTCTCATCATTGATGTTTCTCTCTCTCTCTCTCCTCCTCTCTGAAATAAAAAAAGATATATATTAAAAAATAAAATAAAAAGACAAGTTCTTATATAGTCATAGGTGTGTTTCTTTATTAACGTATTACACTACAAGATCTTGCAGTGGGTCTAATAAGTACTGTAATTTTGAAGTTGTGATGAAGCATAAATGCTATTTGGAGATATCTGCAAGACGAGTGTAATATCAAACTCGTGTGATTTCTACTGCTGCTCAAGATTCTAAAAGTCTTGCTAATACAGGTGTGACTTGTTCCATTAATGAAAATACAGATGCAATATTTTCCCAATTAACTTCAGAAAACTCCTGAATTTTCTCCACGGACACCTCTTCTGGTAGAACCAGGGACCTAGCAAAGATGGGGGCTCATGGAGGCTGGTTTGTGGAATTGGTGGCTTCTGTTTTCCTCGAGGGAGGCGAGGTCATCAGCTGAGAACAGGAAGAGAGGAAAGGAGTAAGGAGGTGGGAAAAGATAAGGACTATGAGCAATGCAATGTCAGTTCCCATATGGGGAGTAAATGTTTAGGGAAGAGCAGTAGGCTCGCGGGGCTATACAGAGCTGTCATTAGGCACATGGTCTCAGAGAGAGAGAGAGAGAGAGAGAGAGAGAGAGAGAAGCACGTGGTCTCAGAAGGCCATCTTCTGTGGTTTGCATTCAAGCTCTGTCACTTTTTTTACTATGTGATCTTGAGAATGTTACTTAATGTCTATTAGCCTCATTTCCTTATCTCTAACATCAGGATAATAATTGTACCTACCACACAGAGTTGTAGTCAGAATTAAAACAGTTAATACAAATAAAAAGTTTAAATTTTGCCCAGCTGGCCTGGCTCAGTGGTTGAGCATTGAATCAGGAGGTCATGGGTTCGATTCCCGGTCAGGGCCCATGCCCAGTTTGTGGGCTCCATCCCCAGTGTGGGGTGTTCAGGAGGCTGCTGATCAATGATTCTCTCATTATTGATGTTTCTATCTCTCTCTTACTCTCTGAAATCAATAAAAATATATATTTAAAAAGAGGCATACTAGTAAACCTCCATAAAAGAGAGTTTAAATTATGCCTGAGATCAACTAAGAGCTCACTAAGTACTAATCTCTCTTTAATACTAGGGTTGTAGCAGTGGTTATGGGAGTAAATGCACGGTTTCAGAAGACACTGACTCGGTAGCATTGCCAGGTCTTGGAGGTTAATTTGATAGGCGTGATGGAGAGGGAGGACTCAAGGCTGATTTGTACGTTTGTGTAACCTAGGAGACCGTGGTGCCATTTTCCATCAAGGAGAATAGTGAAAGGGCAGGTCTGTGGTCGTGGGTGGGAAAAAAATGTTAGCAGGACAGGCCAGGGACTCCGCGACCCAGAACGATGAGGCTGAGAAACCTGGGTTAGCTCACTCTGTGCTCATAGTCACGGCTCAAGAGTTCGTTTTAATGATTCATTCTTTTTTTCTTTTCTATTCTAGTCCATCTTTGTCCAGGTTAGATATGAGGAAACTGGCCACTGATCTCTAAAAATTAGTAGTTTGCGGGATGCCAAGTATTGCTCACCAGTACTCCCTCCCTGAATTGCCCCTTCTTTTCGTAATCTCTTATTGTTTCTTTCTTATTGTTCCTTATATGTTCATTTATCCACCTCTAAACAGGTAGAAGGCCATTTTCAATATAATTAGGGGACCCCATAGGAGCAAGAGGCATGTCTGTTTTATTCACTACTGTTTCCCCTGTGTCTAGAATTTTCACATAAAGTAGGCACCCATCAATAAGGATCCTTAAAAAAGATTAAAAAGTAAAAATTATGTAGAATGGGAAGAAACTATATGCTAAGCTACCAAGCCAAGAGTCCAGGATTATTTTCACACTTTAAAAAACAGGGGTCCTTGCCCTAGCTGGTTTAGCTCAGTGGACAGAGCATCGCCTGCAGACTGAAGGGTCCGGGGTTCAATTCCGGTCAAGCGCACATGCCCGGGTTGTGGGCTTGATCCCCAGTAAGGGGACATGCAGGAGGCAGCAGATCAATGATTCTCTCTCATCATTGATGTTTCTGCCTCTCTCTCCCTCTTCCTCCCTTCCTCTCTGAAATCAATAAAAAAATCAAAACAGGGATCCTTTTTCAAGTGAAACAACACCTAGAAATTCAATGTATATATTAAGGGATCCTGAGTATGTAAACTAGAATATTAATTTAGAATATGTGCTTTTTCATCTCTTACATATTAAGAAATAATTCTATTCAAACTCTTCAAATGAATTATTAAGATCAGTTAGGATTCTCCAGGAAAGGAATCCATAGGATCTTTAGAGATGTTTATATATGTAAATTTTATATGTTTATACAAAACGAGCTTCACTGGGAGGAATTGGCTTGTGGTTACGGAGCCTGAGAAGCCCCACAGTCTGTGGTCTGCAAGCTAGGGCCTCAGAACAGCCCCTCTTCCCACTGGTGTGGATTTACACGGGTGTAAAACTTAATTACTCGCATAATTACGTCAATAAAAATGACTGTGGGAGAATGGAAGTCACTCACACTGGTGGTGGCATTCTGTCCAAGGCTGGGGGCAGGAAAGCCAGATGAGCCAATGGGAGAGGTCCCGGTCAGAAGGCAGGAGGGCGTGACTGCTCCAGCCCCACTGTGAGGCTCAAGACAGGGCTGAAGTCCTCCCTCCTCTTGGTCTGTGTCCGCCCTCAGGGGATTGGGTGAGGACCACTCCCATTGGGGAGGGCAGACTACTTTACTGGGTCCACCAATGCAAATGCGAATCTCGCCCTGACCGGCGTGGCATAGTGGATAGAGCGTTGGCCTGTGGACTGAAGGGTCCTGGGTTTGATTCCGGTCAAGGGCACAGGCCCAGGTTGCGGGCTCGATCCCCAGGTTGGGGGAGGGGTGGGTGGGTGCAGGAGGCAGCTGATTAATGATTCTCTCTCATCATTGATGTTTCTATCTCTCTCTCCCTCTTTGAAATCAATAAAAAATATATTTTTAAATAAATAATAAAATAAATAAATAAATAAATAAATAAATAAATAAATAATTCAAATGCTAATCTCACCCAGAAACCCCTCAAAGACACACCCAGAAATAATATTTAATCTGCCCCCCCCCCCTCCATGGCCAGTCCCATTAAACCATAAAATTAACAGTCCCCCAGTGTCCTCCTCAAACAGAGCTGCTCTTTGGGTCAGCCACAACATTTATTTAGAGAAATTATCTCTTCCTCTCATCTACTTGGGATATAGCAGATTTCGGATCTTTGTATGATGCAGTCATTGGAATTTTATCTCAAGACACAAATATCATTTACACAAGACCAGACTGTTGGTTTTTTTTTAAATGCGTTCTGTAGAGATATGAGTTGACCTGTGTCCTCCAAAAAGATATGGTCAAGCCCTAAGGCCCCCCCCCCCCCCGGCCCATGCCCAGAATGTTGCCTTATTTGGAAATAGGGTCCTTGTATGTAGTACTTGTTTATTCTCACAGTGCAGTTGTGGTTGAGATGAGGTCACACTGGAATAGGGTGACCCCTGAAGCCAATAACCAGCAAGAAGAGCCAAGGGCCCGGCCGGCGTGGCCCAGTGGTTGAGCGTCGACCTAGGAACCAGGAGGTCACAGGTTTGATTCCCGGTCAGGGCACATGCCGGGGTTGCAGGTTCGATCCCCAGTGTGGGGCATGTGGGAGGCAGCTGATCAGTGATTTTTCTCTCATCATTGATGTTTCTCTCTCTTCTCTGTTCTCTCTCTCTCTCTCCCCCCTCTTTTTCTCCCTTCCTCTCTAAAATCAATAAAAAATATATATTTAAAGAAGAAGAAGAAGAAGAAGAAGAGGAAGAAGAAGGAGGAGGAGGAGGAAGAGGAGGAGGAGGAACACCAAGAGATACCCAGGAAAAAGACAGCCCTGTGGTGACTGAGGCAGAGACGGGATAATGCATCTACAAGCCAAGGACCACCATGGATGGATTGCCAAGAGCAGCCGAAGCTAGAAGGGGCAAGGAAGGATTCGCCCCTGCAGGTTTCAGGGGAGCGTGGTCCCTGCCAACACCTAAGTTTCTGGTTTCCAGCCTCCAGAATCATGGAGACACTAAATCCCTATTGTGTTAAGTCATCCAGCTGTGGGACTCTGTGAGGACAGTCCTGGGAAACAAATACAGTGTATATTTGGGACCTTTACAACATAAGCACTTACTTTATTGCTTTTAAAACATGATCTTCCAAAGGCATCGAGAAACGTTCAATTGTTAGGGCCTATCTCCAGAAATAGCTCCTTCAGTGTGTGTTCAATTTCTTTGCCTTATTTTAAAGCTTTCAAGACAAGCTTTGATTGAGATGGTATCAGACTATGTCCTTCCAAAATGATGCTTTGTACTAAAAAATAAGTATGAGAAATGTTAGAGGAGTTCCTCTTTTTCGAGGGTAATTTTGGAGGGGAGGGGGGAGGGCTGCCCGATATTTGGCGTCTGTGGCAGAACAAGTAGGCGAGTCCTAGAGTGGGAGAAGGTTTGTTCCCTCACACTCTAGGCAGCGTCTGGGAGCCCAGTTTAAAAGCACTCTAAAGGGATTTTATCAGGCGAGGCTATACAGAGAGCTGTTACATGATAGATAAAACACCCTGCAGCAAAGGATTTCTAGAAAAGGGATTCCTCCAATGGCCATTTCATTGTCAACCCAGAAGGCAAAGGGGATAAGGAAAATGTAGCCCGGCAGAGGCGCTTCCGTGGAGTACTGATGTGCGAGGTGTGTGTGCAGAGCTAGGGATCTGATTGGTGTGGAACAGGGAGCTGAGCTGCCCCCAGGACCCACAGCCGGTCAGCCCCTCGGATTTCTTCTTGGACATCTCACATGTCTTAGATGGACAATTGCCAAGTTGGGTGACAACACTTTGCAGTGAAATTCCTCGGAGCCTAAGGCCTGAGTCTGCACTGTGTGTTGTTGACTGAAGGACATTCTTTTGCTTGGGCACCAGACACCCACGTGGCAAGATTCTCATTCCATGATGACAGCCCCAAAGCCGGGGGACTACGCTCACCCAGCTGGAGGCCTGAGACCCACATGGACTCAAAGGCCGTTCTCATTTTACCATCGCGGGGGAAACAGAGAAATTGCTTTTTCCTTATAAATCAACTAGAGGCCCGGTGCATGAAATTTGTGCATGGGGGGGGGGCGTCCCTCAGCCCAGTCTGCACCCTCTCCAATCAGGGACCCCTTGGGGGATGTCCTACAGGCCGGCAGTCAGACATCCTTCTTGCAATCTGGGACCGCTGGCTCCTAACCGCTCACCTGCCTGCCTGCCTGATTGCCCCTAACTGCCTCTGCCTGCTAGCCTGATCACCCCCCCTAACTGCTCCCCTGCCGGCCTGATCACCCCCTAACTGCTCTCCCCTGCTGGCCTGATTGCCCCTAACCACCTCTGCCTCAGCCCCTTCCACTGTGGCTTTGTCCAGAAGAACATCCGGAAGATGTCCAGTCTAATTAGCATATCACCCTTTTATTAGTATAGACATTTTGTTTTCCTTTTTTCTTTTTAAAAAATATTTATGAAGTTGATTGGGGTGACATTGGTCAACATGAACACATAGGTTTCATGTGTGGGTTTCTATGTTACAAGATCTGTATGTTGCACTGTGTGCCCACCATCCAAAGTCAAATCTTCTCTTAGGACCCTCTTCTCCCCCCAACCCCTTCTTGTGTTTCTTTGTACCTCATATAATACATATTAGTTGAAGATAAATAAAAAACACAAACAAAATAGAATTCACAATCATTGGACATTAACATTTTGTATGCTCTCCAAGACATTTTTACAGACTTTATTTTAAAGGCATACTCTTTTAGAATCTGCCTTTTTTCTGTTATCAATCTATTATAGGCAGTTTTCTTTTGTATAGATTATTATGACTTATTTAAGCAATCTGTTGTTGATCTGCTTCTGTTCTTTTAGTGTAATGAACAGTGTTGTACTGACTCTTCAAATTAGTTGATGTATTTTAACTTATCACCATAGGCTAAAACTCCATAAGTAGGACTGCTGGGTCAAAAATATATACATTTTAAGGCTTTTGGTAAAAATTTCCAAGTAATCTAAGTTTGCCCCTTGCACTCTCACCAGTAGTATATGACATGGAACACTCATTAGCTATTATTATTATTATTGTCAATAGTATTGTTGTTATTATTTCCATTATTATTGGTCAGGTCAAAATTCAGTATCTCTTTGCTGTTTAAATTCATTTCTTTAATCACTAATAAAGATGACCTCCTCCCCCCCCCCAAATCCACAAACACCCCTATTCAGCACGAGTTTCTGATGTGTCCCCAAACCTTTAATAATCTGCCTAGACTTTCTGGATTCTGTTCATTGCCTTACTATTTTCTAAATTATCAATTACTAGAGGCCCGATGCACAAAGATTCGTGCAAGAATGGGCCTTCCTGCCCCTGGCTGCTGGCCCCGCCTTCGCCGGAGCCACCTTTTCCCTCCAGCCCTGAGCCACCTTTCCGCCTTCCCACGCTGCCCAGAGGCCTGAAGCGGCTGGGCGGTGCCGAATGCCTGTGTCGTCACCATAGCTTCGCAAGTGTCCCACCTTGCCCCTGGCCGCTCGGCGCCTGTGTATGCAAATCAACCCGCCATCTTTGTTGAGTTAATTTGCATACTCACTCCTGATTGGCTTGTGGGCATCATGAAGGTACAGTCAATTTACATCTTATTCTTTTATTAGTGTAGATCCCCAGGGACCTAGCATACTATTTGGGGCATTTTACAGGATACCAAAGAGATCACTTGTAACCAATTTTACCGATTAAGAAGCCCCTGTCCACCACCCTCTTCGTATCCATCTAACTGAACGTGGCTGGGTCAGACGGGTCACGATTTTTACAGCCTGGTTTTTAAACCCCATCCTCGGAGAGAGAGGCATTTGTTCAACCCCTTTATGTATTTATTATCTTTTGTCCAACCCCTTTAATAGGAAAACCGGAGTTGGTAGAGGTAGGGCTGTCCTTGAACCTGGCCTTACACCACAAGGAAACGCCCATCGGCCTGCCTGGGCTGCTGGGAACGCCTTGATAAGTTGTGAATGGTCTCTCCTGCTTTTTCCATCTCGTCCTGAGCGTTTGACTGGCGTGTGAGCCCCTAGCTCTCTCCAAATGTGACCGGGTGTGTGTGTGTGGGGGAACAGGCCACAGGTGTGCTTATAGCAGGACAACTCCCGGGAGGCCTTGCAGAAAAGCTCGATGTTAATGACAGTCCGCAGCAACAGGTGGGTGGCTTCGTGGCCAAGACCCTGAGTTCTGGAAGCCTGGTGCCTTGTCCAGGGTCCCAGGGCTGGCTTGCGCCTCAGTTTCCCCATTCGTAAAATGTACCTGCATCACCGGGTGGCCACGAGGATTAAATCAGGCATTCGGACAGAGCCTGACCTTCAAAGGGCGAAATGAACCAAGAGAATGGAAAAGGACTGGGGAGCAGAAGGCGGAGGGTTTAAAAAGCGGGGTGCACCCAGGTAGAACCAACAGAGCAAGGATGGTTTGAGGCAAAAGGCCACCCTGATCAGTCTTGTTTTGCTCTTTTCTCCAAAACCAGCCCCGGCCAGGGTGGCTCAGTGGTTGAGCCTCCACCTATGAACCAGGAGGTCATGGTTCATCCCCTGTCAGGGCACATGCCCGGGTGGCGGGCTTGATCCCCAGTAGGAGGCAGCCAATCTATGATTCTCTCTCATCATTGATGTTTCTCTTCTTCCCTCTCCCTTCCTCTCTGAAATCAATAAAAAAATATATTTGTTATTTTATTTTTAAATATATTTTATTGATTTTTCACAGAGAGAAAGGGAGAGGGATAGAGAGCAAGAAACATCGATGAGAGAGACACATCGACCAGCTGCCTCCTGCACACCCCCCACCGGGGATGTGCCCGCAACCAATGCACATGCCCCCGACCGGAATCGAACCTGGGACCCCTCAGTCCGCAGACCGACGCTCTATCCACTGAGCCAAACCGGTTTCGACTATATATGTATTTTAAAACCACCCTCACCCATGAAGAGGTGGAAATGCCCTTTATTTCTGACCCCCCACCCCAGTCCCCTTGTGCACGCAGGAGGCGCAGCTCCTGAGCCAGGTTCCCCCCGGGATCCGTGGGGGGCCCCCTGTCTGGGAGCGCAGCCCGCGCTTTGTGCGAGGAGCTGAATGGGGCGATGTGAGTGCGCTGGGGGTGGCAGGATTAGCCGGGCTTTCCCATGGACCACAAAAGCGCTCCTGAATCTGGGACAGTTGTCACCAAGGGGCAGGCTGCTGGGGACGCGAGGTAACCGGAGCTGCTGCCCGCGGCCTCAGTCTTCGGGGACCTGGGGTCGCTAATCCTTCCTGTTCACATTGGGACGCGCAGGCAGCGGGTTTAGGCTCTCTTCGTGCAGGCATTCCTCAGCAGCTACGACCTCGGTTGCTTTCTACACTTTTTTTTTTTTTGGGGGGGGGGGGAGGCCCTGTTCCCTCGCATTTATTCAGCCCCGGGCTGAATGAAGGTGGCCTTTGGAGCGCTTGCATAGGAGAATGCCCTTGTCTGCACACTGAGTTCTGTTTTGTTTCTTCTTTTCTTCCTGCAACCGCTTTGCCGTCCGTTAAAGCCTGCGGATTTCAGAAGCCTGGTCCTCGGTCACGGCCCCCACACATCTCACCGAACAGCCAACTCCCCGGAAAGGCGGCTGCATTGAGCCTCTGCGGAAGCCACCAGACACATGCATTGGTTTAAGCCGCTCAACATGTCCTCGGATTCCTTCCCCCGAATCACATGCATGTCTCTCCCAGTCCGAGGTGATGTGTTTCCGTGGCCGGAATCCCACGGCTGCCGTTTGGCACAATTCGGCCTGCGTCCTTGCAGTTGGATGTCGCAGCCTCACTCCTGGGCGGAGGGGAGGAAAGGGTGTCCAGGGAGCTGAGCCTGAGTCGGGGCTCCCGGGAGAAGGGGCACCCACCGCTGGGGGTGGGGGCGGGGAGGCTTCAGGAAGGGACCTGACACTGAAGGTGGGAGCCCACCTGAGCACCAAGGACCAGATCCCACCGTCATCTTTCCTCTTCAAGAAGAGTGGGCTGAAGCATGGCCGTGTGGCTCAGTGGTTGAGCCTCTGGACCTATGAACCAGGAGGTCACCTTGTGGGCTCGATCCCCAGTGGGGGGGCGTGCAGGAGGCAGCCGACCAATGATTCTCTGTCATCGTGGATGTTTCTATCTCTCCTCCCCTCTCCCTTCCTCTCTGAAATCAATAAAAAAATATACATATTTTAATAAATAGTGGACTGTTTTTCCTAATTCGTTTATGTATTGATTCATTCCACAAGCATGTGCAAGGGCTGACAACATTCTGAGCCTTGTGCCAGGAGCAGGAAGAGCCACATGATGGAGAAGCAGGTGCTCAGGTACAGGGTGCAGGGACCTGTGTGTGTGATGCTGGGGAGAAGGTGGGAGAAGATGAGGCGGATCCTCCGAGAGAGAGTGGCATTGAGGAAGGTGTTAGCGATGGCCCCTCAAGGTGTTTGAAGCGACTTAGGGAGATGGCAAACATTCGTATTCCCTGGCTTCCTCCCCCACCTTCTGAGTGAGAATTTCTGAGGGGGTGGGGGGTGGGGGGGCAGGGAACCTGACTGAAACGGTGGTGGCGGACTCTGTGGCTGTCAGCTGACACAGGGTCCCATGTAGAGCAGTGACAGTGGTGGTGGGAGGGAGATGGCTGGGGCTAAGGAAGCAGCCTGGGCAGGTAGGACAGAGGTGAGAAAGACCGCATTTGGTCAATGGGGAGTGGCTAAACCATTTGTTCCAAAAGCATACAGTGGGGCCCAGCCGGTGTGGCTCAGTGGTTGAGCATCGACCAATGAACCAGGAGGTCACAGTTCGATTCCCAGTCAGGGCACCTGCCTCAGTGGATAGAGCGTTGGCCTGTGGACTGAAGGGTCCCGGGTTCAATTCCGGTCAAGGGCACATGCGGGCTTGATCCCTAGTAGGGGGTGTGCAGGAGGCAGCTGAATTACTATTTTTTTAAAAAAAGTAGTCTAGTATGTGAATATTTATTTTATAAGTAAATATGATTATTTTGCAGATACATTATTAAAATACGTAGCTATAAAGGCTGTCATAGAAGCCTGGCTGGTGCGGCTCAGTTGGTTGGAGTGTTGTCTCGTGCATCGTAAGTCTCAGATTCCATTCCCGGTCAGGGCACATGCCTAGGTTGCAGTTCGATCTCCAGTTGAGGCAACCTATCAATGTATCACTCTCACATTGATGTTTCTCTCTCTCTCCCTTCCTCCGCTCTAAAAAAAAATAACCACAAAGGCTTGTCATGAAAAAGCCTTCAGGATGCTTATTGGGGAAAGTTATTGTATAGAGCCGAATTGTAAGCAACTAACCCTTTCTATGGTAAGCCTTGTAACTAGCCATTGATATTGTGTGTTGAAATACAAGAATGAAAAGATTTCTTAATTTTCTCAACTAAGGAGATAGCCAGCTTTTTCTGTTGCCTAATTAAAGTTTCTGACAAATACTAACACAGCCCGTGCCAGCTCTGGTTACTTCCTCTTCCCAATCCCGAATTCTTTGCTGAACATCGTAAAGACGCATTCCTCCTGTCGGCATGAACATTTAAGGCCAGGCCTCCAGGCAAAGATTTCCTTAAGTCTAACCTTCCAGTGGAACTTTTCTAATTAAATTAAGGAGATTTGCATTCCCGCTTCAGTTCTTAGGTTATGTGGCCCTTCCTGGGGATTTTCATCTTATCCCCTGCCTTGGGGATAAATTCCTGGTGCTCTCACAAGGTGTTGGCCTAAAGATAGTTTGAGTGGCAAAGCAACCGCAATTATGTGTCCACTTAATCTTCCATTGTCCTTGTACTCAGGGAATAGGGCCCACCCACCTCACTTCTGGGGTGAATGTTGATTGGTCCAAGCCATTTCCAGTGGTCTCATTTTCCATGGCCAGTGATTGGTGAGGTAAGAGCATGTGATGAAATTCTGGCCAATTCCAATTAGATGCGAAAGGAAGATTGCTGAGCAGTGATCTTCTGTGAAAAGGTGTTTTGAGGGGTTTTTGCTTTTCAAAAGAAAACATTAGAGCCTGGCCGGTGTGGCTCAGTGGTTGAGTGTCAACCTATGAACCAAGAGGTCACCGGTTTGGTTTGATTCCCAGTCAGGGCACAGCCCGGGTTGTGGGCTCGATCCCCAGTGTGGGGCATGCAGGAGGCAGCCGGTCAATGATTCTCTCTCCTCATTGATGTTTCTATCTCTCTCTCTCCATCTCCTTTCCTCTCTGAAATCAGTAAAAGTAATATATTTTTTGAAAGAACACATTCGAGAAAGTCCTCATTTTCCGACCTCTGTGGTATTGTGCAGCGACCAAATGCTTGAGCTGCTGCAGCCATTTGAGGTCCTGAGGCAATAGCCTGAGGACAAAGGCACAGCCCTGGGAATGGCAGGTGGAAAGATGATTCCTTGGTGCAAAGACCTGGCTGCAGATTAACCTAGAATGTCCCACCAAGAGTCTTGCTACGTGAGGTAAATGCTCTGAGCTCTAAGGTACATTTAGCTTGGTTTTCTGTTCCTGCGACTGATAGCATCCTAGCAGACACATGCAGCCCTGGGAAGCCCCGTGACATGTATGTTGGTTTGGCAACAGGAGCAGAAAGATTTGTCTTTTTTTGTGTGTGCAGTAAGAGCCCAGGCACAATTAAAGAGAAGTTCTGTGGGTTGCAATCCCATGGGCGTTATTTTCGGCCACGCCCACATGCACAGAAGGCTACGATTTACGGAAACGTAGCACCTATTGGGTGCTAAGTGCTGTATCTTACTAATCTGCATAACGACAGTGGACCTACTTTACAGATAAAATGCCCGAGGCACAAAGATTTCAAGGGCAAGGCCCTGCTCTGAAGTGGCAGAGGCAGGACTTGAATCCAGGGCAAAACTCTTTCTCAGCAGCTGACTCCCGTTCTCAATCGTCGCTGGTGACTGTTGGTGGGGAGGCGTATTCACAAGGGATTTCTGACTGCAACCAAGCACTGACATTGACAAGAAATGCACGAGGGCGGATCCCAGACTATCCCTCCATCACGCGCTCTCCATGCCCGATCCCAGCCACCCATGCCCTGTGCCCGGGAGCTGTTCCCCCACAGAGTCCCTGCAGGGAGGGTTTGTTGGTGCTGTTTGGGTTACAAGAATATTTTCCCATTGATTTTTACAGAGTGGAAGGGCGGGCAGTGATAAGAGAGAGAAGCATCCATGTGAAAGAGACACATGGATTGGTTGCCTCCTGCACATGCCCCAACCAGGGCCGAGGATCGTGCCTGCAACCGAGGTACTGCCCTTGACCAGAATGGAACCTGGGACCCTTCATTCTGCAAGCCGATGCTCTATCCACAGAGCCAAACCAGCCAGGGCTATTTTGGTTTTATTTTAAGACTAGAGGCCCGGTGCATGACATTTGTGCACTGGGAGAAGGGGGGATCCCCCAGCCTGGCCTGTGCCCTCTTGCAGTCCAGGACCCCTCAGGGGATGTCCTCCTGCTGGTTTAGGCCTGGGAGTGTGTATGTATGTGTGTGTGTGTGTGTGTGTGTGTGTGTGTGTATGTTGATTTCAGAGAGGAAGGGAGAGAAGAGAGATAGAAGCATAAATGATGAGAGAGAATCATTGATTGGCTGCCTCCTGCACACTCCCTACTGGGGATTGAGTCTGAAACCTGGGCATGTGCGCTGACTCGGAATCGAACTGTGACCTCCTTGTTCATAGCTTGATGCTCAACCACTGAGCCACGCAAGCTGGGCATACACATGGGCCATCCTATCTAATAAAGAAGGAATATGCTAATTGACCCTCACACCATTGCAATAAGGAGGTAATATGCTAATTGACTGCCATGCCCTCAAAGATGGCGGCACCCACAGCCACAAGATGGTGGCGCCCAGTCCCCTCAGCCCCGCCGGGGTGGCAGGTGGGCCCAGCCGCTCCGTGCGCCTGCCTCCAGAGTCCCCCAGTCCCCTGAGCTCCCCAGCAACCCAGGGCCGCCCAAGGCTCAGGTAACCAGGGCCAGCCTAGGCTTGCGCTGCCGGCAGTGGCAGCAGCAGAGGCGTGATGGGGCGTCACCTTCCCCTGATCGCCAGGTCGCCTCCCGCCCCTGAGGGCTCCTGGACTGTGAGAGGGGGCAGGCCAGGCTGAGGAACGCCCCGCTCCAGTGCATGAATTTTCATGCACCGGGCCTCTAGTTCTTGATAAAGTCCAAGGAAAGTCCACATGACAGTAGAGATTTTGGAAAATGGGGAGGAGGCTGGGACCTGGCCCTTTGGGATGGACTGTGTTCCTTCCCTTTCCTCTAGCCATTTGCCCATGTCTCCCCCCACCCCCCTCCGGCAGGTATTGGGCAAAGCTTTCTCTCAGAAAGTGAATCATGATTGGTCTAAACCTGTTTTCGTTTCCACCCGTGATTGGTCTACAGCTAGATAAGAGGCCTGCTCTACCAATAAGATGCTAGGGGAAGTTGATGCGGGGGGCGGGGGGAGGGAGGGGACTTCTGTTCCGGAATAAAGAGGGAGCCTCGCAGGGACAAGCATGGGCCTCTGCCCTCCCTTCCCTGCTCTGGGACCCAGTGAGAACACGATGCCACCTGGGCTTTGCTAGCCAACCTCACTGCTGCCAGCGATTAAACTGAAAAGTCAATACATGGGGGGGCGAGGGAACAGAAGAATAGAGAGAGTTTGGGCCTTCGAGGGTCAACTTTGCACTGAAGTATCTCAAGCCCCCATCCCTCCAGGCTGCTGTGGGGCCGACAATAACCAATCCTCATGGCTTAATCCATGGCTAATTGGTTTTTCCCTCACGCTCTAACTCTTGCTAAGGAATACACACCAGCAACTCTTATGTGTTTACTATTTCTTTTTTTAAAAAAATCCTCTCCTAAGGATATTTTTCCATTGATTTTTTTAGAGAGAGTGGATGGGAGGGAGGGACAGAGAGAGAGAGAGAAACATTGATGTGAGAGAGATATATCAATTGATTGCCTCTCCCACCTGTCTGGACCAAGGCTGGGGATCAAGCCTACAACTGAGGTACATGCCCTTGACCCGAATGGAACCAGGGACCCTTCCGTCTCCGGGGCCGATGCTCTATCCATTGAGCCAAACCAGCTAGGGCAGTTTACTATTTCTTTAAATGAGCTATTAAACCAAATTCTTCGGGAATGACTTACATTTAAAAAAAAAACACCAAACACAACTCTTTTTTTAAATCCTGAGAGCTATGTAAAAGGTTATGGAAAAATGGAGTGCTTTACAAAAATAACACACAGCATACATATTTGCTTGATATTGTGAGAACCGCTCTGGCTTAAAGAAACATTTTATAACCTCTGGTTCTGTTGATCTTGGATGCAATTACCTGACTCTCTTTCAAACGATGGGATCCCACTGAGAACCAGTGGCCTCCCGTTTCTCTCCCCCTTTTGTTCTGAGGATGCTAACGATCCCCAGGATGACAGTTACAGAAAAGAATGCAGGAGGCAAATGGGGAAATGCGCTCAATTCACATGAGGGTTTAATGAGTCCATCTAGATTACAGACCCCTCACTGGCAAGGTTATATCTTATGTAGCGCTGGGTTCTCACCTACCTCTGTTATTGTTTACTGTCTCCATGCCAACGGCAGTAGTCATGGAGTTTCGAGTGACTCTGTGTTTGTCAACAGAGCCTCAGTGGCCTGAGGTTTGGGTGAGTGGATTTGTTCCATTGAAAATATCATGCCGTTTAGGTGGATAAAACTCGAAGGGATTTCTGGTGTAAATCCCATGCTCTGCTTTGCTCGCCGATTGCATCTCAATTGTACGCATACATCTTCCTTCTAAGGAAATAGAATCAGACACTGCTGAGCTTTAACTTGCTGTCCAGGTTCCCACTGATTCTTCGTCTATTTTTTTTTTTTTTAGGAGAAAATATGTAATAAAAGTAGGGACAAGCACGTTGGTTTTTGTTGTTGCTAAGAACAAAACATTATTAGAGCAGCTCTTCCATCCTTCATCCTGGGGAACAGCGGTGCTAGCAACACCTGGGCGGAAGGCCACGCTGCCTGGCGTGGTGGGGACAGATGGCCATTGCTCGTCAGGTTAGCAGGAGGCTTGGTGCTGACTTCTGGACAGCAGCTGCTCACTGGATACTGAGTGAGACTCTGGCTTCAGGTGGCCCTGGCCCCGCCACCTCAATGGAAAATATCTGGACCGAGTATCTTACTTTCCTGTACTCCAGCCAAAGCTGACTCTTTTAATATATATATTTTATTGACTTTAGAAAGGAAGGGAGAGATAGAAACATCAATGATGAGAGAGAATCATGGATCAGTTGCCTCCTGCACGCCCCACACTGGGGATGGAGCCTGCAACCTTTTGCATGTGCCCTTGACCAGAATCGAACCGAGGACCCTTCAGTCCGCAGGCCATCGCTCTATCCACTGAGCCAAACCAGCTAGGGCCCAAAGCTGCCTCTTGAACACACCTCATCATGATACCAGTACACAACGTTACCTCTGATCATTTGGGTTTTGCTTTGCCAACTAGGTATTCTGGAGTTAGGATCCCAAGGGACAATTTTGTAAGTTGTCGATGGCGGCGGGGGGGGGGAGGGGTACTCCTCCAAAATCATGAGAAAATAAAGCAACAGGAACCCTGGAGCTAAGCTGGGGAAGGAGCAGAGCAGGGTAGGGTAGCGGGGAGGCATCAAGAGCTGGACTGGGATTGGTTTCAGAAGGAGGTGAACGTCCTTGGTTGTGGAGGCCTTATCGATGAATTCTCTGCATCTGCAGCAGCTGGAAGTCCTCAGGAGCCGTTCTAGCATTGATTCTCATCGAATTCCTGTACGTCAGTGTCTTCGGAGATAAATGGAAGAGCCGGCACATAGCACAGGCGACTCAACTCTTCCTGAGTTGACGGCTTCCTGTTGGTGCCAGTTAGAGGGTTGTGGACACTTTATTCATTTATTGTGCCGCGCCAGCACGGCCACGGGTGAACCTGAGTGGGGGCCGTGAAGGAGTTAGGAAAGACAGACAAGAGAAGAAGTTGGGGCTGGGTGGGACACTGTCCTCTCTGATGGAGAGAGACAGCGCCACGGACTACAAGCCGTGTCTTTATTTTATAGCCAGATGCCATGAGGCAAAGTAAGGGTATGGTCAAGATGTTTACAATATTCTCATGGGTTTCGATCCTACTCAATGTACACCTGAGCTCTAGCAAGGCCCCATCACTCAGACACATGGGGCCACGTGTTCGGACCATAGGTTCAAGCTTACAGCTATAGCTGTTGGCTATAATTGTGCTGGGAGGGCTCTGCCCTCCAAGCTGGGACTTGCACGTGGCCATGAGAGGACTGTGCCCTCTCATTAGTCTGAGGCTTGAACCTGTCCAAACACTGTGGCCGCTCTCCACAATTTATACCCCTTACATGTTCCACAATGAGGTGGGTGCAATACTTGGAAGATGTATTTTTTAAAAATATATATTTTATTGACATTTTACAGAGTGGAAGGGAGAGGGATAGAGAGTTAGAAACATCGATGAGAGAGAAACATCGATCAGTTGCCTCCTGCACACTCCCTATTGGGGATGGGCCCGCAACCCAGGTACATGCCCTTGACCGGAATTGAACCTGGGACCCTTCAGTCCGCAGGCTGACGCTCTATCCACTGAGCCAAACCGGTTAGGGCTAGAATATGTATTTTATAACAATAGAAAAATGCATGACTATAGAACCAGGGCTAGAGAAAATGTGGATAGGGCTGGAAGACCATAATCCAAGGTGGTGTGGTGATACCCAGGTCATAAGATCTTACACTGCTAGCAAGACCAACAAACTTGGATCTAAGTTGCCTGGTCACCAGAGCCAGAAGGGAATCATGGTAAACTGTCAAATATCCTCAATTTCAGAATTCACACTTTCATGGGGGAAGAAAGCATGCCACTTTTTAGAAAGATGCAATGTCTCCTGACTCTCAGGTCTACTACGACTTCTGCCATGCCCCTGCACTGGCCACGGATACTTGCAACAGGCAACAACCCTAATTAATAATGAGGACAGTAGAGGCTTCCTACCTGCGTCAGTAATACCTACAGGTGGCCCGGCCGGCTTGGCTCAGTGGTGGAGCATCGACCTATGAACCAGGAGGTCATGGTTTGATTCCCAGTCAGGGCACATGTCCAGATTGCAGGCTTGATCCCCAGTGTGGGGTGTGCAGGAGGCAGCTGATCGATGATTCTCTCTCATCATTGATGTTCATTTTTTCTCTCTCCCTATCTCTCTGAAATCAATAAAAATATATTTAAAAAATTAATACCCATAGGTGACTGAAGTGTAATCCTTGCCTGTGCCCAGCCCACCAGAAGGATCCTGCTGTAGAGGGTTGTTTCTCTCTCTCTCTCTCTCTCTCTCTCTCTCTCTCTCTCTCCCTCCCATCCACTCTCTCTAAAAATCAATGGGAAAATATCCTTAGGAGAAGGATTTTTTTAAAAAAAGAAATAGTAAATACATAAGAGTTGCTGGTGTGTATTCCTTAGCAAGAGTTAGAGTGTGAGGAAAAAACCAATTAGCCATGGATTAAGCCAGTGGTCAGCAAACCGCGGCTCACGAGCCACATGTGGCTCTTTGGCCCCTTGAGTGTGGCTCTTCCACAAAAATACCACGGCCTGGGCGAGTCTATGTTGAAGAAGTGGCATTAGAAGAAGTTTAAGTTTAAAAAATGTGGCTCTCAAAATAAATTTCAATCGTTGTACTGTTGATAGTTGGCTCTGTTGACTAATGAGTTTGCCGACCACTGGATTAAGCCCTGCAGAGGACATAGCCCTCCCCTGGCCAGCTGGGAGGAGCTGAAACGTGTCCCCCCAAATGCATGTGGTGAAGTCCCGTGTGACGATCATTGGAGGCAGGGTCCTTAGAGAGGCCAGGAGGTGAAAATGAGGTCACGAGGGTGGGCCTGATCCACTGTCACCGGTGTCCTTACAAGAGGAGATGAGGACACGGACATGCACAGAGGGAAGACACAGGGAGGAGATGATCGTCTACCGGCCAAGGGGAGAGGCCTGGGGCGGGCCCTTCTCTCGTGGCCTCAGAGGGAACCCATCCTGCTGACACCTTGCTCCCAGGCTTCCGGCCTCCAGGACTGCAGGAAAAGAAATGCCTGCTGGTGAAGCCACATTGTTAGAGGAGCCCTAGCGACCTAATGCACCAGCCATGTGCCGAATCTGTGTGTGTGTGTGTGTGTGTGTGTGTGTGTTGATTTTTAGAGAGGGAGAGATAGAAAGAAACATTGATGAGAGAGAAACATCATCAATTGGCTGCCTCCTGCATGCCCCCCACTGGGGATAGAGCCCACAGCCCGGGCATGTGCCCAGACCAGGAATCAACCCGGTGAACTCAAGGGTTCATGGGTCGACACTCAACCAATGAGCCACACTAGCCAGGCATGGGCCGAATCTTGCACCTCCCTTGCCCTTTCCTGAAGGATCTCTGCTGAGCTGTCCTGACTGATTTCCTCCAACACACCCTCCTTTAGAACACAGGGGCAGGCCTGGGAAGCCCCGTGTGTGACCCAGGCCGTGGGCACAAGAGGCCGTTGGTGGTCTCCTAAGCTCAGCCCCTGTGCTGCTTAAAAACAAAAACAGGCAGAAAACGGGGCCTTTGCCCACCCTGGCCCTGGATATTAACCTTAGAACCGACACGATGTCTCGTAATTTGTTCCTAAGTTACAAGGAAATGCCTGTGGGAAGCAACCTACATCCAGGAGTATATTCAAGACACCGAGCAAGCATTTCTGTTAAAGGGGAAGGAGGCTTGCTTGGGAACGGGCGTTTGCCACATCCGGAGGACACACGGTGCAGGTGGGAGTTTCCCTGGGGGCTGGTGAGTGTCTATGGTGCCCTTCCCAGGAGGCTATGTTTTTAATTTCAGAGAAGAAGGGAGAGGGAGAGAAACATCAATGATGAGAGAATCATGGATCGGCTGCCTCCTGCATGTCCCCCACTGGGGATCGAGCCCACAACCCTGGCCGTGTACCCTCACCGGAAATTGAACCGTGACCTCCTGGTTCATGGGTCGACACTCAACCACTGACCCACACGGCCAGGCTCAGGAGGCATGTTTAAGGCCTCCCCCCGCAGAGATGCTCCAGGGCAATAGGACCTTATCGTACAGCTGGCGAGTGCCTCCTCCTGTGCAAACTAAATGCAGATCTCATCTGATCTTCGCAACATTCCTGAAAAGCCAACCATCCCCGGCCTCATTCCCGACAAAGAAACTGGGCCTCGGAGAAGAAGGGCCTTGTCAAAGCACAGCTAGAATTCACCGAAAACCAGGCAAATTCCCAAGGGCCTGCCCGCTAGCCTGGTTTCGCAAAGCGGAAAAGGAGAGGAGGACTGTGGGGCGTGGCTCGCAGCTCTGGGGCTCCAGGCGTCCTCACACTACGGCCCGCGGGCCACACGCGGGTGTTTTTGCCGTTTTGTTTTTTTACTTCAAAATAAGATATGTGCAGTGTGCATAGGAATTTGTTCATAGTTTTTTTTTTAAACTATAGTCCGGCCCTCCAACGGTCTGAGGGACAGTGAACTGGCCCCCCTGTTTACAAAGTTTGAGGACCCCTGGACTTTTGGCTCAAATCTCTGCTCCATGGCAGCCTGTGTAATACCTCTGTGCATGGTGGGCATAACATGATCTACCCCAGACTCACGGAATCACAGAGAAATTAAATGATAGATTGTGTTGGAGTGGCCTAGAACCTCACCTGGGCCCAAGGTAGTGTTCAGTGACTGCTTATTGACTGATTGATTATTGATTGCTTTTAAATGAGAAAGAAACATCGATGTGTTGTTCCACTTATTTATGCATTCACTGGTGTCTCTTGCATGTGCCCTGACCAGGGATTGAACCTGCAACCTTGGCGTATCGGGACGATGCTCTCACCAACTGAGCTACCCGGCCAGGGCTCCTTTATCCTTTTCCCTGCCTGCTTTCCTCCACCCTCCTCTGAATCACTTTCTTTTCCCCTTCTCTTCCGCAGGCTTTTTTTATTCTAAACTTTACCCGGCGGCGCCCTATGGAACATCACGGACCAATAGTCATCTCAGGGGAGACGGTCCAACCTAGTCCAGCTCTGCTTCTGTCCCGGGAATTTTGGACCAATTCTTGGTATCCTGAGCAATCAATGCCTAAATCTGAAGGAGCTAATTCTAATCCTCCCCGCCCTGGGGCCTCCAGCATGGATTCAGGTTTATTTCCTTTTTATTTTATTTTACAAAGCTGAGGCACAGTCACTTTCAAGGGGCCCGAAAGGGCTTCCGTTTCAGGGTTCCGATGCCAGGCCTCAGCGCCCCTCGGAGGCCCCGGGACCTGGCTGGGCCTCTGGTCCCGTTCTCATCAGAATGCACGGCCACCCAGGTCTGGCGTACGGGGCGGGCTGCAGGCTCGGTGGCCTGGGAACTCACTGAAATCTCTGCCCGGCTCCCCTGGGGCACTTCAGAGCGGGCCTGAAGGAGCCAGCAAGCTAGGGAGGCTTTGAACTTGGAAGAGGGGGAGGGATCAGCAAGGCCTCTGTGCACAAAGAGGGGTTATGGCGGTGAAAGGGGGCCAGAGACTAACAAAGTGCTGCTGTCACCTCGGCTCATTCCTGTCATTCCTCCCAAGATCCCCGTGGTGCGTGCTCAGGAAAACAGTCCCTATTTGTCTGGGTCTAGACCGGCCAGGAGCAGCCCCGCAGGCCCCCTCTGCTAAACCCACAGGAACTGAGCCCTAGCTGGTTTGGCTCAGTGGATAGAGGGTTGGCCTGCGGACTAAAGGGTCCCAGGTTCAATTCCAGCCAAGGGCATATGCCGGGGTGGCGGGCTCGATCCCTAGTAGGGGGCATGCAGGAGGAGGCAGCCGATCAAGGATTCTCTCTCATTGTTGATGTTTCTATCTCTTTCTCCCTCTCCCTTCCTCTCTGAAATCAATAAAAATGTATTAACAAAAAAAAAAAGAAAAAAAAAAAAAAAAAAACACCACAGGAGCTGAGCCGCAGGGCACCGCCTCCAGGCTGGCTTCCAGGGTTGCCCTCCCCATTTCAGCCTCCTCCGGGGCCCTCCCAGGGATTGCACGTGGAGGGGAGCACGGGGCTCATTTCTTGTTTGCTTTCTGAATTCTCACTGCACGGGCCAGCTCCACGGCATCGGGGTGCCACTGCTGGATGTTTAAAGAGAGAACATCGTTCAAAAAAAGACGGATGAAAACGTGACCGAGAGAAAACTCCGAGCGTATGTTTGAATTTTCTGGAAAGACAGGTTTCAATCTGATGGGAACCTTTCCATGGCTCATCCTTGCAGGGAACATTTGCTGTGAGCCACCGTCTGTACCTTATTTTCCACAGATAAGAGGGCCCGGGGTGAGGATACAGTGATGAGCAGGATTAGAAGGGGTCTCAGGCTTTCTGCTCTATGACACGGGCTAAGCACTGAGCTAGGATGTTGGTTCCTGGGAGCCAGGGGTGTGAGCTCAGGTCCCTGTCACCTCTGTCCATACAGCCTTTGGTTACTCAGATGGTCGGCATGAGCCATTGTATCGTGGAGGGGTGGGAGAGAGAGAGAAGGTGTGTGTGTGTGTGTCTAAGAAATGAGGTTCTTAGCGTAATATTTTTAATACCTGTGAGTGGTAGGAAGAAAGATAAATTGGTAGCTTCCCAACCATGGCTGCATCACGTGGGTCCTCTGACTTTTAAGTTCCCTTTAGCTAGAGAGAGAGAGAGAGAGAGAGGGGAGGGCAGGAGACTGGGCTGTGGGCAGTAGGGGATGGCTGGGAGGGACTGAGATTCTGAAGTCTGTGACCTCCTCTCCTTGCTGTGGGATGTTCAACAGCCCCTCCCACCTGCCCCACCTCACCCAAACATCCCTGTTCTGAGTTCATAGGTCAGGGGTCGAGCACTCCTACCAAAGGCGGGGGTTTTTAACTGCGATCTGACTTCTAGCAAAATCTAGATGCTTTACTATTATTTACGGTGGTCACATGTATCAAGGGTATTCTTAACAAATTGTTTCAGCAGAAACATAAATCAGCTGAGTTGGCTGTTTCTATTTAATTCTTTTATTTATTTGTTCAATGTATGGGTCGCCTACAATGTGCCAGGCAACTCCTCCTTCAGCCTCTTTATGGAAGGCATTGTGGAGACGTTGAACTTCGCACTGTGCTTTGAGAGTAGGAGGGCAAAACGGCAAGATGCTGGTCCTTTTCAAAATGATCACCTCTTGCTTCATTTTGGAATGTCTTTTTAGGGGTACACCTAAGGACTGCCATGCTTAGGAATGAGCTGAGGACACCTCAGTCTTTGCTTTGAGCTGGGAGAAAGAGGCATTTTGCTACAAACTAAGACCAGTATGTAAAAACAACAACAACAAAAAAAACAACAACATCCAGTCCACTGGTCAGAATGTGAGAATAAACAAGCAATCTTTTCTGTCAAAGAAGGGAGTTTAGGCAACCACCATCTTGAAATGACAAAGGTCAACCCCTCCCTTTTTCCTTTAAATTAGCCAATCGCACAAGAGTGTGAGCCTAAGCTCTGACCAATCAAGAGTGAGGGACAGATGATGTGCGTCAGGCTTAAAACCCCGAGCGGGCCGCCCTCTCAGTGTGCGTGCTGCCAGACCCTGTGCGTGCACGCCCTCCTGCAGGAGTAAAGATATTGCCTTGCTGCCTGGCTCCCGAGTATCCTTTGTGTTCTGCCAGGACCCCTGGTCTTGGGGCTCGCCTTATTCTAACAAGAAGACCCATGGGCTACCGATCTATATGCTCCCTGGTGCCATATTGCAAAACAACAGAGAAGGGATGGATGTCACAGAAGCGGGTGGAGGGAGTAGCACTGCTTTTCCCCACATGCTCCTACTTTTAAAAGAAGTCTTGGTTCGCACTTATTTTGTAACTAGAGGCCCTGTGCACGAAATCCGTGCACGGGGTGGGGGGGTCCCCCTCAGCCCAGCCTGCACCCTCTCCAATCCAGGAAGCCTTGGGGGATGTCCGACTGCCAGTTTAGGCCTGATCCCCAGCAGTCGGACATCCCTCTCACAATTGGGGACCGCTGGCTCCTAACTGCTCATCTGCCTGCCTGCCTGCCTGATCACCCCTAACTGCCCCCCCCCGCCAGCCTCGTCACCCCCAACTGCCCCCCCTGCCAGCCTGGTTGCCCCCAACTGTCCCCCTCTGATGGCCTGGTCACCTCTCACTGCCCACCCTGCCAACCTGGTCTCCCCCAATTGCTCCCCCTGTCAGCCTGGTCGCCCTTCACTGCCCCCCCCTGCCAGCCTGGTTGTCCCTCACTGACCCCCCTGCCAGCCTGGTCCCCCCACGCAGCCTGCTGTTCAGTCGTTTGGTCGTCCCTCACTAACCCCCTGACGACCTGGTCGCCCCACACAGCCTGCTGTTCAGTTGTTTGGTTGCCCCTCACTGACCCCCCCTGCCAGCCTGGTTGCCCCACACAGCCTGCTGTTCAGTCATTACTGTGAGGGCGTCCTGACCAATTTGCATATTACCCTTTTATTAGTATAGATCCAACAACATTATCATCGCCTATTTAACTGAAATTTATTTAATTACCTACCATAATTCTTAGATAGTCTGCTTCCTTCTTCCTAGAAATTTTTGTGGCAATTTCATTTTTGTTTTGCTAGAGCACTTCCTTGAGTGAGTTTTTCAGAAAGAGTAAAATGAGGTACATTTAGAATCCTCCTACAATCAAAATATGTATAGTTTGCCCTTCCATAGGAATCATTTATTGTCAGATATAAAAATCTTGGACCACACAAGTCTTTTTCTAGGAAGTCTGAAAACATTGTCTTTTTTTTTTCTAGAAAATCTGTTCATTGTCTTCTGGTTTTAGGGTTGAGTATGAAATGGTAGTAGAATTATCTTCTCTGCTGTAAAAGAAACTAAAGCAAAGAGAGTTGCTTTAGTTTCTTGAGGAGTTGAAAGATACTCACTGGAAAGGAAAAATTGCCACAAACCTGATCTGGATAGAACATTTTGCATGATGTATTTCTCAACTTCCTCCTGGGAAGAAATTAATATTCCTGATAAAATGCTTAAGTAATTTTCAAATAAACTTTAATGAGCTTAAAGAGAGCCTGCCTCTGGGAGATTAGCTTCCCACCCACTCAGTGGACTGTCAGTCAAGACTCTAATGATCGTTAACCAATTTCTTTTCTAGTGCCTCCTTTTCTTCTACAAATGTGTCCCCGAAGAGACAAATCTTCATACTGGTTTCTTTCTGGATTCTTCCTTGGAAGCAACTGCTCAGACCTCAATTTTCTGAAAAGTTTTTTTTTTTTTTCTTTTTAATCTTTATTTTTGGAATTCAGAAAGCACCCTGGTACATGTCTAAGTGTAAAGAATGACAGTGCTGGTGATGAATCACAAGAATGAAAGGCATAAGAAAGCCATTCATTTATTCTAGAATCTATATATATATAAAAGCCTAAGTGACCAGAACGACCGATTGCTATGATGTGCACTGACCACCAGAGGGCAGATGCTCAATGCAGGAGCTTCCCCCTGGTGGTCAGTGAGCTCCCACAGCCAACCTCCCACGGTCCCTCCCCCCATCCAGCAGGCCCCGGCCGGCAGCTGGAAGGCCTTGATTGGCCCTGATCACCGGCCAGGCCTAAGGACCCCACCCATGCACAAATTTCGTGCACTGGGCCTCTAGTTTTTAATAACCTGCACGTAGTGGGGAGCCCTTGAGCTCCTGAAGGAGGAGGCTTTGGGAAGACAGTTCTGGTGGTGATGTGCAGAGACAAAAGCACAGACACACTCAGACTGTAAAAGACACCCAACCAACTGCTTGTTAACACCCTGTGAACTGGAAGAGCCAGCAATATGAGCTGATTTGAATCTTGCTTTCACTCCCCCGATCCTTCCCTCCCCAGTGATTCCAAGCTTTAAGCTAGATCCACATCAGCCAAATCAAAATTCCTGGGGGTGGGACTGATCCACATCTCTGCCTCCATTGATTCTCATTGCAACCAGGATTGAGAACCACGAGTATGAATCTTTTCCCGCTCCCCTGGCCCCCTATCCATTATTTTTTCCAGGCACAATCCTCAACGACTACCTTGTTCAACTTCCCCTAAACCTTGTTGCCATAAAGTATCTTCATTGCCCTCCATGTATGTTTACCCCCTCAGGTCATCAAGGCAACAGCTGTTTGTAGCACCTCTGGGTATGCCAGGCCCATGGTAACTGAGCATTCCGCTGTAGGGAACCCCGGCAGTGTAAACAAACATCCTCTTCCCTTCCTGACTTGGGTCCCCGAGGCCCCTCTCCCGAGCTCTCACCACATGATACGTGGGACGTGGACTGCCTCGCTTGCCCCTGGATCCTTAAGCACAGGACTTCCCTGCTCTCACCCCCAAATTGTCCACCCCGCAGCCACTTGTGCCCGTGATTCCTTCGGTGCATCCTGCCTTTTTGGAGGCAGTAGGTAGGAAACAGCAGTGAGCCTCTCCAACCCGCCCTTCCCTGGGGCTAACTACTCTCAGCTGATGCCCTCGCAGGTCCCTGCTATATGTATAAAAGCCTATATACACTGTAAGTTCACGGGAGACTCAACATCAACAAAATGCCCACATCGATGGAGAAGGAAACAAAGTTCCACTGAGATGGACTCTCAGAGCCTCTGGCCCATAGAACCTTCCCTCTTGTTCCCGTCACCCCAGTGCTCTCTGCTGTCCTTGTCTCACGGCTGAGGCATTGGGTCCCTTTCTCCTTCTCCTCCCTGGAGAGTCAGAGCCACGAGGCACGAGGCAGTGGCTGGGACCACAGCGTCTCTTTGGCCGAGTCTAAAAGGGAACTTACGATTTTGTGGTCAATTTATTTTCCCCTCATTCACGCTCAGGGGTGCGTGGTTTTCCGTGCTCATTGACTTGAAGCCTGCCATGTATGGGAGGTGGCTTCACGTCTTCTCAAGCCTGCCTTCTTTATTGCCACGGAGATGCTCCACCTTAAGCTTGAGCTAGCTTGGACTCATCTCCGTGGTTATCTACTTCACACGACACTTGTCTTTTCAGTGGAAGCATTACGCTATTTCATTTTTGCCCATAAATGCTGGAATCTAAAGGGATCTCACCCATCATTTTATTCCAGAGCCTCATTAAATACAAGGACACTGAAGACCAGGGAGGTTGAGGGGTTTGCTTGAGGTCACGCAGCTAGAAAAACAGCAGGGCTAGAATTCCTCCTTAGAGAGGAAGGAAGGAAAGCCCTAGCTGGTGTGGCTCAGTGGATAGAGGTCGGCCTGTGGACTGAAGGGTCCCAGGTTCGATTCCAATCAAAGGCACGTACCTTGGTTGCAGGCTCCTCCTAGGCCCGAGCCCTGGTCGGGGTGCATGCAGGAGGCAACCAAATGATGTGTTTCTCTCACATGTTTCTCTCTGTCTTTTCCTCTCTCTTCCACTCTCTAAAAATAAATGGAAAAATATCCTCAGGTGAGGATTAACCAAAAAAATAAAAATAAAAAGGAAGGAAGGAAAAAATGAATGGAGAGAAGGAGGGAGGGAGGAGAGAGAGAGAGAGAGAGAGAAGGAATATGGGATGTAAGAATTTTACTCCAGCTGTATCAGTTAAGAGGCTTTGCATGTAACACAGACCATTGGACTCCCACTGGCTTACACAACAAGGGCATTTGTCCCCTCACGGGTCAAGACGCCCTGCGGTGGGCAGGCTCCAGGTGGACTAGGCCAGTGGCCGGCAAACTCATTCGTCCACAGAGCCAAACATCAACAGTACAGCGATTGAAATTTCTTTTGAGAGCCACATTTTTTAAACTTAAACGTCTCCTCACGCCACTTCTTCAACATAGACTCGCCCAGGCCGTGGCATTTTGTGGAAGAGCCACACGCAAGGGGCCAGAGAGCCGCATGTGGCTCGCCGACCACGGGACTAGGGCTCTGCCTCCGCTTCCAGGTGACCCCTTACCTGACCAGCCTCCACGCGTTGTTCTCGGAATGGCTTCCCTCAAGGTCCCAAGTCGACCAGCAGCAGCAACCGGGGCAGGAGAGAGGGAGACTGAGAGATGTGTGTGTGTGTGTGTGTGTGTGTGTGTGTGTGTGTGTGTGTATGTGAGAGAGAG
The DNA here is from genome assembly GCF_027574615.1 of Eptesicus fuscus. Classification (NCBI taxonomy): domain Eukaryota; kingdom Metazoa; phylum Chordata; class Mammalia; order Chiroptera; family Vespertilionidae; genus Eptesicus; species Eptesicus fuscus. Next base: position 13,451,388 of record NC_072496.1, read on the forward strand.
AGAGAGAGAGAGAGAGAGAGAGAGAGAGAGAGAGAGAGAGGAGGGATCACCCTTCCCTTCAGCCGATTGGGCCCGCTTAGGTCACGTGCCCACCTCGAAAGGAGCCACAGCTGCTAGAGAAAGGCCCCGAGCAGCCTGCGTTCCTGAGCCGGCCTCTGGCTGGGAGACGGGCTCACCATGAGCTGTCAGCACCTCGCTCTGGAGATGGGATGGGATCAATTTCTTCTTTTTTTTTCTTAATATATATATATGTATATGTATTTTGTATTGATTTCAGAGAGGAAGGGAGAGGGGGAGAGAGATAGAAACATCAATGATGGGAGAGAGTCATTGATTGCCTGCCTCCTGCTCGGCCCCATAATGGGGATCGAGCCTGCAACCCCGGGCGTGTGCCCTTGACAGGAATCGAACCCGGGACTCTTCAGTCCACAGGCCTATGCTCTACCCACTGAGCCAAACCCGGGATTGATTTCTTATGTGTCAGTTGCCCTTCACTGAGGAGAGAGAGTCACAAGGATTTCAAGGTTCCCCCTAGGAAGACAGACAGGCAGCCGGAGGTCTCCCCGACACCAGAAGCCATTAGGCAGTCACCTGCAGAAGGACAGCACGTGGCATCGGGCCCCCATTCCGTAAACAGCAAATGATCCACCTTGGTGCTGCTCTTGTTACTATTTATTGAAAACAGCTGATTTGCCCGGCTGGCGTGGCTCAGTGGTTGAGTGTCGACCTATGAACCAGGAGGGCACGGTTCGATTCCCAGTCAGGGCACATGTCTGAGTTGCAGGCTCGATCCCCAGTGGGGGACGTGCAGGAGGCAGCTGATCAATGATTTTTCTCTCATCGCTGATGTTTCTCTCTCTCTCCCCCTCTCCCTTCCTCTCTGAATTATACACACACTGAGTGGCCAGATTATTATGATCCCTGAATGCATAATAATCTGGCCACTCAGTGTATATCCTATATGATAAAAGGCTAATATGCAAATTGTCCCCTCGACCAGGAGTTCGACCAGCAGGCAGGCCAGCCAAACCGCCCATGTCCCCTCCCCCTGGCCAGGCTGGCTGGACCCCACCCATGCACAAATTCATGCACCGGGCCTCTAATATATATATACACACTGAGTGGCCAGGTTATTATGTGTTCAGAGATCATAATAACCTGGCCACTCAGTGTATATATAATCCTTTTCAGGCACGGTTGGCAGTGTGGGTCACCTATCAGAGTCCCAACAAGGCTCCAACCAGCCATGCATCGCCCTGTTCCTGGCTTGGGCGGTTCCCTTCCTTCTGAAGGTTTTATTGTTATTACCCGTCATGAAAGGGATGAATGGGGGCCTCGGGGCAGAATTCCCTCCCCACCACCACGCAGTGTTGACTTGTGCCGATCTGAGAACTTTTACCGTTTGGAGCCCTGCATCTCCTGTCCTGTGGGGCCTCCGAGGCTGCGCCTGGGCGTGTGTGAGGGACGGGGCTTTGAGGTTTGTGCGAAGCCTTTCTGAGCCGCTGGCAGTTGGATAACATCCCTGGGTCTCCGGGACCCTTTTGCAAGCGTCACCACCATCAACATTAATCATCCTGTTTCTGAAGCGGAGACAAAGGGTGCGGTGGCTCTGGGGGCCCGCGAGGGGCCAGCGAGGGGGCCCGGGAGGGGGCCGGGGAGGGGCTGGATCCAGGAGCCTCCGGTCCGCCTCCTGGAGAGGCAGCTTGGTCTGAGCCGTGGGGGGCGGCATGGAGAGCTGTTGGCTCCTGAATTACAAGGATTTGAATCAAGGGAGCCTGCAAAGATTCTGCCCCCAAAGCTGTTTCACTCTCCTGTTCTTTTTTTGGAAGTGAGACCCGAGTTTTCATGGTTCCCCCAGTGAATGCAACTATACACGTAGCGTGAAAAAAAAGGGAGACTCAGAAATGACTCTCTCTCTCTCTCTCTCTGTCTCTCTCTCTCTCTCTCTCTCTCTGCAACTCTGCAACTTACTTGAGTTCCCAGCACTGTAGGGAGCATCTACCGATGAGTCTGGGTGATACTGTTGTTGTGTTTTTTTTTTAATAACATGACCTTTATTGTTCTCAACATGCATATTTCAAATTAATATTATTCAGAAACAAAACTAAAAAGAAACGTGACTCTTGTATAATAGCAAATAGCATTACTGTAAAATGATTAACTATTGTTTCATAATTAGTACAAGATTTAAACTTTATATATATATTATAATAAAGCATGACTCCACAATGTTTTTTTTCAGGAATGCTATTCGATTCACTGAATATGCAATATGGAAGCGCAGTGTAAACCTTGTTAAAAAGTTCCTGGCTAAAGCTGAATTAATCCCTATTACCTACATTCTCTTAATACATATACAAGCATAGTTCCTGGACTCACAGATTTGTATTTGTGTGTGTGTGTGTGTGTGTGTGTATAATTTTTAAGTGGGTGATACTGTTTTATGAGGCCGGGATGTTCTGTGATTCTCTAAGGCTCGTCAGCCTTCGGCCCCTGCGGCTGGATGCCCTGTGCCCCCGCTGGCTGGCTCCGTCTGGCCCCGGGTCCTGCATCCATCCTGGCGACAGAATGATGCCTGCACTCTCAGCCCCATCCACATGCACTCAGTCTGGGAACTAAGTCAGATGCCCTGCAGACTCAGGATGCCACAGCTGTGCCCCAGCTGCTAACTTTCCACGCCTGCCAATGTCCTTTGCTCCCAACCAACCCCAAGGATAAGCCCTGGTCTCTTGGATGCCCCTGGAATGTTGCATCCCGCCATGCACCACGATGCTCCATCCGTCAGCGGGCCTGCCTGTTCCAACCCTTCTCCCTCTGATAGCCCCTCCCAAGTGGGTCTTGCCTGGCCCTGGCCCTGGCCCTGGCCCTGGCCTGCTGGACGGGTTGTTTTCAGACACGTGGCTCTCGCCAGCCTTCCTCCCTGGAACTGATCCACATCTCTGCCTCCCCCCGGCTTGGTCAGCAGTCCCAGCATCCACCTGGTTTCTGGTTCCCGAGGGCATGACTACTTCATGAATTTGTCACCCATTGCACAAACCCTACTGATGCCTATCTGTTGTGCCTCAAGGATGAGGCCCTTTGACATCACATCTTAGACTGGCGGTTAGAATCTGAGGGCCGCCGTGCCTGAACAGTGCTGAGGTGTCGCAAGGGGCCCAGGTACCCATCTGTCCGTAGAGATTGCATGCTGACTGAATGGGGAAGGCTGACTGAACGGGGAATGGTGACTGAATGGGGAATGCTAAACACGTGTGCAGTTGCTTTTGGAGCGAATTTAGCTCGTTACAAAGGCATTTAAAGGCACCACTGAATGCCTTGCATCTTTCTGTCATCACGCATCTTCTCCGTTGATACCCAAAATACACGTGGACCACAATGCAATGCTGAAGTCCCAGAAAGGACTCTATTGCAGTCACTCTCTGCTAACTCCCTGGGGTTGCAATAGTCTGCACTGCAGAACTCCTAGGAAACAGTGTTCTGCATCGCAGGTGACTCTTTGCTGGCGGTTTCCCTCCGACCTGCTGTTGGCAGGGAGGGGCGTCAGGATTGTCACCTCTGGTCCATCTCCACGGCCGCCTCAGGCACCCTGGCCGCAGAGTGTGCGGCCTCAGAACCATGCCAGGTCCCAGCTGCCTGGGCGAGAACGCTCCGGGGAGGTCCGTCCTTGTTTCTGAGTCTCATTCTGTCTCCGGGTTTCTAGGGATGCCATATCCTTAAAGGCTAACGGAGCGCTTGGGTCCTAGCAATTCCCAAGACATCTGAGGCCACTACTTTGTGCCCACTCATCTTAGAGGCAAGACCTAGAGTCTATATTCTGAGCCAGCATCCATACGAATACCCCATTCTGTAGGAGTGAGCAGAAGGAAAAGGCAGCCGGAACAGATAACTTGCAAGTTAGTATGCTGTGAAGACTAACCTGGACTTGACCAGACTATAGATTCCTGATGGAAGAAGCTGGAATTCTGAGCTTGCCCCCCCTCCCCACCCCCCCTCACACACACACACACACACACCCTCTCACACACCCTCCCACACACACACACACACACTTACACACACACACACACCAACTCCGGCATACCACATGCCAGGGTACCCAGATAGCCCTTCCAAGGAAAAGTCCCTGAGCTCTGGGGCTGGGTGATGCCCGGCCTTGAACCCAGAATAACGTTCTAATGGCTCCTGGACCTTTGAAGTTGTTACAGAAGAAGAGTGGCTCAAAGCTGTAATAAGAGGGGAAGGGGAACGGGACGCATCCCAGAAATGTTCTGCCCCGGGGCCCAAGAAGTCCCTCTGCCTCCCTTAGACCTGGGAGCTGTCCCTGGTGTTGAAGCAGAACAGGGCCCCTCTGCTTGAGTTATGTTGCTTGAGTTATGTAAACTACTCAAGTGCAGGGAAGTCCTAGCTGGAACTTGGTAAAACTAGCCATCGCCTCAGTGTGCATTGCCCTTGGCCTGCCCTTGGCCTGACCTTTCTGAGTCAGCAAGTGAGCCCAGGAGAGCTGGCCTCTTGGGGAAGCCATGGAAGGAGAGAAACCAGAGTTCCTGGAGATGTTACGTGATTGCCAGCGACACCTCAACGGAAGCTCTGAACGTGATGATACGAACCAAGTTCCCTTGTGCCTGCCCATTTAGGGAAAGCTCGCCCAGGAGCCTGGGACCACATTCCCGCCCCTGTCCTCTGGACTGTGAGAAAAGCCAGGACAAGCAAGGTCAACTGGCCGGTTGTCATGGCAATGGCGATCTTTCTCAGAGGATGCTTTATGTTTCAAATACAGAGGAGGGAAAGATGCGCATGGCCCTTACCTTCATGAAGCTTATGGCTTGAAGGAAGGCACAGATGGAAAAAGAAGCACGCAAGCAAATACCATGGGATTGCACATTCTGATAAGGAAACAAAAGTGCAGAGAGAATGACTTCGTTTAGATCAGTGGTCGGCAAACTGCGGCTCGCGAGCCACATGCGGCTCGAGAGCTGCGGTTTGCTGCTCTGTTGGCTAATGAGTTTGCCGACCACTGACCTAGACTCTCGATTCCAATAATTACAGGCTGTTGTTGTTCCTTGTGATTAAGCCCCTATCCCAGTGGTCGGCAAACTCATTAGTCAACAGAGCGGCAAAATCAGGGCTTGAGAGCCGCATGTGGCTCGCGAGCCGCAGTTTGCCGAACACTGATTTAGATCGTCGGGGAAGATCTCTTTGGAGAGGTGATATGTATCACTGGGTCCTGAAGGATGAGGGGGAATCAGCTGAGGGAAAGGGGGGTCCAAATGTCCTGGGGCAGCAAAGAGCTTGCTCTTTTGATGAATTTAAAGGAGGCTTCTCTGAGGTGAGGTCATAATCGCTGCTTTCCTAACACCATCCAAGGCCTGGGAGAAAGGCCCAAGTGAAGAGGAAATAACCGAATAACTGAGGCTAATTCAGAACTTAATTTATCTTTCCAAAGGGAGGCGAAAAGTCTCAGAAATCTGCCATAGTCTGACCTTGAATTCTGCTGCTTAGTTTTACATTAAGACTTCCAGGAGTACTGTGATTTTTTTTTTTACTATCAAATTGAATTCTATTTTGCACCATGACATGCTCCTTTAAAAGCATGAGAGAACTGTATTCTCAGTTGGGGGGGTGGGGGGGGGGGGGGGAGAGGATGACTAGAAAGATGAAGTCTTAGAAAAAACAAAGAAGCAAGCCAAGGCAGAGACAAAGCTCTTATCTGCACAACCCCAGACTCTGGTCAAGAAAAGCTCAGTGAGATCAGAGACAAGTCGTAATCTGCGATAAACAGATGGGGAGACGAGAGGGCTGCTGTCAGCGGAGGGGCCTGGAAGGAGCCTCAGGGATTGGATTTGGGGAATGGAATTTTCTAGGCCAGGTCAGGCTGCCTGACAGCGCGGCGAGCCTGCGGAGGGCTGTGATTATGCGGGGGCTGTTCTGCAAGGCCGGGGACGGATCCTGGCACGGGGGCCAAAGTGGATAGTCCACGTATGCACGTGTGTGCATTCACACTTGTCAAGAACATTTCAGAAGGACAATTGCAAAATTGCTAAGGGCCCTCCCAGGGCCTGGGCAAGCGAGGGGCCTTGAATCTGAAACTTTATTCACCTGTTAGCACCTCTGCCTGCACGCAAGGCCCTCATCCAGGGCTCCTCGTACAAGTCATGACCCAACGTGACTCAACATAGGAAAAAGGCACCCAACCTGGACCACACACCGAGGGAGAGGGGGCGAAAGAACCAGACAGGTTGAAGTTCATTTCCAGAGAGGCCGCCAGGTGCAGGGAAAGGATGAAGAGAGAGAACCAAGCTGGATGAGTCGGGGGTCTTCTGTCCCCTCCTTTTGATGGCATCAAGGATGTTTCTTTCTTTTTTTTTTTTTTAAATATATTTTATTGATATTTTACAGAGAGGAAGGGAGAGGGATAGAGAGTTAGAAACATCGATGGGAGAGAAACATCGATCAGCCGCCTCCTGCACACCCCCTACTGGGGATGTGCCAGCAACCAAGGTACATGCCCTTGACCGGAATTGAACCCGGGACCTTTCAGTCCGCAGGCTGACGCTCTATCCACTGAGCCAAACCGGTTTCGGCCGGGATGTTTCTTTAAAAAAAAAAAAAAAAAAAAAATATATATATATATATATATATATATATATATACACACACATATATATTATTGATTTTTAGAGAGAGAGGTAAGGAGAGGGAGAGAGAGATAGAAACATCAATGAGAGAGAAACAGCATTGATCAGCTGCCTCCTGCATGCCCCCTACTGGGGATCGAGCCCCAAACCTGGACATGTGCCCTGACTAGAAATTGAGCCGAGGGCCTCTTGGTTCATGGGTCAGCGCTCAACCACTGAGCCACACAGGCTGGGCAAAAGAAGAAGACTTGAACATAGACGGAGACACCTAAGAAGAAGGCCTTGTGATGACAGAGACGGAGATTGGCAGTATGAGGCCACAAGCCAAGGGATGCCAGGGGTTGCTGGCCACCATCAGAAGCTGGAAAGGCAAGAGAGGATGCTCCCCTTAGAGTCTCCCATGGCTACAAACACCTTGAACTGGGACTTCAAGCTGCCAGAACCTTTAGGAAATGAATTCCTGCTGTGTTAAGCCACACGGTTGGAGGTACTTTATCTCGGCAGCTTTAGGAGACGAACACACCTTTCTTCTCCTAAATGTGTATGTCAGATGTTGGGTCCCCAATACAGCGCTTGTTTTGTGAAGGTCTTATGAACACCCATGCTTATTCCTGAGACAGGCAACCTGGCCTCCTACCTATTTATCTCAATATCATTGACTATATTCCCTATGCTGTAATTTACATTTTTGTGGTGATTCTGCAACTGCCAATTTGTACCTTTTTCACCCAATCCCTTACCCCCCACCCCACAACTGTCCGTCGGTTTTCTGTATCCATGAGTCTATTTCCATTGTGTTTGTTTATTCTAGTCTCCTTTCGGTGACTGCTTGGGAGACGGTGGGCCCAGCACATTTCACTCTGATCGTGGACAGTATCCAGGGTAAGGTCCTGGCAGTCCAGCCTGACACACTTATTGGCATGGGTGACTGCCCTCGTGCCTGTAAGTCTTGGGAAGAACTCGCATCTGGGTCCAGGGATGCCATTTGCAGGTAGACGGCCTGTGATGGAATCGTTTTTGTTCTGTAGGATGATGGTTATCGAATGTTGGCCCGTGGACAGTGCCATTCTGCAGGATGACACTCCATAGGGAGTAAAATAGAGACGGCTGGAGGGGTTTTCTCCATCACGTTCGACGCACTCACGTCACTTAGATTACCCTTTCCCTTCTATTCAGGAGTTTGCAAATGCCCTTCCTACCTGAATCCAAGCATGACTCAACAGATGTCTCCGGAATGTGGAATGTGCGAGGAGACAACTCGCCGGGACTCTTCCCAAGAGCCAACATCACGTTAAAAACACGCGGGGACTGTTCTAGATAAAAGATACTGAGGAGATGTCACAACCAGAACCAATGTATGAACGGGTTGGATTTTGGATGGGAAAAAAATATCTATGAAGGAGGTTTTTGAAACGACTGAAGAAATCTGAGTATGAATTGTTCATTAGATGGCATTGAACGCATACTAATTTTCTTAGGCGGGGCAACAGTATTAGTGGTTTGGGGGAGTGTTTTTTTTTTTTTTTCCAGGGGAGCATGGCCAAGTATTTAGGGGTGAAGTGGCATGATGTCTGTAACTTTCACATGGTTCCACAGAAAGGAAAGTTATTCAGAGAGAAAGCAAAAGTGGCCAGCCCAGCTGGCATGGCTCGGTGGTTGAGCGTTGACCTATGAACCAGGAGGTCACGGTTTGATTCCCAGTCAGGGCACATGCCCGGGTTGCAGGCTCGATCCCGTGTGGGGCGTGCAGGGGCAGCTGATCAATGATTCTCTCTCATCATTGATGTTTCTAGCTCTCCCTCTCCTTTCCTTTCTGAAATGAATAAAAAAATATTTTTTAAAAAGTTTTTTTAAAAAATAAATAAAGCAAATGTGTCCAACTGTAAATAATTTGTGGATCTAGGTAAAGGAAATATGGATATTTATTGCGATGCCATTTCAACTTTCCAGTAGGGTTGAGAAATTTCAAAATAACCATCAGGAAGAAAAGATTTGATCTTCTCAATAAAATATTTATTGGTATTATATGTTTGGACGGTACTCTTGCATAACGTAAAGTATTTTAAAATAAACGCATTTTAGCAACAAACAGCTCAATAATCCCCTTTCTTTTATGAAATGATAGTCACCAGGGATGGGCTGGAGGGGGTCAATGGGGGGAAAAAGAGGACATATGTAATACTTTCAACAACAAAAGAATTATTAAAAAAAAAAAGAGGACATATGTAATACTTTCAACAACAAAAGAATTATTAAAAAAAAAAAAAGATGTATGCATGCATATAAGCATAAACAATGGACGCAAAACTCTGGGGGGTGAGGGCATGTATGGGTGTGGGGTGGGGGGGGTAATGGTAAGATATGTACACATATAATACCTCAATAAAAAAAATTAAAAAAATAAAAAATTAAAAAAAAAAAGAGCCGAAGCCGGTTTGGCTCAGTGGATAGAGCGTCAGTCTGCGGACTGAAGGGTCCCAGGTTCCATTCCGGGCAAGGGCATGTACATTGGTTGGGGGCACATCCCCGGTGGGGGTTGTGCAGGAGGCAGCTGATCGATGTTTCTCTCTCATGTGTTTCTAACTCTCTATCCCTCTCCCTTCCTCTCTGTGGAAAATCAATAAAATATATTTTAAAAAAAGAGAGAGAAAGAAATGACAGTCACAGGTGATAGTTGCTTTGTAACATCCCAAATGCAAACTTGGGCTCTAAACAAAATAAAAACTCATCTAGGGAGCTCTGCCCACGCTTGGCTTGTGCTGTTCCGTGTTCTCCAACATTCTCCGTGTCATGGCACATACAGAAAATGGTAATATCCGCATGGCCAATGGGGCGAGGCTGCTAATGTCTCCAAGCGACTCGCCCGGGAGCTCTGGCTGCCCCGGGATGAGGGGTCACGGTCTTGGCACGCCCACGAGCCATCTGGGCCACACTAGCGTGCCATTGTCACAGGCTGGGACTCTGCTCCCATGTGCGGAAGTGCTGTGAACTGCTATCAATGTGATCTGCTTGGAAAAAAGCGATCTCCTATGTGCCCAGCACTGTGGATGCAGACTTAGGCTGCTACGAGCAAGGCTTGGGTCTGTCCCTCACTGTGTGTTCGCAAGAGCAGTGCATACCAGCATGGTGACCTCTCTCCCCAGCACGTTTCCTTCTGTATCATCGCTCATCACAACACTTGTTATGATGGATCTTGAGTCGTAACAAGGTTAACAACGAGGCAAACTCCTCCGGGAGCATATGGAGCAAATTCAGGAGCTAATGTTCTATTCTGGCTTCTGTGATTCAGTCCCACTGTATCGCGATGAGGCAAGAAATGAAGATGAAAACAGAAGCCTCGAGAGGAAAAGCTAACCCGGCTTAACCCAGGCCCTCCTCGGGAAGTAACACTTCATGTTTAAAGCTCAAAGTGCTGAAGTTCTAAATAGTTAATTTAAATGTATTTAAATTTCTCTGTTAGGAGGCTGATTTATGTTTTTATTCTTATTTATTGATTGGTTTATGGATTGATTAACTGATTTACTAAAGGCCCAGTGCACAAAATTCATGCACGGGGGTGAGGGTGTTCCTCAGCCCGGCCTTCACCCTCTTGCAATCTGGGACCCCCTCAGGGGATGTCTGACTGCCAGTTTAGGCCTGTTCCTGCAGGGGGATCAGGCCTAAACTGGCAGTCGGACATCCCTCTCTTAATCTGGGACTGCTGGCTCCTAACCACTCTGCCTGCCTGCCTTCCTGACTGCCCCTAACCACTCTGCCTGCCTGCCTGATCACCCCTAACTGCCTGCCTGCCTGATAGCCCCTAACCACTCTGCCTGCCTGAGTGCCCCTAACTGCTTGCCTGACTGCCTGATCACCCCTAACCACTCTGCCTGCCTGCCTGATCACCCCTAACTGCCTGCCTGCCTGATAGCCCCTAACCACTCTGCGTGCCTGCCTGATTGCCCCTTACTGTCTCTGCCTCGGCCCCCGCTGCCGTGGCTTCGTCAAGAAGGACATCCATAATGACATCTGGAAAGTCATTCGGCTGTCTGGTCTAATTAGCATATTACGCTTTTATTATTATAGATTGTTATCCCTCACCCGAGGATATTTTTTTCTGTTGATTTTTAGAGAGAGTGGAAGGGAGAGAGGGAGAGAGAGAGAGAGAGAGAGAAACATCAATGTGAGAGAGACACATCAATTGGTTGCCTCCTGCACATGCCCCCACTGGGGCTGGGGATTGAACCTGCAACCCAGATATGTGCCCTTGACTATACCCTTGACCAGGAATCAAACCTGGGACCCTTTGGTGCACAGGCTGACGCTCTAACCACTGAGATACACTGGCCAGGCCAGGAGGCTGCTTTAACAAAGAGGAAAGTGGACCGACTGGGCTTGCAGAAGTGTTTCCGAGTCCGCAGCTACATCTAAATAGCCTGGGGAGCCTCTTAAAGACACAGAGGCTGGATCTTCATCCTCAAGAGATTCTGATTCAATCAGTCCAGCCCCTATTTTTCACCCTCCCCCCACCCCCACCCTCCGCCTCCAGGGAATTCTAATACCCTACCAAATACTGAAGCCTAGAATCAGAAGATGATAGTAAAACACTGAGAAGTGTGAAGTGCTTTCCAAATACGAGACATTTGCTTTATTATGTGGCCACTATCATCTCCTTTCTCCTCCTAATTTCCCAGCATGCTGAGCTCAGTGCATTTGGAGTGGAGTGTTTTCCTCTTGAGTCCCTGAGGCCTTACCCTTTCCATTGCCCGGCAAGGCCCTACCTACCCGCTACTGGCACAAAGAGCTATAACTGGAAAGTATCTGCGTGAGTACTTGGGAGCGTGCTACTGATCGAGGGATGCTTGCCTTCTGGAGCCAAGGACTGCTGGGCTTGCGTCCTTTCTCAGTCCAGATTCATTATGCCTTTGCTTCCTTCCACGAACGTGGGCACCTCGGAGTTCTCGGCATGGACTGAATGTCTGCTTTGTGTGCCAGGCAGGACACAGAACATCAAGGGGTTGGGCTGTCGCTTAATTTCAGACTCATATTCCAAGTTCTTTGTCAGAGGACACATTTGATGGTCAAAAAACAAGCGTGGAAATAAGATGATGGATAGCCCAGGGTGACTTAAAATTGATGCTGAGATTTGCAAGATTCAGCTAGTATAATTCCAGAGAAGTAAAGAATCACACAGGTCCAAGTACCATGATGATGATGATGATGATAGTGATGATAAGAGCTGACACTTATTGTCTACTATCTGTTAGATCTTGTTCTAAATGTTTTATACCCATGAAGTCATTGAATCTTCACATCTCTATTGGTTAGATACTAGTTAACACCCTCATTTTACAGTTGAGGAACCTGAGGATGGGTGACATCTAGACTTGCTCTCACCATTAATTAAGCCGTGTGAGCATGGATATGTCACTTAACCGATCAGGGCCTGTTTTCTGATTGGATCAGTGAGTCTCCATGGCTTCTTTCTACTTGGTGATGCAGTAATGTTGTGAGTTATTAATTCTAAATGATCTCTATTCTCCTTGTTTCCTTTAACCAAGACAACCCACTCCTGCCCATTTATCTTATGGATTTGATCAGTGATTTATTCTTTTCTATTCTTGCTCTACTTTGTTTCCTGTGAACCTTTTCCACATTTTGACAGACTTCCTTCCTTCACTTCTAGATGTGAATTGTTTATGTACATATGTCAACCCTGGAGTTTGGGGACTACCATTTAGGAGCAGAATCTGACAGCTTGGACTATTAGGGAGTGAAGCAATGTCATTTTCCTGAAAATACCATAGTGTAGATATGAATGAGAAAATGACAGCAATAGAAATAGTGGAGTCATGGGATCTTGGTATAAATTATTGTTAACTTTTCTAATATTTTCATAAATGTTGATCAGAAAACTATTAGTAATTTTTGATTTAAAGAATGATACTCATAGTATACTAATCTATATATATAAAAGACTAAGCAACCAAATGACTGAAGGACCAGTCCACTGGTCGCTATGATGTGCACTGACTACCAGGGGACAGACTCTTAACACACAGGATTGGGCTCCCTCCTGTCTGGATTGGGCCTGCAGGGATTGGGCTCCCTCCTTTGTGGATCAGGCCTGCGGGGATCCAGCCAAAACCAGCTATCCGACATCCCCCAAGGGGTCCCAGATTGCGAGAGGGCACAGGCCAGGTTGAGGAACCCCACTGGTGCACGAATCTGTGCACTGGGCCTCTAGTGTATTTAATAATGATGCAACCACAATGTTAAAATTTTCCATTCTCCTTCCAAATTTGAAAGTGTGGACAGTGATACAGAGAAAGAAAAATATTCAAGCAACGTAAAGGGACTGAGTTCTGCTTACTCCAAATGTCTAGAGCAGTGGTCGGCAAACTCATTAGTCAACAGAGCCAAATATCAACAGTACAATGATTGGAATTTCTTTTGAGAGCCAAATTTTTTTAACTTAAACTATATAGGTAGGTACCTTGTTATTAACTTAATTAGGGTACTCCTTCAATTGCACTGTACGTGCGCACCCGCACGTGGTATTTTGTGGAAGAGCCACACTCAAGGGGCCAAAGAGCTGCATGTGGCTCGCGGGCCGCGGTTTGCCGGCCACTGGGCTAGAGAATCAATGGATGGCATTCTTCTTCATGGTGACTTATTCATTCCGGTGAGACTCTCTAAAGGGGAAGCTAAGTGTATTGATAGCAAATTTCAAAGTCATCCGGGTCCTTTTCTCTCCTCTGCCACTGGGACCTTGAAATGTATAGTTTTCTATTCTTTACCTGCAAAACAGAGTGTTCTCAATCCTCCCCATATTAAGAACTGATGTAAAGGAGCCCAGATAGATGCTGAAAATGACTCCCAGCTGTGAGTGTCTATCTGGCACTTGCGACACTCAATTCTCTATTCCACATAAAACCATGAAGTTTTTGGATTCCTCCAAGGATTCACATGACTCACATCAGTGAAGGCGGTAAATATGTTGGGCCAAAGCACCATCGAAAATATTTTTGTCAGCAGGGAGCAGAAGTTATATTAATTAAAATGTTCTCAGGAGGTACAGGGTGCCCTCCCAACGAGTCATAAAATTATTTTAATCCCAATTAAGGATGTTCCCTCCTGGCACCTGGTATCATAGGGAATTGAAATGAAAAAGTCCATGGCATTTCTAGAAAAAAAGATCACCAGAGTCAGACTGGATCCCTCAGGCTAAGAAGTGGAGATATTTTGATAGAAAGCCATCATTTTAGTTAATTGATTATTTATTAAATCTCCTGTCCATGTCCAGAGAAGATTAGGAAAAAAGTACAGAGTGAAAAAGGTCATAAAAAGATAAAACTTGGGGAGAAGAATGAAGGACTTTAGGAGGGTTTATGATTGAATGTTCTACCCACACAGGAATGCTGGCAGGGGCTGAGGCCATTGACCTTATGGATCTAGAGCCTCAACATACAGACCCTTGTCTGGGAAGAAATGATGTCACCAGGATTTTTAGCCTAAGACTTAAAGTAATCTATTTTAGGGTAATTTAGTGATTCACTGTGGAAGCTTGAGGGTTTTCTGCATGGATTTTGAAAACCTAATTGAGTTGTTGAGACATTTTCTTACTAGACCTTGTCACACGTATAGCCAGTACACATCTCGGGACGTAACTGTGAGCTGACATTTTATCCGTTGTCATTAACACGTGCAAGCATTAGTGAATAGCTGTGACTTTCATCATTGGAGAGCAAGTTAAATCACCCAGGCTCAATAAACAGGAGGCAGCCTCGTGTCCTCCGGAATGACCTCACATTCCCGGTGAAACATCAGTTTTCAAGTGACAAACTCTAGGCACGTCCACCACTCCAGGAAATGATTTGAGAGAAAAGAATTTGGGTTAAAATTCAGAGATTAACTATCAGTGTTCCTTAAAAAAGACTTTTCTGAATGTGGAAAGAAAACAGAAAAACACTACTTCTTGGGTTGGGATGATGTAGAATACTGAGGTTGAGACCATGAGAATATATATTTTTCAACTTAAAAACATTTTTTTTTCAACTTTACTCATAGGCTAGTTTCTTTCTTTTTAAAAATATAGATTTTTATTGATTTCAGAGAGGAAGGGAGAGGGAGAGAGAGAGAAACATCAATGATGAGAGAGAATCATTGATCGGCTGCCTCATGCAGGCCCCACACTGGAGACCAAACCCATAACCCGGGCATGTGCTCTGACTGGGAATGGAACCGTGACCTCCTGCTCCATAGGTCAATCCTTAACCATGAGCCACGCCAGCTGGGCCATAGGCTGGTTTCTGATGGTACTTGTAGGATTGACATTTGAGGGAGGAGAGAGAAGCAAGCTTATGGCCGGAGGACCCGTTTCCCAACTTGCTTAGTTCGACCAGGAAGTGGCCGACGTGGTGGGTCT
This sequence comes from Eptesicus fuscus, assembly GCF_027574615.1. Lineage (NCBI taxonomy): Eukaryota > Metazoa > Chordata > Mammalia > Chiroptera > Vespertilionidae > Eptesicus > Eptesicus fuscus. Next base: position 13,466,430 of record NC_072496.1, read on the forward strand.
GGCCCTACCAACCCATGGGCACCCTTGGTTAATACTCTGTAGAGCAGAACCCAGGAAATGGAGTGTATGACACACACATCAATCCGCTCTGTCAATTAAAAGACCCATAAACAGTCAGCTTAATAGAACATTATGCCATACTTTCTCATCTGCTCAACATATCGATTTTTGAGCATTCTCAATTTGTTTATCAGAACAAAGCTTATTCTCTTTTAATTACTTTGCCAATTTATTATTGTGTTCCATGGCTTTTTCAAGAGTTTTTGTGATACAGTTTTCCATGGGGGGGCATGCCCTACCACAGTTAATGTTGAACTGGTTTTCACGGTCAAGGGGGCATCGGCCTACTTTATGTCGTTAGATAAAGTTGAGGGGGACGAAAAAGATGGGTAGATAGATATAAAATCGTTGTAAGGGGGATTTTTTTTTTGTGTGTGTGTGCCTGGATTCAATCTAAATACATCTCAAAAAATTGTAAAATAGAATCTACCAGCTAAAACTAATGAGCACAAAACTGCCTTGATTTGGCCCAGGGTGGACAAATGGAACATCTGGCATATTTGGCACCAATGACACAGCTGGCATTGCTGGAAACGTTTCCGCAGAAGGTGCAGATGCAGAAATGGGAGAGTCGGTACAGACCGTGCAGATGGAGCCGTTGGAACAGATGACAGTGGGCAGAGCTGGCGAGGCTGGCACAGGTGTCACAACCGCAACAGCTGGCACAAGTTGTGACAATCCTGGGATTTCTTAGTACAAGGCACATGTTCGTTTTGGCTTTGGCTGCCGGCAGATAAGAGCATTTTATAATTAGTAAATGTGCCATTTAAAAAAGAACTTTCTCCCCTCCATCCGTAAGGACATCCACCTCCAACTGTCAGAGCTTGGAATAGGGAGCTTTTTTTTTTTTCCTCCAAATTAGAATTTCCCTGAGAAAAGCCATCATTGATAAATACCGATTTCCTAGGAGAGGCAATCCGATATTTTTTGTTCTGATATAGATAAAATTCATGAATGAAATTTCTTCAGAGGAGTTTTGCGGTAAATAAAGGCCATGTTTCTGGAAAGGAATGTATTCTTTGCATGGAACCCAAAATCCGTTCTCAAATTAGAGGGCTATTTGTTTGCTAAATATCGTGACTATTTCCCAATTCTATGAAATGTCCTGTGGAATCACACTTGAAGACATGGTACAGAATTGGAAACCTGTCTACAGAACAGGTTGGGAGAAGAGAAAAAAATGCTGGAATACATAATACGGGGAAATCATGATATTGCCATTTTCTAATACCAATGGGACTTGGTTCTAATTTCATTGAAAATGCTATGATTTGGATTTGAATGAAAAGTACATTATAGAATAATCTTTTGGGCAATGATATTTAACACCAGATGAAAAGTTGAGAGAACAACTTGTTTGTTAGCGGCTAGAAATCACTGTTTTCTTCTAATGTTTTTATTGTAACAAAAGTCTGTTCATATTATGGGAAAGCCAAATACTGTTACCTAATTATAAAATAAATTTTAAAAGCCAAATAATCGTTTTAAATCTATACATACATTCTCTTGAACACACAGTCATAGGTGCTCCATAAGTTCTATTGGAATAAATGAACCTATGGTAAAAATTCAGAATAAAAAATATCAATAATCATCTTCCATATTCATGACTAATGTTCTATTAGAAAGAAACAAAGGGAATTAGTTCTTTAAAGCCTTAAACTTGACAATACATTTCAGCCAATTTCATTCCTCTGGGGGAAATCATAGATGACAAAGACTAGTTGGCTGTCATCTATTCTATGTCCCCAAGTAAACAAAAAATTCTCTAGGTTTTCTAGTTTATCTTGAACTAAAACTGGCATAATAAATCAGCTTCTATTCATAATCAATGCAACACAGTGGAATCGTTTATTGTATGTGTTCCAAGACTTCAAACAATAATTACTTCTCCCTGGATGTCAAGTTCTTGACCATCAAAACCATACTCTCTTTGTCCCCAGATGGCCCCTTGCGTGTTGTTACCTATATTTAATCTTTTAAAAAATATATATTTTATTGATTTTTTTTACAGAGAGGAAGGTAGAGGGATAGAGAGTTAGAAACATCGATGAGAGAGAAACATCAATCAGCTGCCTCCTGCACACCCCCTACTGGGGATGTGCCCACAACCAAGGTACATGCCCTTGACCAGAATTGAACCTGGGACCCTTCAGTCCACAGGGTGACGCTCTATCCACTGAGCCAAACCTGTTAGGGCCCTATATTTAATCTTTTGAAAAACCGTCTAAAGTCATTGAAACATGTTTGATTTCAGTGTCTCCATTATTTCGACTGTGTTATAACCTCACGGTGAACCCAACTTGATTATTCTTCTTATTCAGAACTTTAATTCTATTACGTAACTTCAGCTCATTTCTTGACTTGAGATGACAAAGGTGTTTCTGCTCAGAACAGATGAAACACCTTCATTTGTTAACTGTTCTTCTGTGACATAGAGCAATTGGGGGGGGATGGGGGGGACGGCATGGGGGCGGGGCTTCCGGCTCTCTCCGGGCACGGGGGGGGGGGGGAGGACACATGAAGGGTTTTGATGAACAGGCTGGAAATGCCCACCTTGGCCCTCTTCACCTGGTCTGAGACACCGCGTTGTGGCTGAAAGCCAGCTGAACATCGCCTCCAATCAATAAAAGATGTGAGAGAAACGATCCATTCCGGGGAGTAACAAACAGGGGTGTCTCCAGGCTTTGGCATTTGAGGAGTCGACCAAAGTTTTTCTGAAGGATGAGTCATTTCTTTGAGCCTCTGCCTTCCCCGGGCATGAAATGAAAATGCAACATGAAAGATGCAATCTGCTACAGCCATGTGACTCCTCCATCATGGTCCCAGCCCCTCTCTGTTCCTAAGCACAGGAAACGCTCCAGTGTATTGGCATCTCATCACATGTAAATGCCCTTTTCCTTCTCTCGGCTCTGAGACACAGAACGCTTTCAATTCACCCTCCAAACAGTTGCTGCGCCTTGTGCCTCTCCACCATCCCCAGGCGGCTTCTCGTCTCTGCAACCTGGGATACATTTTCCCCAGGCTTAAAAAAACCACCTATTATGTTGGAGAAGGGGGAACAAAAATAAAGCACAGCCATTTATAATAAACCTATTTACAACTGTGAAACAAAAATCCAAGGGAAATTTATTTTTTTCTGATTTATTTTTAAGAGTATATTTATATTTTAATATATTTTTATTGATTTCAGAGAGGAAGGGAGAGGGAGAGAGAGATAGAAACATCAATGATGAGAGAGTATCATTGATTGGCTGCCTCCAGCATGCCCCACACTGGGGATCGAGCCGTGCCCTGACCGGAAATTGAACTGTGACCTCCTAGTTCATAGGTCAACACTCAACTACTGAACCATGCTGGCCAGACCGCAGGAAATTTATATGTTGATTTCAAGAATTGAGGACAGCCTGTCCAGTTTGGCTCAGTGGACAGAGCATCAGCCTGTGGACTGAAAGTTCCCAGGTTCATTCCAGTCAAGGGCATGCACCTTGGTTGCGGGCACATCCCCAGTAGGAGGTGTGCGGGAGGCAGCGGATCGATGTTTCTCTCTTATCGATGTTTCTAACTCTCTGTCTCTCTCCCTTCCTCTCTGTAAAAAATTAATAAAATATATTTTAAAAAAAGAATTGAGGACATTTAATATCCAGACATCCTCCCTTCCACCTTCCCTTCATTCTCCCTGGGCGTCAGCGACAGGCTCCTGACTAGACCCCAGTCCCAGTGCCTCTTGTGGGTGGTGAGTGTCGACTCGCCCATTGGCTACAGCACCAAGCCTGTTTGTGTTTCCTGCCCTAGACCCACCACAGAGGCGTGTGATGGTAACCAGTGCAATGACCCAACCACAACACCACCCACTCCTGGTGGTCTGCTGGAAGTGGGGCAGGAGATATAGGTAAGAATTAGGTGGGATATTTTTTGGTGTTTTTTAAAATTTTATTTTAGAAATGTAAACCAGAGTAGTCTTGTATGGAGATAACTGAGTTCTTCTTTCATTGAAGCTTAGAATTAAGCTTATTATTAGTGATTTGTGGTTTAGGACTTGCAAGCTAATCGTTTAAGCTGCAATCTAGTCTCCCAAATCATGATGCTGACATCTTTCAACGTGTTATGTGAATACAAAATTAATTGAAGTATAGATACATTTACTCCTTTAAACATGTTTTAATATGAAAAAATTAAACTTACAAAATAAGTAGATAGATGTAAGGTTATTAACTTTTTGCCAATTTTTTTTCATCTTTCCCCATCATCCATCCACTCACAGACTCTCGCCCTCCCTTTCCTGCATTAGTTTAAAGCAAATTCAAATTGTCATTTCACCCTGAAGTGCTTCAGTATTCATTCCTAATAGACAAGGGCAATTTTTAAAAACGCAGTGACCAAAACGAACAATACTTTTTCCGTCCCACCTAATTCCTAGTCCATCTTCAGAGTCCCTGCTTATCTCAGAGGGGTGTTTATACAGTTCTTTTGTTCCCATCAGGTCCCAGACATTAGGTCTCTCAAGTTCATTTTATTCTCTCCTTTTCGTTTCATTGATCAGTTGGATAAACCAGGTCGTTAGTCTTTAGAACGGTATACATTCCGAGTTTGATCAATTGCTTCCCTGTAAAGACATTTAACCTCGCTCTCTACCACTGCATTTCCTGTACACTAGTATTTATTTATTTATTTATTTATTTATTTACTAGAGGCCCGATGCACGAAATTCCTTCCCCCAGCTGCCGGCACCAGCTTCCCTCTGGCACCCAGGACCCAGGCTTCCCTCGCAGCCCTGGCTTGGTCCGAAAGGTCGTCAGGAAGGACGTCCAGAAGGACATCTGGTCTAATTAGCATATTACGCTTTTATTATTATAGATTTATTTATTTAAATATCCTTTTATTGATTTCAGAGAGAGAGGAAGAGAGAGATAGAAACATCAATGATGAGAGAGAATCACTAATCAGCTGCCTCCTGCATGCCCCACACTGGGGATTGAGCCCACAACCCCGGGCATGTGCCCTAACCAGGAATTGAACTGTGACCTCCTGGTTCATAGGTCAACGCTCAACCCCTGAGCCATGCCGCCTAGGCTGTACACTGGTATTTAGAGCTTTAGGCCTGATTAGATTCAGGTTCATGTCTTATGCAGGAGCATTGCGTGGTCAGTGCTGTGTCATTACTTCCTATCCCATCATGTTTTCGGACACACACTATCCTGTCGTCCCGTGTTTAGTGATGCTGAGACTGGCAGGTGAGTTCAGGTGTATACAGATCCTTAGACTATATTCATCTGTTCTCAAACTTCGTTTCACATATGGATAGCACAATGTCTTTGTATAATCACCAGGAGTCCTTTAATTGTTAACAAACATTCTTTGACATTCATTTTATCAGAGAACTACCAATGGGCAATTTTCAAGTTCCCAAACACACGTGCATCTGGAATTTTTCCACAGTAGACTTTACATGTGTGTTTCTTCCTATGCATTGTTGGAGGTCAATCTAAATGATAACATGCTTTGTGGGTCCCAATGCACAGTCCATTTGTAGGTTGATAAATGATAATAGATTTGATCACCGATTGGTTAGCAATTGCAGTGATCAGAGTAAATATTTGTAGTCTGCTTAATTTCAGCCATATTTGCCACCAAATTGGGTCACTTGTTTGTTAATATGAAACCAGTCTACAGTGACAGGTCCAGTTGGTTCAGGAATGCTAATGGCTAAGTGATTTAAGTATCCGACTATGTCACTTATTGTTTGGAAATTCATCATTGTGATTGTCAGATATTTGATAATTTAAATGCGGTAGATATTACACGGCTTGCTTTTCACTTCACATCACCGACAAAGAAGTAGAATAAATGGAAAGATAGCAAAATATTTAGAAGTACTGACGTGATTGATTCATTCCAAAATATAAACATTCCGCTTGGAAACCTGTGAAAAGCTGCCTACAAAATTTGATTGTTTTAAACAGATTATTACAGAAAAAAATACAATGAGAAGCGTGTGCGGTAACATATTTAATAGACATTTCAAATGCCTTAAGATGTTTACTTCTTATCTGTTTCCTGGTCTGCTTAAAGGGGAAAGTGTTGCACTCCCTGGCCTGGGATTAATGAGTATAAAATTGAATGTTTTTCTGGTGGTGATTAATGGTGACTATACACAGTCTCAGGAACAAGAAAACATTGCAAACTGTTGTGGAACCTGAATTACGAGAACTGCCTGGTTTCTGGATGAAGTTTGAGGTTTCACTTCCGTTCTCTCCTTTGATGGTGTCCACAGTCCTGTGAGAGCGGGTCCTGGAGCAGAGGAGAAAGATGGGAGAGGGAGAGGGCAAAGATCTAAGCAAGACCAAAGCCGGTCATCAGGATCACGGCTAAAGCCACTCTGCTCCGGAGAGAAAGTACTTACCTGGCCTCCTCCTCAGGAGCTTCCGTTGTTTGGAAGCCCAGGCCTGTCCCAAGTGTTCTGGAAGCTTCTAGTTTGACTCCACCTGCTTCAGGCTCCCGGGAGCTTTCCACAGTCTGTGTTCTATTCACCCAACAGAGGACACCGGATGGCCTTTATACTGCTCATCTCGCTCAGGCACTTCCCACCTAAAAACATTTTCTTCTTTTAATGCTCACCAGAGAGCTGGATTTTTAAAACTATATATTTGTATTGATTTCAGAGAAGAGGGGAGAAGGAGAGAAAGATAGAAACATCAATGAGGAGAGGGAATCATGGATCGGCTGCCTCCTGCACGCTTCCTATTGGGGGTCAAGCCTGCAACCCGGGCATGTGCCCTGACCCCGACCGGGAATCCAACCTGGTTCATAGGTCGACGCTCAACCACTGAGCCACACCAGCTGGGCTCAAGTGAAATATATTTAAATGTTCACAAGAAAAAATCAGAAAGACATAAGGAAATATCTTGAGACTGACTGTTTCAGTATCAGAGCACAATTTTAAGAAATGCTTGGAATCTGGAAGAACAAAAAGCAATCGTTAGCCTTGGATTACTGGGAGGTGGGGGAGGATCTGGAGGCTTGCTGGAACACCAGGCCTGCACGATCCCCCTCACCCCCCTCAAACCTTGGAATCCCGCACTTTTCAGAGCCCCCCTCTCTGCTCAGGCCCACTCCCCCACAGGCCTGCGATCTTTTTCATCATCTGACTCTGAACTTGGGCCGTTTCTTTTTCCTCTCCCTCCTCTCCGCCTCCATCTTCACAACGACAGACTGCATTTAGTAATTGCTGTCTTTGGTAATTGTTGTATCTCCAAATTGGCTGGTTAGGGGAGAGCCCCAGCTGTCCATCAAAATAGTGTGAAGTGGCGGGAGCAGCCGTCCCCTGAGCTGGGGAAGTTCATTGAACTTTCCCAGGCGGTCCCAGGTGGAGGGGTGCTGAGGGCCCCGGGGAATCCCTGTTAGTGCTATCTTTTCCAGAGCACATCCCTTTGTAACCTGGGGGAGGGATGTCGTAAACAGAATGTTAGTTAGATTTCCAGATGAAATTAAATCAAGAAGCATTGGAAACACCAGTGAATAAAGAGAAATGCTACACAGGGTTTCTGAGGTGAAGACGATGGAAAGGCTCAAACAAAATGAGAAGGAAGGCAGACAGGTGGAACCCTAATGCTTTGGAGGGAAAAGACACACTCTAGAGGTGAGCAGCAAGAGGGGGAAATCCAGAAGACAGCAATGCCAGAGAGAGCGGGGGAGAGTGGACAGCACATTAGACGTGTTTGCAAGACGCCGCGGAAGCTAATGTGGTCTGGGGCTGTCTGAGCCGAGACGGCCCGTCACGAGGGGACGGTGGAGTGATTTAGTGCAGCTGGCAGATGCACACCTGAAATATTGTGCTCGGGTCTGTGTGTCTCGGGAGCAGACAGATACAGAGGGAAATCAGCATAAAGCAACAACAGTGATTAACAAGCGGTGGGCTGATTTATAAGAAAAATAGACCGTGCGACTTGGCTTTAAAAAGTGACAAGAGTGGAGCATTGAAATGCAAGGATGTTTTCCCGATCTACTACCTGTGAGTCAAGAATTATGACACTGGAATTAGCGGACAAGGATGTGCTGTCGTTTGAAAGGGAGGACTGACATTTACAAGCAGGCAAACGTCCAGGGAATACAAGCTATGAGATTATTATTAAAGTATCTTTTAGGGGAGTCAAAGGAGGCCACGGGTGGGAAATGGAAGTTTACATTGTGATCATACTTTTCATTCCACAGACATTAGATTTACCCTGGCCGTGACCTTCCACAATGAAGAACTATGTCAGAACCTCAGGCATCGCCCGGATGCTCATGGCCCTCAGAAGGGCCATTTTTAAGTTTGGTCTTAGTATCCCCCCCCATATCCGTGCAGATGGCTTATCTTGTCCATCCTTTTGCGTGCTCCTGATATCTTCAAAGGCAGTGGCCGAAAGCAACAATCGCTCTGCCATAATACCTCTCCGTGTGACTGGAGGATGCCATGTAATCTGGGGGTTGGCTTCAAATTACATCTGAATCTAATTTTTTAAAATATATTTTTATTGATTTCAGAGAGGAAGGGGGAAGGGAGAGAGAGAGAGAGAGACAGAGAGAGAGAGGGAGAGAAACACCAATGATGAGAAAATCACTGATCGGCTGCCTCCTGCATGCCCTCACTGGGGATCGAGCCCACAACCCTGGCATGAGCCCTGACCAGGAATTGAACTTTGACCTCCTGGATCAATGCTCAACCATGGTGTGAGCCACACCGGCTAGGCAAGGTGAATTTAATTTTTAAAATAACCTCAAAATCATAGCTGGAGGAGCAGCATTTTGTACGAGCTAATGAGGCTAATTGGTTCTTAAGATACAAGTTGCTGTTTCCTAAATTAAAATTCACTTCTGATGTAAATACAGACGATATAAATACGGAGAGGAGATGGGTGCTGTGTTTTCTATTTTGCGATTTGGAGCCAGTTCTAAAAGGAACTGTTAGAAAAGTGATTTTATTCTCTCCACTCGGGGAGATCTTTCCTTCCTGGCTTCCAATACAGGGAAGGGCAGCGATTGGCTTCGGTTTAACAAGGAGCAGAAGCAGGCTAAGAAGATTTCTCAGTGGCTACAGATGATGAAGTGATGGTCCCAGAGATTATTCCCAGATCGTTGTGATTCCCAGCGTTCTCATCTGGAAAATGAATGTGGGGGTGTGTGTTGCTTTCAAAGCAATTAAATAGTCCACTGACAAAGCGTGAGTAACGTTTAGATATTTAATTAAATCGGCGTGAGAGAAAGTTATTCTTAAATCAAGGGCTTCTCCTATTCATTGTAGTGGAGAAAGTGATTAATTCTCTGTCGTGTTGCTATTAAGGGTTTTCTGATTCTTTTTTCTTTAAAAATATGTTTTATTGACTTCAGAGAAGAAGAGAGAGGAGAGAGAGATAGAAACATCAATGACGAGAGAGAATCATTGATTGGCTGCCTCCTGCACGCCCCACACTGGGAATCAAGCCTGCAACCAAGGCATGTGCCCTGACCAGGAATTGAACTTTGACCTCCTGGTTCATAGGTTGACACTCAACCCCTGAGCCACGCCTTATTCTTTTAATTTTGAATGTTACAAAGAGCAGAGCCTTTAGATAAATTAAAGCAAACAATAAAATGAAAGACTTTTAAAATCAATGGCATTAATTTCCTAAATACAATTTAAAAGAACAGTTTGCATCACATTCTAGAAGAAATAGATACTGTCTTAATGGGGCAATAAGTTTTAATGTGTAAACTAACAAGTTACACAGAACACTTATCCAAAGCGTCATTTAATATCTAGTGTATCGAAGGGATTTATACTACTTTTTTTTTTTTTTTTTAAGTCTAGGTTTTGCTTCTGAACACTGGGCTCCGAATTTTGGGGCATGTAACAGAGAAATTAGTTGGGAAAGTTATGTTACTTACATGAATTAATTGATGATTATGCCTGGGATTTTGAAGGCGTGTGTAACAGATAAACTTTGCCCTTTCTGAAACCAATGATTCACTTTAAAACATTTAACCCTGTTTCTCAAAGGAACTTAGCTTGCAGGCCACGGACCACAGACCAGATGAGATGCTGCAGCTTTAAAAATAAGAGCATTCATCTAAAAAGATTTATTTTCCTCCCTCTCCTTCCAAATTTGGTAACGTTTCTCTAAAACTTGTTTCCTTCCCCGGCATTCTCTTTTTCCCTTCAGCACGGCTGGAAAATGCGGCTGTTAAAGTTGGAGGAGACTCCGCCAGATCAAAGGCGGGCGAGCTCTTCGTGCGGAGTAGCATGTGATACAAATTGCTAACATGCTAGACACGTTTCCACCATCGCACACCCCTTACCATGTGCCGACCCACGCTCTGGCCTCAGCCTCACTGGTACGCTCTCTCTGGCTTTAATGGTGCACGCCTTTCTGCCTCTGAGACTTGGCACTTGCTGTTCCTTCTGCCCAGAATGCTTTTCCCTTCACTGGTTAAAGTGGCTGGCTCGCTCCTCTCTTAGGTCTCAACGTCAGAAAGGACTTTCCCATATTCTCAACCTCAAACCTCTCTTTTCTGGAACTTACCCTCCTCTATGGTGTCACCCTGTTCTGTGTCCCCCTCCTTCCTCCTCGGCCTCTCCCTCCTTTTCTCTATGGAACTTGACCAATAATCCTGCTTTTCCGGTTGCCTGTTTATGGGCTGTTTCCCCCCAAAATGAATGTTCCACAGAAACAAAGGACTTGCATGCTTTGTTCTTTGCATTTTTTCCAGTGCTCAGAGCAACACCTGGCCCGTTAAGGTGGGCCAGTATTTCTTGGATGTTGAATGAGATTTTATAAAAACATATCATTCCTTTCTCACACCTGTCTACTTGTAGAAATGGAGGAGGAAAGAGTCTTTTAAAGTAATTGTCTTGGAAGACACTCAGGCATGTGTCTGAACCACAGCTATCTCAAGCTACCAGGACAGAATCAAAGTTGCCTCTTCAGCAAACTCGTCTGAAGTATACAGAATGCCAGGACCACCAGCAGAAAGGCCACACACCAACAGGCTGGTTATATTATGCAGATGCAGATAGATCAATAGGCAGATGCAGAGGTGATTGGAAGATGAATAAAAGGATACAGGCTGGAAGATCCTTGAGGTCAAGAGCCTTTATTTCAATAACTAGAGGCCCGGTGCACGAATTCATGCACAGGTGAGGTCTGGCTGGCCTACCCAAATTGCGGGGGGTGGGGGTGGGGCGATCAGGGGCTGTGCCGGCTGGGGGGAGGAGCCTCGGGTGGTTGGCTGGCCAGCCCTGCCCCTGGTCAAACTCCCAGTCGAGGGGACAATTTGCATATTAGCCTTTTATTATATAGGATTGCTTTGAATTCACTGCAGCGATGTAGGACTTAGAACACCCCCGGAGCCTACAGAATGGGCTGAAATAGAATGCAATGTCGCCATGATGGATGCCAGGGAAGGGCCGGTGGGAAGGAGGTACAGCAGGTTCCACTCTCAATCGAAGACCAATACCAGCACGCGGCGTCTAGCATCACCCCTAGATTTCCCAAAGAACAGAAGCCTACAGTGAGGTCAAAATCCATAGATACAAAGGAAAGAAGCCAGGCCTGCTTCCAGGGCATGTCAAACAGGAAACGAAGCCGGCATGGCCCCAGCCCTTAGGAGTCAGAGTTCTCATCAGGGCGTGGGTCAGCCACGCCAGGGATCTAGAGGAAGCCAGGAACTCTCTCCCAGGTCACCCTGCCCACAGGGAAGTCGCAGCTAAAGTCCTTTCAAGGGCCAGGTAGCAGTGAGTGCTGTGTGTGCATTAACTCCCTAAGTCCCTCCATACCCTGGGAAGCACAGCCTGTTATCATTTCCATGTTCACAGATGAGGAGACGGAGCCCGGGAAAGGGGAAGCCGTTTGCCCAGGACCATCAGCGAGGAAGGGGCAGCGCCGCACTTGAACCTGGACAGGCTGGCCCGGAGCTGGTGTAGACCGAATCTCACGCTCCTTATGCTGAGACCGTGGTGGTGAGAAGGGCTGTTTCTGCAGCCCCCTCAGGGCGTGTGGTCTCATCTCTGGAAGCAGGGAAACCAGTCAGATCTAAGGGAGTGACTTAAGGCCAACAGAGCCTTCTGGTGCCTGAGAGGCAGGATAGAGAGAATGTGCTCAGCTGCCTCCTGAGGGGTTTGATGGCGAGGGGCTCTCTGTGAGCACCGTGGCATCCTGCAGCCGGTAGAACTAGAGGCGCTGATGACTCCCTGCACGGGGTCTGCTTGGCCCCCTCTTTTATTTTTTTCATCCTCACCCGAGGATATTTTTCCATTGATTTTTAGAGAGAGTGGAAGAGAGATGGAAAGACAGAGAAACATTGATATGAGAGAAACACATTGATTGGTTGCCTCCTGCACGTGCCCTGACCAGGGCTGGGGTCCGGAAGGAGCCTGAAACCTAGGTATGTGCCCTTGACTGGAATCGAACCTGGGACCCTTTGGTCTGCAGGCCAATGCTCTATCCACTGAGCCACACCAGCCAGGGCTGTGTGGCTCTCTCTTGCTGTGCTCCTGATGGCAGCTCGGGCCCCACAGGTCCTGCGCTCCCTGGAGGAGGCAGCACAGCAGAGCAGAGAGGACGTGGGCCATGGGAAGAGGCATTCCTGGATCTAAATGCAATTTACTTGACCTAAACTTCTCATCCACAAGTTGAGGTGAGTAATCCTCACCTTGCAGAACTACCGTGAGTGTTATTAATAAAATGAGACCTGCCCTGGCTGGTTTTGCTCAGTGGATAGAGCATCAGACCGTGGACTGAAGGGTCCCAGGTTCAATTCCAGTCAAGAGCACATGCCCAGGTTTCAGGCTCCATCCCCAGTGTGGGGCATGCAGGAGGCAGCCGATCAATGATTCTCTCTCATCATTGATGTTTCTCTCTCTCTCCCTCTCCCTTCCTCTCTGAAATCAATAAAAATATATTTTTTAAAAATAAAATAAGACCTGAGGAAATGCCTCACACTTGGAAGGCACTCAGTAAGGGTTAGCGTTGTCTCCTGAGACCAGACCCAAGCCTTCCCCGTAGACGGTTGAAATTATGGTAAAGATCTTGCCTGGTGGCAGAGTAACTCTCAGCAGGGGGTATGGGACACACCCAATTAGTTAACCAACTTGCCCTCGTGTGATAGAAATCGAGGAGCACTGAGCACAGTTCAAAATATCAGTCCCTGAGTCCACACCAGTGTCACCATTGAGAGTAGAGGCCAGGTTTGGGGATACGCGCACTTGCTGAGGGATGATGGACAGCCATTTTACTCTGGGGCCACAGGAGAGCGAAGGCAATTCGACTGGATTGTACCCTCCAGAGTCCAATGCTTGTTTCTCAAGTGCAGTGAGTTACAGCGGCAGCACATGGTGTGCCGGTAACGAAAATAACTCTGTGAACAGCACGGGAGGACTTTGGGGCTACTTCCACCCACGCAGAGAGGAACGTTACGTGCGGGAGCCCAGCAGAATATAAATGAGCCGTTGCATGGGAGAAAGAAGACACGAAAGGCCGAGACTCAAGGATCTATCTCCAGAAGACACCTGCATGGTGTTCCCTCTGTCCCCAAAGTCAGATCGCGGACACAAGATTGCCTTCTTGCAGGGGGACAGCCGGTCATGCACAACGGAAGGTCAGGTGTGAATGAAAGCTGGCGTGGGAGGCACTGTCCCCGGAGCCACCGGTTCTTGTCCCCAACCTTCTAGATGCTCTTCGGTCACTTCGCCGGCAGCAGGTGCTTGCTCGTTTTGATACATGTCAGCTTCTTTTTTTATATATTTTATTGATTTTTTACAGAGAGGAAGGGAGAGAGATAGAGAGAGAAACATCGATGAGAGAGAATCATCGATCAGCTGCCTCCTGCACACCCCCTACTGGGGATGTGCCCGCAACCAAGGCACATGCCCCTGACCGGAATCGAACCTGGGACCTTTCAGTCCGCAGGCCGACGCTCTATCCCCTGAGCCAAACCGGTTTCAGCCGTGTCAGCTTCTTAACACTCATGTTGGAGAGAGAAGGGTGGCAGCCACCTCCTGCCCTTGCTGAGCTGATGGCCCTTCCACGTTGATTGCTGGAGGGCAGAGTGCACGCCTTGGAGCCACGTGGCTGGGCCTGGCCCGGCCTCCTCTCCCCTCGTCCCTGCAGGTGACTCAGCAGACGTGCTCCCCATGTCCTGCCATCTTCTGGCTGATGGAGACTCTGGGGGCCCCGCCTGCCATGGTCACATGGACACAGGGAAACCAGGGCTCCCGCACGGTGCCCCAGGGGCTTCAGAAAGGCAGCAGGCACCAATGGAGCATTCCTGTCCTGCTGCCTGGCGCACTGCTCCCATCCTTGGCCATTTCTCCCTTCCGAATTGTTGGCTTTCTCAAGGCTTACTCCATCCACCATCCCACCCAGGTCACGGAATGCGGGCCCAATCCCAGGACAGGCCGGGGCGCTGTCCGAGGTACCGCACCCTGCCGTTCCTTATGGGAAGTCACTGTTGACTACCAGAGGGTGGTTGAAACTTTTGCTTCTGTGAAATCTCCTCCTGAGAATGTGGAGTGTAGCCCTAGCCGGTTTGGCTCAGTGGATAGAGTGTCAGCCCACGGAATGGAGGGTCCCGGGTTCGATCCCTGGCCTGGTTGGGGCAGGAGAGGTAGGCATTTTGCAATCAATTGATGTGTCTCTCTCACATTGATGTTCCTCTCTGTCTCTCCCCGTCCCTTCCACTCTCTCTCTAAAAAAAAAAATCAATGGAAAAATATCCTCAGGTGAGGATTAACAAAAAATGAAAAAAATAAAGTGCAATTATGGATAAAGAATAAAGTGGCTTAATAATATTAATTGATTATTTTGTGATAAAATGCAATGAGATGTATAACTTTCTATGTGACAGTCTTTTCAATATTTATAATTTAACATTTTAAGGGAAGCATCAAATTGAGGTGGGTCCAACTAAATCCTTCTTAATCAATCAATACTTATTGATCTATTATCTGCTGTGTCGCAGCACTATTTAAATCTTGAGAGGGACCTGGGAGGGTTTAGATTTGTTTCAACCTTCCAGGAAGTTTAACAATCAATCTAGTTAGGGAGATATAATCAATAATGAAACAGTCCCAACAATATACAATTAAGTGGCATTTTTTAAGTGAACAATTACATGAATGCTTTACTTTTTAGCTCTTTAGGTTTAAACATACCCTTGGTTAAAATAAACTCACATTTTTTTTCTCTAATTTTTTTTGTTGTGGCGAATAGACATACAATTTACCATAAAAAGTTGGCATTTTTAAGGGTGCAGTCTGTGGCATCGTGGTAAATGGTGTAGGGTGGACTAGAATGGACTGAGGAAATGGGAAAGGTGGGAGATCAGAGAAGTCGGAGATTTTCAAAGGAGATGTGGCTTGAGCTCTTGTTCAGAGAAGATGGCTTAGGACTGGGATGGAGAGCGGGGAGTGTGAGGCCGTGTCTGTGGTCCGCCTGCAAGGCTTACCCCACAGCCACATCCAGGTTGGAACTTATGCAGAGTATTTCCTCTTCTCTTTTGTGGCTGCTTGAAATGATAAACCATAAAATAATGATTCTGGTAAGTTTGGAATTTTACAATAAAAAAATCTTATTTACTATGACTGGCCAGCGTGGCTCAGTAGTTGAGTGTCAATCAATGAACCAGAAGGTCACAGTTTGATTCCTGGTCAGGACACGTGCCCAGGTTGTGGGCTCGATCCCAAATAGGGGGCATATGAGAGGCAGCCAATCAGTGGTTCTCATCATTGATGTTTCTGTCTCTCCCTCTCCCTTCCTCTCGGAAACCAATAAAAATATATATATTTTTTAAAAATCTTATTTTAAACAAATTAAGAGCTTGAGGGTCATTTTTGCAATCAGGTTAAAGCTTTTGTTGAAATACAGTCGGTTAAAAATAATTTCCTACAGGCGATATCTCAAAGATCCACACATTAAATATCGCTATTAATCAAAAATGGTTTAAATCTTTCTATTTTTCTAGGTAATAAATCATCCTCTTCTATAAAGGTGACCTTGCTATGTCATCTGTTTGCAATTGACATGACTATTGGAATCCGCTGATTGTTTTCAAAACGAAAATTTTCTCTAGGGGTTGTTTTTCTAGCAGCAGAGATGACCTGCTGATGAATACGCCATGACACGCCAAAAGATGCAAGACCTATCATCATACTGAGGAAAATGCAAAGCAAAACAAAATTGAACAGAAATAAAAACAAATCCCATGACCACATTGGGAACTTCTGATTAGAGTTCATTATAAAGAGCGCCAGGGGAGCCCCAGCCAGTTTGGCTCAGTGCATAGGGTCCCAGGTTCAGTCCTGGTCAAGGACATGTGCCTTGGTTGCAGGCTCCTCCCTGGCCCTGGGCCCTGGTCAGAGCTCGTGCAGGAGGCAACCAATCGATGTGTTTCTCTCACATCAATGTTTTTCTCTGTCTCCCTCTCTCTTCCACTCTCTCTAAAAATCAATGGAAAAATATCGTCCGGTGAGGATTAAAAAAAAAAAAAAAGAGCGCCAGGGTAAAGCACTAGGAAGGAGTCAGAACATCCGGGTTGTAGTCCAAGTTCGGGCACTAAGTCACCTTGGCAAAGAAACCCTAGTGAGCGTCAGTGTCCTTGTCTAGGCCAGCTGTCGGGAAACTCAACTTCCTCTCCATTAAATGCCTGGTGGAGGGGGTTACATAAAATGGAGGTGATGCCTGTTTTCCTAATTTGTGCAATTTTGTTAGGTATCAAAACGGATCGTGGTATAATAATAAGATGTAAGATGGTGTTAATACAGAAGCCATCCAGAATAAATGGCACAGAGAATGAGCCAAGCAGTGTTTTAAGAATTATTCTTTTTTTTTTGTTGTTGTTGTTAATCCTTGCCCGAGGATATTTTCCCATGGATTTTTAGAGAGAGTGGAAGAGAGAGGGAAAGACAGAGAGAAACATCAATGTGAGAGAAACACATCGATTGGCTGCCTCCTGCATGCGCCCCAGCCAGGGCCGGGGCCAGGGAGGAGCCTGCAACCAAGTACGTGCCTTCAACCAGAATCAAATCAAATTCAGGACCCTTTGGTCCGAAGGCCGACACTCTATCCACTGATCCAAACTGGCTAGGGCTGTTTTTTGTTTTTGTTTTTAAATATATTTTAATGGATTTCAGAGAGGAAGGGAGAGGGCAAGACAGATGGAAACATCAATGATGAGAGAGAATCATTGATTGGCTGCCTCCTGCAAGCCCCACACTGGGGATCGGGAACCCGCAACCCGGGCATGTACCCTGACATGGGAATCAAACCATGACCTCCTGGTTCAACCACTGAGCCATGCTGGTCGGGCAAGAATTATTCTTAGGGAACATTTGGATGACAAAGGTAAAGACTAGACTCTTCGTGTTCATTCTGGGCACAATTTAACAATTTCCACCCATAAGACTTGGGATTTATTTTTGCATCTACTAGAAAGCTTGTTTCTGAGTATGCTTTAACCAGGCCTCGCCCATTATCTTTCTCTGTGCAAGGCCCCTGAGGTGGCATTTGCATTGAGTGGTGTGATTTTTGTTTTCAAAGAGGGAAATTTTACAAATTGTGCTTCACTTTGATTTCAGCTTGAGCTGCTTCCTCCTGGGAAAACAGCTTTTTGCTTGGCAAAAATGGATGTGAAGCATTGGCGACAACGAAAGGCCGTTTTTATTGCAAAGAAAACTGCCTTTTGCTTTTGCCAAAAGAAGCAAAACATATGAGACAAAACCACAAATATTTCCCTGTTTGCAAACCCTGCGAAAACGTGATTTTTCACCAGTGGTGAGAATATTTTCCCACACGCCTCTTCCCATTTCTAAAAATTATGGTTTCAATGGCAAAAGTCATAATGTACACCTACAAAACCTGCTCGCTGCAATCAATATCGTGAATATTGGTATTAAGCACGTTGGATATATTTTCTGTAAGATGTGGTATTGGGGGAGATACAGCCCTCACACAGTGAGATGACGGTTTTGACTGAATGAAACCACAGTGAGCCATGGTGGACCATTAAACACTGAGGAGAAAGCGCAAAAGGAAAGGCAGTTGAGGTTTAATTTGGATTCCACATGGACTAGGCCAGTGGTCGGCAAACTCATTAGTCAACTGAGCCAAATATCAACAGTACAACGATTGAAATTTCTTTTGAGAGCCAAATTTTTTAAACTTAAACTTCTTCTAACGCCACTTCTTCAAAATAGACTCGCCCAGGCCGTGGTATTTTGTGGAAGAGCCACACTCAAGGGCCAAAGAGCCGCATGTGGCTCGCGAGCTGCAGTTTGCCGACCACGGGACTAGGCCGTAGCTGGATGAATGAGGACTTAGGATGACTTGGGACTTCTTTTTGCATAAAAGAGAGGAAAGGGTGGCGATAATACAATATGCTAGAGAGAACATGGAAATGCTGTGTGAGAGAACTGGTCCCAGTCCTGAGAGCTCGGTTAGCAGGCGGTGTAACGTGTGGCCAATCAGCTCAACCTCCTGGCGTCTCAGATTCCACTTGTGAAAATGTTAGGATTCAATTAAATGACCCTTCAGATTCCTTTCCGATTTGAAAAGGTGCAAAATCCATTTGTAAAATACAGAAATTGTGAATAGCAAGGATCTCCACTAACGGACTCTCTTGATTGTACTAACGTCAGAAGGCTACTTGGTGTGTTTGATGATTTGGGTGAAGGTGTTCACATAACGAATTTAATTGGGAATTGCATTGCGTTCATGGTTTCCCTGCATACCACCGTGTTTTTCCTCCGCCTACACTAAGCCCTTCCTACTGTAATGAAGCTAATTTCTTTCCGTTTTCCCCAGTGAAGTAGTAAGCATTCATTCACCACTTTTAAATTATTCAAATATTCAGAATATTCATAAATATGTGACTTAATCAAAGCGATATATTTGCTCAGGAAAGTGGGGTGTGAATTCATTTGTGCTACCTGGAATGCTATTTTGAACAAGATGTTGTTTTGAAAGCAAATCTATGGTCAATGTTTTGTCAAGCAAGGGACCACTTCATCAAGTGAAGACATTTCCCCAAATGAATTTATTTTATGCAAATCCATTTTCAAAGATATTGTAGAGAACCCTCAGAGAGTCCTTGCTGGTCTTGACCCTCCTCCTTCAAACCTGGGTCTCTGTTTCTTTAACCGAATGACAGCCGAGCGTCAGGCGCTGGAGTAGGCCCATTCATTCTTCATCTAGGTATCACTGAGCTACTGATTGCCCACAGTGCACTGCACACCTTGAGGCACTTGAAATATGTTTTCTCATTCATCCTTACAGCAAGCTAGGCGGAAGCTCTCTCACGTAACCAGGGTGGTCTTGTCTATGGCTTGGGTTGCTGATAACATACCAGAGGGCGGGCTTTATCTGAGTCCTTCCCCTCCTGACCTATTTGTCCCCAAGACTCTGACCCTCTCAGTAAGGTTTCCATGGAACGTTTGTGGCTGAGGTGGGAGTTGGGGACTCTGATGCCCTCCTCTGCAGAGGGGCACTGCTTACAGGGAAGAGGCTGCTCTGGGAACCGCATCCCAAGTGCAGCGCTGGAGATCCCACAGCCCCTGCAGCCGCGGCTGGGTCCTAAGTGGCTTCCTCTACACTCGTCAGTGTTTAGGGGTGCACAGCCCCTCTTTGTTATAGGGGGTGGAAGGACCCTAGCCACTGTGCCAGGGCTCTTTGAATAAAAGCACCTTCAATCCCCTCCTCGTTATTTTGTGGGGCTCGGAGCTCACTGGCCTGGCTCCTTGGGTGAAGCTGTCAGACTCTGCTCCCCAAAAGCGAGCAGTGCGAAGGGACAGACGTGATTGAGTGACTCCCACATGCCTGGTCTTCCTGGGCATTTAGGACAGAGGGGATCACGGACGGGCAGTGACCTCACTCCCTGGAGCCTGCATTCCAGTGCTAGGGAACAAGCAAATAAAAAACAAATGGAGAAATAAATAAGAAAAATATCAGGTACTGAGATGATACCCCAGGATGGTGTACAGCAGCCCAACCCCACCAAACGCAAAGCTCTTTATAAAAAGTTCGTGCTGGCCAGCTGGCGTGGCTCAGGGGTTGAGCGTTAACCTATGAACCAGGAGGTCACGGTTAGATTCCCAGTCAGGGCACAGGACCAGGTTTCAGGCCCCATTCTCAATCAATGATTCTCTCTCATCATTGATGTTTCTCTCTCTCTCTCTCCCTCTCCCTTCCTCTCTGAAATCAATAAAAATCATATTTAAAAACAAAACTGACTTTTCTAATATATTTTCCAAATTTATTTAAATTTTATTTTTTAAAGTGTACAATTTAGTCGTTTCTAGCATGTTCACAACGTCGTGCAACCATCACCATGATGTAATTCCGGAATATTTTCATCAGCCCCCAAAGAAACCTCCCATCCATTCATAGTCACTCCCCACCTCCCCTGCACAGCCCCTGCCATCGCTAATCTACTGTCTGACTCTGGATTGCCCCATTCTGGATGTTTTATATAGATGGGATCATACAACATTTGGCTTTTCAGACTAGCTCCTTTCACTTAGCGTAATGTTTTCAAGGTTTATTCTTCTTATGTCATATATTAGCTACGTAGTTTCTTTTTACTTCCTAACACTTGTTGTTTCTTTCTGGATTAATTTCCCTTCTTAAAGTGTATCTCCCAAGAAGTCTTGCCAAGAGGCATATCTCTGTGGAATACATTTTCCCTTAGACCTACTATACTTCGTAAATATCTTCACTTTGTCCTCATATCTATTTTTAATATATTTTATTGATTTCAGAGAGGAAGAGGAAGGAAGAGAGAGATAGAAACCTCGGCAATGAGAGAGAATCATTGATTGGCTGCCTCCTGCACACCCCACATTGGGGGATCAAGCCCACAACCTGGGCATGTGCTCTGTGACCACCATGTTCATAGGCTGATGCTCAATCATTGAGCCACACTGGCCGGGCTGTCCTCACATTTAAATAAAACAGTGGCTAAATGGCGATGTTTAGATTCAAAGTTCCTTCTCTTCAATGCCTCGAAGCTATTTCTTCACTTCGATCAGCATCCTGGCATCCATCCGGTGCTCGCTCCCTTTAAGGTGACCTGTCTGGTCCCTGTGCAGGCATTTAGAATGTTCTCCTCACCTTTGATGTTCCTACATTTTGCTCTGATGTCTCCAATTACGTGTTTTGGTCCTGTGTAGCACTAGACGAGGCCTCTCAAGCTAAACGTTCCATCTTTCTCTAACTATGAAAATTAGTTCTTCAAGTATTTTCCTCATTTGTTGCTGCTCTAGAGACCCCTATTCTGCAGGTAATAATAGTTTTGTTTGTTTTTAATGCCTCTTCACTTTTCTTTCAGCCTTTCCCTTCCTAATGCTTCCTTTGAGAGTACCTTGACTTGATCTTCCAGCTCATTCAATCTTTATTCCGCTGTATCCATTATGATGTGTAATCTACCCATGGACTCCTTTGCTTGGAGAATTGTATTTTTATGTATAAAATATTTCTAATAGCTTCATCTTTATTGTCACTGCTCCTCTGTGTTGGGGCTATTCATGATGCTCATGTAAAAATTATTGTTCTGTCTTTCCCCTCGCCTCTGCTTCCTCTGGAACAGCGGTTTTGTTGTTTTTCTCGGTGAGGGTGAGTTCATCTTTTCTTCTGTTGGGTCTCTCGCCTGCATTGACTACAGGTTTGCCCTGGGGAAGGAGAGGACTCGCTGGTGCTCTCCAGGCTCGGAGGGTGGGGCTGCTCTTCAAGGTGAATGGACCCTTTGTGTCTGCACTTGTGCTCAACCACTCCCAGTTTCCTCTACTTTCGAGGGAATCTCCCAGTACTTCTGTCCCAGGAAAGGTGGTTGCCGGGAACCAATTCCAACATGTCATAATTACAAGAGTTTCATCAAAAGGTTGGTGAAGCTTGAGGGGCTCAGCAAAGGCTGAGCCACATATGTAGTTTACCTGTTGGAACGGCTAAAAAGCACCTCCCCCAAAACCTGAATAGGATAATCGTCTGCTGCCATCTTATTCTACATGTTATTGCCTCCTGTTCGCCAAACACCTGAACAGCTGTAGGCTATTCCCCAATCTGACAATGCTTCTGTAAACCCTGCCCTTTGAAATCCTTCCCTTTGAAGTGTATGTCTCCACCTTGCCTTAGGACAGTGGTCGGCAAACTCATTAGTCAACAGAGCCAAATATCAACAGTACAATGACTGAAATTTCTTTTGAGAGCCAAATTTTTTAAGCTTAAACTTCTTCTAATGCCACTTCTTCAAAATAGACTCGCCCAGGCCGTGGTATTTTGTGGAAGAGCCACACTCAAGGGGCCAAAGAGCCGCATGTGGCTCTCAAGCCACAGTTTGCCAACCACAGCCTTGGGACAAATTGTGTTAATAAAAGCAGGGGTCCTGAGCCCAGGGGGTAGTCTTTAGCTCCTTTAGCTGAAGCTCCTCTGACCCCCAATGCCTTTTAAAACTATCTTTTGTCTTTGGACTCCTTCTTGAATCTACAAACAGCTCCTTTCTCCAGATTGCTGAACCCTTTGTAATGCTGGGACAAGAACCCCGGCAGGTGGTGACAGGGAGAAGGTGCCCCTGCCAGCCTGCCTGCCCCTGTGCCGTGTTTCCTCGTGGGCACAGATGTTGCCCTTATGTTCCCTTTGCACCTCCATCTTTCCTGGGTGCTGAGCTAATGTGTCTGCACAAAATGATCACGCCAAGCAAATACAAGGGAGGGAAAGGGAACAGTGATAAGAAAGGAATCCAGTGGCTCTGGCCCCCTCGAACCACATTCTTCCCGTGGTAGTTGTTGAGCTCAGTTCTGCCTCCTTCAGCCTCGGACTCTCCATCTCTTCTGTGGCATCTCAATCTTAGACTGGATTCGGGGCAGGGAGTCAGCATCTGAGGCTGCTTTGCTATTTTTCAGTCTTAGCGTATTATCACTTGTCTTTCCAGATATAAGAGTAACATTAATTTGATCTCAACCAAGGCCTTTCCAGCATGGTTGGTAGGACACTCAGAGTGAAATGTGCAAGCCGTTGGATTTTATGTGTACGTTATTGGCTTTTATACACTGAGCGGCCAGATTATTATGATCTCTGAACGCATAATAATCTGGCCACGCAGTGTATATCCTATATAATAAAAGGCTAATATGCAAATTGTCCCCTCGACCAGGAGTTCGACCAGCAGGCAGGCTGGCCAACCCCCCATGTCCCCTCCCCCTGGCCAGGCTGACCGGACCCCACCCATGCATGAATTCATGCACCGGGCCTCATATATATATATATATATATATATATATATATATATATATACACACACACACACACACACTGAGTGGCCAGATTATTATGCATTCAGAGATCATAATAATCTGGCCACTCAGTGTATACCAAAAGAGACCATTTCAAAACTCAATCAATGGTGTGATAATATCTCATTTCTGTAGAAGCCCAGAAACTGAGCTCAACCAGATACTCTTCTGTCAGACAGATAGGATTCAGTTGATTGGTGTTTGACCCTCAACTTCCAAATATGGGAAATGGGAACATGCGTGTGAGCACATCTGTCTGTACATTTGCCAGTCCTGATTTCAAAGGCGATTCATTCATACCACTACCGAAGAGGGTGGCTTTTGGTGTAAGAGAGCACTTTTAAATAATTTCCTCATTCAGAAAGTATTTATTGAGCATCTATGCTAAGATCTCCATAAGACATTCTTTTATGGGAGTGATAACCAGAGTTTTGAAGTATAATCTAATCATGTATTTCATGACAATGAACCTATAGCCTAAAGAAAGAATCCTATTATCTTCTCGTTCTATGAGAATTCTGGTTGTTCTGAAATTTGGACTATGTTATTCACAAAACTTTGTTCAATCATACTTTGATGGTTCGAGCAATACTGTATCAGAGGGATGGCTATCTCCTTAGACTATCCCTTTAGACTGTAGTTTAGAAAAAGTTGACCTCCTGGAAGACAGAGCTGAGAGCAGAGAATCAGTGGAGAGATCCTAGGCAAACACTGGGGTAAGTGCTGGGAGCCAGACACAGCACAGTACGTTACCCGGAGAGCTAAAGTACAGATTCTGTGATCCTTCCATGAGATTCTGAACTACTGTCTGTGGAGTTGGTGGCCTTGACATCTGAAAGATTCGGAGCCTTGGCTACCTACGGTTCACCTGACTCAGGCCCGCAGGAGCTTCCTTGACCTTACAGAAAAGGATGAGGCCTCAGACCACTGCTCACACAGCCAGTGTAGGACAGAGCCAGACCCCAAAGAGTTCTGTGGGATTCCGTAGTCCAGGGGTCCTCAAACTTTTTAAACAGGGGCCAGTTCACTGTCCCTCAGACCGTTGGAGGGGAGTCGGAGAGTGTGGCGCACATTCCACACATGCGCACTGCAGGCCCGGGACAAGTCGGCTGCTAAGCAGGACAGGCAGTGGCGGCAAAAACACCCGGCGGGCCGGATAAATGTCCTTGGCAGGCCGCATGTGGCCCGCGGGCCGTAGTTTGAGGACCCCCTGCGGCGTAGTCTGTGACATAGTGTTGTCTATTGTTCCCAGTGCCCTTCCCACTCCTTTGCTCTTTTTTAAAAACATATTTTAATTGATTTCAGAGAGGAAGGGAGAGGGAGAGAAGAGAGAAACATCAATGATGAGAGAGAATCATGGATTGGCTGCCTCCTGCACACCCCACACTGGGGATCGAGCCAGCAACCTGGGCATGTGCCCTGACCGCAATCTCCTGGTTCATAGGTCGATGCTCAGCCACTGAGACACGCCGGCTGGGCATGCTATGTTTTTTTTCTTTTTTAACTTGTGCAGATGCTGCAGGAGCTGCCCAGAGAAGCTCCCACAGCCACCATCTCCCGCAGGCACCTGTCACTCAGAGCTGTGGTTCTGAGTGCGGTCCCTGGACCAGCAGCCGCTTACCACCTGGTACTAGTTAGACATTCACATTTTCAGGCTCCATCCAAACCACTGCATGTGAAACCAGCAATCCATGCTGTCAAGAGCCTTCCAGAAGATTCTGAGGAAACCAGTGACTTCAAGGGACTCCTCGGGTATCTTCCTAGGGCATCTCCAAGAAGTACTCCAGCCCTAGCTGGTTTGGCTCAGTGGATAGAGAGTCAGCCTGCGGACTGAAAGGTTCCAGGTTCGATTCCAGTCAAGGGCATGTACCTTGGTTGCAGGCTCGATCCCAGTAGGGGATGTGCAGGAGGCAGCTGATCGATGTTTCTCTCTCATCGATGTTTCTAACTCTCTATCCCTCTCCCTTCCTCTCTGTAAAAAATCAATAAAATATATATATTTTAAAAAAGAGCCCTCTTGTCCTTTTATCCAACTCTGGATCCAGAAGCCACCCCTCCACTCACTCAACATCCTTTCCGTTTCTCCTATATCGTCCCCAACCCATGTGCCTAGAGTTCCAAACGTGGCCACCCCACACTCACGCTAAAGGCGTAGATAGGACGTAGGAAATCCGGACGCGGCTCTGCTGGCCGCCAAATGCCGTCCGCTGGGTTCACTGAAGGCCGCCACACATCTTCCCAGAGAGAAAGCAAGAGCGAGGCAGAGACGTGGAGATCCGAGCCCCACCCGCCCCCTGCTGTCCGGGTTCAGTGTGGGCCCCGCCTGCCTCCGGGGGCCCATAGTGGGACGTGTGTCTCGCCGGCCATGACCTTCCATTCTTTTTAAGTAGCTGCAGCCCAAACAAAAGACAAACACAAACTCTCTCTGCTTGACATTGAAAAAATCACTGGCATGTCATATGGTAATTCATTAAAGAATTCTCATTCATCAAAAACAATTCATTTTTGTTTGAAGAGGCAGAATAAGCCGTTTCTTGCTGATTTCACCGTCAGCCCTCTCCGGCCTCATGTGGCTCCATTTCATTTGCAGTGACTTTACTCCTAATATTAATAGCATTTGGGGGGGCATATCTGGAATATTTTAAATCAAATTGGGCTCTTCGACTGAGACACCTTCAGATAAACTCATTCCTCTCTCTCACATTCTTTCTTTTACAATTCTAATGCCCAGGACTTGAATTTAATCACTTTTTTTAATGGACGGAAACACAGCAAGTAGATTCTTTCTTCACACATTGAAATGTCCCTGGTTGATATGAATCCACTGCTATTTGTTAATAATAATATCATAGACAGCTATTTGTTAATAATAATATCCCAAACTAAGGGGAATGGTTGTTTTGGAGTTTCTCAGAACCCTGGGCCTTCATTAGACTTTGTATATGTGTGCTTTACAAAATCCTTCATTATAAAGCACATTAGTTCTTCCCCTCTCTGTTAGCTTATGTTTAAGCACCACAGAAAGGTAACTGTTGGATTTCCCCCGAATTTTTTCTCAAAAATCTCTAGTCAGGACTATTTCCCAATGTCTAATTTAGGTTATTCCTCTGAAAATGTTTATCTTTTTACAGCCCCTACTTCCTTCCTTTATCCTTTCAGCTCATTTTCCCGTAAGCCTAGTTCCCGCAGTAGGCTCTCCTCACACCTCCTTCTCTTACTTCTCATCATCATTTCTTTCCCCTCCTCCACAGAACAGGGTTTGTAAGCTCAAAATGAGGAGCTTTTCAGCCTCCACCACTGTGTAAACAAACTTCCATAATAAGTGTCCTCCTGAATGTATCTATACTAGTGGCCCGGTGCACAAATTCGTGTACATCGAAAGGGAAATAATTAGAAGAAATATTTTAATATTGCCATTTGCCCTTTCTCCCTCAGCACCTGGGAGACAGATGG
Organism: Eptesicus fuscus; assembly: GCF_027574615.1. Taxonomy (NCBI): domain Eukaryota; kingdom Metazoa; phylum Chordata; class Mammalia; order Chiroptera; family Vespertilionidae; genus Eptesicus; species Eptesicus fuscus. The sequence continues at coordinate 13,493,236 of NC_072496.1, forward strand.
TGGCCCTGAATCCCTCCCCCCCACACACACTCCGCCTCCGCTGCTGGTCACAGTCTGCAAGGTGATCGGGCCCCACTTGCACCCACCTTGGCCTGGTGCCACCTGCCCACCTGCTCCACCATCCTGCCGAGGCCCCACTCTCATTGGGCCACATCAGGGCCAGCAGTGCCTCCACTGCCACCTGCTGCCAGCACCGCTTTGCTGACGCCCGCCATGTTCCGCGCCACCCCCGTGGTGGTCAGCACATGTCATAGCGAGTGGTCGAACTCCCAGTGGGACACTGCCTGAGGGCACAATTTGCATATTAGGCTTTTATTATATAGGATACATATATCCTATTGATCCTGTTTCTCTGGAGAACCCTGCCTAATGGATTTTGGTACCAAGAGTGGTCCTAAAGGAACAGAATTTTAAGGATGAATTTTCTGAATTTGTTTTGTTATTTCTAGAATTGACTCTCTAATCTGATTAGATTTAAACGTGCCACTGTCTTTTCAGGAGTAAAGAGAACACAGGTGCCCTAACCGGTTTGGCTCAGTGGATAGAGCGTCGGCCTGTGGACTGAAGGGTCCCAGGTTTGATTCCGGTCAGGGGCATGTACCTTGGTTGCGGGCGCCTCCCCAGTGGGGGGTGTGCAGGAGGCAGCTGATCGATATTTCTCTCTCATCGATGTTTCTAACTCTCTATCCCTCTCATTTCCTCTCTGTAAAAAAAATCAATAAAATATATCTTTAAAAAAAAAAAAAGACCCCCCTGGGACCCAGGCCCTCATCTCACCAGCCTTTGGTCAGATCTTGGGGTCCCCCACCCAGGGACAGCCCACCCCCAATGCCTGCTTGATGTGGGGGTGAAGATGCCCAGCACCCTCACCTCAATTCTTTCCAACTCACAAGGCTCACCCCAGCTTCAAGCACCCCGTGTGGTTGGCTGAGGTCTCTGTTGTCATTGCGCCAGAATCGACTTCTTCTGCCAGGCCTCTTCCTCCCTCACCCCCTCACAGGTGTGGGTCCCAGGCACACCCCCAAACTTCCTGCAGGCATCGCTGTGCCTCCTCCGAGTCAGCTTCCCCGAGGACCTTCACCCAGACAGGCTGAGCTCGGACCTTCCACAGATAACCAGCTGCAACAGAACAAACACTCCGGTTTCATCAGCACGTCGACGGGAGGGTGTTACGCGGTTGTTTCAGCGTAAATTGGAACATGTGGGTGGATGATGAAGAATGATATTTGCTGTTTATCAGTTGACAAAATTCTTCTAACTCAGACCCCAGACATCTCCACGCTGCCCGTCCTCAATCCCACCACACACCACTCCCGTGTGGACAGGATCATTCAGAACAAACAGCTTTGGTTCGGCAGCTCATTTGTGCCATCAGAAAAGCAGAAGCCAAAATGGGGGACGGGGGGTGGGGTGGGGGGGGGAGGGGGAACAGGTGTTACCTTCCCAGCCAATCATGCAAACATCTACGTCTAACTCATCTCTTTTTGTAGAAGTTACGGATTTTACATGTAAGCACCGATTGCAAACTGAAACTCTATATCAATTGAACAACAACTTCCGTTTCCCTCACAAAGACATTCTAGAGATCTGTTGCACAACAATATGAATATAGCCAATATTACTGAACTACACACACTTAAACATGGTTAAGGTGGTAAAATTTATGTCATGTGCTTTTTACCACAATAAAGAAGAAAAACCATTAAAAAAAACGCTGGTCGCGCCCGGCCAGCATGGCTCAGTGGTTGAATGTTGACCTATGAACCAGGAGCTCACGGTTCAATTCCTGGTCAGGGCACAGGTTGCAGGCTCGATCCCCAGTGGGGGCATGCAGGAGGCAGCTGATCAATGATTCTCTCTCATCACGGATATTTCTCCCTCTGTCTCTCTCTCTCTGTCTCCATTCATCTCTGAAATATATATATCCTATCTAATAAAGTGGGAATATGCTAATTGACCATCACACCCTCACAAAGATGGCGGCGCCCACAGCCAATAAGGAGGGAATATGCTAATTGACCATCACACCCTCACAAAGATGGCAGTGCCCACAGCCACAAGATGGTGGCACCCAGTCCTCTCAGCCCCGCTGGGGAGGCAGGCATGCAGCATGGCCGGGCCTGCCCTCAGGCGGATCTGGCTACTCCATGCACCTGCTTCCAGAGTCCTCCAGTCCCCTCAGCCCCCCAGCCACCCAGGGCCAGCCCGAGGCACAGGCAAGCCTCGGCTGATAGCTGCCCAGCCGCCCAGGGCCGGCCAAGGCTTGCACTGCCGGCAGTGGCAGCAGAGAGGTGTGATGGCGGCATCGCCTTCCCCTGATCGCTGGGCTGCCTCCCACCCCTGAGGGCTCCCCGACTGTAGTATATAAAATAAAAATACTGATCACATAAAATGACTAGTACAATCCCTGAAAAGTTAACCCTTTGCACTCGCTTGCTTTTTTCTCGATTCCTTTATTCTACTCGGGATTTAATTTTTTAAATACCCCAGATTTTACAAAGCATGGCAGTAGAATAAAAAACTGGAGTTTCTTTTCATACAAACTTATTTATTTGGATTTTTTTTTATATTTCAAATTATTGATACATTCAAAGAGTATAAAAAGAGCTGCTACCGATGCTAACCGTGTCGAGTCACACTCGACATCCGAGTGCAAAAGGTTAAAGGAATGACTCTGACTCCATGCTCATCACACTGGCATCCAATTCCATCTTCCGTGATTCTAACAGAAATCAAATGTTGGGGAGAAGAGAGAAAAGGGGTACCCTCTGGTTTCCATGGTGGGCTCAATGCGAACAGGTGTTGAAAATTCGCTGCTGGGTCAACTACACTCGGAACCGGGACTTGCCTTTTGTCGGGTGATGCATATTTCAAACTTTTACTTTTTTTTTTGCTGACAGAACCTTGTTTTCTCCCCTCTTTTTTTTTTTTTCCAGCAGGAAGGCACAATCATTGGACAATACTGCCAAATATAACAAACATCTCCAGATGGGCTGGTCTGCAGCTGGAGGCTGTAACTTGTAGCATTTATTTGAAATCTCGAAGCCAGCAGAGCAGGGCTGGGCACAGTGGGCACAATTTCACAATGTTTTGGCTCTGAAGCAAATAGCAGTTGAACTTGGTTTTCTCAGCGAAAATGGAATTGATGCCGATGTGCTTTGCACTAAATTCATTAAACAATTACATCCTGGTGCAGTTTTCACATTTTTGTAAAGGAGCCGCATAAGCACTAATTAGATCTCCAACAATGTTACTGGGCAAATTACAGTGCTGATTGTCTGCCTCGCCTCGCGCTCCGCATCTGCCTCGCGAGGAGGAGGACCGTTTCGTCGTTTCGGTGCCAGCCATGCCACCGCCGGCTTTTGTGACGTGGAACAGAAATATTTATTGAAGACCTGCTATCGATGGACTGATCAGGCAGCCGGCGGTCAAGGGCCCCCGGATGTTTTCTCAGGGCCGCGGGGAGGTCGAAGGGAACGTGTGGAAATACAGTAGCTGGACCTTCTCATGATTGCTCACTGGCACTTCGTCCGCGGGGTTTGCTATTGAAAAGGCAACTCTGCATTTCATTTGGCTTCAAGTGCACGCTGGGCCGTGGAATGACAGCAGTGCCTTCCAGAGGGCGGCGTTTGACGCAAACGCATAGCAGCTCCCAAGCAGCTCGCCGTCCTGGCTGCCCACGCTGCCTCTGGTCATCAGTTGATTGGAAAAGGTTTCAGTTCTTATTTCACACGTTAGGGTATGCGTTCTTTCCTCCATATTCAGCCATTTTCTATTTCCTACATCACTCCATGCAGCAAGCCGTGTTTGCTACATGTTTTTTGTTTGTTGGTTTATTCATCCCCACCCAAGGATAGTCTTTCCGTTTTTTTGGTTTTTTTTTAGAGAGAGTGGAAGGGAGGGGCAGGGACAGAGAGAGAGAGAAACATTGATGTGAGAGAGACCCATTGACTGATTGGTTGCCTCCCATATGTGCCCCGACCAGGGCCGGGGATCGAGCCTGCAACCGAGGTTCATGCCCTTGACCGGAATCGAAGCCGCGACCCTTCAGTCCGTGGGCTGAAGCTCTATCCACTGAGCCAAACCAGTCAGGGCCACATTAGCATTTAAATGTCAAAATCAATTCTGCAAAAGGGAGGCCATTCAGACAGGGTTTCTATGGCAACTTTGAATGAAGCAACTTACTTCAGGGCCTGCTCTAGCCCCGTCATCCTCACTGTTGCTCTTCACCTGGACATGCCTCAGCTCGCCTGGCCAGCCATGCCGGGGCGGGGGGGGGGAGGGGGGGGCCGGGACCCTGAGGGTGACCATTCTGCTCTCCCCCAGGACAGCTGCCGCGAGCACCCCTCGCCTGATCTTCACCCCTGGGCAGGAAGCCACGGCGGCCGATGTTTGGCTGCTGGCTCCCTAAAAGCCACTCGTGCTGTTGGACTTTGCAAAGGGTTACTTTTACTGAGGGAGGCAGCCAGCCATCAAAGAGCAAGCTCGGTGCCAGCGCCAGCCACGATGGAGGGACAATGCTGAGCTCCAAAGGGAATCAGTGCAGAAGCCCAAGTTGGGAAATGTCTGCTCTCCAGGCAGGAATGCTTGTGATGAATGAATGCAAAGCGCGGCCCGCGGGAACGGGGCTCCCCCAACGGAGCACCAGGTTCCTCTATGGACTGAATGGCTTTCCTCACCTTTAAGCGGGCCTTCCCCCTTCTCTCCGCAGTTTCCGCTCAGTAAGGAGGATCATAACTAGAAGGGTGACGATTCCTCCCATGGACCTAGCTGGTTAGCCTTAATGCTGTGCTGGTTGAATATGAAATTGGATCCTCCTTGAAGGAAAACATAATTGAGCATGGGGCTTTGGCTTATTTATAGGTAAAATAGGCCTGGCCGGTGTGGCTCAGTGGTTGAGATAAACTTATGAACCAGGAGGTCACAGTTTGATTCCCAGTCAGGGCACATGCCCGGGTTGTGGGCTATATCCCCAGTGTGGGGCGTGCAGGAGGCAACTGATCCATGATTCTCTCTCATCATTGATGTTTCTCTCTCTCTCTCTCTCTCTCTCTCTCTCTCTCTCTCTCTCTCTCTCCCTTCCTCTCTGAAATCAATAAAAATATATTTTAAAAACATAAAATAAAGGTAAAATGGCATTAAAACGGCAAAGTAAAATTTGGAACAAAACGTTATTTTTGAAGATTCAGAAAGAGTAATTAGCATTTTCTAACTCGAACCCCCAATTTTTATTCATTCACCCTGGCAAGAGATTCCGTTCTGTACTTTGTTTCTGTTTTGTGTTTTATTGTGAAGGAGGAAATTACGAGGATTTAATTTTTACCAAACTCAACATGTGAGAGTTCTTTCTCAAACTTTCTGAAGTTGCCTTTGGGCTGATAGCAAAAGGAGAAAACTAGCCCAAACTCCGACATTTTAGGAAGTTAGGAATGCCTGAAAAGTGCAATTTCTAAAGAAATCATCAAATGGAAGGCAGGGGTCTTGGTAAAACTGACTTAACTCAACGGTTGTACCTTTTGGCCAAAGGGAATCCCATTTGTAGTTGGTTGGCTGGGGCGATACCACTTACTGCTCCTAACTTTCTCTTTGTGCCCCTGCTGGTCGCCCTCTGTGGCCCCGTGAGGCCTGAGTTAACTCTTGGTTCCATTTCATTTCCCTCCTTCTTTCCTGGCCTCCATCCTTCTCCCTTCAGCAAGATGTTCCAAGTCTTTCTCTGAGCCAAGCGCCGCAGTAGACATTACAGATTCAGAGATGGAGGGGGCCCAAGGCTCTGTCTTCCTGAAATTCACGATGCAGTGGGGAACAGCTACGCCCCTTTATCCAACATGGTACACACACATGCTGTTCCTGATTATCCTGGGCTGTGTCTTGGAAAAGCCCAGAGGTGGGGTGTCATATGGTTATCACCATCATGGCTAAGTCATTACCTTAACTATCTGTGGGACGGAGCTTCGGAATTCTATTAGTCAGAATTTATTATCCCATTAAATGTTAAGTGAAAATGCACAGATAAACGGACCTCCTAATGCCCATCCAGGAATAATGCAAAGTAGCTATAATGGAGGATGCTGGGAAGTTCCACTGGCTCCTGGAATCTCTCTCCACGCAGGTTTGTTTTTCCACGTGGCCAGCAATTTCTATCGCCAGCAGTAAACTTTCCTCTGAAATGCATTGTCTTTAAGGAGCTGGTATCTTTAATCAGTTCAACCATATTAATTTGAAATCAGCAAGACTTTCAAGTACTTCCCATAGAAAATGGCTACAGTCTCTAGCTATTGCTTCTGCACCGGGCAAAGGGCTAATTTCTGCTTGGAATGGTGTCATCTGCGTATCTCAGCAGCAGTAGCTCCTTGCTCTGTAAGTGAGAGGAGAATCTCACATGCGGCCTCCTGTGTCAGGAAGGCTGACACTGTAGGAAAGGAGCATGGGTCCAGCTGCTGTGGCTCAGTGGTTGAGCGTCGACCTATGAACCAGGAGGTCACGGTTCAAATCCCAGTCAGGGCACATGCCCAGATTGCAGGTTCAACCCCCAGTAGGGGGCATGCAGGAGGCAGCCGACCAATCATTCTCTCTCATCATTGATATTCCTAGCTCTCTCTCTCTCTTCTTTCCTCTCTGAAATCAATAAAAAAAAAAAGTACAGGAACATGGGCTAAATTAATTTTAGGCTATAAAGTGTTAAATACATTTTTTGTTGAATTTGAAATTAATTAATGCATTTAATTAAACCACTTCCATCCATTGCTTTGCAACAGAAGGGAGGAAATATTGTGATGGAGAGGGAGCCAGAATCCCATGGGTAGCGAAGGCAATGCCAGGTACCTGAGGACTGGCGCCCTCACCAAGTATAGAGGAAGCTTAAAAGGTGGGAGTGAGCCTAAGAGACACTGTGTAATTTTACCTGGAATCCTCTCTGCTCAGTAATTCCAATTCCTCCCTCAAACACACGCTAAGTACACGTTAAGAGGAAGTTCAGAACTGGGTTGGGCTTTCCTTGCTCTACATGTCAGTTTCGGTCTGGTTGGACATGTTTAAGCACCTCCTATATGCTCAGCCTGTGCTATGATTTGAGTATATAAAGGGACACCAGAAATATGGTCCCTCTTTGTCTCCAAATCTGCATAGTGGGGCCCTAGCTGCTTTGGCTCAGTGGCTAGAATGTCGGCCTGAGGTCTGAAGGGTCCCGTACCTCGGTTGCAGGCTCGATCCCTGGCCCTGGTTGGGGCACGTGCGGGAGGCAACCAATAGATGCGTGTCTCTTGCATCGATGTTTCTCTCTGTCTCCTCCCCTCCCTTCCACTCTCTGTAAAAACCAATGGGAAAATATCCTCAGGTGAGAATTAACAAATGAATGAATGAATGAATGAATCTGCTTAGTGGGGGCAGGGGCCATATTTTCATTCCTCCTTAAACTCTCAAGGCACAGCACAGGATCCAGCACATATCAAATGTTTTCTACTTACTGGGGGAGACAGACACCTAAACAGATAATTTCGTTATTAAACAGTAGGTAAGGAGGCAATGAAAGGCCACAGGAGAGGATCCTAACCCCACCTCTTGAGTCCCAAAAGATTGGTACATGTTAACTGGGACAAGAAAACTGGAGAGGGCCCCAGACGGAGGGAATGGCATGAGCCAGTTGTGGAAATGACGTGGTGTTTGGAAAAAACGATAAGCTGCGTGGTGTTAATAAAAGCTGGGAACTCAAGGGGTCCTGAGAGAGAAAACTTGCGCAGTGGCCACACTTGAGGGCCTTGGGTTTCGTTCTGGAGGCAATGGGAAGTCATCTGAAGGGTTTTAAGCACAAATCGCTCTTATGTACGGTATATCATCTCACCCTCTTGTAATAAGAATAGCTAACAAGTGCCGAATGCTCACTGTTTTCTAGATATATGTCTAAGTGCTTTACACGATTTTTCTCATTTTATGGGAGAAGGAATCTCAACCAGAGAGATGAGGTAACTTGCTCAAGGTCACCCTTGTAAGTGGAGAGCTGGGGCTTGAACCCAGGTCTTAGTCGCAGCAGCAAGCGGCAGGGAGATGTCACAGAGAAGTATTATAAAAGTGTTTTGACTTTTCTTTGTTCTTAAAACTAAGACTAGATTCTCAAAATTATGATACTCTAGAATGTACTTCCTTTTATTTTCTTGATCACATGTCTACCTTTCTGAACAGTACAAGGAGACCTTTAATTGTGAATTCCTGTCTCTTCCAACATCTCTGTCATAGTTATAGATACGGGCATTAGTTAAATGCCAAGGGTTGGGGGAGGGCGTAATGGGGGATTGTCTAATCTGCTGAGTTTTCTCTTTTAATAAACCATTTTTAAATGGGAATACCATCTTTCCCTCTCTTACCTTCCTCCAGCCCACAGCTGCAGTTACCAGCGGTGGTTTTACCAGAGACTCTATTTTTTAAAAAACATTTTTTATTTTAATTCACTTTTAATGATTTCAGAGAGGAAGGGAGAGGGGGAGAGAGATAGAAACATCAATGATGAGAGAATCATTGATCAGCTGCCTCCAGCATTCCCCCCGCTGGGGACCGAGCCCACAACCTGGGCATGTGCCCTGACCGGGAATCGAACTGTGACCTCCTGGTTCATAGGTCAATGCTCTGAGCCATGCCGGCCGGGCTTACCAGAGACTTTAGAGTAGACCATCACTGTCTAGTAGAACTTTCCGTGATGATGGAAATGTTCTAAATCTGTGCTGTCCAACCCTGGATATATACTGACCACCTGAAATATGGAACTGACTTAAGAAACTGAAATTTCAATTTAATTCTTTCAAATTCAAATTTCATTTAATTTTAATTATTTTAAATTAAATATCCATCTGAGGCCAGTGTTTTGGACAATACAGATATCAACATTGTCATGGCAGTTCCCCCAAGTAATTAGACATAGTTATTCAAATGGGTCAACTTGATTCAGAGAGTGTTTTTCTTACCAACATCCCCCAAAAGATGGGGTCAATGGTAGGAATCAGGTTACTTGGATTGAAATCCCAGCTTTACAAGCCTTGTTACATTAGACAAGATGTCTAACCTCTCTCTAGGCATCCTTTTTCTCACCTGTCACCTGGAGACAATCATCGTAGGTGTCTACTTCGTAGGGTAGATGTGAGGACTGAACAAGAGAACAGCTGCGTGGCACTCGGCCCAATGCCTGGCCTCCAGGAGGTGCTCAGTGCATACAGGTCATTACTGTTATTAATAATAACTGATGCGCCCTACCTGGTTTGGCTCAGTGGATAGAGCGTTGGGCTGTAGACTGGAGGATCCCGGGTTCAATTCCTGTCAAGGGCATGTACCTTGGTTGGGTTGCAGGCTCCTCCCCGGCCCGGGCCCTGGTCAGTGTGCGTGCAGGAGGCAACGAATCGATGTGTTTATCTCACATCAATATTTCTCTCTTTCTCTCTCTCTCTCTTCCACTCTCTCTAAAAATCCATGGAAAAATATCCTCAGGTGAGGATTAAAAATAAATAAATAAATAATAATAATGCTAGTATTACTTATGGTGGCAAATAGAATGACTTCATAAAATAGTCTCTGCAGATTCCAACACATCAAATAATTTAATCATTCAAAAATGAAAATATAATAATTTATTTTTTTAAATTTTATTTTATTTTATTGTTTAAGGTATTACAAATAGTAGTACATATGTCTCCTTTTTTTTTTCTTTCTCCATTGACCTCCCCCCTGGCCTCCCATACCCCCCGGCACTTGCCCTCACCCCTCACCACCCCCACCCCCCGCGCAGTTTATCATGGAGACAGAAAGCAATGGTTCCTCACATCCATCATGATGGATCATATAAAAAACAAACAGAAAACAGGAATAACAAGTGCTGGTGAGGATGTGGAGAAATTGGAGCTCTCGTGCCCCGCTGGTGGGAGTGCCGAATGCTCCCGCTGCTATGGAAAACACGATGCCAACTTCTCAGAGAACGAAAATAGAATCACCGGATGACTCAGCAGTTTCACTTCTGTGTCCAGACCCAGAGGAACTAGACCGGTCTGTGTCCACCCGAGTTCGTCGTAGCAGTATTAGTCACAGGAGCCAAAAAGTGGAAGCAATCCAAGCGTCCATTGGCAGATGAATAGATAAACAACATGTTACATATACATACAATGGGATATGATCCCGCCTTAAAAAAGAAGGAAATTCTGACACATGCTACAACATGAATGAACTTTGGGGACATTAAGCTGATTGAAATAAACAAATAATAAGAAGTCAAATACTGCATGATTGCATTTATATCAGGGACCTAGAGCAGTAAAATTCATAGAGACAGACAGGGGAATGGTGGTTGCCAAGGGCTGGGGGAGGGAGTAATGGGGAGTTGTCTATTGCGTACAGAGTTTTAGTTTTGCAAGATAAAAAGAATCCTGAAGATTGGGTGAACCGCAATGTGAATGCACTCAACACGACTGAACTGCACACTTAACAGTAATTAAGACGGTAAATTTTATGTTACCGGAATTTTACTGTTTCAGAATATTTTTAAAGCAGTGGTTTCATGCATTATTGACCTGGTGTCTCAGAGGTGATGCAAGGTCATGGTGGAGAGCGGGCTTTGGACCCTGCAGACCTGGGTCTGGATCCCAGCTCCATTGCTTTTTCCCTGAGTGACCCTGGGCAGGTGCCTCCACTCCCCAGTGTGGGATGGAAACTTCATAAGGTTAGGAAAAGCCTCTTAATCCAACGGTGACGTTCTGGCTAAAGAAGACTGTATCTGTGTTAGATGTTTATTATTATTTATTTTCTTTCTTTCTTTCTTTTTTTATTCCTCAGTATATTTTTCCATTGATTTTTAGAGAGAAGTGACAGAGAGAGGGAGAGACAGAGAGAAACACTGATGCGAGAGAAACACATCGATTGGTTGCCTCCTGCATGAGCCCTGACCAAGGCCCGGGCTGGGGAGGAGCCTGCAACCAAGATACATGCCCTTGACCGGAATCGAACTTGGTCCCCGTTGGTCCCCAGGCCAGCATTCTATCCACTGAGCTAAACCGGCTAGGGCTGTTATTATTTTCTATTAGTGCTAATTCAAAAAGTATATATTAGGCATTCACACACAATGACCATACAACTAAGATTCCCAGGTGAAAGACATAGAGGACACCCAGTTAAATTTGAATTTGTTTTAAAAGGAAAATATTTGCGAATAATAATTTTTAGTATAACTATATCCTAAATATTGCATTATGTCAAATGCAATACTTGGTATATGCTTTTACTAAGAAGTTATTTATTTTTTTAATCTGAAATGTAAATTTAACTGAGTGTCCTGAATTTTTATTTGCTAAGATGTGCTAAATCCAACAAGCCTACATATAAAGAAATTGTTTTTATCGCTCAGCTAGGTGACAAAGTTGGCTCTGTGGGGGAGAAAGCTGTTTTCCCGGCACCATGACAATTCTTCATCCTTGTCCCGATTCTTGCGTTCAGCTGTTATCAATGAAGCACAATGGGCATATGGCTTGATGACTAAAATGACAACTGATAATGGGTCTGATTTATTAATCTTCTGTTTTGTCTCCTAATTACAATTGGTTTGAAACAAACATAAATGTGAGTGGGTCAACTGCTTCTCTGATTTATTTCCTTTTCCGCCTCTTAGTTCATTAAGCGTCTGTGGAACATTCTTTACGAGGATGCGCCCCCACGTTCCTTAAAAGCAGGGTTTTGTCTGCAAAGGCGGTGGCCCCGCATCTCCATGAAGAGGCCCTGCTTTGATGGAGGTGCGTGATGGTGAAGACGGTCATCTGACACACTTCAGCTAGTGAATTCTTCCATCTCGAGTGTCTCTGATGTCTGATGTGATGTCAACTCTGTTGGTCCTCCTTGTACCCATCAGAGTCTCCTGCTGGGGACAGCGCTGTGTCGTTAACATGAAATCCGTGGCGAGAAACAATGGTCACATTCACGGAATCCAAGCAACTGAAGTCACATCAAGTACTTTGCAGGCCTTGAGCGGATCCCCACGATCTCAGGATCCCCACTATCTCAGAATACCCATTAATATAAGCTTATGGATTTGTTCAATGCGCCAGATAGGACCCCACTGCTCTCCAACTAAAGTCTGTGTTTGAGCCCAGCCAGCATGCTCAGTGGTTGAGCATTGACCTATGAACCAGTAGGTCATGGGTCGATTCCCAGTTGGGGCACATGCCCGGGTTACGGGCTTGATCCCCAGTGTGGGGTGTGCAGGAGGCAGCCGATCAATGATTCTCTCTCATCATTGATGTTTCTATCGCTCTCTCCCTCTCCTTTCCTCTCTGAAATCAATAAAAATATATTTTAAAAAAAGAAAGGGCAGAGGCAGCACATGGGAGGAGGTCATTGTGGGGAAGACAGGCCTTCTCCACCAGGGCCCATAGATGCGCCGGGAGGGTTTGACTTCTCCAGGGTGTGGATCTGGGGCTCTGAGTCTTCATCATCTTGGTTTCAAGAGGCAGCAGTGGCCCTGGGTTACAGTGCTTTTAGGGGCTGTGGGTTTATAGGTGAGAAACCCAGAGGCCGCCTGGTCCAACCCTGACGCTGATGAGCAACCACAGAATTCAGCCGTGGTTGATGAGCGGGAGCATTTGGCTGCCCATCACTTTAACTACTTGGTTGCCTTCTAGGACGTTCCAAGGTGGGTGAGACTGGAGGAGAACTCTGTCATCAGACTCAGACACAGACCTGGGTTAGGTGGCAGCTCAGCCTTTCTGTTGGACGTCCGAGTGGTGGTGCCCATCCGATGTCCTCACACTCATCCCTGGAACATCCTCTTCCTCCTTAGGGCTCACTCACAGGCCCCCGCTTACTGAGGAGGGAATGTGTCGCTGCTGAGCCTCTGGGGTTGATCACCCATGCCTCTGTGTCCTGGACCCCAACCCTTTCCAGCCACCCCTTTACAGCAGACTTCCTGGCAACAGTTTCCAGGAGAGAAGACTTCCCAGGACAATTCTAATATTTTGTCAAAGCCTCTCTCTCTCTCTGTCTCTCTGTCTCTCTCTCTCTCTCTCTCTCTCTCTCTCTCTCTCTCTCTCATTACATTCTTTTTTCTTCTGGTCTTGAGGCAAGAGAAAAGTTTCCACATCTCAAGCTTGGAGACAGCAAAGCATGGTCAACAGCCTCCCCATTTCCAAACATTCCAAACAGGAAGCATCACATGAAAGGAAGTCCGGGTCCATAAGCTCTTATCTGAAACTAGAGGCCCAGTGCATGAAATTCATGCACGGTGCGGGGGCGGGGGGAGGGGGCGGGCGGCAGATGAGTCCCTCAGCCTGGCCTACAACGACGCCCCAGCTGCTATGGGCGCCGCCATCTTTGTGATGGAGTGACAGTTAATTTGCATATTACCCTTTTGTTAGATAGGATTCTCGGGCTGGTTGGGGTTGGGAATTCAGGATTTTTCAGACCTTAGGAAGGTACTATGGTGCATAAGTCACACAACACCCCAGCGAGGTCTGGGGAAGCGCCCATAACACATGCATTATTGTTTCTGTAGGGAGACACATGGAGAGTCACGCTGGGCGGGAGAAACAAAGACTCCAAATGGGATCATCTCTGTTCCAGATGAGTTTTGGTGCCAAGTGAGCTTGCTCTTCACTTACTAAAAACAAACACCCAACGCTGGTTGTCAGAACTTTCTGGGTTCTGTAGCTGCCCATGGATGAGTGTGGACCTGCACTCCCAAGGCCCGGTCTCTCTGGCACCTGGGTGGGGCTCATTGGGCCCACTTCCACCAGCTGTGCCCAGTGGACTTCCAGTAGCCCGAGAAAATCTTTAGTCCAACTTCACGCAACTACACAAGAGTCTGCTTCCTCTCCATTTGAGTTCCCCAAACAGCCAGCTCCTATACCCATGCGATTTTTGTGGCTGTTGTGGGGATTGGTATGAGAAACTCTTCTACATTCCACTTTGGAATATTATGGAGAATCAAGAATTTTTTTTCATCATTTTCCTATTTCACAGCTTGTTTATGAATTCATTTTTATTCAATAAGCACTCGATTGCAAGTACTATGTTGGGTACTGCTTTAAGGGAGAGCCCATCATAATCTTCATTTTACAGGTAAGATTAGGCCCAGGAGGGTTAAAGCCTTTGGTCAAGGTCACACAGCTAGTTAAGTGGCAGAGGAGGAGTTAAAATCCATGAACTTAACTTCAGAGTCTGTGCTCTTAACCATTATACCATGCCCCCATTAAACATTGTGTTTATAGTAGACTAGAGGCCCGCTGCACGAAATTCGTGCATGGGGTGGGGGGATTCCCCTCAGCCCAGCCTGCACCCTCTCCAATCCAGGACCCCTTGGGGGATGTCCGACTGCCGGTTTAGGCCCCCAACTGCACGCCCCCCTGCTGGCCTGGTGGCCCCACGCAGCCTGCTTGTTCAGTTGTTTGGTCGTCCCTCACTAACCCCCCTGCTGGCCTGGTCGTAGGCAGCCATCTTGTGAGGGTGTGAAGGTCAATTTGCATATCACCTCTTTATTATATAGGATTAAAACAGCACCCACAATGGCCCTTGATGGGTGGCTCAGTTGGTTGAAGTGTCATCTTGTACACCAAAAGGTTTCAGGTTCAATTCCCGGTCAGGGCACATACCCAGGTTGCAGGTTCCATCCTCGTCAGGGCAAGTAAGGGAGACAACCAATCAATGTTTCTCTCTCTCTCTCTCTCTCTCTCTCTCTCTCTCTCTCTCTCTCTCCCCCATCTCTCTCTGCCTTCCTTTCTTTCTAAAATCAATAAAAACATATCCTTGGGTGAGGGTTAAAAACAAACAAACATAGTAAGCACAAGAAGAAAGATGCTTAATTTTTTAAACTGGAAATACACGTGATTTGCTCTCCCAGGGAGTGAAACCACTCTCCACAAGTGTTAACTCTCCATCTCCGGTCACTTTCCTCGCACCCAAACCAAGTTTCAATATCGTTCTATTTTGAAAGAACTGGCAAATAAGTAGGGAGTTTGTTGCCCCAACAATTATATATTTTAATAGAAGAATTTGAAATTAAGTAATGTTTATAAGGATAAACTGAATTCCCCAGAGCTTAGGAATAATTTACATTATAAAGAACTTCCTTACTCTCTTCTGTGCATGAATAGGCTTAAAATATGATGATGATTATGATTGTTCACAATACTCTAGTTATTACTTTGAATATACAGAGTACTCTAAAATCCCAAATTAATTATTAATGAGACGATTGCTCTTAAAGAGTTATATTGTTCATAAGCAAGATGATTGCTCCACAGAAAGGGGTATTTTTCATATGTTGCCATAATTTAGGGGGAATACACAAAGCTGGCATCTGGCCAAGCCATGAGGTGTCTTGGCTCTCCCCTTCCTGTTTCAGGTAGGTATTCACTAATGTTTGCAGGACACAGGGGTCACCAGACATCCTGCCAATGCTTTGGAAGAGGGGGATCAAATACACTTTGATTAGAAATCTGCACTCGGCAAACCCATCTGTCTCTATACACTTGTACTTACTTTATTTTAGCTTCATTTCTTAGTACGAAGGTGTTGCTAGGCAAATCCCAGTATCGCCTCCACTAAACTGAGAAGAGAAGAGACACGGAGACACTGAGGCCGGAAGACCTGGAGGCATCCGTGCACCCCGAGCCAGGCCTGAGGGAGGCAGCAGCTGCCACAGTCTGGCATCCTGGGAAGAGTTGATGGCGGGGTTGCTTGAGAGGAAAAGACACGGGGAGCTCATTTTTTCCATTGGGAGGTACATCTGCACTGGGTGAGTCTGTTATTAACCTGTAAAGTTCCTTCCATTTCTACAGAGTTGGTGATTTCTTGTCTCCTCTAAAGTCCTAAGCAGCCCAGCCAACGTCAGCCTATGAACCAGGAGGTCAAGGTTCAATTCTGAGTCAAGGTACATGCCCAGGTAGCGGGCTCAATCTCCAGTGTGGGGCGTGCAGGAAGCAGCCGATCAATGATTCTCTCTCATCGTTGATGTTTCTCTCTCTCTCTCCCTCTCCCTTCCTCTCTGAAATCAATAAAAATATATTAAAAAATAAATAAAGCCCTAAGCAAAACAAACATTTATTAATAGTATTAGTCAGGATAAGTTATGTTACACTGCAGTAAAAAAAAACAACACAACACAACAAACAGCCCCCAAGGATCAATGATGCAATACCAGGAAGGTCTCTTTCTCACCTAGGAAGTTCATTAAGGGCTGGGTGACCCTCCCAGGTGTCCGTCCATCATGCTGTATGTAATTCGCCATCTCATCCCGAGGCGTCCTTGACTGTCCTCGCAGGAGAACAGACAGCTGAAGGGTTGAGCGTTACCTCTGTTTTGAGTTTCTGACCTGCAAGAGTCACAGGCTCACAACCCATGGGACGGAATTAGTCACATGGCTCCACCTAGGGAGAATGTGACCAGGAATCCTGTTTCTGCTACAGTCATGGAAGTGAGAATCATGCTGTGACACGTATGGATAGATGTTTCAGCCCTTTCTCACAGGGGAAACACAGGAACTGTATGTGTTGTGTGGAGTATTTGTTTACATGAAGAAGAAGAAGAAGAAGAAGAAGAAGAAGAAGAAGAAGAAGAAGAAGAAGAAGAAGACGACAAAGACGAATCAATGACAGTATGAATGAAGGGGCCTGCCGGAAACCGAACATTGTTACTTGGTAGTTATGTGAAAAGGGAACCCGGCAAGGCTGGTCAACCTTGAAGCTAAAGGTCAGAGCAAACCACTCCCTATATAATTGAGACGATGGTAACTGAGGCAACTTCCCCACCAAATAATCATGTAAATCCATATTGATAAAGATCATCTGTCTGTTACTGGAATTACCTGCCTAAGGGCAATGGGTGTATCTCAGAACTCTAATAAAAGGGATAGAGCAAAGGCCAGAGTTTGGGAGTCCTCCCACTAGAGGTGGCTCCCGCCTGGCCCCACATTTTCCCAAATTGATTCTTTTCTAGCTTCTCTTCATTTTGATTGCGGCCTTCTCCAGAAACCGGACCCGAACGGGATCTCTGAAACACGCGGGACGTGACAAGGGATCCCACACAGGGGCCTAGAAGGCAAGGGCACTGTTGTGTGTATCTTGGTATCCCTCATACTTTGTGGAAAGAGTTCAGCGAAGCCTTCTTAAAAGAATAAATGAATGAATGAGGCATTCTGTATCGCTAAGTTCAGGAGGCGTCTCTTATTGCTATTCCTTCCCACCAGGCCCCATTTCTATCCCATCACAGAGGCCTCCAATGAGCCTGGAACAGCTTCCGGCTTGCTGTAACTCCTCCTGATGAGAACTGGAAGCTACGGTCTTGCTGCTCTGGTAGCAGTTAGGGAACAATAGGAACCAAATAAATTGCACTTCCGTTTTAATGTGATTGCTGCTCCTGTTTGCCCCTTCCCTAGGTCCCCTTCCAGAGAAGCAAATTAGCCTTCAGATGGATTGTGCCTGGTAGGCCCCTTGGTCAAGTCTGCAGCCAAACCAATCCACAAGCCGTTCTCTGAACATAAAACGCTCTGACCACCGTCAGCCTCTACGCTCGTGGTTGTTTTTCTCATAAGAGTAATGGGCCTGTATTAACCACACGTCGTCTCTCATCTACTTTCCTGTGCAGCCAATGGTACTTCTCCGTGGGGCGGTTTGGCCCTCCAGCCACTGCCCAGATAATGGCCTGTCTTGATATGTTGGCTTTGGCCTTCTTTGAACCCACTCACAAAGGACCACATATGCCCTTGGCTAAACTCCTAAAAATAACCTGTTTTGCCTGCTGCCTCCAAGTCTGACTGCAACGTTGGTGAAATGTGTTGCTAAGTAAATGCGAATTTAACAAAAATGTGCTGTGGTTTACTCCGTGTTAATCTTAGGCTGTGGCCTGAGACAACGGCAGGATTTTGAGTTTGGGGAGCTCACGCATGAGCGTGGAGACACCTGAGGACAGGGTTCTTTCACTTCTCAGAGTGCAATCTTGGATGCAAGCTTTGGCTTTCTCCTCCGGGCCTGGTGTCAGGCAGCAAACTCTGTGTTTGTGCACGCTCATATTCTCATCTGTGTGCAGGCTGCCCCCTTGGGGTTTGAGCATTAGGATTTGCTGATTTTTTTTCTTGCCATGTACTTCTAAGTTCAAAGAGTTTCATTTCGATGCTGAAAGGCCTGGAGGTTTGAGGGGGTGTAATTTTTCATTAACGAGCTTAGTGCGTATGAAAAGGCAATGGGCAGTTTTATACGGACTATTTATAGGAGGGGGAAAGTACACTCCATTCCTGTTATTTGGATAAGGCGAACTAAACAAGAAGACTCTGTTCATTCAAGTTTAACTGATCTATATCAGAACACTTGGAATAGATGGAAATCCGTATTTCAACAAGACAGCAGGCTAAATAAAAAGTACCATACGATATTAATCCCCAGCAAATCCTTTTTTTTCTTTCTCTCTGCAATTTATTAAAGCGATGGCAAGAAAAGCAACCTGAACAATGACCATGGGGATGATTCCATTTTCTGGGTATTGGATGGTTTCATAACTGCAATCCAGTATTTTGACTTCGGCCTCTTGTTTGACAGTGTCGTGGCTGGATATCACTTACTTTCTGGGTTTTCTAAATTACAAGAAAATTCATCGCATTTCATTGAACTCTAGCCTCTTATTTACTAAGAAACACACTAACGCTTGCGAGGGTATTAAATGAGTATCAGTATCCATTCTGTTAAGTTATAGTTTATAATCATTAATAGTCCACCTGCACTTATTCAACCTTTCCTTTTGCTAGTGCTCACACGTTCACAAAAACTCAGTCCAAATGGTTAGGTGTTAGATAAGTTGTGTTTAATATAATTGCACATTATAAAGATGCTCAGCCCTAGCTGGTTTGGCTCAGTGGATACAGCATCGGCCTGCGGACTGAAGGGTCCCAGGTTTGATTCCAGGTCAAGGGCACATGCCCAGGGTTGCAGGCTCCATCCCCAGTAGGGGCTGTGCAGGAGGCAGCCGATCAATAATTCTCTCTCATCATTGATGTTTCCATTTTTCTCTCCCTCTCCCTTCCTCTCTGAAATCATTTTTTTTTAAAAAAAATTTAAAGATGCCCAGACTATACCCTACCTCTTAGAGGTGGGGACAGAGACTGCAGTGAGGTTAATGTTTCACTCACAATCACTCAATTACTAACCAGTGACCAAAAGCTGTAACATTCGCATGCAAAGCCCCAGTTAACCGTGAGTTTCATTCCCCTGCAGGGTGAGGCCAGCCAGGGTTTCTCCATCTTGACAAGTAGCAGAGTCAGCAGGAGGGCGTCTAAGGCACACATCCCGGGACCCCCGTCCACACCCTCCCCCTGGAGACTTGGATTCCCTAAGTCTTGAGCGAGAAGGTCCCTGAGGAAAGCCTGCAAGTGACTCTAATGAGCACTAAAGGTTGGGAATTGGTGACCTCGGCGCATGTCCATGGAGAAAGACTTGAGGGGCCGGGGCATTAGCCCAGTTCTGGCGCCACACCACAAAGCACTGGGAGGCTGAAGAATTCCTGCTGGTTTCCTAAACCTCAGCGCCAAATAACCTCTCCTTTCCTCAGCCACAAAGCACTGGCAGGTGCTTGGTGACTTCCTCACAGCAGATAAGAGTGGAGTTACCACTTCATCAGATGGGGAACCTTACTGGTTACATCTCTAGAGATGAGGGTACAGTCCCACTGTCCAGGGATTGCAGGACCAACACCCTCGGGAGTCCTCTCATTTCTCACTGAAGTTAAAGACCACCCCAGCTCTCCTCCCCGTCCTCCGGGCTCCTGGTCATTCACATCCATTCATTCAAAACTACTTGAGTGCCTACTATGTGCTAGACTTGTCAGGCGTGTAACAAATAATCCTAATATGTGGCCCCACTAATTGCAAATCCTAAATGGGGGGCTCCCTTGAAACATACTGAATTCAATTGAAAATGTTTTCGTTTTTAACGTAAAATTCTTCCTGGTTTTACAAAAGCATGTTTATACACTTTCTTCTTTTGTTCTGTACAGACATCAATACTTCAGATTCTTCCATTAATAGAAAACAATGTTAACTTCACTCATAACTCCAGTGAACAATCTGAAACATTAAAATTTACTTTATAGTTCACATGGGAATTAGACAAATACTCTAAGAGTTACCTTCGGCCATTTATATGCCTCAGACCTCTGGAAGAGAGAGGAAATCTAACTCAAACCATAGAAGGAAGTGGTAGCTAGCAGTCACAGCGTCTTCCGAACAGTTCCGAAAATGGAGGCTGTAAACTTTTTATGAAAAGGAAGGAGTGATTCTCAAGATAAAATGCGATGGACAACAATTACTGATCCTATGATAGCAGGCAACAAACTAGTAATTCAGTTAAAATGGAATCTTAGACTGCATTCCTCTTGAATGTCTCATTCTTTATCCCAACCATGTTTCATCAAATGGGTTGTCTTTAACAGTTACCCAGAATTTAAGGGGAATGTTAATTCAATAAAGCCATCATGATTGATTTGGGGAGAAAATAGAGTGTTATCTATCTATCCCCCCTCCCCCCATCTATCTATATTTAGCCCCACCTGTTTCTCTCTCTCTCTCTCTCTCTCTCTCTCTCTCTCTCTCTCTCTCTCTCTCTCTCTCTCTGGAAGATCTAAACCTATTAAAAATACCTAAATGATCTTATTTTGCACAAGTATCACGCAGCATATACTCACAAAGCACATAAAACATACAACAGCAGTTAAAGAGGAAGTGGAAAAGTTCTATCTGCCTCAATTATCCATTGTAATCTCCAGCAATATATTCCCAGATCAACACTTAAGCACATTTTTTTTTTTAAATCAGTTTGCCGGGGTGTGTGTGTTTTTAATCACTATCATTATTATCATTAGGTTATTGATTTCAGAGAGGAAGGGAGAGGGAAAGAGAGATAGAAATATCAATGATAAGAGAGAATCATTGATCAGCTGCCCCCTACTGAGGACCAAGCCCGCAGCCCCGGTATGTGCCCTTGACCAGAATCGAACCTGGAACCTCAGGTCGACGCTCTATCCACTGAGCCAAACTGGCTCGGGCCACGTAAGCACATTTTGAACTGTTTTGCTTAGCAATAGAAAGCCTTACGGGAACTTTTTAAATGGCCTCCATAGATGTTAAAGAATTATCTCTCATCATAGGAAAAGCGTGTGGACAAGAAGCACAATACAGTAGGAGGAACCCAAAGAACACTAGTTGGCTAAAGAATGAAATCTTGCCATTTCGACAACATGAATGGAGCTTGAAGGCATTGTGCTAAATGAAACAAGCCAGACAAAAAAAAAAAAAGACAAATATTGTGTGTTGTCTCTTATACACTGAGTGGCCAGATTATGATGATCTCTGAACGTATAATAATCTGGCCACTCAGTGTGTGTGTGTGTGTGTGTGTGTGTGTGTATGTTACAGGCCCAGTGCATGAATTCATGCATGGGTGGGGTCCGGCCAGCCTGGCCAGGGGGAGGGGACATGGGCGGTTGACCAGCCTGCCTGCTGGTCAAACTCCTGGTTGAGGGAACAATTTGCATATTAGCCTTTCATTATATAGGATATACACTGAGTGGCCAGATTATTATGTGTTCAGAGATCATAATAATCTGGCCACTCAGTGTATGTGGGATCTGAAAACAAGCAAACACCTCCAAATAAACAACAAACAAATAAACAAACAAGCAAATAAAAAAACACGCTCACGGATACAAAGAAAGTGGTGTTTGCTAGAGGTGGGGTTGGAGGTCAGTGGGAGAAATGGGTGAAGAAGGTCAAGAGGTAAAGAGAAAAACAAGCCTGGCTGGTGTGGCTCAGTGGTTGAGCATCAACCTATGAAATTGGAGGTCATGGTTGGATTCCCAGTCAGGGGCGTGCAGGAGGCAGCCAATCAATGATTCTCTGTCATCACTGATATTTCTATCTCTCTCTCCCTCTCCCTTCCTCTCTGAAATCAATAAAAATGTATTTTAAGAAAAGAAAAAAAAAAAAAAAAAAAGAAAAGAAAAACAAAAATATCATAGTGTATACCTTAAATATATACAATTTTTATTTGTCTAGTATACCTCAATAAAGCTGGATACATAGTTTTTTTTAAAAAGGGTCTTCATATTTGAAAAATATTCTGTTTTACCTATAAAATAATCTAGCTATAAAATTATTCTGGAGTTTCATTAAAAAGCATTGACAAAAATATAAAGCATATTGAACTAAGTGCATTAGAAGGAAAGTTTTTACATAGTGCTATTTTTCAATTTTCAATAGCAGTTGACTTACAATATTAGTTCCAGGTGTGACTAGACATGTCTATAACTTATGAAGTGAAATAAAATGAAAGAATTGGACTTGATTCCTTTCTGTACATAACCAATCTACAACCCTACACAGAGTAATAGACCAATTCTTTCTCGGTATATATACACAATATATGTTTTATTTTTTTAAATATATTTTTATTGATTTCAGAGAGGGAGAGATAGAAACATCAATGATGAAAGAGAATCATTGATTGGGTGCCCCCTACACGCCCCCAACTGGGGACTGAGCCCACAACCAGAGCATGTGCCCTGACCGGGAATCGAACCAGGGTCTCCTGGTTCATAGGTCAATGCTCAACCATTGAGCCACACCGGCTGGGTCACAATACACTTTTTTCAAAATATATATTTTATTGATATTTTATAGAGAGGAAGGGAGAGGGATAGAGAGTCAGAAACATCGATGAGAGAGAAACTTCGATCAGTTGCCTCCTGCACACCTCCTACTGGGGATGTGCCCACAACCAAGGTACATGCCCTTGACTGGAATTAAACCCAGAACCCTTTAGTCTTCAGTCCGATGCTCTATCCACTGAGTCAAACAGGTCAGGGCACAATACACTTTTTAAAAAGAAAAAGAAAAAGACAGTAGTAGTCCTTGTTTAATTTGGCCTTTAGAAAAGAAGCTAGAAACAGGGATATCGAAGCTATATTTTCTGTGTATTTATTAGGTAAGCAAGCTAGTGCTTGTGGGCAGAAGTATCATAGGCCATTCTAGGCCTGGACCATTAAGAATATCCCAGGTATGCCCAGCCGGCATGGCTCAGTGGTTGAGCGTCATTCTTGTGAACCAGGAGGTCACGGTTCAATTCCCGGTCAGGGCACATACCCGGGTTGCAGGCTCCATCCCTGGTGTGGGACGTGCAGAAGGCCGCCGATGGGTGATTCTCTCTCATCATTGATATTTCTGTCTCTCTCTTACTCTCCCTTCCTCTCTGAAGTCAATAAAAGTATATTTTAAAAAATATCCCACGTGTGATTCTATACTCTCTGTTCTATTGAAACACGGGAGGCCATATATGGAAAGTGACCCAAGTCTGATGGTTAAGAGAAAAAGCCCTGATTTCTGAATAACTCCTTGGAGCAGTGGCCCCACATTCTTTCTTCGCCCCGACCAGTCTGTGTTAGACTGTTACACCGGAAGCAAACCATTGTAAAGTAAGCCAATGAGGTTGAGGGAGTGGATTGTCCCACAGCTACCATCATTTTCCCTAATATTTTTACATGTGATTTTGTAAGTAGTTAGAATCTAATATTTAAATACAGCCTTGGTTACGTTGCTATATTTCCATGATTTTATATTCTGTGTAAAGGTGCAGACCTTGGTGGCAATATACAGGCGCGCCTTGTTTTATTGCACTTTGCTTTACGGCTATTGTGTTTTTTACAGATTGAAGGTATGTGGCAACCCTGCATCAAGCAAGTCTGTTGGTGCCATTTTGTGTGTGTGTCTCTGTGTCACATGTTGGTTTTTCTCACAATATTTCAAACGTTTTCATTGTTATTCTATTTATTATGGTGATCTATGATGAGTCATCTTGGATGTTTCTGTTGTTATTGTTGTGGGGTTCCATGAAGACCCCCATAGGAGACTGTGAACTGAATTGATAAATGTTGTGTGTGTTCTGACTGCTCGATTCACTGGCTGTTTCCCCATCTCTCTCCCGCTCCTTGGGCCTCCCTCTTCCTGGAGACAAACAATATTGAAATCAGAGCAATTGATAACCTTACAATGGACTTCAATGTTCAAGTGAAAATAAGAGTCACACATTTCTCAGGTTAAACCAATAGCTAGGAAGGACTAATCGTAGTGAGGAAGGCATGTTGAAAGCCGAAAAAGGCCAGAAGCTAGGTCTCTCGTGCAGGTCATCTAGGTTGTGAATGCAAAGGAAAAGTTCTGGAAGGAAATCAAAGTGCTCCTCCAGTGAGCACACGGGTCATATGAACGCTGAAGAGGCTGATTGCTGACAGAGAGTTGCAGTGGTCTGGATAGACGATCAAACCAGCCACAACATTCCCTTAAGGCAAAGCTAAGCCAAAGCAGGCCCTGACTCCCCTCAATCCTGTGAAGGCTGAGAGAGGTGAGGAAGCTGCCGATGAAAAGTTTGAAGCTAGCAGAGGTTGACTCAGGGAGTTTAAGGAAAGAAGTCAGCCCCGTAACATTAAAGTACGAGGGGAAACAGCAAGTGCTGACATCGAAGCTGCAGCGGATGATCTAGAGCAAGCATGTCAAACTCGCGGCCCGCGGGCCACATACCTCATTTATTTGGTCCATGTTAGTTAGCCTTTGAGTTTGACATGCTTGATCTAGAAGATCTAAGATTCAACAGATTTTGAATGTCTATGAAACAGCCTTTTATTTGAAGATGATGCCATCTTAGAGCGAAGTCAATGTTTGGCTTCAAAGGACAGGCAGACTCTCTTGTTAGAGGCTAATGCAGCTGGTGACTTTAAATTGAAGCTTGTTTGCCATTCTTAAAATCTTAGGGCCCTCATGAATTATACTACATCTGCTCTGCCTGTGCCCTGTAAATGAAACAGCACATCCTGGAGGCAGCCCATCTGTTTACAACCCGGTTTACTGAATATTTAAGCCCATGTTGAAAGCTATTGCTCAGGAAAAGAAAAAAAAAAGTTTCCTTTCCAAATATTACTGTTCATTGACAATGAACCTGGACACCCAAGAGCTCTAATGAAGATGTTCAATGAGACCAAAATATTGTTTTCATTCCTGTTGGCACAATATATTCTGTAGCCCATGGGTCAAGGAGTAATTTTGACTTTCAAGGCATATTACTTAAGAAATATATTTTGTAAGGCTAGAGCTGCCATCAATGGCAATTCCGAGGATGGATCTGGGTGAAGTAAATTGATAACCTTCTGGAAAGAATTCACCGTTCTAGATGCCATTAAGAACATTCGTGATTTAGCCCAGCCAGCATGGCTCAGCGGTAGAGCGTAGGCCTATGAACTAGATGCAAAGGAAGATGGGAAATGTAGTTTTATTTTTGGAAGCCATGTACTGAGTAAGCATGGAGAGTTTTATTACTAAAGAAGAAAGGGAGAACAGCTCTGAGGGTAGAGTTTCAGAAGTGTTTACTGCATTTAATAAGTGCAAACTTCTTTTTTTTTTAAATATACTTTTATTGATTTCAGAGAGGAAGAGGAGAGGGAGAGAGAGAGAGATAGAAACATCAAGGATGAGAGAGACTCATTGACCAGCTGCCTCCTTTAAGCCTACTGGGAATCAAGCCTGCAACTCGGGCATGTGCCCTTGATTGGAATCACACCTGGGACCCTTCAGTCTTTAGGCCGCTCTATCCACTGAGACCAAACTAGCTAGGGCATAAGTGCAAACTTCTTACTGTGAAGGGGAAATTGATTTAGACAGAATGCAGTCTTAGACATGCCTCTGTGTGCTTATACCGGGGGTGGGGATCGTCTGGCCTGTGAGCCCTGTAAGGCCTGTGAATCACTTGGTTTGGTCCTGCCAAGGCATTAGGAATGAGTTAATTAAATGTTTGAACAAATATAGCAGGCTAATTTTTAAGTTGATAATTTTGTATGGCCCAGAAATCCTATATAATAAAAGCCTAATATGCTAAGTGTCCGGTCATCAGGTCATCCGTTCAACCAACCAATCAAAGCATAATATGCGAATGATATGCTAAGGCTACTCAACCGCTCACTATGACGTGCACTGACCACCAAGGGGCAGATGCTCTGACTGGTAGGTTAGCTGGCTGCTGGGGTCCAACCTATCAGGACTGAGCGAGAGGGGCTGGACATGTCCTGGAGCCCTCCCGCAGTCCCTCTCTTGCTGGCCAACCTCCCGTGTCCCGTCCCAGCCCTGATCGATCATGTACCAGTGGGGTCCCTCAGCCTGGCCTGCACCCTCTCGCCATCTGGGACCCCTTGGGGAATGTCAGAGAGCTGGTTTTGGCCCGATCCTGCAGGCCAGGCCTGCGAATTCGTGCACCAGGCCTCTAGTAAGATTATAAATATCCAAGTGGCCCTTGGCAGAGAAAAGGTTCCCCACCCCTGATTTACACAAATGTTTGTTTATATTTAAAAATATGCAATACATACAGCTTATTATTTCTACCCTTGTTGCAGCCCATCAGAATTCCTCTGGAATCAGTGAGTTAACTATTTTCCAGTGTTTGGGGCATAAACAGAACTGCATCAGACAACAAAGGAAGAACAGGGAGACTTTACATTTTGTGTAGCTGGATGCATAGAAACAAGGAATTACATCCACATAAATAACAGACTCTGCCATTGTTTGCCTTTACGCAGGGCTGGTGTTGTGGTCGTGGTACTGATTTATGGAGAGATTTTCTCGATTCTGAGTGTTTATGTCTGTGCATGTGTTCGAGTAAATGTCAAGAACTTGCTGTACTCCATTCCATAATGCCTACTATTATATTGAATCATGGAGAAGTTCTGGTACCACAAATAAACAGAAAAATAGAGAACTCTCTCTAAATTAGATATGTGGTCCACACCTTTCTTTTCTTTAATATATTTTTATTGACTTCAGAGAGGAAAGGAGAGGGAGAGAGAGATAGAAACATCAATGATGAGAGAGAATCGTGGATCGGCTGC
The DNA here is from genome assembly GCF_027574615.1 of Eptesicus fuscus. NCBI lineage: Eukaryota > Metazoa > Chordata > Mammalia > Chiroptera > Vespertilionidae > Eptesicus > Eptesicus fuscus. The sequence goes on from NC_072496.1 coordinate 13,520,149, forward strand.
CTCCTGCATGCCCCACAGTGGGGATCGAAATCACAACCCAGGCATGTGCCCTGACCAGAAATTGAACCGTGACCTCCTGGTTCATAAGTCAATACTCAACCACTGAGCCACATTAGCCCGGCCACACTGTTATTTGTCACGTTTACTTTCTGTGTATTCTATTTGATAATCATATAACACATTCACCGGATTTCCTCTTACTTCCTATGACATCAGTAACACCCTCCTACTACGTAATATTGAATATCTGATTTTTAAAAATGTAGCTATTTTCTTCATTCTCCACCCACCCATGCCCATCCCAGCACTGTATTTGCCCACACTACCCCTAAGGAAACAGAAGACTAATGTTTCATATTAAAGACTGGGTATTTTTTGTTGTTGTTGTTGGGGGTTTTGTTGTTGTTAATCCTCACCCAACGATATTTTTTCCATTGATTTTTAAAGAGAGTGGAAGTGGGGAGGAGAAACAGAGAGACACAACAATGTGAGAGAGAGACATTGACTGGTTGCCTCGAGCCCTGACCAGGGCCAGGGATTGAACCTGCAACTGAGGAATGGTACCCGGGACCCTTCAGTCCATGGGATGACACTCTATCCACTGAGCCAAACTGCCTAGGGCCAGAGATGGGGGTTCTGAGTGCTCCTTGGCATCAGTTGTTGGGTGTAGGAAACTAGGGCTAATGAACTACCTGCCTGTCACGGTCTAAATGCTTTACAAAGGACAATCGCCCTCACTCCCCACTAGCCCTGTAATGAAGGTACAGGCTACTGTTGTCATCCTGTGTTTACAGAGGTGGAAACTGAGGCAGGCCCCCACGTGTTAAAGGAGCTTAGTTACGTTACACAGGGGTAGCCTCATGCCCGGTGCAAAGGGTCATGTATGTACTCACTCCGTCATGCTTCACACGTGGCCCCTCACTGTATCCATGACCTCTTAGTGCTGGTATGTCAACAAAACACATTGCCCAGCACTGCATAGGAGGCTCGCTCCCTCTTGGGGAAAGCCCACCTCTAATTAGGAAAATCTATAATAATAAAAGCGTAATATGCTAATTAGACCGGACGTCCTTCTGGACGACCTTCCTGATGAAGCGAGGGAAGCCTGGGTCTGGGGTGCCAGAGGGAAGCTGGTGCTGGCAGCCGGGGTAAGGAAGGCCTACTCTTGCACGAATTTCGCGCATCGGGCCTCTAGTAATATAATAACCTAAAATGACTTGAATACCAAGTACCCCATCCATCAGAACACAGTGATCTCAAGTCTGCGGCCTCAGACTGTGGAAGGACAGGCTGGAGTCTGTGGTCCCCAACATCCGTTTGTGGACCGTGTGAGTTTGAGGCAAAGGTTTCCTGGAGATTTTTCTTCGGGCAAATCTTGCCTTGCCATGGATGAACCACCAACCATTTTGATTGGCACTCATTTACCTGTCCCCCCCCCCCCCCCCCGCCCCCACCATCCAAATCGTTTCTTTGCAATCACGGTCACATACCCTGGGCACTGCAAGGCGACCGAGTTAACAAGGAAAAAGGGCACCAATAAGATATCGTTAATGGATGTCTTTGTGCATAAAGAGAACTCGCATCTCCCCTCCCACGTGCTGTCCTGAATTCCCCTCTCCTCCTTCTCCAACTTCTACTTTGCCTCCGGATGTCTGTGTGCGCCATATGACAGCGATTTTCCGTGGTAATTGCCTTCTCCTTCGCTAAGAACCTTTACAATAGTGAACTCCCACAATACTTATGTGTGAATCAGGGCCATTCCAGGCAAAAGTCAAACCTTGACATACGTCAACCCGCACCGGTCCCCTCGCCCCCCGCATGTGAGTTGAATTTCTGACTGGTGCAAAAAACAAAAACACAGAAACAAAAACCTACCCAAAATAACCACCTTCAAAACGATGCTTTTTTTGCATCTCTAGTTCCATGCCTTTGGGTTTACAATCAGGAGCTCAGAGAGGACAGACCATGAATTCATTTCAAAAGCAGCCAGCTTCCCCCAAAAAGAGCAGGCTTCATTCCTCTGTGCACAAAAGTCAGGTGCAATTGAAAAGTTCTAGTGCTCCCACCAGGCTCAGGGTAGTCCTGAGCAGGCTGGTTACAGGGGACCTGGAGGGTGGCTCTGTTCCCCAGCAGCAGGGCCCGGCCTGAGGGAGCGGCGACACACCTCATCTCACGGGCCCCCCGAAGAAATGATCCCGGTAGCGGGGGGCTCTTTATTTTGCTCACTTGCAATAGCACCAACAAAATGATGCCACAGACGAAAACTGCCACGTCCCACCCACGCCATCTGTCCTGCGCTGTGCACCCCTCGTTCTACAAATTAATCTTTCACACATTTTTTAACAAAAAAAAAGTGTTAATGTTATAAAAGAGAAAAAAGAAAAAAAACAACCCTAGGAAAACAGAAAGGGCTGTGTAGAAAATAAATTAAATTTAAATTTGATGGCAGTTATGACTCTTCGTATTGACTACACGAGCAAACAGTCACATCAAATGGGTGCCACGGGCATATCATTAAAGCTACAGGGCACCCTTAATGATCTCTGACAATGATCGCGCGCGCGTTTTTTTAAATATAGCACGCACATTTCGTCCAATTTGCGCTCTTTTTTCCTGTTGCTTTTGTCCTCTTTCTGAGTGGGTATTATTCATGAACTGAGTCTTTATTATCTATTTGACCATCTGCATAGCGTTGGCCATAGTCCCCTGTATTGTAATTCTGAGTGAAAATAAGGACTGTTGGAGGCTGTGACACTAAAAATAATAATAATAACATGCTTTAAGAATGCAAAAGGAAGAAAAAAAATTAAAGAAACATATTGGTGATGGAGGTGAGGTTTGGAGGCGTAGAGCATGAGGGTGGGGGGAACCGTAAGTCATTCTATTCACTCATTTAGAACATGAATATTCGCTTTGACCAAAAACATCTTTTTGCCTTGGTAACAGGCAGTTCAAAGAGTGATGCTTCTTCATGCTAAAATGTTTTTGAAAGAAAGAAAGAAAGAAAGAAAGAAAGAAAGAAAGAAAGAAAAGAAAGAAAGAAAGAAAGAAAGGATTTTCTTTATTATTTATTTATTTATTTATTTATTTATTTATTTCTCTCTTGTTTCAGAAGTCCACATGTCTCTTAGTGGCTGGCAGGCCAAACAGTAGCATAGGCTCTTTAGCTAACATGATTTTAGAATTTGAATATTCATGTTTACAAGGCATTTGTGCCTCGTTTCTTTAGCTTAGCGCAGGGAGACTTTCTTTTCAATTAAAATATTATGGCATATGATTTCCAATTAAAAATGGTAGATTGGGGAAAATGAGTTAACTGAAAACTTGTATCATGGTTTTATCCCTAAAATTTTGCCTAATTTTATTTGGCTCTCCTCACTCTTCTTTCTTCTTCCCCCCCCCACCTTTTGATCCTCTCTTTCTTTTTCAGATTTGCTTCATCAGTGTTAACTTACTCTTCTCTTTTTTTCTTTTTTCTTTTTACTTGTCAGATTTTGCCTGCAGCCACTGGAAAGCTATCAAAATCAGCTGATTGACAGTTGAATATGGATTAGCAAGGAAACATCTTCCTGACAAGAGTAAATACACAAGGTTAGGATACATTTATGTCAATCACATTTTTGTTTCCAATGAAAATGGATAATATCCTGTTTGGAGGGATGTTCATTGATGTATTCTTGCTTGTTGATTCCTATTGAAATTGAGGAATATGCAATCAAATCTATGCGTTCACACATACATACACTCACACATACACTCACACACACACACACACACACACACACACACACACACACTGCTTGGGCTCACTACCAAAGCAAGATGAAAGCTGTCTATTATCTCATTACTTAAGAAATGACTTATTTACTTGCAGTTAGCAGTAGTTTAAAATAACGTGTTTGTGGGGTTCTTTTTTGTATTTTCCCCTCTGAATTGGTTTTTGTGTGTGTATAATAACAATCTAAATGGTATAAAAAATGTCAAATCAGGAAGTTAGAGCTAATCACCTTAATATCCATATTGATTTATCTAAAAACAATAAAGAATTTCTAAAATCAAGAGGGATAACCCAGTTTATAAAAATAGCAACTTGCTTATAATAGGTAAAATTTAGACCATGTTTTTATTTATTTTTTACCTGTGTAACTTGTAAAAAGAGGGTATGCTGGTCATTTAAAAAATGATTGATATAATTTATTCTTTTCAAGACTAATTTAATTACAAATATTATAATATTAAACATTTCTATGTGGTTGAATGGCATACAATTTAATAAATATGATAAAACTTATGTTTATATATTGATATTTTATGTTACCTCCAAATAAAAATATAATGTTACTTTATACACTTTTTTTAAGCCATCTAGTTCCATTTTCACTAAGTTGGTGTGATAAACCCTAATATTTTTAAACCTTATCCAGATGTACATTTTGATACTATGCTACAGATTTCTCTTTAACAAACTATTTTCATGTCTGGTTATTAAATATATATATATATATATATTTTTCCCCCAAACTAGCAAAATCCAGTCTTAGGCAGTCACAACTGACAGCCAGTTTTCTCTCTTGCAACATAACAAGTTATAAGAATAAAGCGATTGCAAATCATGAATTTTAAAATCTTCTTTTAGAAATATGATATCATAGAAGTACTTGTAATAATATTGAAAGACACTACATTTGTGTGAATGGTTTGGGCCAATGTCACATGCCTCAACCCTCTCCCGACCCCCCTAAAGTATTATCTTGTGCCACACATCATCTGAATGCTAACCATGATCTCTCAACCAGGGCTTACAATTGCTCTGAGTCTTCCCTGAGCCTAACCAGGAACTCTGAGTCAGAGTAACGAACAGGGCCTCTCTCTCCGCTCACTCTCTTTCTGTAGGAGTTTCAGAGTTGTTCAGGGGAGGGTTAGAAAGAGGGGGCACTCATGGACTTAGGTAAGCTATGCTTTCCCTTGGACCTGTCTGCAGCGATGTTTAAGTGTTGTGGATTGAGAACCTGCGTGGCTTTGTGAGAAGAAAGATCTCAATCAAATTCCTGACCAGATTCCTCCTTATGGCTGTGAGAGTTTGATTTTCATTTAAACAACAATAAATATAGGCAGAAGGGTTTGAGATGAATTATGTAAGCCCTTTAGCCATAACCACTCCATTCTGCCACCAAATGAGCTGCTGTTCTCACTTTGTTTTATGGGCTCTGCATAGCCTGTGTTATTGTATCTGCCAAATAAAACCCAGCAAACCATGCAAATGAAAATATAATCTTTTATCTCTCATAGTCACCGGATGCACCCATATATATAGTTTTATAGATTCCTCTCCACCAGATTTACTGCTATGGGGATCCTGTCTTAACAAATCCCTGGAAGGAACGAACATCTCTTGTGAGGAGGCACCTTGATTTATGTCCACCAACAGCATATATCTTTAGTTGACGCTACACTTGAAATGTCAGAAATAATTTCTTTCATTATATTTTTTTAGCTTGTCTATGTGGTTCAATTAAATCAGGGACTTTTCCCTGAAAGAAAAAGACCTGATAGATAGTATTTTTTCAAAGCACAGCGGATTGATTTGTTTAAAAACAAGTGGATGTTTTTCTTTTAGTTTCAGAGTGTCCTAAATATCTGAAGAACCACAACAATGACTTGATGACCAACTAGTCCTTCAATTCACCCATCTCCAATCTGGGGCCTTGGATAAGCCACTTAACCATTCCAAATCAACATTCCTTTCCAAGTAATGAAAATAACAACACCTTGTATGCCTATAAGAGATGTTTTGAGGAATAACTCATTTCTAAAGACCCTCAAAGATGAAATACTCTTTACATGTGCTAGAGAATGGCTATGAATTTACCAGAAGTAAGCCTCTACTGCGTCCATCTGATTATCTCCATGGTAGGTCAGAGAACCCGCAAGAAAGCGCCTTTCTGTAAGTCTACAGAATAAGCTATACTTCTTTCTCACTTTTCCGAGTTTAAAGTGAGCAGTTGAGCATGGAAAGCACTGCCCTCCAGCCTCCGGAAAAATGCAAATGTAGAAGTTCTTTCTTTACATCCCTCCTTCCCCTCCCTGCCTATGAATCTTTCTCAGGTGCTTATTATGTGCCAAATATGAGTATATGGTACAAGTGCTAACGTCATCAAAAAAGTTCCCCTCCTGAGAGAGCTTATATTCTATCAACGAAAACAGGAAACAAACAAACAAACAAACAAAAAATAGAGTCAGTATCTTGGATTGGGAGAGTTTTCCGGGTTCGCTTTGCTGAAGTAGTTCAGGCCCCCTTTCTCTCCAATGCCAGTTCATGCAGCTGGTTAAGATACAGGCCAGATGTTTTGCATGGGGGCTGAGGTGCCCAGAAATGGGCCCTGTGTCTGTTAGATGCTTAGTGACTGTTGCATGAATTTTTAGTTAGGTTAATAAAGAGTTCCTATTCCTCAATGGGCTATCAATACATACCCAACTATTTCTCTGTAAGGTCAACTTGAAACTGTGTAATGAGTGTGCTCTGAAGCTCTGACTTTATATTAAGAAAATCTAGTTCATATCAAGCCCAGCCAAACGAATGACGTAGGGTGTGTGCACACCTGTGCCCTATTGTGGCAACGTAATGTGGGGGAAGCGTTAAATACCAAGTGATCCTCATCCTCTTTCCTTTGGGGTGGCTGTTTCATAAAGCAGTATTTAAGGACAACGAACAAGACATGGTTTGGCCAAAAAAAAAATAAAAAGGGGGAGTGGGAGGGAAAGGGGAAGGGTTGCATAGGATCAGCAGAGCTCAGGAAGGCATGGTGACAACTCTGTTTTATTTCCCTTCTGCTGCCACCACTGCCATCACCAAGGTCCCTACCACAGACCGCTTCCCTGTGGGATGCTCCCTCCTCTCCACCTCTCCCATCATTCTTCTGCACCGTCACCAGCTCCTCGCTGTCTTTATAGCCCTACCTCTCCCCCATTGTCCCTGAGGCTGCTCTTCTCTGTCCATCATTTGTCTGTCAAAAACGCCCTATTGTGCATGTGTCTCTGTGAGGCAGACTCTTGTTGCTATTCTGTCTCAGCGAGCCTGTGTTCCTGCATCTGTCCCCTATTCCAAGCGCTAAGGCATGGCTTGGCATGGTAGACCAGTTGTCAGTTTTGTGTTTTGATTCAACGTTTTTTTCTTTCCTCCCTGAGCAGCCTCGGTTTTGTCAAACCAACGTCACAGCAATGGGTTCCCAGTTAAACAGGTGCCACTACTCGGAGGGACAAAGCCAGCCCCAGGGCACCTAGGAGGAATTTGAAATCTGTTCTGAGTTCCTATTCAAGAACCACTTTTCCTATTATCTCCCCGTAAAGTCATTCCTGCAGCTTCCATTCAAAAGGCTTATTTTTACTGCGTTTAATTTAGATACGCATTTGCATTGTAAAATGAGTACTTTAAAAATAATCATTTTGGTCTTAAGCATAAATGCTGGTTCTTTGTAAGGGAAGCAACTCCGAGTTGCCTGTTATCACTCGGAGTGAAGTAAATTTCTGGAGTGAGATTTAACCTTCTGTCTGCTCTTATTACCAGGAATAGTTTGAATCTGGTATGTACCAAGACTTTTGCGGTAAATTTATAGAATTTCTTTGTAAGAAAAGATTTTCATTAAGACGATGTTATATTATTTCAATAATTAGGGTTGGTATGCTTTATTGGCCACTGGGGGGAAAAAAATGAAATGTTATCTTTGCCCAGTGGGCTCACAATGACCTTCATATATTGTAAGTCCTCACTATAAGGGGAATGATATTATTGGTGTATCATTGGCACTGAGCACACGGTGGAAATTTAATAGCAAGAACTGTGAGAATGCATTCCTTATTTCTTTAAAGTAAGTTCTCAGTGAATAATTTCTGGATTATTTTCCTTCCTGTTGATTTAAAGTCCAAGAAGTTGCTGAATTCAAGGGTGGACCAAGCATAAAAGGAAGGAAAAACTGCTCCCTGTATGGGAATGCAGACAGACGGGTGTTTCTTTTGGTGAGAAGTATAGCATGTGACACATAGTAGGTGTACAGTATCTATACCTACTGTAATAGCTCTTGTTCTCTTCACCTGTTCTAAGTTTATTTGCACCTGAATTTAAACCAATGACTCTAAGAATATGAGCTTTGAAATATTTACAAGTTTTATTCTTTCATGCTCAACAAAACAATCTGCTTACTATATCTTTATAGACTTTTATTAAAAAAACAAGACAGAGATTTATGTAATTTTAAAAATGAGGTATTAACAACAGGTTTCATGTTAAATCTTTCTTTAACAGAATCCATTCACCTGGAAAAATCATGTTTCATCAGATTATTTGAAAGAATTAAATCTAAAAATCCCAAAGATGAAATCAATGCATCTTTTTCATTATCCAAATTCATGCAACCTCCAACACAACCGAGTAATTGTCACATCTGAATGTCGGAGGCACAGTGTGATTTTTAAGGGTGGTAGACTTGTCTATACACATTTATTTTGTTTAGGATAGTATTAGGATAACTTTCAACTGATTGAACTCACACAAATGTTTGGCAGGAAGGCATTCTGCGTGGCAAGGAAGACAGCCACCCTGGGGCTTAGAAGTTGCCTGGGATCATACACGAATAAAGAAGGGATGTATTACAGCGCAAAGTTAACTATAAAAAGCATCATTGTCGTTTTTTTTCTACCATATGCCATAAGGCATAATGCATTTTATGTGGGGTGAGGCGGGGGGGGGGGGGGCAAAGAACAGACACGAGAGACTGAGAAAGAGGAAAAAGGTGGGGTTGGATGGCTCTTGACTTTCTTTCTAAATTAATTCTCCAAAGTGGCCAGTCTTGTTGTCAAACCAAGCCTTGAACCACCAGCCTCATCCAGCCATTATGCTCTGGATTTATGATGCTCACGTAAAAGCACTGATTTACAGTAAGCAACTGAAAACTGGCTCCACAGGAAAGGCAGTTCTGGGAAGACCGTCTCGCTCTGCCCTTCACCCTCAGGCCGGTTTGCATGCTGGTGTAGGCTCAGTCTGCGTTCAGTGGAGAGGGCGAACCCCAATGCCCGGGGTCTGTCTGCTAAGGGCCTTCCCTACGAGTTTGTGACAATATTATTTCTGTCTTACGGGCTGAGGATCAGAATGAATTATCTCCTATTTATGGCTTATCATAGTTCAGGAATTGAATAAGACTCAAGCATCACAGAATTTATCACCCAGGGAGTGATTCGGTATACCAAATGCTTTGTGGAATTTATATATACTAGTAAATATATATATATTTAAAAGGAATATGCTCTCTGTTCATTTCATTATTGTGCTGTGTGTTCCATTTACTTTTTTTTACTATTGTCTCAGCTGTATGTTGGTGTTCTTTTAGGCCATTTCAACCATTTCAACCTGTTCATTTCTAACAGCCCAAAGAGAATGAGAGAGAAGAGGGAGAGAGAATAAATACATTAGTGGAATTTCTGTGTGCTGTGACACTGAAAATGTTAGTGTTTTTTCTCTTTAGGTTCAAACTAGGTTCACCTCTGCTCACTTTATCACATTTTATAATTATCATCTTTAAAATATTACACTTTGGAATATCTGATTTTTTATTATTAACGCTTGCCTCCCTAATTTTTAAAGAAAAGTTCCAATTATACATGAAGTTTATATAAAGTCAATATTCAACAATTAATTCCAGAGATCATTTCTCAACATGACCCTTTGCACCAAGTGTAATAAAAACACTGAATTATTTCAGAGATTTGACCTGTGGTTCATGTTAATTTTATGGAGTTGCTCATCAGATTAAATTTTATTTGGACCATCAACATTTTATAGGGTTAAATTGCTACTGGTCAAATGTATGTGTTAGTAAAGACATAAAATTGTTCCCCAACAAGAAATCGAACCGTGTTTGAATGACTTGTATCACTTATAACATCGGGAAGCCCAGAAAAGTGTGTTCCAATTGGAACTATACGGGACTAGGATTCCAGAGGGAAGCAATGGTGTATTTTTGGGATAGTTTTGAGACTGTACTTCTGGTGCTTTTTTTACCTTTCACTGTAGCTTTGGACCTTGGTAATTTGCTATAACCCTGTTGTGCAGAAGTAAAAAGACCTTTTTGATGGGGGTATTTAGAGATGACTTAATACTTCCCTGGCTCCAACGGATGCCCCCCCCCCCCAAAACTAATATCATTCTGTATTATGACACCTCTGCTATCAGTCTCCATTTACTTACGATTTGCATGCTGATGACTTTCCAAAGATGATCAAAAGCATAATTTTTTAAAAGAAAGTCAGAGAGTTAAAATAGTTTTTAAATGTAAAAAAAAGGGGGGGGGGGCAGAGAAAATACAACGGCCCTGGGTGGGGACCAGGGTGTAGATGGTGGTAGCAAATAAACAGTAAATTAACCTCTGACATTCATCATTATATTGTTATATAGGCCATTTCAACCTGTTCATTTCTAACAGCCCAAAGAGAATGGGGGGGGGGGGGCGGGGGGAGAGGGAGAGAGAATATTGTTTCTGATTTTTATATATTCACACCAGTTTTTCCCCAACTAAATTTGAACCTCAGGAAGGAGAGAACCTATCTCACTTTCGTTTCCTTCCGTATCCCATCAGAGTATTCCCTTGAACACAACCAATATTGCAGAAACGTTTTTATTGATTCTGACCATGTATGGATATTTCATAAATTTATAAAATCTTGTACATAACTGAAGGATGGCATCCCGGCTTCTTTAAATACCCACGTAGTCTATATGTCCTGGCCACCCTACTCAGCTCTCAAAATAGATCCTTAGTAATGACCATTAGACCTAAAAAACACCCCGCTCACAACCTGTGATGTATCAGTGTCTCCCATCGGACCTTGGGGCCGTCCTCCCACGGGTGGGACTGTTCTGTAAAACCTTTTGTTAGAGCGGTGGTTTTTGCAGTAGACGCCTTAGGGCTGAGTTTCTAAGCTTCCTGTGGGCAATCTGAACGTTCTGCTGTCCTCATGGTTTCATTACTTACTCTCCTGACACTATCAAGCCACTCTATTCATCCAGAGACTTGTTCCTTTCAACCTTCAGTAGGTGAGGAACAGCTCGGAGGATGCACTCCCCCTGATCTTTCCCCAAACTTCTTGGTAAAACATATACCCATTTTCACTTTTTTTTTTTTTCACCGTGTATGTCATCCATCAAGAACATTTACAACAATTTCCCTAACTTGAAACAGGTCACACTGAACTTGGGCCTCCTACCAACAGACTGAAAGGACCTAGCATTCACCTAGAAGCACAGAAACAACATTCTACAGGGCTGGGCCAAGGTAGATTTACGGTGGTCCGTATGGAAAAACGAGACAATAATCAATAAGACAAGCATCAGGCTCTGCCTGGTCACCGCTGGAAACCTACTTTGGCCCAGCCTGGATTTCATGGGATCACAGACTCTCGCTCTAGGGACGGCTTTGACCTCCGTGGTCCATCAGGGGGGGCATCTGGAAAGATAAGAGGTGAGAGGGCAGAGAAGGTCCCCCCCCATTCCTGCCCCTAACAGGCCATTCCCGACACGATTTCGGGTCTGGCATGTTCTGTGCCCCTGTTTGGACTTCATTCGTCATTGCCCCTGTCCGACGGGGCCCACACAATGCTTGCACCGGGCGAGCTCACGCCTCGGGGCCTGGGGCGCGGGGGAGGCGCATGTTGCCCGGTGGAAAGGTCTCCTGGCAAGTTGGTTAGCAACAGGCTCGCCAGGGCCGGCTCCGGGCCAGCCGAGAGTCAACACCTTCCATTTGCCCATGACTTCTTCCCTCCGCAGTTTTTCTGTTTTCTGTCCTTGGGCCAGCTTTGGACTTGTCCAGGTTTCCAGTGTCTTGAGGGTGCTAGGTTTCTAGAATTCCTCGTGGCCACCATGCACACGGCTTCATGGCAAAGAAGAGAAATGGAAATAAAAGTGCATTGGAAGGAAGGCAGGAGCCAGGCAACATGCAGTAAGCAGCCCCACGTCGTCCTTCCCTCCGCAGTTTGAAGTTGTGGCTTGAAACGTAGCAATTAAGGAATCAGGCTACGGTTTCTACAAGCACCAATTTGACGGTAATTCCCTAACATTTGGTCACTCGGGGGGGATGTCTTTACTTGTCACGGTGCAAGCACACAGCGGACACGAGGGCTCCCGGGGGAATGCAGGCGCCCGGCTCCGCCGCAGCGAGAACGGCGGCCAGAAACGGCCTCCCTGCGCCGGTCGCCCCGCAGCGCCCCGGGTGCACCGGGCAGAAACGGGGCGCCGCAGGGTCGGGCAAGAACGTCCCTTAGCCCTGCTCCCCGCCCCGGCAGGCAGCCGAGGGCCCCGGACGGCGTCACCCCCACAGCTCACAGGGAACCGAGTGAGCACCGAATGCCGGACTCGAGCCATCGGCGCCCCCGAGTGCCCGGCCTCCCGGGGGTACCTGCTCAACTTGGAGCGGCCCAGCCCCACCACGTTGGAAAGTGTATTTATGGTTGTCACGGTGCCCCACCGGAGCGCCGGCTCCGCCACCCCACCGCGCGCGAGGCCTCCGCGCCGGGAAACAAGCCCCTCCCCGCGCAGCTGTCGCCGCCGCCCGCGGGCTCCTTTCACTTTCTCACGGCCAAGTCACCCAGAGGGGCGCCGCTGCCACCGCCGCCGCCGCTGCGCCCGCCCGAGGGCTCCGCCCCGCGCCGCGCCCGCCCGGCCCCCCCCCCCCGCGCGGGCCCCGCCCCCACCCCGGCACATACGGCCTGTGATTGGGGCGCGCGAGCGGCAGCCCAAGCCCGCTTCTCCCATTGGCCGGGCCCTCTTGCCAGTCCGACGATTGCCCGCCACTGCCTCCGCCCTCCCGAAAAAGCCGCCCTCCTATTGGAGGAGACTGCGGCCGGGGGCGGGCGGGCAGCGCGGGTCCGGGCGCTTTCGGTCAATCGCAGGAGCCCAGCGCCGCAGGGGGGGGTGGGGGGTAGGAGGCATGGGGAAGAGGGGGCGGGCCGAGGGGGGGCAACATCTGGCCGGCGCCGCCGCGTGCGTGCGTGGTGCGTCCTCCCGCCCCCTCCCCGCGGCCCCCCCCGCCCCGCCCCCCCGGCCCGGCGGCTCCGCTCGCTCCTCGCTCGCTCCCTCGCGGTGTCTGGCAGGCTGCGGCCGCCGCTGGGCTGCTGCCATGGGGAGCCGTTGAGAGTGGGGCCTCTTCGCTCCGCCGCGCTCCTCCGGCTGCCAGCGGGGGCGGGTGGGCGGGAGGGGGCAGGGGGAGCGGGCGACGGAGCCGGGCTTGGGGGGTGGGGGGGGGCCGGGAGGGAGGGGGCGCGAGGAGGAGGAAGCCCACCAAGTCCGGCGGCGGCGACGGCCGGGAGGCGGAGGCGGAGGACGCGGCGGCGGCGGCGGCGGCGGCGGGGACGCGGTGACTTGGGCCGCTCCGTGTGAGTCCCGCGCCGGTCCCGGCCTCTGACCCGGCGCCCCTCTGCGCCCCGACCCCCGGCGGGCGGGGGGGCGCCAGCTGTGCGGCCGGCCGGCCGGCGGGGCGGTGTGGGCGGAGGGCGGGCCGGCCGGGGGCGCCCCCCGCGAGTGGAGTTAGTTTGTGCGGTCGGAGCGGTTGGGCGGCGGGAGGGCGGCGCAGCTGCGGGAGGCCCGGGCGCGGGGCCGGGGCTGCAGCTGCGGGGTCGGGCGGGGTGCGGGCTGGCCGGCTCCGCGCCGCGCCCCCCTCCGGTCTCTCCCCGCACCCCCCCCCCGGGCCGGTGCAGCTGCGGCGCGGGGCGGGCTCCCGGCCGGTGCAGCTGCGGTGGCGCCTCCCGGGTGCGGAGGGCGGCGGGCGGGGGGAGGGGGCTTGGGAGCCGCCGCAGCTGCAGTGGCGCCCGGGACGGCCGCGCTCCGGGGACCGGTGCAGCTGCAGTGGCGCCCGGGGGAGGGGCTGCGGGGGAGCCCCCCTCCCTCCCCCCCGGGCGGGTGCAGTTGCCGGGAGGCCCGGGGGCTGGCTGGCCGGCCGGGGCGGCGGGGAAGCGGTAGCCACCACCCGCCTCCCTCCACCCCCCGCCCCCCCCCCCCCCGCCCGGCTTCTTCTTACGACTTTTCTTTTGTTGCTGCCTTGACCCGGGTCTGTTTTCTCGGCTGTTGTGGAAGGTGTTTTCCTGCTGCACCGGCTCGACGCCCTCCACCCCCTTCCCTGGGGTTGAACCTTCCTCTTTCCCCGAGTGTTTTGATTGCACAGCCCACTACGGGGAGATTTGCATGGCTCCCCACTCCCCACCGTCCCCGTCCCCCGCCCCCCCTCCCACCCCAACCTCTTTGAAAAACAAAACCCGACCTCCCCCAGCTCCCCGGCCCCGCGGTAGCTGGACGCGAGGGGTTGATTTGTGGACTGGGAGCCGCCGGCCGGCCCCCGGCGGTGCTCGGGGCTCATTAAACTGTCAGCCCGCCCCCACCCCACCGGGTAAACGGGCTGATGAATGTCCGATTGCGGCGGAATGGGGCGAGGGCATGTGCGGCGAGCCGGTGTGTGGGGCCGGGCAGGCGTTCCGCCGCGGAGAGCGCCTCCTGAAACAGGCATTCGTAATTGTGTCATTCATCGCGAAGTTGGGGAAAGTTAGGCTGGTGACTTTGGGAAGGCGAGGAGGACAGGACCGGGCCGTGGGCTTTGTTCCCTCCGGAGCCCGGCGGCGTGCTTTTCTCCCGAGGACGGAGGCGGGGGGGGGGGTGTCGGGGGGGAGCACCCCCAGGGCCGCCGCGCTCGCGCCGGGGCCCCGCTCCCTCCCCTCCCCTCCCCTCCCCGCGCCGTCCCCGTGGGGATGGACTTGACATTCACAGCTGTCGCAGCACCTTGCGGGGCACCCGGCCGCCCAGCCCGGCTTACGTTCCGATTTCATCAGCCATTCGGACAGGCCCACGAAGTCCGTCCAGCTCGCAAGTTCCCAAACTTCCCAGACCTGCCCCCACGCGCTCTCCCTGGAAAGGTTTTCTTGTGATCACAAACATTACAGAGTGACCCCCCCCCCCCCCCCCAAAAAAAGGTGGTTATGGGACCCAGATTGAAGGGAAGACGAGGTTCTGCTTTTTGTGAGCCGAGGGTCGGAGCAGAAAGGCAGGTGCAGCGTTCATTGGAAGGGGCTGGAGCAGGGTGGCTGACTTGCTGCATGGGTCTCGGTGAACTGAAGCACTTTCCAGGATTTCAGAAAGTGCGCTTTCGGTGTGTTGATAGTGGAAACTGAAATTTGCATGTAACTGACGGTGAGACATTTTCCTGAGAAGGTCACTGTAGGTAGATAAGTAGTTAAATAAGAGTGAAATAACACAGTGAGCCAGGCTGAAGTCATGGTTAGTCTCCCAACATCCTGAGACGGGCACCATTATCTCAGCAGAAAGAAAGAAAGAAAAAAAAAAGGTGCCGTAATAATGTTAAAAAGGGACTGGAGATGTCCAAGGGGTTGGTTTAAAAATGTCCTTAAACTGCCTTTGAAAGGAAAGGTGGGAGTGGGGGAAAGCCAGCCTGGGCTTCCAGAATAGCCCCCTGGCTTGAGGGTGCTGTCAGTCAGTGCGCGGCCACCAGCCTCAGACAGAAGTGTTGCTAGTCCATAAATACAGCAGAACTCCATATGCTGCGTTTTTCAATTTCTGCTGTTAGAAAGTTTGGGGGAAAAAAGGGGAGACTTTGAAGTATTTTGTTTATACTAACAGAAGAGAAAAGTTCTCCTAAGAAAAAGCTGGTGGCAGGAGTGTAGAGGAGTAGCATATGGCATTAAAAGGAGCACAGCTGGAGGTAGCATTTCCATCTGAACATGATGTCAGAGCAGCTGACAGCCTGCCATCCCTCAGCCTTTTATTCTAACACACAGACAGGGAGCCAGTGTGTGCGGGTCTGTGTGGTGGGGAAGGTACCTCATTCCTCTCGAACATCATCTCCACTTTGCATCTGTCTCTCTTAGTCTGCTTTTTTCCACCGATGTAACAGACCTGGAGCCAGCAAGCCTCCGAGGAAAGGACTTAATCAGGTTTATGTGTCCTAAAGGTAGGAGTAGCAAGAGATTAGATGGAGCATATTTGTGTTTGGGTGTTTTGTTTATTTAATTTTAAAAGAAATCACATTACTTTTCTAATCCAGTTTAGGAATAATGTATGAAATGGAGCATTAAATGGACATCTTATTGGAGTTGAAAGTCTTGGGGTTTGGGTAGTTTTAATTTTTATCCCTTTTGCTTTGAGCAAGTAAAGAACTTTAATACACAGAAATATTTCAAGTTTTGAAATGTTAAGAAAAGCTTTGACATAGTGCTTTTTGAGATCACTTTGGATTAAAATGCTTTATATTGTTGTTTTTCACTGCTGTTTAGATTCCTTTTGCTTTTGGGGTCGGGGAGAAACAGTAAACTCTCTGGAATCCACATTCAAACTTACAAGAGAAGATTATTCTAGTTGAGAAGCTAGGTTGTTGTGTAATTAATTCCACTGTGAAACTTTATTCTTCACAAACATTCAGCAGCACTGCTGAAACATACAGCTGTGTGGTGCTTTTGAAACCGAAGGTTTTTTAAAAAGGAAAAAAAAAAACAACACACAAGAAAACTTTTGTCCTCAGGAGAATAGTTTGGTTTCCTCATTTCTCTTTCCAATATATATTTAAGAGATCTTTTATTTCAGCATAACAGTAATTATTTGCAGGAGTTTTTGTGTTAGCGACTAATTTAGAACTTGTAGGGTTGAGCTGCCTGAATTGGCCAGACAGCTGTAATCGCACTCCTCTGTTCTTAATCTCTTTATCTGGGCTGCAGCTGCCATATGGCCACCGTCAGCTGGATCAGATGTTTATAAGCTTCCTTCTTCGGCCCTCTCTGTCCTCTCAGCCTCCTAATTTGATCACGGCTACCTTGTGAGCTGCCCTCCAATCTTTATTTTTAGTCCTCTCAAGGATTAGGATTGATGTTCGCTGTGGGGCACTCGGAGTGATTGTCTTGTAAATCTTGGTGTATTCCGCAGTGGCATCTTGCAGACTGGTTTTGGGGTTAGGATGAAAGTTTCAGCCCACCTCGGGCAAAGTGTAGAAAAAAGGCAGGGAAGGAGTTTCTAAATATGAAATGACTGTGTACCCATTCTCCTACTGTGCTTTCTGGGCTGGGTGGGTGGAACCCTGCTTTTGGCACAGGAAAGGGGAAGTGGGGTTTTCTTTGGTTTTAAGGAGTTGAATTTTGACCCATTGTACAGCCTCGCCTTGCCTCTCCCTCCCTTTCATCCCCCCTTCACCAGAAAACCAGGGCAACAATGCGGATTTGAAAGAATAGAAGCTAGTGGGAAAGGAAAATATATCAAGTTATGTTGAAACAAAGTATTTTCTGTTGACAGAGGTAAGGCAGAGTCAGGGGGGAAAAAATAGTTTCTCTTTTTCTAGTATGGCTTTTTTTATGTTGAACCTGTAAAGCTTTTGAATTTCATTTGAACATAATATGCTTTTATTTAAAAGTTGGAATTAATTTGAATATGGAACTCATCTTGCTTTTGCAAAGGATCAAAGTTTAGATAAGATTTTTTCAGAGTTAAATAAAGCCCTTCTGGCTCCCAAGTCTCTAGAGGTACAGATTTCCCAAAGAAATAATAACCATTTTTCTCAATTCATTAAAAAAATATTTGGATGGATCCGTAGTAAAGATGATCTCTCCCATCTGTTGGCGCAGCTCCTCCTGCCCCGTGCATGTGCGCTGTACCTGAGATCGGAGGCACTCACATCTGTTTTTACACGCAGGGCTTTTGTTGTTATAACACTCGGACTTTAAAAGAAAGTTGTTTGCTAATTCCTGGACTAATTATGCAATTTCATGATGGGTTTTTTTTTTTTAATTATCATTCAACCGAATGTGTATGTTTGAATTGTGCTTTGTAAGCACAATCAGGTATCAAAAGTAATAAAAAGAATGGTCAGACACGTTTCCTGAATCTCCCAGAGTGTGCTTGGGACTTCTCTTTGTTCATTATGAGTTGTTCCCTTTGAAATTCAAGCTATTTTGTAGGTTTGGTGGGACTTCATTTGGTGAGGAGCGTTAACTAAACGCTTCTGAGAGGGATCTAAGTCCTTATCCTCAGTCAGAGACGATCCTGAAATCAAGGCTTTGAAAACTTGACTGAAAGTTCAAGGAAGGTGGGACGCACCACAGACTGGGGCTGGGGGAAGGAAGTCTGGAGAGCGTGCCTCTTCTTCCCGCATTTAGGTTGCGTGCATGTGATGTGGTCGTCTTTGGGTCAGACGCCTGATTAAAATTCAGGGACGTGTACCCCGGCTGCCAAGCCGAATTATTATTTTCTGTGCGGGGACTGGCGTGGAAAGTTGAGAAGTGGCTCTCATGAGGAATGTCTCTCTCGGCAGGTTATGAAGACAGCATGGAGTTCCCAGACCACAGCAGGCATTTGCTGCAGTGTCTGAGCGAGCAGAGACACCAGGGCTTCCTCTGTGACTGCACGGTGCTGGTGGGAGATGCCCAGTTCCGCGCGCACCGCGCCGTGCTGGCTTCGTGCAGCATGTACTTCCACCTCTTCTACAAGGACCAGCTGGACAAAAGGGACATTGTTCATCTGAACAGCGACATTGTCACGGCCCCGGCCTTCGCTCTCCTGCTCGAATTCATGTACGAAGGGAAACTCCAGTTCAAAGACTTGCCCATTGAAGACGTGCTGGCAGCTGCCAGCTATCTGCACATGTACGACATCGTCAAAGTCTGCAAGAAGAAGCTGAAAGAGAAAGCCACCACGGAGGCCGACAGCACCAAGAAGGAGGAAGACGCCTCGAGCTGCTCGGACAAAGTCGAGAGCCTCTCCGACGGCAGCAGCCACATGGCTGGCGACCTGCCCAGTGACGAAGATGAAGGAGAAGACGAGAAACTGAACATCCTGCCCAGCAAAAGGGACCTGGCGGGCGAGCCCGGGACCATGTGGATGCGATTGCCCTCGGACTCCGCCGGCATCCCCCAGGCGGGCGGGGAGGCCGAGCCGCACGCCACAGCAGCTGGAAAAACAGTAGCCAGCCCCTGCAGCTCCACCGAGTCTTTGTCGCAGAGGTCTGTCACCTCCGTGAGGGATGCGGCAGATGTTGACTGCGTGCTGGACCTGTCTGTCAAGTCCAGCCTTTCGGGCGTTGAAAATCTGAACAGCTCTTATTTCTCTTCACAGGACGTGCTGAGAAGCAACCTGGTGCAGGTGAAGGTGGAGAAAGAGGCCTCCTGTGATGAGAGCGATGTTGGCACTAATGACTATGACATGGAGCATAGCACTGGGAAAGAGAGTGTGGGCGCTAATACCAGGGTACAGTATGAGCCGGCCCATCTGGCTCCGCTGAGGGAGGACTCGGTCCTGCGGGAGCTCGAGCGGGAGGACAAAGCCAGCGACGACGAGATGCTGACCCCGGAGAGCGAGCGCGGGCCGGTGGAGGGCGGCATGGAGAGCAGCCTGCTGCCCTACGTGTCCAACATCCTGAGCCCGGCCGGCCAGATCTTCATGTGCCCGCTGTGCAACAAGGTCTTCCCCAGCCCGCACATCCTGCAGATCCACCTGAGCACGCACTTCCGCGAGCAGGACGGCATCCGCAGCAAGCCGGCCGCCGACGTCAACGTGCCCACCTGCTCGCTGTGCGGCAAGACCTTCTCCTGCATGTACACGCTCAAGCGCCACGAGAGGACCCACTCGGGCGAGAAGCCCTACACCTGCACCCAGTGCGGCAAGAGCTTCCAGTACTCGCACAACCTGAGCCGCCACGCCGTGGTGCACACCCGCGAGAAGCCGCACGCGTGCAAGTGGTGCGAGCGCAGGTTCACGCAGTCGGGGGACCTGTACAGACACATCCGCAAGTTCCACTGTGAGTTGGTGAACTCCTTGTCTGTCAAAAGCGAAGCACTGAGCTTGCCCACTGTCAGAGACTGGACCTTAGAAGATAGCTCGCAAGAACTCTGGAAATAATTTTATATATATATATAATTATAATATATATATATATATATATATATACATATATATACATAGATCTCTATATAGTTGTGGTACGGTCTAAAAGCAGTCTTGTTTCCTGGAACTAAAAAGTTGGGATATTAACTTGTTTTTGCACTTTAGAATAGCATGAGAATCTCACTAATTTAGCATACTGATAAAGAAACTTAGGGCAGGGCAGAGGATAGAGAGGTGTTTTTCTTTGAGGGGTAGGGGAAGTAAGCCAACGAGAACCTTTGAAACGAACCTTCCTATCGCAGAAGCGATCCTAGGGCTTCATTTTGTCAACGCTGCATTGTCTCTGGAGGTCTTTTTCCCCCCCCACTTTTTTTGTTTGGAAGTAGACATTCCCTCCAGTTTTATTAGCCTCTTTATATGTCTCAAATTGCATGAACCTTTTCTGGCTGTTGGAAACCTGAATGCTTTTAGACCCAAATGGAAAATTTCTGAAATGCTGGATTATCTATTTTTAAACAAGCAGTTGACTTAAAACTTTCTGTGGCAACTTCTGGTTTTCTGACGGTTCCCAGTGAGAGCAATGATGAGCGTACACTGGGGTCACTGGGACGCCGTCTTTGTGAAGGTTTGCTTGGGATGAAGAGGATATTGCAGCTTCAGCAGTGTTGAACTGTGTTGAAAATGTGAATTACTGTTATTGTATACTGTAATTGATTACACGGGCTGGGGGGGGGTGTCAAAAGAACTTGACAGGTTGTGTTGATGCTCTTAGTTGAGTCTTGAAGAGTAAATATTAACGCTACAGAAATGCATGAGTTTCGATATATTTTTGTCTTTGTTTGCATTGTATAACTTTAACGAGTGAGTTTAAAATTATTTAATTTCCTTAGAAAAAAAAAATAGCACCATTTGGGAAATAACCTGGTGTTATGAAGAACGTAAATGCACTGTTTTTGTTTTTATTTTATATAATTTAAATCGACTTTCCCACTGTTTTTAAGTTGAAACTGTTAAGCTGAATAAAAACTTAAGCTGCAAATTGATAACTTCGCTACATAACAAGGAAAATATAAATGTTTACAAACGGCTTAAAGATTTGCATGTGCAGTGTGCATTTATAACAAACTTCTGATTGCACAAACCCATGCCAGCTCGAAGTTTAGGTGTACACATTTATACCCAGTTGAGCATCTTTAGAATAACTACTGCACAAATTGACAATAGGTCATTCTTTTTTTTTTTTTTTTTCCCCCTTCCTTTTTCTCCCCTTCTTCCTTACCCGCCCTCCCTATCCCACCTCCCACCCCTCCCCCGACTCATGAAAAGATTCTATGGACTGAAAAAGCCCCAGGCTGAAAGGACTGGACTGCCTTGATTGACGTGGGGAGGGGGTTAGTAGACTATGTGGTGGCGGCAGAGGCTGCAGCCCAGCGTGCGGTGTGGTGACCGGCGCACGGGGCGAGAGCATTTTGCACAGTGTTTGTTTTCCTGTCTTGCACTTACAAATAAGGTCTATGGGAGTAGCATGGAAAACGTTTGCTGTTTTTCCCTTTTTTTTTTTTTTTTAATTGCTTTTGTTTAAAATTTGATCGCCTTAACTACTGTAAACATAGCCTATTTTTGTGCTTAAGATACTGAATGGAAAACTCCATTGTGTGTTGCTGGACTGTTTTGGAAATATTTGGTCAAATGTGTGTTAATTTGGCTGTAATGGCATTTAAAGCAAACAAACAAACAAAAAAAAGCTGTGAAAATGGCCTTGGAGCATTATCTTTAGTTACTTGAAGAGTTTCTAGTTTGTTGTTTTTTTTTAAATACAGTTTATGTTAAAATAATTTTTATTAATTTAGAGAAGACAATCAATGTCTGTGAGAAAACGGACTTTCTTTTGAATTTTCTTTTTGTGGTCATTGTGAGTGATTACTTTTTCCTCTTAGTTTCACATTCTTCCTTTGTTCTAAAACTTAGACTGACATCTAGCTTTGACAATCATAGTATGTTTTATTTTCCTGAGGGGGGAATAACTTATAATGCTGTTTAGTTTTGTACTGTTGGTGTGTTGGTGAATTTTTAAACTGTGTGCTAACTGCAATAAATTATATGAACTCAGTTTCTCGTGTGCTGTTTTAATTGTGACTATGTACTCCATGACCCTAAGTGTGTATCATACATGGCATCTTTGTTTTTAAGGTCAGCTCTATTCAGAGCTTCTGAAATTATTAGAATGCCTTCAAATCACTCACATGGAAATGTGCAAACATTTTTGCTTCTAGTCATTTAAGACGATACTAAATGCACATTTTAAAAGTGTGGCCCATTTTCTACAACCTCTACGATCACAAATGTGAAGGTAATTCCCTGGAAATGTGTGAATCCATGAAACCTCAAGTGGTCGCATAGGGTTTTCCATCAAGACGCTGCCCAGCTCCTAATCCCTGCGCATAAGTCATTTTCATGGGTAATTTTATCCTAAGTTGATTGGTCAGATCTATTCTTCTGTGTTCTGTTTTAAGTGGAAAATTGAAGGAGACCGGATGTCTTAATTTGGAAGACTGCTTGGCTAATGACTGGAATTCTAGGCAATTGAATTAGCAGGCATTTGATGGTTCAAGATTAACTTATATACATCCTTTTTGTGGCTGGGTGAACTCGGAAGCCCCCAGGTTTTCCTAAGTTTAAGTTTTAAAATGTAATAAAGTCCAGGGAACCATTTAAAGTACTCTGTTCCCTAATTTTTGTGATGGTCCCAACTTCCGGAGTGTGTCGTTGGGCATATCAGGACGGGAGCGTTGCTGGTTGACCTAAGGAATTGACGGCGCACTCACATGCACCGTGTGGTCCTAAGTGGAGCCGGGCCAGCACGGACCTGAGAATTTTTGCAAATCCTGAAGTCGAATTGCCCATAAATTCCAGCCTTAAAAGATACAGAGGAAAACGTCGTTTTACATTCTTACTGTCAAAACTAAAATACATATTACGTGGCCTGTAGTAAGGTTAACATCCTCACATAGAAAAAAAGTGGTATAAGAGGTCCGGAACTTGACTGTGTAAGCTCCCTGATGGCCTTGGATGGAAATGCAAAATGACTTGCATCATAAAGCACAATCATTTATAATTTAGAATTCGACTTTTCCCTTTTTTGTTGAGAGAGGATTTCTATTACATGACACTCACACTTGGTCTTAACCAATTAAAACATCATTGCACCTAAAAGCGTCACAGAGTAATTTCTTGGGCAGTTACACGCGGGTTCAAAAAGGACGTCGGAGCTGGACAGTGCCTCTGAGCTTTCTGAAGGTGTTGCAAGTTCTCATGTAGCATCTCATTTAAAATGCAGAGCATTATCTTAAACTTGACTGGCTGTACTTGGAAAAGCAATGTTTTGACAGGTAATTTGGAAAAAAATAATTTCAAAAATTCTTTGCAAAACTAGAGTATTAGTTACACAAATGACCACAGTTGGAAACCAAATTAATCCTCCCCCCTCCCCGACTTGACATCTGGCTGACACATAGTGTATTTTAAATAGGTAGTTTCATTTACTTTTCACATCTGTTTCTTTTAGATAATCAATTAGCCCCAGATCGCTGTGGGCCCAGCATTGTGGGCTGGGCATACCCTGGGGAATAGCCTAGAAGTAGAAAATGTTAAAGATACTGGTTTTGAATTTCCTTTCTAGTCAATTATGCTCTCAGATTAATGGTGAATCAAGTAGACTTCTTCTTTAACAGACTTATGATTATCTGCAAACACGTTATTGGGAAGTCTGAAAGAGGTGAACATTATATTAAATTATATAATAGCTCACATTTAAATGGCTGAAATGTTCATTTTCCAAGTAAGTCTTTTGAACTATCATAAAAAAAAAATAGCTGTTTTTTTTAACCTAAGAAGAAACACTAAAAAACTTTTGATTTTCCCAAGTTTTATCAATAAAACACAAAATATCTAAAACTAGACTTTGTAAACCCCATTATATCAGATAAGAATTTTTTTTAAGTCTCAAAATTTTCTGTATTATATATATCTACATTTTCTTCCTATAGAGATTAAAACAGTTTTTTTTTATTTCTAATATAATGAGGGATACTTTTACATGCGTCTGGTTAGGAAACTCAGGTAATTTTAGATTTAACTCATAGATGGTTCATCTACATTTTTGTTGCAATTATTGCAATGTTTGAAATTGCTGATAAGGAGCAGGGAATCAAGTAAGTGAATTTTGAATTTCAGGACAGAAGAGCTCAATTCTTCTCATTTAAGTCATTTGCCATTAAAATGCTAGAGATGATGCCATTTTAAAACAAAGCAATAGATTTCTTTCTTAAAAGCACATAGCTTTTAGGAGTTTTATTTTGGCTGTGGTCCAAGTGTATTACACAAGTAGGATGTTGTCCCTTAAGATGAACATTTTTCTACTTTCGCCTTCAGAAATGTGGCAAAATGTCTTTGCTCGAGATCCTGTGGTCAAAATGATGCGATCCTGCGGTCCAAGACGTAGAACACTTTATCTTTTGACTTAAATTCAAGTGAATTTAGTTCCATAACAAGGAACAGTGTATGTTTCTAACCCAACCCCTCTCGGATTTTCTTACTATTGTAAAAGGAATCAGAGCTTATTGATGTCACTGGAGGTTTTGAGAAATATTAATTCAATTTCAGAGACATTTAAAAAAATCAAACTTTTGGCCTTTTTGCAAACTGACTCCCTAGAAATCTTGACTCGTTGCTGTAATTTCTGGGGAAAGAAGCTGAAGTCTTTAAATTGAAGACTTTGTAACAGGAATGGGTGAGGTCTTAGAAATGGAACAGTAGCTTGAAAAGATTGCTTTTTAAGCCCAAATACCTTATAAGCATCTGCTTACACTTAATTGTTGAATTAGTTATCCAGTTAATTCAGGCCCCAAAATTTTTTTTTTTTTCGCCCTAAAAATTTGAAGTATTTGAAAGAAATGGGATTTTTTGGGGAGGGATGCTTTCTCCAGTTAACGTTCCTGATGTGACTCTCACTCACATGGACTCAGATGCTTGCTGTCAATTGTTTATGTCAGCGTGGCACTTCCCTCACCTGAGACCAGTCCACAGGAAATTCAAAACTAATTGTTTTCTTGAATTTGCAGGTACTTCCCCGCCTTTGCCAATCTTCCCCGGGGCTGGGTTCGGGGTTGAGCTTGCCTTTTGCTATAGGCGGCATTCTCTCTAGCTAGCTTTGGCAGGAGAAGAGGGAAAACCCAATTTGGCTTTAGCATGGAGCGCATTAGTCAGTAACAGTTTCAGTGAGGCTATTAAGAGTGGCTCTGAGAGGCAGTCTGACACCCAGAGAGAGGCCGTTCATGGAAATGACTTATTTACAGTTGGTTACAATCTCTGTAGTTAATCATTAAATCAAGTTGTTTTTATTAAATGTCAATATACATGCTTAAAACGACTATCCAGGGGTTTTTAAAAGTCCTATTGGCCTAGATGTTGAAGTTTGTCATAGGTGTGCCATATTTGGAGTTAGTATGAAGTGGTATATGGAAAAATGCATTTGAATATTGGCATCAGTTACAGGATCGATACAAGCTGTTGTTTCAATGCAGAATGGATATATAGTGAACTTGAAAGAATACCGATAACCTTATTTGTGTGTGTTCTGCCAAACCAGAGCTAACTTTTGATATATGATACAGCTCAACAGGATGTATCTTCACTGTGTATGATTTGAACATGTATGTTACTGGCTCGGCCAGTGTGGTTCAGTGGTTGAGCATCAACCCATGAACCATGAAGTCCCCGTTTCAATTCCTGGTTGGGGTGGGGGTGTGTGTGCAGGAGGCAGCCGATCGATGTCTCTCTCTCATCAATGTTTCTATCCCTCTCCCTCCCTCTCTCTCTAAATCGATACAAAAACATTATATATATAAAATATATTTTCCTTAAATTCTAAATAAGGACATAGTCGCTGCATTAAAAACCATAATGCAGTGTGTGTTTCACCGTTGAGAGCCTTAGGAGAGACATTTCTCTAGATCTCGTGCCCTGAAATGATATTTGATCAAAGTCAGAGCATTTAGGCTTTTCATGTGATTATCTCAAATTGCTTTGAAAAGCAGACTGAGAAGAGACCTATACCTTCTCCACGGGCCATTTCTTTGGGACTGCATCATGTGAACGAGTTGTATGGTCATATGGACATGCCCATTGCATGTATGCTAGACAGACAATGCTTTCTAAGGACAATTTTAAGAAAAGCGCGATTGTACGATAATAGACCAGTAAAACATTTAAGAAAAGTGTTTATTGTTCATGAGCCACTAGTTGGATTTAGTGTAAAAAAAAAAACACAAAACTATTTCTTCTCATTTATAAGTTTCTCTGTGTCATTTAAAATCCTCATCAGATGGAAGAAATTTGAGTATAAAACCATATTCCAAGACAATCTAATTCATAAAGTTATTTCTATAACGAACTGCCTTTGAGAAAATGGGTCTCTTAACGGTGTGACAGGAGGAAGAAGATGGGACAGGCTTATATTCCAAGCATGGACATGAGACGCAATTTCTCCGTGCAAAATTTGTTTCAGATCTCTTCAAAAACCCCCGAGATGTTGCAACGGAACAAGCCGAAAGCAGCCTGAAGCCTGGCAGATGGGAGATCCCTTCAGGTTCTTATTTTTGTGGCGAATCAAACTAAAATTCCTCCTCCATAGTCTGCCCTCCGTTTTTCTCAGCGTCCTTCTTTAATCTCAGGAGGTTACAGCTGAGGCAGGGCGATTCTGACACCGTTACACAACCGAATTCTCCAACTGTGCTGATTTCCGTGTCTGAGTGTCTACCATTTTCCAAAAAAAAATAAAAATAAAAAGAAATCGAAACCCACTGGAAAATGAAAACTACATTTGCGATCGGCCCAGTGTAGCAGCCGGAGCCAGCAGGACCAAGGACCAAGGGCTGAGGTTTCCGGGGCCTCATTAGAATACACAACTTGGAATGGGATGGAATCCTTAGGTTAAGAGAGAAAAACAGACACAAAAAAAATAAAAAAAAATAGAGGCTATGTCGGGGCACAATGGAGTTTTGTTTTTCATCCCCGAGTGTGAAGTCTAGAACATGTGGTGATTTCTCACATTCTATTTATATGTTATTTTACTTGAGGAATGCCTCAGAGCCGTACTAGAATCCTATGTGTAGAGGGGGAGGGAGGGAGGGAGGGCTTGTCACCAGTTACTCAGTTTGCTTTGCAAAGGTGCTTATCTTGCAGTAGAAATAATACTTCGGCCCTAACCGGTGTGGCTCAGTGGATAGAGTGTCTGCCTGTGGACTCAAGGGTCCCAGGTTCGATTCCGGTCAAGGGCATGTACCTTGGTGGCGAGCACATCCCCAGTAGGAGGTGTGCAGGAGGCAGCTGATCGATGTTTCTCTCTCATCGATGTTTCAAACTCTCTCTCCCTCTCCCTTCCTCTCTGTAAAAAAAAATCAATAAAATACATTTAAAAAAAGAAAAGAAGAAGAAATAATACTTCAGTCAAAATGCAGGCTCCTCGGAGGCTTGACCAGCACGGGAGGGCTTTCAATGATTGTTTAACAGTGTTTCTGTCTCAAAGTCTGTTCCAAGAAGGAGGCCACGCATCCTCAATATCGCTTTTCTCATTTAATCGTACATCTGTACTTTTTCCTCTCTCCTGAAATCACGTAACTTCTCAGCATCACACGCAAAAACAACCCCAAGCCTACATCTGTAGGCTGGATGTTGAAATCAGCATGCGGGCCCGGTTGCTTGTGAAAGAATGAATTAATTTTGTTATTCAAATCTCAAAAAAAACCCAATGGCCAGAATTTGGTAATCATCTAATGGCCCAATTATTCGCCATTTTTGGAAGACCTATGTGGTGTGTCTGATGCCCTCCCCTCACAGATCGCTGAGTCGCATGCCCCTCCACAGAGACCAAGCTCTGTCACCCCAATGTGGAGCTGCAAGAGGCTGGGGCAAGGGCACTCCGAGGTCATTCATTCATCCTACACGGGGCCCAGCAGGTGCAGGGCTGGGCAGGGCAAGCATTCCCCAAACCGTGGCCATCTATCCTTTTAGACACGGGGCTGGCCTCTCTCTAAGGGGCACACGTAGGTGGGATTCCTTGCTCCGGGGGCGTCGTCGACCAAGTCTGAACCTGAAATCAACATTCTGGCGGTGACAGGTGATCGCACTTGCATTCTGCGTATTGGCCATCAGCGCACTCCGCGTGGGCCACTGTGTATATTCACAAACTGAGCCCGAAAAGGTCGCAAGGACACTATTTCTCCTCCCGGCTGGGATGCCGGCGTCTGTAGGAAAAGGATGACAGCAGGGCACGCTCTCCTGGCGTCAGGGCGCAGGTTTCGGCCTCTCTGCCTCCTCCGGCTGCAGCCCCGGGCAGGATGCTCCCGCCTGACGCTCCCTCCCTCCCCGCGCCCAGCCCAGCCCAGCCCAGCCGGGAAAGGGTTGCTTGGGTTTCCAAAACATGTTATTTGTTCAGCCACAGCGAGGCACTGCTCCTCGCAGGCAGGCTCGGCGCCGCAGGCTGGCAGAGCCGGGCGCTGGACGTGCGAGGGAGAGAGGAGAAACAGGAACGCGAGGAGGGTGGCAGCCGGAGAGAGGAGAGACGTGTGTGCTGCTGGAAGGAGGGAATGGAGTGTTTTCCCACCTCCTCTGCAATCGGCCGCGGTGTGGGGGGCTGTTTCTCACCTCCCTCTCTCGGTGTCATGTGCTGGGAAGGAGACTCGGTAGGAAGTTGGGGCCCTAGCTGGTTTGGCTCAGTGGATAGAGCGACGGCCTGCGGACCGAAGGGTCCCGGGTTGCAGGCTCGATCCCTAGTGGGGGGCGTGCAGGAGGCGGCCGGTTCATGGTTCTCTCTCATCACTGATGTTTCTATCTCTCCCTCTCCCTTCCTCTCTGAAATCAATTTAAAAAAAAAAATATTTTTTTTTTTTTTTAAATGAGGACGTTGGGGAGGGTCTCCCAGTGCGACATGAGGGACCCCACCCTGATCCCGGCATTTCTCCCTTCGCAAGACCAGAATCGCCCTCTTCCTCAGCGTCCTGTGAACACGAGAGGCCGGAGCCCTAAGCTTTCAGGAGAGCGCTGCGTGTACACTTGCGGCGACATCACTGTTACCGTCGTCGTCTGCTACACCAAGAGGCGGTGTCTCCTTCTCACCAAGGTGATTGCTTTCCCTGTGATTTTTGTGATTGAAACTCATTGAGCACCAAGAGTCTCGGCTTTATTTCCCTGTTAGCTAGGCCCCGAGGAAAGCGATCTCTGCGTGACGTGTGGACGTTCAAGTGCCACAGGGACGAGAGGGTCCCACGCTCTCTGTGTGTGTGTGTGGAGGTGTGTGCGCGTGTCTCCGTGTGTGAGGCTCCCATAACGGGTGTCACACTCTGGTTCCTATTGACCAGTCTCTCGCCGCCCTTTCGGCGCTGATGAATCTCAGTCCCAAGCCCAATTCGGACACAGATATGTTTTCTCTCTCTCTCTCTCTCTCTCTCTCTCTCTCTCTCTCTCTCTCTCTCTCTTTCTTGTTAATCCTCACCCGAGGGTATTTTTCCATTGATCTTTTAGAGAGAGGGAAAGAGAGAGAGCAACATCGATGTGAGAGAAACACACAGCTTGGTTGCCTCCTGCACGCGCCCCAACCAGGGCCCGGGCCGGGGAGGGGCCTGCAATCGAGGTACATGTCCTTGACCGGAATCGAACCCAGGACCCTTTGGATGTGTTTTCTCTTAAAGGCGGAAGACACCAAAGACCCAGAGCTGCAGTTGATGACTCTCACATCCTACTATAAAACCCGGTGTGATGAATACGGACAATGGGAACGGACCCGCTCGCTTCCCCAGAATAAGAGGATTTCCCCAGAGATTTCAAATCAGCTGCTCCGGTCTCCCCGGGAGAAGGCGGCACGTGCCAGGTGAGAGCTCAGAGCCTCTCGGTCTCAGACTCCCAGCCCTGATGTGCCGGGTCACGTGGCTCCGAGCCACCTGTGGTTCGAGGCGAGCCTGTGGTCACGTCGGATCCCAGCAGATCGATCCACGCGGGGGAGTCCACGCCGCGGAGTGCGATGCTGCTGTCTTCCTTGCGGGGGAACTTGGAGGAACTATCGCCCGGGTCCACCGTTCCCACGTCACAGGCCCCAGCACCCCCAGGGAGCGTGTCCGCCGGGATCCTGGACCCAGTGCCACTTCCCAAAAGCATCCGTGCCCCGGTCACCCACGTTCCTCCCCCTTCTCCTTTCTCCCCCGGATAGAAGGACACACATCTTCCTTTTTATTGTATCATGTTCATAAGCTTTGTGTTTTTTTTTTTAAGGCAATGACTTGAACAATACCTGTTTGGTGAAACAGTCCTCTTGGTTGATGTATTTAAGAGTTTGGTTTTTTTAAAAAGTTAAAAAAAAAAAAAGAACAAGAATCAAAAACAAACAAGCCTCCCTCCCCCCGCTCCCCCCTCCCCAGCTCCCTCTGCTTGTGCCATAGACACGAGTCCAAAGGACATTAGCTGCTCCGTTGCACACATTGGCAGGGAGCGTTTGCCGGGAGCTCAGCCCTCCTCATAGACGGGCGGGCGGTGCTGTGAACGGTGTAGGGGACTTGGTTTAACCGTTTCTGCGTGTGTTCTGAATGAGCGGTTGACACGAAAAGGCCAGGTCGTGGGTTTCGCGGCCTCTTCTGAGCCCATCGCCCCCCTGCGGACCCGAGGGATGGGGGCGCCTGTGCCCCCACCTACGGGGGCTGAGGCGGTGGGGCCGCCGCGGTGGGGCGGTCTCCGGGCCTGTCCTCGTGCCAGGTGCCAGGGATGAGTCATGCGGGAGGCCGAGCGGAAGGAGCCTCTTTGTTGACAGCCTTCCATCTGGACTTTGGATGCGGCTGGTGGCTCACGCAGAGCCTTGGTTGGTTAGCTGGAAGGCGCTGTGAGGGTCAGGCCCCCCCGTCGGGGATCCGGCGAGGCTCAGGGGAGCATCCCTCCGGAGGCCCGGGGACCTGGGCTTGTGAATGTTGCATGACTGTGGCTCTGACACGTCGGCCGTGAATAGTCAGTAGGATCATTTCGAGCCTCGTCCAGGTAATCCGGCTGGAGTGCACCTGAATAAACACAGCCGGCTCGGGTGGCGGCCGGCTAACCCCTTCTGCGTTGAATAATGAAACTCCTCGGAGCGCCTCGGGTGGATTTCGGTTTGTCGTGTATAAATGCAAGAGGCTCCGTCGAAGGAGGGCGTTGTGTGATTCACGTAGTAATACGACGGGGCGGCTGGTGCGTGTTCCGCAGCTATTTAAGAAGAAATGATTATCTTAGTCATGGGGTAAAGTTATGGGATGCATTGCACCATCCAGGCTGCGTCTGGGCCAGTACAGATTTTTTTTTTTTTTTTTTTTGTGAAAGATTACTTCTTGGCAAACTAGATATGCAAGCGCCAGAATACAGTAAAACCACATTTAATTGGACCTCCTTGCCAACTTCTTGAACACAGCTTGGATTATTGCACTGGAGGCCGCTTCTGTAAAAAGCTGGGGGAGGAGGAAGTGGCATATTGACAAGCGTTCGCAGACATTTTTTTTTTTTCTCCTCCACTCAAAGTACAATGATGCCATGAGCCAAGTTTGGAAGTATTTTACTCTGTTTAATAATTATTATTAAAGATATTGTAAAACATATGCATTTGTGAAGGGGGATGTAATGGGAGGGAAATCATGAATTTCTACTTTGGAGCGACGACGAGCCCGTTTTGTTTTTTTTGGTTTGACAGCCTTCCAAATTGATTCTTGCCCAAACCGTGCACTCTAATACATATCATCCTTGATATTAAAGTGAGAAGACGAGTCATTTATAGAACCCGAGTGAGAACGGTTTTCTCCTCTCTCCGCCAGCCTGTCTGGAGCTGCCACCTCTGTCCAGGTAGCAGCTG
Organism: Eptesicus fuscus; assembly: GCF_027574615.1. Lineage (NCBI taxonomy): Eukaryota > Metazoa > Chordata > Mammalia > Chiroptera > Vespertilionidae > Eptesicus > Eptesicus fuscus. The sequence goes on from NC_072496.1 coordinate 13,551,972, forward strand.
GACACGTGAACCAGACGGAGAGTGAAACGGGAGAGAGGTGGAGAAATCTCCACGCCGACCATCCTCCGCACCCCGCTCCCAAACCTGCACGGCTCCGGCACCGCTACCGTCCAATAGAGGATCAGGGCCAAGGACAGGATACTTGTTTCTTTTTTAAAAATATATATATATATTTTTAATTGATTTCAAAGAGGGAAGAAGAGGGGGAGAGACAGAAACATCAATGATGACAGAGAATCATTGATCGGCTGCCTCCTGCACATCCCCTTCTGGGGATCAAGCCTGCAACCCGGGCATGTGCCCTTGACCAGAATCGAACCCGGGACCCTTGAGTCTGCAGGCCGATGCTCTGTCCTCTGAGCCAAACCAGCTCGGGCTATCCTTGTGTGTGTGTGTTTTTGTTTGTTTGTTTGTTGTGTTTTTGTTTTGTTTTTACATCCGTGTGAGTCTAGAAGAAACAGACCTGTCCCTGGAGGTGTCAGTGGGGATTCATGGCAGTCCTTCATTCCACCCAGGGGAGCCTTCGGTGTGAGGATGCCGCCTCCCGCCCGCATCCCTAACGCAGAAAGCCGAGCAGGCAGGGCCAGCGGATCCCACCTCTTGAGCTCAAACACGTCTATATGGTCTCCCCAGGCTCCTCTTCCGAGGGGGGAAACGTGCCCCTGAAACTGCACTTTGGGGAACGGAACGAAGGAGACGCCTCTGACGACAATGAGCAAGTCGCTCGGCTTGCGCTGAGCGGCACCTGCGCTGTGAGCCCCGGGTCCCCGCAGCCCCACCCCGCTGCTCAGCAGTCGGGCCTCTCCCGCGAGGGTGCTTAGGCGTCAGCGGGATCGGGATCGTGTTCGCCCTGCAGTTCCTCTGTGGCACCAAATGGCCAGAGGAGGAAGGCGGCCGGCCAGGGGGAGAGAGGACAGCCCTCTGCAGCCATCTCACGCCCCGCAGTGGGCAGCCTTCCCCGCAGGCGCAGGGCGGCGGGCGGGCGGGCGGGCTCCTAGGTGTGTTTGGAACGGGTGCCCGGGCTCCGGGCGCCTGGCACAGCTGGGCTGCGGCCTGGGGGTGGACTGCAGCAGCGCCGGCCCTGTGTCTGCAGAGGGGATCTGAGGACATCTGGCCCGGGTCCCTGTGAGCAGGGCTCCCGCCGCAGGCCTCTGGAAACCTCGCCGCCGCACCGGGCCCCTGCGCCCTGGCAGGGGACTGCCTCCCCGGAGAATTCAGAAGAGGCAGTGCCCTTGGTTCCTCGGACATCGACAGCCGCCACCCGGGCAGGGCTGCCCAGCGTGGGGCCGGCCAGGAGGCCCCGGAGGCTTTGTGCACGGGGCTGGGCTCCAAGCCCAGAACTGCGAGTGGGTGATGCTCATTCTCCTCTCCTGTCCTCTGCTCACTGCTGTGCCGTCTTGGACCAGTGGCTTCACCTCTCTGGTGACTCCATATATATGCTTTCAGAGAGGAAGGGAGAGAGAAAGAAACATCAGTGAGGAGAGAGAATCATGGATCAGCTGCCTCCTGCAAGCCCAACACTGGGGATCCAGCCTGCAACCCAGGCATGTGCCCTGACCGGGAATTGAACCCTGACCTCCTGGTTCATAGGTCAACGCTCAGCCACTGAGCCACGCCGGCCAGGCCGATGACTCCTTTTTCTTCATCTTGCACATAACCCTCTTGGGCCAAGCCCTCCGTTCTTGGGGATTTTTGACCGGTTTGCCTGAGATGCTTGGCTGAACTTGGGCTGATAACATGGAAATATTTTTCCAATTAGAGGAGAAATGGTGACTAATTTGCCGCTCAGGCCTCTGAGGCTGTCGGGATCAAAGGCACACTCACTCAGGGGAGGGCGGGCCCGGCTGAGCGGGGGAGGGTCTCCGGCGGCCTCGGGATTTTAATATCCAGCTCTATGTACATGTGCACAGGCCAGACATGTGGCAGACACATGTCCTTGGGTCAAGCCCTGGGAGTTTGGGGCTCATTTCTGTCTTTTTCATCGGAGAAATCCGAGGGCTCCTAGGTAGATATATCCCAGCAAGAGCTTACCTCGTTCCGCGTGTATTGCACACCGAGCATCTACTCTTGGGAAAGGGGACAGGGACGGGGACGGAATCTCCTTTCGCTGCTGTTGGCCGGTTTAACTGGCGTGAACGCGGGGCGAGGGCCTGGCGGGGGAGGCGCCCCTGTTAGCACCGCAGCGTGGCTTTCTGCTTCTCAGCTCCTCGGCAGAGTCCGGGTTGGACAGCTCCCTGCCGCCTGGCCCGGCGGGGCAGGGCCTGGCCCGTGGAAAGGCTGATGCTGGCGGACAGGCTGCTAGCCTGGGAAGGGGCTCCCCGAAGGCCCTCGCGTTGGGCGCGGCCCATGGATTCGGAGTGTCCACGGGGACTGGGGATTGGTCTATGGGTCGGAGATCACTTGAGTTAGAGAACACGCCAGCCCTAACCGGCTCAGCTCAGTGGATGGAGCGTCGGCCTGCGGACTGAAGGGTCCCAGGCCCGATTCTGGTCCAGGGCATGCATCTGGGTTGCAGGCTCGATCCCCAGTGGGGGGCGTGCAGGAGGCAGCTGAACGATGTTTCTCTCAACTCCCTCTCCCTTCCTCTTTGTAAAATCAATAAAGTATATTTTTTAAAAAATATAAAAAAGAGAACACACCACATTCACAAATGAACTCGAACCGTAGGAAGACCAAATGCTTCCCTAGCCACTGTCTGTGTTTCTAGCATGTACGTGGTCCATTCCACGACGGAGGCAAACTCTACCTGAATGGTAGATATATGGGGGACCTGGGGGGGACGAGGGGGGGCTACTTTGCACAAGAGGCAACTCGAATAGTTTCACTTTGATGGTTTTCATTCCCAAGTCACAAATTGGAAGGGAGAAATCCAACTGAAGCTCATTGACGTGGAAACAGAATTTTATGCGGAGGCCACTCGGACTCCACGGCGCCCGGAAGGGAGCTGCGGCTGGACCGGGAGCCGCCGGGAGGGCGCGGGGCTGCCGGGATGCCCTCTCCTTCCCGGGCCTCCGGTCCCCTTGCTGCCGATTGCCATTTTCTCTTCCTCGGTCCACATGGCTGCCAACTGCCGCTGCCTTTGAGTGTCTTCCTGCTCCGACACCGTGGACAGGCTGACTTCTTTCATCAGTTGTCCTTCCCAAATCCCGGGGGAGTGTGCTGATGGGCCTGTTTGGATCGGGCGCCCTCCGCTGGGCCAATGGGCTGTGCCAAGGCCAGGCCCATGGTACCAACCTGCAGCCAGCGGGGGCCACAGGGTGCTGGGAGGGCAGGTGTGGGAGGGGCAGGGCGAGCCCCAGCGACGGGTAACGGTTCCCTGAAATGAGGCTGATGCTGAGATGACAGAGCCACAAGGGCCCCGTGCATTTCTCTCCTGAAACGAATGGGAAACCGTGACAAAAATATTATTTATCTGGAAGCGAGAATAATAAGTTCTCCCTGGCGGCCTAACAGCAGCTATTCATTTCTAACCCGTGGCGCCATAGTGAAGGGAGATATTTATGTTTTTTAAAGTAGTGTAAAATACTAGTTAATTCTCATTTAATTGAGTTCTTCGTTCCTCTTATTGGAGAGGGAGAAAGGAAACTAGGGGACAAAGAGCTCTGTAGTCTCAGCCAGCCAGAAATGTGTGGTCTGCCCGGCCAGTGTGGCTCAGTGGTTGCACACGGACCTATGAACCGGGAGGTCACGGTTCGATTCCCGGTCAGGGCACATGCCTGGGTTGCAGGCTCAATCCCCAGTGTGGGGCGTGCCGGAGGCAGCCAATCCATGATTCTCGCTCATCGTTGATGTTTCTGTCTCTCTCTCCTTCTCCCTTCCTCTCTGAAATCAATAAAAGTATAATAAAAATAAATAAATAAAACTAAATTTTGAAAGATGGCGGCAGGCCGCACCCCCTCCGAGGCTCTGTGGGAGACCCCTTCCTGGCACTTAGTTTCCAGCTCCTGGCGGCTCCAGGCACCCCCGTGGCTGCCACTCCAACCCCTGCCTCTGCCTTCGTGTCGCCTTCTACCCCGTGTCTTTTGCTCTGATCAGGACACTTGTCATTGGATTTAGGGCCCACCGGCTAGTCCAGCATCATTTCTTCCCAAGATCCTTAACTACACTGAGTGGCCAGATTATGATGATCTCTGTATGCATAATGATCTGGCCACTCAGTGTATATCCTATATGATAAAAGGCTAATATGCAAATTGTCCCCTCGACCAGGAGTTCGACCAGCAGGCAGGCCGGCCAACTGCCCATGTCCTCTCCCCCTGGCCAGGCTGGCCGGACCGCACCCATGCACGAATTCATGCACCGGTCCTCTAATATATATACACACACACACACACACTGAGTGGCCGGATTATTATGCGTTCAGAGATCATAATAATATGGCCACTCAGTGTATATCTACAAAGACCCCTTTTCCAAATGGGGTAACATTTGCAGGATCCGGGTGTTAGGCTGTGGACATATATTTTGGGTGGGGGGAGAGGGTACCATGCCATCTGTTGCAGAGGAGAATATGGTCCAGAGTACCTCTAGGCAAGGCCGGGTCCTAGGTTCCCGGGACCTCGTCCTAGAGCCGCCAGTGAGACCCCGGTTTGCATTCCAGAGAGAACACGGGGATGGACAGGGACCGTGGGACAGGAGGTTGCTGTGGCTCAGGTGAGAGTGAGCGGGGCTGGAGAAGGTAGGGGCTGAGCCGAGGGGTTGGAAGAAGTGAATCAAGAGCTCCCTGGAAGCCCTAGCTGTGTTGCTCAGTGGGTAGAGCATCGGCCTGCAGACTGAAGGGTCCTGGGTTCAATTTCTGTCAAGGGCACGTATCTTGGTTGCAGGCTCCCAGCCCTGGTGGGGGCGCATGTGGGAGGCAACCAATCGATGTGTCTCTCCCACATGGATGTTTCTCTCTCTCTCTCTCTCTCTCTTTCTCTCTCTCTCTCTTCTCCTCCCTCTTCCGTTCCCTCCACTCTCTGAAAATCAATGGAAAAATCCTTGGGTGAGGATAACAAAAATAAAATTTGAAAATTATTTAAATAAAAAGGTCTCCCTGCAAAAGCAGGTTAACAGGGCTTGGGCTGAGGGCGGTGGGGTGGCAGGCAGCAGGATGGGGCAGTGGGACCAGCACGCATCACATGTGTCATTGTGCCCTGTGTCCTCCGTCCTGTGCGGTTCATGTTTCCTAGGAGACGGCGCTGCAAGAGGGAAGGAACGTTGCCTTTCCGATTGGCCAAACCTGGGTTCAAATCCCAGCGCTTCTGCTTTCCCGTCTCTTTCCTCCAAGCTCCGCTTTCTCCTCAGGGCAATGGAAACAGCAATGCTGACATCACGGGGCTCACGAAAGAAGTCAATGGCGACAGGGGCAGGGTGCTTGGCCCAGGGCCCCGCCCCACAGGGGCACCCCAAATGTGCCAGTTCCCCCTCCTGCCCTTGCTTGACCAACCTCCTTTCCTGCCGGGACTTCCCCCCCACGGTTCAGCTGCGCCCACCTCCTACGTCTCTCCCATCTGTTTCCTGGGCAGCTGGCTCCCCCACCTGCAGCCTCTTCTCCCGGGACCTGCCCACAGATGACCCTCTCCCCCGGCCGGGCCTTCAGCTATATCCCCTCACTTGTTACTCCTCAGCAGCACAAGCTGTATTAGCCCTTGAAGAGGGACCTAAGTTTTTGTGGTTTTTTTTTACACATTTTCTTTTCTTAAAAGTATATTTTATTGATTTTTTACAGAGCGAAAGGGAGAGGGATAGAGAGTTAGAAACATCGATGAGAGAGAAACATCGATCAGCTGCCTACTGCACACTCCCTACTGGGGATGTGCCCGCAACCAAGGTACATGCCCTTGACTGGAATTGAACCTGGGACCCTTGAGTCCGCAGGCCGATGCTCTATCCACTGAGCCAAACTGGTTTCTTTTTTTTAAAATAATTCTTTATCATTGAAAGTATTACGTATGTCCTCTTTTCCCCCATTGACCCCCTCCAGCCCTCGCTGCCTGCCCCTGGACCGCCCACCCCCACCCCATTGTCTGAGGCCATGGACCATGCATATATGCACACAAGGTCCTTGGTGGATTACCTCCCCTGCCTCCCTCTGAGATCCCGCACTCTGCTCCCTGCTCCCATGTCTCCGGGTCCATTCCGTTCATCAGTTTATTGTGTTCGTTAGATTCCACCTATGAGTGCGATCGTGTGATGCTGGTCTTTCTCTGGCTGGCTTATGTCCCTTAGCGTGGTACCCTGCAGGGACCTGGCATCTTGTCTAATGTGGCCCCTGCTCTAATTCACTCACAAGCTCATTTCTTCCTGCATTCACGCACCCACTCACTCAACCGCCATTGAGGGTGGGCCAGGCTTCGTGCTAGGACTGGGGACACATTGCCAACGCGAGGTCACGGGGGGGGGGGGGGGGCGGGCCTCAGCCGCACCCTCTCTCACTCCACCAGGCAACCCACCTTCTCTCTGCTCTCGGATTTCCCTGATTGGCCGATTTCAGGGCTCCACTCTCGGCCTTCGAAACCTGCTGGCCAAGTGAGGAAGAGCATGAATTAGTGTCCAGGCTAACTCGGGGGCAAGGGGGCACCAGGAAACGCTCGCTGATCCCAGGAGGGGGCACAGCAGCCCTGTCCCCCGTGGCAAGCGTGGCCTCGTGGCCTGCCCCCCTCAGGCATAGATCTCCAACCTCCCTTGCAGGATTCTCCCCCACCATCTCCTACCCCTCCCCCCATCACACCCACTGCTCTGAGCCTGTAAGCTGAGCGAGCAGGACTCAAACTGTATGTACTTACAACGACATTTTAGGATAAAACCTGGTGGTTTCCTGGGGCTGGGCCTGTGCCCGGGGTAAAGGGGCCCCCCACGCCCTGCCCCACTGTGGGGTCAGGCACGGCTTGTTCTGTTGGGTGGTGGGAGGCCCCTGTGCTCCCCAGCAGGCCACCTGGAGCCCCGTGGTTCTCGGGGGACATTATGCAAATCCGTGTGTCCCGATGGAGACCCCAGTGTCAGGACTGCTCCCCATGAGGGGACAGTCCCTCGGACTCAGCGTGAACGCGGTGAGAGACTGGTTTTATTTTTTTGTTTGCTTTTAATCCTCGCTGGAGGATATTTCTTGCATCGATTCTTAGAGAGAGTGGGAGGGAGAGACACAGAGAGAGACACATCGGTGTGAGAGAGACACATCGATTGGTTGCCCCAGTGGCTGGGGGGTCAATCCTACAACCAAGGCAAGTGCCCTTGCCAGGAATCAAACCCAGGACCCTTCCGTCCAAGGGCCTACGCTCTATCCACTGAGCCAAACCGGCTAGGGCCACGAGAGACTGACTTTAAGCCGCCACCAGAGGAGCTGTTGATTGTGAAGAGGGAGGAAAGGGTGTGAACTCGAGGAAGACAGGACTTAGGGAAGAACAAGGAGTCATTTCACCGATTGGTAAATTCGTTCAACCCAATCGGCGTTGTGCGAGGCACTGGGGGTTTACAGGGGGAAGAAATGGATCCGATCCTGGAGGGGCTGGGAGGGGCTGGGGGGGGGGGGGGAAAAGGCAGGACATGCCTTTAAGACTATCACCAAAAAGCTGACATTCAATGACACCTCGCGCTTCACGCATCCCGTGTCGCCCCGTGTCAATGCCTGCTGACCTCTCCAGCGATGCTCCAGGTGGAATCAAGTCTCTTCTGACGGATGAGGAAAGCGAAGCTCAGAGAGGAACCGCTCCAGAACCAGGGTTCCGCCCAGGTCTGCTCACTCCGACGGCCATCAGACTTGCGTTAGAAAATTCAAGTTCATAAGCTAAACGGAGGAAAGGAAATCTGGGCCGTGACAAAAGTATTTTTCCCTTTTGCAAATAAATAAATAAAAATAAATAAATAAATATCCAGTTCTTTCATCCTTTAAGTTTTGGGTGATTCTAGAATGTTCATGGTACAGTTTTCACTCGCCTGAGTTACCTCCACAATTTCAGGAACAACCCCAACGGGCTGCAGGAGCATTTGCTGGCTGAGGGGTTTGTAGCTTAATCTAGGGCAGTGGTCGGCAAACTCATCAGTCCACAGAGCCAAATATCAACAGCGCAACGATTGAGATTTCTTTTGAGAGCCACATTTTTTAAACTTAAACTTCTTCTAACGCCACTTCTTCAAAATAGACTCGCCCAGGCCGTGGTATTTTGTGGAAGAGCCACACTCAAGGGGCCAAAGAGCCGCATGTGGCTCGCAAGCCGCAGCTTGCCGACCACAGATCTAGAAGGGTATTGTGGCCTCATTTGCTGATTCCAACATCAGTGTGCGAAAACCTCAAAAAGGCTTTTAGAGCCAGAGAGGTGTTTAGATTCTCTCAGGCAAATCTCCCACCGTCAGGTATGGAAACGGAGGCCCAGAGAGGTTAAGCTACTGGCCTGAGGTCACACAGCAGGTTTGTGGTGGGGAGGTGAGACTTGATTTTGCCCAGTGCCTCTCATCAGTGCTACTCAGCGTGGTGAAGAGATGGCTCGCCCTGGCTGGTGTGGCTCAGTGGATAGAGCATCAGCCTGCGTACTGAAGGGTCCCGGGTTCACGGGCACATGCCTGGGTTGCGGGCTTGATCCCTAGTAGGGGACGGGCAGGAGGCAGCCGATCAATGATTCTCTCTCATCATTGATGTTTCTATCTCTCTCTCCCTCTCTCCCTTCCTCTCTGAAATCAATAAAATATATTAAAAAAAGGAGAAAGATGGCTCCACCCCCAGTCACCTGCACCCCATCCAAGTGCTAAGAATGACCACAGTCACCTCCAATTCGTGCAGCAAACTGTAGTGCAATTATTTCCAACAGTTTGCGGGCTCTGGGATATCCACGGCCGATCCGTACGGACCCTTTGCCAGGGGTCAGACTTCCGTGGTGCCGCGTGGGGAATCCTAGTGATCAGCCTGGGCCGGTCCCGCTCCGCTGTGCGCTAAGGGATCCGCTTGCGTTTAACTGAAGTCTGGCGTGGTCTGCGCGGAGGTGGCCTGGCTTGGCTTTCTGGAAAAAAAGCTCGCGGCTTTCGCTGGGAGTTTGAGTTTCATGCCGTAGGTGGCCTTCTAGAGCCTTTCGGAATGGAACATAAAGGCCTGTGTGTTTGCCTCGTTGCTGCTCCTTCCTCAGATTCCCCAAGAGGTGTGGCCGGGAGAACGGAGGCCTGCGGAGAACTTGGTTTTGCCCAGTGCAAGCCCATCACGAACCCACTGTGTGACCTCAGGCCAGTAGCTTAACCTCTCTGAGTCTCCGTTTCCATACTCAATAATCAGAAATTTGTCTGAGAGAATCTAAATACCTCTCTGTCTCTGAAATCCCTTTTTAGGTTTTAATATCGATATCTATCTACCTATCTATCTATCTATAGATATAGATATATATTTTATTGATTTCAGAGAGAGGAAGGGAGAGGGAGAGAGAGAGATAGAAACATCAATGATGAGATAGAATCATGGATCAGCTGCCTCCTGCACCCCCCCCACTGGGGATCGAGCCCACCACCCCGGCGTGTGCCCCGACTGGGAATGGGACTGTGACCTCCTGGTTCATAGGTCAACGCTCAACCCCTGAGCCACACACCAGCCAGGCTGCCTTGTTCTCTTGAGTCCTCAAGGTGCACCTGCGTGTCTTGCATGTTGTGGGCCTTTGCTGCACGTATGGAATGCATGGATGGAGGGATGGATGGTGGTGTGTGAATCATGCCCTCGGGAAGGAAGTCCGTCGTTAGGAGACCTGCGTCGAACTCCACCCAAATGAGTTTTCCAGTGGGAGCTGTCAATGCTTGGTGATCAGCTAACAAAAGAGCAGGAAGGACTGCAGCTGTGTCACGGCCGATAACGCTCCTGCGGCTGAGGAACAGGACGTGGGCAGGCAGAGCTTGAAACGTCAACCGGCTCGCCGAGTTTCCTCGGCAGAACGGGGGACCTTTAAGACAAGACAGTGCGGGGAACTGCTCGGGCTAAACTCGGAAAATCCGAGTCCTCCCGAACTAGGCAAAAGCTGTCAGAAGCGATTCAGAAAGACGAGTCCAATGAATACGGAGGGTGAGATGGGTAGATGTGGTACTTTGTTCATTTTGAATATATTGCTACTTGGGAAGAGTTCATTTCCCAGAGCTCCCCGTGTGGGGAGAAAGTGACGTACTGTTTACTGTCCGGAGGGCTGTTGAGAAGATTAAGTGGGGGGAAAAAATTATATAAAAGTGTTTGGTTAACTGTAAATGCCACACAAATGTATTTTGTTGTTGCTACTATTATTTCCTGTCTGGCCTGATCTTCTCCCTCTCCACTCGGGGGGGCCCCCCTCTTCTCCCTCTCCTCTCTTCTCGCAGAATTTCCTTGAAGTATCATCGTTCCCCAAAGACAGAGTGTGTTACTGGGGTTCATTGCTCCATATGGCCAGGGTAGCCTGCCCCCCACCACAGGTCTGTCTGTTCCCCAGGTCATGAAGTCCTCGAGAACAGAGGCGATACCCAACTCATTTTTGTCCTTCATCCCTGGAGTAACCCCTGGCACATAGTAGGGGCTTAGTAAGTATTTGCTGGCTAGATAAAGCGCTAAGTAGTTCTTACAGAGCAATTTTATTGGGATCATTTGATTTCATGACCTTCTTAAAGAAGGCACATGTAGTTCCCAAGACAACAACCTCATTCTTTATGTCTAGGAAAGCCAGGCCATAAATATTATTGTTACTCTACAAATCTTGAAAAAGTGACCCATTTCCTCCTGGAAACCATCATATTCCTGCTCTGATGTAAATTCTAAATTACCCTGAACATCACATGGAGGGAGGCAGCTCTTTGCAATGGAAAAAGCCCCAGCAAGTTATTCGAGGAAGTGGGTTTAAATCCACCTGATCTTGTCGGAAACCCTTCTTGGAGTCTCAGTTTCCTCTTCTGTAAAGTGAAGCTAATAATCTTGTCCTGCCTTTCTGTGGGGGTTGTTGTCAAGGTCAATGGGATAATGGATGCATCTAGCAAAGCCCCACTCCCAATGCTCCCTCCTCCCAGGTCTACCCTTTTAGACAGGACATCGCAGACACAAAGACATCCTATCTAGTAAAAGGGTAATATGCAAATTGACCGTCACTCCATCACAAAGATGGCAGCGCCCATAGCCACAAGATGGCAGTGCCCAGTCCTCTCAGCCCCGCTGGAAGGGGGTGGGGCGGCCGCTAAGAGAGGGCAGCATGAGTGGCCAGGCAGAATGCTTGCTTTGTCGCTGTGGTGATGAGGCAAGCATTCCATGCCCGGCCGTGGATGGGCCTCTGGGCCGCGGAGAGCCTCTGGGCAGCGGGCGCGGAGTGGCCAGGCCCCGCAGAGAGAAACTGGCGCACAGGTTCGTGTGCAGGGCTACTAGTTTATTGATAAACATTGGCAAAGGGCACACATGGAAGGGAAATACTAGGAAAACGTGGGGCAACAGCTCTCCCTGGGCAGATCAGTGGGAGCTGTTACCAAGTGGATTATTCTGAGACGGGCAAATATGACCATTTGGTGTGAAGAGTGAGGGCCTAAACACAGAGCATAAAACTCTGGAACTCCACTCCTCCTCCCTAAACTCTTAGAACAGAAAAGCCTGGCCCCAGGAAGCCACCCTCTCCCGTCTGCTCAGGACCCTGCACCTTGCCAGTCCCCTTCATATTAACATGTCCCTCAAAAGTGGGCCCTTCCCCTGACACGCTCGGTCTCCGCCATCTTAAAACATATCCTCCTTCACCCCCATAAATCCTCGCCTCTATCTGTGCCTTCCCTTTCACTGCCCAGCATCTTGTTAGAGTTACTTCCTCTCTCTTTTCTTCATCCCTTACCCACAGCTGCTATGTTCCCATTTCTCTACAGAATCAGCTTGTCCATGTTTCTCAATCCCATGGATGCTCTCCAATCTTCATCTTATTTACGATGGTCACAAATATGACCCCCCCCTGACCCCCCAAAGATACGTTCAAGTCCCAATTCCCAGAACCTGGGAATACAACCTTACATTTAGAAAAAAAATGTGTAGCCCTAGCTGGCTTGGCTCAGTGGATTAAGCGTCAGCCTGCAGACTGAAGGGTCCCAGGTTCAATTCCGGCCAAGGGCACATGTCTGGGTTTCGGGCTCGATCCCCAGTGTGGGGTGTGCAGGAGGCAGCCAATCAATGATTCTCTCTCATCACTGATGTTTCTATCTCTCTCTCCTTCTCCCTTCCTCCCTGAAATCAATAAAGATTTTTTTTAAAAATTGTAGTCTTGCCTTTGTCTCTCTGTCTTGGTACTAGATCCAACTCTTATTGTAGTGACTTCTGGCTTTTCCTTTTTTGACTAAGTTTGATGTTCTCCCTTTGGATTGTGTGATTTGGGGGGTTCTCTCCAGGCAAATATATGAGCTCACCCAGCCTGAGCAAGAGCCTGATCTAAGCTTAGTCCTTAGAGGTTGACCAGATGGCAGACTGAAGGTAGAGCTTGGAAAGACTCTGCAGGGAGGAATGTCATAGTTCTATGGAGAGCCCCCGGGGAGTCAGCCTGGCCTAGACTTCTTCACCTCAGCCTGGTGGGCAGGAGCCACCCTATGATGGGGCTCATTTGGGGCAACACAGAGCTCATCCTTACAGCCTTGTAACTGACCTTGTGTGTCTCGGTGCGTACGCACGGAGTGGCCAGATTATTATGCATTCAGAGATCATAATAATCTGGCCACTCAGTGTATATCGCTTGTTAACGTTCACACAGAGCCTTTAGATATCTGACTATACCTTGACATTTAAAAAGTCCATCCGTTTTTTATTAGTTTTAGCAAACTGGTTTCGGCCCTAGGAAATTAGGAGCTAATTTTTCAATAAGCCATGTCTCCAGAGATGGTACACAAAATCAAAGAGGAAAATACCTGGTCTATCTAACTTAATATCACAATCAAATAATGTGGTTAAAAGCTTACTTGTGCAGTAAACTTAAGTTAGGGGATTATATTAGCCGCTGTAATCACTTGTTGATTATTAAATTTTCAGCCACTTAAAAATTGTCACCAGTTTTGAGATTTTTAGATCAGATTGAGATTTATCGCATCCTTCTTTCATTCACTCTACCCTGTAACCAGATGTACTACCATATTGAATGAGTGCTGGACGTCCCTGGATTCACACCAGAGCTCCTTCATTTAATGGCAACCTGGGCGTTGAGGTCCTCATTCATGAATGAGGAAATGATACGAGTTTTGCACAACCAACACAAGGACTGGGTGAGACCATATTCATGAGGGCACTTTCTAATAATAATCGCTCAGGGCTACTGAGTGCTTATTATGTGTTAGCAGCATGTATGAGTTTGTAGCACACAATGTGGCAGACTATATCTATTAACTCACTTAATCATTATAAAACCCTATGGAGTCATTATTGTTATCATTACTCCCATTTCACAGATGGAAAAACTGAGGACCCTGTCCTTGAATAATTTAATTGACACTCTTACAAGGAATAAGCACTAGAAAAAGACTTTGAATCCATCCAATCTGGCTCCAGGGCTTACCTATTAACCACTACAATCCATGCCTAACCACTGGGCAATATTGCCTCTTAGTGCCTCCTACATCAGTGTTTGGTGCATAGTTGGTGCTCAATAGCCATAAATGTAGCCAACCATCGGAGTCCTCACCAGATACTAAGCTCTTTTGGAGGCAGCATGGTGTCTTATTTACTTCTGTATCTATCCTTCACAGATGCTAACATTGGGCTTGGGATCATAGAAGCTCAATAGTGTGTGTGTGTGTGTGTGTGTGTGTGTGTGTGTGTGTGTGTCATTGGAAGAATGGGATTGGGGGACAGGGAGAGGGGTAAAAAGGGTAAGATAAAGATTTTACTAATTCCACAAGCAACAATCTCCACTCAGTCTTTTAAGGAAAACACCATCCCTAACACACCAGTATATCAGAGCCAGGCTACCCTCTGCCTAGGTTCCCCCAGCTCTGAGAAATCAAGTCTGGACATACTTTCCTGGAGAAATATTGGTAGGTAACAAAGAAACGAAGTTGGAACAGTTGGTGCGTTAATATCTGAAATGTAATTCAGATGAAGTCATATCTACATTCTGCCAATTTTCGATTGCTTCCAGCATCTGAAGCACCACATGCCAAAACCTTCTATCCACCTCACTCAGCAAACACCTCTGCTTCCCAGTCCCTGGGGCTCAAAACCCCTCTCATCGAATCCCCCTTCTCCCTCTGCAGCCCCTGCCCCCTCCCACCTACCCAGTTACCAAGGCCACAAACAGCTATTCCCACCAGAACCGCATTCCTCATTCCTCCCTGCTGTCTGTTCTCCTCAAAGCCTCCTCGCTGGCCTCCCTCCCTGTTCTTGTCTTTTCCAATCATCTGTGCACCACTGATGCATTCACTCTCTAATTGCAGTTCTAAGGATACTCATTCCCCTCCTGGGAGACAGCCGGTGGATCCCCATGGCCTGCGGGAGTGTGTTCTTCTCATTGACTTCATGGGCTTTTATCCTAAGACTCAGTTGAATAATTGAGGTTTTCTTCTCTCTTCCCCTCTCACATTCAACATCATACTCTGCACTCTAACCCAAGTCCCACACCTTCCTTCCAGGCCTTTCCTCAGCTGGGACCTCCTCTTTCTCACCTGCCTTTCAGTTCAAATGACCTGTTGTTTCCTAGCCAAACGCAGAGACAAGGCATCAAGGTCGGGAAAAAGCTTTTAATTTTTCTTCTCAAATGACACGTTGTCTGACACCTGACACTCATCAGCTGTCAGGATGCATCAGTAGTTCCTTCAGTTCCTGCTATGCTCCATGCTCGGTTCGTCAATGGCTTGTCCATCAAATCTGAACATCATCTTCCTTGTGGACAGGCCTGCCCATGAGTACTTCGGGACCTGTGCTGATCACTTTTGAAGAAGGCCACTTTTAAAATATATATATTTTTAATTGATTTCAGAGAGGAAGGGAAAGGGAAAGAGAGATAGAAACAACAATGATGAGAGAGAATCATGGATTGGCTGCCTCCTACCTCCCCCCCCCCCCCCCCAAATGGGGATCCAGCCCGCAACCGGGCATGTGCCCTGACCAGGAATCGAACTGTGACCTCCTGGTTCATAGGTCGATGTTCAACCCCTGAGCCACTCCAGCAGGGCAACAAAGGCCACTTTTGAAGCAGCCTCCCCAGCTATGAACATGCCTCCCTAGAAGGAAGGAGGGAGTGAAGGGAGCGGCCAGAGCCTGCAGCCAGGGGCCAAGAGTCAAGAGCATGGAGGTGGGTGGTGGGAGGGGGAGTGGGAGGAGTAACTGTGTCCTGGGGCCACGCCCTCCTCTTTCGACCCCTTTAGATGCCTCAAATGCCATGAATAACATGACGAGGTCAAGTTCTTTCCCATTCCAGGAAGGTCACGACAGATCTCAGTAGAAGGTTTTGGACTCAGCCAATAGAAAATGCATGTGGTTTTTTTGTTTTGTTTTGTTTTCAGATTTGGAGACAGACTCAACCATGATCGAATGGACATTTCCATCATCTTACCGATCCCTGGGCACATTATTTCATCCATTCTAGTAATCCTATCTGCTTTGAACAGTTGATACGTAAATTCGTTTTTCTAGAAGTCTTTGACTCCTGTCCCAAGCAGTGATGCCTTGTCTTACTGGACTATGTATTCCAGCCAACCTCTTATCCACGGTCCACTTGAGTGGGATTTAAAATAGAAATCTCTCCCATATCCAAACATGGGTTTCTGGCAATACGGACCCTTTAGTTTGCTACGCATCCCTTTAGAACTCTATGACAACTTTCTTAACAAATTTCAAGTCTAGGTCTTGGATACTTTGAGGATCATGGACAATTTAGGTGTGTTAGTCCATGACCATTCGCTGCTGTGTTCGTTCACTTCGTCTAGGAAATAATTGAGAGTATACCCCAACTTTCGCTGCACTAACCCCCTCATGCAGTTGAAAATTTGCATATAACTTTTGACTCCCCCAAACTTAACTACTAATAGCCTACTGTTGAGCCAAAGCCTTACCAATAACAGAGTCAATTAACACATATTTTGTATATTATTTGTATTATATGCTGTATTCTTACAATAGAGCAAGCTAGAGAAAAGAAAATATTATTAAAAAATCACAAGGAACCTGGCTGGTGTGGCTCAGTGGTTGACGTTGACCCATGAACCAGGAGGTCACAGTTTGATTCCTGGTCAGGGCATGTGCCTGGATTACGGGCTCAATCCCCAGTAGGGGGTGTGCAGGAGGCAGCGGATCCATGATTCTCTCTCATCATTGATGTTGCTATCGCTCTTTCCCTCTTCCTTCCTCTCTCTGAAATCAACTTTTAAAAAATCACATGGAAGAGGAAATGCATTTACCATATTTATTAAAAAAAAAATCTATGTATAAGTGGACCCACACTGTTTAAACCTGTGTTGTTCAAGGTCAACTGTATTTACAAAGAACAGTTGAGATGTGTGCTCTGGACTCCACGGACAAACAATTATTGGTTCTGACCCTGCACAGGTGCTGGAGGGAACGCCTACCACAGATCTCTCATCTAATCCTCACCACAACCCTAGCCAGGCTATTATCACCCCCATTTTCCAGCTGAGGAAATGGAGGCCTAGCGAGGTCAAACAACTTGCCCAATGTCGCACAGCAAGGGCCAGTCTCTCTGATCCCAAGACATTTCATCTCAACCACACTGTATGTCCTTATTTATTTATCTATTTACTTATTTAAATCCTCACCCACGGATATTTTTTCCATTAATTTTTTTTAGAGAGAGTGAAAGGGAGAGGGAGAGACAGAGAGCAACACCAATGTGAAAGAGAGACATCGATTGGAGAGAGTCATCCATTGGTTGCCTCCCTCATGCCCCCAACCAGGACTGGGAATCTGCGACCGAGGTACATGCCCTTGACTGGAATCGAACCCGGGACCCTTCCATCGGCAGGCCAATGCTCTATCCACTGAGCCAAACCAGCTAGGGCCCATATTTCCCTATTTAATACCAAAATACGCATTGCCCTGTTTGTTTGGAGCCGACCTTGGCAGTCTCATGATCGACGGAGCCGGGTGAGCAGACCCAGATCCCAGAGGTGCACGGAGAGGTTACTCCTTCCCTAATCTGCTCCTCAATCCTGTGGGTTCACGCCCAGGAGACTCCATCATGCATTCCAGGCACAGACAATGACCTTATGTTTATACCGCCCCTTGGAGCTTACAAATCACTTACACTTTGCTATCTCGTGGGTTCTTACAACAGTCTCAGGAGTTTCTTACTCAATTTTATAGGTAGGGAGACGGAGCAAGGATGAGGGACTAGTCCGAGGACATGCAGGTAAGGAGTGGAGGCAGGAATGGGAATCCAGATCTTTGGACCCGCAGCTCAGCATTCTTCCGGCTCAGCCCCTCTGTCTTCACCCAGGACCACTCGGTGGCCAGTAGCTTAACACCCGACGACACAGGTGGGCTCTGCATCTCATCCTGCCTGGAGCCTCTCACAGATAGGGCTGGTGGGTTCAGGGTCGCTTAGCAAATGCGTTCTCCTTTTGATCGCAGTTCTTTCATCGCGAGGCAGGAGCACTTAATGTGTATTCTGAGCAGGATTCTGCTGGCAGATCAGGCTCCATTTGTGGGCTACTCGGCCAGGGGGTTTCCTAGCCCTCAGAACAGGGTAATTAAACAGAGCTGCTGGAGGGGCTCCCGCTGGGGTGGGGACTCGGGCACCGACTGGCATCGTTACCCAGCCCAGGGGGCTCTCTGGGTCTGAAAGAGGAGCCGTGCTTCTGGCTGCCTTGGCTGCTGCCACTTCCTTCTGCCTCCCAGCCCGTGTCCCGGGCTCCTGGGGCCTCTGAGCCCCTGTCCCGGGCTCCTGGGGCCTCTGAGCCCCTGTCCTACAGCGCATGTGGGTGGACTCAGGGCTCCTTCTCCTTCCAGCAGCGGCAAGAGAAGGAGGACGCTGAGCTGGGCCGCGTGGGGAGGGAGGGAAGAAGAGGAGATGCTGGCTCTGTTTTTGCAGAATGAGTGGCTAGCGTCTGCTGAGGCGATCCTCGCTGTAAATGAAATGAAACAACAGACAACAGGGGTGCAGCGAAACAACCCAAAGGGTCGAAAAACATTCTGGTGGTGAGTGTACTACTCGCCTGCTCTGAGCAGCCGAGGCCCGAGGGGGCGCACGCTTGGAAAGGTGACCTGCTTGGGGAATGCCTGGACAGCCCCCTTTTTTCTCGGGGACACACGCCCACGCAGACATGTGTGTGAGAAGGACCCCGTGTTCGCGTGGAAAGCAGTGCACTGCACATGCCCATGAGAGGCCTGACTCTCACATGCAAGTCACTGGAGATTTGAGAAAATGATCAGAAGGGGTGGGTAGGAATCCAGCAATTCTACTCTGTTAAGCAAGGAGTAATGCTGCGGTCACTCACGCCCTTCTGTCTCAGCGAGGGATTTTGCGGGAGACTCCTTCTACGGAAAGTTTTCTGTACGGTTTTCCATCTGTTGTGATCGTCGTTATTCATCAATCTGCTGTCACACCATTTTGGGCTGTGACTTTTGTCACCCCCTCAAGGCTATGTGGGGTCGGTCCTGCGGAAGGAAGATGGACCGAACGGGCTCCGATGGTGCCTGGTCCCCGCGTCATGTGAGAAGTCTCTGGGCTGTGAAAACTCATTTTCTAGAAGAAACGGAGACTGCAACCATCTATCTTTTCAAAAAATTATTTTATTGATTTCAGAGTGAAAGGGAGAGGGGGAGAGTTCTAGAAACATCAATGATGAGAGAGAAGCATGGATCCCCTGCCTCCTGCGCGCCCCCTACTGGGGACCGAGCCTGCAACCCTGGCCTGTGCCCTGACCTGGAATCAAACCGTGACCCCCTGGTTCATAGGTCGATGTTCAACCACTGAGCCACGCCGGCCGGCAAACATCTATCCTTTTAAGGCTCACCCAAATTTCCCCAAGACCCTGTTTAAGCTGGGAAGTTAGTTTCCTATTCCACAGGAGTTTACAGGGTTTATAATAGTCTCTGATTCCATCAGAAAACTTTCTGCCCCCAACTCTGGGTTCCTCGAACCTTGTGGGGGAACCAATGCTAGACTCCTTCCTCAGGGGGCAGGCGGGAGTCCTGGGCCCTTGGGAAGCCGGCTGCCCTCGAGCTGCCCCCGAGCTGGTGGGCCACGGACGTGAGGCTGCGTGCTTCAGTCATTGGTTTGTTTGCTTACTGGGTCTTGGCCTCCTTTTTAGAAAGTACTTTAGGCTAAACAATATTTGAAAAATAATTGGAGAAAGTCACGCTCGGCTTGAGGTAATTGGCTGCACGTGGAGTTATTTTAAAAAAACGAGAACGTCGGTACTGGGAGACATAAGACAGGAAACGGTAGTGGGTTTCCATCTTCTGATTAGGAAAATGGCAAATAGTTTCTGAATATGACTTTGTGCCTAAATGCAGGGTGGGGCAAAGTAGGTCTGCAGTGGTGAGAATGCAAAACACAGAGCTTATCCCTGTATTATTACTTATTAATTATTGTGCTATTTTCCATACAAACAACTGTAAGCCTACTCTGCCCCACTCTGTATACTCTAAAATCATTAGATTGGAAATATCAATGAAAATGAACTGTAAGCTTCAACTGATGAAATTCTCCCTCCCTTCCTGGCCTGTCTACCCCATCTCTCAATACATTCTATTTTTTTAAATATATATTTTTTTATTGATTTCAGAGAGGAAGGAAGAGGAAGAGAGAGATAGAAACATCAATGATGAGAGAGAATCATTGATCGGTTGCCTCCTGTACGTCCCCTACTGGGGATCGAGCCCACAACCCGGGCATGCGCCCTTGACTGGAATCGAGCCTGGGACCCTTCAGTCTGCAGGCCGACGCTCTATCCACTGAGCCAAACCAGCTAGGGCCAATACATTCTATTTTAAAGGCAGAGACATTGAGCCTTCCAAGAAAACAAGTCCATAAGAACAATAAGTGATATGGCAAATATATTTGGACTAATGGATAGGCCTTTTATATCTCTTCAGACAAAGTGGAAATCGTAACAATAATAAAACAACGACTAAGATGTATTGCGTCATTACTGTAGGCCAGGCATTGCACTCGGTGCTTTACGCCCCTTCTCTCGTTTCACCTTCCTAACAATCCTAGGACTCAGCTACTACCGTTATCTCCATCATACAGAAGAGTTTTAAGCAACGTGCCTATAACTATAACTAGTTATATAACTAGTCCTACAACTAGCACGGAGCGGAGCTAGTGTCTGAACTCAAGTTTGTGGGACTCCAGAGCCCATGCTCTTAAGCACCGCCCTCAACTAGAGAAAATGAGCTTCTAGGGAATATTAGGACTGAGAGTGCATGATGGCCTAGCTGACATTTTTATTTTAGTGCCACAGCCATTCTTTTTTTTTTAAAAATATATATTTTTATTCATTTCAGAGAGGAAGGGAGAGGGAGAGAGAGAGAAACATCAATGATGAAAGAGAATCATTGATCAGATGCCTCCTGCTGATCCTACTGGGGATTGAGCCCGCAACTGGGGCATGTGCCCTTGACCAGAATTGAACCTGAGACCCTTCCATCTGCAGGCTGATGCTCCATCCACTGAGCCAAACCGGCGAGGGCCATAGTCCTTTTTCTTTGCTTGGAAGATTTTTTTCTTTGTGCATGTTTTTGTTGTTGTTGTTAATCCTCACCCAAAGATATTTTTCCCTTTTATTTTATTATTTTATTTTATTTTTATTTTTAGAGAGGGTGGAAGGGTGGGGGAGAGACAGAGAGAGAGAAACATCGATGTGAGAGAGGCACATCGATTGGTTGCCTCCCACACACACTCGAACCCAGCCTGGGGATCGAGCCTGCAACCAAGGCATGTGCCCTTGACCGGAATTGAACCCGAGACCCTTCAGTCCGCAGGCTGACACTCTAACCCATGAGCCAAGCCAGGCAGGGCTCTTTGTACATCTTGATTTTCCTCTTCCATATTTTTTTTCCTTCTGAATAAGCCAAGATGCCCTCCTGAAGAAGGCAGGTGCGATTCCTGTTGCCCGCTGTCTATTCCTTTGCTCTGTGCTAGACCAACCTCAAGGTGTTAAACTGTTCCTCTCTTTGCTTCCCTTCTGTCTTTATTGCCTTTATCTCTTTTTCTTTTCCCTTTATTGACTTTATTCCTTTTTCCTTTTTTTTTTAAAAAAATGCATTTTTATTGATTTCAGAGAGGAAGGGAGAGGGAGAGAGAGATAGAAACATCAATGATGAGAGAGAATCATTGATCAGCTGCCTCTTGCACACCCCACACTGGGGATCGAGCCTGCCACCCGGGCATGTGCCCTTGGCCGGAATCAAACCGTGACCTCCTGGTTCATAGGTTGGTGCTCAACCACTGAGCCATGCGGCCATGCTCCCCTCCTTTCCTTACTACATGTTACACCCCGCCCTGGGGAAAGCGGCCCCCCAAGGAAAGAGGAGGTTCGGCTTCCTTCCCAAGCTGCCGGCTCCGGGGGCAGCGGAGGAGGCCACAGAGAAGCTTCATAGAAAACTGCTCAGGGGCACCGCAGAGCCTCCAGGCTGGTCGGATGCTGTGGAATCGGTGGATTTTCTGGGCCCTTCCGGAGCCCTGGCGGTGGCAGCCTGCTCGCCTCTCCGGAGGACGGGTGGGCGCCGGCTAACGGAATGCTCCTGCCTCCCTCCCCACGGCTCTGTGTGGTTATGTTCAGGCACCGCGTCAAGCAGCATGTGCCGAGGGGGTGGCAGCTGCCCTGCTGCTCCTGTCCTGGCTCGGGGAAGATCCTTCTTCCTGTATCAGCGTCAAGAGGATGCCGTCATCCCGCGGCGCCCAGCTGAGCGCCCTGCCCACCGCGCGGCGCCAGGCGCCTGCGGAGCCTGCCCTCCCGGTCCCGTGAAGGCCCCACGCAGGACGCGAAGGGGGGGAGCCCCCCCCCCCACAAGTGCCCGCCTGCGTCCTGATGTGACATTTCTGCTCTGTGGGATTTCTCCTTTGCTGATGATGGTTTCAGATTTTCACGTGGTTGTACCTAATTCCTAGCAGGTGACGGATATTTTTTTTTTTAAAGCACAATTACAGGAAAGCAGACCTGGCTTTGGGTAAACTATTTTTAGCGAGATGTATAGGATTTTAAAAAAAAAACAACAACAACCCAACACTAACAGCATCACCAATCTGGATGTGAAAGCGGGTTGTTCACTACCAAACCCTTATACATATTTTATTGCCATTTAAGAAATGAGCTGGCTTATTAGTCTAATAGAATTTTAATCTTGTATAAATAAGCACGAATCCATGGCAAGGCATCTCAAAAATCTAATTTATACATACTCCAACGAAAGGTTTTAAGCTTATTAAAAATGCTAATATGCCTGTAGACAATGCGAGTTCATTTGCATAAAATCCTATACAGGGAGTCGCCGTATAAAGAGGCCAGGACATGGAACGGGGAACATCTAGGCTCGGAAAACATCTAAGGACTCAGAGCGAGCCTCTCCAATTTTAAAGCCCATTTTAAGCCCCACTGACAACTGTATACCCATTATCTGCCGTATACAGTCTGGTGAAGGACTCAAGTACCTAATTACATGCTTCGGCAAAGAGAAAAGACAGAAGGTCCCTCGTTAGAGGTTGGCTTTAAGACGGGCAGTTTCATTCACTGTGGCCCCCCAATTGGCTCGTGATGCAAACGGTCCTCCGTTCCTCTCTCTCTTTTTTTCCCCTCTCTTCCACCGAAGAGAATTATGAGGGAGAAAACGCAACCCACTGAGAAGCAAAGCCTCCCTGTGAACCCAGCGGTTGGAAGTCCTGACTTGATTTATTGCCCGGATGTACCCCCTGCTCCCTGGCAGGGGCATCCTCGCCCCTGCCCAGGACCCCGGGGCCACCTCCTCTGCGCTGCTCGCCAGCTCAGCCATCCATTATCCCCCGCGCTCAACAGCTGGCTCCTGCTTGTACTCCATGCCACGGGAGGCATTCTGAAATCTATCATCATCACCGTCATCATCATCATCATCATCATCATCATTAAAGATGTCTATTTAGCTTCCATGATTTTTTGAGGGGGTCTAACTAAATGTGCTTCCCTCCTCCCGAATTGCTGCATCTGACACCGCAAAGCCAAGAAGCTGGCCAACGTAGGCTTGGCCTCTCCGTGACTTGGACAGGTAGATCCGAGCCCCGACGGCCACAGTCCTGGCAGCCTTTGCCGTGGTGCCAGCTCCATGGCGGACATGGTCGCTGGGGGCCCCCTGCAGGGTGGCAGTCACAAAGCCACCTGGTCCCCAGGCTCCAGGTACCTGAGACCCCATCAGGTCCAACTGGAGCATGGACGGCTGCCGCCTCCTCCTCCTCCCAGGTAATAACGTAACGAGAACTGATGGATTCTTTTTTTTTTTTCTTCTTTTTTTAAATCCTCACCTGAGGATATTTTTCCATTGATTTTTTTAGAGAGGGTGGAAAAGAGAGGGAAAGACAGAGAGAGACATCGATGTGAGGGAAGCACATCGATTGGCTGCCTCCTGCATGTGCCCTGACCAGAATCGAACCTGGGACCCTTCCGTCTGCAGGCCGACACTCTAGCCACTGAGCCAGACTGGCTAGAGCAGAACTGATGGGTTCTTAAAAGGAAGCTGAATACAGGGGTGTTGGCGCCTCAGCTATTCCAGCAGCCGGGACAGCCCACACAGAGTCGCCCGGATGGGCCAGCTTACATGGCCAGGATGCAACGTTTTCCACACCAACAGCAAAGTGTCCCTTATAAATAAAAGCACTTCTCATTATCTTGTAGTCAGACCTTTATATTTCATAGAGGTTTTTCAATTTAAAAATATATATATATATGTTTTATTGATTTTTAGGGAGAGAGGTAGAGACTTCTTCTAACGCCACGTCTTCAAAATCGACTCGCCCAGGCCGTGGTATTTTGTGGAAGAGCCACACTCCAGGGGCCAAAGAGCCGCATGTGGCTCGCGAGCCGCAGTTTGCCGACCACGGCCCCAGACCGTAACGTCCTATTCTGAGTAGCTGGGCACCAGCTCTTCCGGGTGAGAGGTTTTCTGCATCTTTAATGACCTGCTTGTCATCTTTCATAACCCAAAGGTATTATTTTGGTACCTTGGGAAATAATGATTAATTGATATTTACAAAAACCACAACTAGAATGACAACCTCTGCCATACGTATGGCTTTGGGATGGCACACCTCGCGTGTTTGGGTGGGCGCTGTCAAACAGCAAATCCTAGCCCTGCCTCGTTGGCAAACACACTTCATAGCCGCCTAAAGGTTTAAAGCCACACAGATTGCCTGAGCCAATAAGTTGATTTGGTGAGCGCGGGATGCTAATGAGCCTCTGATCCGTGCAGAGGCCACTGCGCCTCAGCCCGCACCCCTCACCCCGCCAGCTGTCTCGCAAATGCCTGCCATTGGCCACGGGGAGGGCCGGGCGGCCGGGAGTGGGGCCGGATCAGTGCAAATCCATCATCTCTCCAAGTGCACCGCTCAGGTGTCGGCCTTCCGCACGGCCGGCCAGCCGCACGTGCCAATGAAGAGACGCTGCTCACATCAGGGCTGCTTTTAGGGAAGATTTCTGTGTGTTGTTGTTTTTTCTTGCGCCCAAAAGAAATGTAGGCGGGTGTCTCCTTTATGACTTGGGCTTTTTAAAGGTGTTGTGTCCACGTCCCGCCAGCGTGGCTCAGTGGCTGAGCATCAACGTATGCACCAAGAGGTTACGGCTCTATTCCTGGGCAGGGCACGTGCCTGGGTTACGGGCTCGATCCCCACTGCGGGGAGAGCAGCAGGGAGCTGATCCATAATTCTCTCTCATCATTGATGTTTCCATCTCTCTCTCCCTCTCCCTTCCTCTCTGAAATCAATAAAAATAATAATACTAAAATAAAATAAAGGGTTGTGTCCAGTGATGTGGGGGTGGAGGAAGAAGCTTCCAGGGCTCAGGGAAATTTGCAGGCCCCTGGAGACTGACCATGGGGGGGTGGGAGGGGGTGATGGTGGGCATGCGATGGCAGCGCCCAGCAGCTGGGCCCCCGCAGGGAGTCGGGGGCGATGCGCAGCAGCTGGACAAACGCACGGGGTCAGGCGGTGTTTGTGGCCGCTGACTCCTCCCCGAGCGCTCCTGGCTGTAGGAGACCTCAAAGCCCATCACCAGGAATAACACCCCGGGGCTGTCCTGGGCGTCACCGCCTCCCCGGATGCTGGCCCGGGAGAGACGGTCTCCCGTGGGCTCCAGGCCTCTCAAAGGTGGCATCGCATTCCTCCACGCGTGTTCCTCCTGGGAGAGCGGGCACGTCGGAGGAGAAAATGCCCGCGGTGCCGCTGTGTTGAGAAGGCAGCATTCAAAACAACGTGCCTTAGCCATCCGCTTTCTTTTCCTGATGAAAATGCCTTTTTAACAGGCACCAGGTTCTTTTCTGCGGCGCCTACAATATCCGGGGATGGAGGGCCAGGGCTAACGACACAGAACCTCACCTGGGCTCGGCTCTCCAGGGTCTCCATCTGGGCCCCAGATTACGCCCTTTTTCTTATTACGCCCAGGGCCTGGATATATTCGAGATGGTAGAATACATCCGCTTGAGAGAAATTATTTTATTATCCAAAGGCCTTTTATGAGAAAAAAAAAAAGAATTTAAAAAAGACAAGAAAACCAAGTGTCTAAGGTTGAGGAGCTAGGGTTATTATTATTTTTTAAATGGTTGATGTTGAAATAGATGGGCATGACCAGGGAACACACCCCTGTGTGGTAAGAGGAAAAGGCATGAGATGCTGGGGAGAACCTTGGCAAAAGTTTTAAAAGGCCGTTTTGTACGAAAGGATGTTCCAGGGTAGTGCACAAAGTGCTTGCACCCAAGGCAGAGCAGTGTTGCCTCAAGCCTGTTGCCTTTTGAAAGGAGTTGGGCCCCGAAAGCTCACGTAGGCGTCTGCCATGTGGGGTCCAGGATGCTTTCTCCCCTAAGAATGTAAGGCCTTGCCCTGGCCGGGTGGCTCAGTTGGTTGGAATGTTGTCCCGTACACCGAAAGGTTCCGGTTCTATTCCCAAGCAGGGAACATACCCAGGATGCAGGTTCCATCCCCAGTCCCTGGCTGGGGCGTGTACGGGAGGCAACTGATCCATGTTTCTCTCTCACATTGATCTCTCTCTCTCTCTCTCTCATCAATAAACATATCCTGAGGATTACAAAGAAAAGAATATAAGAACTTTTAGCGAGGTTCCCATGGCAACTGAAAAATGCTTCCCTTCTCTCCATGGCCTCAAGGCCGCGCCCCCTTCCCGGCGCCTCCTTGAGCCATTGGTGCTCCGTGATCTTTGGGGCCAGCTCCCTCCTCGGGACTTCCTGCCAGTCCCCTCTGCCTGGGGTGCTGGTCCCCATCCCTGCGTGGCTCGCTACCTCTCCTCCTCAGGGGGGACTCCGTGCCCACAGGTATCCCCCACACCACCCGCTGAGTCACCCTCTCTGGCTTCCTCTCCGGAGCCCTCTTACCCCTCAGATCCCACAGAATCACCTCCCCATTCTGTTCATCAGTCTCTCCTCCCGGAGGCAGGCCCTGGGCAGGGATTTTTGCCGTTTTGGTTCCCTGCTGCGTCTGGGCACCTGGAGAAGCGCTCGGCACAGAGTCGGTGCCAGGGAAGCCTTGGTGGATGAATACCATGATTACCAAGATGTTGGTGACTCCTTCTCGCAGGGACGCGGAGGTTAGAAGCCCAGCTGTTGGGACCGTCAGCAGCTCGCCCACGTCGGAAGCGTGTTTTCTGCTCACCCCACAGCGCTGCGGGAGGAACAGACGCAGCTCTGCTTGTGAAATGATTTGACACGTTACCTCTCAAAGCCACGTTTTTTCCATCTTTCAAATCAGAGTGTGTATTAGCTATTTTTTAATTATTATTAAAGAGAAGAAGGGGAAAGGAGAGAGAGAGAGAGAAACACCAATGATGAGAGAGAATCATGGATCAGCTGCCTCCTGCACGCCCCACACTGGGGATGGAGCCCGCAACCCGGGCATGTGCCCTTGACCGGGAATCGAACCGTGACCTCCTGGTTCCTGGGCTGATGCTCAACCACGGAGCCACGCCGCCGGTGTATTAGCTATTCTTTCAGATCATTTAGCGCTCTTCACGTGGGTGATAACGTTGGGGACCAAATCCCAGCCTCTGGCACGTGGCCTGGTGCTTGGGCCATGGCTTCTGGTGCCTGGTGGTGGCTGTGCTAAGTGGGCACCTCAACCCTGAGGCTGCCACCCAGGCACGGGGCAGCAGCAGCCGGACCCTGTTCCCGGGGGCCTCCTCCTCTCAGTCCCTGGTGTCTGCCCGAGGGCTTCCTTAGTCTCTGCTCCGCTCTGACCCCGCAGGAATGTGATCAGAGGGCCTCGCAGGTCCCACCAGAGACGGGCTGCGGCATCCTCTCGTCTACTGGGCTGGACGGCACTTGAGGGCAGAGGTGTGGCCACGTGGGGTGGGGATGGGCTCTCTGGGGGCCGGGGGAGGGAGCACCTGGGGGAGTGGTGGAGACTCCTCTGCTACCACAGCCTTGAGGCAGATGGTCCCCACAAGCTGAGCATAAGTACCCCCGCCCTTGAATTCCCATCTTATTTCTGGCAGAATTAGGAGACGGTGAAGTCAAATGCCTTCTGTCAGACACACAGTACTAGTAAGTCAGCGGTAAATCTAAGGTAGAGCTCAAAGTCCTTGTGAGGGTTTCATTTTCCTTTGTCCATGGAGCCCCCCGCCGCCCCCCCACACACACACACACAGGTAATAGTCAGTAGACCAGAAGCCGGACACTCCCACACTGCACATCCTACCTTCTTAGAACCTTTCAGGAAATCCTTGAAACATCCTAGACCGTAACGTCCTATTCTGAGTAATTGGGCACCAGCTCTTCCGGGGGAGATGTTTTCTGCATCTTTAATGACCTGCTTGTCATCTTTTATAACCCAAAGTTATTATTTTGGTACCTTGGGAAATCATTTTTAATTCGTATTTACAAAAAAACACAACTAGAATTACAGCCTATGCCATACGTATGGCTTCGGGATGGCACACCTGGTGTCTTTGGATGGGAGCTTTCAAAAGTCAAATCCTGCCCTGGCCGGTTTGGCTCACTGGATAGAGCATGGGCCTGCGGACTCAAGGGTTCTGGGTTCGATTCCGGTCAAGGGCACATGCCCAGGTTGCGGCTCGATTCCCAGCAGGGGGTGTGCAGGAGGCAGCCAATCAAAGATTCTCTTTCATCTTTGATGTTTCTCTCTCTCTCTCCCTCTCATTTCCTCTCTGAAATCAATAAAAATGTATTTTTTTTTTTAAAAAGTCAAGTTCTAACCTTCTATCAGACAGGTAGCTCTAGCCAGTGTTCAGGTTTGCCTAGAGTCACCTGGAGACACCACCCAGTTTGCTCGGTACGTTCTGGGTATCTCTGGTGCCAGTCTGTCCCATAGCTTCAGACTTCAATTTCCAAGGTTTACGTTGAATTTCCTTTTTGCGCGTCAATCCTGAAGTCACCTTTGAAATGTTAGACGAGGGCAGATGTCACCCGATGTGACAGGCAAGCGTTCCGCACGCCATTTGTTGCGTGTGGTCCTTATTCTCCCTTTTGCTTCTTCTTTTTTTTTTCCCCTCCTCTTCCTTTTAAAAAAATCACCAGCGCACTATAAAACCAATTAAAACAAACTTTTCAAAGACTCTAATTTCCTGGTGGAGATATCGCAACCTCTGACTTTCTCTGAAGCGCGAGATGAGACTTTCTGACTAACTGGGGGTGAGATGTTTATCCAATCTGTTCATCTTATACCTTATGGGTACCGCGTCTTCATTTTCATGCCATGTCAGGGGCATTGACTCTCTGAAATTAATAAATACAATGCATACCATCGATGTGTGAAATTTTTACAAAAAACGTATCTCCATCGTTTGACATACAAAAATGTACGCGCACACTTTTGAAATCTACTGTCAAATCATTTCACATCTGTACCTAAAGCAAACAGACATCATGCTAACAGCTTGTTAGAATTCAGAAATGCCACCCGCTAATCAGCCCACCTGTGGCATTCCAGTCCATCTTGCGAGCTGCAGAGCCGGCTGCCAAGAAGCTTGACAAGAAAATGTATATTAAATTATTGAATAAGACGGGAGGTATTGTACAGCGAGGGGCGAGGAGAACGCGCCACGTGTGGCCAATGACACGCTGTACCTTTCCATCCGAGCGCCTGCCTGGAGGTCACCTCGCCTCCCTCCCATTTGCCATTAAATGACGAAGCTTCTGCTAGTCTCTGGACGCAGAATCGCCGGCGAGGCTTTTCTTGTTTGCACCGGGGTTTGGGGGTGCGTGTGGCTGGCATCGGCTAAAACGAACACCCAGAAGAAGAAGAAAAGCAGAGAGCAAATTTCGAACCGAGTTTCACAGAAACCACCCCATTTTTATACAATTCTCTCCTGCGTCTCAGAGTGAAAACAAAGGAGATTTCCTGCAGTGATGATGATAACCAAATCCAATCATGGAGGATTCTCTAAAACACTAGGAAAATGATCTTTTGAGCTTTCTTAGGGGGAAAAAAGAAAAAGTCAAATAAAAAGGAAAAGTGAAAGAAAGCTACTAAGATTCCAGAAAAAAAAGGGGGTCAAACAATGCATGTGCGGGTGCTCACGCCTGGAAGCTCGTGAAATCGGGGGGGGGGGTAAGCGTGACATGGCAAACACGATTACATTTCTCCCAATTATTAATTTCGATAGACTATACACTAATGTGCCCGCAGAAGTCTCTTCTCCGGGGGTCTGTGCGTAAGAAATGTGATTTTAGCATCTGTTCTTTTAAGGCTATTTGCTCTGGGAAGGCAGTGTGTTTTGCCATAAATCTAGGTCATTAATTTGTATCTGTTCTTTGTTTATTTAAGAAACAGGACAAAAGGGCAGCTGCTGAAACATTTGGCGGTGCCGAGGGGTAGTGCACACGACCAGCTTGAGTTTGTATCCACAGCTACAGGACAGGAGTTTATGGAAACACTTTGCCAAGCCATGTGGTGTTCAGCTTCCCTTTGCATCAATACCCTTTTAATTACCTGATCCCGGGAGTGTGTGAGTGTGTGTGTCGGGGGGGTGGGGGGGCGGGGGGGCGAGAGTTAGAGAAAAGTGTCAGTGCAAACGCCCAGGAACCTGCCGAGAATCAGATTCAAAAAAAAAGAAGAAGAAGAAGAAAAAAGAAAAAAAGGAAACATCCTAATAACACGTCTGGCAATTACTCTATGGAATATCAATATAATCCTGCCACTGGCGAAGTTAAGAAGGTGGCCTATATAATTTGATACGTGTAAGCGGACGTACAATAATCTCCAGGAAATTGATTGTTAACACCGTTTAATGCTCTGGGATCGGCCATTAAGGGCAGAAGCATTCCAAAGGCATTCATGTTTCCAGGAAGAATTGCAGAGGTTTTATTTATTGTCATAAACCTAATGGCGTTAGTAAATCAGGTGTGTTTAAGAAAGGTCATCGGCTGCGTGTAGGAAGCCTTCGCACTTTAATTCAAAGGGATCACAAAATACAGCAGTGTTTTTAAGGCCAATCCAGTCTAAGCTATTCCAAATGAACAACATGGAGGCCCAGGTCCTGAATTTGGACATAATGGTGATGATGATGATGATGGTGATGATGATGATGATGTGACAAGAACTAGTAGGATTTCATAAAAGGCTCTCTTCGAAAAGTATAAGTTTTCTAGCCAGAGTTACTTATTGGAAATAAGAGAAAGAACAATAAAATTGATCACAAATGAATTTGATTCCCAAAGAAAATTTTTTTTTGCCTAGAATCGTTTGTCTTTTGAATGAAATATAGGTGCCACCTTTGCATCTTTCTAGAAATCCCTCCCTGGGAGAGAGGGTGTGGTTACTTGTCAAGCTCAAGTTTGCTTATCGTGAGCAAACCTGTTGGATGAAACCTAAGTGACTCAGGGGCCCCAGGAGCCACCTGTGGTGTTGATGAGCTTGCTGAGGGTGTAACGGAAATTTAGTTTCTGGATAGAAATTTATTTTTTTGTGTGTGTGTGGAATGTTTTTGCATGTGAGTAGAAATGGTCTTGTTTTTTCAGATGCTCTCTTTTGAGGGGGTCAGAACTGAAAATTGGGCCCAAACCAGGGACTGGTCTTACAAGGGCAAAATCAAGGCCCATTCCGGACACTCTGGGAACCGGGGGACGTGTGGGCACTTGTTTGTGGGGCTCTCCTCCCGGCATCCCAGCAGCAGGCAGTCGCCGGAGAGGGCCCAGGACCCAAGACCCTTCGGAGGATTCTCAGGTGAGACGTGTCCTCTGTCCTGTCGGGCACCGTCTTTGCA
Source organism: Eptesicus fuscus (assembly GCF_027574615.1). Taxonomy (NCBI): domain Eukaryota; kingdom Metazoa; phylum Chordata; class Mammalia; order Chiroptera; family Vespertilionidae; genus Eptesicus; species Eptesicus fuscus. The sequence continues at coordinate 13,583,256 of NC_072496.1, forward strand.
TTCATCGTGAGGGTAACAGGTAGATCCCGGACTCTTGCTCTCAGAATGAATGTGAACTTAGTCCACAGAGAAGGTGCCCTTTCCTACCATCACACTGATTGTGACCCAGTGGCACAGAAAAAAAGTTAAGTGTCAAACCACACATTCCCTAGGAATCGCTGAGACGACTCTTCTCTTGACATCAGTGGAGAAAGAAAGGAAAACAAAATCAATGATATAGAAGATCTCACAAGAGTTCTTATACTCTGAGACGGTGTTTAGAGAAGAAAGCACATGCAGGGTGCCTCCCACATGTGCGTACGCCAGGAATACTACCGTAAGTCATTAACAAACCATTGGCTGGCTACCAAGCCACTATCTATCTATGCAGCACCTACTACATAGAAGAGACAGGACAGGAAGCAGCCGGACATCATCATATCTAATACTCTCCGGAACATAGTTTACACTTTAAATATTAAAACATTTTTAAAGTCTCACCCGGAATCTTGCTGTGTGTCAAGTAGAATCTCTAGACTCCATCTGTAAGCTTAGATGAATTTAAAGCTTTTTGGTAAAAATTTAGTCAAATATTATTACTCTAAAACAAAGGGAAGTTGGGGGGAGGGGGGGACTCTCAGAATTTATATCTTAAGGAAACTGATCCTTGGCTCAGTGGATAGAGCATTGGCCTGCAGACTGAAAGGTCCCGGGTTCGATTCTGGTCAAGGGCATGTACCTTGGTTGCGGGCACGTCCCCAGTGGGGGGTGTGCAGGAGGCAGCTGATGGATGTTTCTCTCTCATCGATGTTTCTAGCTCTCTATGCCTCTACCTTCCTCTCTGTAAAAAATCAATAAAAAAATATATTTAAGGAAACTGATCCTTGACTCGCCAATGAGCAGAGCATAAAACACTTTGTGCTTGTCCAGTCCCGCCATTATGTTTCAGGTCTCTTCATCTCCATGTTTTTCCTTTTGTCTGAACCCATCCAGGCGCCTTTATATTCATCCACACCCTTCTCCAAGGGTTTAATGGATGAAACACACACACACACACATACACACACACACACACACACACACACGATAAGATGCTGAATTCCCAACCCCCTAGGATACCCAAAAGGCACCTATTTAGTTCTTTACTGGGCTGTCGATGGGTGTAAAGGAAATGTATTCTATAGATACAGGAAGGTAATATTTATGTGCGATAGAGGTGATCTGGGATGCTCCCTATAGCTCTTCCATTCTCTGGTCTTGCTCGCTTTCAATTCTATTCCATCTCTTAGCGGCTGAGCTCCTCCTCTTCCTCCCAACCCCAGTTCAGATGCTCTCCATCTGATCGTCCTCCCTGGGGTGGTGGTGGCCTTTGGGATGCAGCCTAGGTGTTAAGTGAGCGATTATTCATTGTGATCTCCAAGCACGAAAGCCCTCCTCTCCTTATAGAGACTCCACTCCCTGGAGAACAGTTTGGCAGCGTTCCCTCAAAGTGGGGTTAAAAAAAAATGCATCACACTTTTTATAAAAAAAAAAAAAAAAAACCCACATGGCATCTCTCAGGAGACTTTGGGTGCAGGTTCCATTTCTGTGAAGAGGAGATGCGAGCTGTAGTGGGAAAATCATGAACTGGGACTCACGATCGCTCCCTTCCAGGCTGGCTCTGCTGATTACTAACTGGGGGAGCTTGCACAACTCATCTACCTCTCAGAGGGCCTTAGGTCCCCGGGGTTAAACTAGAAAATGGGGCCAGGAGACAGTCAAGGTCCTTCCAGCCCCCACACTCCCTGAGTGTAGGAAATGGGACTCCCAGACACCAAAAGGAGGCTTTGTCCAAACTAGGATTTGATGTCTTATGAGTAAGTGCAACTCAGGCTTCTGCCCTTCCGGAATTCCACCTTCAACTCACAGAAATTTTGCCAAGGCTTTTCTAGGAAGAACATCTAATAATCACTTAAAGTGCACATTCTTCCTTTTGGGGGGCAATGCCTGTAGAGTGAGAGAGATGCAACAGATTTTTTAAAAAATGATCCCCTTATAATTGAATCTACTTTATTGGTGAATACTACAAAGTAGAAGGCTTATTCAGAGGAATCGCTTTAAAAAGAAAAGATTATTTTTTATTTTAAAGCTACAGTAAGATCAACCCATAATTATATCTATCTGTCTATCTATCTATCTATCTATCTATCTATCTGCATATTGTAAAATTTTAAAAATAAAATTAGAAAACCTTTCTTTACTCCTGTCTCAATAAGAGCTCTGTGTGTGTTGGGAAGAGTGTCAATCATTGGGACGCATTTCAGGTATGCTTGAAAAACTAGCGGATCCAAAACCCAAGAGTGAGCACAGCGGCTCCATATCTGCACGGGGAAAGGAGAGAAAAGAAGGAAGGAGGGAGGGAGAGAGGGAGGGAGGGAGGGAGGGAGGGAGGGAGGGAGGGAGGGAGGGAGAGAGAGGGAAGGAGGGAGGAAAAACAGACAGGCATGGTCGATTGCTCTTAGCTGCATTTGTGCAGATGTGAGCAAATTCCATGTTCCCCATGTTGGGGAGCATCTCCATCCCTGCCCCTGAGCTTAGAAACTGCACGAGCAATGTGGGGGAACCACGGAGCTTTCCCACCTCGCACACTAGAAGCATGGTGCCCCAACTATACGGAGTAGCCTAGAGAGCCTTTGAAAGGTGTCGTTTGATGGCTGATGCTCAGGAGAGCAGAAGGAATTTAGGACAGCGTCTTCCCCGGCTCCAGCTCAGCACAAAGTAGCCCACCAGGACATGCTCTCTAAAGTGCGGGCGCAAGCCAAGCTTTTCCCAACCTCTGTTCCCGAGGCTCTCCCTTCTCCCATCCATTGGTCAACCCGCATTTCTGGCTGCCCTCCCACAGCAGGACCCAACCCAACGCGGGGCTGCTTGCAGCATCAATCTCACTTCCTCCCTGGACATGGTCTCCTTGTAAGCACACTCCCTGCCATAGCAACCCTTCCTTCGCTTCTCCCATTCCAGACTACATCCTGGGGTCTCCTCCTAAGGCTGTACTTGCCCTCCCTTGACCGTTGATTTGGTCCGGAACACCCTCATCCTGCCCTCCCTACATGGGTTACATAAAACGTTAACATTTTCCAGTAAATTAAAAAAAAAAAAAAGACATTTGCAAAACACCGGACTGTCTTAGAGAGCCCAAATCCACCTGAAAATAACATTCATCCTGGGCAGGCCATCTCTTAGATTATTTAAACCTCTTTCCACGCAAAACTTCCCAAGGGACTAGGGTACTTCCGGTGCTCACACTGTGATTAGAACCATGCGATTTAAATCTCAACCTGGATATCATACAGATTTTGAAGTTACATAGAGAGGCTAATTTTTCAGCTCATGGTAATCCCCTAACGTTATGATAATTCAACATCTAAGTCTATGGATTTGATAGCCAAGCTTGTAAAGGATTGAAGAGACCTAAGCTATTTCTTACTGAGGATTTACTCTGTTCTAGGCAGTATGCTAAGCACTGTCTGTGCGTTCTCTCACCGCATTTTCTTCACAAGCTTCCGTGGAAGCTTCGTCCCACCCTAGTGAACGATTTGCCCAAGTTCACACGGCTAGTAGAACCACACACCTAAAACAGTACTTTTAATCATTCTGCTAACCATGAAAATAGGTAGCGTGGATTTCTTAAAGGGGCTGACTTTAGGTTGGGGAAAAAGCTTGGCTTGTACCCACATCTTAGAGTAGAAATGTGGACTTTGAAGCAAATTATTCATAATGAGAGCCTTGGAGCAGCATCTTGGGAGAAGATCCCACTGCAGGTTAAGAGGTATTTGGTTCTGGTGAGGAGGCTCAGTGGTCTCACGTAGAGGATGGTCAATGCTATTCCTACGCTGGAGGGGAATAAATGGATATTTGTTGGAATAGGAAAGATGTAGGTGAAAGGGTATAAACTATGTTCCCCTAGTAGAGAGTTGTGAGACGCAGGAATGCATCTTGAAAGTGACAGAATCTGTTTCACTGCAGTCCTTTGAAACACGGGATAGATTTTCCTTTGAGCAGAAGTGAAGATGCAAAGGAACAGCCCAGGTGTCCTCTGCACAGGATTCTGTAGTCATCATACAATTCCAAATAGTATCCTGACCCTACATTCTTTTAGTGACAGGTCATTTGAGATACATCATGTAGCCACATGTGTGCAGACCCCAGTAAGAGGAGCCTGGGAGTCAAAACTGGATGAGATTCCATTATTTCTGAACCTTACAAAGACAGTTCAGACAAGAAATGAGTCATTGCAGAAGGATGGGCATGAGTCAAGTAAGAGGATCTTACCCTGATTTAATATTTGCTAATTAAATACAATTTGACCGGTCTCTTTCCTCTTCTGGAGGTTCAAGATTCAATCCTATAAAGCTTCTAAAAGGAGGGGGAAGAAATCTCCCCTTTTCATTGATCCCATAGGGGAGGCACTTTTTTAAATCATTGACCAGCCCTTAACTTTATAGCTCTATTCTGAAAGCTTAAGAAATTTTAAAAAGCTGCTCTTTGAAACAATAAATGTTTACTTTTTAAAGCAGTTAATAATTTAAAAAATTAGGAATTCAAGGTCTATTCAACTAACATCTGTGGAAGGTATTAGTCCAGCCACACTAAGGAATCTACTTTGTTAACATCATAGGTTTGGGTACTTGGGAGGGAGATGGCGTTTGAGATTAAGTCAGAGATAACTCAGTCTGTGGAAAGTCAGAATTTTAATAAAACTTGCAACCCTGATCCTTAGAACTGTTTTCTTGTGATTTCGTAAGGCTCCGATAGCTTACCCTAAAGAACAAAATAAACTGATGAACAACAACAACAAAGATGGATCATTATTTTGACACTAATAAATATGGGAAGGCCAGGGAAAGTCTAGTGGGCTGGAAGTCACGTCAGGTCTAGCTTTTACATCTAATTTCCTAGAAAAGATAATCATTGTCTTTTTTTTCTTTCAATCACAGGAAGCATCATTCCCTGTGTCTCTGAGTGCGCTAGTCTGTTCTTTTAAAAAAGAAGCAACAACAGTTTCCTCATACCCTAATGCACTTCAATTTTAAGAAAAATAGACATGAGTTACGGATTTCAGCAAAATCCATATTTAATCCAGATTGCAAATTCCTCAGTGGTTTCAGGGAGTTTGTTTTTATTTTGGTACTTAGCTCTGCAATCCCTCCCTTGGACTCTCGCAGGAGGTTCCGATTTGCGTGTACCTCTTCAATTGTTTTCTTTATTAATGTAAGCTTGTAATTTGAGGTTTGAGACTGATTATCCAGCTTTTTACACAGCAGTACATTCCCCCCCCCCACCACCATCCCTCCCTCCCGTTTAACACATTGCAGAGAACTGAGTGTCAGGCTTCGTCTCATATGTTCCACAATTCTGTGTTCTGGTTTGAAGCCGGCATAATTCGGATGCCGCTATCATTCGAGACAAAGAGGGATCTCTCCAAGTTTCATAAAACAAATGCTTGTAATTTATAGGAATTAGAAATGCAAATATTGGAGTGCTTTAGCATCGCACATGGTCACATTTTTTTTTTTTAAATTCTGAGGTGTGGAGAATTAAACTGACCTCCCTGCACATTGCAGGTGGCATTCTAGATTGCCCAAGGATGAAAGGAGAATGAGTCCCTCCGAAGGAGGATGGAGAGGGAGAAAACAGCCATCGCGCTGTCACGTTGCCTGTTTCCCGTTTGGAGAGATGAACACAGCGCTCACACGGCCACGCACGCTTGTGCGTCTGTCCATTTGATACTGAAAAATAAGGCAGCATTTAGGCGGCTGGAAGCATCATTGTCAGCTGTTGAAGTCTCCACTGTTGATGCCAATTGTGTTTTCCCACATGGCTTCAAAATCTGCTTCAATCAAAATGTCAAACACTCATGGTTTCTAAAGTTGTGGGGGGCATTTGAGGTGACGTACATAGTCGGGGACCACATCTTAATGATCTCATATCCCCCACAATGCCTAGCACAGGGTTTTGCTCAGTAATTATGGGGTTAACAATGGAATAAATGAATGCATCTAGTTCCACTGCTATCCCAAAGCAGACACCCCTGCTCTGCATCCCTGACTGTCTCACTACCTTCGTTGATGGGTGCTTACCTCTAATGGTTCCAAAGTTCCCCCGGAGGTTGAGCCAAAGCTTGTCCCGCTGTAACCTCCACCTGTTCATCCTGGTCTGCACTTGGGCGAGTTGTCTATTCCTTTTACTACAGGATATTCCTTCTAATACTTTAAGGCAGTTATCATATCCTCCCTTAGCTATCTCCAGAATGTTCCTCCATTCCTCCTGCCATTACTTACAAGGGAGGGAGTGTGATAAAGAGGAAATTGCTAGGAGAGTGCTCAGGAAACTTACATTTCTGTCCCATCTGGGTTATGTATGAGTGATGTGACATTTGGTGAGTCACTTAATCTCTCTGGGAATTTATAGATTCATTATAAACATCCTATTAATATTTATCTGCTTACGTGATAGCATTGCTTAAGGGATCAAGCCTTCTGAAACTGATAAGATGTTATGGAGACATAAGATATTATTATTATTAAGAGGTAGTTTTCAGGCACTTCAGCTATCTGTATCCGTCCTGTGGCCATACCTATTGCTTGTCATTTTGTTCCTGAAGATGTAGTGACCAGAATTGAATTCACTGTTCCATCCATGACTGGCCTTGACCAAAGTTCAACAGAGGTTGAGAGGAGGAGAGAGGAAAAAGTGAACTCAATGTTATTAAAACTTACCATGTGCCAGGTCCTTCATTCTTTATTTCTTTTCATCTTCATAAGAACTCTTTCAGGCATGTATTATATAGGTAAATAAAGAAATCCTTGAACATTTAAAGTAATTTGCTCACATCACCTAGATCAACTTGACTCGTGTTCCTTCTAGTTTGTCACGTTGCCCATAATTCCATTGTTCCCATAACTGGGACACTCTACTTCTGTGATTGGAGCATTAGATAGTGACACTTATTCTTTATTTTTTTGCCCTTGCCTGGAGCATAATAGTAACTCACGTTAAGGGTGCATTAGGCTAAGGGCCTTAGCTTCTCATTTTTATTTTGTTCCACATCTATTTCTATTCACCCTGTACTCAGAGAACAGGTTTGGAGGAACCTAAGTTCAGGCTCTTTCGAAGATCCATTCTGAGCTTGACGTGATTTCACCTTATTCACAACCTCTTTCTGTTTCATAATTTATTCTACATTTTTATTGGGGATCAATATCGAGATTACCAATTTTTAGTTTTTCTATTTCTTGTTATCCTTCCTTTTGAAAATAGAGACATTTGTTCGCCCATCTTCTCATTCTTCTCTTCTTATTCTCTCTTCTTTGCTCTGTTTTCCCTTCCTTCTTAAGTGAGTAATACATGTAAATCCCTCAGAAACGTGTCACATGCAAAATGTAAAAATGTTACTATTATTATTCACTTAAGTCACGATTAAGCATTCCCTATGTACTAAGGGCTGTGCAGGTGCTGGGTATATGTTGGTGAAGGCCAGTGTAGGGGAAGATAAATCCTTAGGGTAGTCAAGGAACACTCTTTGAAGACGTGACACTTAAGCCATGACCCGAAGAATGAGAAATCATACAACATAAGAAATTTCCTGGCAGTGGGATCCTGAGACCACACCTGCCATTTCTCCTAGAACCTGAGATGCAACTTTAAATTCACAAAAAATAGCTAAACACACATTTAGTAGTTCCTCACTCCACTTGGTCTTGGTTGATGTGTTCAATCGTTTCAAACGTGAGACCATTCTCCCTTTTGGAAAAACTAGAAGCTTTTTTGATTAGTAATGAGTTTCATTTTTTTCATTGCTCAGAAGTAAGCCGATCCCTTCTTCCTATGTTCATTGTCTCTCTCTCTCTCTAAATGTGGCCTAATAAGCCATTTCTGTCATCAGCCTTCTGTAGTAGGCTGAATAATGACTCTCAAAAATGTTGGGTCCTGATCCCGGGAATTAGTAAATGCTACTTTATATGGAAAAAAGAACTTTACAAATGTGATTAAGGATCTTGAGATAAGGAAATTATGCTGGTGAGCCCTAACTATAATCACACATGTCCTTCTAAGGGAGATGCTGAGAGATTTGACAGATGGAAGATGGAGAGGCAATGTGACCCAGCAGACATGGGAGTGATGCGGCCATGTGACAGTGAATGGTGGCAGTCACAGGAACCTGCAAGAGGCGAGGAACCTCCCCTTGAGTCTCCAGAGGGAGCCCAGTAGCTGCTGACACCTCAATTTCAGCCCAGTGATACCAACTTTTGGACTGCTGGCCTCCAGAACTGTGAGAGAATCAATTTCTGTTGTTGAAAGCCACCAAGTTGGTGGCAATTTGTTATAGCAGCCAAAGGAACTAATACACTCCATATATATATATATATGTCTATATATATATATATATATTGGTTAATCCTGCATGAGGATATTTTTTCCATTGCTTTTCAGAGAAAGAGAGAGAGAGGAAGGAAGGGGGGAAGGAGAGAGAGAGAGAGATAGAGAGAGAGAGAGACATCAATGTAAGAAAGACACATCGATTGGTTGTCTTCATACTCATCCGGACCAGAGATGGAGAACCAACCACAACCCAGGTATCAAGACCCTTTGGTGTGCAGGCCTACGCTCTTACCACAGAGCAACATCAGCCAGGGCCACTCATATTTTTATATGTCCCTAAAACTCCAACCTCCTTGGGTGGTGTGTTCTTCCTTCTTTTTTTTTTTTTTTTCCTCTTAGATGCATATTATTTATGTTTTAATAAAACACATTCCAGGTATTTTCTTTTAACATCTGAGCTCACCAAACTGCTATCCTTGCTTCACACTGGTTTCTTTAAAAGTCATTGTTTAGAAGTCAGAAAAATAAAATATTGTTTGGGCAGATAATATAATGGTTTTCCAAAGTCTTTCTTCTTGGTTTTTCAAATGTTGGTGGCACAAGAATGTTTACCAGTTATTTTTTTAAAATTTCTTTATTGATTAAGGTATCACATATTTGTCCTCATCCCCCCATTCCCATCCCACACCCCTCCCCACACATGCCCCCACCCCCCTGTTGTCCTTAACCGCTGGTTAGGCTCATATGCTTGCACACAAGTCCTTTGGTTGATCTCTCCCCTTTACCCCCACCCTGCCCTCCCCTCCCTCAATAGGAGAACTTTTGTTCAGTAAGTTCATAATTTTGCACCGGAAGTTCTATTGATGCCAAGAGATCCAATGAGCTAATACCTGGTGGGGGATCCTGGGAGGGAGATGGGTCAAACATGGACCCACAGAGAGCTCAGCTCCTGTCCTCCAACATCCTGTGAGGTCCCGTGGGAACTGCTGCCTTTTTAGAGGGACAGACAATGTAATGCCTCTTGAAATACCCTATTAGGCGAGTCCCAATGTAACAGCGGCAGAGAATTCATGTTTACTTATATCCCTGTTCCTGCTCCTTTTTATTTGAAAAGGGTATTTGTTATCACTGGCTGTCTAATGTTCAAAAGAATCAAATCTGAGAGAAGTTACTGCATTGCAGAAGTGCCTTGAGCAGCCCATCTCTAATGTATGTGTTTGCTCTGTGGACAAGGTATCACACATTGAAACCATGTAGAAAGGTGCAGATAGAGAGAAATAACGTATTGCCATCAGTTTACTCCATTCTGCCCTTGGAGCATTAGGGCTACTGGCCACATCTGGATCTGTGACGGGGGGTTTGGGTGGGGAAGGAGAGGAAAGCAGCTGGAACGGGCGGTGAGTGGCGAGGAGGTAGCGATGAAGAAGGAGGCACGGAGGAAAGCGGAAGAAGGTTTGACCCAGATTCCCAGCTGCCCAGTCTTTGACTATCAGAATCCAATTAAGTGCTGTCGGAGGGAGGGGCAGACAAGAGAACTGTTAGAAGCGTGACGTTCAGGAGTCCACATTTCCGATTCTATTCCTTTTTGGAGCAGGGACCCCAAGGCCTGCTCAGTGCCTACGTCCCACTTTCGGATTCGCCTGCCCTTTTCTTCAAACAGGGAACGACTTCCTTCCTTAGTGAGATGAAGCTAATTTATTCTGCCACATGCCTCAGAGATACTTAACCTTGTTATCCGATAGCCGTGTGTTTTCACACTCAGGTAGGAGGAGCTGCCCAGACCCTTTTCCCTGGGAAAGCGATGGGTTGTTTGAATGGAAAGGATCTGGGACTGTTGGGAGTGGCAGATTTGGGTTGTTTTGTTTTGCTGTGTTTTTTTTTTTAATTATGTTTTTATTGATTTCAGAAAGGAAGGGAGAGGGAGAGAGAGATAGAAACATCAATGATGAGAGAGAATCATGGATTGGCTGCCTCCTGCATGCCCCCCATTGGGGATCGAGCCCACAACCCGGGCATGTGCCCTGACCAGGAATCCAACCGTGACCTCCTGGTTCAGAGGTCAACACTCAACCACTGAGCCACACCGGCCGGGAGGGAGTGGCAGATTTGGAAGTGACGAAGGGGTTGCTCAGACTCCCCTCCAAGCGATCAGGACACAGGAGAGGTGCCATTGCCTGGCTTACTCTTCTAATGATGGGAAAGAATCCTTCCCGATTCCTGATGAGCTAACCCTCACTTACTCACAGAGAGTAGTGGAGTAATGTGAGGGTATTTTGTTTGTCTATTTCTCTTATGTTCTCGAGGATCATCATCCCTATCATTGCATTTTGATGTCTTCTCTGAAGTGCCCATCACTGTCCAGCTCTTCTGCTCCATGTTGCTCCTGGGCCTTTATTAAGCACCCACTGAGCGGAGGGCAGGGTCTGGAGGCCCGTGAAGAGCTCAGCACAGGAGCCTGGGTCCTAGGAGGGGACCCAATACCCCAAACCTGCACATGACAAGGACATACCGCCGCACGTACCTGATGACAGAGAGTTAGATCTCGGCTCTGAAAACCTGCATCAGGACCCTCGCGGGAGCAGCAGGTGGGAGAAGAGGTAACCACAGAGCAGGGCCAGGACTGGGGCAAAGCGAGTGAGGCATTTGCCTCTGGTGCAAAGTTTAAGAAGTGCCAGACACTTGGGAATCAAGATAAAGAATATTTTAACGCAGTATTTTTTTTAATGTTATTCTTTTTTTTTTCTTAATACATTTTATTGATTTTTACAGAGAGAAGGGAGAGGGAGAGAGAGTTAGAAACATCGATGAGAGAGAAACATCGATCAGCTGCCTCCTGCACACTCCCCACTGGGTATGTGCCCGCAACCAAGGTACATGCCCTTGACTGGAATCGAACCTGGGACCCTTGAGTCCACAGGCCAACGCTCTATCCATTGAGCCAAACCAGTTAAGGCTTAACGCAGTATTTTTAACAATCACAATACCAACATGTTCGTGACAAACAAAATGGCAAAATGTTAAAGAAACACAGGATTGGTATTACTGAGTTTTCCTTTTTGCTCAGGCTTTGATACAGCTTCACTGGGAGAGGAGACGGGGCAGCATGAGTGACGGGTACAAAGATACTGAGGAAGGAGTGAAAGCCTCACATTATGCTGTTAAGCAGTTAAGCTTGGGTGGGCAGGTCTACACAAGGGGATAGCAAAAGGTGGAGGGTGAAATGGGAAACAGATATGAGCGTCATCAGAGGGTGGGACGAAGAATTACAGTGAGGCCTGGTGGGCAGGGCTCAGAGATTGAGCGTCGACCTATGAACCAGGAGGTGACGGTTGGATTCCCGGTCAGGGCACATGTCCCGGTTTCGGGCTCGATCCCCATTGTGGGGCGTGCCGGAGGCAGCTGATCAAGGATTCTCTCTCATCAGTGATATTTCTCTCTCTCTCCCTCTCCCTTCCTCTCTGAAATCAATAAAAATAAAATAAAATAAAGAGTCACCGTGAGAACTAACAGGCAAGATTCATCATAGTGAATTATCAAAACTGTGGCTAGTGTCCCATAGAATGATGCTGTATCTGTAGTGTACAGGATGGATGGTGAAGGGCAGAAACTGATTTGGGGGACCAGTTAGGAGAGAAATAGGATGCACAGATGTCTGCTAAGGGGTAGTTGTGGCAATCAAAAAGAAACGCTTCTGAAAGATGTTGTAGTTAAAGAGAACTGGCAGAACCCAATCATTTGGATGTGGGGAGAAAGGAGAAAGAAGAAGCAGAAAAGATGAGCCATCTGCCAGGCCTCTGGGTGGATCTTAGCCTGAGCTGCCCGTGCGGATATCTTGGCAGCAACTGGCATGAAGAGCCGGGAGTGACACTAAAGGGCAATGTTAGAGAGACAGACTTGGGGGTTGGGTGTTTATGGGAGATTTGACCCCAGTTGAAGCAAAATACTCAAGAGTAGGGGTTCAGAAATAGTGAACGGGAGGTCAAGGCATTGATTTCCGTGTTTCTCAACAGGGTAGTGCTGTTTGCATTTTGGCGTCACAAGTCCTTGTCCTTTGGAGCTGTGCTGTGTATCCCCTCCCTGTACCTTCCTCCCAGTAAATGCCAGGATCCCTTCACAACCCCGGGGACCCCCCACACACAGGCAGATTCTCCCCAGGACCATTAAGAATCCCTCTGGGGCCGAAACCGGTTTGGCTCAGTGGATAGAGCGTCGGCCTGCGGACTCAAGGGTCCCAGGTTCGATTCCGGTCAAGGGCATGTACCTTGGTTGCGGGCACATCCCCAGTAGGGGGTGTGCAAGAGGCAGCTGATGGATATTTCTCTCTCATCGATGTTTCTAACTCTCTATCCCTCTCTCTTCCTCTCTGTAAAAAATCAATAAAATATAAGAAAAGAAAAAAAAAAAGAAAAAGAAGAATCCCTCTGGGGAAGGAGAAAATCTGGATTCATGGGGAGAGTTGTCCAAGAGCTGCCAAGAGATGGTCATGTACAGAAAATCCAGAGACAAAGAGGTTCCCAAGGAAGGACAGTCGCTGGTGTCAGACGTTCACAGAATGATCGATGAATAAGGGCACCTTGAAAAACAAAAGACAACTGGGGAGGTGCTCCTCATGACACCCTCCGTTATTCCCAAACAGCGCGGTGTTGTCTTACATGGTAAGTGATTGGACAGCTGGATTTCTTCAGGAGGATCCCATGTTTATGCCTCATTGCTGTTACACAATCGCAGAATCTAGCTATTTCAAATGCCATGTACCTAATGTATGTATTATTGGTATATATGTATACGTCGTCCATGTCGGATGGATGATTCATAGGAAGGAGTTGGTTTTTTTATCATCAAAAGTGTTATCTCATTGTTGTGATCTGTCCATTAATGCCATCTGTGCAGCTATTCGTGGGACGACAATATGCAAATATCAGGAAGCTTAGCTAAAATTTTCCTTTTCCTTTTTTTTTCTAAATGTAAAGAGTATTTTTGTGGGTGTGCCTGTGGAAACAAAAGGGCAACCCCGCCATTTAAAAATGAACTTGCCCAGCGGCACCTGGTGATTTTTATAATTAAATGCCGTCAGGGAGGTAGTTGTGGTCTCTTCTTATGAAGGCAAACACCTGCAAACATGTTGAGCTCTGACCTGCATTTCTCTGTGTCTACAGTTTATCCTTGAAGTCCCACACAGGTTTTGTTATGGTTTTCATCTTTTGGAACATTCTTTCTTGGAAGTAAAACAGAGAAGGTAATTTTTCCTTATTATTTTTTAATTCTGTTTTGGTCTACTCTTGCCATTGGACGCTTAGTTTGGCATATGGTCTTTGGAATGATCTCAGTTGTCCATTTCCACGGAGCTCTGTTGGTTGTGCTGAATCAAATCAGATTAAGTTTTGTGAATTTCTACTTAGCATTCGGGTCTTCTCTCAATTACTGTTTTTGGAGTGCTTTATTACTCCTTCCGTTCTAACCACCGTGTTCTCCCCAGATTGGAGAAGGATCTGTGGGGTAATATTTCTAAAATAAAGTACTACCTTTAAAGGTTCTTAATTGCTCTTTCCAAATCTCATATTGTCAACAGAGGTCTTTTTTCCTTCTCATCGTGTTCAAAATTATCTGCCCTTTTATGAATGCCTTGAGACCAGCACACAAGGCTAACGGCGAGGGACCAGATGCCTCATTCAACTCCAAATAGAAGGAAATCTGTTGTCTCAAATAATCCCTAAATTCAGACACTTTCCGACAGCTATTATCAAGAGACCACATTCTAAGAGCAGATGTGTTATTAAGGCTGAGAAATGTGATGAGGACTTCGTGATCTGACAAACGATTTCAATCTATGTAACATTCCAACATTTATTTCGTCTTTTAATAAATGAGAGATTAAAAGATCCATCTTGGGGAGACAAATTGTGGAAAGTAGCTGGGAGCTGGAGTTGTAACTGATACTTCATACCAAACCGCCCCCCCCCCCGCCAAATTATGAAAATCTGTTCGTTTGACAAAAGCAATGATGATGTATTTTCATCTCCATGTTCAATCCTACAGCTCCTTGCTGCAGATAGGAAAGACAGGTCCTGCCTCGCAGTGAGGAATGAAAGACAAACACAGCCAGTCTTTGGTTGCCCCACCTACACTCCATCATTTCTTTACACCAGTAGGGTTACCTTGATGTGATCCCTCTATTTAGAGTCTGTGAGGCAGTTCTGCTGAAGGCTAATACTCTTCTAAACTTTTTTTTTTTTTTTTTTTTTTTAAGGTGCAAGAGAGTCTTCAGATTGTAGACTCTTCTGAGTTCCAGGGAATGGTTTCCCCAGCCCTGATCAGAGTCATAACAGTGTACATTCCTCAGCAGGTTCAAGGTGCTCATTACCCGGGTTGGACTTTGATCTCCCGAAAATACCTGTGGTGCCAGGAGAGCTTGAGATAATCCTGTCATTGTCAAGTGTAATAAAGCTGAGATCCAGGTGAGCATCGATTACTGTAAACAACCCGAAAAGCAACTGAGGCGCCCAAATGCTCTTCAGCAGAGCCGTCGCCAACTGGACCCATATGGACATGTGCTTTACAGAAGGTGGGCCATACAGTGGTCTTGACCGGTTTTCTTTCATTATCTGAATCTGCTTACTCTCCGGGCTCCCCATTTGAGGATGCTTCCCCGGTTTGAAATTTGGAAGCAGAAGTAAATCATCTAATATTCTCCTTACGATGGGTACTATTTTTATCTCAGACCTTCAGGATCAGAATTTGACAACCAGATTTGAAAAACAAATGATACTTACATTGTAATTTAAAAACATGTTAAGTTGTCAAAATCCTAAATATGCAAATGTAGCAAACAGCAAGAATAGAGCCCCCCAGCTGGGTCAAGGGGCAACTCTTCTCTTTATTTATTTATTTTTAAAATATGTTTATATTGATTGCAGAAAAAAAGGGAGAGGAAAAGAGAGAAATAGACACATCAATGATGAGAGAGAATCATTGATCAGCTGCCTCCTGCTCGCCCCACACTGGGGATCAAGCCCGTAACCCAGGCATGTGCCCTGACCAGGAATCGAACCGTGACCTCCTGGTTCATAGGTCAATGCTCAACCACTGAGCCACACCAGCCGGGCAACTCTTCTCTTTCTTAGCAGCCTATGTGTGCACTCAGCTGAGCTCTCGCCAAAACATTTCTGATTTCTACTCTGAGCAAATTTAAGCTTTATGAATATCACCATCCAAAAGTTATTTGCTTATTCACTCACGGAACATTTATTTAGCTCCTTCCACGCACAACATGAAACAATAGTGTTTGAAAAGCCTTTGGAAAATAGACCTTTAAAGAAACTTGTTTCCGACCACAAAATGGTATCCTTGTGACTCAGTTGCAGTAAATTCTTTGTGAATAAAAGACTTGTACAAGGAGTTGAAAGAGCACTAACACTTGTGGAAACTTTGCCATGTGTGCGCTTTGTGATTTAGGACATGTTTCTAAGACCTTCCAGCCCCAAATCCCTAATCTCTCTAAACTCTGGTGACTAAGTTAAGTCCCTACAGTATGTAGGCACCTGTTGGGCACTTTTGAGAGTACAAAGATAAATCTGACACGGATTCTGACCTTGCATAATTTCCAGGAGTTATGAGAGCAGACACACACATAATTATGGCACAGAAAGAATGCATGCCGTTGGTAAGAGAGGCACAGGACGTGACGTAAGCTCAAGAAAGCAGTGACTATTTGCATCAGGGGAAGGAAAATACATTTGCTTTGGGTCTTCAGGAACAGGCAGAATCTTACCCCAGATGGAGGCAGCACGAGAGAAAGCACACAGAGGTGGGATGAAGCACAGGTATTAGGTTCAAGTTCAAAGAAAGCGTTTGTTTTGTTGTTACTTGCTCCCTTGATTGT
This sequence comes from Eptesicus fuscus, assembly GCF_027574615.1. Classification (NCBI taxonomy): domain Eukaryota; kingdom Metazoa; phylum Chordata; class Mammalia; order Chiroptera; family Vespertilionidae; genus Eptesicus; species Eptesicus fuscus. The sequence continues at coordinate 13,599,475 of NC_072496.1, forward strand.
TTATGTTTTGGTGTGAAATACTCTTGATGTCATTTCGAGGCTCAGGGGAATTTGTCCAAGAAAAGATGTTGAAGATGTGTTGGGGGAGGGCGGGGAAAACAAGGGCAGAGTGTCCTGGACCAGGTGAGGGGCATGGGCCAAGGGGAGGGATCGATGTTGTGGAGAAAGAAGGTGAGGCCAAGCCAAGAACAAGCATATGCAGAGGTTCAGGCGGAGCTCGGGGAGCTGGAGAGGCCACTCTCAAGGGCACTTGTGTTCCATGACAGGTTTGGCATCTGTTGGGTCAAAGGAGCCAGAGGGTGGAGAACGAGAAGATGGGTGAAGATTTGGAAGCTCTGATGAAATGGAGAAAGGGGCCAATGATGGTTAATGTAGAAGAATGGCTGAGCAGAGGAGCCAACAGGATGGTGGTTTCTTCTAAAAAAAAAAATAATCGGTGTGGCTCAGTGGTTGAACATCGACCTATGGACCGGGAGGTCATGGTTCAATTCCCGATCAGGCCATAGGCCTGGGTTGCGGGCTCGATCCCCAATGTGGGGCGTGCAGGAGGCAGCCGATCCATGATTCTCTCTCATCATTGATGTTTCTCTCGCTCTCCCTCTGCCTTCCTCTCTGAAATCAATACAAATATATTTTAAAAATAAATAAGTAAATAAAAATCTGAGGAGGGGAAGATCTAGGGAAAGGAGACACAAAGGTATTGTCAGTTGATACTGAATGCCTGTGTGTAGAGTTGAGCAGCCCTTTGCTAACCCTCATCCAATCCTACTTGGTTCCTCGTCTCTGGTGCTGTGAGAGCCTTGGCCTGGGCTCATGCTTTTGCTCAGGACCTTCTGGCTGAGATGTGAGGCCAGGCCAGGAGGGCTACGGACACATGGGTGACGTAACAGACAAAAGTAGCACGTGACACTGGTCCTCTGCATACCCAAAGGCAATCCCAACTTAAACCCCTGCAAAAGGTTTTAGGGGTTCAAACGTAAATAGTCTTTCTAACTAAGAAAAACCCCCGAACATATCAAGAGTGTCAGCGAAGGCCATAATATGTTCAGAATTTGGCTCTGAGTTTGTTTTTTTAATATATTTTTATTGATTTCAGAGCGGAAGGGAGAGAGTGAGAGAGATAGAAACATCAATGATGAGAGAGAGAATAATTGATCAGCTGCCTCCTGCACACCCTACACTGGAGATGGAGCCTGCATGTGCCCTGACGGGGAATCGAACCATGACTTCCTGGTTCATAGGTCGATGCTCAACCACTGAGCCACGCCGGCCAGGCATACTGAGTTTATTTTAAAACATATCTTGAAAACCCTGGGCTCCAACTTTTCCCATAGACTTACACACGATGAGAATCTGTCTCTTTATATTTAGCTGCAGGCCACCTAACAAGTTCTTAGGCAAAACACATTATTTTGCTGGTACAAGAAGAATAAATACTGTATTTGGAAAGTTCCAGTGTTCTTCTTTAAAATACTGCTGTTTCCATAGCAATAACATAATGTACTAAAGAGTAGAATAGAGTTTCTTTAGAAGCCACGTGGACAGATGCATGCGTCCATGAAGGCCTTTGAAGTATCTCACCTGCTTGTGGTCCAAAAGTGGAACAATCACATTGAATCAATCATCATCTCATGAAATGGAACTTGGCCAGTATTCTACCGCCGGGTCAAAGGTCAGCCTTCTGCTTTAGGTCATACATACACTACTTTGTTGGGCTCTGTGCTCTCAGGGGTGATGAATAGATTTATATTCATTTGCAAGAACAGAACATCAAAGAATCACATAACGTAAGGAATAAGAGGGAAGAAAGGCGAGAGGGAGAGGGGTAGGGGCATTGTAACCAGCATAGTCATTGCCGGATTGTTCCACCAGGGATTCCAGAATGAGCCTCATTGTATGAAAAGTAGCAATGTAGCCCTAGCCGGTTTGGCTCAGTGGATAGAGCGTCGGCCTGCGGACTGAAAGGTCCCAGGTTCGATTCCTGGTCAAGGGCATGTACCTTGGTTGCGGGCACATCCCCAGTAGGGGGTGTGCAGGAGGCAGCTGGTCGATGTTTCTCTCTCATCGATGTTTCTAGCTCTCTATCCCTCTTCCTTCCTCTCTGTAAAATATCAATAAAATATATATATATATATTAAAGTAGCAATGTAGCCCTAGCCGGTTTGGCAGTGGATAGAGCATCGGCCTTCGGACTGAAAGGTCCTGGGTTCGATTCCTGTCAAGGACACATGCCTGGATTGCAGACTGGATCCCCAGTAGGGAGCGTGGAGGAGGCAACCAATCAAGGATTCTCTCTCACCGTTGATGTTTCTATCTCTCTCTCTCTCTCTCTCTCCCTTCCACTCTGAAATCAATAAAAATGTATATTTTTTAAAAGTAGCCATTGGAGAGTGTACAATTAAAGGGTTACAAATAAATATGCGGATTGAGGGAATGAGTCCCGTGTGAGTGCTCTTTGGAAAGATGGAGTGAACCTGTTAGGTTGGGCCTGTTGCCTTTAAAACTCATCCTAGGTTGCCAGACGCTCTCTGAAGACCTACCTCCTCTTGGTTCTGGCTGGAGTTGGTGCCTTTGTCTCCCTGTAATCCTCCAAATTCATTTATTTTGCCCTGATGAGCCCCACCCTGCTCTGTACACCCCCCCCCTCCCCACTGGGACTCCCAAAGCTGGGGGAGCGGAGGGGTGGCAGCAATGTCACAGGAAAGGCCGCCTCTCTGGGTCACTGGTGGCTGCGTGGCATCTGGCAGAGGGGACGCAGGTCACCGATGTCCCCATGCCGGGTCATCCCTATTCAGAGAGAGAACAGTGAAAGGAGCAGCGGGCCCCACCCCCGCCCCCAGGCCACGCATTTCTGTTCCCTACACAAGGCAGCATTGTGCACGCCGGGAGCCAGACCTTGAACTCCTTCACGTCTTCAGAAGCCCGTGTCTCTCTGCCGTGGGCCAGCAGCCGCCTCCGGACTCTCCCAGACTTTGAAGGGTCTGGCTAACTGTCCACACGCTCCTGGTCGCCGGCGGGTCTCCAGCCGCCGTGGGAACAGAAGGAGCTCCCGGGCCAGATGTGCGGTCAGCGAGTCAGAAGGCCGCCCAGGGTGGCCACCCCTGCTTCAGCCTCAGACAAGCTGGCCGGCCACGCCAGATGCCTCCGCAGACCCTGTCATAAATCAGGGAGCCGCGAGGTCACGGGGCGAGCGCTGAAATGCAAGCACATCTTTTCAAGTAAAGCATTTCAAAGTTTTGCTGTTGCCCCCAGCAGGGCCAGAAGTCTCAAGGGGGGCGGGGGGGGGGGAGGGAGACGGGAGAGGGGAGCAGGAATCTAACTCTATCAAGAAGGTGAATTTTTGGTTGCCAACCAACCACCCAATTCTTTTAACCACTGTGATTCTATCCAGATGTTCTTTCTTAAATGCAAAGCCCTCATTTTCTTGCCAAGAAATGGAATGATTGATCAAACCTTCTTTAAATCATTTCATCTTCTCCATTTCCATCTGAAGGAGCAGCCATGGCATTAATATTAATATTCTCATTGTCTCCCCCGAGAGAGACATGCCCCCGTAACCCCCTCCCAATTACTGCCGACACCACAGGGTAGGAAGTGAGAGGCGGGAGCTCTACGCGGGGAGCACAGAGCTGCAGATGTTTTCTTAGCAACAGCTGGTGGCAGCCCTTGGCCATTCTTTTTTTCTTTTTTTTTTTTTTTTTTAATGCTGTGCGCTTGTCAAATCACTTCTGAGACTGAATGGCAAAGGTAAGAGAGGCGCAAGGCCCATTCCGGCCCTTTGCACACAGGAAAAGGGGGTTGGTGCTAGAGAGGCCACATCCAGAAGCTGATCAGGGGACTTACCAAAGCGGATCTGCTCTCAGCATTGTGTAGGGTAACGTTCGAGCAATTAGACAAACAGATTGGGTAACTGGAACCACCTGTAGGATCTGAAAACACACACACACACACACACACACACACACACACACACATACACACACACACACAAAGCCCCGTCTGTGTTTCCTTCTCATTCGCCCGGACGCTTTGATAGGAGTGGAAATGTGGGCCGCACATGTCTGCCGTCGAGCCGCCCGGGAACGGCGAGGGTGCCGGTGATGAGGGCGGGGCTGGCAGCGCCGCCTCCGTCTAACCGTGTTGGGAACGGCTCACCATCAAAAGGAAATGCGTGCCATGTGCCCAGCGGAGAAATAAATCTTCCTTTACTCGCGTTGGCCTCGGCTCGGTCTGAGACGCCCACATGGACACTTTCATCTCGTTTCATGCGCGGAGTTCCAGGTGGCACGCTCAGGTGCACTCCGTTCACATGTGGGACGTGTGTGCTTGACAGAAAGTCCCGACGGTTGAACATGTGTCCTGCGCGGGTGCCGCTATTCCAGTTATTTTTTTCCTAACCTGGTCAAAACGGAATGCTTCACAGATATTAAATTGCTGAGCACACGCCATTCTCTCAGCCTGATGCAACCATTCCAATGTGGTAAAATACCAGTTGTGTGTCATGCAAGTAATCTTATGAACTTGCATATGAAAACACGTTATAAGTTTTAGTAGAAAAAGTGCGTGGTTGAGAAATGCATTGCCTTTTTTTTTTTTTTTTTTTTTAAGAGAGGACTGTTTTGGCCTAACCGGTTTGGCTCAATGGATAGAGCGTTGGCCTGCGGACTGAAAGGTCCCAGGTTCGATTCCAGTCAAGGGCATGTATCTTGGTTGAGGGCACATCCCCAGTAGGAGGTGTGCAGGAGGCAGCTGATCGATGTTTCTCTCTCATCGATGTTTCTAACTCTTTATCCCTCCCCCTTCCTCTCTGTAAAATATCAATAAAATATATATATTTTTTAAAGAGAGGACTGTTTTTTTATTGGTTGATTTTAGAGAGAGAAGCATTGATTTGTTGTTCCACTTATTTATGCATTCATGGGTTGATTCTTGTATGTGCCCTGATGGGGAATCAAACCCACAACCTTGGTGTATCAGAACGATGCTCTAACCAACCGATCTATCCGGCCAGGATGGAAATGCATTGCTCACTCAAGTTCATGAGTAATGACTATTGGGAAGAAAATGGTTAGCATAACCCAAAACGTGGATCCAGGATGTGTCTGCCTCTTGGGGAGAGAGACCAGAATAAAGCCAGTGAAAACGCATCGTGACTGCCCTCCCTGTTTCTTTCAGGACATACAGTTCTTCCCTCTGGGTCCAACATTCTTAAAAATAAAATGCTCTAAAGCGTAGGACCACGGCTTGACACTGCGGTGGAATCTCACGAACAGCAGCAATAGCGCCATTTGGACCGTGTGGTCTCTCCCTAGGCTGTGCTTTGTGCCCCCTTTTCACGGTCAGGTCAGAGGCAAGGTCACTGCAAAGGGAGCAGGTGCCCTGCTGGGGGCTGCCCGGTCAGCCTAGAGCAGTGGTCGGCAAGCTCATGAGTCCACAGAGCCAAATATCAACAGTACAACGATTGACATTTCTTTTGAGAGCCCAATTTTTTAAACTTAAACTTCTTCTAACGCCACTCCTTCAACATAGACTCGCCCAGGCCGTGGTATTTTGTGGAAGAGCCACACTCAAGGGGCCAAAGAGCCGCATGTGGCTCTCGAGCCGCAGTTTGCCGACCACTGGCCTAGAGGATAGTTTAGTGGGTGCCGATCTGGAGGCTTCATTTGCTTCTTGTAACTTGAAAACCCGGTTTTTCAGGAGGAGGAAGGCACCGCAGCCTAGATGACTGTGGGGAAGTTATTTTTAGAGACGCTAAGAATTCTCGTCGTGGGCAGGAGAATGGCCCCGAAAGACGCCCAAGCCCTGGTCCCTGAAACTCGGAATAAGTTACCTTGCACGGCAGAGGCGACTTTGCAAGGTAATCAGGTGAAGGGTCCGGAGATGGGAAGGTTGCCCTGGATTATCCAGGTGGCCCAATGCAGTCACAAGAGCCCCTCCCCGTGGGAGAGGGAGGCCGAGGAGTCGGAGGGAGATGGGACTACAGAAGAAGGGTCAGACCGATGCAATATGGGTTTTAGCCCCGCGTTGCTGGCTTTGAAAATGGAGGAAGGGGTCATAAACCAAGGAATGTGACGGCCTCTAGAAATGAAAAAAAGGCAAGGAAATGGACTGCCCACTACAGCGTCCAGGAAGGCATGAAACCCTGTGGACCCCACTATCCTAACCCCAGGAGATCTGGGTCAGACGTCACTTCTCCAGAGCAGTCAGACGACAGCTGTTTTAAAGCGCTGAGTGTTTGGTAACTTGTTATCGCAGCCATGGGAGACTAATACACTTGTGTCACATGCTTCTTTTTGTTTTTGTGTTTTTTTAAATATATTTTTATTGACTGCAGAGAGTACGGAAGAGGGAGAGGGAGATAGAAACCATAATGTTGAGAGAGAATCATCAATCGGCTGCCTCCTGCACGCCCCACACTAGGGATCGAGCCCGCAACCTGGGCGTGTGCCCTGACAGGGAATCGAACCGTGACCTCCTGGTTCAAGGTCAACACTCAACCACTGAGCCTCTGGCCAGGCACGTGCTTCTCTTTGTTTCTGAGGATTCTACTTGGTTAATGACTCTGACTGCCTCCAGGACATTGTATCAGCAAAACTCACCAAGGTCCAGACTCAGACAGAGAAGACAGTGGATATGGCAGGGTGAGGATGTGCCCTGAGTAAGCCTAGCATCTATTTATCATTTCAATCATGTTTCCTGACAGTCCCTCAGAGGAAGCTGTGATTTTTAGTTTTAAGAAATGGTACCCCTTGGGTTGGCATTACTGACATTTGGCTTTATTTAGAATTTCTAGGGAAGATCGACGTGTTTGTCATTTACCAAGTAGTAATACCCAATCTGAACCGAGTGCCTCTGTTTGTGGTTAACATGTTTATCTCACAACGAACGAGATAGAGAACAGCAAAACCAATACCTTTAATGGCATTCAAGGGCCATCTCTTCCATCTGGGGGAGGAGTCTTGATCAAACGGCCCCTTTTTGTTTCATTCTCTTTCATCAGGGAAGCTAGAGGTGGGAGAGACTCACTGATCATAAATTAATGATCCTGTGTTCACGCAGAGGTCCCCGCTAATTAATAAAGAAAAATGAAATGCAAAGCGTGAATATATCTAAATTCCTTTCAGTCTAGGAAGAAGATTAAAAATTCTTTTCCTCAGACTGAGACAAATTGTGTTTATGTTTTACACACACACACACACAGAAGGCTTATAAAATCCTCACCCTAAGTCTTAGATTCAGTGACTCTTTTTAAGCAGATTTTTAAATATATATATGTATTTTTATTGATTTCAGAGAGGAAGGGAGAAGGAGAAAGAGATAGAAATATCAATGATGAGAGAAAATCATGGATCGGCTGCCTCTTGCACACCCCCTACTGGGGATCAAACCCGCAACCCGGGCACGTGCCCTGACTAGGAATCGAACCGTGACCTCCTGGTTCATAGGTTGATACTCAACCACTGAGCCACGATGGCCAGGCTTAAGCAGATCTTTGTCCCAAACAGAGGGCAGGCACATTGGGCAGCATCCAAGCAGACAGAGGAAATTCCCATGAGGCTGTGTCACTAGACAGTTGAATCACCTTTCCTTATTGTAGGAGGTGGCTACACAGGGGCGCAGGAGGGGGGCTACACAGAGACTCACGGAAGGCCCTCTTGAAGGCTGACCACCACCCCACAGATTATCTTCCTTCAAAGACATATGGTAAGGTTGACGTCAACCTACAGAAGTACTTCTTGGAGAACTGGAAAGAGAAGAATTGATATTAATCCTTCTCAAACTCTTCCCAAAACATGGAAGAGGAGGAAACACTTCCAAACTCATTTTACAAAGCCAGAATTACCCTCACACCAAAACCAGACAAGGACAACACAAGAAAAGAAAATTATAGGCCAATATCTCTGATTTTACATGGATGCAGACACCTTCGACAAAAAATTAGCAAACCGTAATTCAACGGTACATTCAAAGGACCATACACCATGATGGAAATTGGTATGTGTTCCTCTTCATTGGAATGTAAACTAGTACAGCCACTGTGTAAAAACAGTATAGAAGTTTCTCCAAAAAAATTTCTTTAAACTACCGTACGATCCAGGAATTTCACTTTGGATATTTACCCGAAGAAAATAAAAACACTAACTTGGAAATATGAATATTCACGCAGAGTCACTGCAGCATTATTTAAAATAGCCAAGACATGGAAATAATCTAAGTGTCATCGATGCATGAATGGAACACCTCTCAGACACAAGAAAGAAGGGAATCTTCTCATTTGCAACAATAGAGATGGACCTTGAGGACATTATGCTAAGTGAAATAAGTCAGACAGAGAAAGGCAAATACGGTGTGATTTCACTTATATGTGGAACCTAAAACACAAAACAAACACAAACTAAACGAAACAAAGAAAAGTAAAACCAAGTTCATAGATATAGAGAACAGACTGGCGATTTCCAGAGAGGAGAGGGCAGTGAAATGGGTGAAGGGGTACAGAAGGTACAAACTCCTAATTTTAAGATGAACAAGCCCTGGGGATATAACGGACAGCGTGGTGAGTACAGTGAAAGATTCTGCATGGCATACTTAAAAGTGCTAAGAGAGTAAACCTTAAAAAGTCTCATCACAAGAAAACAAATTTTTTAACCCTATGTGGTGAGGGATGGTAACGAGGCTTATTGTGGTGGTCATTTGGTAGTGCATTATGCTGTACAATTGAAACTAACATAAGGTTATATGTCAATTATCTATATATATAAAAGCCTAAGTGACCATTACAACCAGATGACCAGCCGGTAGCTATGATGCTCACTGACCACCAGGGGGCAGACACTCAACATAGGAGCTGCCCCCTGGTGGTCAGTGCACTACCACAGCCAACCTCCTGCGGTTCCCACCACCACCACCACTGGCTGGCCCCAATCGGCCCCGATCGCAGGCCAGGCCGAGGGACCCCACCTGTGCATGAATTCGTGCACTGGGCCTCTAGTACTTTGATGAAAAATGATGCTAGGAATATCAACCAACCTCTCTGAGCATTAACTACCTCATTGTAAACAGGAGAACAGTGATTTTACAAGATTACTATGAGGATTAAATGAAGTTGAATGAAATAACCTGTGAAACTAACTAGAACCCATCACAGTGCCTGACTCCAGTAAGTGCTCAATAAAATTTAACTGATCTGCTCAACAAGATCAGCCAGTTTCCTTTATTCTGACTGTATTCAACAAGGAACCTTCTCGTGCGAATTTAATTTCTCAAGAAATCTTTTGGACTGGAAATAACAAGTGCTACTAACATGATGTTAAGTGTTCTCTCATCTTAAGAGTAAACATGTTTCCATATAATTCTTGATTAAAATCAGTTTTTCAATGTGTGTGTGTATGTGTTTGATTATGATGAGTCGTTTTCTAGAGACTTGGCCTCCTGGGGAACTAATATAAAATAATCAATTTTCTTGACCTACAAAACTATGGACCAGCCCTGGGCTTCGGATGACTACATCAAGGCAGATACATCCTAAAGCTCAGACTCAAACCATCAGCTGGTATTCCTCCCTGTCCTTCACTCTCCACCCCAAAGCACTGAAAAATAGATATTAGCATTGCCTATGGGTACTGAGCCCACAAAAGAGGTGGAGAGAGACCTCGTCATGAAATCAGCCTGGACAGTCAGCTTAGGTTCACGCATCCATTCAGCAGAAATGCACCGAGCATCGGTTGAGTACCAGCCTCTGTGCTGGGTCTTAGTAATTAAAGAAGGGAAAACAGGGCCCCTGCCCGGGGAGTTCACACTCGGGGATGTACCTGTACATGTTTGGAGTCTGTCAGGCATCCATCTATTTTACATCATGCATGAACCTGCCCTCCCAAACAGAAATTAGCTCAACGTGGGAGATTGCGTATCTGTATTTGTTTACACGTACATGCGTGCACACCAGCATGTCATGGGAGGTCTTGAGCTTTATAAAAATTGCATCACAGCAGTAAGTTGACTGACATGGTTGCTGAGAGGTAGGCTTAGAACATGACACATCGGAAGAGCTACCTGGTTGTCTGATCTGGAAGATGTGCATATTTTATTCATTCGCTCACTCATTCATTCACTTGTTTAACAGTTATTTATTGAGAGCCTGCTGTGTGATTACCCTGGGTTCCAAGACTAAGTGGGCTCCACTGATTCAAATCCTCCCCATCAACCGAATCACTGCTTCAATCTCACTCTCTCCATAATGTAGACCAGACCCTGGTGTGAGATTCCTCGGAATTTCTGTACTAAGGTCTATGTCACCTTTGGATGATTACATAAAACAGAATTGAAGTTTAAGATACATACAAAAAGTACGCATAACTTTACATTATTACAGCGGAATGTGCTCATGTACCCATCCCTCAGATTTACTAGTAAAACAACAACTAGAATGTTCCCAGCACCCGCACCCCCTAAGAATCACTACCTCCTACCCTCCAACCAAGGCTGATGACTGTCCTGACTCCTAACAGCATAGTTTAGCTTTGACTGTTTTGTACTTTATATAAATAGAATCATATATTTTTTTAATCTTTAGGCAGTTATGCTTCCTGAACTGCTGTATTATATAAATTTTGCGTGTGTTTCTCAAATAATGAGAATGCCAGTTTCTTTATGTAACTTCCTGGTAGGAAAAAAGAAAAAAAGAATCTGGAACAGTGTCTAAGGCAGAATACATTAAACTGGGCACTCCTCAGCCTGCTTAATTTGCCTGAGCTTGTGGAGATGTAGACTGGAGACCTTACCTTGAACTTGTCAAGAATGGGGATGGAGATTTTTATTCTAGTCATCATTCCAGGACACCACTCCGAGTGTGTGTGTGTGTGTGTGCGTGTAATATTATTCTGGGTCAATTTATCACTGGCTACTTTAAGCAGCATTTCTGAAAATGTGCACAAGAATAAAAAATTCATTTTTGCCCATCCTAATAGAATGAACGGACAGCTCTCCGGAATGGAGTTACCTTGCTGCTGACCTTTTGGGTTTTTCCGAAACGCTGTGTCTTAGTGTTTCTCGGCGTTTCCTTCCGGTGACTTTATTGATCGAAGGAGAAGAATGTCACCGTGTCCCATTAGTGGATGGTCTGGGAGGTGGTGTATCTTCCTCTCCAACCTAGGAAACGCCCAGCTGCCACAGCGCTGTTGCGAGGCCCTACACCTGTGGCCTATTCTCTCTTCCCGTTCTGTTATTCTGGTTTATTTGTTGCATAGATTCAGCGGCATTAACTCTTGCTAACAGCCAGGCAGGTCCTTTGTCAGAAAACCAACACGCAGCCCTGCGGAGAGCGTTTTCCTATGCACGTACTTCGCTTTCAGCCTTGTCGTAGCCTCCTCCGTCTTCAGCGTTCTGTAGGCATTGACCTCTGCTGTACACTCAGGGCCATAGCAAATGAGCTGCGCCGAGAGCTGAGGAGCGAAGTCCTTGGGACGGAACGTTCTAATGGAGCCATCCTGGGAAACACGGACCTAGCAAATGGCCCCAGTGTGCTCACTGTGGATGCCCATCTCCAAAGAGCCACAGACAAATGCAGCCACGTCAGAAAAGGGCATGCTGCTTAAAGGGCACCGCGGGCGTAGGGTAATCGGGATCCAGCTGGCTGATGCCCCCAGGCCAGGAAGCCAGCCCCAGGTGGTGGGGGCCAGAGCTTCAGATCTGTTGACCTCGAAAGTCACCTCCAGGAATGTCTGCTCTCTGCTTCTGTGATTTTTATTGTTGCAAACTCAGTGTGAGACACGACACCGAACTCGGGACTGACGGCCCACATCTAGAGCATTGAGCCATCTTCCAACATTGCATCAGTACTTACCCCGTTAGAACTGTATTTCTGCCCTGGCCGGGTTGGCTCAGTGGATAGAGCGTCAGCCTGCGGACCGAAGGGTCCCCGGTTCGATTCCAGTCAAAGGCACATACCTCGGTTGCAGGCTCCTCCCCGGCCTGGGCCCTGGTCGGGGCGCATGCAATGGGCAACCAATCGATGTGTTTCTCTCACATCGATATGTCTCTCTTCTTTCTCTCTGTCTTCCACTCTTCTCTAAAAATCAGTGGGAAAATAACCTCGGGTGAGAGTTAAAAAATAAATAAATAAATAAATAACTTTATTTCTTGTAAGCAAGACCTTAAGACTGTCACTTCAACATTCACAGACTATTTCTGACCCTCTCCCCCTTTTCCTACACGCCAACACTCGTTTGTGTTATTCTTAAGGAGTTAGGTCATGAAAAATGCTACCAAGCAAGGGTGCTCAAAAACCCAGCCGCCCTTCCAGCCCATTGGTTCACATTTTGTTCCGTCCATTCGGTTCCACCTGCAGTTTTCCCATTTTGCCAACGAGGTGAGGGGAGGGGAGTGGGCTGTGGGGAGCCAAGAGGCAGGTTCACAAACACCTTGCATTCTCGTTGGGCCTTCGTTGTGAAGATGGCTCTCAGGGCCGAGGCATGACCCGCCCACCTGCCCCCATCTCATTCAAAAACAGTCGTTGCGTGCATTCTAAGTGCCCGTGATGGGGTATTTGAAGTCATATTGAACAGTCTAGTTAGGGAGACAGAAGAGTATTAAGTAATGATTGCATTATGGTAGGATAGGTACACATAGATCCAACATTATGTACTATTGACAATGGTTTGTTCAAGGCTCTTGATTGAGCACTATAAAAGACACAATAATAAGTAATAATAGCCCCTGCCCATTGGGGGCTTTAATTAACAGAAACAATAAGACACAAAGAATTTTAATGCAAAGTAGAATGTAGTGTCATTTCCTCTGAATTTCTCTGTAATTTATAGCATCTTAAAAATTAGGGACAGGCCCTCGCTGGGTTGGCTCAGTGGATAGAGCGTCAGCCTGCAGACTAAAGTGTCCCGGGTTTGATTCTAGTCAAGGGCACTTGCCCAGGTTGTGGGCTTGATCCCCAGTAGGGGGTGGGCAGGAGGCAGCCGATCAATGATTCTCTCTCATCATTGATGGTTTCTATTTCTCTCTCCCTCTCCCTTCCTCTCTGAAATCAATAAAGATATATTTTTTAAAAATTAGGGACAGAAGTGTCCTGTGTAAGTACAAGAAAATATGCAGATGGGGTTATTGTTATTTTGAAATAAACAGAAAAATATCTTTAACCCATGGTTGATTGTTAAATGTTTGTTTATTTTTGCTTTTAATTTTGGCCAACAGTTTTCTAAGCAAATACTTTTCTCCAAATTGTGTTAAGCAAGTGTCTTGACTGGGAGACGAACATAAAATTTCAAATTTCAACTTAACATAATTTTGAATTATTTTAAATAATTTAGCACTATTTAAGGCATTAAAGAGCACAACGTAAGGAATTATAAAATCTTAAAAGAAGTACAAGTTGCCCTGACTGGTTTGGCTCAGTAGTTAGAGCATCGGACTGCGGACTGAGGGATCCCAGGTTTCAATTCCGGTCAAGGGCATGTACCTTGGTTGCGGGCACATCCCCGGTGGGGAGTGTGCAGGAGGCAGCTGATCAATGTTTCTCTCTCATCGATGTTTCTAGCTCTCTACCCTCTCCCTTCCTCTCTGTAAAAAAATAAATTAAATATATTTTTTTAAAAAAAGAGGTACAAGTTTTTGACTCTGTACATTGCCACAGTGAAATAGTGAAGGTGGGTGATGAACACAGCACTTGGAGAACTGAACCTGACTGCAACATGTGGGAACAGCTGAGCTGAGCAAAACTATCCTTCTCAAACTGAGCCCATTCGTTATTCAAGGGCTCGTGAATAGATCATGAATAAAACCCATGTGTGGTGGTTTTAAAACATGGCTGCAAATTCCTTGGCACCCTTCCCACTGAGAGGCGGAGTCTAATTCCCTTCCCTTGAAGATGGGTTGGCCTGACTAACAAGCTTCTAACGAAGAGAATGTAGCCAAAAGAGAGTTCCGAGGCGAGGCTAGAAGGGCGATGCTGCTTCCAGCCATCTGTCTCTCTTCCGGGATGCCCACCCTCACAGCACAGCTGCCATACTGTGAGGAAGCGCAAGCCACAAGGAGATGCCAATGGCTGAGGTCCCAGCTGTTTTAAAATGTACCCAGGGTTGCCCTGGCTAGGTAGTTTAGTGGGTTAGAACATCGTCCCAATATGCCAAGGTTGTGGGTTCAATCCTTAGCCGAGGCACATGCAAGAATCAACCAATGAATGCATAAGTCTTCCTCCTCCTCCTCTTCCTCCGCCTCCTCCTCCTTCTTCTTCTCCTTCCAGTTCTCCTTCTTTTTCTCCTTCTCCTTCTTCTCTCTAAATCAATCAATAAATAAAAATCAATCAATTAATCAATAAAAAATAAAATGTGCCCAGGATTTGTTTGAATCAGGTGTGGTAAGACCCACAGCCACGAAGGTGACTCATGAAGAAGAGGTTTTCTGTTCACAGATCCCCACAAATAGGAGGACCACACAGGGGAGCACCAGCGTCTATCAGGAGGCAGAGGGAGTGAGGGGAAAACCCGGGCAAAGGCCTCTATTGTGGTTCCCCCGGGAAGGAACAATGAGGCAGGGTAGGCAGCTTAGGGTTGGCTAGTTGGAGTGGTTCTGATGGGTCCTGGATGTAGGACTTGTCTCCAGTTGGCTGCTGCCTGACCTGGGCGCTCAGGGCAGGTGGAAAGTGGCCTCGAGTGAGAGAGCCATGAAGGAGGTGGTCTGTGGGCTCTGGATCGGTTGGCTTGCTTAGAAAGGTGTTTACTATAATTTGCATACTCACTCCTGATTGGCTGGTGGGCATCGTGAAGGTACAGTCAATTTGCATGTTACTCTTTTATTAGTGTAGATGTTTTATGCCACTAATGGGTAGATGACCAGAATATCCTCTGTTTGAAGAAGTCACATTATTGCATAAATCACTTCTAGATGCCATTGCCTATAGTTTTAAACATTGAGAAACTTGTATGTACATGGCTAAAGTTATGCATCCTCACATATAAGAATTTCTCCCATATAAGACATTCTTTTAAAAGCATAACTAGGACATTTCTAGCATGGGTTAAGCACATAGATTGTCCTATCAATTGCAACTTCCATTTTGAAGCAAATTACTTTCATCAGCTACAAAGTAAGACGTTCATTTGAGTGACGCTCATTTTAGGTAAGAACCACTGCATAAGGGGACATGTCTGACTTGAAGTCACTAAAGTTATGGAGCAAAAGCTTTGATTGGGCTCCACCCTAGAGGGCAGCGATAAAATTATTTTCCAGGAACATATTAGTAAGAGGCTATTGTAGCACCGTTTGGGAGAGCAGTTCGGGGCTACAAGGTTTTCCCTTGGGCTTGCTGGGAGATCAGAGAGGCCAAAGTCCATACCTCATCAAACATTTATTCACTCTGTGGTTTTGAGACCCACTCATCAGCCTCCTTCTAATCCACTCTTAGCTAATCCACTACCCACACAGAAGCCTGGCCCTGGAGACAAGATGGCTCAAGAAGGTTGCCCTAACCGGTTTGGCCCAGTGGATAGAGCATCACCCTTCGGACCGAAGGGTCCCAGGTTCGATTCCGGTCAAGGGCATGTACCTTGGTTGCGGGCACATCCCCAGTAGGAGGTGTGCGGGAGGCAGCTGATGGATGTTACTCTCTCATCGATGTTTCTAACTCTCTATCCCTCTCCCTTCCTCTCTGTAAAAAATCAATAAAACATATTATAAAAAAAAGAAGAAGGTTCATTCTTTGAGCTGGTGCTCACGTGGGTGATGCTTGTGCAATAGAAGGTTCCAGAGGGTTTCCACTCAGGAGGTACTAGCACCACCCAGCACCTCACCAGAGGCAGGGCGGGCATCTCCTCCCCCACAGAAAGGGGGAACCACATACTTTCCTTGTCCCCCTCTCTAAACATCTCCGGAGGAGAGGACCTACAGTAGACCAGGTGTGGATGCTGCAGAGCACCCTGGTCCCCCTTCCAGCTCCTGTCTCCCCCCTTCCCAGGTTTCTCCCCCCGCCCCCGCCACCCCCAGGCACCCCTGTTCCAGTCTCTCCCTATAGATTTCTTATTTAAACGGGAGCTCTTGAGGCAACCTCAGCCTCTTGGACCTCAGTTGTGATAGGACAGTGAGTGGTGAAAAGACTGGTGAGAGCTGGGGGTTTGGGGCTAGGGAGCTGTGCCTACCTCACCGCTTCCGATCAGATCAGACCGGCTATTGCCCCTCCATGTGCTGGAAAAGCCCCAGGCTACTTGTACTGTGTTAAAAGGCGTCCTGGGAAAATGTAGCTCAAAGCAGGTCAGGAAACATCATTTTATTTTTTTAATTAAAAAATTGTGTTCTCAAATTACAGTTTACATTCAATATTATTCCGTATTAGCTTAGGTGTACATCATAGGCTTTACAAAGTGTCTCCATTCCTCCCCTCCCCCCTGATATTTCTAGAACCCACCTGGCACCATTGACTCTGTTCCCTGTGCTGTACTTTACATCCCCAGGACTAACTGGTAACTACCAGTTTGTACTTCTCCACCCCTTTTCCTGGTTCACCCTGCCGGCCATCCCCATTCCTCTCTGGCAACCATCAGTCTGTCCTCTGTATCCATGAGTCTGAGGAAGCCTAATTTTAAATGCCACAAACCAGAGGATACAACAACGTTCGGTTTTAATCCTAGGATGCTGCTATTAACATTTTACTAGGTTGTTCTATATACACATTTTTCAAATAAAACCCCCAATTATCAGTGAAACCGTAAAGGAAATCTCTTTGGATGCAAAGTCAGGAGGTCTCCTTCCGGGCCCATCTGCGTGGCCTTTAAGGTTCTGAGTCAGCCTGTCTCCCCATTCGTAGCTATCGGGGTGCTCCCTGTTGAGTGAATGGGCGGGAAAGAAAGAGACATGGTGTCTTTGAAACGCAGAGAAGCAACGTATTGCACTCAACCAAATAGACCAAGGATGATTGATACTTCTTCTAACACCCAATACTGGAATAGAGAACTATTTGACACACAATCTATACCACTAATTAAATTGACAGCGGTAGCCAATTGGGCCCGAATCTGGCTGCTCGGCGATCAACAACTTCCACCCCCATCACAGACACACAACTTCCTGCCAAGTGAATAATCTTCTCGTTAATTCAATTAAGCTGTTTAGAAATCGGGGCCTTGTTAGATGCAGGGGCTGATTCTGGAGAAAGCTTCAAGGCACTCTCAGACGGCTCTTCCTTCTGACATAGATTAGGCGGAAGGCAAGCAGAGTTTTGATGCCCACCCTCGTTGCTGCTTGTCTTTTAATTTATGATTTCGGCATTTGCTACCTGTTCACGCATTTGGAGATTTTTTTTCCTTCATGTTATTGCTGCTATTCGGGATGAGTCTATAAGTCACCACAGGCTAAAATGCAACCTCCTGAACAATGGTTTGCATCTCTAGTAAATGCAAACAGAAGCATATCTCAATGTAGTCGCAAGGAATTCATTTAAATAGTCAATAGCGCTCCTGAAAAACCCGGGCTCCAGATGCAGCCAAAACCCACCGAATGTAAATGTGTCCAGCCGGCTAGAGAAATGCATCGTGCGACCTGGGTCTTGCGTAAGTGTCCCGAAAACCAACACTTGCAAAAAAGGAAGAAAGGGAATGGATACGTAAAAAGACCTGAGCGAAACAATTGTCTCCGAGGCTCATCTATGTTAGGAACTGAAATAACTATTTCATTACTTATAAACCATGGGCACCTTTTGAAAAAGGGAGGTGGTTTCAGCAAATTTTAATAAACGTGTAAGTACAATAATGCCCCAAACCATTAATAAAAGAATCAAGGAAATCATAGCGATAGCCAACAAGAGGGGGAAGATCAGGTCAAAAAATCCCATTAAGAAAAGTTATCCCACCCTAACCAGTTGGGCTCAGTGGATAGAGCATCGGTCTGTGGACTGAAGGGTCCCAGGTTCGATTCCGGTCAAGGGCATGTACCTTGGTTGAGGGCACATCCCCAGTGGGAGGTCTGCAGGAGGCAGCTGATGGATGTTTCTCTCATCGATGTTTCTAACTCTCTATCCCTCTCCCTTCCTCTCTGTAAAAAAAAAAAATCAATAAAATATATTTTTTTTTAAAAATAGAAAAGTTCTCCCACCTGAGCATAGAGGTTGGCTCTGAGTTTCCTGGTAGGCCGGGCATTCTTGGTTATGGAATGATGTCGAGCTATTTCAGGCGACCAAAGGAAAGAAACAGGAATACTACACAATTTTTTTTTTTTTTTTACCAAATATTTACTGAGCACTCCAAAAACAATGGTGAACAAGTCATTCAAAGTGCCCTTTCTCATTGTCAGAGCATTTTAAAGCTTTCGTCAGACCCATCAATCAAGCATCACAAAGCATCTTTCTAAGGCAGCTGAAACCCACAGATAACATGATGTACAGCTTAGTGGTCCCTCCGATGGTGACAGTTCCCTACTTTGACGGTTAGAAAAGACACGGCTGAGGAACTTAAGGTCTTGTAGGAAAAACAGGATTACCAGGACCAAAGGTCACAGATTGAATTTATAAAGGCTTTGCCCATACTCTTGTATCCCCTGAAATAAAATAGCACAGCAATTAATGATTGTTAATGATGTTTCGCATTGTCCAAGTTAGTAATAATAAATATTGTGGCATTATTTTTTATCTGCAATGCATTGTTGGCTTGCGTTTTCTTTTCCAACACTTAAATCACGTGGCTTTCATATCTCTGTTGCTAATAATAATGAGACTAATTATCTATCTGATTCTCTGTTCAAATACACAGATTTTTAAATGGTGTCATTTTGACTTCCACACTGCAAGTTTTTCAATGTTTATAGAAATTAGGATTTTCGAATGAGAAAAAGCTTTATGCCGCTTCCCACACTCCCCACAACACACCTGCTTATAGGGTCATAACACGGCGGTGGAAAACTCACAGCCTCATAGACACAGCCCAATTCTTTCCTTTTCAACAGAAAAAAAAAAAATCTAGTTTTAAGAACCTGCTTTCCTAAAATTTTGTTGCCAAAACTTCTACTCTTGCAACTTTGTTTTAAATGTTGAAACTTAATTCTCTTTTTTTAAAAAAATTCTTTATTGATTAAGGCATTATATATGTGTCCTTATTCCCCCATTACCCCCCATCCCCCCTACTCATGCCTTCACCCCCCTGTTGTCTGTGTCCATTGGTTAGGCTTATATGCACGCATACAAGTCCTTTGGTTGATCTCTCCCCCTTACCCCCACCCTCCCCTGCTTTCCCTCTGAGGTTTGACGGTCTGAAACTTAATTTTCTTATTTTCTAATTATTGTTTTACCCGGGACTCACAACTTTAATGTGTTAGAAACAAACACCATTGTTGAAGAGCTATTCGGAGAAAAAAACATGCGCTAGAATTTATTTAAGATGAACTTGCTTGGGCATGATGAACTGTATGAATTGCCAATCTTGAGAACTCTGGGAGTTGGTAGGGAGAGAAGGAACATGTGTTCATCACCTGTCATGAGTCAGGCACTGTAACAGGCACAGTGCATATGTTATTTCCTTTCATTGCTACAACTCTCTAAGCCAAGTGTTATTACATCCACTGCACAAAAGAAAAATGGAAGAAGCTCAGGAAGGTCAAGTACATTCTCCAAGGCCGTGCAGCTGGGAAATAGTAGAGCTGCAATTCAACTGTATTTTTCTCTGGTACCAAATTTCCTTAGATTTCTTTGGAGTCTTTTTTTTTAATACATAAACCACAGCAAAATGGGCACATGTGCCAACAAAACCATTTTTGAATACTTGAGTCTTTCCCTGGCTAGTTACCTTAATATGTTGTTACTAGTGGCCCAGTGCACAAAATTCGTGCAGGGGGGCGGTGTCCCTCAGCCCGGCCTGCACCCTCTCCAATCTGGGACCCCTCGGGGGATGTCCGATCCCAAACCGGCAGTCAGACATCCCTCTCACAATCCGGGACCACTGGCTCCTAACTGCTCACCTGCCTGCCTGCCTGCCTGATCGCCCCTAACCACTCTGCCTGCCAGTCTGCTCACCCCCAACTGCTCCCCCTGCCAGCCTGCTCACCCCCAACTACCCTCCCCTCCTGGCCTGATCACCCCTAACCACATCTGCCTCGGCCTCGCCTCCATGGCTTTGTCCGGAAGGTCTCCCAGAAGGTCTCCTGGTCTAATTAGCATATTACCCTTTTATTAGTATAGATATGGAATAGATTAAGGTGGATAGTTATTTCAATTTATTTGACCATTTACAACAGGTAAACATATAGAATTGGCAGTTTGGGGTAGACATGAAGAATTCAGTATTAGTCCCTCTGTGTGTTTTGTTAGTGATAATTTTAGTGACCATCTTTGACACGAAGGGACAGACAGTAGGATGGTGACAAGCATAGCTTGCTTCTTTAACAGTTGTGTGATCATGGGCAAGTTTCTGTAACCTCTCTATGCCTCAGTTCCCTCTTTTGTAAAACATGGATAATAACAGTACCGATCTCATAGGGTTGTTAAGAGGATAAATGAGTTATATAATGTTCTTAGTAAATTTTGTCTGGATCTCTGTCAAAAAAAAATTTTTTTTATTTGCTCAAGGGTGATGTAATTTTCACAGTAAGACTTAGAAGAAGAAAAAAAGAATCATAAAAACTCAAAGTAAAATCTGTTTTAACATGTACACAGGCTGTTGTCAAGAAAGGGAAGATGCAGGTCATTTTAGTCAAAACTTTGTGAATGTAGAATTCGAACTATTGACCTCTTGCAAGTTCCTCATGTGACAAAATGGACAGTGAAACCCACCCGTATTAGACAATCAATTTCTTCTTTTATTTCCATGCAACACATCGGTGCAAGTCGCCTCTCTTATGATGCTGCCAATAACTGACCCTCTTTGACCTCTAAAAAAATGGAAGGTTAAAACGGTTCCACATAATATCAATGGCTACGAAAGAACAATGTTCATTGAAAACTAACTTCTAAGCTTCCACTTTGCTGAGAAGAAATGGCTCAGACACTGGGTCCTGGGGGGGCTGTGAGACGTTCCTGTGCTTGCCTTTCAAGTCTGAGTGGAGGGAAACACCCCCCTAGAGTTGCCACCATGTTTCCCGGAGCTTCAGACAAAATAGGACACTTTTCATTATTCTCGGCTTGGTCGGCTCCAGAAGGTCAAGCCACCTGAGCGGTTCAGAAACAGACTCCGTATGATCGCCACGGACTTCAGAACAAGTCCGACCCATGTTCACGGCCAATGTGCCTCCTAAAGGCAGACCCTGGGGACACAAACATGTGAACAGGGACCATTCCGTGAGAACTGCGTGCCAGTCACGGCGCTAAGTCCCCGTGCACACACGCCTCTCTGAAACCCCTGCCCCGACGAAGCTGACAACTCAGACACAGAGCCAGACGGGCGAGCGGCATGTCCTGTGATGGGCTGCCTCCCGGTGAGGCTCTTCCAGGCACAGGGCCTCCCTCCCTGGCTCATCTGGACGAGGCCCCCCCTGCTTCCAGGGGCTGCTCTGGCCACACTCAGCGCCTCTTCTCCGGAGGAAATCGCTCCCAGAGAAGAGCAGGAGGTGATGCTCTATTGTGAGCCGGGAAACTGAACGCGCAGGTGAACTCCCACGATGCATAAAGGAGGCACAAGAAATCCACACCCCCCTCTCCCAGCCAGCTCCTCTCCACTCCCACTGCAGGCCCCAGACACATGCAGGAGAGGGAGGAGGGTGCATAAGGAGGGCAGCGTTGGGTGAGGCAGGAACGATGCGAAGTAACTATTGCTACGCCGGGATGCCCAGCAGGTGCTGAGGGCTCGGCCCGCCCCGGAGGCCGCCTCCTTCCCAGCTCTATTGTCACTTTCACTCCGTTGATGGAGAGAGCGAGGTGAAGGGCAGGTAAGTTGAGCCCCTGGGGCCTGGGCACAGCTTACCTTTGGCCTCTGTTTCCGACCTTCCCTTTTTCTCCACCTGCTAGCCTCTCCCTTGCTGTGACGTCAGCCTATCGTGGGAATCCAAGGTGCTGGCAGCCACAGATGCCCACGAATGAAGGAGTGAGGCGGGGTTTTACCCAGAAATGGGACGAGGCGTTTTTATGTGAGGATCGAAGCACACGCTTCGAGGGCGCATGTCCTGCAAGGGTTCCACGTCCTCCGAGGAGACGCTGACAGAGCTGTGAGGGCCCCGATCCGTCAGATCCACAGCAACACGGCCCTAATGTTTAGCAGCTGTGCCCCCTCCCCCGTCCCCAGATGCAGACCCTGAAGCAGGAGGAATATGGTACCGGGCTGACCCAGGGTCGCACACAGCCCAGCAGGGATTCCAACCCGCAGGCTTTGAATTTCCAGCCGATCGCCGAGCCTGTCAATCTGCCGTCCGCAAGGCCATGAACGGGTGTCCGGGTGCCTCGCCTGATGGAGGGCGGATAGACTTCATATGCTTCTTCGTCACCATTCCCAGGACAGCGTGGAGGCAGCCCGGACCGAGCGTTTCTCTCCCAGGCACCTGGGAAGACTCAGCGAAGGAGATGGACTCCGGGAGCCCCGCTCAGAGCAGGAGGCACCCCTCCCTCCAGGACTCCCCGGCCGGCCATGTGGGTGCTCTGTGCTTTGTCGCTGATGGAGGTGTCTGCAGGCGCATCCGGGAATTGGAGATCACTGGTGGGGACTCCTTCATCTCAGGCTGCCCCCTCCCCAAGCTCTGAGCTGTGCAAGAGGGAACCACACCCCCTCCGGGAGCCACTGTTCTGACATTTCCAAACCCCACTCCTCCTCAGTGTGACTAAGCACAGAGAGCCGGAGGGGGTAGGGGGAGGGGGACCAGGGGCGCCTTCTCTTTGCAAACTCAGTGAGCGAGGGAGCATCACCAATTCTGAGTCCTGTTCCCTTTGCCACCAACCTAGGGGGGATGGCCACGGGTTTGAATTCCCATCTTGGCCCAAATCAGTACATCCTCTGCTCCGAGGACATCACAAGCCGGAAACTTGCACATTTGGGAGGCGCTGTCCCCGGTGGGGCCCCCTCCTCCTGCCGGAACCTGAGTCCGTGTGGACGTCCTGCGGGAATGGGACTAGCTCTCAGCAAGCACCACATGAAGAGGGTGCACCCTGGCCCCCCGACGGGGTAGCCCTCTGACTTCCTGCTACTTAAAGGGGGCTCTGAAACACCAGGGGGGTCTCAAACATGATCCGTGGACGGCCACACGTGGCCACTGGTTTCATATTCTGATGGGCTCTTTAACGTGTGTCGCACTGCCTGAATATTTTCACGGGATTTTCATTCCCTTATATCTACTACATTACAAGCGCACACACAGCCCCTCAGCGTGGCCTTCCGTGAGGCTTGGTACCGTGTCTATTCTCCTGATGAGATGAGTGGCTGAGAAGGCGGGGATCCTGGCAGAACAGAGGTCTGGGGATTCTCTTTCTGGGGATTCTCTTTAGAAGCACAAAACAACTAAAGGGCAATATCAATGTGAACATGAATGAACATTCGAAGATGGAAAGATGGTTATCATAAAAAACAGAATGCCGTAGAGTAACTTCTCTAGTTGCTATAACCCAGAGCTCCCTAAAATCATAAGTCAGGCAATAAAGTTGAGAGGCCGCATTCGGTCAAAGGGCAGGGGTCAGAGGGCCCTGTTGGTAGCACCCATGTTGCCAATCTGTACTTCTTACGTCACTGTAAGTCAGAGCAGCACGCACCCAACAGGAGACGAGATTTCGCCCTCGGTGGGAGGCTTGGGATCAGAATCTTGCAGGGACCCCGTGGAGGAGATTGGTGACTTCCTAATGGTGGAACTGCAGATTCCAGGGAGTGGACCAAAACCTTCAGGAATGAGAGCATTGACCCAGCCGGTGTGGCTCCGTGGATAGAGCGCCCGCCTGCGGGCCAAAGCGTCCCGGGTTCGATTCTGGTCAAGGGCATGTACCTTGGTTGCAGGCTCCTCCCCGGCCAGGAGGCAACCCATCAATGTGTTCCTCTCACATCAGCGTTTCTCTCTGTCTTTCCCTCTCTCTTCTACCTGCCCTAAAAATCAATGGGAAAATGTCCTCGGGTGAGGATTAACAACAACAAAGTAATGGTAGCCTAGAAGTTTTGGGGCTTTGTCAAGAGACCAGTCCCTTTAACAGATTTGGGCGAACATTTGTGGTCACAACACTGTGATCTCATTGTGTCTCATCAGGACTGGGGCCAGAATCAAGTCCATTGTTAACTTGCTTGGGTTGGGAAGACAATTGTTTCTTTAGTGAGTAAGTTGTGGGGTTTTGTGGGTTTTTTTTTTTAACCCTTGGAAGATGTAGATTTAAATATTTAAATGGTGAAGTAAATCAAAACATATATTAAGATTTTTAGCTAAACTTGGAAATAATATGTGTATATTTGCTTTATTGAATGTTTGAGAGAAATAGGCACATTTCAATACGTAACAGAATGCCGTTCTAATTTCACACTTTAATTTAAAATATGAAATTCACTTAATTAACTTGACTTATGATTCTAGCTGAAAAATATAGTAGATTATTACCAAGGTTGTAAACAATATAGAAACAGTTTAAAGGGCTTAGTAGTCATAATATGTATGTTTCCTTTTATTACATTTAAAAGAGCAATGTAGGCACTAGAGAAAATTTTGTGTTTTAATCAAATAGTTGAAATATTTAACAAGTAATTGAGCCCTGGCCAGTTTGGCTCAGTGGATAGAGCGTCAGCCTGTGGACCGAAGGGTCCCAGGTTCGATTCCAGTCAAGGGCACATATCTCAGTTGCAGGCTCCTCCCCAGCCTGGGTGGGCCCTGGTCGGAGCTCATGCAGGAGGCAACCAATTGATGTGTTTCTCTCACATCGATATTTCTCTCTGTCTTTCTCTCTCTTCCACTCTCTCTAAAAATCAATGAAAATCCGGGTGAGGATTTTAAAAATTAAATTAAATTTAAAAAATTAAAATAAAAAGTAATTGAGTATATTCTTTTTTAAGTGCAATTTAAAATATTTATGGGAATTCAATTAAGTAGTAAAAGTCTTCTTAAATGTGGTTGTAAAAATGTAGTTGTATGAGTAGAATTAGAAGATTTGTAAGTTGAACCTAAGCGCTTAAGGTTCAACCTCAAAATTAGGTTTTTGAACTTGTGAATTTTTAATTTTAATAAATCAAGTATTAATCTTTAAACCCTGAAGCGCCTGCAAGGACAGGAAAATTCAAATTGAGAATTGCAGCTGTACGTGGCCTGTCAGCTTTTTCCTTTTTGCTGTGAGTTCCTTGAAGATAAGGGTCAAGTCTCTGAAATGATAATTTTTTTATTAGCATGGTTTTTTCATCAACTGTTTCACCTTTTTATCAACTGGATAACCTCCTATTTCAGTCTGCATTTATACAGAGCAGCACTGAATATCAAGTTAATATCAGCTTTCTTATTTTACTCAGGTAGCGTTTAGGACACAAGTGGTCTTGAAGCTAGCTTGTTTTAAAAGGTTGGCTCAGGAATTCTGGGGAATTTGTGTGTGTGTGTGTGTGTGTGTGTGTGTGTGTGTGTGTGTGTGTGTGTGTTTCCAGATTTGTTGAGATGTAATTGACATATAACATTGTGTAAGTTTAAGGTGTACACTGTAATAATTTGATATGCGTGTATGTTGTCAAATGATTAACCATAATAGGTCAGTTAACATATCCATCACCTCACATCATTACAAGTGTGTGTGTGTGTGTGTGTGTGTGTGTGTGTACGTGTGTGTGTGTGGTAAGAACGTTTAAGATTTACTCTCTGAATAGAGCAACTTTCAAATATACAATATACAATACATGGCCTCCATGCTATACCTTAGGTCCTTGTGTGAGATTATTCGGTATGTGTCTTGCGCTGACTTATTCCACTCAGCATAAAGCCCTTAAAGTTTGTCCCTGTTGTCACAAAGCCAGGATGTCCTTCTTTTTTGTGGCTGAATGGTGTTCCATTGTATACTTCTGTCACTTCCTCTGTGTGGACACGTGGGCTGTTTCCATGTCTTGTCTGTTGTAAACAACGCTGTAATGAACATGGAGAAGCTGCTGTCTCTTACAGGTCATCATCTGACTTCCTTTGGATGTCCCAGAAGTGCAATTACTATCTCATATGGCAGTCCTATTTTTAATTTTTTTTTTTAAGGAAACTTCATATTGCTTTCTATGGCGGCTTCATCAATTACACCCCCACCAGGGACGCCCCAGGGCAGAGCTGTGGGCTGGGCCCTCTGCTCAGGGCGCACTTCGAGCAGGAACGTGGCCTGAGCACTGGTTTCTGTCCGCTCTCCTCCCTCCTCCATCTCTGTCTGACCTCCAGTGGTCCAGCCGCAGATTTTCCCAGTAACCCCCAGGAGGCGAGACCCACGTGGGCTTCTGGGGAAGCATCCTGCGCTGCTCAGAGGGCTCATGTCCCCTTGGGCTCTGTTTCTCCCCTCCATCTGCGCTATGCTGGCTGGGGGGCAGGAGGGAGGGAGATGTGGTCAGAGTGTGGCTCCCCCTTCCTCTTCTAATGGGTCCTTCTCCGCCTCTGGTCCAGGGGGCCTCCGCCTCACTCCCGGGGTCTGGGATTTTCACGGCGGCGTCTTGTCAATGGACAGTGGACAGGTGGCCTCCCTGTGAGGAGGGCTGAAGTCAGGAATGACTGGGGTCGTCATCTTGATATTTTCAGTTCAATTCACTAGGAATACAATTCTTTTTAAACATATTTTATTGACTGCAGAGAGAGGAAGGGAGAGGGAGAGAGACAGAGAAACATCAATGATGAGACAGAATCATGGATCAGGTGCCTCCTGCACACCCCACACTGGGGATCAAGCCCGCAACCCAGGCATGTGCCCTGACTGGGACTCGAACCGTGACCTCCCGGTTCATAGGTCGACGCTCAACCACTGAGCCACACCGGCCGGGCTAAATATAACCCTCAATCCTCGAGACACTCCTGTAGGAACAGGGTATGTCCTGAAGTCTGACACAGACACAGAGTCCATGGAGGTTATTTCCATCGCGTTTGTAAGTTCAGCTCATTATGCTGGCAGGAGCGAAAACTGAACTCATTTTCCAGCCTTCTCCAATGGCACGCCCCCTCTAGCCAGCAATTCGCACAAATTATATAAGATATTAAATGATCAGTACGTGCTGTTGCGCAGCCAAAGAGTTGCTGACTAAGAGGCAGAGCCGTTCATGAAGGCAAGGTTGCATCTTAAGGAGCAGAACCAGGACATACCCACTGAAGGTCTCGGCAGGTGGGGGGGCCAAAGTGCTCCCTAAAAAGTGGGGCTCCTACTAGCCCGTGGCTCATGAGAGCAGATGCTGGGGTGACAACTCCCCATTAGTTCGCCCAGGCTCCCCTCACCCATCTCCCCTGCAGTCCGGAGCTACATGCATGAGGTCCCTGGTTAGAGGAGCCTTTTGGAGGCCCCGATCAAGTGTGGGCAGCTAAGCAGCCTGGTGGGCATCGCCGTCATGACCTGGGCCCGGGAAATGCTGAACAACTGGCAGAGGTCGCGGCCAGGGCTGGACATAAGACAGGGGCACAGCGGTCAGCAGGGCGCGGCTGAAGCAGAACCCAAGGGCGCTGGCCCAGGCCGGGCTCTGTGGGCAGGATGTGTGCGGGGCCCAGCAGCTGCTCGTGCCAGGCAGGTGGGACAGCTGCAATGAATGGGCCACAGAGCCACCTCAAAGGCACACTGTGCCCCGCCTCACACACATGGCCTCGCCGTGGACAGCTGAGCAACAGCAGCAGCAGCAGCGGCAGCAGCAGGAGCCGTAAACAGAGCGCTGACCCCGGCCCTGGGAGGGAGGGCAGAATGGCTCCCCATTGTGCGAAGCGGGCCAGCAGGCAGAGTTGCCCAAAGCTGTCGGCAGCAGCTGCAACCACCAGCCCAACGTGATCCTGACGTGTGAATCATTGGATGGGCCTTCTGGTCACACGGGGGTCCTTTCTTAGCTCAGACAGGAGAGGGGCGTCGCTAGCTCCCACCCGGGTGTGTCTGTAACGGGATCCCGGCCATTCAGCTGTGGTCCTCCCCTACTCGACTCCATCACGATGCTTTCCAAGGCTGCCTGGCCCTGGGTCGCTGTTAGCAACCTCGGGCAGGACTCTAGCTATGGCAGCTGCCAGCGTGGGTCTAGAGAGGCTGGTATATGCCTCCTTGAGCTCTAGCTTCAGGTTTTTCTGGCCCTTCACCCAGTTTTCTCTGATGCCTTCACCCCTCATGTTGATATCCACCAAGTCCCTGTGACATGACGAACCTACTCGGCCGAGATTGTTAACTTTTGCTTGATGCCAACTCAGCTGGTGTCTGCCTTTGCCAGGTTTCTTGGCCCTGGGGACTTCCTCTCAGTCGATGAGCCCTGACAGAATTCTTGCTACGTGGAGCACCCCGCGAAGGTGCTGGGAAGGGGACCCACCCTGGGTCAGCCCTGTCGGCCCTCACTTGCTCCAGCGCTGGGCACCCAGTGTTTCTGGAATGAATGACTCTCTCATTCTAGAGGTCACCCTAATAAAGTCAGACCTGCAACTGAATGGAACACTTGGGATGGGCAAAACCGCACTTCTCAGAAGGGAAGAAAATGAGTGAACTTACTTGACCCCCAAAGTCCTTTTCCTTGGCTCGCACCCCAGACTGGGCTGCAACCAGAACGGACCGCTTACATCTCGCCCCTCCGTCTCCCTCCCCGCCCATCAGCTCGGACTATCAAATTGAAAAACCAGCCGCAAAGACCCGGAAACCACTGAAATCTCACCACACTCTTCACGCACTGAGTATCCTTAACTGCGTAATGATGAAAGGACCGGTCCCAAAGCTTAGTTCCCTGAGCTCACTTCCTAGAGCTTGGTTGGAGGGTTTTGTGCATACGTGTGCACACGTGCAGGGGCGTGTGCTCACATGCACGAGTGTGCTTCTACAGCAGGGACGAGGAAGTTATTAGGATCTCATCTTTGCATTCCACATACGAAAGCAAGTGATCCTGTCTCTTCTTAGAGTTGGAGAAAGAAACTCGCATCAAGGTTAAGGGCAGCCCTTTGCCCTATCGCTTTGTGGGTGGCCCAAGGAGGGACCATGACCCAAGGTTTCCCAGAAACCCAGGGGATAAGCAGGAAGGTTGGATGCCTAGGCTGACCTTAAGTCCGAGGCCCTCCAGAAGGAGGCCTCTGACTCATATTTCTTCCTCGGTTCGTTAAGCGTGGACAGGGAATTGATGGGGAAATGTGTGGCGGCCAATCAGCCATTGCCCATTTTTTCTTACCTATGGCCATGGCGCAGGAATGTGGTGGGAGCAGGGCGTCCATAAACAGTCTGGCTCCGGCTTACCAGAGGCCATTCCTTTCACAGTCACAGCTTTCGCATGTGCTAAAAATGACAAAGCCACCCAGTATCGATGGTTCCAAGGAGACTCTTCATCCCTAGTCACAGCAATAGAGCCGCTGGTGGGTGGTCCCCGCTCCTGGTTGTCTTCATTGTCATCTCACTGTGCTGTGTGCGGCCCGCTGCACTCTGCAACTCTCCGGCATTGTAAAAGCCTTCCGTGCGCTGGAGTGGGCTTGGCATTCATATTCATATATCTCGCTGGCATGGCAGCAGAATCGCTATTCTTGAGATCCTCATCCTTTGTGCGTTCAAGGTCACACCCCATCTCAGTGGGAGTGGCAATGGACCCTGAGAACCTCAAGCCATCGTAACTCAACTCTGCAGCCCAGCTGTCTCTTGGGTGCGTAGAGCTCCCTGCCTCTTGATGCAAAGTCAAAGCGAAACCCAGAATCAGCTGGTAAAATTCAGATATTTTAAGTTTTTGCCTTAGCAACTTGAAAACATTTACTTTGGGTAGTTTCATACCAAATGGCAGAATGAGTCCCAAGACCCTCCGCACCAGGCGGAAATGGTATATCCAAGGTTTATCCTGTAAAATAGCACTCCCCAGCGTTCATGGAGGTGTTTTCCTTGGTTGCCTTGTGAAAATCAAAAGGCGTTCCTCCTCGCTTTCTGAGAGGAGTCTGAGGGTGAGTTGGATGAAAGAGGCGGGAGGAAGTGGAGTTTCCCAAAGCCCAGATGGCCTTTTCCCTCTGCGCTCCCCTCGCTGCGCCCAGGGCTTCCCGGGTGACCTGCCCACGGCTTCCGGTGGCCTTCTGGTCTTCAGGTGGCCTCCGTTTAAGCATCAGGTGGAAGTTTGCAAGATCACTTGAGCGATTTCCCACCATTTATTTTAAGCATATACTGTCGGTGGCTTCAGGAACTTAAGTACAATGCGAACTCCAGGTCACCTCCCTAAATGCACCATACCCGGCGTTAGTTTCATAGTCTAACAAGAAGGGATACTCGTGGTTCTTGAACAGCCGCCAGCTCCCCAGAAAGGCCCAGGTACACCGGAAATGCCTTAAAGGGGCCCCTCCTTTTGCTGTCCAGAGTGGCCTTCCTTCAGAGCGTGGCCCCAAACCTGATCTTCTACCCACCCACCCCCCCCAACCCTTGCACCCAGACTCAGGACTCTCCCAAAGACCCTCCCCAGGGCACCATTCTTGGATTCAGTGGTGGAACATGAAAGAATCTGAGAGTTTGGTTTAAAAGCCCAAGGATCTGAACCACCAAGTCTCCATGCAGAGCATTGTGCTCCGGCTCCTGGGTTGTAAGCAAGCTCTGACTCACTTCCCCTCCCAGATAGGATTTCCTCCTGCCCCGACTCCCTGTGCAGAGGGATTCTTTGCATGCCTTTGCCATGACCCCTGCTTCTTCAGTTTGGATTTCTCAATATTCTCAGCCTTCCTGAAGGTGCTTCTAGCCACATGACACCACCTCCACGGCTTCTGGAATTACCCATACCGGCCTCGCCCCTTGGGGGGAAGGAGGGAGGTCCCTGGGGATTACTCACCCAGCGCCGCCATAGGCGTCCCTGTCTCACCATCAAGGAAGCTCCATCTCAGAACTCATGCTCCCCTTTGCCCTCCCCACATCGCAGGCAGGCAGGCCTGGAGCGACCCCAACCCATGCAGAGTCCGGTGTTTCAGGAGGCACCGGCAATACCCAGTGTCAGTCAGCACAAAAGCTCCTCTTCGGAGAGCGAGCCCACCAAATTGGTAAAAGTTCATGGGAATGTACCCAGACTGATAGTGTCCTTTAAGTATTCTCATGTGACCAATGCCAAGTTCAACGGTAAGACCTCCCTAAAGTCTCTCAAAGAGTAGTCCCTACCCTCCAAACACCTGTTCCTGCTAACTTATCATCAGGAAACACAAAAGATCTCAATTATACATGTAAACATGTATCTATGATCTAATCCTATTTCACCCTGAGTATTGAAGGGTGGTCCGCTGGGTGTGGTGTTTTTTTTTTTTTATGTTTTCATTAGTGTGAGAATTACTGATGAGAATGATAACGCGAAAGAAATATGTTTCTCTTATTAAACCACAGAGCACTTCTCTGTGATGGATGGGGAGAAACACAAGTGTAGCTTTAAGTCTCTTAGACATCTTATATTCTAACTAGCGTTCCCGTTGCAGGAAAAATCCTGCAATAGGGTTTCCTGCTGCACTCTACCCCACCCTGCCTGCTCTCCTCCCTTGTCCCTCGCCACGCGTTCTCTGCCAGCCCCCCTGCTTTTCTAACTTCTCCGCCAGCCCGCTCTCCTTCCTTCTCCCCCAGCCCCGCCTCCGCTCCTCCCTTCTCCCCCGGCCCCGCCTCCGCTCCTCCCTTCTCCTCCTCCTCCCTTCTCCTCCCCGCGGCTTGCTTGCTTCTCTGCAGCTTTGCTCCCTTCTGCAGCTCTTGGCTTCTTTCTACGCTGTCTTGATATGCAAATTAGTCGCCATCTTTGTTGGGGTAATTTGCATATTCGTCCTGATTGGTTGGTGGGCGTGGCTTGGCTGGTGGGCATGGCTTGGGCATAGCGAAGGTGTGGTCAATTTGCATATTTGTCTATTATTAGATAGGATTAAGGAAGACAGGGAGAAACCCTAAAAGACAAACAAGCATGCAGGTACTTCTGGGTGCCCTGAGGTAAAACGGGACATTCTAAGAGAGAGCACCTGGGGATCGGGCTGGAAGGCGGGCATGGCTTGAGCAAGCGCATGAGCAAGTCCCTCTGAGGAGGGCCATTGGAGCTGAGGCCTGAATGAGAGGGAGGTCGCACACAGGGGTCTGAGGGACAAGTACTCCGAACTGTCAGGACAGCGGGTGCAACGGTCTCAAGATGAGGATGCTAGTGAGGCCGAAAGGACCACGTGGCCGGAATATAGACAGCAGCAGGGAGAATGAGTCCAAGGGAGGTTAGAGGGGAAGGCAGCATCCAGACCATGGTGGCCACTTTGACTTTCATTTTTAAGCGTAATTGACAGACATCAGAGAGCTTTAGGCAAGCGAGTGGCGTCATCTGATTTATGCTTTAGAAAAATCACTTCCTCTGCCCTGTGCAAGGTGGCCAGCAGGGGGCAAAAAGAGAGGCAGGAGACGGTCCAGATGAGACACGATGGGACCTTGGACCATAGTTGTAGCCCTTGAGATGGTGACACAGTCAGTTTGGGGGATGTATTTTAGAAGCAGCACCAATGGGACTTACTCATGGATTGGATGTAGATTTTGTAGAAGACAGAAAAAAATCAATGATGACTCCAAGGTTTCTAGTCTGAGCAATTGTGGTGTCATAAACTGCAAGGGGGGAGCTTGGCAGTGATGGACCAGAAGAGGCCTGAGGGGAGGGGCGAAATCAAGAGTGTAGTGTTGGCACTGCCGATGGTAAGGTGCCTGTTCGCTATCTGAGTGAGGATGTTAAGTAGGCAGATGAACATTTGAGTCTGGAGCTCCAAGGATTGTCAGAGCTGGATACATAAACACAATAGTCTAAACTTAAGTCTTAAATTCGTGAGACTGGATAAGGTTGCCTTGGAAGAATGTAGATAAATTAGAAAGTCCTGGGTCACCCCAACACAGAGAGAGAAGTTGAGGTGAGGAGCCATCAGAGGAATGTAGCCTAGAGCTAATGAGGTAAGAGGACACCAAGCTAACATGCTGTCCTAGAAGCCCAGGGGAAAAGTATGTCAGAAGGAGGGGTAACGACCAGTACCCAATGCTGCTGAGAGGTCTAGTCAGTGGTCGGCAAACTGCAGCTCGCGAGCCACATGCGGCTCTTTGGCCCCTTGAGTGTGGCTCTTCCACAAAATACCACAGCCTGGGCGAGTCTATTTTGCAGAAGTGGCATTAGAAGAAGTTTAAGTTTAAAAAATTTGGCTCTCAAAAGAAATCTCAATCGTTGTACTGTTGATACTTGGCTCTGTTGACTAATGAGTTTGCCGACCACTGGTCTAGGAGGAGGAGGTCAGAGAACTGATCCATGGCTTTGGCATTGGTTACCTTGAACAAAGCCATTCCAGTGGAATGGAGGAAACAACATTTTGATTGGACTTGTTTTAGGAGAGATTGAGAGGTGAGGAAATGAAGACAAAGAGTCATAACAATTATTCAAAGAATTTCCTATAAAGAGAAGCACAGAAAAGTTAAACATAGAATGGGAAGAGGTGCCAAGGGACTTTGTTTTTAACACGGAAGCTATTGATTCTTGCTTGTATGCTGATGGAAATGAATGTAAGAAATTAAGGAAGAAAGAGAGGTAATCATTGCAAGAGCAAAGCCCTTGAGAAGAGCACAAGGGATAAGATTCAGATCATAAATAGAAAGAAGCAGGCATGCTTCCATTTAAATGTGATTTCAGCTCAGTAACTTTCAGCACTTGAGTCCCAGCAAAGAATTCGTCAGTAGGTAGGTTGATCAGGTACTGGAATTTTAATAAGCACGCATGATCAAGGAAGAAAGAGGCACTGGTGTTAAGGACACTTGACACTGCTGGACGGGGAATCTACGCTAAGAAAGGAAGTGAGAATACGTGTGTATCCGTGGTGTGGTGGTGGTGGTGGTGATGGAACAGTGAAGAAGTAGAAGTGGGTCAATGGATTGTCATCTGTCGTGTTGGTGACACAGCACTGTTAGAGGGGATAATAGAACATGAACAGAAAAGATAGGAGATGGTGGCCAAAGAGCAAGGTGCCTAAACTTGAGATGTGGGGAAGTTTGTGTAGACTTTTGTGCAGCTGTTGTTAATGACCGGGTCAAGGTTATGGCCATGGAAGTGTGTTGCAGACCTTTAGAGGTCTTTGGAGCAACAGAGACCAAGGAACTAAGAGGCCAGGGTGATAGCTGGATTATCAACGATCACCGTGAAGTCACCATGAACGATGCCAGTAAGAACAGGGATCAGTGAGCAAGGGGCCAAGGTCACCCCTGAATGACTGAGACCCTGGGAGGTCAGGAGGCTCAAGAACCGATGAGAGATACTTATTTCAAAGAAGGGTTTTGAAGAAGGAGAGAGGAAATGACACCCCTTGCGCCTCCAGGGCTTGTGATATGTAAGGATAGCTTCCACCTGCAAGAGCTGTGAGGCAAGCAGGGGCCTCAACAGCAGCAGGTGTCAATGACAGGAAGTCGATGGGAACTTTCAGAGGAAGAAAGAGGAGAGGACACTTAAACAGGTTTCTTAATGTTTGCGAGGACACAGTCCAACCCTTTGCTCCAGTCTTATCGGGGTGGTTTGCCTCGGGCCTCAAACCTCCACAACATTCTTCAGATACTGCCTTGCTTGTGTCAGGAGGGTCCCAGGACTGGGGACCAGCAGCATCAATAGAGATGATAAACCCAGGAGAGCAAATGATTCTGAAAGATTTATCATTGTAACTGCGCCCCAAGGCTGCTCACAATGCTCTAAGGTGGGCCTCATATCGCACAACACGCTGTCCCTCAACCAAAGTCTGCCTGTACTGAAGGACAACACTGTGGAATGCTGGGGCCCTGACGGCCACCTCTCTGTCCAGATCTCGCTCCTGATCCTAATCACCTTGACTCACATATCATGGTGTTCAAAGAATCCCATTATTGACCAGAAGAAACCCACAAGCTATTAGGTTTGAGGCCAGAAAAGTTAAATGTTCTAGAGGAGTGTTGAGACCAATGAGTAAAGAGGACACTTCGGTCTTCGAGATCATTCCTCTTCTTGTTTTGTAATGTTCTTATTAAAGTAGTGATAAGTCACGGCTCATGCTTAAGTGAGGAATCTTACGGTCAGTGTGCTTGAACTCTGATGCCTTGATAAGGCCATGAAACTAGCTATCTTTCAATAATAAGTTGAAGTGGAGATTTCATTATGTTTTAAACTGACATAACATTTCCAACTACATAAACCAAGTGGCAGAATTTTGAGGAAGTGTTCCCTCTAGGCAGAGTATACAGAGTCTTAGTATGAAGGAAAATATTCTATCCAAAGGTAATAGTTTTTTTAAAAATTGGGCTTCAAATGAACGTGATTTCAATGGTATGGTTGAATATGTATACATAATTGGTTCTGTTTTCTTAATTAAAATAATGGATGCATTCAGGCAAATGACTGGTCAATTCAGTCAAATATTGGATTTTTTAAAATCTCTGATTATTTGATTCAAAAGATTTGATCACTTGAGTCCAAATAAACACATCATCTTGTAGATTTTGCTTGCTCAATAGAGATAAAAACTTTCATTAACATTAATTAGATTAGACTTGCTGAGACTAATTGAGGGAGTTTAATGACGTTTAATATAAGTTTATGAGAACAAACTTCTGCTATT
Organism: Eptesicus fuscus; assembly: GCF_027574615.1. NCBI lineage: Eukaryota > Metazoa > Chordata > Mammalia > Chiroptera > Vespertilionidae > Eptesicus > Eptesicus fuscus. Next base: position 13,635,055 of record NC_072496.1, read on the forward strand.
TATAGGAAGTGACAATATACCAGAAGTGGGAACTAATGTGAAAGTAATGGGCAACTGACATTTGTAATGCTTTTAAAAAGAAAAATAAGAATTGGTGATGTTAATTAAGTAACAGTGTTCTTTGCCCTAACCGGTTTGGCTCAGTGGATAGAGCATTGGCCTGTGGACTCAAGGGTCCCGGGTTCGATTCCGGTCAAGGGCACATGCCCGGGTTGCAGGCTTGATCCCCAGTAGGGGGCATGCAGGAGGCAGCCAATCAATGATTCTCTCTCATCATTGATGTTTCTCTCTCTCTCCTCTCTCTCTCTCTCTCTCTCATAGCAATAAAATAAATTTTTTTTAAAAAGTAACAGTGTTCTTTGGCCAAGGTTACCCCAGATATGAAAATCTGGCAGAGAACTGGACCGACACACCTATTGCCACATTGCACATTTCCTCCCACTAGCTAGTCCTGCCTCTGTGGGAGTGATGCTGTCTTATAGGTGTTTGTAGGTTTTGTTACATGCACAACAGATCAAAATAAATACCATATTTACTGACCGAGCCTATTTATACTTCTGAGCATGTTAGAACTTAATTTTCTCAGTATCTCCAGAAGCTTTCAGCTCAAGTAAATAGATAACTTCAGTGACTAAAAGACATGAAATATTTCATCTGAAAATGTCTCCTCTCCCAAGGCCCCTGGGTATACCAAGAGGCACTCAAGTAGCCCTTGGAATACAGGGGTGAAGGAAAAGCTGTGTGAGGTCTTCTAAGAAAACCCACCTTTTCTGTATTAGAAACAGAATTGTATCCATTATTCTTCAATAGCACAAAAAGGGATCCTAAACTTTGACAAACTGAGGTCACCGTCTGAGTTCTTTGTGTATCTTTTGAGAGCAATCTGTCATATCTACACTAATAAAAGAGAAATATGCAAATTGATCGTGCCTCCGCAATGCCCACCAGCCAATCAGGAGTGTGTATGCAAATTAACCCAACAAAGATGGCGGGTTAATTTGCATATGCAGGCGCACAGTGAAGACTAAAGGCTCCAGCCCGAGCAAAGACTGAAGACTGAAGACGGAAGAGGCTTGGCTTCTCCACTGCGGCCAGAGCAAAGACCTGGGTCCCGGGTGCCGGAGGAAAACCAGTGCCAGCAGCCAGGTGAAGGAAGGCCTATTGCACGAATCTTCGTGCAACGGGCCTCTAGTTTTTTATAATCCCAAATAGTGCTTAGGAAAGAAACTTGTTTATTTTATCAATATGTAAGGCTTTAATATATGCACGTATTTTTTTTTAATATTTTTTATTGATTTTACAGAGAGGAAGGGAGGGGGATAGAGAGCTAGAAACATCAATGAGAGAGAAACATCGACCAGCTGCCTCCTGCACACCCCCTACTGGGGATGTGCCCACAACCAATGTACATGCCCTTGACCGGAATCGAACCTGGGACCTTTCAGTCCGCAGGCCGACTCTATCCACTGAGCCAAACCGGTTTCGGCCGCATGTATCCTTTTTTAATTTCATGTCTTCCTTATTTGAGGGCATACAGAAAAAATAAAATAATGATGTTCTAGTCTGGATTGGTTTCATAGCATGGGGAGGCAACAAGCCTGCCTGAATTAGGCATATAAAGGTTGAAATCCTGTGGGGTTTTCTTTCACTTATTAAGTGAATCCTTAAGTCGGGATTTGTTTTTTTGTTTTTTTGTGGGTTTTTTTTTTTAATGAGGATCATCCAAGATAAAACAGGTCCAGTCCCTAACACACAGTAATCATTCAATAAATATAGGTGTTACCAGCATCGTTATCTGAAACAGAATTGCATCCACTATGGCAACAACCTTCTAACTAGTTCACCCTTTCTACTCTTCCTCCTCTACCGAGTAGCCAGAGTGACTTTTTAACAACATACAAGTTAGCCCATGTCAAGATCACCAATGGCTTCCCGTTGCTCTTAGAATACAGCCTGATAATTTCGCCGTGACCAGGGATGCCGCACCTCCTGTGTGTTCTGGCCCCTGCTTGCCTGTCTAATAGATCTCTTACCTCTCCTCTCCTTGCTCTCTACTATAACATCTAATGCCTCTCAGTTCCTCAGATGTGCCAACATCATTCCCCCTACAGGGCCCTTGCCTTTGTCTTTTCCCTTCCAGAATCACTGTTCTCCCAGATCCCTGGCTCCTTTCACTGTCATGTAGGTCTTAGATCTAATGTCACTTCCTTGCATGATCCTTCCCAGCCCATCTGAAGTAGGTCTCTTACCCACAAGCACTCTTCATCAAAGGAGTGCTCTATTTTCCTCATAGCACAATTATCAGATCAATGAACAGGATCGCTTAGATCCCGTTAGGAATTTCTGTTGTTTTGAGAGGGACTCGGAATTTCACATCTAAAGAGCAGGAAAGGAAGGCAGGAAAGAGGTTGCACGGCCGACCGATCCTGTCAGTTGATTTGAGAATAGTTTCATTTCCCTTCTTCCCCCAGTACAATACTTTTTGTCTGTTTAGCAAATAATAGGTGTTCAATAAATAGCTCTTAACGAATGGATCGAGGAGGGAGTAAACGCACTCAAGAAAGAACATGAAATTCTTCTGTTAGTCCTTAAAGTAAATTATATTGCACTGAGATAGGGTGTGCATGTGTGTGCAGAATATAGAGTTTTTTAGTGGCTCAAAGGGATTTAAAAAATCAGCGGTGACAGTGCAAAGAAGATTGAATGGCCTTGCCCTGGAGGCCAGAGCTCAGGGAACCCTAATGCAGGCGATCTGGCTTTGCCTGCTATTCGTCATTCAGACTAGACTCAGACGTAACGTTCACCCTTCTTTCTAGCCGTGGTACAATCCCGTGCTCATGTGGGCAACAGTAAGGAACTGGAGGGAAGATGAGAGGACCCTCATCATGTGTGTTCATCTCCTCCAGGTCTGACTCCTGGAAAAGACAAAAGATATGGGAGGTTTTACTGATCTGAGGAGGTCTGAGCTCGCCCCTATTTCTGTCTCTACAGCCTCATCCTGGGGAAGGGAGAGACGTGAACATGGAATTGGCCTCTTTCCAGTCTCCTTAGAATAGAAGTCCGCGAAGAGACGCATGGACACGTGTAGACCCACCTTCCCAATGCCGCGTCTCCCGCTCACACACACACACACACACACTGACCTCGGCCTTTTCAAAGGCAAAAACCCGCTCCCTGCATGTTCTCCAGTGCGGGTTTCATAAAGCATTTGGATGGGCCCTTCTTCACAAATGAATAAAAATGAGTCAAGTCCTCAGAAGCAAAGGAAAGCCAGGACTGCCTTCCAGAAGCACGAGGCAACCCAGAGAGTCCATCTGTAGCCAAACCATGCAACAGACCCAGACACAGCTCAGAGGCTGACAACCAGGCTGCCTCGGGCCCTGCCAACGAGCCAGATGCTGTTGCTTCCAAAGCTTGGCACCCGGGCCCCTGCTTGCATCCAACAAAGAGGAAAAATAGGAATGATATAATGTGGTGGGATAAAACACATCCCACCTCAACCTTTTTTATTACTCGCTGGAAAAAAAAAAAGATGGAAGATATTTATGGGAAAGTACCAATGTTTTTGGAAATATTGTGCATACATTAGCGACAACACCATTTTTGCCAAACGGGAAATATATTTAAGATCTGCAGCCTGCGTCTGTCTAAAAATAAATTGTCATCTCCTCTGATCAATGTATATGTCCAGGATATGGAAATGACTCTGCTAATTGAGGAGGCTGTCAACCGTGCGCTTGGAAGTTACCAAGAAGCGAAGTTGTGAAGAAGTCTGTCTTGTCTGTGCATAAAATAGCAATTGATGTTGTTGTCAGAGGAAGCGAGTTGAAGAGAGATTGAGCTTCGGAAAGGAAGAGCTACCCACCGAAGGTGGAGTGTTGACTTTCATGGTTCTAGAAAGTATCAGGAGTTATGCGAAGTTGGATGAGATGAGATGTTTATGGAAAAAGTAGAATGTGGCAAAGAATGGTATTAATAACCCGCCACATACCACACAGCGCTGTGTAGTGCAAATTCATTGTCATTCCTCTTCATCTGGGTTTTAGCAAAATTAATGTCGCTTTCGATACTACTTGTGAAATTTCTGTTGTTTTGAGAGGGACTCGGAATTCCACATCTAAAGAGCAGAAAAGGAAGGCTGAAAAGAGGTTGCACGGCCGACAGAGACGCGAGCTGACAGGTGTAACCGACACCAACATGCTTCTGTCTTCCTAACAGAGAGTCCGCCCTCAAAGCCACTGCAGGCCTCGGCCGCGAGCAGAGCCGGTTCCAGGAGGCTCCAGCGAAATGCACGCTGCCTGAGCCCATCACCACCGCAAATCTGTCATCTGAGCTTGTGGACAGGCATCTGGAACCCATGGACAACCTGTGGGGGAGCAAGGACACGGGGCATCAGGTGAAGCCAGCCTGGAGCCTGATACTGACTGAGGGGCGAGGTGCAAGGGGGATCCCCATCCACCACTTTGCCGGGTTACAGCATCATCTCATTGATGTCTTAGATCTGAGCATCTAGGACAAACACCTTTTAAAAAGTTTTTGGCCTGAAACACAGCCGTTTCCTTTCTGTGTGGTTGACATGTGACTTATTCCTAGTACAACTCAAATATTATTTCCTAACCCAAATCCTTGGGTCCCTCCTAGGAATGAAAAAAATAAAATAAAAAGGCAATAAATTTAAATAGAATAGAAAGATCATTCCAGATACTTACTGCTCTCACACATCACAGGAACTAATGTGACCCAAAGACATAGTGTTTCCATGTGGACTTCCATAGCCCCCGGCCCCGGCCCCCCCCATAGACCTCCCCAAGTCCCCAGACCCTGTCTCAGGGAAAACGACTGTATTAAAGGGCAGCCTGAAGAGGCCTGGGTTCCCGGGCTTGCCCTCCTCGTGGGACACGTGCATGCGCGCACAGACACAGACACGTGTCCGCAGAAGCCCACACACACACTTCAAATGAAGACCAGGGAGAGATGAACAGACTCTTCCTGGTTTTCGGATTCGGAAGGACCCACCCACCCAGTCTCTCTTCCGCTTCATAGGGATGTTGGTTGTTGGAACAGGCGAGTCTGAACTCACCTCTGGCTCTATTCTTTCTGCTCAGAGGGAACAGGTAAGGAAACGTGGGGAAAGGGCTTGTAGCTCAAGTGTGACCTTCTCACTATTTGAACTGCTTCTCCTCTGTCCCCCTAAGAAGTGGCAAAGAGAGTCTCATTGTAACACCAGCGAAACCAAAGAGATTGTCAGACATGGATGTCCCACTTCCTTTCCAAATTGGAGCCGGGGGTCAGGTGGGCTCAGTTCACAATGTTATGATAGAAACACGGATTCGTCACTGTTACAGTCACAGATCATACGTGCATTCCAGAGTGTCGGGCCCGGGCCGTGATTGGTGTCACTGCAGAGGGGAATAAATCACCGGTGAAGACATAACAGCCGGGATCACTGCCACCGTGTAATAGATCATGATCGCCCCATCTTCTCCAAGCCTTAGTTACCGAGATCGGGGGCCGAGGACCGTGGGGCACACATGGCCATTCATCCCGCCGCTCCAGGCCTCGGCGGCCGGGCTGCCGTCTCTCAGCGTCTGCCCGTGGCTTCCAGCAACGCGATAAGCTCCAGTTATGTGCAGTCTGTCCAAAAGGGATCACATATAAATATTTCCAAAAAAGAACGCGTTTCAAATGCCATCCATCACAGCCTCGGAGAACGCTGTCACTGGCGCATTCTGGAAAGGATCGCGGGGTGAGAATTTGTTCCAGAAAGGACTCGCTGAAGTAAATGAATGAGACCATGTTATGGAAGGAAGAGGGGTTGGGAGGAGGGAGTGGGGACTGGACAGAATCAGGGCACAGGACGCTGCAGCAAAGAGGCTTTTCTACCATCTGACCGGCGTGGCTTAGTGGTTGAGCATCGACCTAGGAACCAGGAGGTCATGGTTTGATTCTGGTCAGGGCATATGCCTGGGTTGTGGGCTCGATCCCCAGTGTGGGCAGCCAATCAATGATTCTCTCTCATCATTGGTGTTTCTGTCTCTCTCTCTCTCCCTTCCTCTCTGAAATAAAATAAATAAAAATAAAAATGTTAAAGGCTTTTCCACCATAAAACCCGGCGTGTGAACTATGATTACAGCCTATAATGTGACTGCTATTCTGTCTTTATACACCTTGGCTTCCCAAATGTACAGATTAAAAGGGTGCTAGAACCCCTGACATCCAACATACGGCCTCAGATCAGGGCTCTAGTCACACCTTCTTCGTCCCTACACTTACTTCTGGGTCTCAACCCCACTCCATACCACACACCTATTAAAAATGTACCCACATCACACATTAGCGGGATGTTTATTTTTGCTATAAAATTAGATTTTGAAGTTGTCATTTTGCTCCTGAAATTATTTGGCTATGAGCAATTTAAATCATGAGTACAATGTTTTCCTGACAGCCCTGTGTCTACACAGGAATTCTTGTAAAGAGAAAATCCATACACTGTTTTCATGCGGTGTATGTTTTATGAATACTCAATTTAGCAATTGAAGAGAGGGTCATGTTCTGCAAATTGAATGTTTATCAACTTCGATGTTGGGCTAATACATTTGCAGTTCTCATATATTTTCTTGGACCCCTAAATAACTGGTGCCTAATGGATGGAATGGGTTGCTCCAAGTCCTCAAGAAAAAAAGCTTTATGGCCCTAACCAGTTTGGCTCAGTGGATAGAGCGTCGGCCTGCGGACCAAAGGGTCCCGGGTTCGATTCTGGTCAGGAGCACATACTTCGGTTGCAGGCTCCTCTCTGGCCCGGGGCTCTAGCTGGGGCTCATGCAGGAGGCAACAAATCCATGTGTTTCTCTCACATCGATGTTTCTCTCTGTCTTTCCCTCTCTTCCACTCTCCCTAAAGGTCAATGGAAAAAACATCCCAAGGTGAAGAGTAACAAAAGAAAAAAGAGCCCTGACCGGTTTGGCTCAGTCGATAGAGTGTTGGCCTGCGGACTCAAGGGTCCCAGGTTTGATTCCGGTCAAGGGCATGTACCTTGGTTGAGGGCACATTCTCAGTGGGGAGTGTGCAGGAGGCAGCTGATGGATGTTTCTCTCTCATCAATGTTTCTAACTCTCTCTCCCTCTCCCTTCCTCTCTGTAAAAAAATAAATAAAATATATTTAAAAGAAAAAAAGAAAAAACATCATGTGTGTATATGTAGGGGGGTATAAATGTTGCGGGGGAGGGCCCATTCATTAAAGCCGCATCCCATTGACCTCCGTTCGCCCAGCTCTCCGGTTCCTCTGGAGTTCTTTCACAATGCAGCACACAGAACTCATCCGGGTGCCCAAGGAAGCCACCCTGTGGTGGAGGGGACGTGGGGCCCAGTCTACTGTAAATCTGTCACGGCTGTGGCTCCAAAGATGCAAAGAACCACAGTCCCTTTTTGTAATATCCCAATTGTTTGCCTCCTTTTCAGTGGACCATGAACTCTTGAGTTAATGGTTTCTTCTGACACCTCCATCCTTCTGTCTTTCTAGACCCCAGGCGTACTCCTGAACTTACATCCTATCTTTTGGCTCGGCAGTGAGTTTCCTGAGGGTGTAGGCCTTAGACACAGTGTTTAAAACATTTCTAACCTTGCTAGGAACTAAGAGATTGTGCAAACACCTCCTTCTCGGCTCAGTTTCAGGGAGTGTCTCTCTGATTTATCTCCCTGATTTATTCTACTTTCCAAACAGTGTGAGAGATATCCCCTGAGAGTTATATTTTAGCTGCACCCTCCATTATAATAGGCAGAGCTCAGGGTTCTTCCTTGTCTTGTCTTTGGTCACACTGGGGGTGCCATTCTCCTCTTCTGTACTCTTGAGGCGCCATCTTGGATTGGATCCATCCTTCTTGCCTTAGGCTGTTCCTTTGGCTGTGACTCTGACGGTGCAGATTTACCTCTCATGTCTTCCAGTTTCACAAAACACCTCTTGGGTTTGCATCACTCTTCTCTCTGGGAGCTGCTACACTCAACCCAGCAGACACCCCACCCGCCCCTTCTCACCTCACAGAGCAAAGACACTCATCCCCAAGGTCTCCCACAAAGCTATGGCTCATGATGACCAAATCGCACTCAGCATCCGAAAGGCAACCCTCAGTGATTTCTACCATGACTCCTCTTTCAATTACAGTTTACATTCAATATTATCCCGTCTTAGTTTCAGGTGTTCAGCATAGTGGTTAGACAATCACATACTTTGCAAAAGTGATGCCCCTAATAATTCAAATCCTCATCCGGGACCATCACACAGTTATTGCAATATTATTGACTCTATTCCCTACGCTGTACTTTACATCCCCAGGACTATTCTGTAACTATCAATTTGTACTTCTCAATCCCTTCATCTTTTTCACCCAGCTCCCCTCCTCTCTGGAAACCATCAGTCTGTTCTCTGGATCTATGGGTCTGTTTCAATGTTGTTTGTTTGATTATTTTGTTCTTTAGGTTCCACATAAAAGTGAAATCACGTGTCTACCATAACTTTACTTAAGACAACAATTTTATATTTTACTTTCTCTTGGTTTTCCTTCTACCTCCCTGGTCATCCCTAGTAATTCTCCTTGTCCAACTATCACATTCTCAAAGAGGCCCACCCTGACACCCTATTCACAAGTCAACCTTCACCCACACCTCCCAGTATCCCTGCTCCTAACCTTGTTCTGTTGTTTGTTTGGGGTTTTTTGTTGTTGTTGTTGTTGTTCTTTAAAGCACTTGCCACGTTATAGCTTCCAATGTAATTTATTTATATTTTGATTTTTTATTGCACTTTTTAAAAAATTATATCTATATATTTGTTTTCAGAGAGGAAGGGAGAGGGAGAGAGAGAGAAACATCAATGATGAGAGAGAATCATTGATTGGTTGCCCCCTGCACACCCCCTCCTAGGGATCGAGCTCACAACCTGGGCAGGTGACCTTGACTGGAATCAAACCTGGGACCCTTCAGTCTGCAGTCTGATGCTCTATCCACTGAGCCAAACCAGCTAGGGCTATTGCACATTTTTAAAGCCCCTCATGAGAATATAAGCTTTTAAGGATAAGATTTTTCATCTGTTTGTTCTCTGATATAACACAATAATATAGAACATCGCATGGTGCATACTAGATACTCAACAAATATTTGTTGAATAAATAATTGAACACTACTTCCCTCCAGCCTCTAAGGTAGGAGCTTCAATAAAAATTTCTCCTAGATGGTGCTCCAAAGTGTTGATGGTAAATGCTAACCTTTATTAAACACATCTGAAATTCTTACGGATTCTCAGGTCCTTTACTTTCTGGTCAGACTTAAGATGCGGTCATCTCATTAGCTCTGTAAACACTGCAGGTGAGATAGGAGCATCATCCAGGCAGGACGTAGTGATGTGTGGTACAGAAATTGGGTCACCTGTGTCTCAGACGCCTAATGTGTTCAGCAAACATACCCAATAGGTTTACCACTTCACTGGGACATGTTTTGCTTGTCTAATTGAGAGTTCACTAATAATGGCAATGAGTCCGACAAATGTAACAAAACGTTTGTTTTTCTCCACAGACTCTTCTCCGGTGTGCCTCAAGTTACAAATGCGCCTACAAAAGAGAAGTCAAACTCAAGAGTTGAAAAACCATTGGTTTTGCTTTGCTTCAAGAGGCAAAACTAAAGCCAATAGGTAGATATCATAGAAAGATGTTTGAGTACAGTTGACCTTGAACAACTTGGGTTTGAACTGCACAGGTCCACTTATATGTGGATTTTTTAAATAAATATACAATCCACCCTCTGTATCCCCAGATTTCTGATTTGTGGATGTTCCACCAACTGTAGATCAAAAATGGTTTTTCAATTTGCAATTGGTAATCCATGGATACAGAGGGAAGACTGTATGAATTATTCTATGCTATCCTATATGTAATAAAAGGCTAATATGCAAATTGTCCCTATGGGCAGGAGTTTGACCAACCGGGAGTTAGACGTGTGCTGACCACCAAGGGGCAACATGGAACACGGCATGGACATCAGTGATGTGGCACTGGCAGTGGGCCACAGTGGAGGCACTGCCAGCCCAGATGGGTCCAGATGGGCCCCAATAAGAGTGGGACCATGGCAGGATGGTGGAGCAGGTGAGTGGGCCACACCAGGCCAAGGGAGGCCCTGGTCGGCAGACAGCAGCCTCTAGGGACCCTACCCGTGCACAAATTTCATGCACTGGGCCTCTAGTTTTATACAAGAAACTTGAGCATCCATGGATTTTTCACATCTACAGGGGTCCAGGAAACAACCCCCAGGAGATATCCAACAATGGATGATTGTAGTTAAGTTCTGGAGGAATCAAAAGTTATATACATGTTTTTCACTGTGTGGGCTGCCCCTAATCCCTGCATTCTTCAAGGGTCGACTGTATAAGGAAGAAGGTTCTACCTAACAGTTGCCTTGAATATGGAGGGCTTCAGTCCCTGGGAAAGTCATGGACACTGTGGAGAGCATTCCTGCAGTGAGTGAAGGGTCAGACAGAGTGACCTTGAGTGTCCTTCCTGGGCTGAGAGTCTGTGAGCCCATGGGTTGTGATGGTCAGTTTCGTAACTCACTCTTCATAGAAGATAAGGAATCTTACCTTAGCTGGTCCATGGGTAAACGGACACACGAGATAACAGAACAGACAACCCACATTTTCAGAGTGAAAATTCATGAAAAGAGCACCCATCTTTCTGAATTCCACTTTCCCTTTACATCAGCTATAATTAGCTTTCAAAGTGAAAAATATCAATCAAATGTGAAGGGCACAGCAGAAGTGTTTCCATATTCTTCCCACTGGGATAAAAAGGAATCTGCTCCCAACAATCAGACTTCACTTCACAGAACCCAAAAGTACGTTCAGATCACCTAATGGGGATGATCAACAATTTTTAACTGCTTTTCAAAAGTGTTTCAATAGGGGAAAGATAGGAAATCGATCAAGTGAGCACCAGAGGCCCTCGCATGAGCAAAGTAGACTCACAGGCTTAACCCAAGAGAGATCGCTGTCTCTGGCCATGAAAAGAGTTGACTTACAAATTCATAGCCAATGCCATTAGAATGATGCTTCTCAGATAGGAAGCAATAGCAGTTATCTTTAGTCCTTCTCCTCTTAGCTCTCGAAGGAGTCATGCAAAATTATTTCTCCCGAACCTGCCTATAAGCTATACTTGTGTCCCCTTAAATGGTGCATCTAAGGAATCTTGCAATCAATCCCAAATCCCCAAAGCTGCTGTCGCTCACCTCCCTGCCCCTGGACGCAATGACAGGGGCTGGAAGATTCGAGAAAAGCTGTGTGTCCTCCAGGCTCCAAGGTTTCTTAGTAACCTCCACGGTGGGAAAACAGGAAGTTGGGAGTGGCTAATAACATTTATCTCTATTATTGTTTACATTCCAGATTTTTCCAAATGAGCCAAACACTACAAGACTACAAGCCTCTTTGGAGTCTTTTCTTTAGGAAATCCCGAGTCTTGAAAGTTCTAAAGGTCATTCCTCTTATGAAGAAGAAGGAATATGACCTACTAGAAAGATATACACTGAGTGGCCAGATTATGATGATCTCTGAACGCATAATAATCTGGCCACTCAGTGTGTGTGTGTGTGTGTGTGTGTGTGTGTGTGTGTGTGTGTGTGTATTCAGGCCTGGTGCATGAATTTGTGCATGGGTGGGGTCCGGCCAGCCTTACCAGGGGGAGGGGATATGGGCAGTTGGCCACCGGCCTGCTAGTTGAACTCCTGGTCGAGGGGACAATTAGCATATTAGCCTTTTATTATATAGGATATACACTGAGTGGCCAGGTTATTATGCGTTCAGAGATCATAATAATCTGACCACTCAGTGCACATTCTCAAGATGCCATTAAAGAAAGTTACCTCCTTGGAGATTTATCCCAGCAGGTATCCTAAGATTCCAGATTCAAAAACTCATATAAACCCATCATTGCAAAGTCAAGAACAAAGGAATTCTTCTGGTCATTATACAACGGAGTCAAATCAAGGGCTTCCTGGGTTCACATGACTTCTCCCACCATCTCTGCTCCCTGAATGCTCTCTGTTCCCAGGTCCTTGGGCTGAGATTGTAACCTGGCCAGAGGCCTTCGAGCCTTTGAAAAAGTCTTTTGGAACCAGTTTTCCCCGGAGAGGCCAGTGGGAATGGTTCTGGGAAACAATTACCTACCTGTTTGAGTTCTTCAACCCACTGTAACCTCGGCCCCTTGGAAAATGAAGAAGAGGCTTGCTGGTAAATTGGAAAATGGACAAGCCTTATGCCAGCCTTCTCATTGGGCATCACCCCTCATTAGTGATTCTTTTGGAACTAATTGGACTAGTTGTGTTAGTGTCGGGGACCTGGCCCCAATCCTTGGTGCTGACTGTGGGGAATATTGGCTATTCTGCTCTTGGCTTTGCCTCTGAGTAGCTATGTGATCGCGGGGGACATGGAGCTGCTTTGCATCCCCATTTCCTCCTCAGTAAACGCAGCAACACCGACGTCCACAACGTTGCTCTGAGAACCCAGGGAGGCGATGGGAAGCTACGCGGCCAGCCATGGTGTTTGGAGATTGGGTGATACTGACGAGACCCGGGGATTGGTCTGTTCTTCCTTAAAAGTCTCTCCTGGGACAGGGCATCCAGAACTTGCCTGGCTGCAGTCTGACGCTATGCCAGCTTGAGGGCGAATAGGTTCTTTATGAAGCTTCCGTTGCCTAAACTGGTCCTGTGAAGGCATGAGCAAAAATTAGGCACCACCAACACCACCACCACCTAAGACGGGCAGAGAGAGGCAGCCAGGCCAGCAGGCAGGCCTGATCGGGCCCAGGTGTCTAGTTAAATACCCACATCCCTGGTACAAGCCTCTTTTTTTAAATATATTTTTACTGATTTCAGAGAGGAAGAGAGAGAGAGAGAGACATCAATGAGGTAAGACAATCGTGGATCGGCTTCCCTCCTGCACACCCCACACTGGGGACCGAGCCCGCAACCCGGGCATGTGCCCTGACAGGGAATCGAACCGTGACCTCCTGGTTCATAGGTGACTGCTCAACCACTGAGCCACACCGGCCGGGCAAGCCTTTTTTTGACCAAAGTCTCCCCATCACTAAAGAGAGGACAATGAGCACATCTTCCTTTATTCTTTGTTGCAGTCCTGTTTATTGCAACCTCTCTCACCATCTGCCCAGGGCGGGGGCCAAAGTGTCGGGGACAGATCTGCTGAGATGCTCCTGGGGAGAGAGGGGAGGGCCTGTCCCACCCAGACTCTACGGGGCCAATGTTACTCACTTCTCTACTGAGAAGGCTCAGCTGCTTTTGCCTAAAGCACCACAAATTAAACTGCTCAGATAGCACATTTATGGGCACATAAACCACAATTACAGAGGGACCCACACAATATATGGGGACCAGCGGGGGCAAGGACCCTGGCGACGCCATTCTAGGGTGTTTTGTTTGTTTGTTTTGCACGTTAGCAGTGCCCGCTCACTGACTAATCCCACGCTGAGCGGTTCTGAGTGAGGGCTTGAGGGATGCTCCCTGGGGGTCTAAATCCTGGGACGGCACCACATTGCAAGAGAGCTCTAGTTTGAGTCTTTCTCCTGGGCCCTAACCACCCCCCCTTAAGAGAGACAAAAACAAACAAACAAAAAACAACCCTGTTGTATGGTTCAGGCCTGCAGACAGTGTGGGCACTGCCTGACCTTCTCTCTCTGGGGAACGGCATGTGTGCGTCTTAGGTTCCAGAACAAAGGCCACCTGCAGGGTTATCTGGCCCCCGGGGTCTTTTCTGCACATTGAGCCCTGGAGCAGCCAGATCCCTCTGGGAATTGTATCATCCCTGCTCCCTCGCTCCCCACCCCCACTTCACCCCCCATCCAAAAAGCTGACGGGGAACCTGGGCCATGGTCATTGCCTCTCCGCCCATCCCCACCAACCCACTAGCCACACCCTGCAGGTGGGTTTGGAAACACCGGGCTCAGCACCAGGAGAAGCGAGGAGAGCTGCTTGCCCGAAATTCTGGCCTGGAGGGCAAACCTCAGGGGTGGTTTAACAGCCCAAAGCAGCCCCCCCTCTGGGCCGCTCTGTTGGGAGGCTTGTGTGGGGGCCAGTCATGTGCTGGCTGCTCACGGAGTGACAGGTCGTAAGGAGAGAGAACAGGGTCTTCCCGAGGGTGGTTGGGAAACGAGTGCAGGGGAAATGGCAGCTGGAGTACAAAGACACGGAAGGTGAGGAAGCGGATGTGGCCTGGGAGGAGTTGGTCTGCACACCCAATGCTGCACATGGGGCCGGGCTCCGGTTCTTGGAGAACCAGTGGCAGCAGCTCATGAGGGCTGTGAAAATGTGCGTGCGTTCGACCCGGGAACTGGACCTCAGAATGTAACCCTGAGAAGTGGTGCAAAAGTTAACAAGAAAAGGCCTCATTCCATCACAAGAAGAAATGAATAAAATATACAGATATTACAAATATACATTATAAAATGTATATATAAATATATGTCAATATATTTATTATATATTATAAAATATGTAATAAATAGATTAAAATATTTATAATATAATATATAATAAATATATTGATATATATATATATATATGAGAATGTGTGTTTCAGCCTTTCTAATAAAAGAGTAATATGCAAATTGACCATCACTCCAACACACAAGATGGCTGCCCCCATGTGGACACAAGATGGCCAGCAGGGGAGGGCAGTTGGGAGGGACCAGGCCTGCAAGGGAGGGCAGTTGGGGGCAATCAAGTCTGCAGGGGAGGGCAGTTAGGGTTGACCAGGCCAGCAGAGGAGGGAAGTTGGGGGTGACCAGGCCTGCAGGGAAGGGCAGTTGGGGGGGACCAGGCCTGCAGGACAGGGCAGTTGGGGGCGACCAGGCATGCAGGGGAGGGCAGTTAGGGGCGACTAGGCCTGCAGGGGAGGGAAGTTGGGGGCGACCAGGCCTGCAGGGGAGGGCAGTTGGGGGGGACCAGGCCTGCAGGGGAGGGCAGTTGGGGGGGACCAGGCCAGCAGGGGAGGGCAGTTAGCGGTGACCAGGTCTGCAGAGGAGGGCAGTTAGGGGCAATCAGGCTGGCAGGTGAGTGGTTAGGAGGTGATCAGGCTGGCAGGCAGAAGCGGTTAGGGGCAATCAGGAAGGCAGGCAGGCAAGCAGTTGGAAGCCAGCAGTCCTGGATTGTGAGAGGGAGGTCCAACTGCCCATTTAGGCCCAATCCCTGTAAACCGGCAGTCAGACATCCCTTGAGGGGTCCCAGATTGGAGAGGGTGCAGGCTGGGCTGAGGGACACCCCTCCCCATGCATGAATTTTGTGCACCGGGCCTCTAGTCCTGGAATAAAATGATAGAGATAGAGATATTCAACCCAAATATCCAGGAATAGTGGAATGACTGAGGCTAAGCTATCATTACAGTGGCCTATTTTATGTCCACATAAAGAGATAAGAACGGAGTCTACGCTGGAATAAGGAAATTTGCTTGTAGGTCACACTATGTGGACAACAGGACACTGCGTAGTGTGCTCACACCGATGGAAAAATGTGTCCCTGTACAATTTTGAGGCTCGAGGACAAATTGGGACTCACCGATACAGTTGAAACTTTAACTTTGCTTTTTTTTCCCCCCCCCTGTCAAATTTTTAAGAGCACAATAAAAAGGTTGAATTCAGGAAGAGAAGTGAGAGTGTGGAAGGTCAAAGAGAACTTGCAGGGCCCAGAAAGCGATGAAGAGAAACAAAACTGACACTCAGACCACAGTGGAGTCACAATGAGGCTCCCTATTCCCGCCCCATCTCCTGTACCCTAACTTCCCACCCCACCCCCTCTCGCCACAGGCCACCCCATTCCTCCTCCTCCCTCCAAAGGCTTGCCTCTCTCATTCATGGCGCCTGTCCGTTAGGTGAGAAACCTTGAGTGCCAATGGTGCATTCTGAGTTCTTCCCGGGCCTTCCCCAGGTGTCTTCTCCAGAAGCCAGTCACCTATGACAGGGGCCCGAGAGCGTCCAGGAGGGGGTCCCCCTCCTGTTGCAGCTCAGACGCTTCCAGAGCGAGCATGGGCAGCGAGAGAAGGCACACGCCGCAGCCCCAGGGTCCAAATCTGTCCCTGGCAGCAGGTCTCAGGGTCCCAGATCCAACGAAGGACTCCCCTGGTCCAGCCGCAAAGCATTTATAACCTCCGCACGCGGTCCTCTGGCAGAGAGAGCAGACTGTGCGCAGGAAGCTAACGACCTTGAAACCATCATTTATCTTGGCCTTTCCCCTCCGTGTGAGATGCCACGAGAAGCGCCAGTCTCTCTCTCTCTCTCTCTCTCTCTCTCTCTCTCTCTCTCTCCAAAGAAGGATGGATCTGGGCAGAACCCACGCCTCTGCCTCTCCTCTCGGGCCAGGCCCAGGGTAGGGGTACCAATGGGAACCAGAGGGGGAAGGACATCACTCTTGCTCATCCAAACCGCCTTCCCGAATCCTCCATGTAGCAGAGAAGGCGCACCTGAGTTCTGCTTCAAAACCTAATGTTCAATCTTCCGAAGCAGACGATGCTGATCCCTGACAAACCTCCTGTTGGGAGCCTCGGCTGGTGACAGCTCTCCCCACTGGAGCCGTGCTGGCAGCCGGTGGTGGACAAGGCGGGTCCCACTACCTCCAGCCTCCACGTGGGGAGCAGGAGGCCAGCCACCCCGAGGACTCTGAGCCTTGAATTCGATGGTCTCCGCGGCCCGGCATCTGCTCGTGGCTCCCTCGCCCTGGCACAGGGACGCCGGCTGCCCGCTGGCCCAGCCGAAGCCAACAGCTGGCACAGCGAGGCGCGACGCCCCTTTGTGTCCGGTGCCACGTGGGTGTGAGATGTTCCCTCTTCTCTTTCCGATCGGATTTGGGTTCAACAACCAATGCATGGGCTGTGTCTGGGCCGAGGAGGCGACTGGTCTCGAGCTCGGAATCCCAACAAACCAACAAGATCAACGTCAACAAAGAAAAATAAAATGATGGTGCATTTGACAAAGGCAAAGCCAGGTTTGGGGCCAGGAAGGCCTTTTCCCCATTACCTGAACCTTTCTATGAGATTCGTTTCATCTTTCATTGTGAGATCTCCATTTTCTTTCTCTTTTTAAAAAAATAAATGTATTTTTATTGATTTCAGAGAGGAAGGGAGAGGGAGAGAGAAGAGAAACATCAATGATGAGAGAGAATCATTGATCGGCTGCTTCCTGCAGGCCCCACACTGGGGATGGAGCCCACAACCTGGCATGTGCCCTGACCAGGAATAGAACCGTGACCTGGTTCATAGGTCTATGCTCAACCATTGAGCCACACCAGCTGGGCAGATCCCCATTTTCTTGATGACTTGTCTTTTTCTTTTTCTTTTTCTCCCACCAAAGCTCTTCGGCTGGATCATGCCATGGCCATGTATGTCCTTCCCAGATCAGAGCACACTAAAGCTCCCTTGTCAGTTTCCAGGGCCTTCCAGAGGGTCATGTGAAGGAAGGACATTTGGGGGGAAGTGCTTGAGGAGGAAGGAAGTAAATTAGAAGCTGATGTAATGGCCTGCTATTTAAATTGCTTATTTGAGACTCCTTCTGCTTAGGTTTGTTTGTTTGTTTGTTGGGTTTTTTTTCCCCCAAGTCTGTCTTTGAGCATAAAAATCTATTATTTTCAGGTAGAGCCACGGTCACATTTAGCTGCTTTGGCTAGATGAGAAGGTAGGTTAGTTTGTTTGCCACCGTATTACTGTGTGAAATGGCCAAATCAATCCTTCCGCATGATGTCTGAATAGGTTATTATAAGGTGCTTAGAGACTTGGCAGCCTGAGCCCCATCTTTCTTTCGAGATGTTAAGAAAATAAATGTCAATGCAGGAAACACTGCATGTGGGGCAGCTGCTGTCCAACTCCGCGATCCGAATGTCGGTGTAAGATTGAGGGAAAGTCAACGCGGGCGCAAGGGCACGGATCCCCACGGGCCTGGAGTCCTCTCTGAGCCTCCATTCAGCTACGGCCCATCCGAAGGGACTTCCGGCTGCTTCGCCTTCCAGTGGCCAGCCCTGCTGTTTTAGATAAGACTCTTTTGTCTTCTAACAACAACCAACTTGACCTAGTTTGAATCAAGAGGGGGATTTATTAAAAAGTTACTGAGGCCCAGGCCTAGTCGTTTTGGCTCAGTAGATAGAGCATCGGCCTGCGGACTGAAGGGTCGCGGGTTCAATTCTGATCAAGGGCATGTACCTTGGTTGTGGGCTCGATCCCCACTAGGGGGCATGCAGGAGGCAGCTGATCTATGTTTCTCATCCTCTCATGTATGTTTCTAACTCTCTCTCTCCCTTCCTCTGTAAAATCAATAAAAATATACAGCGTATTAATTTTTAAATAAGTTACTGGGGTGTCCCACAGAACCCCTGGGTCAGTGGGGATTCTCAGTAAGTGTGAAGTAGGAGCAGGAAGAATTCAGGGGTCCAGCAGTTCTTTGCTCTGTTTTCCTGTGTTTTTCTTTACTCTGCCTTTTCTCTCTTCTCTGAAGGTCGGCTTGCCCAGCTGCTGCTTTCCCGTTGGGGGAGACAGTCAAGCCAGCTTCTGAGTTTTAAAATGTCCCTCAGGCCCTCGCTGGTGTGGCTCAGTGGATAGAGCGTCGACCTGCCTCCTGAAGTGGCCCCGCGTTCAGTCCCAGTCAAGGGCCTCTCTCTCTTCCTCTCTGAAATCAATAAAAATATTTTTTCAAAAATAAACGTAAAAAAATAAAATGTCCCTTAGTTCCCTCCCACACAGAGAACCCTGCCTCGTCTGCATGAGAATTTTACTTTGTCGTACGGTTAACATAGGGATCTTTCTTGTCTCCTGTGCGACTGCTTGTGTGTGTGCTTTGTTCCTTTCTCAGAGCATCCTGTTCTTGTTGTATGGATGGCACAGGTTTGACATCTCACTTTGGATGCTAATTAAATGTTTGTGTCGGGCATTTCTTTGATTATCGATTTTTCTCTTGTATCCCTTTCATTTCCTCCTTTTCTCCGGGTCAGTTTATTGCGTGTCATTCTGTTTTGTCTGCTTTTCGTGCTACTCACTTTATTCTGAGGTCTGCATAACTTTGCTTGTTTGCTCATAGTTAAGGATGGGAGCGGCTTGATTTGTTTCTAGGTTGTGAGGTGGGTTTTCTTTGCTGTTGTATGTATATGTCTGTCTTCCTGCTCTTTCATAAACAGAACGATTGGGAAATTTTTAGATATGAGCAGGACCCAACGGTTGGCAAGCTTCATTTCAGAATAAGCAAAGGAGGAGTTGGCAAGGTGAGTACCAGATTGGGGGCTGGGAGGCCCTCCAAACCCAAGAAGGGAGAGGTCTTTACCCCGGGCAGCGACATCCACCCAGCAGCCCTCATCCTCTTTGGGCTGGTTCCCCTTTTGTTTTGCTGGCGGGGGCAGAACTGGGCTGCCTTGCTAGGGATGAGGGAGAGGAGACGGGAGAGAAGGCTGGAGAAGCAACTGGTGCCGTCATGTAGTAAGTAGAATCTTGTACCAACAAACGGAGCTTGAAGCGTTTCCAGCCTCTGTGGGCACGTGGGCCTCTCTGTTGCCTCCTGAGTTGTCTGGGCTGATGCATCCTGTTTTGTCTGTCAATAGGCTCCAAACTCTCTTCATACCCCAGAAATTTGTTGAAATGTCTTGTCTGCTGATGATTCTCTCCATCGTTGTGGATTTATTCCTATATATTCTTTTGGCATCTCGGGAGGGAGTAAAAATAAATACTTTGCTCATTCTTTCATCTTGAACAGGAAATTTCAGAATCCTCACTTCAAACTCCAAGGGAGAGGATCCAACTGGTCCACCTCGGATGATGTGATCACTCCTGTTCCAACAATTGGGACGGGAAGAACTCATGGTTGCTCAAGGCACCCGGGTGGAGGGAACAGTTCTCATTGTGAGCTGGAAAGACTACTCAAAGGCAGCCATTACAACGTGAGTTGTAAGGATTTGGAGTTCTGTTGTTATGTGTGAGGGCTGTCTCTTTTCCCTGCCTCATTCCAACAGAGCCGACTCCCCTGGGACTCCCTCATTGTATCCTAACAGGACAAGGCCCAGTGGTGAGCTGGTAAATGTTTAACCTCTGGCTCTCCAGGGGGCAGGAATTCCTGATATACAGCATTTTCTGATTTCTTAGGTGTAAATACTCCCATGATGGCCAATTTCAGGATCTCTTTATGAAGACGGAGTTGGAAAGAAATGCACAAGATAGATTCTTGAAAGTGTGTGCAAACCACCTCCAGCACACCGCTGACTAGGTCAAATCTATTGCATGTACAGTCCCAGCCATAGTGCCACCAACCTACGAAACTGGTTGAGTCCATTGACATTCTTTGGTTACAAAACACAAACACAGTTAAGATGAAGCAAAAAAGAGAAATTTATTGGAAAGAGCCTGAGATATGTCACGGAATCCAAGGAAGAGCTGAATGTCTAGGACGTGCTTGGGACATCAAAAGCAGCAATTTGGGGGATTTCAGAGTTCTGCCATGTCATGACTTGGCTCCTGTTCTCAGTTTCTGACTGTAGTGAAATTCCTGAGAGACTCTGATTGTCTTCATGTTAGGTGTCCTCACCTGGCGAAATGTGGCTCTAAATGAGTTCAGTACCATTTAGCAAAAACATGGCTTCTGGGGGCATAAGACTTGCTACATAATTTTTAGAGATCAGTGCAAAATAAAAATGTAGGGCACCCTTGTTCAAAAATTAAGAATTTCAGCTCAGCTGGCATGGTTCAGTGGCTGAGCAGTCGACCTATGAGCCAGGAGGTCATGGTTCAATTCCAACCCGGTCAGGCCACATGCCCAGGTTGCAGGCTTGATCCCTGGTGTGGGGTGGGAGGAGGCAGGCAATCAATGATTCGCTCTCATCATTGGTGTTTCTTTCCTTTCCTCTCTAAAAATCAATAAAAATATTTTTTTAAAAATTAAGAATTTTAAGAAGAGCATTAAACCAAGTGTAGAGCCCTTATAGGCCCAAACCCCTATGAGGCAGTTCAAGTCATATGCTTATAAAGCTGGCCCTGGCTGGGGGACTCACTCCCATGGTCAAATTGTGATTTCTGTCTTGAGTTCCCTCTTGAATCGTTCATCTGTGGGGTGTTATAAAGCAATTCCATAGAGGGGCCATGTGGCAAGGGATTGAGGCTTGCCAACTACCAGTTGAGTGAGCATAGAAGTAGATAACCCCCCTTTCCCTATTCTCACACCCATCCCAGCAAGCCTTCAGATAACACTGCAGCCCAG
The DNA here is from genome assembly GCF_027574615.1 of Eptesicus fuscus. Taxonomy (NCBI): domain Eukaryota; kingdom Metazoa; phylum Chordata; class Mammalia; order Chiroptera; family Vespertilionidae; genus Eptesicus; species Eptesicus fuscus. The sequence goes on from NC_072496.1 coordinate 13,656,309, forward strand.
GATGATACTTTCAACCTCATGAGAGACCTTGAGGCAAGGACAACTAGTTAATCCATGAATGCATTTCTGACACCCAGAAACTATCTCTCTATATAAAAGCCTAAGCAACTGTTACAACCGAACGACCAGAATGACCAGTCAACCAGTCGCTATGATGCACACTGACCACCAGGGGGCAGATGCTCAACTCAGGAGTTGCCCCTTGGTGGTCAGTGCGCTCCCACAGCCAACCTCCCGTGGTACCTCCCCCTGCCAGCCAGCCCCCCAATAGGCCTTGATCACCGGCCAGGCCGAGGGACCCCACCCATGCACAAATTCGTGCACTGGGCCTCTAGTTAGATAATAAATGTTTGTTCTTTTAAACCACCAAGTTTTTGAAGGTGCTTTGTTACCCTGCAAAAGATAACTAATATAGTGTTACTCATCATTTCCGACCTATCGAGATGTATTGAAATTTACACATGGGCAGTTGAATGAGGTTATGGATTATATCATCTAGTTTTAACTAAATTCATCCTCACACACAAAAATGGACAAGTGGTTTTAAAATATTCCTGGCAGGCAATAGTTACTCCCTGAACAAAACCTGTAGATCAAGCATGTCAAACTCAAAGGCTAACACGGGCCATATACACGAGGCAGGTGGCCCCCGGGCCGCGAGTTTGACATGCTTGCTGTAGATATTTTACTATTGGCTTTTCCTCGTGTTTCCAGTGCTGTCTTTCCTATTTCTCCCAGGTGCTCGCAGATGCTCCTCTCTGCTACCACAGCCCTGTGCCCTTCATTCTATTGTGCCACGTAACCATGTTGAACCCTGCTCACCTCCACTTCTAGACGGTGGTCTTCGTAAATTCGCCTTTATGGTCTCAGCACCTACACAGGTGCCAGACGCATGGTAGGTAAACGAATGAACAAATGCAAGTGAATAATAAATGGTAAATAAATTGTACATGTGTATACAAGTGTTTGAAACTTTCTTTCCACGATGCAGTCTCTTCGATAAAGCTAACTAATTGCCAGTCTGTTATGATAACTCAGCGATTAATATCCCGGTGAGAGGAGTTCAGACAGGAACACCTTACAGTGAGTTACGGTGAGTGGTGTATATTCGCAGAGGGCCTGATGTAGCGTGTGTCTATGTGGATACGGGTGCAATATAATATTTTTTTTTCCTCTTTCTAAAAACACTTACAAAACTAAGGAAAATGCCAAAGCCTCTTAAAGGGCGTGATCGCGCTGAGTCATACAACCCTTCCTTGATTTTTACATTAGTTCAGAATGAGATGTTTTATGGCTCTTGCTAAAAATAAAAGACATTTCAGAGCGTCTCAGTATATGGAGCACCGCAGATCCTGCAGTTGTGTTGTTTCCCCTGAAATTAACACGATTAACTAAAATCCAATGTTCGTCTGATGTCAGTGAGTCACAGACTCTTATGCTAATAGCGCAGTTCAGCTTTCTGATCTCTTAACAGAAAACACTGTGTGTGTGTCCCAGCAAAGGGACAAGCAAAACAGGGTGACAGGGGGACCCCGAGAGAAAGACATGTCCGTCCGGGCCGGAGTGTGTCTGTATTGTTCAGGGAAAGTGTATTTACATGGCGTCTGGGAACGCTTTGGGAAGACAACTGCTTTTATCAAGTGCAAGGACTGAGTGTAACTGGATCGAAATGCTATTCCAGGAGCAGCTGGTGGAGGCTGGTTTCCCAGGAACTGCACCCCACTCTGTTCCCTGGCCCAGGACCAAGTTCCAAGCTTGCCATCATCGCTACCAACCCTCCAGGCTGGTCCTGGCCGGGGTCAGCGCTGGGAGCCACACAGATGACCCCTCTCCTGGAGTGTACCTTCACTCACCCTCCCCCCCTTCCTTTCAAGAGAGAACGCCAGGTACAAGGTCATGGTGACAATCCTTCGAGGCTCGAATTCCTCTAGGGCCCACTCCGATGGCATCTCTGTGTAGATGGCACCTGATCAGGCATCCGGGATTCCTGGACGCTTCTCCTGGTTCAGGATGGTGGCTCTCCCATGTGATAGAGAAAAATGTTGACTTCAAGAACAGGTAAGTTCTTCATATATATTATACTAGAGGCTCGAAATTCATGCAAGAGTAGGCCTTCCTTCCCCTGGCTGCCGGCACTGGCTTCCCTCTGGCACCCGGGACCCAGGCTTCCCTCACAGCCCAGGCTTCATCCGGAAGGACCAGCCTGGTCTAATTAGCATATTACGATTTTATTATTATAGATATATTATTGATTTCAGAGAGGAAGAGGGAAGGGGAGAGAGAGAGACATCAATGATGAGAGAGAATCATTCATTGGCTGCCTCCTGCACACCCCCTACTGGGGATCGAGCCTGCAACCCAGGCATGTGCCCTGACCGGGAATCGAACCGTGACCTCCTGGTTCATAGGTTGACACTCAACCACTGAGCCACACCAGCTAGGCCAGAATGCTTACTTTATGGATTGAGAATGGAGATGCTGAGAGGGAGGTGCCAGTCCAATGGTTGTTCCACCACCACCACCCACAGCGTAGCCACCCTCCAGAATGCCAGGCCCATTCCTTCCATGCGAGACTGAACTCCTCCCACCCCCAATCCAAGTCAATACACACCTGAGGGTCCTCATACGTGCTAAACTCTCTCCACGGGTGTTCAGGCTCTTCAATTTAACCCAGCCAGGATCTCCTTCCTTTGGGTCAAGGTTTTGCCATTCTTAAAACACCAATCCTTCTGCCCGGCTGGCGTGGCTCAGTGGTTGAGCATCGATCTATGAGCCACGAGGTCACGGGTTTGATTCCTGGTTGGGGCACACGTATGGCTCGATCCTCAGAATGGGGCGTACAGGAGGCAGCCAATCAATGATTCTCTCTCATCATTGATGTTTCTTCTCTCTCTCCCTCTCCCTCTCCCTTCCCCTTTCTGAAATCAATAAAATATATTTTTTATTTTTTTTAATGATACTCATCCAGTTCTCTGACTCTGATGCTCTTTGTAGCGCCTGCCAGTCACGGGAGTAACAGGCTGCTGAGGGTGGTGAACGGGCTGCAGGCAGATCTCTCCGAAACCCTTCCTTTCCTGGTTTGAGCCGATTCCCGGCCCGAAGAGCTGTTACCCCGGTGGGGCAGCACCTCTCATTCCTTCCTCTACACGCGACCTTCTCTTTTCTAGGCTGTTCTGTTTACATGCAACTGTCTTTCCTTGTGAAGTCATTGAACTCCAGCCCTGCTAAATCTATGGCGACTCACAATCCTTCAATAAGCAGCACAAGGAAACAGATGGTGGGGACAAGGGACCGAGCTGGGCAGGGGGCAGGTGGAGTGAGGGCAGTGGCACCACCGGGAGACACCTCCGGGTCCGCCAGCGCTTCAGCGGGTAAATGGACTTCAAGTCCAGCCCTCAAAGGCCAGCAGGTGGCCAGGCTCCTGCCCGGGGCCGGCCGGGAGGGGCTCGTTAGGACCAGACCAGCTAAGGGTTTCGTTCTCTGGGCACCGACTTCCAGCCCAGCCGCTCGCCGACGTGCCTCGGCCAGGTGGCCGAGTCCTCCTGCGGTCCCGCAACTTGGCTTGAAGCGGAAGATGACCCGTGTCACCTGGCGCCCTGATCGCAAGAGCAAATTCCAGCAAAGAGTGCCCATGCCTGGGCTGGCCATTCCCTCGCCCAGCAGGCAGCTCCCTGCCATCTGGCCACCTTAGAGAGAGCACAGCCGCTCGCTCCTCGCCCACCTGGCATCAGCTGCTCCCAACCCCAGTGACAGGGACAGCGTGGCCAACACTGGGCACAGACCCGGCTCGCAGGACCTGCTCTCCTGCTCCAGGGGCCTGGGGACCAGGTCCCCTCCTGCCGCTGTGCCCTAGTTTTCCGCAGAATCGATGATGCCCTGTCCCTTGGGGTAAGCAATCTTTCAACCTTCGTTGCAAACATTTAAAAATCCAAAGCGCCAAAGCATTGGTGGCACTAACATTTGTCAGGGGACTGCAGTAGAGATTTCCAAAGGCATTAAGTGTAGATAATAGGGCTGGGTGGAAGGGAATTACAGGGGAGCGTGTGCCACGTGTACGCCTAGATGGTCTCTTATTCTAACACATTGTTACAGAGAGGGATCCAGCAAAATATTCCTCCGAGGGCCTGGGCAGCAAGCGAGCGGCGATAATATTGCCCTGTTTCTTTAAAAAGACTTTAAACACGGCCAGCTAATCGCTATGACGCTCCTACCAATCTGAGCACTTTCTTTATCCCATTCCATTGAGCTATATCAGTTGTCCTCACTTAATACTATACGTTAATACTATCCCATGTTCTATTCAGGCATTTGATTTGCTTCTCCCAAATAAAATACGCTGGATTCGCTTCTGGCCCCATCTCTGGGAAATGTTGGAAAGGAATAAATTGCATCTCAGCACTCGAGCCTCATCCTGGCTTCCTGTTGGTAGACTTCCATCCCTAAGCACCCAGAGGTCTCATAAGTCCTTGGTCAAACTTCCTGGAATAGACCTGAATAGGGTTCAGTTATCTTTCCTCATCTCAACCGTAACCCGTTAAATTCGCTAAACAAGACTGTCCATCTTTGTTTACAAAAACAATACAGAGAAAAAGATTAAGGAAGTATATATTTCTAGATCCAGCTCTATGCCTTTTTAGCTAGTATTTACTTATTTTATTTTTTTATATATTTTTATTGATTTCAGAGAGGAAGGGACAGGGAGAGAGAGAGATAGAAACATCAATGATGGGAGAGAATCATTGATCGGTTGCCTCCTGCACACCCCCCACTGGGGATCCAGCCTGCATGTGCCCTTGACCGGTATCAAACCCGGGACCCTTCAGTCCCCAGGCCAATGCTCTACCCACTAAGCCAAACCAGCGAGGGCAAGATTTTAGACCCTTAATGGAGTTTGTCCCTTCAGGAACCCTGGGCATCAGGATTTCGTGGGGATGCTTGTCTGTCCTCGGGCCACACTCCAACAGAGGGGTCAGTGCTGGGGCCAGGAACACAGGCTTTGTCATCAGAGAGAGCTGAGTTCAAATTCTGACACAACCACTCCGTTACTGCCTTGATTTTTTCCATTTGCAAAAAGAGACTCGGGACATCTGCACAGGCTTTTAAAGGGGTTCAATAAAGTAATAAGCGCAAAGGGCTTAGCGGGGTGCCTAGCACGTAGCATTTAAAATGGTCATCACCGCCCTCCAGCGTGGCTCAGTGGTTGAGCACCGACCTATGAACCAGGAGGTCACGGTTCAATTCCCGGCCAGGGCACACGCCCGGGCTGCAGGCTCGATCCCCAGTGTGGGGCGTGCAGGACGCAGCCAATCAATGATTCTCTCTCATCATTGATGTGTCTATCTCTCCCTCCCTCTCTGAAATCAATAAAAATAAATAAATAATAAATAAATAAAATAAAATGGTCATCACCAACCTCAATCCCCTTCTTATTATCATTTTCACAGTCTTCGCCAATTCTCCCAGCTCTTTCGAGAACAAGCCACGCTTTTCCTTTAAATTTCTGACCCCCAGCGGAAGGCCGGCCCCGTGGGAAGGTGACGGGATTTGGGTCCATCCTGGCTGTCGGTCCTTGGACAGTCCTCTTGGTCTCTCCAAGCCCAGTCGCCTCATCTATACAGTGGGGATGGCAGCCGTTTCCTCGCGGGGCTCCTGAGAGGAGTAATGTGATGGTGGGTACGAGGCATCTAGGAAACCAATCCCTGCCTCGTTGCTTCTTTCCCGGTGACAAAACAATAGAAGAAACCACATCCAGATGAGATGCCGCGCATCTACCCAAAAATCTTGCCATGGCATAGGCTAAATGTTTTTTTTAATATAGTTTTATTGATTTCAGAGAGGAAGGGAGAGGGAGGGAGAGATAGGAACATCAATGGTGAGAGAGAATCATTGGTCGGCTGCCTCCTACATGCCCCCTACTGGGGATCGGGCCCGCAACCCAGGCATGTGCCCTGACCGGGAATCGAACTGTGACCTCCTGGTTCATAGGTGGACGCTCAACCACTGAGCCACACCAGCCGGGCTAGGCAAAATATTTAGTCTCGTTCCATCAGGCTCTATTGTCTTTGGGCTCTGCTAGTTCACAATAGGTATTAATCACTTAATCACACGAGCTAATTCATACTCATCTGTTAATCAGTGAATGGCTCCTCCATGGGCATTTACATATGTCTTTAGCCAGAAAAACGCACAGCCTCTGGAGAGCTCCCGGGCCCACACAGTGCCTCTGTGGTGAGCCCACCCTTCCGGTGACAGGGGGCCCCCTGGGTGGACCTGCTGTAATTCCCAGCAGCAGCCCACCCTACTGGGCCTGGGCCTGGGCCTGGGCCTGGGCCTGGGCCTGGGCCCGGGTTGGCTTGACTTGACCGGATCCCCATTTGTTTGCCCACGTCTGCCGAATGGCCTGCCCTTTGCTGGCTGGGTTTCTTCCCACGCCCAGATGGACAGTACAACACCCTCCCAGGCACAGTGAGGGACTGCACAGCCGGACAAGGGCCCAGGAGTCTTCTTAGTCGGCTGGAGCTGGAGGAGGAGACAGCAGAGGGTAGGAAACTTCTGCCTTTCACCTGGACACGCACGTCTGTGGCAAATGCAGACCTGGGCAGGATGACACTGGAACAAAGGCATAAACCAGGACAGATGGTCACTCTAGGAAGGAGCCTGTGTTCCTTGTAGAACTGAAACCAGACAACCAGTGGGTCCGGGCTGCCTGTCACTACTTGAGCCAACTAAGCAGAGACAGGGTTGAATCCTAGATGAGAGTTGATTCCAATGCTGCGAGCAGCATGGGAGAGCAGCAGGTCACCCACAGAAATCTGCTCTGCACCCCGTCACAAGCCAGCTGCTTATTTTGGGTAGGAGGACAAAGATCACGTGGGGAAGTCGGGATTACAGGCATGGAGACGCAGGCAATGCAGGCTGGGATGGCACTCCATTGTTAGGGCAACAAGCTTGTTCATCTTCCCATGAGGATAGGCAGTTCCTGAATGAAAAGGACCGCATTCCAAGGTTGACTCCCAGGTCCAAGGTTGACTCCCAGGTCCCGGGGCCACACAATTCCCCGCCAGGCTAGAAAGTCCTTTCTGTAACCAGAACAAGGCGATCATGGTTAACAAAGCGTGGTTAATATTTCCCATAACCATAGCTAGTCCTCAATATTCTATTTTTGCCCCTAACGGAACAGCTTGGAGAATCAAAGTTCAATGACTTACTGCCATTGCACATTATGGCCAACACACTAGCGGAAATGCCTGTTTGGGACTCGGGGGAGGAGGGGGGCGCTGTTTGTGCTTAGATGTGTCACTATCTGCACCTGGGGGGCAGCTCAATCTTGGTCAGTCACGGGGAAGGGGTGTTAACCCTTTCGAAGCTGGAGGCTGGCTCAGTTCCTTATCCAATCATCTCACTCTCAGATCCTGTTTTGAAGGAGGAGAGGTGAGTGGAATCTAAAAGACCACGGGTCAGAGACCGACAGAGAGGTCAGGGGATGACTGACAAGAAAGGTGGGCGAGCCTCCGAGAGGGTGATCGATTCCACCTGCGATTTATTAAAACGTGACCTGGAGGTGAGGTGGGGCTGTTCGGCGACAGCAAGTATTTGGAGAAAGTGTCGCTCAGAGTGGCCGCCTCACTCCCAGCCTGTCTGCGCTGAATGATGCTGACGGACGGTGACTCAGCAAATGCTTTAAAATGGGGTTGGCCCGGCCAGTGTGGCTCAGTGGTTGAGCATCAACCTATGAACCAGGAGGTCACGGTTCGATTCCCAGTCAGGGCACATGCCCAGGTTGCAGGCTCGGTCCCCAGTGTGGGGCATGCAGGAGGGAGCGGATCAATGATTCTCTCTCATCATTGATGTTTCTGACTCTCCCTCTCCTTTCCTCTCTGAAATCAATAAAAATATCTTTTAAAAAAATAAAATAGACACTTCTTCAAAACAGACTCGCCCAGGTCAGATCCTGAAGGGTTAATCCAGAAATGCACGCATCCTGAGATTCCTAGCCGGGGCTGGGGCCACAGAGAAGGCAGCGGGGCCTGGGGTGGTCTCCCATCGTTCCCACCCCTCGGCTGGGGGAACGGCTCTGGGTGCCGAGGATGGACGCCTCCGTGGCTAGCCATCTGGTTGGGGCCCGGCACGCTAGTGTGGGATGCAGGCGGGGAACACACGTACAGGCAGAATCAATAATCTGGCAAAGAGGAGGAAGTTCACAGCTTCACAGATGCGCCCCTTCGCATTAATTAGTTTATGCATTAATTCGATCATAATTTATTAAGAGCATATTATGTGACGAGCAATACGGGAGGCTTAGTTGGGAGAGGGAGGACAGGGCAGACATGATTACAAAGATGTATAAAGATATATCCCCTTCCTCGCTTTATAAAACCCTTCCTGGGAGAGAGAGCAAGACAGCCATGCGGACATATAATTAGAATTCACCCTTAATAAATACTGTTGTATGTGTGTGTGTGTGTGTGTGTGTGTGTGTGTGTGTGTGTGGTTGTTGTTTTTTTTATTTAAGAGAGGAAGGGGGAGAGAAAAGAGAGAGAGAGAGAGAGAGAGAGAGAGAGAGAGAGAGAGAGAGAGAAACATCAATGGTGAAAGAATCATTGGTCAGCTGCCTCCTACACACCCCACATTGGGGATCAAGCCCGCAACCAGGGCATGTGCCCTCGACCGGAATCAAACCTGGGATCCTTGAGTCCACAGGCCAATGCTCTATCCACTGAGCCAAACCGGCTAGGGCAATAAATACTGTTTTTGTAGATGTGTATAGGGTATTACAAGATTATGGAGGAATAGGCAGTTACCTCAGGAATTCTATGAAGGCCTCGCAGATGAAATGATATTCGGGCTGCCTCTTAAAGGGTGACTGGGAATTTCTAGGAATAGGAAAAAGAGAAAGCGATAGACATTAAAATCAGACAGCATACATCCTATCTCTAGATCTAATTGTGTAACTGTAGGTTTATCGTGTAGCCTCCGTGGCCTCTGTTTCTCCATCTGCAAAATGGAAATAATGCAGAATTGTTTCAACAAATAGAGATGATGCTGTTGGCGGTTAGACAGACATGAGCAGAGCAAGGACTGCGGGCCAGGAACAGAGCTTAGCAGGGTGGAAAGGCCTAGCAATGGACAACCAATAGCCTCAGTTGTGTCTCAGCTCCAGGCCCAGAGAAGCGAAGAAACCAGCCACAGCTGACGTCAGGACCAGCTGCATGGACTAATGACCCCTGCCCTCGTGCCCGCCAATCCATCAGTGGGGACCACAGCCCTGAAAGGACACCTGGGAAACTGCTAAATAGTCTGATCTTCCCCTGGGACCTCCCCTAAAATCTCCCCCTTAAAGCCCTTAGGAGGGAGGACCCAGTGCCTCTCCCTTCCCTCTCTATTTCCCCTTCCCTCCCCCTTCCCCCTCTCTCTCCGCCTGCCCCGGGCACCTTCCCATTAGCTTCCTCTCTCCCAAGCTCTCAGGGCCCATCCTTGACCTCTATGACCTGTGTCCTGGGCCCCTTTCTTCCAGGAATTCTTATTCTCCCTCTGGGAGTTACCCAGTCCATGTCCTCTGACAGTTTTGGGTCATGGCTGTGACTTCTCTCCTTGCCAGAACCCAAGAACCGAGGTTGCTGAACCCAGGTTGGGTCTGGCCCCACCGGTCAGACGCCTGCCTGGTGCCGTTCCCGCCGCCCACAACAATAATCTTTGTGAAATGGGCACTGAGTGAACGGTGGCCTCGTTGCCTTCACCAGCTGGGACCGTGAGGAGGGCATTTCAGACAGAGGGCATCGCGTGTGAAAACGGAGGCGCCTAAAATGAAGCAGCGTGTTTGGGCGACAAAGGGAGTTGACCGCATTGAGAAAGGAGGGCCTGGCGGGGAGGGAATAATAGGGGAGGCTGGACAGGTTGGCTGGGGTCAGGGTGTGAGGGGCCAGCATCCTTCAGGCTCCCTGGGACTGCTCTGCCCCGGGGTGCTGGGTCTGCTGCGATAGGTGGCTTCAGCTCCTCTTACTCACCCCTCCTCCTCCTCCTCTGAGGCTCCCCACCCATTCCCCTGGTCCCTGACGCTCAGCCCTATGCGTCCCTCCTGATTCCTGAGCAGCCCGGTCTATTTAGAGATCCTGTGGAAGTCACTTCTAGCCTTTCATCGGCAGGTGCGTTCTCTTCTAAAAATACCCAACAATAAAAATTCCAACGTGCAAACAAAGAGATGACAGAGATCCTGAGGGTACCAAGGACCCACTGCGCTCTAGACGTCAGCTTCTTCAAGAGTCCATTGGAGCCATTGCTGGGGTGGCTCAGTGGATAGAGGGTTGGTCTGCGGACTGTAAGGGTCCCGGGTTCGATTCCGGTTAAGGGCACATGCCAGGGCTGCGGGCTCAGTCCCCAGTGTGGGACATGCACGAGGCAGCCGATCAATGATTCTCTCTCATCAGTGATGTTTCTGTCTCTCTTTCCCTCTCCCTTCTTCTCTCTGAAATCAATTTTTAAAAAAAAGAGTTCATTGGAAAGAATAACACTAACTTTATAGGACTAAATGAGATAATGATATGAAGCACATTGTAAGATCTCCAACATGTCAACGGTTAGTATTTTTAGCTTTAAAAAATAATGTGCCGTTCAATACATTTGAGTGCTTGCTATAGGCGAAGTATCCAAGAATTCCTTCACAAACCTAGTATACCTGCAACGTTAAGGCAGACGTGTTCTGCGTAGAAGAAAGCACAAACCCATGGGAGCCGTGTGATTTAATCATCGCCTAATTAGCCACCCTATTTAAAAGAGGCCTCGCAATGGCGATGAGCACATTCTCGCTCCTAACTGCCGGAAGCTGCGTCTTCCCGTCATTCTCTCCCTTGGAAAGCTGCGAGCGGACGGCCTGCCTCCTGGCTCGGTGCTCCGGCTTCCTCTCCGCGGCACTGAAACCTCGCCGGTTCTAGTCATTTCCTCTCTTTGTCCTTAGACGCGGCTGCTGCCATCTTTCCTCATTCCCTTGATGTTTCCCCTCTGGAGACTGTTCTCTGTGGGGATGGGTGTGCCTGCGATCGGAATAAGGAGAGCAAATATTTATTAAAACTCACTGCAGGGCCGAGACGCCAAGGATTTCCCATGCAGCCCTCCCAATGACCCTGTGAGATGCATACCGTTAGTATCTCCATTCACGGCAAGGGGCCGGCGTTCTGAGTGGTTAAGTAACCTGCTGGGTATCTCTCGGCTGGTAGGTAGGACAGACAAGTCCAGCTTCCGGCTCCCCGAAGAGTTAGGGGAACCCAAGGATAGTAGGAACCTCAAAGAAAAGAGAGGGCCATTTCTGTGAGCTAAGCCAGTTCTTACCTTTTGTTTCCTACTGAACCCAAAGCTTCTCTTACACAGTCTACTCTAGACGAAATCCTATTTTCCGGTTGTCCATTAGGAAAATTATGCACGCCCGAGCCAGGTAAGCAAATGTTCAGTAAGAGTTTTCTGTAAACAGCGGACTGAGCAAAAATATTTTATGTTAAAAAGGCCAGAGGAACTTAATACCGGGAGTAAAAGAGGCCACAGTCTTGGACGGTGAATCCAAAAGGAAAAATGCTGTAAATACAGAGAAAGCTCACCAACCGGGAGGCCCAAGGGCAGAAGGTCAGCAGGAAAGTTCTAGGGAGGATCAAAGCCATCAATTGACAATTGGACTGGATGGTTTTTGTTGTGGTTGTTCATCCTCACCCGAGGATATGGTCCCGTTGGCTTTTAGAGAGAGTGGAAAGGAGGGGGAGAGACAGAGAGAGGAAAACGTGGATGTGGGAGAGACACATCCATGGGTTGCCTCCCGCATGTGCCCCGACCGGGGCCTGGAATGGAGCCTGCAACTAAGGTATGTGCCCTTGACCGGAATCGAACCCGGGACCCTTCAGTCTGCAGGCACACACTCTATCCACTGAGCCAAACCAGGGAGGGCTGGACTAGATGGTTTTTTAAGATCTTTCTATACTCAGAGATGTCATTATTCAAGCAGGAATGTAATTTTGTAAATTTCCAGTTGTGATGCTTTTAGTTTCATGGAATAACTTAGTTGATCAGCACAGGTCTGTGTGTCCAGCTGCTTCCCAAACATCTCCACATCCACATTTCACTGCACCTCAGTCTCTCCGCACCCCAAGCCCAACCCCTTGGCTCCAGCGCCCCCTTCTTCCTGTGGGCTGCTCTCATCCTGCCCATCCACTCCTCCCACCCCTCTGGCTTCACATCCGATTGGTCCACAAGTACCAGCAATCAACATCTGAACTGTCTCTCCTGGGTCCTCCTCTCTAATCCCACTGCCGCCTTCCTGGCCCAAGTAGTTGACACCAGAGTACTTGTTATGGGCAAAGATACAAAAATGAAAGCCATCGTCCTTCCCCCTCAAACAGCTCACAGCCTGGTAGAGGATGCAGGTTCATAAACAGATAACTCAAGAGACTGTGGCAAGAGCCGTAAGGGAAGTCAAGGAAATGATGCAACAGGTCAGTACGTTAAAACTTCTCATAACCTCTCACCTGGACACGGGAGGCAGGAACGCTAGAAAGAGGCTGGAGATGCATCGTCACAGAGGTGGGGATGAAGACCAGGGAGGAGAAAGCAGACAGGGGGACTAATGGAGCAAGAAGTTGGAAATCGTCAGTAACCTCTACTGCTGCTAAAATCTCAAACAAGATGAGAACTGGAGATAGACTACTGATTGCCTATTGATCTGTGAAAGCTAAAAATGTCCATTGATTGGCAGGATTAGAAATTGTGCTTTGTTGGGTTGAGGTTTGAATATGAGGAGCAAGAAGGAAACAAGCGATGTAATATCCCCTTTTAAGAAGGTTATGAGTGAAAATGATGTATTTAAAGCATTCCGTGTTGCATCTAATTTATTGAGCCCAGGGGGTTGGTTTTCAATGCTGACAGCACAAACTATCTTGTTTATCTTTATGCTAGAGGCCCGGTGCTAGGGTCCCTAGGCCTGGCCAGCGTTCCCCACCTCCTCCTTCCCTTGCTCCCTCAGCGCCCTGACGCCACTGCTGGTCACCCACCATGTTCTGCACCACCCCCTGGTGGTCAGTGCTTCTCATAGCGAGCGCTCGAACTCCTGGTCTCCCGGTCGAACTCCCGAGGGGACACTTTGCATATTAGCCTTTTATATATATAGAATCTTTAACTTCCCCCAACAGTAACCAGCCAAGTATTCAATACATGTTTATTTATTTAGAACAATGGCAATTTTTCGATAATTAGCTCTTCCAAAATATTTGAGGGTGCTTAGAAATGGTTTCTTGCATTAATTTCAAACCTCATTCATCAGTTTTTTGTTCTATTAATTTGTATTCTTTATGAAGAAACAGCTAGATAAGTAGACAAAGATGAATGTTCATTGATCACATTTGAGTTATCACAAATTCTGAATTTATAATGGCCCAAATTGAGATTTATTTTTGCAATTTTGGCAGCCTATGAACTTGCCACGTACGTCAACATTGAAACAGGGTTTACATGACCACCACCAATGCAGAATTCTTACCTAATAAAAGAGAAACCTGCAAATTAACCATCACTCCGCTATGCCCACCAGCCAATCAGGAGTGATATGCAAATGAACCCAACAAAGATGGTGGTTAATTTGCATACACCGGCACCAAGTGACGGGGGCTGCGGGGGGCAGGGGTGGTCTCTCAGGGCCTCTGGACAGCGTGGGAAGGCGGGGCCAGAGCGGAAAGAGGCACTCTGGGGCTGGGCCGGAGCGGAAAGATAGTGCTGGCAGCCAGGGAAAGGAAGGCCCATTCCAGCACAAATCTTCGTGCATCGGGCTTCTAGTAATTTATAAACAATTTTGATGGAACTCCTATTACATAAACCAAACTTCCACCGTGGGCCATATCCGGCCAGATATGGAAACTAACGTTGCGTTTGATCCTATTTCTCTGGTCAACAGTGCCTGGTACTAAATGTTCTCTTTTGAAAAGCTGCCTTAGCTACAGGTACCAGGGTTATGATTCTTCTAAACGCACCAGATCCCAAGCCACCCCATTGGCTCTGCATACGAAACTACCCGGAACATGTAGAAGAAACATGATTACCCGTGTGCTTCTCACACAGACAAAACAGGTCAAAAGCTCCCTCCCCAGCCACCCTGAGAGCAATTCTCTGGCAGTTCTCCCTCAGGTTAGCCCCGGAACATTCTGGAAATCTATTTCGCTATCATCTAGGCTCCAGCTTCCTAGTCTATGAAGTCTTCTCCAAGAGGTAGAGAGGCATTGGTGTTCTGTAGCTGGTTGATCCTTGCCAAATTCTCCCAACATGTCCTAAGCCGGGCCAGCCAGCAGGGCCAGCCACTCAGTACTGGCGCGTCTGCATCTCACTGGACACAGAAACTCTCAATGAAACATTGGACCAGCAAGTCCCATCATTCACGGACACAGAATAAGCAATAGAGCTAAAAGAATGGGCTCCATCCTGACCTTGAACATGGAACGACTGGGAATTCGCACCCCATGCCCTCTGTCTCCTCCGGGCTTCGGTGCAGGTCAGAAAATGCGTCTGTGCAGCCATAACGTGTGAGGTCAGGACACCTGTGCCCAGAGCTCCAGCTTGGACACAACGTCATTTCTCACGTCTCGTTTATGGCACATAAACTCTGCTTGTTGTTCTGCAAAATGGGTGACCTCGCCAAGCACTCAGCACACACACTTGCAAGCACTGAAGGTCATTCTCGGGCCAAACTCTTTCCCGAACCAAATAGTTCTGGGGCAGTGGTCGGCAAACTCATTAGTCAACAGAGCCAGATATCAACAGTACAACGATTGAAATTTCTTTTGAGAGCCCAATTTTTTAAACTTAAACTTCTTCTAACGCCACTTCTTCAAAATAGACTCACCCAGGCCGTGGTATTTTGTGGAAGAGCCACACTCAAGGGGCCAAAGAGCCGCATGTGGCTCGCGAGCTGCTTTTTGCCGACCATGGTTCATGGGGGAAGCAGAGTAAACTGAGATATGACCCATGCCTGGCCTCTTTCAGGAGTACTGGGATTTTTTAAAATATATTTTTATTGATTTCAGAGAGGAAAGGAGAGTTAGAAACATCAATGATGAGAGAGACTCGTTGATCAGCTGCCTCCTGCACACCCCCCACTGGAGGGTCGAGCCCGCAACCCGAACATATGCCCTGACCAGGAATCAAACCGTGACCTCCTGGTTCATAGGTCGACGCTCAACCACTGAGCCACGCCGGGCGGGGGTACTGGCTGTTTAATCCTACCTAATAATAGACAAATATGCAAATTGACCGTACCTTCGCTATGCCCATGATTGGCCAGGAGGCGCAGGGGGGCGGGACTCGGGGTGGCCGATTGAGCCGGCGGGCCACTGAGCTTGTGTCGCCAGCGGCAGCTCGAGCTCAGCGTCTGCGCCATGGCTGTGCTGTAGCACAGAATGGGCCTCTGGGGCAGCGAGCTCAAGTCCCACCGCGGACCATCAAAAGCGGGGGAGGCTTCTGAAAGGCCTGGTGCACCAGCGATCAAAAGCAAAAGCGTGGGAGCTGGGTGCCTGTCCGCTCAGGCACCAGGCCTTTCAGAAGCCTTCGCCGCGCCGGAGGCTTCTGAAAGGCCTGGTGCACCAGCGGACAGGCACCCAGCTCCCCCGTGATCGAAAGCGAAAGCGTGTAGGGGACCCTACACGTGCATGATTCAATCATGCACTGGGCCTCTAGTTGACATATAAAAACCGTGATCACTGGAACCCACTGGAAGAGGCTCGATCCTGCTTTTTTTTTTGAGCCAAGAGGCACCTGGGCTTTCTCCTCTTGTCCATCAAAGCAGGCGCTGTGTCCAGGACATGGCCCAGCGCAAATCCTGTAATTCCCTCTAAGTCCACCATAACCTTCCAAAATAAGCTTGTTGGTTTAAAATAGCCTTGTAAATAGCACTCACCAGCCCACACAGAGCAAACAGTGATTTATGCCTGAAAAAGAGGGAAGCTGGCGGCATTTGGCTCGCCCGGGGGGAAAGGATGAAGTATTTTATGGGCCACCCTTTTTAGGGATGTTTACTTAAAAACATAATTTTTTATGTGTTTTTTTTTATTTTTTATTTTTATTTCCAGAATGAAACAGGACCATTAGGGAAAAGTTAGAAAATACAGCTAAGCAGGAGGGGGGGGAAAATTGAATGAAATGAGCTATAATTTCTCGGTGCAGAAGTAACCTTTTTTTTCTAATTTTTTTTTTTTTTTTTTTTTTTTTTTTTTTTAATTTCAGAGAGGAAGGGAGAGGGAGAGAGAGAGATAGAAACACCAATGATGAGAGAGAATCATGGGTCGGCTGCCTCCTGCACGCCCCCTACTGGGGACTGAGCCTGCAACCCGGGCATCTGCCCTTGACTGGAATCAAACCCGAGACCCTTCATTCAGTCCACAGGCGGATGCTCTATCCACTGAGCCAAACCGGCCAGGGCCAGAGGTAACTTTTGTTACCCTTTTGGCCTGTGTTCTTCCAGATCCCTCTTTATTTCTCTAGTTCGCCCTCCAAATGGGATCCCAGTGCCCACAGCCCTTATGTGCGAGGCCGCGTTGGAGGGTGAAATCTGTGGCAAGAAATAGCTATGAGCACATCAGCCCGTTTTAGCCGCTGCAGCCCAGCAAGCCTGGTGGAGTGTCAGGTCACACTCACTGGCTCCCACCACAGGCGCTGCCCGGGGTTCCCGGCCACATTAAATTCCATGTAACAGCTCTCAGCGCTGAGCGGGCACCCAGGAGCCAAGAGGACTTACTGTAAGTCAACATGTTTGTTGACGCTGAGGACAGGGGCGCCTTGCAGGGCAGACAGAGCGCGGGGAGGTGGCGCTGGCACACGCAAGTGTGGGCACCGGGTTTGCGCTTTCCTCTGGGGAGAGGCCCGGAGATGCCGTCCCTCTGCGGAGAGCACAGCGGTCAGCGTGCCCCGGGCTCTGCCGGGCTCTGGGGGATGTCCGAGGAGGGCCCCCTCTTAGTGGGAGAGTTGTTTCTGTGGCATCTAACCAAAGACCTGGGGGCTCCTTTCAGAACCATTGGATCGGCCCAGAATGTTCGCAGACCCTGGAGAGAGGAGGCCAATGCTACAGAAAGTGTAGGTAAAGCCGCCACCGCCAGGATAACAAAGCGGCCTCTCAGAGGCGAAGATGTGGGTGCGCTGTTTCCCGGGAAGGAACGCTGACCCCATTCCCATTCCAGGGAAGCGACACTGACCCCATTGAAGGTGGACAAAGAGGCTCATCCAGCAGCTTACCAAACCCGGCCATTCACGGCATGAACGCGGTCCTCGGGCCCCCGCATCCTGGCCAGGAACCAAAGGCCCCATCGGCGTCCGCACAATCGGGCCCATTAGCGTGGAGAGGACTTGGGACTCCTCCGGGCAGCGAATTCCTCTGGGCAGCCAGCTTGCCTTCAAGTCCCTGCCAAAGCCTATCGAAGCGATGTTTGCACCAGAGTTGGACAATATCAACACTTCAGGGGGATTTTTAAAAAAGGGGGGCAATGGGGCTCCTGTTTCCTCAGCTCTTGCTAACTACAGAGCATTGCGCATTTCCTCATTCAGTCCTCACTACAGCCCTCGGAGGCTCGGTAGCATCGTGCCCATTTCGCAGAGGGGAAAGTTGAGGTTCAGACTGCTTAAAGGGACAAGAAAGTGAGTGACAGCATTGGCACTGGTTCCTGAACTCACCCTTGACCCCAAACGCCTTGATAGTGTTCTTTCGGCTCTGCCATTGATTCTCTTTTAAACATACTTTTATTGATTTCAGAGAGAAGAGAGAGGGAGAGAGAGAGAGAAACATCAATGATGAGAGAGAATCGTTGATTGGCGGCTTTCTGCATGCCTCCCACTGGGGATCGAGGCCTGATTAGGAATCGAACCCGGGACCTTTCACTCCGCAGGCCGATGCTCTATCCACTGAGCCAAACCAGCTAGGGTTTATTCTTTTTTTTCGTGAGAAGAATGATGAACGTTTATAGGTGATTATAATGAACGTGAAAGCTTGGTGTTGCATAGACTGACACTTTATGCAGGAAAGAATCAGAAGCTGGGGTGGGTGGTCTGTATTCTCCTGCTGTGGCTCAGTGAACTAGGAAGCTCACCGCACTATCTAATACATTTAACATGAACTAATCAGCCAGGACTTAGCCAGGACTGAACCCCAAAAGAGGCACAAAGGGAGATCCCGAAGCAGAAAGCAGAAAGGAGAAAGCGAGGCGTCGCTGGGGCGTTAGAGGCTGGAGGGAGAAGATTGGGTGTGTCCCGGGCATCCTTCGTGGCGTGCCAGTGCCCAAAACCTTGCCAACCGTGGCTGCTTCCCTCCGATAAAGGAGCAACGCTTTCCTGGGCGGGGAGCCGGCCGCTGCGCGCCCTGGGGGAGCCCTGTCCTCGGACTCCAATTCCCCTGCGGTTGGCCAGGGGTGGGCCCCAGGGCCCCAGGCCACCTGCGCTGTCCTCCGGACCCCACAAGGTTTGCCCGTGACAGCTGAGGGGGGCTAGGGTTGCAGCCCTCCGCACGCTGGGAAAACAGCTGTTGCGGCTCCTCTGCTGGCCGGCCCGCTCCCCGCGGCCAGGGGACAGGAGGCCCCGGTTACTCACGCAGCAGCGGGATCCCTGTCCATGTAAGGAAGGAAGCGCGGGTGACCCGGCGCCGGCCGTGCCACTGGTGAGTGACTCACTGGCTTCTGCCACGTGAACTGTGGCTGACCCCTGGCCCTTCCTGGGCCCGGGCCTGCAGCCGGCATGCGGTCAGACTGCATGGGTCCCTGCGCGATACGTGCGGTCGGTACGCGCCGTCAAGTTCACTCGTGCTCCTAGGCCTTGCTTTCTGGGTGTTTTGACAGCAGTAGAGGAAGGACGAGTTCGGGTCTGGAAAAGAGCGAGGGCTCAGCCAGGTTGGTTGACCCCCAAGGGTATCCAGGCCGGGGCCTGCGTGTGGCCTGGAGGACCGGCGTCCACCCGACGGCCAACTGGAGGGGGAGAGGTAAGGGCCCGCACAGAGTCCGGCACCGCCCGTGGGTCGAGGACACAGCAGACTCCATCCCTGCTCTGCTGCTCACCGGCCATGGGACCCTGGGCAGCTGACTATGGTTCTCCACCCTCAGTTTCTCCATCTGTAGAATGGCCCATCCCTGCTTCACAGAGGGCGTGGGAGTAAAATAAGCAGCGCTTGGCACGGCGCCAGGGTGCCTGCAAATACCACTAACGGTAGGTATATACAGTATGTGCACGTGGGTATATATGGACATACCGTGCATATACATGTACGTGTGTATGTGTACATGCGTGCACATATATGTATCAGCCTACACAGATATATACACATACATTTGTAATGTGTCTATTGGGGTATGTTTATACATTCTGATTTGGGCCACGAGGTGGAGGGAGCCGCGACAGGCTGGGCGAAGGGGACACGGTGCGGGGGGGCGGGGGGGGGCAGCTGTGGGCAGAGGAGGGAGTGACCCTCGGGCCCGCCGCCCGGGCGGTGAGCACGGCCCCTGACCGCAGCTGCAATGGAGGAAGCCGATGTGTATCAGGTGGCTCCGTATCAGAGAGACCTGTCCTTTCATGTTGTTTTGCTGTTTCTAAAAACAGAACCTCCAGGCTGTCCCTGCGGCCAAGATTCTGGGAGGGGAGACTCCAGTGAAGCCGGTGGCTGTGCATTAGTGCATTGCCTGGGGGGGGGGGGGGGGGGCTGAGAAGCAGGCAGGAGCTCCAGGGCCTGGGACGGGTGGCCGCTGAGGAGGCCCCAGGACCGAGACCGGCCCTCCTGGGCTTTCTTATCCCTGACCCCGGGGGTCTGGTCCCAGGCCCTAGAGGGGAGCCATTCAAGTCCAAGCCGTGAAGGGAAGGAGGGGTGAGGCTTTTTTCTAGCAAACGACCCACCCCCACTGAGCTGCTAGCAACCTCACCCGCCACCGGGACGCCACCGGGACTTGGCAGGCTTCTCTGGGCAGCCCTCCTTAGTGGCTTCTCCTCTGTTTTCCACGTCCCTTCTTTTCCGGTCTCGGCCTCCTGTTTGGAAAGAAGGTTCCAGAAGCACATGCCTGGTGAAAAGGGACTAGATGAGCGAACAGGAGACGGAGTTCTTGTGGTACCTCTGCTCTAACTTCAGAAGGAACTTGAGTCCTAGCTGGTTTGGCTCAGTGGATAGAGCATCGGCCTGCGGACTGAAGGGTCCCGGGTTCGATTCCAGTCAAGGGCACACGCCCAGGTTGCGGGCTCGATCCCCAGGAGGGGGGCGTGTAGGAGGCAGCCGATCCATGATTCTCTCTCACCATGGATGTTCCTATCCCTCTCTCCCTCTCCCTTCCTCTCTGAAATCAATAAAAATATTTTTTTTTAAAAAAAAAACATGTGGAGTTTAAATAAGGGGTGTATGTTGGTAGAAAGAATGTACAAAAGCGCATGCTCTTACATCATGTAAAAGTGTATTCCCTACAGCACATCTCGGAGCACGTGGGCGGGTGCAGGTGGGAGACAGTTGTGGGAGCATCAGAGAATGTCACAGCCACAAAAATGCAAAATTATGGCACCCGGACACCCTAAGTCATGGACACCCTCACATTCACCCTCCTCCACACCCGGTTACTACTTGGCCAGTAGTCCTTAGCCAAATAATCAACATAAAGTAAACCACTCGTCAGGCCAAAAACACACAGATTTGTAACAGTGTGGTGATGGGTGTTAATTAGACTTACTGTGAGACCATTTCATAATATATACTAACCTAGAGCCATTATGTTGTACACCTGAAACTAACATAATAGTATATGTCCATTTCAGCCCATCAATCAATCAACTCTCCCTTTCACGTCGATGATGTTTTTCTCCCCATTCTTTATTTCCTTTTTTTTGTTGTTTTTTGTTAATCCTCACCTGAAGATTTCCACTGATTTTTAGAGAGCATGGAAGGGAAGGAGAGAGACAGAGAGAAACATCGATGTGAGAGAGACACATCGACTGGTTGCCTCCTGCGTGCACCCGACCAGGACTGGGGGACCTGCACCTGAGGTACATGCCCTTTCTTTTTCTTTCTTTTTTTAAATATATTTTATTGATTTTTTTACAGAGAGGAAGGGAGAGGGATAGAGAGTTAGAAACATCAATGAGAGAGAAACACCGATCAGCTGCCTCCTGCACACCTCCTACTGGGGATGTGCCCGCAACCAAGGTACATGCCCTTGACCGGAATCGAACCTGGGACCCTTCAGTCCCCAGGCTGACGCTCTACCCACTGAGCCAAACCGGCCAAGGCCCCAGTCTTTATTTTCTAATCACAAAGTCTGGGGCAGAGGAGAGGGTTAGAAGTCAGCCGCCATCTCTTCCTAGGCCTTCTGTCCATTCCGTAGCTTCAGAACCTCCCCTCTCCCTGTCCCCACGCAGCGATGGCGTTGACCTTGCCCTCCCAGGAGGGCCGGGTGGGGAGGCTCCGGCGCGGCTGGAATGAACCAAGGCGCCCGCCCCGAGGCCTCACGGGTATTGGTTCCACCTGCCCATTGTCTGCAGGGAGAGTGGCCGCCTTTCCCGGGAGACACACAGAGTGCTAACTGTGCGAGGCGCCCATCGCCCCTCTGATCTGCGGGGGACAGTGTGCGCCTTTGTGATCCGGAGGCTGGAGGCGGCTGGAGGGGAGGAGCCGGGACCCAAGCCCTGGGCCTCGGGCGGGAGGAGGAATGTGCTAGAACAAGGGCTATCTCTCAGCCCGCCCCACGCCAGGTAACTTGCTGCGCTGAGATTCGTTGTCAAATTACAGAGAGGCCAGAGGGGAGGTGTGAGAGGCAGGATTGATATAGAAAAAGATGAAACGCTACCTCGCCTGCCCCACTCTGCGTGTTGGGGGAGGGAGGAGATGCTGCCGGAAGGGAGAAAGGAAAAGGAAGCTCTTGCATCGTAACTTGTCCATCTCCTGTGGCCAGAGGAGCGCCTGTGTTGTCAGTGGTTTCCCGGGAAAACGGGGATTCTGAAGGGACTCCGCTCCGCACACGCAGTGAGATGTTCCCGTGGAGCCCAGCCTCGAGGAAGGTGGTCCGAGGCCCCATCTCAGGCCCAGAGCCCGCCCCCGCCCCGGGCTCCCCCACAGGCCTGTGCCCATCCGTGGTCCAGCCTGGACTGGGGTGCGATGGGATTGCGAAACTGACCGCTCACATCCGCAGGCGCTGGGCGGGGTTGGAGAACTCGCCCCCAGGGATGGGTGGCCACGGCCCACACCCAGGCGGCCCCAGGGCTGTTTCTCCTGCAATCTCTCCTCTCAACCTCACCAAGGCCCTTCCCAGCTCATTCCTGGGGCGGGCGTGACCCTGTCTGGGGCCACTTGCTCCTGGGTGGGGCTTTCCTGAGGTACTGGTGTGTGTGTTGTATTAACCTCTCTAAATGTCACACCTCGTAAGAGCAGGGACACCATCTTAAGCCCTTTGGGGTCCCCTGAAGGTTCGGGCACAGTGCTTTGTAAACGGCTGACATTTGACATGTGTTCAATAGAAAAGGCATGGACTGGCCCGGCCGGAGTGGCTCAGATGGCTGAGCATAGACCTATGAACCAGGAGGTCACGGTTCGATTCCCTGTCAGGGCACATGTCCGGGTTTCGGGCTCGATTCCCAGTAGGGGGCGTGCAGGAGGCAGTCAGTCAATGATTCTGTCTTATCATGGATATTTCTATCTCTCCCTTTCCCTTCCTCTCTGAAGTCAATAAAAATATATAAATATATAAGAGAGAAAGAGAGAGAAAGAAAGAAAGAAAGAAAGAAAGAAAGAAAGAAAGAAAGGAGGGAGGGAGGGAGGGAGGGAGGGAGGGAGGGAGGGAAGAAAGAAAGAAAGAAAGAAAGAAAGAAAGAAAGAAAGAAAGAAAGAAAGAAAGAAGAAAGAAAGGGAGAGGAAAGGAAAGAAGAGGAGAGAAGGGAAGGGGAGGAGAGGGGAAGAGGGAGGGGAGGGGAGGGGAGGGGAGGGGAGGGGGGGGAGGAGAGGGGAGGAGAGGGGAAGAGGGGAGAGGGGGAGAGGGGAGAGTGGAGGGGGAGGGGAGGAGAGGAGAGGAGAGGAGAGGGGAGGGGAGGGGAGGAGAGGGGAGGGGGAGGGGAGGAGAGGGGAAGGGAGGGGAGTGGAGGGGAGTGGAGGGGGGGAGAGGGGAGGGGAGGGGATGGGAGGGGAGGGGAGGGGAGGGGAGGGGAGGAGAGGAGAGGGGAGGGGAGGGGAGGGGAGGGGAGGGGAGGAGAGGAGACTCAGACCCCATGCGCATCCCCGGTGGGCTCCCGGGGCTGCAGCACCTGTGACACACACACACACTCACACACACTGACACACACACACTCACACACACACTCACACTCACACACACACACACACACACTCACACACACACACACACACTCACAGACTCACACACACACTCACACACACATACACTCACACACACACACACTCTCACACACACACTCACACACACATACACACACATACACACACTCACACACATACACACACTTTCACACACACTCACACACACACTCACACACACACACACACACACACTCACTCACGCCTGCCTGTGGCCCGGAGATCACACACCCTGCCTCATCCCAGCTTCCAAAACAGGGAATTTCCCCAACCCCAAGGCATCTCCCTTCTGAGCCGTAGCCCCGCTGATCCTTCCTCACTTCCCGTCCCCAGCGCCACGGGGACACCTGCCACCAGGACAGCTCAGGGCGGGGGAGGGGGGGAGTGGCACGTGTCTGTGGACCTGAGGACCACAAGCTTTCTTAGAGAGGAAAGACGAAGCATCCGTGCAGATTAAGTGGAAATCCAGGCACCGCGAGTGTAGGGGCAGAATCAGCCGCTTGAAGACCCAGTGGCCCACACCTGGGAGTCTCCCAGGATCGCCTGAGCTCAGAGTCTGTTCCCAAAGCTCTGAAACGCCCAGGCCTCCTGGATGTAGGGGCGCCTCGGCATCTCTCAGACGGCCTGTCCCTTCTGGAAGCCACACAAATCTTTTTTTCCAGATAATTCAGAAACTGTGGTCCCTACCACCCGTGCGGTAAGAATGAGGTGGCCAGGCAAGTCCCGGGGAGGGAAAGGAGGCGGTGAGCTGGGCTGAGGAGCTGCAAGTGATGGGCTCTCTCCACAGGAAGAACCGTGGGAAAAGGCTGAGATGAGAGCCATGTCCCCGAGGCCCGTGGAGGAGGGGGGCTGGGGGTGAAGGGGGCGGGAGCTGAGCTGTGAAGAGATGATGGGAGGACTCGGTTGCCCAGTCGAGGCGTGTGGACTTGATGTTTTAGGCCAGCGTTGGCCAGATGGCGTTCTGGACGGCAGTGTTCTCCCAGATGTTAACAGATGTCCAGGGGGCGGTGCTGAATGTCCACTCTTCCCCTCCCTCTCCCTCGCCCTCTGTCCCTGGAAGGCTGACCTCAATGGTTTGGACTCCGGGGCCCTTTGGCTTCTAGTTGGGTCCAAAGGACGTGAGGATGGGCAGGTGATGGAAACTCGGGAGGAGGAAGAGGCCGGGCTGTTATTCCCAGGCTCCTCCGGGCCATGCAGCCTTTGGCATGGAGGGTCCCTCTACCGGAGGCCTCGGCTCCGCTGGGGCAGGACCTGTCCCAGGCTCTTTCTCTCCCTTCTCCCAAACTCCTCTGTGGCTGGTCCCTGGATGCTTCATCATCCCCTTGTTGGGCTCCTTAATCTGTTCACACGTTTGCTAATCATCCCAGCAATTACTCCTTTGAATGAGCCATCTGTTTCCTGCCAAGATCCCAGGCAAGTAAATTTGGGGGAAATGCTGGAACATTTGCATTGCTTATTAGCATCTTAAGGCTACAAAAAGTCCTGCTGTAAAGAAACTCTTTAATTTTGTTTTGTCTACAAAATCCTTCTTCTTCTTCTTCTTTTCTTTTTTTTTTTTTAAATGGAATGCCCATTAATTCTTACAGGGTTTAAGAAGTGCCGCTATACACCGATGGTCATTTGGGGAGAAGACTAACATACACAAGGCTCATGTTTTAAAAAAAAATGAGTTTGACCAGTGGGAAGGGCGGATTGGGGTGAACAGAAAGGACCCCATAGTCCCCGTCTCAGCGTGGTGGTGTGATCTGGGTCACGAGTGGGAAAGAGGGAACGTGGAGCTGAGATGCTCTTCTCTGTCCTTCCTCCACTCCCCGCGGGGCAGGGCAGCCGCTCTCACATGCGATGAGAACTGGCCCCCTGCCAATGGTGACTTCATGGTCCAGCACCCGTGTCCTGCTTGAGCATCCTTATTAGGGACACTCAGAAAATGCTATCTCTTACCCCAAAAGTCGACAGGACCCAGATGTAGGATGAATGAAACCTGACCATTACATACATGCGAATTTCTCCCTTGTGGTTGAATGAGCTTTTTCAATGAAAAAGCTGCAGGTTCGATTCCGGTCAAGGGCACATGATGATGGTGTTGAAGAGGAAGCAGGATGTTGAGGAGATGCTTCAAAGGGCAATCAATAGGCCAGCCCTGGCCTCATGTTAAGGCAGAACTGCTCTTTTCTCAAGACTCCACTTGGTCAAGGGCCTCGACATGTGAGGCTCTGTGTCAACAGAACATTTGCCACCAATGTATTCAAGGAGAAAAGACCCTGCCCCCTTCTCCTGACTATCCACACACTCTATGGACCAAGGTGGCCCCACAATCTCTTTTCCTCACCCACATTGCATCATGGCCCATGAGAGTCCTCCTCCACGTCTGTCTTCCTGCATTCCCATTTCTGCCGAATACTTAGACCCTAATTGAACTTTGTCACAGAAATCCAGAGATGGAGCTGAGAACCCAGGCCTCCCAGTAGGCCCGTTGTGAAGGGGGTGTAATCAATTCTCAATGACTGGCGATGAGGGACGGAAGCCCTCGAAGCAGCGGTAGGAGAGAACCACAGGAAGTCGGCTCAGTGGGCGGGCATCCCGGCAGAGGGCACCGGAGCCAGGCACATGCCCTACTGGCGGTAGAGTCCTGGGTCAGGGAGAAACCTGGAGGGAGCCCTGTGTACGTGGTTTGGACCCTGTGGGTGCCAGCCTTCCTGGAGAGAGCACAGAGGTTTTCAAAACACGTGACGACTGTCTCCATACGTAAGGCGCGTAAGGGAAATGAATGCAACACGCTTATAGTAATCAGTCATTAGTGAACACTAATTCGTTATTAATAATTATGTATAACAGGATACTGTAAAAAGTAAGTTATGAAATTTTTATTAAAACGTTTCCTACATACCGTTATATTGGCAAAAATATTCCTTGTGGGCCGCATGTGGCCCTCGGGCTGTGAGTTTGACATGTTTGCCATAGATCATAGGGCTGAGATGGCACATGAATGGTTGCTTCCATGTGGGCTGTTTCAGAGCTTGCAGGCGTGAGTTAACCTCCCTTCAACCCTTCCTGTCTTCAGACTTCCAGAGACTCCCCATACCGCCCTCACCCCCATCTGCAGAGTCACCTAGAGCAGTGGTCGGCAAACTCATGAGTCCACAGAGCCAACTATCAACAGTACAACGACTGAAATTTCTTTGGAGAGCCCAATTTTTTAAACTTAAACTTCTTCTAACGCCACTTCTTCAACATAGACTCGCCCAGGCCGTGGTATTTTGTGGAAGAGCCACACTCAAGGGGCCAAAGAGCCGCATGTGGCTCGCGAGCCGCGGTTTGCCGACCACTGACCTAGAGGAAAACCCTCGAGCTATGCAGGGAGGGGGTCCCAAGGAAAACTGGAGGCAGCAGCAGTGTCACTGGTGGGACAGATGACCAGGCAGGTTTCGTGGGTTTCAATTCAGAAGTGTGTCCCTTCGGGAAATCCATTTGTCTTCAGAGCGAAGTTCAATTTACAGAGGTGGAAAGAAGCCTCTCCTACCTTGAGGCTTCTGAGCTGGAAGTCTTGCTTACAGTGGAAGAGTGAACCAAGCAAGAGGAAGAGGCAGGGCCCTGATCCAGACTGTCGAAGAGACATCACTACAGTCACTGAGACATTGGGAACAGAAGGAATTGACCCATCGTTTGCATCCTGTGGGTACAGCCAGCCAGTGGGTGAACCTTTGGTTTTCCCACCAGGCAGCCAAGCTCATCACAGGATCTTCTAACGACCAAGAGCCCATCTCTCAACTGGAGTCTCCCCGTTCCTGAGGCCCAGTTGTAACTCAGCCAGAGGGTTGGCTGCTAGTAAATCAAGAATTCTGTAGCCAGGCCAGCAGGGCTCAGTGGTTGAGCGTCGACCTATGAACCAGGAGGTCACGGTTCAATTCCTGGTCAGGGCACATGCCCAGGTTTCGGGCTCGGTCCCCAGTAGAGAGAGTGCAAGAGGCAGCCAATCAATGATTTTCGCTCACCATTGATGTTTCTATCTCTCCCTCTCTTTTCCTCTCTGAATTCAATAAAAATATTTTTTTAAAAAAAGAACTCTGTAAACCAGGGGTCCCAGACTCATAATGGGAAGGAGCAGCTTTGGTCTTTTATGTAGTCCCAAGTACCCCCCAAACCTCATTAATAGGAAAAGTGAGCTAAGCATTTCTTGTGTCCCCCTACCTACTTCATTTTCTGG
Organism: Eptesicus fuscus; assembly: GCF_027574615.1. Lineage (NCBI taxonomy): Eukaryota > Metazoa > Chordata > Mammalia > Chiroptera > Vespertilionidae > Eptesicus > Eptesicus fuscus. The sequence continues at coordinate 13,683,836 of NC_072496.1, forward strand.
AAGAGACGAAGACCAACAAAGATCTGATATCCAGCTTGACCAAACTAACTAGGGACGTTTCCAAATTTGGCAGGAAAGGAATGTTTGCAGATTTCATTGGATGATGATGATGGTGGATGAAGGATGGGAGGGGGCCTTGTTCTACCCCATCAGAAACCACAGTCCCCAGGGCAGGAGGGAGGTGCCTGGGTTTGTCCCTGCTTCTGGGGCCTCTATGGCCTGTGAAACAGAGAGATTCCTCCTGGATTAAGTCGAGGGTTCATGGGAGCGCTCTGTCTGTCTCTAAGAGCAAAGCAGAAATGTGATGGACAACATGGAGATTACGTCTCATAAACAGGATCAGAGGAAGGGCAAGAGCAGAGAGGATGGTGATTAACCGTCTGTGTCCTGCCAATTATGATATGCCCTGTTTATGTTTTCAACAAGTGATTTTCCATCCCTGGGCGAGTGACGTGTGAGGGTCACCAAGACAATGCCGCAGGCACCAGGAAAACACAGGCCCGAACAGAAGCCTCGGGCCACACTGGCCGGCTGGCACCCACGCTGGTCTGTCTGGTGCAGCCTTTTCCTCCCTTGGGTATTTTAAATCAGGTGTTAGCCCTCGCTGGTTTGGCTCAGTGGATTGAGCATCGGCCTGCGGACCTAAGGGTCCTGAGTTCAATTCCGGTCAAGAGCACATGCCTGGGTTGCGGGCTAGATCCCCAGCGGGGGGGTGTAAGAGGCAGCCAATCAATGATTGTCTCTCATTAATGTTTCTATCTTTCCCTCTCCCTCCCTCTCTAAAATCAATAAAAAGATATTAAAAAAAAAAAAAAAAAAAAAAACAGGCTGTTACTCCCTTCAGAGCTAAATGGGAGGGACCGAGTTGGGCCTGAGCGGCCTACGTCTGTCAGAAATGGCACAACCTGGGCTCCTCCCCATCAGCCAGGACTCTGTCCTCACCCCGAAGTCCTGTGCTTGGAGTCACTTGCCTGACTGACAGCATTTTTTCTTTATAGCACTTGATACAATTACAATCAGCCAATTAATTGAGTCACACGCTCATCCATTTAGCGTTTGCCTCTCCACCGTGTTGAAAACTCTGTTAACCCATCTTCTCACTTCATCTCCAGCTACTAGAGAAGCGCTTGGTACACAATAGGCGTTCCGTACCTGCTTGTTAAATGAATGAATGGCTGCATGAATGAATGAATGACTGCACGAATGAACTGTATTATCCCACAAGAAGACCCTGTGTCAGGTGCAAGTTCCTCAGCCAGGGACTTGGCCCCTCTGGCCGCCGGAAATTGGAAGAACACACGAGTGACCGCACGTAGGGAGGACATGCTTGATTATGGACAAACCAGCCAGCCACTGGCTGGTCAGTGGCACCTTATATACTCACTCAAACAGAAGAGGCCGCGTGCCGGTTAGTGACATCTGTGCTGCATTAACCTAAGGAGGTGACACACGGGTGCGCCTGCACAGTGTGTATAGTGCTACTGCTGAGTCATTGCCCTCACGCATGTGTAGGGTGAAAGGGCCTTTAACATAGTGATACCTCTGTGTCATTGCCTGCACGCATGCGTATGGCGAGTGGGCCTCTAACCGCCACGCCCTGGTATGCAGACAGGAAGGGTGCAGCCCACAGCCCATGGCTATTAGTTCAAATCAGTGTACAACAAAGCATGTCAAACTCGCTGGCCGTGAGTTGGACATGCTTGGCGTACAAGGTTGTTGACTTAAACGCTTGGAAAGAACAGACTGAGGCACCCGACAGACCCCAGCTCTGCCGTTCACCAGCTGGGTAACGTTGGGGGAGTTTGAACATCTGTGCTCCTCAGTTTTCTCATCTGTAAAGTGGGGAGAGTAGTTGCACCAACTAGTACTTTCATGATTATAAAGTGCTTAGCAGGGTGTCTGGCACACAGAAGATGCTAAATAAACCTCAGGCCCCTCCTCACACTGCTCCCCCTGCCAGAAGGGGAAATCAGCTGGACACGGGCAGTGACGGCAGAGGGGCCGGGGAGGGGCTGCAGCTGGAGAAGGAGGTCCTTCTGGGAGAGACGCTGCTCGGCGCCCACAGGCCAAGCATGAGGCCCAGCGGAGGGAAGGGCTGTGGCTCAGCATCACTGCGGGAGGAACAACGCCTTGAGAGATGGGACTGCGGTGACTTTTCTAAAAATACGCACGTCAGCCCAGCTGGTGTGGCTCAGTGGTTAAGCATCGGCCTAGGAACCAGGAGGTCACGGTTCGATTTCCGGTCAGGGCACATGCCCGGCTTGCAGGCTCAATCCCCAATGTGGGGCGTGCAGCCGATCCATGATTCTCTCTCATCATTGATGTTTCTCTCTCTCCCTCTCCCTTCCTCTCTGAAAAAAGAAAGGAAGGAAGGAAAGAAGGAAGGAAGGAAGGAAGGAAGGAAGGAAGGAAGGAAGGAAGGAAGGAAGGAAGGAAGGAAGAGGGAAAGAAGGAAGGGAGGGAGGGAGGGAGGGAGGTGGAGGTGGAATCTGAAGTCAGGTCTTCCAGGGCCTCTCTCTCCGTGGCTCAGTGCCTCCTGACCCGCCTTCCCGGGCCCTGCCCAGCTCGCTGGAGGCCTGCTGCTCAGCCTGCTCCCTCTCCGGTAAGTCACAGCCCCTGTCCCCAGGGAGCACATGAGCAGAGGCCCCAGGACCCTCCGAGATGGGCCTGGAACTCAGGTGGCAGGAATCTCCAGCCCCCTCCCCGCTTTTGGCAGCAACAAGTGTGATCCCCCCACCCCCCCCCACCCCCCCATCCCCATCCCGGGAAGCAGGGCGCTGCTGGGCCTCTGGCAGAGGGAGCCAGGCACCTGGGCGCCAGATAGTACAGCTGCGCGTGTGCAACACGATCCGTGGGCAGCGCCTGTCACAGGCCACGGCTGGTTGTTGGGCCCCGCAGGTCGGAGAGGACCATTGAGAGAACTTTCCATGGCAGCCTTTCAAGCTCAGCACCCACCCCCAGCCCCGCTCCCCCTCCCCTGCCTCCCGCCCCCGCATTTCATTCGCTGCTCTTTGCACTTGGCACTCCCGCCAGGCCAGCTCGGAGCAGGGACAGCCGGGAGCTGCCCAGCCACAGCCACAGCCACAGCCACAGCCACAGCGAAGCTGCTCGGCTTTCATCTTCCAACCATCTTTCACCTCGTTCGCCTCCTGGCTCCAGGGGTTGCACATCTGGCGGGATCATTTGTGGATGCAGGGTGCCTGGGGGTACCTAGAGGTGCTCTGTGGTTTGGCTCGGCCCCAGCCCCCTGCCTGGTGTGGGCGCGGGTCCCCGCCGCCCACTCGGTCCATCCCCAAGTCCCAGGCTCTTGGCTCCTCCGGGGCCTGTTCCTTTCCTGCCTGGACCACTCCGGGGTTCCCGGTGGGAAAGCAGAGGTGGGAACTCTACAGCGGCTGGGAGGGCAGGAGGGGAGGCGGCGAGAAGGAAAGAGGGGGTTGTTTCTGAACATCAACTCGTAGAAGGTCTTTCACCCGCAACAACTACCAGGCGTTTACCCTGACGGAACAGAAAAAGGAAGAAATAAAATCCAAACGGCAGCGCACACCTCCCCGGGCCCAGGAGCTCAGTGATACTCACTCTCCTGGGGGCTGGCCCCGCTGAGAATGGACGTGGCTGCGGCACAGAGACGCCTGTCAATCAAACCCGAGCTTCACTGGGCATCTGCTCCATTCATTCAGTCACCAACTGATGGATGCTCCGTGGAGCTCACTGGAGCCCGACGCAGGGGTTTCTCTTATTACCTCCAATCCACAGGTTAAAAAATAACAAAGCAAAACAGGTTCAGGAAATTGAGAAACTTGCAAAAGGGCATCCAGGTGGTAAGCCGTGATAAGTGGCAGAGGAGGATCGATCGGAACCCAGAACTACCTGGGCCCCAAAGAGATGAATGAGCAGAGTCTGGGCTCTCTTCACAGCCCTGAAGTCCCAGGCTTGGGGGCCGTGAGAGCCACGTGCGGACCCAGCCCCTCCATCGCTGACATGCTAAGAAAGAAACTAAATAAAATACACTGAGTGGCCAGATTATTGTGATCCCTGAACACATAATAACCTGGCCACTTAATGTGTGTGTGTGTGTGTGTGTGTGTGTGTGTGTGTGTGTGTGTGTGTATGAGAGGGAATCATTGACCGGCTGCCTCCCGGTCAATGATTATATATATTAGAGGCCCGGTGCATGAATTCGTGCATGGGTGGGGTCCGGCCAGCCTGGCCAGGGGGAGGGGACAGGGGTGGTTGGCCGGCCTGCCTGCTGGTCGAACTCCTGGTCGAGGGGACAATTTGCATATTAGCCTTTTATTATGTAGGATAGACACTGAGTGGCCAGACTATTATGCGTTCAGAGACCATCATACTCTGGCCACTCAGTGTAAGTCTCCCTCCAGAAATCCTTTGAGGTGAGTCACACATGCGCTGCGGCTGCGTCCCATTGGAACATCCCGCGGCCCGCATCTGGCTGCCCGCCCCGCCCCGCCCCGCCCGGCGCGTCAGCCCCACGCCAGCCCTGTCGCCACTCAGCTGGCGCTCTCTGGGTCCTGCACAGAATGTAATTTTCACTTGCCCCTGAACGATCAATATGGAAAGGCTCTCATTTTCCGGATTTCGATTTTCCAGTAAAAACGTGAAAATGAAACTCGGTGGGACGGCAGCCGAAACGGTGCTCCGGAGCCCACTGCGGTCCCAAGAGCTGGAGAGAGAAACACCAGCTTCGGACGTCGTCCCCCTCGGATGACATGTCAGTGAGGAAAGGAGACGAATGAGTCCGTGGGAGGCGGAGTCCTCCCTTCCCTTCCCAGGGAGACGGCTCGCTCCAGACACTTACTGCCACAGCGAGGCTGGCGAGGGGCGTACCGGTGGGCGCCGCGGTGGCAGGGACAGAGCTGAACTTGGGAAATCAAGACACAAATAAGCCCGGCCGGCGTGGCTCAGTGGTTGAGCGTCGACCTATGAACCAGGAGGTCACGGTTCGATTCCCGGTCAGGGCACATGCCCGGGTTGCAGGCACCATCCCTAGTAGGGGGCGTGCAGAAGGCAGCCGACCAATGATTCTCTCTCATCGTTGATGTTTCTATCTCTCTCCCTCTCCCTTCCTCTCTCTGAAATCAATAAAAATATATATATATTTAAAAAAGAGACACAGCCCTGGCTGGTTTGGCTCCATGGATAGAGCGTCGGCCTGTGGACTGAAGGGTCCCAGGTTCGATTCCAGCCAAGGGCACATGCCTGGGTTGCGGGCTCGGTCCCCAGTGGAGGGCGTGCGGGAGGCAGCCGGTCAATGATTCCCTCTCATCACTGATGTTTCTCTCTCTCTCTCCCTCTCCCTTCCTCTCTGACATCAACAAAAATATTTAAAATAAAAAGAGACACAGATGAATGACAACCCCATCTCCATCATAGAGTGGCCACTTTTCCACTTAGCAGCTCTGAGCATCTATTTCCTCCGCCCAGAGGAGGAGGAGGAGGAGGAGGGGCGTAGACGTTGTTGGTTGAGTGCCCGGGGTTGGCACGAGGAGCAGATGAGACGGTGCGTGTGAGCCCAGCCAGGCCCGGCGTAGGCTTTCCGTCGGGTGACTTCCTTCCTGCCCGCCCCGCCTCCCCTTTCCCTATAACGCTCTGGTGGGCTGAACAGCTGACGCCCTGTGGCACGTAGTGTTGTCAGTGGCCTGGGTGAACTATAGCGTGACCCCCAGAGGCTCCTCATCCCGCCCCTGCTGGTGACAGACAGGACCAGGCACCACCCATCCCCAGACCCTGCGGCTAGAGACCCCCTGGATGGAGACCACCAGGATCCCTCCCCTGGCTCTGCTGACACTGAACTGAGAGAAGAGGCGAAGCCGAGCCCCCAGCGCTCGGCCGGGTCCTGTAACGTGAGCCGCCTCCCCCGCTCACAGCTCTGTCCCCAGAAGCGCAGCCCCGGGACTCAGGGCACGGCCACCTGATCCTGGGCCCGGCATGTGGCTTCTGGGTACTTCTGTGCCCTCAGCTGTCCAACAGGGTAATTATAATGAGGCCCTCTTTGCCCCAGGGTGGCAGGGCTTCGCTGAGAGAAGCCACCCTAATGGGCATTTTTTTTTTTTTTAATATAGTGTATTGATTTCAGAGAGGAAGGGAGAGGGAGAGGGAGAGGGAGATACAAACAATGATGAGAGAGAACCATGGATCGGCTGCCTCCTGCACGCCCCACACTGGGGATCGAGCCCGCAACCCGGGCATGTGCCCTGACCGGGAATCGAACTGTGACCGCCTGGTTCATAGGTCGACACTCAACCACTGAGCCACGCTGGTTGGGCTCCCTGATGAGTTTAATGATGGGACACAATGAGAGGAAATTCTACAAAAACAACCCCACATCGCACTGTGGTGGATTATTTTAAGCCTTTGCTCCTCGCCAGGCCCTGAGACAAAGGGAAGGAGAGGGCTCAGGCCACCGAGGTAGCACCCGCCTCCTTCTGGGGCTCCCCTGTCACCCACAGAAGCTTCCAAACCTGTGTGACCTGGAGACCGTGGGAGCCGGAGGGCGGGGACGGGGTGGAAGTGGAGGCAGCTGTTCCACCTGCCCCGCCCCCAGGCCCATCAGCACAGCAGCCAGCAGTCATTCTGTGAAGGGCTGTTGGCAGAAAGTGAGGGAGTGGTTCTGAAAAGTCACAAACGCCCTGGCCAGTTTGGCTCAGTGGGTAGAGCGGCAGCCTGCGGACTGAAGGGTCCTGCGTTCGATTCCGGTCAAGGGCACATGCCCAGGTTGAGGGCTCAATGCTCAGTAAGGGGCGCGCAGGAAGCAGCCGATCCATGATTCTCTCTCATCATTGATGTTTTTATCTCTCTCTCCCTCTCCCTTCCTCTCTGAAATCAATAAAAATATATTAAAAAATACTAATAATAAATAAAAAGCCGCAAACAATTGGTGCCCAAGCACAATATAAAAGCATTTCTGAATTCTTCTAGAAAACCAGAAATAAGTCAGCAAGTCCTCCTCCACAGATGGTGGATGGACTAAATAGAGCCTATTTGGTTGATATCAATGAAAACATATTTTTTTTTAAATGGGCTTGGGTCTGGCTGGTGTGGCTCAGCAGTTGAGTATCCACCCAGGAACCAAGAGGTCGCTGGTTCGATTCCCGGTCAGGGCACATGCCAGGTTGTTGATCCCCAGTAGGGGGCGTGCAGGAGGCGTGATGCTATTCCTCTCTCATGGATGTTCCTATCTCTTTATCCCTCTCCCTTCCTCTCTCTCTAAAAAAATCAATAAAAAACATATTTTATAAAAATGGGTTTTCCCTTTACGACTGTTTCCTCGGCTGGGCATGGGGAGGGAGACCGTTGGCCAAAGGTGATGATGAATTGCTAAAGTGATGATGCCACAGGAGCTTGGGGTCCAGCTGGGACAGGAGCTGCCTGGACTGTGCCCAGGAGGCAGCCTGGATATCCAGTCTCATCTAGCAGCAAAGCTTCCAATCGGGGCTGGGCCACATACCGTGGGATCCCGTTATTCTATTAAATATAAAAGTGATGTTGAAGGGGTACATGTCTTGCCATAGAGGCATGTCCTCAAAACACAGCAACGGGCCAAGAATGCGCCTCTAGAAACGTATAATATGATCCCATTTATGTGGAAGGGAGGCCAGGCGTCTACACTGAGTGGCCAGATTATGATGATCTCTGAACGCATAATAATCTGGCCACTCAGTGTATATCCTATATAATAAAAGGCTAATATGCAAATTATCCCCTTGACCAGGAATTCCACCAGCAGGCAGGCCGGCCAACCACCCATGTCCCCTCCCCCTGGCCAGGCTAGCCGGACCCCACCCATGCACGAATCATGCACCAGGCCTCTAATACACACACACACACACACACACACAAACACACACACACACACACACACACACACACACACACACACACACACACTGAGTGGCCAGATTATTATGCGTTCAGAGATCATAATAATCTGGCCATTCAGTGTATATTCTCTATATTCTCTAGGTGCCTCAAAATCATTCTAAATGGTGATCGTTAAAATTCTATCCATGCGTGTGCAGAGCCTGAGGTCTTGAGTGATCACTTTTTCTTTCCTTCTTGTTCTCTTCTGTATTATTGGACTTCTGTTTTTCTTACAAAGAGTATTTACTTTTTTTAAAAGTCACCATAAAAAAAACCCATCTCTGTAAAAAGTAAAACTTCATCCTTTTTATCTTAGTGGAAGCTGGTGATTAGCATTTCCTGATCTTCCGGGACATATCTCTTAATATCTCTCCTCACGCACACCAGTCCTCCTTCCCCGCCCTCTTGCAAAGCAAACTAACACATACCTCATCGTCTATTTTTACAAGGCCCTCTCTTCCCTTCATCTCCAGCGCTTCTCATCCTAACGTGTGTTGAGCACGTAGGCTCTGGAAGACCTTTTGTGGCAGTGCCACCCCCTCACCTGCTGGCTGCGCTGTTTCAGGCCCAAAATAGGCGTGGGGACCGCGGTGCAAGGAGGCGCCCACCCATCCCGGGTCTTCTCGTCCCCGGAGCCAGTGTGCCCTGACCACAGGGCTCCCGGAACCTCTCGTAACGAAGCGGACCCTCCTCCATGCTCAGAGCACACACTCAGGAGCCGTGTAGTTATTCACTCAGTAGTCATGCATTCAGCCCAGCCACGTGGGTGACCACTGACCTATGAACCAGGAGGTCACGGTTTGATTCCCGGTCAGGGCACATGCCTGGGTCTCAGGCTTAATCCCCAGTAGGGGCATGCAGGAGGCAGGCGATCAATGATTCTCTCTCATCACTGATGTTTCTCTCTCTCTCTCTCTCTCCCTTCCTCTCTGAAATCAATAAAAATATATATATATATATTTTAAAATAGCCATCATTCAGTATTTACTGAGCACCTACTGAGGTGCTGGGTCTACAGCAGTGAGTGAAATAAAAGTCTCTGCCCTGGTGGGAGAAGTAAGACACTCACACACATACACACACACACACTCACACACACACACACACACACACACACACACACTCACACACACAACACACACTCACACATACACACACACACATACATTCACACACACACACTCACACATTCACACATACACTCACTCACACACAACACACACACTCACACACACACACACTTCAGAAGGTAGTAAGTGCTATGCAGAAGGATGAAACAAAGAAAAGGGGACAGAGTGACAGGGGCCGATGTTACTTTACATGGGTTTTCAGGAAAGTTCTCTCTGGTAAGGTGACACTGAGCCTGAGAGAAGAGGAGGAGACAGCCAGGAGGTCAAACCCATCCGTCCCATCATGTCTTATTCTTAACAATTAATTAACTTGGAATATATTAATAACAAAAGTATTCATAAAATGAATTATAGCTCATTTTTTTTATTGGTTTCAGAGAGGAAGGGTGAGGGAGGGAGAGATAGGAACATCAATGATGAGAAAGAATAATTGATTGTTCACCTCCAGCACGCCCCCCACTGATCAAGCCCACAACCCAGGCACGTGCCCTGACCAGGAATCGAACTGCGATCTTCGGGGTCATAGGCCGACACTCAACCACTGAGCCACACCGGCTGGGCCATAGCACATATTTGTTAGGTGTCTACCATGTTCTTTACAAATATGACTAACTTAATTCTTATAAGGATGCTCCCATTTTGCCGTTCAGGAATCTGGCCCCAGAGGGCTTAGAAAACCCTTGCACACAGTTACATAGGCGGCTGGTGGCAGAATGCAAACCCCGTTCTGTCTGGGTTTAGATCTGTGTCCCTGCCGGCGAGCTCCGCTGCCCTCACATAGCGCTGCCCCCCGTGAATGCTCCCTAATCAGTGAGTGCTGGGCTCAAACTTAGACACAAGTATAAGCCCTGGTTGCTTGAGATTTGGACGGTCAGTGGGGCGAGACCTGCACAGAGGACCGTGAATGCGGTGTGGCCAGGCCGCAGAGCGGGGTTTGGGGAAGAGGCAGAGACGGGCCGAGGCTTACCGCCCTTCTCAATTGAGTTCCCAGCCCAAGAAGTTGGGGGCTCGGGGAGTCGGGCCTGAGTAGATTTTTCCAGCCAGCTGCCACCTCCGGCGCACTGACTCTGCTAGGAGCTTGGGACGCGTGAGTGCAGCCCGTCCTCACCGCCCTCGTGGGTACCCGCCCATTTCACAGACGCACAAAGTGAGGCCATGGTCGAACAGCTCAGAGATGGAACAACTGTAGCCCTATCCTGGTTGATTCAAAGGCAATGTCTTAGTCATCACGAGGCAAACGTCATCACTGCCAGGCACTGGAGTTAGAGTTTCCCCTACATCGTCCACCCCCCACCCCCACCCCCCACCCCGTGGCGCCCCAGGACTCACTTTTATGTGTTTGTCTAAGGAGATCATTGTTTCCACATTTTTATACACATGAGCTCAGGGGAAAGAGTGCACCTCAAACTCTCCCTCATGGTCTTTAGGGTAGAATAAGCACTGTGTGTGTGTGTGTGTGTGAGAGAGAGAGAGAGAGAGAGAGAGAGAGAGAGAGAGAGAGAGATTTTCAGAGAGAGGGTGGGGAAGAGAGAGGATGAGAGAGATGGGGTGGGTAGGGAGAACATTCTAGCAGGCGCTGAAATCCAGGGCAGAGCCTGCCGCCTGAGCCTCTCGCAGTGGGCACATCAGAGCAGGGGGGAAAGGTTGGGCTGCCGTCCCATCTGAAGTCCTGGCACAGTTTATCACCCCCTGTCACGTCCCTCTCGGAGCCAAGCTGCTGCTCCAAGCTGCCCCGGCCCCCGCTGGCAGGTGTGTCCGAGGCTGGGTTCCTGGCAGAGCCGCCCACGATGCGGCAGCAACTGGATGCAGGGCTCCGAGGGGGCTCTCCTGCCTCCGGCCCCCTACCCCCCTCGGCATCTGCTGGAGGCCGATCCTGGAGCAGGTCCACCCAGCAGGCCGTGTCTCATTGGGACCGTCCACCCAGCAGGCCCGTGTCCCCACATAGAGAGCATCCACCCAGCAGGCCCGTGTCACATCCACCCAGCAGGCCCGTGTCACATCGGGACTGTCCACCCAGCAGGCCCGTGTCACATCCACCCAGCAGGCCCGTGTCACATCGGGACCGTCCACCCAGCAGGCCCGTGTCTCATCGGGACTGTCCACCCAGCAGGCCCGTGTCCCATCGGGACCGTCCACCCAGCAGGCCCGTGTCTCATCGGGACCGTCCACCCAGCAGGCCCGTGTCCCCACATAGAGAGCATCCACCCAGCAGGCCCGTGTCACATCGGGACCATCCACCCAGCAGGCCCGTGTCCCATCGGGACCGTCCACCCAGCAGGCCCGTGTCCCATCGGGACCGTCCACCCAGCAGGCCCGTGTCACATCGGGACCGTCCACCCAGCAGGCCCGTGTCACATCGGGACCGTCCACCCAGCAGGCCCGTGTCTCATCGGGACTGTCCACCCAGCAGGCCCGTGTCACATCGGGACCGTCCACCCAGCAGGCCCGTGTCACATCGGGACCATCCACCCAGCAGGCCCGTGTCACATCGGGATGGCAGTGTGGGCAGCTGGGCTCGGCGCTCTGGCTCCTCCTGAGGGGTCTCATCCTGCCCCTGGGGGCTCTGGGAGGGAACCAATCAAGACCCTGGGAAGTGATGCTCCGGTCCAGGCCTCGCAACCCAAATCTGAGGCCCCTGTCACCTGTCCGCTTTCCTCCTGGCCGGGGGATGGTGTCCCAGCCTTGGAAACTCATCCAACGCTCGTTTAATGGCACTTCCAAGGCCCATGCTGTTGTTATTGTTTAAAAAACAAAGCGAGTGGTGGTGTTTGTCACATCTCGATAATGTGAAAGGCTTTCCCTGTCCCCACTGGTGTGTGAGCTGGTTCGCTGCGCGGGCAGCTGGAAAATGTTCATCTGTGTGAACCAAGCTAAGTCAAGCCAATCTGAACATTTCAAAGGTTTACCCCCCATTTGAGAAGCACAGACAAAATAGGCTGTCCCCCCAGAAAAGGTATGCACACACTTTGGATGTTATAAAGGCGGTGTTTATGACAACACATTTCTTTTTCAGAATTGAGCCATCAGCGGTCAAAGTGTGTATACATTTGGGGGTGGGGGGGCCCGTATGATCGCCCTTCATGTAAAAGGGACTCCCTGCATCTATGTTGTAGGTATGCACTGAGAGGTGTCCTGAGAGACTCCGCCCCAATGTCACGTGTGGTTTTCTTCGGAGGAGGCCATCTGGAGCCATTCCCCCCTTTCTTCCTTACTCTCTTCTGCTTTATTTAGGGAGAGGCTGGGGAGAGAAAGGTAAACAGCACACTCCCTGTCCTCAAGGAGATGCTGAGCTGAAGAGAACATCTGTACAGAGCTCTATGCCTCTTACAGAGCTCTCCCCGCCCAGACAGTGTGGCTCAGTGGGTGAGCGTCGACCTATGAGCCAGGAGGTCATGATTTGATTCTCGGTCAGGGCACATGCCCGGGTTGTGGGCTCAGTCCCCAACAGGGAACATGCAGGAGGCAGCCAATCAATGATTCTCTCTCATCGTTGATATTTCTATCTCTCTCTCTCCTCTCTCCTCTCCTCTCTGAAATCAATAAAAATATATTTTTTAAAAAGAAAAAGAAAGAGCTCTCACCTGCTTACTCAAACGTCAGAGCTCTTCCCCCCCCCCCCGCTCCCCCGAGCACCCCTGCTGGGTGGGAGAAGGGTGAATCTGAGTGCCAAGCATGACCCATCAATGATGCAGGTCTCTTAAAAGGCATGTGTTTCTCCTTTAAATTCATGCAAATTTTGCCTTACGTTTCACAACATATTATTTAAGTCTAACAATGTCCTTGGTTATATTTATCATCAAGCAAACTTAATGGGCCAGGAAAATACTCTCCAGGGTTATCCCGTGGCCTCCATGTGCCCAGGGTAGACTGTCGGGATTTATAGGACCAGGGCCCCTCAGGACAGCAAGGAGGTGACGGAGGGTTCAAATCCATAGACTTTCAGGTTCGCTGCTGGTCCTGCTCCTACCGAGGGCTCCCTGGCAGGTCATGCGGGGCTCCTTAAACCTGGAAGTACTTGCTGGTCAGGAAAGCTTAAAATGGGCTTACTTCACATGCATCCGAATTCTTTCACAAAAGTTGCTTGCAAAATAACTTGAGGACTCTAGAACATTCTGCTGCATTAATAATTCCACTCGAATCTTCAACAAGAGCTTACAGATGTCTTGGGCATGCCTTTGACCCCTTGGACTGAGGATTGATGCTTCTGAGCTTTTGTTCTGTTTTCTAGCTTTTTAGGGACCTGCTAAACCTGTCTGACCAGTCCTGTGACCCTCGTCCTTAAGCCCTCATGACTCAGCTGAGCCCCGCTGAGTGGAACAGCTGACACCACTGACAGATGTCTGGCCAGGACACTGCCCAGGCAGCTGGCGACCTCGGCGTTCGGCAAACTATGGCCAGCGCACAGCACCATGCTATGTGCTCCGAGGAGGACTCAGGAGTAGGCAACTACACACTGTTTTCAGGGGATACTCATCCCACTTTGGGGCTATTCTCACAGTTAATAAAGATAGAAACCGTTACACTGAGTGTCCGTAAAAACGTTCTGGTCTACCTTCTAGTTCTCATCTTGCATCTGACAACATGGTTTCATTGTTTAGGTTGAAGAACACTGGCTGTGGCCCATGTATGCTAGTTATTATGGACTTTGGCACAAATAACCATTCGATGGAGTGTAGCGTAAGAGGTGGTTGAGCACCTCAGGACAAGGAAACTTCCTTGGTGAATGGGAAAGAGTCTGTGAAGACTATTGAAAGGTACAAGGGGGCATCTGAGCTGTTCTTTATGCTTTTCCTCCATCTGACACGTGGCCAAGGTCATGCCGTATAAATTAAAGTAGCATGGCCTTTCCTGGGTGCCCAATCCTAGCTAATAAAGAGGGAATATGCAAGTTGACTGTCACACCGTCACAAAGATGGCGGCACCCATAGCCACAAGATGGCGGCACCCAGTCCCCTCAGCCCCGCCAGAGTCCCCCAGTCCTTTCAATCCCACCAGGGGTCAGGGAGGTGGCAGACACACGGTGCAGCCAGACCCGCCCTCAGCCCCCCAGCCGCCCAGGGTGGGCCCGAGGCACAGGCAAGCCTTTGATGGCGGATGCCCTGCTGCCCAGGGCTGCCCGAGGCTAAGGTAACCAGGGCCGGCCAAGGTTTACGCTGCCGGCAGTGGCAGCAGCAGAGGTGTGATGGGGGCATCGCCTTCCCCTGATCACTGGTCACCTCCTGCCCCTGAGGGCTCCCAGACTGTGAGAGGGGGCTAGCCGGGCTGAGGGACCCCCCTCTCCAGTGCATGAATTTTCATACACCAGGCCTCTAGTGCTAAATAAAGAGCTTCGGCAGCAACGGAGAAAGCAAAGAAACTAAGCCGAAATACTGCAGCAAACTGGCTATTTTTTTTTTCCATTAAGATGGTGACAATAAAAGCACGAACACAGTGTCAAAAGCATAGAACTGCTGCTCCTCACACTCTTGAAATACTATTGAATTGCTTGGTCTGGGAAGAAAAAGGGGAAAAAAAAGAAATAGTAAAAGTTTCCTTTAAGATACATTTTTAGAGCTGAAGATGTGCTATTCTTTAGAAGAAGCAGCTAAAAAATTGCTAAGTGACTTTGGCTCCAGTTTTCTGCAAGAACTTTTCTTTGAATCGGTATCAGTTATGAATGCATTTGACCACAAGTAACAGAAAGCAATGCTGTAGCAGCTTAAAGAACTAGGTTTCATTTCTCTCACACGACCAGGGCAGGTGCAGTCACTCAGTGATGCCCTCGGGGGCTCAGGTTCTTTCCATCTTTCTATTCCTCACTCCATTCATAGAGGCTTTTTCTCAGTAAAGTTTGACCTTTTCTTTAGTTTTTAAAAATATTTTTTATTGATGTCAGAGAGAAAGGGAGAGGGAGAGAAAGATAGAAACATCAGTGGTGATGAGAATCATGGATCAGCTGTCTCCTGCACGCCCCACACTGGGGATCAAGCCTGCAACCTGGGCATGTGCCCTGACCGGGAATCAAACCTTGACCTCCTGGTTCATAGGTCGACTCTCAACCACTGAACCATGCCAGCCGAGCTTGACCTTTTTCTTTAAAAAAAAAAAGCACATGTTCCCCTAGTTCTCCTTCTCCTATCTCATTGGCCAGACCATGCCACGTGGATTCCACCAGCCGTGATGAAGACTGAAGAGAGGAGAGCAGTTAAGTCCCGTGTAACACTGGGGCTCTCTTGTGGAAAGCGGCTACAGTGTTTGGACAGGTTCAAGCCTCGGACTAATGAGAGGGCACAGTCCTCTCATGGCCACGTGCAAGTCCCAGCTTGGAGGGCAAAGCCCTCCCAGCACAATTATAGCCAACAGCTGTAGTTGTAAGCTTGAGCCTATGATTTGAACCTGTGGCCCCACGTGGCTGAGTGATATGGGCTGCAGGAGGTGCAGCAAGTAAACAAAGCTTGATCAGGTGCATGTAATTGAGTAGATTCCAAACCAAGAGAACGTTGTAACCACACCCTTACTGTGCCTTGTGGCATCTGTCTATAAAATAAAGAGACAGCTTACAGGCTAGCTCTCCATCAGAGAGGGCAGCGTCCCACCCAGACCCAGCTTTTTTCTCTTGTCTGTCTTTCCTCAATCCTTCACCGCCCCCTCTCAGGCTCACCGAACCTGGCTGAGCTGGCTCGGCACATACGGCACCCAATGTGGGGCTGAGTATGCCATGGCTGTGCCGGCTCGCCACACTCCCTAGGGCAGAAAGCCTGAGGAAGACATGGGCGTCGGGTGAACAATGAGCAGTGTCTGCCACAGTGGCTGAGACCCGGCACAGCGTTTCCGTGCCTGTATAAGGCTCCATCCTACCCAACCATGGCTGTCCGCTAGGTCCACAGCCCATCGATGGCTCCAGGGAGATGGCGTCTGAACCAAGGCCGCCGAGCCCCGCGGTCTACGATGCCTGTGGCCTTGAACGAGGGAAAGAATGAGATTACAGCTGGATCCTCTCATTCCGTCCTAACGGTGCTAATGAGACCGTTAGAATGCATTGCCACGAAGGTGGCTCATTCCTGAGGCCCATGTGTGAACACACAGCTTTCATCTCGGCCTAAGAGGAGCAGGCTCCTTTCCCGCTCATTCACTTTTCTTTTTCCTCTTGCTGAGTGTTACACAAAGCCACCTGAATTCCCCTTTTCTGATGATTAAACAATTGGCTGTACCTCTCAGCACTTGCTTCCAGTCCTCAAACTTAAAAAAAAAAAAAAAAAAACACCTCTTCTCTCTGGGCCTGCTTGAAGAACTATCTAGAATTGTGCCCTAGCAATGCCTGTCAGCCTCCTGTTTGAGGAGCCTCCTGCCCAGGACCCATTGACTCAGTAGACTTCTGAACCATGTCAATGGGCAAGCTGGAGTTGCAATATTCACACCTTTCAAAGTCGTTATTGGCATCTACAAACACTATCTGACAGATTATTTAAGCTCATGACTTGCTAATAGCTGGCGGCATTATTTTCAATTGATGGAAGACTGCACAGTATTACATAGAAATCCAAGAAGTGGGATTGATAAGTGCTGGGTTACTTTCTAAATAATAGCTTGGCACAATCAAACTATATTTGGCTTATGCTAGGTGATGAACTCCGGGTCATATAAAAATGCTCCTTTACATACCCAGCCGTTTGTCTGCCTTGAACTGGGGATACCGTGGGGGTTTATTCTAACCAAGTACACAGACTTCACAGACAAGAGAAGATGTGTCTATTAACAGAAGAGGCATGGAAATGGAGTTCCTGCTACTAAAACTCAATGCGCCAGGCCATTAAGGACACCTAGCAGGGTACGAATGGTCCTCTTGCTTTAACGTTCACCCTCAGTTTGCAGTTGTGGCGTTTCTTCCTGACCTAAGGGAGTGATTCACTCGTTCTTGGGGAAGGATCGTCTTTTCCAGAACAAACGAAAAATGTCATCACAAAGGGGTAAAGGTAAGAGAACGGGACATTTGAGAGGCGGGCTCCTTCTGGCCCCTGAGAAAAGGGTGAGCAGCAGGAAGTGGTGATGGCGTGTGTTGAGTCCATGTAGTCTTGGCCCAGAGCCTGCGTTCTTACCTACCCTACACTGCCAGGTCCCCTCCCTGCAGCGCCACAGGCCTGCACTGACACCCAAGGGGACCTGCACGTCGCAGAGACCGGTGGGAGGGCCTGCACCCATGTACTGGGGAGAAGGGGGGACGCACTGTTTGAGGCGGGAGGCCCGTGGTACCCACGCTGGGACAGTGGCGAATGGCTCGCACCCAACAGCATGTGGAATTGAAGGAGAAACAGACGAAGAAAAACAAACAGCCCGAAAGCTACGTGTAGAAAGGCCAATCAATAAGATTGCCGTCTCATGTGTGAGCTACGGAGCTATAAAAAGAACTTTCCAGCGCTTCCGTCAACCCTTTGCGGGCTCTCCCCGCCCCCAAGACACAGCCTCGAAATTAAACTCTCAACTGGCTCCGTCGGGCCAATTTTCATGCGAACGCATCTTTAGGCTACCCCCTCTCGGGTCAGAATGATCCGGCCTCCGGCCAAGTTCAGCTGGACAGCCGGGAGATGCTCAGAGCCCAGAAGTTCTTTTTGGAGAAAGAAGCCCATCAGCCGCCTGTGTTTCAGAAGTAGCAATCACGTCTCCAGCCAAAGCGAAATTAAGAAATGTGCATGTCACTTATTAATATCCCTCTTGTCTGTCAAGCAGCCTTCAAAAACATGTTTTCCTGCCTTAGAGAGAAGCAAATTGTAATGAGCACATTCACTCAAGGGATCTCAGACCAGGCTGGTTTGTTGTTTTTTTCATGACGTGTGGAGGGCCCACAAGAGGGATGCTGGCCAAAACGACATTCCTCTCTCCATCCTAACACCTGGGACATTCTTTCCTACACACAGCGACTCGGATCTCGTCTTCGAAAGGTCTCCGCCCCGGCAGAATCTATCTTGAAATCAAAAGGGTCGCTCAAAATACTCCGCGATGCCTGGGTGTCAGGTTGGGGGATTGTTGATTTGTTAAGTGGGATGGTGATCGCGTGGTTCGGGAAGAAGATGTCCTTATGTTTTGGAGATGCACAGAGAAGCATTTGGGGATGAAATGTAATGATATTTCTAATTTACTCTCAAACACTTTAGCGAACGTTAAAAAAAGAGATAAAAATAAATAGGATAAAATGTTAAGCGCTGTTATATGCAGGAATTGGGTTGGGAGTGCCCATCACACATGCCTCTCTACTGTTCTGTGTGTTGGAACATTTTCAGAAGGAAAGAAAATCACAGTCCAAGGTGGATGTTGCCTGAAAGCCCCTTGATCGGCCCCCAAGCAGCTCCTGCCTTCTGCCGGCCACAGCCTCGCTCGCTGCTCCCCTCTCCCTTAAGCTCCAGTTGGGTGGCCAAACACCCAGACATTCACAGCGAGGAGGGCGGTCTGGTTATAGTAACTAACCTTCCTGGCACTTTCTCTTTATGCCCGGCACCATTCTAAACACTTTATGTAAATTACATCATTGGCCCAGCCGGCGTGCTCAGTGGTTGAGCATCAACCTAGGAACCAGGAGGTCACAGTTCAATTCCTGGTCAGGGTGCATGCGGGGTTGTGGGCTTGATCCTCAATGTGGGGCATGCAGGAGGCAGCCCATGAATGATTCTCTCTCATCATTGATGTTTTGATCTCTCTCTCCCTCTCCCTTCCTCTCTGAAGTCAACAAAAATATATTTTTTTAAAAAGAAAAGAAATTATAAGGAAGAATGTGGTGCACATTTATACATATACCGGTGGAACCTGGCTGAAATCCACATACATATATACTGTACATATATCTCTATCTCTGTCTATCTCTATCTCTATCTATATCCATATCCATATCCTATCTATCTCTATCTCTATCTCTACCTCTACCTCTACCTCTATCTCTATATCTATATCTATATCTATATCCATATCTGTATCTATCCACCATCTACCATCATGGGTGTAATTTTGATTGTTGGAACCCAGGGAAAAGCCAGCTTGCTTTATAGTGAACCGGTTTATCGAGACATAAAGGTTTCCCTTGTGTTAGGAAAGTACACTCAGCGGGCCTTTTGGTTAGGCAAGGGGACAGCAAAGATCCCGTTGCAGAAAGGGAAGGGAAGATGCTGTGCATGATGGCGGACATGGCTGCTCACTGCGGGCACATTCTGTTCTTCCTTGCCTCGAAATGGGTTTAGATTATACGGTCCCTGAGAATTAATTTCTGGTCTTGGTTGATATGTTTTTAAATTTACTTCCCAGTGCTGGCCCCTGGGGTCAGGAACAGAGACTGGGAGATGGAGGAAGCCCATCATCTCTTTGGGGAAAAACTAAACAGGGGTTGCTGAAGCCCATCTTGACCTTCTAGAAAAGGCCCACGGGCAGGAATATCCAAGACCGATGGACCTGGTCATTGCATTGTGAAGGCAGGTCCAGGGGAGCCCAAGGCTAAGGCCAGACTCTGCAGGTCACGGAGGAGTGCCTGGTGGGGCGGTGTATTTCCTTCACCGTCTTCCATCGGGGAAGGAGTCTGTCCTGACACAGGAGTGAGCACTGGGAGGAGGCCTTGGGTGGAGGGACGGTGGCCGCTCATTGCCTGGAGCTTGAGGAGTGAGTCCTGACTCCGGGCAGGAGAGACATGCTCCAGGGTCCGCCCAGGGAGTTGAGACGAGATGGCCTCCCCTTGGCCACCAGCCGGAAACAGGAGAGATTTCCAGGGAGGGAGTGTGTGGAGGGCTGTGTCCACTGATGGGGCGGAGGACAACACTGCCCATCACAGGACCACGTGGGCGCTCCTCGGCTCGCCAGGGAGCTGCCCGTGCCAGCACAGCATCCTCATGGCCACGCGGTTGGTCTACTGCTGTCCGTGTGGTCACACTCCTGCGAAGTCCTGGGAACTGGTCCCATGAGCCTTCGGGCCCAGCCCCTCAGCCCTGTGTGTGTCTCACAGGCGTGCTCAGCAGCCTTCAGGGGGCTCACGCAGCACATTTCTGCTCCTGTTCAGAGTGCTTCAGTCACTGGGAATCAGAAACGCCCATGGAGCCCGGCCGGCGTGGCTCAGTGTTTGATCTTCAACCTATGAACCAGCTCAGGAGGTCACGGTTCGATTTCCAGTCAGGGCACATGCCCGGATTTTGGGCTCAATCCCAGTAGGGGCATGCAGGAGGCAGCCGATCAATGATTCTCTCTTCATCATTGATGTTTCTCTCTCTGTCCCTCTCCCTTCCTCTCTGAAATGAATAAAAATATATTTTTAGAAAAGAAAAAGGCTCAGATCAAAACAACAATGAGGTACCATCTCACACCTGTCAGAATGGCTATCATCAACAAATCAACCAACGACAGGTGCTGGCGAGGATGCTGAGAAAAAGGAACCCTCGTGCACTGCTGGTGGGAATGCAGACTGGGGCAGCCACTGTGGAGAACAGTATGGAGTTGCCTCAAAAAACTAAAAATAGAACTCCCATTTGACCCAGTGATCCCACTTCTAGGGATATATCCCAAGAAACCAGAAACACCAATCAGAAAGGATATATGCACCCCTATGTTCATAGCAGCACAATTCACCATAGCTAAGATTTGGAAACAGCCTAAGTGCCCATCAGCAGATGAGTGGATTAAAAAATTGTGGCACATCTACACAATGGACTACTACGCTGCTGTAAAAAGGAAGGAACTCCTACCATTTGCAACAGCATGGATGGACCTGGATTACATTATGCTAAGTGAAATAAGCCAGTCAGAGAAAGATAAATATCAATGATCTCACTCATTTGTGGAATATAATGAACAACATAAACTGATGAATCAAAACAGATCCAGAGACAGAGAAGCATCCATCAGATGCTCAAACTTCAGAGGGAAGGCAGGGGAGAGTGGGGGAAAGGGGGAGAGATAAACCAAAGGACTTGTGTGCATGCATATAAGCCTAACCAGTGGACACAGACACCAGGGGGGTGAGGGAGGGTTGGGGCAGCAATGGGGTGATAAGGATACATATGTAATACCTTAAACAAATAAAGAAAATAAATAATAAAAAAAAGAAAAAGAAAAAATGCCCCTGGGCACAACAATGGAATAGCCTTTTTCTTCTATCAGGTTTGCAAAAGTTTTGAAAGAGTAGCAGCCGGTGCTGACGGAGATTGAATGACTCCTTTGTCCTATCCCCACACCCTGAACAGCTCCGAGAGGGAGAAATAGGAGAAATGGGTGATGGTTACAGTTGTCTTGACGTAGTAATCATGTCACCAGCGTCAAGGAAGATAAATAGTCACAGGGCTGGAGCACTTGGGAATAACACCATGTGATTTTTGTATTTATTAATTAGCTCATTCGGTGGGGAGCTATGTGCTCAGAGAACACCTAAGAAGCACAGAGAACGAGGAAGGAGAGTGAATGCATATCAAGTGCCGAGTGTGGGGCACTGAGCCAGGCTGTGGGGTCCATGATCCCGTGAGGCTGGGAAACAGGATCCCCTGGTCACAGGTGAGGAGAGAGTAAGTAACTCGCCTGCGGTCATGCAGCCGATGGAGCCGTGGCTGGAGGCTCTGTGAGACAGCCAGAGGCAGGGTGCCCTCGCCGGTGTGGCTCAGTGGATAGAGCATCGGCCCGTGGACCAGAGGGTCCCGGGTTCGATTCCAGTCAAGGGCACATACCTTGGTTGCAGGCTCCTCCCCGGCCCATTCCCTGGTCGGGGCTTATGCGGGAGGCAACCAGTCGGTGTGTTTCTCTCCCATCGATGTTTCTCTCTGTCTCTCCCTCTCTCTTCCACTCTCTCTAAAAATCAATGGGAACATATCCTCGGGTGAGGAATAAATAAACAAGAAAAGAAAAGAAAGATGCAGCATGGTCCTGCCCTCTGAGGCCTCCCATCTGTAAAGGGGGTGGGACTCGCACCCAGGTAGCCCCAACATGAGCGCTCAGGGTCCCCAACCTGGACTCATCCGGCCACGCAGACTTCAGCGCGTTCTGGAGGGGATCATTCGAGGCCGGGCTGGGAAAGCTTCTTGGAGAAGCATCTGAACCGAACCCTTCAGGACGGGCCATGTTACTACACAGGTGAGGGCAGGGGAGTGAGAGGAGCAAAACCCTCTAGCAGGAGAGACTAGTTTGGGCAAGTCAGTAAAACACGGGCCAGCATCTGCTCAGGAACAACGGCCAATAAACAAATAAGCAAATAGACCCAAAGCCAGGTGTTCACAAAAATCCTGGCGGGCCAACCCCGGTCAGAGTCCACAGAGAAGGTGCCCCAAAGGCCCCTGGGATTAGGAAGTACAAACGTCCAGTTACAGAGTAAGACATGGGGACGGGAGGTCCGGGACAGGGAATCGAGCCCGTCATATCGTAATCACCGTTGTATGGTGGCCAGACAGTGGGCACTAGACTCATTGTGGCGCGTGCTTTGCAAATCACTATGTACATTGGAAACGCATATAATATTGTATATCAGATCTATAATTAGAACACATTTTAAAACAGTAATTAATTAGTTAGTTAGTTAGTTAGTTAGTTAGTTAGTTAGTTAAGGCCCATGAGAAGGAGTCTCAGCCTGAAGCCAAGCAGGGTGTCTTGAAACCACGAGTCCTGGGTTTTGAAGGACAAGGACAGAGGGGCCCGGAGACCCAGGGAAACGCCGCCCCCCTCGCTCGCAGCCTGTGTCGCCTTCCGGTGTGGTGTTCCCCGAGGCCTCCCGTCCTTGAGACAGAGCCCAGGCCCTCTACAGCTTTCTATCTAATTACACTCCCATTGGCTTTTATATCAGCGCCCTTCTTACCGGAATATCCTAGTTAAAGGCCATAAAAGGAAGGGGAACTGATCGAATCAACTGAGAACTTACCTAATTTCCACACGTGACTCCTATGACTGACTGCTTTGCTTGGGAAAGGGCAAAATCTGCCTACGTGTGACTGCGCTGTCTTAACTCTTCTGCATGAAGCGGCTCTATTAGCCAGGTAGGGTCCAAATTTCAGGCTCGCTCCAATGACTGACTGTAGCAAAGGGGTGTGTGTGTGTGTGTGTGTGTGTGTGTGTGTGTGGGTGGGTGGGTGGGAGTGTGTGAGAGAGAGGGAGAGAGAGAGAGAGAGAGAGAGAGAGAGACCCGTTGCTTGCATTATAGTCATTACTAGTGGCCCAGTGCACAAAATTCATGTGGGGGGTGGGGGTCCCTCAGCCCGGCCTGCACCCTCTCCAATCTGGGACCCCTCGGGGGATAACCGGCAGTCAGACATCCCTCTCACAATCTGGGACCGCTGGCTCCTAACCGCTCACCTGCCTGCCTGCCTGCCTGATCGCCCCTAACCACTCTGCCTGCCAGCCTGCTCACCCCCAACTGCCCCCCTCCACTGGCCTGCTCACCTCCAACTGCTCCCCTCCACTGGCCTGCTCACCCCCAACTGCCCCCCTCCTGGCCTGCTCACCTCCAACTGCTCCCCCCTCCACTGGCCTGCTCACCCCCAACTGCCCCCCTCCACTGGCCTGCTCACCTCCAACTGCCCCCCTCCACTGGCCTGCTCACCTCCAACTGCCCCCCTCCACTGGCCTGCTCACCCCCAACTGCCCCCCTCCACTGGCCTGCTCACCTCCAACTGCCCCCCTCCACTGGCCTGCTCACCTCCAACTGCCCCCCTCCACTGGCCTGCTCACCCCCAACTGCCCCCCTCCACTGGCCTGCTCACCTCCAACTGCTCCCCTCCACTGGCCTGCTCACCCCCAACTGCCCTCCCCTCCTGGCCTGATCGCCTCCAACTGCTCCCCCCTCCACTGGCCTGCTCACCTCCAACTGCCCCCCTCCACTGGCCTGCTCACCTCCAACTGCTCCCCTCCACTGGCCTGCTCACCTCCAACTGCCCCCCTCCCCTGGCCTGCTCACCTCCAACTGCCCTCCCCTCCTGGCCTGATCGCCCCTAACCGCCCCTGCCTTGGCCCCGCCACCATGGCTTTGTCCGAAAGGACGTCTAGAAGGTCTCTGAAAGGTGTGCCGGTCTAATTAGCATATTACCCTTTCATTAGTATAGATATATGACTCTCCAGGCTTGAAGCTTTCTACTCTACTCCGTGGAAGCCACTGAGTCACCTCCCACAGGCGGGGCCGGCCCAGGTTCCAGGACCCACTTTGCTGCTCCGAACGCGCTGTGCTGAGTAGAACCGGCGCCAGCACCTTTGCTTAGACTGGCTGTGACCTTGGGCCCAGTCTGGCCACTGTGTCCCTCCCTGGGGCACCAGGCCGGCTGCCCTCGAGGGCTGTTAGCCTGGGCTGGCTGCTCCCTGTTGCAATCCCGTCACCGCCGTGCACAGCACCTTCACAAACTCTCTGGAAAGCCCCGCAGGGCCATGGCCCCGTCCTCCCTCCTGTAGCCCAGCTCTTCCCAAGCTTCGAAGTGCATAGACCCACCTGTATCTCGCGGAACTGCAGGCTCTGATCCATAGGCCGTGGACGAAAGCCTGCATTGCTCACCAGCTCCGGGGTAGGTTTGGGGAGCAGTGAAAGGTTAATCGATGGCAAAAGCATGCGCTCTGCCCTGGTTGTGTGGGTTTGCTTGCTTATTTGTCTGCTTTGCCCAGTAACAAATCTTCCCCTCACGGCCACAGCAACGGGCATTTGACTCGGGCTCGGACCATCAGAGTCCTGCCCGGTAAGGAGAGAAAGACGTGGTAGGAAGGGGGGAGGAGGGTTAGTGGGGAGCAGGCCCTTCTTTCCTGGGATTACTGAACTGGGGTGGCATAGTCTTGGGGTTACGGGCAGCCATCTTCCCTGGCACATGCAGGAAGCACACCTGCAGCGATACAGAATGAGTTGGACCCACAGAGAGACGTGAACGAGGCCGAGGTCTGATGGTCCCATTTACACTCCCGGATCCCGTCAGACCTGGTGCTGGATTGCTCCCGCCTTTCCACTTGTGTGAACCAATAAATTTGCTTTTTCGCTCAAATGGAAATAATCCTCCAATTCGCTTGCAAGTAAGAGTTCTGACTTATATGGTGAGCGAGACAATGTGGGATGAAAGACAAGGTCCCCAGCGATGATGGTTCATGGAGTGACTCCAAAGGCCGTGTCTCTGGAACGATCGCCCGGCCGTTCCTGTTACCACCAGGAGAAGGGCGGCGTTTGTAGGGAATGTTTTTAAATGACCGTACAACTAGCTTCACTGTGACATCTCTTGTGAAGGCAAAATCCTCTGGAATGAGGTGAAGTTAAGCCACGTACTTCAACCACTTCATGACAATGTGATCAAATACGGAGCCCCAAGCCCTGACATCCAATGACAAATAATACCGTGAAAAGGAGACTCAAGTGCCCTAGCTGGTGTGGCTCAGTGGATAGAGCATGGGCCTGCGGACCAAAGGGTCCCGGGTTCGATTCCAGTCAAGGGCACGTACTTTGGTTGCGGGCTCCTCCCCAGCCCGGGCCCTGGTCAGAGCTAGTGCAGGAGGCAACCAATCAATGTGTTTCTCTCACATCGATATTTCTCTCTGCCTTTCCCTCTCTCTTCTATTCCCCCTAAAAATCAATGGAAAAAAACCTCGGGTGAGAATTAACAACAACAAAAAGGAGGGGAGGTGGGGACTTGACCCAGCCAAGGTTTGGGTCATGCCTTTCATGATAATATTGAAACGTTTTGTAGAAGCTCTACTAGTATATGCCACTGTTTCTCCCTGGATTTTTGTTTATTTTTATTCTCTAATCACCTTTTAAACATATTTTTTTATTGGTATCAGAGAGCAAGAGAGAGGGAGAGATAGAGACATTAATGAGGAGAATCATTGATTGGCTGCCTCCTGTATGCCCCCTACTGGGGATTGAGCAAGCAACCCAGGCATGTGCCCTGATGGGGAATCGAACAGTGACCTCCTGGTTCATAGGTCGACGCTCAACCACTGACCCACGTAGGCCGGGCTAATCACCTTTCTTTTCTTTTATTTTTCCCATCACCATTTACCCCTCTTTACCCTCTTCCGCCTCCGCCATCGCCCTGGACTTTTAGTTATTTGGGTGAGCTTATTTAACACAGGATCCTGACTCAAAATCACATTCCCCAACGGTTTCATTTCCACTCACAGCCCCTGATGTCATCTCTCAAAGACTCGTCATCCCAGCCCTTTGGGGACGTACTGAGGCCTCGGGACCCGAGCTCACACGCAGGTCTGTCCACAGCAAAGGGCGTGCGTGCAAAACAGATCGAGACTCACATACGCGCGTTGTTGGGAGACCAGCGAGTCTGTGGTGAGTCAGGCGGAAACAGGGGATTCCTGCTTCTCCCTGTGACTTCCCCGTTTCAGGTAAATGGCAGCCCCACCCTTCTCGGCACCCGTGCTCGAAACCACAGGGCCTCTCGACTCGTCTTCCCCCTCTTCTTCTTCCCCTTTGCCTGCACGAGCTCGATCCCATCCCAACGCCGACTCTCCCATCCACCCCCTCTTGATTCTCTCTGTCGCTGCTTCTCCCCGGCCTGCACTATTCCCACCTGAATCACTGTGGTCCTGACTTTGTAGTTATTCTCCTCAAATCTCTCTTTCACGCTCAGGCCAGATCCGGTCAAAAATGTCAAGGACTGCCCAGCCGGTGTGGCTCAGTGGTTGAGCACTCGACCCAGGAACTAAGAGGTCAATGGTTCGATTCCCAGTCAGGGCACATGGCCTGGGTTTGGGGCTTGATCCCCAGTGGAGGGCGTGCAGGAGGCAGCCGATCGATGACGTTTCTGTCTCATCAATGTTTCTATCTCTCCGCCCCCCTCCCTTCCTCTCTCTCTCTAAAAATCAATAAAAAACATATTTTTTTTAATTTTTCAAGGACTTATCATTGACTCATCCCAGTGGCAAATTGTATTTCCCAAAGAGTCCACCCCAATAGTCCCATTCCTTGTGTCCTTACTCTATGGTTTGGGCATTCCTCCCATCAAGGGGTGAAATCTAGCCCTGGCCCATTTGCCTGAATGGATAGAGCATCAACCCACAGACTAAAGGGTCCCGGGTTCGATTCTGGTCAAGGGCATGTACCTCAGTTGCAGGATTGCAGGCCCGATCATCGGCCCTGCTCAGGGCTCAGGAGGCGACCAATCCATGTGTCTCCCTCACATCGATGTTCCTCTCTCGGTCTCTCCCCCTCCCTCCCATTTCCTCTAAAAAATCCATGGGAAAATATCCCTGGGTGAGGATTAACAAAAAATGCAAGAGGTGCGGCGTCTACACCTCCTCCCTTGAACTCAGAGGGCGTAGACCCAGCCTCAGTGAGGTCGCGTGACTCTCAAGGTCAGGACCTGTGAGTGTTACCGTTTGTGCCGGGTTCTTTTCGGGAACTAGTTTGCCTGTCCCACGTAAAGGCTGCTGTGCTGTGCGTCAGCCCGACCACGTGGAGGCCTGCTGGTGGCCCTGATGCAGGGGCCGCACTGACAGCTGGGAATGCGGGGGAGGCCCCTCGGAGGACGGCTGGCTGTCAGTCCCCGAGCCTCTGAGGTCTGCGGGTGGAGGCCTGCACTCTTTCTGAATTCCTGGCCCACAGAGCCTGTGAACACGGTGAAACGGTTGTTCTAAGCCGCTAAGCTTGTGGCCATTTGTTCCACGGCCAATTACAACCGACGTTTTATTTTTTTTTAATTCTTAATTTTTACACAAAACCTGTAACAGTCATCTGACCTCACCCTTCAAGAAGCCTCTTACGAAAGGGGAGCGGTTTCAGGAACTGTCGGGGAGGGAGAGAGGAAGAGACTCAACAAGGGGAATTCTGGCCTCCCTGTGCGGGTTGTTTCATTAAAAAAAAATGTATTTCTTCGTATTGATTTCAGAGAGGAAGGGAGAGAGAGAGATGGAGACGTCAATGATGAGAGAGAATTATGGTTGGCTGCCTCCTGCACACCCACCCTGGGGACCGAGCCCGCAACCCCGGGTTGTGCCCTGACCAGGAATCGAACCAGGGACCTCCTGGTTCATAGGTTGATGCTCAACCACAGAGCCACATTGGCCGGGCCTCCCTGTGGGTGTTTCAATGCCTACTCCATCCAAGGGCCCTTATCGTAGCCATACCTCCACCTGTGACACGAGCTAGGCCTAAAAGCGATCTCCTTTAAGAGATGCAGATATGGCAGCTCAGAGTGGAAACATAACTTCCCCTGAGTCCCCGGATGTCAGCGGCAACACAGGAATCCCATCCAGGACCCGACGGCTCCAAAGCCCTCGCAATCCCGACATGCCTCCCTCCCAAGAGCTGAGCCCAAGAAAGAGCCCTCAGATGAGCTCCTGGCACAACCTCGCCGCCTTCACCATTCCCGGGTCATCGCTGACATAACTTCTCTCTTTGGAATAAAGAACCACAAAGCAGTCGGGTTGGGCCAGAGAAAGTCGCTCCGCCCCCCCCACCCCCCGCCCCCAACCCCTTCCCACCCCCCCACCAGGTCCAACAAGCCAGGAGTAATTTGTTCTATTCTTCTCCATGTGACTGCCTGAGGTTATCCTGGTTTTTATTAACCCAAACTTCCCCTTTTCAAAAGATAATTCTTTGAAATCTTCTGGGAAATTAACAGGGCTCAATCTGGCTCTGGGCTGGCCACCACATGCTCTCAGAATGAAGAGAACCTGAGATTTTTAACCCCTTGTGGTCACAGGCCCACAAAATGGAATGTGCCTCCGTGTTAACCGGCTACGCAGGGACAATTACACTGAACTAGCTGTTCCCGCTCAGCTCTGTCCCGGAAAAGAAATTTGATCTAGATTTGTTCCAGTTCAGGAGTTCTACACAATCCACGCTCACTAGAATTTTTTAATTTAAGAAATATCACCAGCTAATTAATATACAAGTTAGCTCATTTAAATGTGCTAGTTTTTTTTTTTAATATTCCTTAAGGAAATTCATTAGAAACAAGTAATATAAAATAACTACAGCATACATTTTGGGTTCCAATTCTACTCCATATTCTAGTTAATTACACCAAAACTGTTCATAGTTTTTCTTCATTTTTATTTTCAATCATATTGAATGTTTTGAGATTGTTTTTAGTGTCATTAAGAAATGTAAAAAGGTGATAAATTCTTGTTCCTTCAACATTTCTATGTATTTCTGATAGGTTCAAAAAAATGCTTTTCTCTGGGAAGTTTGGTGGAAGAGAGCATGGTGGGGAATTCCACCCCATCACCTCCACGCCCTCCTTTTCTCCAATACAGTGAAGACTGTGGTCTTCAGTTTCCCTATACAATTCTGTTCCTTTTCTAGCCAAAGGCCCCTGAGCTATAACTCAGGATATCCTGGGAGCTGAGTAGAGGGAGTCCTGGAGTTTCCCCCAGGCCCATTGTCAAAGCTCCCTCCAGAACCAGCTGAGCTCCCTCCAGAACCAGCTGAGCTCCCTCCAGAACCAGCTGAGCTCCCTCCAGAACCACCTAGCTCCCTCCAGAACCCCCTAGCTCCCTCCAGAACCAGCTGAGCTCCCTCCAGAACCAGCTGAGCTCCCTCCAGAACCAGCTGAGCTCCCTCCAGAACCAGCTGAGCTCCCTCCAGAACCCCCTAGCTCCCTCCAGAACCAGCTGAGCTCCCTCCAGAACCAGCTGAGCTCCCTCCAGAACCAGCTGAGCTCCCTCCAGAACCCCCTAGCTCCCTCCAGAACCAGCTGAGCTCCCTCCAGAACCAGCTGAGCTCCCTCCAGAACCAGCTGAGCTCCCTCCAGAACCACCTAGCTCCCTACAGAACCCCCTAGCTCCCTCCAGAACCCCCTGAGCTCCCTCCAGAACCAGCTGAGCTCCCTCCAGAACCACCTAGCTCCCTCCGAAACCAGCTGAGCTCCCTCCAGAACCCCCTAGCTCCCTCCAGAACCAGCTGAGCTCCCTCCAGAACCAGCTGAGCTCCCTCCAGAACCAGCTGAGCTCCCTCCAGAACCAGCTGAGCTCCCTCCAGAACCCCCTAGCTCCCTCCAGAACCACCTAGCTCCCTCCAGAACCAGCTGAGCTCCCTCCAGAACCCCCTAGCTCCCTCCAGAACCACCTGAGCGCAGGGCACACATTCTCTGCAGGAGGAAGGGCGAGAGCGTCAAGAACAGGCTAGACTCCTGGTCACGCCAGTGCGGTGAGTTCACGCTGTTTCACTCCCCTTCGCTGCAACGACAAAGCAATACTGAGTAAGAAACAAAACAAAAGCAAAAAAGTGGGCTCACAATGATCACCTCGGCAACAGAAACTGAAAGTGATGAGACCACAGGCCTGCAAGCACTGATAGTCTGCAACAGCGACTTTCAACCTTTTTCATCTCCTGGCACTCATGAACTAATAACTAAAATTCTGCCGCACAACCCAAAATATATTTTTTGCTGATCTGACCAAAATAAAAGTATAATTTTGATTCATTCACACCGGATGGCTACTGTTGTGTTGGCTGTCGTCATTCTTTTTATGTGACAATCTAAGCAAAAAGAGGTCAGTGTCCCTGACTAAATTGTCAGGTGTTGCATGTTTTTACCTAAAATTCTCGCAGCACAGCCGGTTGGAAATCGCTGGTCTGGAATGTCACTCCTGCAGGGCAAGGTGACTCTAGTGCTCCCTGTGAGAGGGCATTTAGACTCTTTTGTTTTTTAAATTTATATTTTTATTGATTTCAGAGAGGAAGGGAGAGAGAGAGAGAGAAACATCAATGATGAGAGAATATCATTGATTGGTTGCCTCCTGCACACCCCCTACTGGGGATCAAGCCCACAACCCGGGCATGTGCCTTTGACCGGAATGGAACCCGGGACCCTTCAGTCCATAGGCTGATGCTCTATCCACTGAGCCAACCCAACCAGGGCTAGACTCGTTTTTATTGATAAAAGCAAGAGCTGGGAAAGGTCTTCTTCATGGAAAAAATCTGAAAAATTAAGCTCTTGACAAGATCATGTCTGGGGCTTTAGCTAGGGAGACAGGAAGACACGGAAAAAAACTAAGTCGACTTTGGTGACTGTGAATATGATATCCCTGGGATAGTAGAAATGGCCCAGGATTAGAAAAGGCTCATGTCTTAGTGGGGTTTATTCTAAGAATGCAAGGTTGGTTTAACATTCACACGTAGGAATAGAAATGGATCGGTGTTTGATTTCCTGACCCCATCAGTGAACTCCGGTTATGTAACAGAATGCCCTTGTTCTTAGTATATACACACTGAAGTATTTAGGGGTAAAAGGACATAATATCCCAAATATAGTCTACTAGTAAAATGGTTCATAAAAAATAAGTAGCATGAGCATGGATATGTGTATGTAGAAAAATGAACAAGCAAACGAGGCAAAATATAAATGATGGGTAATATGGGTAAAGGGTTATGGGAGTTCCTTGTGCAAATCAATTTTTATATAAGTTTTAAGTTACATCAAAATTAAAAGTTACGAGAAGAAAATAAGTTAAAATACAATTTGACAAAATTTAACATCCATCCGTGATAAAAATAAAAAAGTCTTGGCAACCTGGAAATAGAAGGTCACTGCTTGACACCGATAAAGAAGTGTATCCACAACATTTTATCTTTATGGAAAAATAAAACTCCTTCCCCGAGGTCCGCCACGAGGGAAGGATGCTGCTGTCACGATTCACATGCAACAGAACTTTCAGCAAAAAGCAAGCCTACCCTAGAGAAACAAGAAAAATGCCAGCTCGTTCCACCCTTTTCCAAGAGAAAAAGAGACGGCACTAAACTGATGTGGTCTTTGCAAATTTGACCTCAGAGGCGTCAGTCCTTCCCCCTCTCCCGGGGTGCAGAGGAGGAAGGAGCAACTGGTGCTCTGGGAAATCCTTCCCCGGAGAAACCAAGATCAAAGAACAAGTTTCCCCCCAACCATGTTCAAGTCCCTTTGAAGAAAGTTACTGAACATTATCAAAAGGCATAAAAGAAATCCTGAATAAATGGAGCATTAGGCCACACTGCATATCCTAAGTATGTCCATTTTTTTTCACAACTTCTCACAGTTCTCTGTAGCTCTTGGGTTTAGATAAAAGTTGATGCACTGATCAAAAAAAATGCATATGGAAAAACAGAAGGTCAAAGGCAGCGAACGTCCATTTTAAAGACAAAGAACAAGGAAAGGCAACGTGCCTACCAAACATTAAGAATGGTTATTGGCGTGCTGTGGTATTGACACCGGGGTAAACAAACAGGAAAGGGACAGAGAGAGGCCGAGAAACAGACCCGGCGTATCGGTAAACTTGGTTAATGACACCAATGGCATTTGAATCTGCGGGGGAAACATAAAACATGAAATAAACAATACTGGGGCAATCGCTTATCTCCTTTGCAAAAACAAAATTAAAAGTAGATCCTTTTATTGCTCATCTCACATTCAGTTCTTATAAGTATATCTCTAGTGACACATGATCTCGCTCATCTAGGGGAAATGATGAACAACATAGACTGATGAACAAGAACAGAACCAGAAACAAGGAGGCATCGATCGGACTGTCGGGCCTCAGAGGGAGGAGAGGGGAGGGTGGGGGGAAGGGGGAGAGATCAACCAAGGGACTTGTGTGCATGCATGTGAGCCTATCTAACGGTTAAGTTCAACAGGGGGTTGGGGCATCCGTGGGGAGGGGTGTGGGATGGGAATGGGGGGATGAGGACAAATATGTGACACCTTAATCAATAAAGAAATTTAAAAAATAAAAAAATAAAAAAAAATAAAAAGTAGATCCTTAATAGACATTAAAACAAAATATGAATTAATCCTAACTGGGGAAAAAGAATTCAAAACTTTTAGAAGAAAACAGAAGCGAGTAGGTTTATATTTTTCAGAGTAGAGAAGGCATTTTTAGCTCGATACAAAAAGAACGGATCATAAAGAAAAAGACTGATAAGTTTGACTCTGTTGTTATTACTAACTTCTATTCAAAAAAGACTAAAAGTCAACAAAGTTAAAAGACAAATCACAGATTGAGGGAAAATATTTCTAATATGCAACTGAGAATCCAGAGTGTATGAAAAACTCTCACATGTCAGTAAGAAAGGAAAAAAGTCCAAACTAAAAAAGTGGGCAAAAGATTCAGCGTTTCTCCCAAGAGGACACCCAGCAGTAATGCCCGTATGAAGAGGTGCTTAACCGAGCTGGTGAGCGGGAAATTGCAAGTTAATCACCACTGACACGCCACTTCCCACCCAATGATTGGCCAATGGAAGAAGGCAAACTAGCCCTAGTCAGTTTGGCTCGGTGGATAGAGTGTTGGCCTGTGGACCAAGGGGTCCCAGGTTCAATTCCAGTCAAGGACACATGCCTGGGTCGGTCCAACGTGCAGGAGGCAGCCAATCAATGATTCCCTCTCATCATTGATGTTTCTATCTCTCTCTTCCTTTCCCTTCCTCTCTGAAATCAATAAAAAATTAGGAGAAGAAGAAGAAGGAGAAGGAGAAGAAGGAGGAGGAGGAGGATTCCCTCTCATCATTGATGTTTCTATCTCTCTCTTCCTTTCCCTTCCTCTCTGAAATCAATAAAAATATATTAGAAGAAGGAGGAGGGGAGGAGGAGGAGGAGGAGGAGGAGGAGGAGGAGGAGGAGGAGGAGGAGGAGGAGGAGGAGACAGCAAATGGTACGAAGTGTCAGGGCAGAGGGAGAGGAGAGAAACAGGACCCTCCCAACACACTTCTCTGATTCCAAAACCCCACTGCTAGATGCCAGGAGAAGTACTGTTTTCAACAATTGGTCAAACGAAGAAGCATCAAATCCATCAGGGAGATAATAAACTGTGGCACAAACAGAATACTATATAGTAGTTAAAATGAATAAGCTGGAGCTATACATGTATTAACATAGAGAACTGTCAAAAACATGTTGAATTTTTAAAAAGAACAGCCCGGCCAGTGTGGCTCAATGGTTGATGTCGACCTATGAACCAGGAGATCATAGTTCGATTCCAGGTCAGGGCACAAGCCCAGGTTGTGGGCTTGATCCCCAGTAGCGGGCATATGCAGGAGGCTTCTGATCAATGGTTCTCTCTCATCATTGATGTTTCTATCTCTCCCTCTCCTTTCCTCTCTGAAATCACCAAAAAATATATTTTTTTTAAAAAAAACAAGCACATACTGCCAGATGACATGTACAGTATGATAAATGTAGATAGAGCTTCAAACATGAAAGCCAGTGTTGTATAATATTATGGATAAAAATAACATTGAAACTTCCACGGAAATGATAAACAACAAATTCGGAACAGCAGTCACCCCTGGGCCAGCAGAATCGGAACGTGAAAGAATGCGCAGAGGGCTTCACCTGGCTTTTGTTTTGTATTTTTCTTTAAAAAATTATCTGCAACAAAGATGGAAAATGTCAAGGTTTTTATAAATTGCTCTGTAAGCTTATTGCTGTGTAGTACTGAAGCAAACTGTAGATTAAAATAAGGCTTTAAGCCCTAGCCGGTTTGGCTCAGTGGATAGAGCATCAGCCTGTGGACCGAAGGGTCCAGGGTTCGATTCCGGTCAAGGGCAGGCTCCTCTTCGGCCCAGGCCCTGGTCGGGGCTCATGCAGGAGGCAACCAAAAATCGATGTGTTTCTCTCAGATCGATGTTTCTCTCTGTCTTTCCCTCTCTCTTCCACTCTCCCTAAAAATTAATGGAAAAATTTCCTCGGGCCCTGGCCGGTTTGGCTCAGTGGATAGAGCGTCGGCCTGCGAACTGAAGGGTCCCAGGTTCGATCCGGTCAAGGGCACATGCCCGGGTTGTGGGCTCGATCCCCAGTAGAAGGCATGCAGGAGGCAGCCAATCTATGATTCTCTCTTATCATGGATGTTTCTATCTCTCTCTCCCTTTCCCTTCCTCTCTGAAATCAATAAAAATATATTTTTTTAAAAAGAAAAATATCCTCGGGTGAGGATTAAAAAATAATAATAACAATAAGGCTTTAAAATAAACGTGAGGTTTTAAAAACCCCAGGAAGCAAGAACGAGTTGAAACAGCGCGAACCTGGGTGAACGGCCGTGGCCCAGTGTCTGGTCGAGCCCCCAATTAGCTGTCTGATTGGGACAATCACTTCATTCCCGGGAGCTGTTCCTTTATTTGCACAATAAGGGGTCCATCCAGTCACTGCACATCTCCTGAACTCCTCCTCTGGGAACTGGCTGATGCAGGACAGTTTTGGACCAGGTCATCCCTAAGATGCTTTCCCAGCTTGAAAACTCAAGTTCATGTTCGCGGATGCTGGGGCCGGGGAGAGCGGACAGTCACAGGTGCTGTCCGTTTGCTGTGCGTGGATGACATTCACCTGGAAGTCCCCCGTCCCTCTCTCTCCTCTCCCGGTAGATGCCGGATTCGTGCAAGCCGAGTCCATCAGGCGGGCTTCTCCCCTCTGCTGGGGAGGGGCGGCCCCCAGCTTTGGACGGGCCCTGGAACTTAAATGATGTAACCGAGCAGGGATATGCAGGTTGCCTTCTGAGTTACGCCTTGCAGCGTGGCGTTGGCATGCGTCTACACCCCTAAACTCCCCCCGCCCCCTGGCAGGTACCGCGAGGCCAGCGTTGTCCCTGGAGGAATTAACCCACATTGCACGAGGGTCCCCAGGTGCTGCTAGCGACCCTGCAATAAGTGGGGCCTGACAGCAGAGAAATGACGCAGCCCTGGCCGGTGTGGCTCAGCGGATAGAGCGTCGGCCTGCAGACCTAAGGGTCCCGGGCTCAATTCCGGTCAAGGGCACGTACCTCGGTGGCAGGCGCCTCCCCAGCCCGGGCCCTGGTTGGAGCTCCTGCAGGAGGCAACCAATCGATGTGTTTCTCTCACATCAATATTTCCCTCTGTCTTTCCCTCTCTCTTCCACTCTCCCTTAAAATCAACGGAAAGCTATCCTCGGGTGAGGATTAAAAAAAAAGAAAAATGAAAGAAATGCTGCAGAAGCAGGGCTGACCCCAAGCCCTGATGTGGGGACCACTTCCCAAGCCTGTTACCCTCTGTTACCCCCTTCGGTGGGGAGTCCGCCTTCCTGGACCCGGCGCCCGCCCCTCTGCCCCGTGACACCCAGTCAGGGCAGGGACCCCAGCTGGCCACGCAGAGCCTCCTGGAAGGCAGTCAGGCACCCCCAGGTGCGAGCTGCCGCTGATGGCCGGCCCTTCGGGTCGGTGGCTGCTGGGCTCGGCCCGCTCCCTGCCTCCCCGAGTTCAAATGCCAGCCTGGTTTCCATCTGGACGCGTCCCAGCCCAAACATGGAACAAAAGTCCCCTCTGACAAGCCCATTCCGGGCTCCAGAGTATGTTTTTATGTTTGTTGGCAAATAGGACTGTCACCAGCAACAATAACAAGCCTGTTTCCCCCTCGGCCGAAGCCACTTCATTTCTTCACGTTTGTCCCAGAGGCTGGAGCTGGACAGATGAATAATGTAGGCTGGGCTGCTGGCCCAGGCCTGACCTCCTGCCTCCCAGAGCAAACACAGCGGGGAAGGGAGGCCCGGGCGAACTGTCTGTGCCTGATTTGAAAAAGAAAAAAGCAAAAAAGAAAAGCAAACTTCCACCAGCCTGTTTCATCCGGGTAGACGCTGACGTTTTATTGTTTTTTGTTTGTTTGTTTTGTTTTTCTTTTTGTTGTTGTTGTTGTTTTCATTCTCACTTTTTGAAATAAAGGACCGACAGCCCTCTACTGGTGCGAGGGACAGAGCCAGTCTCTCCATCAGCGAGGTCGCCCTGCCACCTGGTGGCCGAGAGAGGGATGTGCAGGTGTCGCTCACATCTCCAGCTTCCACGCGTCCTAAAGCACAGGTTGTCTGAAGGGCTCTTCACAATATTTAGACAGCCTTTCACTTCCGACATCACAAGGAGATAGATTGGGGCTGTTTGGGGGGGAACATAGATTGCATGTGGAATCAGAATGCTGGTTCCATAGTTGAGTGCCAGTCAACTGTTTGAGCAAATCGTTTCAATTTTTTTTGAACCCGTCTTCCCTTCTATAACGTGGAGGTCACAGTCGGCGTTGAATTTTTAGAGTTTTGTGAAGCTTAAATAACATAATGCATATGATAAGGGTCCTCGTGAACTTTATCCACCACGCGTGTCAATAGATTAAAAATCTCGCTCTAGCTGATTTGGCTCAGTGGATAGAGCGTTGGCCTAGGGACTGGAGGGTCCCGGGTTCAATTCCAGCCAAGGGCACATGCCCGGGTTGCAGGCTTGATTCCCAGTGGGGGGCATGCAGGAGGCAGCCAATCAATGATTCTCTCTAATCATTGATGTTTCTATCTCTCCCTCCCTCTCCCTTCCTTCCTCTCTGAAATCAATAAAGAAATATATTAAATAAATAAATAAATAAATAAATAAACAAACAAATAAATATCTCGAAAGAAGTAGATTCTTCGATCGGACTTGGTAAAACATTTTCAGACTCAAAACCCGTTTTGGCCGAAACCGGTTTGGCTCGGTGGATAGAGCATCGGCCTGCGGACTCAAGGGTCCCAGGTCAATTCCGGTCAAGGGCATGTACTTTGGTTGCGGGCACATCCCCTGTAGGGGGTGTGCAGGAGGCAGCTGAGAGATGTTTCTCTCTCATCGATGTTTCTTGCTCTCTATCCCTCTCCCTTCCTCTCTGTAAAAAATCAATAAAATATATTTCTTTAAAAAAAAAAACAAAAAAACCTGTTTCGCTGCCGAAGCCCCCCGTAGGACAGACCCCCGGCCTTCGGATAAGGAAAGAGAAGGACTCCGTCCTGCCGTCTGCTCTCCTAACTGCACGGACCCTCCCATTCTCTCCGTTTTCACATGTGAGGACACCAGCATCTCGGGCCTGTCCTCGCAGGATGAGGGACGTCCTGGCAGATGAATGGGCCTTTGAGTTGCAGTTTGCTTGCGTAGCACTGCCAAGCGCCCTGAGAGTTGGGACCTGGGGACATGGCTACCTCGTCTCCTGGGAGCCGCCGGAGCCAGACACGGCAGCTAGAGAAGCCGATCGGTGTCGGTGCCGCCCGTGCTGACGCGGGATGACTCATCACACACACGCCGGCTTGGCCTCTGCTTCTGTGCAGCTGCGGGGAGGAAGCCAGGCGTGCCGGGTGCCAAGCTCTGGGCTCGGTGAGCAACCCAGGGCTGCGGTCCTCGCCTCGTGCTCCTTGTCCCTCCTGCCTGGGGGGCGGGCCAGCCAGTGGGTCTGCAGATGGAGCACCCGGCCCTGGTCCGAGCTCCGAGCTTCCCACGCCCGGGCCGGCCCTCTGTGTCCTCCGGTTCCACGGTTTGTCACACGTCGCTGATACGGGAGGCAGGCTGAGGGTGCATTTGGAAGCAGGATCGATAGTTTTGCAGCCCGGCTGGCGTGGCTCTGTGGTTGAGCGTCTACGTATGAACCAGGAGGTCATGGTTCAATTCCCGGTGAGAGCACATGCCCGGGTTGTGGGCTCGATCCCCAGTGTGGGGCGTGCAGGAGGCAGCCGATCAATGATTCTCTCTCATCATAGTTGTTTCTCTCTCTCTCTCTCTCTCTCTCTCTCTCTCTCTCTCTCTCTCTCTCTCCCTCCCCCGCTCCCTTCCTCTCTGAAATCAATAAAATGTGTGTTTTTTAAAATAGTTTTGCAAAGAGAAAGTAGTATGCCAGCTAAAGGGACATCACCTCCTCGGGGGAGTGGGGAGGAGGTACCACTCCAGTTTGCAGGCCACCATCCCCGAGGCTGGCCCTCGACCTCCCACACCCGACTCTTTTTTTAAATGTTTTTATTGGTTTTAGAGAGAGAGGAAGGGAGAGAGAGAGAGATAGAGAGAGACAGAAACATCAATGATGAGAGAGAATCGTTGATCGGCTGCCTCCTGCACGCCCCACACTGGGGATCGAGTGCAAAACCCAGGCATGTGCCCCAACTGGGAATCGAACCAGTGACCTCTTGGTGCATGGGTTGGTGCTCAACCACTGAGCCACACCAGCCGGGCGCCACGCCCAACTCTTACTGGGCTGCTCTAGAATCTTCCAGAAAGACCAACTTGTGGATGGAGCCCTGGGGCTTTCTCCTCCGCAGGCCACCTCTGCAAGCAGGGAGAGGGGGTCACTAGAGGCAGGGTCTTTCCTCAGGAAGGTACGAGAGGGTGAGGTTTTCCTTCGGAGCTTCCTCAGCCCTCAGAACGCCTTACATTGGCCACATCAGAGTGGGCACAAAAGGCGTGGCGGCCAAACTCTGTGAGCCGACGTCTCTGGCCATCTGACAAGGCAACGCGGATGTGGGCGCGGTGAGAGTGCGTGACATCGCCGCTTTCCCGCGGCGGGTGGGGAAGATGGGCCTCGGAGATGCAAGCACCGGGCGTGAGTGCCGCCCTGCAGCCGGGACAGAGCAGCAGCCAGAGGCTGAAGGACGCCCGGGATGTGATGGGAGCCTGGCTGCTTCCCAGTCTACAAAACCCACGTGATTGACAAGTGATTGACAAGTGGACCCAATGGAAGGCGGGCACAGCCAGCTCCAAATATAGACCAGTGCATGCATTTGTGTGGATCAAGACCCTGATGTTTAGGGTCGTCTTATAGACTTTTTTAGGATGCACTTATGGAGAGATATAACCCGGTATTCAAATACTTATCCTAGATACCTGAACAATAGGTTCAGGAGAAGGAATAGAGAAAATATAGTAAAACTTGGGCCCACAGTAGGTGTCAGATAACCAAGGGTTTGACTGACCTTTGTCCCTGGCTGCTGGGAGGGAGCCTCTGAACCCTCAGAATTTCTGGGGTGATGGGAGTGTCTTGTTCTTCATGGTGGACGGGCCCCTTGAAACCACACCTGAGCTTATGCCAGGGAGGAGATCCGGTCCTTAGATGCTTCAGGATGGGGGGTGGGGAGGCCTGGCTGGAAAGACCCACCATGTGACTTTAGAGGGTGGGGACTTGGAACCACGTGAGGGAGCCCAGCCTCTGGGGCGGGGGGATGGGACTCAGGCACTTCGGCCCGTGATGGGGTTGATGGCGCTTACGTAACTGAGCCCCAGTGGAAAGCGTGGGCGTTTCCCTGTGGTCATCACACACCCACGTGCCCACATTCTCGACGCTCCCAGACCTCAGCCAGGCATCTCCCTCCTCCCTGGGCTGGTCCTCATGTGTTCTTTTATTTTTTAAAAAAATATATTTATTGATTTTTTTACAGAGAGGAAGGGAGAGGGACAGAGAGCTAGAAACATCAATGAGAGAGAAACATCGACCAGCTGCCTCCTGCACACCCCCTACCAGGGATGTGCCCGCAACCAAGGCACATGTCCCTGACCGGAATCGAACCTGGGACCTTTCAGTCCGCAGGCCAACGGTCTATCCACTGAGCCAAACCGGCTTCGGCCCTCATGTGTTCTTTACAGTGAAACTGACACACACACACAGTTCTGTGAATTAGGACACCTGGAGGAGTGGTGGGAACCCCCAGTTACTAGCCAGCTGGTCAGACATGCAGGACCTGGGAACCCCCAAGCCTGCGGCTGGCATCTGAAGCCAGGGGGCCTTGTGGAGGGGTGCGCCCTCATCTGTGAAACTGGCCGACTCTGGGGAGTCAGTGTCCGAGTTGCTATTGCTCTATGAACTGACCATGTGGGATCGCGGGGAGTTCCTAGAGGGGCGCTCCGATGTGGGTGGTATGTTAGGTCACATTTGCCTCCCACGCTATATAAGAGGTGCCCATATGGGTTGAATGAATGAGTTCATTATATAACAAGGGGAATCTTTCTCTCTCTCTCTCTCGCTCGCTCTCTGTTCATCTTTACCCTCAAACCCCCCATACATGAACTTTCATTCTCTTTTTTTCAGCCACAATCTGAGCCAGAAGAACTCAGTGTCACTTTATACCACAGTCCAAATCCAATAGCAACACAGAACTGAGGAACTATTTCTTTCCCTGGAAAGGAAGGGAACGACTGAGAAGAGGAACCTGATAAGCTCTTTGAAGAGACTCTTCATTTGAATGGAAGTTTATTTTTAACTGAAATGTAATTGATGTGTGACATCACATTCGTTTTAGGTGTACAGCATCATGATTTGACATATGCACCTATTGTAAAACGATGGCCAGAATAAAGTTTTGTTAACATCCTTCACCACAAATTTACATAGCTACATTTTTGTGTGTGTGGTGGTGGTGGTGGTGAAACCTTGTAAGATCTACTCTCTTAGCAACTTTAAAATATACAACAGCCCTGGCTGATTTGGCTCAGTGGATAGATCATCGGCCTGCAGATTGAAGGGTCCTGGGTTCGATTCCGGTCAAGGGCACATGCCTGGGCTTCGGGCTTGATCACTAGTAAGGGGTGTTCAGGACGCAGCCGATCAATGATTCTCTCTCATCATTGATGTTTCTATCTCTCTCCCCCTTTCCCTTCCTCTGTGAAATCAACAAAAATATATTTAATAAATAACTAAATACACATAAATAGAAATATATAACACAGTATTTCTAACTTCAGTTGCCATGCTGTGCTTTATATCCCTAGGACTTATTCCTCTTATAACTGGAAGATTGCACCTTTTTTATCCCAAGGATATTTTTTCCATTGATTTTTTTTTTTTTTTTTTGAGAGAGAGAGTGGATGGGAGGGAGGAGGAGGAGAG
This sequence comes from Eptesicus fuscus, assembly GCF_027574615.1. Lineage (NCBI taxonomy): Eukaryota > Metazoa > Chordata > Mammalia > Chiroptera > Vespertilionidae > Eptesicus > Eptesicus fuscus. The sequence goes on from NC_072496.1 coordinate 13,725,302, forward strand.
AGAGAGAAACGTCAATGTGAGAGAAGCCCATGGATTGGTTGCCTCCTGCATGCACCCTGACCAGGGCCGGGGATAGAGCCTGCAACCCAGGTACATGCCCTTGACCGGGACTTGAACTCGAAACCCTTTGGTCCACAGGCCGACACTCTAACCACTGACCCCAACCTGCCAGGCAGTTTACACCTTCTTGATGAGTTCACCCCTTTTGCCTCTGCACCACCGATCTGTTTTCTGTATCTATGAGTTCAGCCCTTTTACATTCCACACACGAGATCATATGGTATTTGTCTTTGTCTGACTTACTTCACTCAGCCATCATGCCTTCAAGGTCCATCCACATTGTTACAAATGGCAGGATTTTCTCCTTTTTATGGCTGAAGAATATTCCATTGTGTATACCACAGTTTCTTCATCCCTTGATGGACAGGTTTTTTCCATACTTTATAAATAACTAGAGGCCCGGTGCACGAAATTCGTGCATGGGGGAGGGGGGTGGCGGGGGGGGTGTGTGTCCTTCAGCCCAACCTGCACCCTCTCCAATCTCAGAACCCTTGAGGGATGTCCAACTGCCCAGTGGGATCGGGCCTAAACGGGCAGTCGGACATCCCTCTCACAATCCAGGACTGCTGGCTCCCAACTGCTTACCTGCCTGCCTGCCTGATTGGCCCTGACCGCTTCTGCCTGCCATCCTGATCACCCCCTAACCACTCCCCTGCCATCCTGATCAATGCCTAACTGCTCCTCTGCCGCCCCAATTGCCCCTAACTGCCCTCCCCTGCTGGCCCGGTCACCCCTAACTGCTCTCCCTTGCCAGCCTGGCTGCCCCGAACTACCCTCCCCTGCTGGCCTGGTCCCTCCCAACTGCCCTCCCCTACCGGCCATATTGCAGTGGCCATCTTGTGTCCACATGGGGTCATCTTTGAGCACATGGGGGTGGCCATCTTGTGTGTTGGAGTGATGGTCAATTTGCATATTACCTTTTTATTATATAGGATGCTGCAGTGAACATGGGGGTGCAGGGTCTTTTCAGGGCAGTGATTATATTTCCTTCAAATATATTCCCAGAAGTGACATTGCTGGGTCGTACGGCAGTTCCATTTTTCACTTTTTGAGGAACCTCCATACTGTTTTCCACAATGGCTGCGCCGATTTCCATTTCCACCAACAGGACGCGAGGCTTCCCTCTTCTCCACCTCCTCGCCAACACTGTTACTTCCTGCTTCCTGATGGTAGCCCTCCGGTATCTCATTGTGCTTTTATTTGCATTCCCCTGGTGACTGGTGATGGTGAGCACCTGTCCATGTAACCCAGACGTCTAGGTAGTAGGACCAGGAGACTCGATGTGATAACCCCCAGAACACAAGCCTACCTCCCCCTCCCTCCCACAGGTCCCTACACACGAGAGAAAAGACATTCTTTAAGTCATGAAAGCACAGGGAGCCAAGAAGGACTGTTCTTAATGACCGAGAAATTGTGCCGAATCTCCGAAACCCAGAAGGCAGGCAGGCAGAATGGGATTAAAGGAGGAAGCCACAAATCTAATGAACAAAATAAACTGATGAACAAAATAGGTCCAGAGGCAAGGATGCATGGAACAGAATGACAGGGAGGTGGGGGGGATGGCGGGGGGAACGGGAAGAGATTAACCAAAGAACTTACATGCACACTAGAGGCCCGGTGCATGAAATTCGTGCACTGGGGAGTCGGGGGAGGTTGTTCCTCAGCCCGGCCTGCACCCTCTCACAGTCTGGGACCCCTCGCTCCTTACTGCCGGCCTGCTCACTGCTCCTTACCGCTCAGCTCGCTGCTCCTTAGTGCGGCCATGGAGGCAGAAGAGGCTCCCGCCACCACCACTGCGCTCACCAGCCTTGAGCCTGGCTTGTGTCTGAGCAGCACTTGCCCTGTGGGAGTGCACTGACCAACAGAGGGAAGCTCCTGCAATAAGCATCTGCCCCCGGTGGTCAGTGTGCGTCATAGCAACCGGTCGTTCCGCCATTCGGTCGATTTGCATATTAGGCTTTTATGATATAGGATATGCAGAGCCCATGGACACAGACAATAGTGTGGTGAGGGCCTGGGGTGGGGCAGGGTGGAGGGGGGCAAAGGCAGGAGGATGGGGGGAAATGGGGTACATCTGTAATACTTTCAATAATAAATAAATAAATGAATAAGGAGGAAGCCACAGCCCACAGTGCAGAGTAGGGAGGACTGATGCAGGATGGTGGAGCCCCTACAGGTGGGGAGAGGAGGCCTGGTGAGCTGGTGCTGTGACGGGTTGGAGGTGGCCTTGGTGGGCTCATGAGTGGGACATTTAATCCTTTGCACTCGCTTGCTTTTTTCTCGATTCCTTTATTCTAATGCTAACCGTGTCGAGTCACACTCAACATCCGAGTGCAAAAGGTTAAGCTTGAGAAGCAGACCCCCTGAAACAGGGAACCCCTTCAGGCTGACACACCCCACCTCACAGCGCTCCCTCCCTCCCTGCAGTCCCCTGGGGTGGGCTGTGTGTACAGGGCCCCAGGCCAGAAGACATCTCAGTGCCATTATGAGCTCACCACCTGGAAACAACAAGTACCTGGGGAAAAACCCACCCATGAAAAAGAGACACTAAACCCAGCTGAGCTGACAGAACTGATAGGTATGGACGCCAAGGTAACAGCATGAATGGGAGCAGGCTCGGAGAGGTCTAATCGGCTGGGCGATGGAGCAACACAGGTGTCAGAGCCGGGAAAAGACCCAGGTCAGGCCAGGGAGGTTACTAATATGGGGCACTTTGCATTAGTGACCCCCATATTTCCCCAGTGCCCGTCCTGTCCTACCCACTTGGGTTCCCTTCCTATTCCCGTCGCTGACCTCAGGATGCTCAAATCCTCGGGACCTGGCCTGGTGATGAGCCCACTCTTAAAGGCCTGGGTGTCAGGTGACCTCACACCTGCCGAGGACAAGGGTGCAGCTCTGCATAAGGGAAGGGGAGGACTGGACAGGGAGGAGCAGAGAGAGGAGGGAGGGAGAGGACCACCCAGGGGCACCATCCCCGGACCCCACACTCTCCAGGAGTCTTCTAAACACGTTACTGCTTCGTGTGAGTGACTTCCTACCGTGAAAGTCACAGCACGAGCTGAGCTCCGTGTCAAGGTGAGCGTGGTCCAAGGTGAGGTGGCCGCGGGGACGGCCGCACCCAGGCACAGGAGGCCAGGGCCCCAGGCTCTGTCAAGTATCAGGAAGCTTCAAGATGTCTCGGGCTCCCACGGGTTTTGGAATCGGGGGTTTTGAGACTGTTTCACTTAGATAATCTCGGTTGCTATCTGGGCAAATCCGCAATGTGGACAGGACTTTGTATGCAAGGATGTTAATCACAGACTTGCATCGAATACTGGAAAAGTGGAAACCTAAATGTACAACAGTGAGAATCTGGTTAAATAAAATGAGGGAGAGTGAAATACGGAAATAATATGCAGCTATTAAAACAGTTTTCAGCCCGACCGGCATGGCTCAGTGGTTGAGCATTGACCTTTGAACCAAGAGGTCACAGTTCCATTCCTAGACAGGGCACATGCCAGGTTTCAGGTTTGATCCCCAGTGTGGGATGTGCAGGAGGCAGCCAATCAATGATTCTCTCTAATCAATGATGTTTCTATCTCTCTCTCTCTCTCTCTCCCTTCCTCTTGAAATCAATAAAAATATATTTAAATGAAAAACAGATTCCATTATTCTTCTATTGCAGATTTTATGATGAGAGTGTGTGTGTGTGTGTGTGTGTGTGCGAGTATGTGAGTGTGTGTGCGCGTGTGTGTGTGAGTGTGTGTGAGTGAATATGTGTGCGTGTGTGAGTGTGTGTGTGTGCATGTGGGTGTGTGGAGTGTGAGTGTGTATGTGTGTGTGAGTGTGTGAGTGTGGGGATGTGTGGGTGAGTGTGAGCTTGTGTGTGCCTGTGGGTGTGAGTGTGTATGTGTGCGTCTCTGTGAGTGTGTGTGGGTCCGTGTGAGTGTGTGGGTGCATGTGTGTGAGTGTGCGTGTGTGTTCGTGTTGGGTGTGTGGGTGAGTGTGAATGTGTGTGTGTGTGTGTGTGTGTGTGTGTGTGTGTGAGTGTGATGCTTATTTGTTCAAATGGAGAACAATTAAGAGCACAGGTTGAGCACTCCCGAGACCCTGGGACTCCTGCAGGTGTTTCACCACCTCCCCATTTGTTCTCACACTCACCTGCTGACACCTGGAACATCGCGGAGTGACTGCAGGTTTGGAAACCGAAGCTCAGATGTGCAGTGACTCGCTCACGGTCATCCAACCAGGAAGATCCCAGGTGAGAAGCCGCACTGGGCTGTCCACCGCCACAGCTGAGGACTGACCCTTCAACAGGGTTCGGGACCCTCCCTTCACGGGGTCCTCCGGGGCCGTGGGCGGGTGAGGACCTTGCCGCTGCGGTCGTTCTGGGCGCCGATGCCGCACCGCTGAGCTCTCACCACTTCTGCTGGTTCCCACAGCTCCCCAGGGGCCAGCAGCCGGCCTTGATGGGGGGGAAGAGATGACAGCCAGGGGATCCCCGGAGGGTCACCGTGTTTTGTTTGTGAAAGGGGTGCTCCAGAGACGGGCTGAAGGGTCACTGAGGTCACATCACGGGACTGTATTAATCACAGCCCCTCCCCGCCTGCCTGTCCTCCCCCCACTCAGGGGTGTGCGTGGCTTCCCTGGGGCATGCGCCTCCCTCCCCCCACCCCGGGGGGCGAGGAAAGGCTGTGACTAAGCCAAGCATTTCACTATTGCACCAGCTACCTTTTTATTTATTTATTTTATTTTATTTTATTTTTTTTATTTTATTTTATTTTTTTTTTTTATTTGTTAATCCTCACCTGAGGATATATTTCCATTGATTTTTAGGGAGAGTGGAAGGGAGGGGGAGAGACAGAGAGAGAAACATCGATGTGAGAAAGACCCATCGATTGGTTGCCTCCCACATGCACCCCAACCAGAGCCAGGGATCCAGCCTGCAACCTAGGTATGTGCCCTTGACCGGAATCGAACCCAGGGACCCTTCAGTCCACAGGCCCACGCTCTGTCCACTGAGCCACCCCGGCCAGGGCAGCTACCATTTCTAAGACCACCTTCTGGTACAGGAGCAGAGGGCGGGCAAGGACCCCAAAGACCAGAGCTCCTTTTCCTTGTTCTACCCACCAGGCCACATTGCCTCTTTACACTCCTTTGATTTGGGAAAGAGTCAATTCCAAAGTTTGACATGCGCTGTGCCACGTGGGGAGGGTGAGTTACAGGAAAGCGCAGACCCCTGGGCAACCACTAGTTGCTGTGGGATCCGGGGGAGCCAGCCACACTCCCTGAGCCTGAGTCCCCACCTCTCCCATGCTCAGCCCCCCACTCGCCCCAGACTCCGGAGCTGTATTGTGTGGAGCGACCGGCTCACCTCTGTGACTTTTCCGAGTTCCCTCCTCCTCCTGGCGGCGTGGGGTTCAATGACTGCAGCCCAGACGGCCCCCGCTGCCAGCCGCCACCTCGCCCGCCCGCCCGCCCCCAGGGCTGCCTGCTGACCTGTCCCCAAGCTGCCCCACTTTGCATCCTCCCTGGCAACCCTCCGCAACGACTGGCAGGTGCTGCCCGCCCCCAGCTCTGCCCCAGGGCCTCCAGACACCGCCCGAGGTGTCAGCTGGCCCGGTGCCTGTGCCCCTGGGAACCCTGGCACCGAGCTGCCCACCCTGGGCCTCAGGGCGCCTGGCACAGACGGTCCCACAGGGCTGCTAACCTCACCCCATTGCCCAGATGGACCTGCGGCCACAGCCCTGCCCGCCTTCCAGAAGGGTCCAAGGCGGCGCAGCCAGGGCCGGTCAGCTCCAGCCCCCCTCCCGCCGAGGAGGCTTTTGGAGATGGGGGGGACGTGGCAGGGCCTGAGCCTGTCCCCGCCCGGCAGGCCGCCGCCCGGCGCGGGCTGAACACCTGGAACTCTGTGGGCACCGTCATTAGAGGATGCGAGGCCAGGTGTGGCCTTGGACCGAGAGCGCTTGGAAGAGGGGGGGCTGCTCACTTTCCAAGGTCACGCCGCTCACATTGACACAATTAACCTCCGTTCCCCTTCAAGCACCTGCGCGCCCAGCTTTCCACTGACTGTCCAACCCACGGGCCTGAGGGGACTCTCCCCACCCCACAGCCTTTGGGCCTCTCCTTGGGGGGGCTGCCTCTTTCCTCCTGGGGACCTCCTGAGAGCGGGGGCCTCTATGCGGGGTCAGGAGAGGCTGCGGCCAAGGGGATGGGCCCCCAGGGAGGGAGGACAGACACAGGTTATTCCCAACCCCTGGGTGTGAGCTCTCTCCACCCGGGTAGCTGTCAGCCTAGTCCCCTCTCAGGCTGCTGCACCACCTATGACACACACACACACACACACACACAAACACACACACACTCACACACACACACACACACACTCACACACACACACACACACACACACTCTCACACTCTCACACACTCTCACACACACACACTCTCACACACTCACTCACACTCTCACACACTCACTCTCACACACTCATACAAACTCACACATTCACACACACTCTCACACACACACACTCACATACAAACTCACACACACGCTCACACTCTCACACTCTCACACTCACACTCACATTCTCACACACTCACATACTCACACATTCACACACACTCTCACACTCACACACTCTCACACACACATACTCATATACACACACACACTCTCAAACACACACACTCATACACACACACTCTCAAACACACTCTCACACACACTCTCACATTCACACACTCACATTCACACACTCACACACTCAAACACTTTCACACACTCTCACACACTCACATACTCACATATACTCACACACTCTCACACACACTCTCATACACACACACTCTCAAACACACACACACTCACACACACTCCCATAAACACTCACACACACTATCTCTCTCAAACACACATGCTATATACACACACACTCTCTCACACACATACACACACTCAGTATCTGTCTCTCAAACACATAAACTATACATATTCACACACTATATCTCAAACACACACATACCTTACACACTCACACACTCTCACACACACACACACTCACACACTCTCACTCACACACACTCACACACACACACACACATACTCTCTCACACACTCTCACACACTTACATGTACTCACACTCTCATACACACTCACTCACACACACTATCTCTCTCAAACACACATGCTATATACACACACTCTCTCACACACATACACACACTCAGTATCTGTCTCTCAAACACACATATACTATACGTACTCACACACTCTCACACACACTATATCTCAAACACACATATGCCTTACACATTCATACACTCACACACTCTCTTACACACACGCACATGCTTACACTTGATGACACTAACAGCTTTAGGGTATTCCCGTATCTCCTCACATAATGCCCCAGCTGGTACGAATTGAGTGCTTATCCATTCTGAGCACTGCGCAAGGTGTGTGCGCGCTAACGCCCTCAGGCCATCCTCACGGGACCCTACAGGATGCACACGGGTGAGTCTAAGGCTCATGAAGTGAAGGGAATGAATGACCCAGCAGGGAGCGGCAAGGCTAGGACTTGGACACCCGGTCTGACCTGAGCCGTGACTGCTGGCTGTCGTCTGCGGGCCTCTCTGTGATGGGCGGGGAGGTCAGCTGGTCTGTGTGAGGCAGCCCAGCCAGAGCCTGGCACCTAAATGCCCAAAGGGGGAGCTCACCTGGCCCCTCTCATACAGGGACAGTGAGGGCCCCCTACCCTCTGAAAACACTGCCTGTGCAGGCTTTACACATGCCGGGAAATAACCCATCATAGAACGCTAACTGGCCCAGCCGGCGTGGCTCAGTGGTTGAGCGTCAACTTATGAACCAGGAGGTTCGGTACCTGGTCAGGGCACAGGCCCGGGTTGCAGGTTCCATCCCCAGTCGGGGGCGTGCAGGAGGCAGCCGAACAATGATGCTCTCTCATCATTGATGTTTCTCTCTCTCTCTCCCTCTGCCTTCCTCTCTGACATCAATTTTAAAAAGAAAGGAAAGGGGGAGCACTGAGGAGTGCTCAGCTGAAGAGAGGGAGAGACATTATCTGATCTGTATCTTACAAAGGCCCGGGCTGCTGCAGAAAAGGAGGCGGGGCAGCAGCGGGGGCCGCAGGTCCCTTCCTGGAGCCCCGGACAGCGGGAGGTCTTGGTGGCTGCACTTCTGAGTGTTGTGCCTGCATCTGTCTTCGTCTTTGCAATAGTGTTGAAATTACCCAGTTTTTCCCCACGTTTTTTTAAAAATGCAGGGACAGCCCGGCCAACGTGGCTCAGTGGTTGAGCATTGACCTATGAACCAGGAGGTCACGGTTTGATCGCTGGGCAGGGCACATGCCCGGGTTGTGGGCTCCATCCCCAGTTGGGGGCGTGCAGTAGGCAGCCGATCCATGATTCTCTCTCATCATGGATGCTTCTATCTCTCTCTCCCTCTCCCTTCTTCTCTGACATCAATAAAAAAAAAAAAGTATTTTTTTTTAAATCATAGAATGTACAACACCAAGAATGAACCCTAATGCAAACCACAGACTCTGGGTAACTATGAGGTGTCAATGTAGGTCCATTGATTGTGACAAATGAACCTCCTGGTGAAGGATGGTGGTGATGGGGAAGGGTGTGCATGTGTGGGGACAGGGGGTAGATGGGGAATCCGTGTACCCGCCTCTCAATTTTGCTATGAACCTAAAACTGACCTAAAAAAAAGTATATTTTTTTAAAAATAAAACTACCCATTCTTCATATATGGTATATCCATACAATGGAATCTTGTTAGGCCATCCAAAGGAATGAGAAATTCTTGGTTTGCCCAGCTGGCCTGGCTCAGTGGTTGGGTGCTGATTCCCAGTCAGGGCATGTGGCCAGGTTGCAGGCCTGATCCCCAGTGTGGGGGTGTGCCTCCCCCGGGGGTAGAATCTTAGGCCACTCAGCCTGGACTTTCCTGACCAACACCAGGGAGGGTCATCTGACCCCCTAAGGGACAGTGTCCTCGCCTGAAATGATTCGCTGTTTTAACTCTTAGTCCCACCCTCTTTCTACCTCTAGAGCCTCCCATTTTGTACGACTGGTCGAGTGCCTTCTCCTTGCGAGATGGGATGCTGACTGGGTCATGAATCACCCTGTCAAGCCTGTGCCATCTTCAGCTTTGCTCCGGGGTTTGCTTTTTAACACAGCTCTCTCCCCAGACACAAACCACCTCCTCCCTCCACCTCAGACACAAACCACCTCCTCCCTCCACCCCAGACACAAACCACCTCCTCCCTCCACCCCAGCCCCAAGCCGCTGCTTCCTTCGTCCTCCTGCTGGCCTCCGGCAAGACTGGGTCTCAGCTGGACCTCGAGCCCAGGCGGCTGATGGGCTGGCTTTTTCCAGCAGACAGACGGCGGGAAGCCTCCGATGGGCTGCGAGCAGGAAAGGAGCCTTGTCATTAGGAAGAGGCCTCTTGGCAGCAGTTCCTCACCCAGCATTTGATGGGAGAGAAGTGGCCTTGCTTCTGGCCCAGGGCAGATCCCCTGGGGGGCAATGGCACGCTGGCGCCACCTGGAGGCAGCCTGCCGCAATCACAGGAGCCCGAGAGTCACAGAGCGGGCTGTGAGCGTCACTGCAAGAGCCGCCTGCTTGCTTGGACTGAGCCCACAAGGGCAACGCTCTGGGGAGGTGGCTCTGCCAGAGATTCTAGGAACCGCCTGGGCCTCCATACCTTCCCTCTGCGGAGGCTGAGTTCAAAGGAGATTCTTGACTTGCTTCTGTACTAAAACCTCCCACGGCCCTGGCTGGTTTGGCTCAGTGGACAGAGCGTTGGCCTGCGTACTGAAGGGTCCAGGGTTCGATTCCCAGCCAGGACACACTGGGGTTGCAGGCTCCATCCCCAGTAAGGGGTGTGCAGGAGGCAGCCAATCCATGATTCTCTCTCATCATGGATGTTTCTCTCTCTCCCTCTCCCTTCCTCTCTGAAATCAACCTATAAATATAAAAGCCTAATATGCACATTGTCCCCACGGGAGTTCGACCGGGAGACAGATCGCTCGCTATGACATGCGCTGACCACCAGGGGGCGACGTGGAACGAAGGAAGGCCCTGGTCGGCCCTGATCACCGGCCAGGCCTAGGGACCCTACCCGTACACAAATTTCATGCACCGGCCTCTAGTAAAAATATATTTGTTTAAAAAAAACCTCCCACGATGGGCTGTAAAGAACCACCCTGCTCCTGACTGAGACCTACAGCAGATTTGCCAATCAGCATCTTTGCCAAAATTAAGAGTAGTCCTTGCCCAGGGGAAGGAAGAGGGCTTGGTGTTGCTTCAAGCGACACAGCCACGTGGCTGGTCTCACTGTAGACGTCCTCACCCACAGGGAAAGGGAAAGTGGCCCTTGGACAGTCAGCAGAGTGAGGCTGTCACAGGATGTGGGGGGGGGGGGGGGGGGAGGAGGGGCAGCCAGGCCCTACTCTGCTCATCTGGGCAGGTTTTCCCAGAAACTTCTTTTCCTGATGGCCCTGTGAGCTACAGCCCAGCCGAGGAGGGGGGTCACACACCAGAAACACTAGAAATTAAAGTGAAGCCGTTTTGAGAATTAACCAGACCTAAGTCTTTGAGTCCCTGTGCCAGAATCCGCTTAAGTCCATACTTCAGGGTGTAATTCTTGCAGCTCTGCACAATTTGTTTCTCCCTTCATTCAGAACAGGACTAAACTGTTCTTATCCACGCTCTCCGGGTCACCCAGTCACGGGAAACTTATTATGGCTAAACTTCTCTTTGCCATTAGCTCTGTCTCCTTCCTAAGATCTAATGTTTTCTTAAGAAACTTTTCAGGCCCTAGCTGGCTTGGCTCAGTGGATAAGAGTGTTGGCCTGCGAACTGAAAGGTCCCAGGTTCGATTCCGGTCAAGGGCACATGCCTGGGTTGTGGGCTCAATCCCCAGTGGGGGACTTGCAGGAGGCAGCCGATCCATGATTCTCTCTCATCATGGATGTCTCTATCTCTCTCTCCCTCTTCCTTCCTCTCTGAAGTCAATAAATATATAAATAATATATATATATATATATTTTTTTATATTTTTTTTTTTTTTTTTTTTTTTTTAAAGAAAGTTTTCGGGTGTAGACAAACAAGGTCATTTCTCTGAGTCTGCCAAGACGGCACTGGGCTTTCGCTTCTGGGTGGATGGAATGTTCCAGCAGCCCCACGTCAGCCCTCTGGACTGGCCTGGGAAGAAGGCAAAGCCAGTGTGGCCCCTAAAGGCTCCGGTAGACCCTCCGAGGATTCTGTTGTTAGGCGCATTTTTAGGGTGACGAAGTAGGTGCTCAGAGGATGCTTTGCCCAGGCACACCTCTAAAACGTGGGAAAAGCAGGATGTAAAATCCTAGGATTGCCTGACTCCAGATCCATCCTGCTTTCTACAGCGTCAGAATTTAGGAAGAGGGCGGGAGATGACTTTAGGGAGTGGGCACACGATGCAATATCCGGACCATGTATCATAGAATGGTACTCTTGAGACCTGTATAATTTTATTAACCAACTAGAGGCCCGGTGCATGAAAATTCGTGCACTGGAGTGGGGGTCCCTCAGCCCGGCCTGCCCCCTCTCACAGTCTGGGAGCCCTCAGGGCGGGAGGCGACCTGGTGATCAGGGGAAGGTGACGCCCCATCACACCTCTGTTGCTGCCTCAGCTGGCCCTGGTGACTTGATCCTCGGTCGGCCCTGGGCGGCTGGGCAGCTGCCATTTGAGGCTTGCCTGTGCAATGTCGCCCCAGTAAATTTAATTTTTAAAAAAATGTTTTAAAGAACTTAGGAAGAGGAGTCTCCAAGGGGTCAAAGGTGGCCATGGGGACCCCAAGAATAAAAGGACAGTGGGTTGGGTCTCAGGGCCAGGGCGGGGCCTATGTTGAGGGTACCCCCAAAATTAGTGCCGGGGAAGAGGAAGGCGGGGCCCAGGACGGGTAAGGGTCAGATATGGGGCTGGAAAGGCACTGGCCAGGTCAGAGGGCTAGGGGGGTTCCTGGGAAGGAAGGTGCCTCCAGGACTTGCTGAAGGCCTCCCCTCTGCCACTGTGGCCCCGGGCTCCCTACCCTCCTCCTCTTCCTTCTCCCTCCCCGTCTCTTCCCACGCCAGTCCGCTCTGGTTTTCTATTTGGCTTTGCTTAATTGTAGATACCATGGTAGAGGGGGGAGGGGGGAGGAGGCGGGGGCATTGAGGCCTCTCTTCTAAGTAATCACGCAACGCCTTTCACTTCCTCCTTCCTCGGAGCCAAGTGTGTGTGCTATAAAATCAAAGTTCGCCTCCTGCAAGTGGCTTCTAAGAGAACCGAGCCAACAAAGCCCTGTTTTTCTCTTAAACTGGTTTTTAGTGTTCTCTGCCCTTCCCGTCCCCTCTCGGGGGGGCACCCGTGCCCAGGGGCTGAGCCACACAGTCACCTCTGCGGGAGGGGTCCCCACAGAGGCAGTCGTGAGCTTGGAGACTGGTTACACTGAGCGAACGAGTGACCGAGCAAGTAAGTGACGGGAAGTGAAAGGGAAGGACGGGAAGGACCTTGAGGCATTGGGTGTAACTGGAAGTACAGGATGAACTCATCATCTTTAAATGTAAAATAAAAACATAAATAGAGGTGTACGCACACAGAGATGTCAGTATATAGCTGTGTAAAGGTCCTTGAATAGCACTAAACATCATTTCTTTGGTTCAACCTCGTTTCCTTTTTTTTTTTTTTTTAATTTCTTTATTGATTAAGGTGTCACATATTTGTCCTCATCCCCCCATTTCCATCCCCCCCCTCCCCACGCATGCCCCAACCCCCTGTTGAACTTAACCATTGGATAGGCTCATATGCATGCACACAAGTCCTTTGTTGAACTCTTCCCCTCCCCCCACCCTCCCCTATCCTCCCTCTGAGGCCCGATAGTCCCATCGATGCCTCCTTGCTTCTGGCTCTGTTCTTGTTCCTCAGTCTATGTTGTTCATCATTTCCCCTAGATGAGCGAGATCATATGTCACTAGATATATACTTATGAGAACTGAATGTGAGACGAGCAATAATAGTTACGCTGACAGGCAGATGGATCAGTCTGTAGTGAGTTTCTTTCAACCTCGTTTCCTTATAACGTTGGTGACTTAGTGTAGAACTTCTCTCTTGCTTGTATTAGTTTATTGTGAAATTGGTTCCATTATGCATCATTTTGGCACAGTTCTGGGAACCTATTGGAGATATTAAGTGAGAACTTACTGCATAAACATATATCCTATCGGCCTGACCGGTTTGGCTCAGTAGCTAGAGCGTCGGCCTGCAAACTGAAAGGTCCCAGGTTCGATTCCGGTCAAGGGCATGTACCTTGGTTGCGGGCACATCCCCAGTATGGGGTGTGCAGGAAGCAGCTGATCGATGTTTCTCTCTCATCGATATTTCTAACTCTCTATCCCTCTCCCTTCCTCTCTGTAAAAAATCAATAAAATATATATTTTTAAATATATATATATATATATATATATATATATATATCTTATCTAATAAAGAGGGAATATACTAATTGACCCTTATACTGTCGCAAAGATGGCGACACCCACAGCCAATAAGGAGAGAATATGCTAATTGACTGACCTGCCCTCAAAGATGGCAGCGCCCACAGCCAATAAGGAGAGAATATGCTAAATGACTGCCCCGCCCTCAAAGATGGCAGCACCCACAGCCAATAAGAAGGGAACATGCTAATTGACTGCCACACCCTCAAAGATGGCGGTGCCCACAGCCAATATGGGGGAATATGCTAATTAACTGCCACGCCCTCAAAGATGGTGGTGCCCACAACCACAAGATGGCGACACCCAGTCCCCTTAGCCCCACCAGCTCCGCGTGCCTGCCTTTCGGAGTTCCCTCAGCCCCTCAGCCCCCCAGCTGCCCAGGGCCACCCGAGGCTCAGGTAACCAGGGCCAGCCGAGGCTTGCACTGTTGGCAGTGGCAGCAGCAGAGGTGTGATGGGGCGTCACCTACCCTGATCGCTGGGTCACCTCCTGCCACTGAGGGCTCCTGGACTGTGAGAGGAGGGACTGAGGGACCGCCCCCCTCTAGTGCATGAATTTTAATGCATCAGGCCTCTAGTATATATATATATATATATACATACATACAAATTTTAGCTCTATCAGCTGCGAAAAAAATAACATCCCAGTAGCAGTGAGCACATGGGACATCTAACCTTGGTGTCTAAAAACCATTCTCCACTAAACGAAACAGGAAGTGGCTGATTCCAGGAACAAGGTGAGCCTGAGGTATCTTCTTGTGCCACTAAGTAAGGAGCTGTTTAAAAAAATGAAGGGGTGCCGAAACCAGTTTGGCTCAGTGGATAGAGTGTCAGCCTGTGGACTGAAAGGTCCCAGGTTCGATTCCGGTCAAGGGCATGTACCTTGGTTGTGGGCACATCCCCAGTATGGGGTGTGCAGGAGGCAGCTGATCGATGTTTCTCTCTCATCGATGTTTCTAGCTCTCTATCCCTCTCCCTTCCTCTCTGTAAAAAATCAGTGAAATATATATTTTTTTAAAATGATGGGGTGCCTGACCAGCATGGCTCAGTGGTTGAGCATCGATTCCAGGTCAGGGCACCTGCCCAGGTTGCAGGCTCCATTCCCAGTGTGGGGTGTGCAAGAGGCAGCCAATCAATGATTCTCTCTCATCATTGATGTGTCTTTCTCTCTCTCCCTCTCCCTTTCTCTCTGATGTCAACAAAAAAGAGAGAGAGAGAGAGAGAGAAGATACTTTGTCATGAGAAGAAACACAAAGATGAATGGAATATACTCTCATTTAAAAAAGAAAAATCAGTGGTCTTCAGGATCTAGCTGGTGACATGCCATGTGGCCCAGGCCAGAGGATGTGGTCAAGGTCACTGCAGGCTGGCCTGGACTTGGTTCACCCGCTCATCCCTGAGCTTGGATAGGTTCTCTGTAAGGGCACAGTCGCCAGCCTGAGGGAGGACTAGGTTTCCTATCTGTTTCCAATCTGCCTATTTCCAAGGTGTGCCGCCCCCTCTGGGCTGGCTACAGAAGGTTGCTGGGTATATGGTCTCCCGGGTTCCCTTCCCTCCTCGGGACAGTCCAGGATGCACACCATTCTGAATGGAATTTTTAAATAACAACATGCAGACTATTCTGAATGGAATCTATAATAATAAAAGCATAATATGCTAATTAGACAGGATGTCATTCCAGACGACCTTCCAGACGAAGCCGAGGCTGCGAGGGAAGCACGGATCCCAGGTGCCAGAGGGAAGCCGGTGCTGGCAGCCAGGGGGAAGGAAGGCCTACTCTTGCACGAATTTCGTGCACCAGGCCTCTAGTTTTTAAATAACAACATGCAGGCTATTCTGAATGGAATTTTTCAACAACAGTTGGTTCTCTCCAGGGTGAACCTCTATTTTGAGGATCCTTTCTACACACCCCACATGCACTTGGAAGACCATAGAGAGAGGCTAGAAGGTCCATTTTCTCTCCAGATCATGAGCCTTCTTTTATTCTCTGCTCCTAATCTCTCTCTCTCCCTCCCCCTGACTCTCTCAGCCACCCCCCTACACACACCCCAGAGCCACAGGTATCACTAACCTTTGCAACTTCCCCCAGGTTGCGATATTGGTTTTGCTTTACCATATTGGCTAATGGGGGGAAGACGAGGAGAGTTTCAAAGACTTCCTCTCCTTACTTCTTCACTGCAAAGGCCAAGGTACCAATGTGGGGGGGGGGGTAGGGGAGGGGGAAAGCTTGCACCAAGTACATCTATTAAACCATATATTCAGGTTCTGGAGAAATGACGACCAGATGGGTGAGTGGGCCCAGTGGACCCATTGTAAGCCAGACTTGGGTCAGAATCCCACTGCCCCCGTGTGCCTTCCTTCTAACAGAGGTGCCACAAGCGAGCTTCATGGCTCTGAGGATGATCGATGTCATTAACCCAGAAAAGAACTCTAAGAGCCATTGGCAAAGGACTGGGACAGACCACGTCACATACAATTGTCACGATGCAGGTCCTCTCTCAGAAAGACCCGGCCTCTTCTCCATCGATGGGTTCTGGGTCTGACAACTGTCTCAGGTCCAGAAAATGGACAAGGCATTGCACACCACGCAGGGCAACCTGGGGAAGGACCATGGATGGTCAGGAGTCAGAAATAGGAGGGGGAGAGCATGGCCCAGGGTCTTTATTGGGGTTTTTGTGGGAAGGAATGGGCAAGGCAGGAGAAGCACACTGAGTAAGCTCAGGATTGGATAGTTTGAATTATTTCAGCCAGCTCTGGACTATAGGAGTGTAGCGTCCGGCCCTGGGGGAATATTGGCTCGGTGCGTGAGAGTTTAATAAAGGAGACGTGGGAATATGGGCTTGGGATTGGCTGGCTGGCATAGAAAGGCATGCTTGCAGGGGACTCATTTATTATCTCTAGGAATTAGCTAGCCTTAGGAGTAGCAGGCTCTTCAGAATCAAGACCCCAATGCTAGAGAATCAAAAATTCAGAAAAGAAGAAAATACAGTCAATACAAGCCCCAGTTTCCTGCTCTATCCCCCACTCGGATTCAGCACCCTCAGCCCTATATGTGCTCCCTCCAGTAGATGTTGGCTGGGTCCCGCAGCTCCTTCAGTGTCCAGTTCCTCCCCAGCAGGTCCAGCACCTCCCAAGCTGGGTTACAGTCTGACCTCATGCTAGTTATTGGCTTCACGGCCAAGGGCAGGTGAGCACAGGCCCTGGGGAGGGTGCCTGCTGTCTTGAAGGAGCTTGGCTTTTGCCGTGTCCTCAAGCAAGTGAGGTCCTCCTTCATGTGGAGGAAGGAGCCAATTCTGCAGGCTCAGAGGGTTCCCGCTATTGGGATCTTCATGTGCGTCAACCCAGATGTTCCCCCCTCACATCTCCAGACCCCATTCTTCACTCATCGGAGCCCTGACCTGGGCAGAGCAGACCTGCCTAGGTTGGGAGTCCAATCCGCTCAAAGCTCTGCGACTCTTATAACTTAATCCTGGGAGGACCCACAGCCTCTTCTGCCCTCCGGCTACAGGAGCTGGGATTCCTTCATGTGCTGCCAAGAGGCCTCTGACTTGCATAATTACCTTGTAATCTGTGCAATTACTGTCAGCTTTCCCTTTTTCAAAATTCCCTCCTGCAACAGTTCATCCAGTTCCATTGTCCTCCTCATGTCTATCCCTCCCATCTCCCTCAAATGCCTAATGCATTTCACCTACCAGTGTATTTCCTTCCGCTGGAACACCATCCGAATTCCCTACCAGCAAAAGCGTTAACGATTGCACTGCTTCCTGTCAGCAGGGAGAGCTCACCCCAGCTAGTATGAGGTCGGCATTGCTGGTCAGCTAGCAGGTGGCTCCGCTGCGGAATCCTATCTTGGTGTCTGCGTCTTGGGCTATTCCTGGTAGCAACAGGTACAGGCTGATGCGCTGAGAAACCATGTCTGAGGTGGAGATTAGCATTCAGGAAGCTTATCAGAGGTGCTCTGGGGATGAACACCCCCGGATAAGGGAAAGAAACGATTGGGAGAAGCTGGACTGTGCTATGGTCTCTACAAAGGCCTCAGCTGACCCCCGGGGGGAGCTCTGATACCGGTAAGGCCCTTCAGAGTGGTCATACCCTCGCAATGAAGTTATCGGATAGCGGCTGCCCCGTGAGAATGGCAGGACCTTGGGCAAGGTGACCCTGTGCAGCCAAGGGCAATGTCTGGAGAGGACGGATGGCGGGGGCTCCCAGCCAGCAGCGTTCCCAGAGCCCTCGGGATCTGCAGGGGGATCCGAACGCAGACCATCCATCCTGCACCTTGCAATCTGGACGTGATTGGTCTTAGCATGCTCATTCCCCCATCAAGCTGTATGCTGTCTGCTCGGACATATGGTCCCTCTTTCATAATTACTTAACCTGCATTTCCATCGCATGCTCCATGACAGAATTATTTAACTTTGGGACCTTAAACACCAGGGTGTGTGACGGGTCCATAAGGCAATGAACGGAATGGGAGCATCGGTTTCCCATGGGTGATTTTCTGGAGACAGAGATACTAACCTAAATGGAACATTTTCACACAGAACCTAGAAGTTCAGAACACATAGGCTAATTGTTTTTGCTTTGGAGGACTTGAGAGGGATTGGATAACCCCACCCATCAGGATTCTGTTATCAGCTGAATCATGGACACTAAACGTATGCTCTCAGTGGTGTTTTTGTGAATTTGAATTCCAAAGGCAAGGGAAACAAAACAAAAAATAAACAACCGACCCGGCCGACGTGGCTCAGTGGTTGAGCATCGACCTATGAACCAGGAGGTCACAGTTCAATTCCCGGTCAGGGCACATGCCCGGGTTGTGGGCTCCATCCCCAGTGTGGGGCGCGCAGGAGGCAGCTGATCAATGATTCTCTCTCATCATTGATGTTTCTATCTCTCTCTCCCCCTCCCTTCCTCTCTGAAATCAATAAAAACATATTTTTTTTACACTTTCTTTTTTTTTTTAATATATTTTATTGATTTTTTTTTTTACAGAGAGGAAGAGAGAGGGATAGAGAGTTAGAAACATCAATGAGAGAGAAACATCGATCAGCTGCCTCTTGCACACCCCCTACTGGGGATGTGCCCACAACCAAGGTACATGCCCTTGACCGGAATCGAACCTGGGACCCTTTAGTCCGCAGGCTGACGCTCTATCCACTGAGCCAAACTGGTCAGGGCTAAAAACATATTTTTAAAAAATAAATAAACAAACAACCGGTATTTTCTTCCTGAAACAGAATTTATTAGCAAACGTTGCTCAATACAAGAGAGTCATTGGCTAGGCCCTGACGATATTTTTCACAGGAAGTCTTTGCCACAAAGGGATTTGACCTGTGATTTCAGGGCCACTGAGCAGAGTGTCAAGGTGGCTTGGTTGACCCTGGAGCTGGGTCATCTCAAGTCAGAATAAGAAGGAACTGTCTCAAGTCCAGCCTAAATCCACAGGCCGGGAGGCCAGCAGAGGTTATTTTGACTCTAAGACTGAATGAGGCAACGTGGATATAGTAGCCATGGAATGTTTGTGATCCACACGGATCCCAGAGTGTGTAGTGAGGTTGATGGTCCAGGGGTTCTTGCTTGTAAGTAGAAGAAAGACCAATCAATTTTTCAAATACATTTCATTATAAATATCAACAGTGACATAATAAAATGTTTGTGTTTATCTTGTCATCTCCCCCAGCCCCACCCCAATGTTCTTAACAGTAAAAGGACATTGGTGTTTGAAGACACAGAAGTGAAGGGAAACCCAGGTCGTGAGTTGGACATGGGTCGCATTTGTGCATTATTGTACCTCAGGCAAAGAGGCGGTTGTATTTTAGGGTGACAAGATATATCAAATAAAACCACAGGTGTCCAGTTAAATTTGAATTCCAGATAAACAATGAATAATTGTTAGCATATCCCAAATATTGCATGGCACCCTATAAAGTATGAATCAAATAGTGCATGATATTCTGTGTCCTACCTGGCAACTTTATTGTATTTTTGAGTGAGAACCGTTAGATTATGCCAAGGGATTTGCAAGGTGAGGGGAACCATCAATGTGGCTGCTGATGACAGTAAGAACAAGGTTATTTCCCAGCCAGCATGGCTCAGCGGTTGAGCATTGACCTATGAACCAGGAGACCACAGTTTGATTCCCAGTCAGGGCACATGCCCAGGTTGCAGGCTTAATCCCCAGTGTGGGGCATGCAGGAGGCATCCAATCAATGATTCTCTCTCATCATTGATGTTTCTCTCTCTCACTCCCTCTCCCTTCCTCTCTGAAATATATATATATATATATATATATATATATATATATATATAGACATATAATATTATATATATATATATATGTATGTATGTATGTATGTATGTATGTATGTATGTATGTATTAAGTCAAAGGAGGAGTAACAAAGAGGAAACTAAACTGAGTTAGACAGCCAGACACAATTGGACTGCCCAGTTGCATAGAAATATACTTTAAATGGGGCTTACAGACCCAAATAGACCAGTACACTTGGCTCCACAGACAACTGAGACCAAGTGCAAGTAACTGTGACAACACGCATGTCGTATTTGAGTCCCAGGGGAGTGGGAGGCGGTGTGCTGGGGTGGCCATGGTTCCTCCCAGCGAGAAATGGATAATGGCAATGTTGACCTGTGGTTTTAGAATTTTCAAAGGTAGAGCAAGCCTTCGTTGTGACTAACTTACTCTCCATGAGGTTGTAGAAAGATCCATTGGCCATGGTCCAACCAGAGCAACAAAAGTCCCCAGTGACCTTTGTGGGAACTCGTGAACCATGGATCAGCGTCAAGAGGCAAGTGCCCACAGGTCTCCGCGCAATAATTCTGTCTCTACTTGTCCATCCAGGTAACGAGGAGGCTTTGTCCTGCAAAGCTACGATAATTAAACCGGTGAGCAACAGTGATGGGGTTGGCAGATCAAAGAAATAGTATTAAAAGTCTCTCTCACTTCCTGTAACATAATCATATTTAAAAAAATAAAACTTAAATGTTCAATCAGTGATTGTGGGACAATCAGCTCACCATTTAGACCCACAGGTTGAGAACCGCTGCTGTAGAGCCTAAGACCATTGGAAAACACAGATATTTACATCACGATTCATTAACAGCAGCAAAATTACAGTTATGAAGTAGCAACAAAAATAGTTTTATGGTTGGGGGTCACCACAACATGAGGAGCTGTATTAAAGGGCCGCAGCATTAGAAAGGTCGAGAACCACTGGTCTAGAGGAAAATCATAAACCTGGAGAGAAATGATTGAGCCCTCCCTCCTCCTTCTCTGGATTTCTCTGTCCTCAGACCTGGTTGGACTTTCTGTTTTTTAGGAGTCATTCAGAAAGACCAGAGGCAATATTTGCACAAGGCCACAGATTTCATAGCAATAATCAGAAAAAATAATCTCCCACTCAATTCTCTCCTTTCTTCCTCTTGCACGGAAGCCCAGGGAACTGCTTTGCTCAGTTTCAAAATTATTGTAATTTTATAATTTTTTCATTGGTTTTTGTGAAGACTTTCAAAGAGCGGTGCCAGGACAGACTGGGGGACAGCGGAAGACACCCCCAAGTGCAAAGAATACCCAGTGTGCAGGCTCTGCCATGAGCCACGCACAGAACCATGAGTCAGACCCGACGTGTAACTACAGAAGTAATGCATTCACACGTTTCCTGGGTGGCTTCAAAAACAAAGGTTGTTTTCTGCTCGGAGAACATTCCACAGCCATGATTCAGCCCTGACTCAAAGCTCCCTGACCAAGTCGACTTTCAGGAGAGAAAAACCAACTCAGGCTGGTTACCAAGGAGTCACATTGAACCAAACTTCCAGAGACTTGGGTAACACAGCGTTCCTGCACCTCAGAAAATGCAGCTTTTCTTCATCATTCCCCGTCCCCCCCCCCCCCCCCGCCTTTTTTTTTGTCAGTTTTTTTAGTTACAGTTTACATTCAGTAGTATCATTTCCTCCTTTCTCTTTTATTTTTTTAATATATTTTATTGATTTTCTTACAGAGAGGAAGGGAGAGGGAGAGAGAGTTAGAAACATCGATGAGAGAGAAACATCGATCAGCTGCCTCCTGCACACCCCCTACTGGGGATGTGCCCGCAACCAAGGTACATGCTCTTGAGCGGAATCGAACCTGGGACCCTTCAGTCCCCAGGCCGAGGCTCTATCCACTGAGCCAAACCGGCTAGGGCTCCTCCTTTCTCTTTTAAATAAATCCGTTTTGGAGGGATTTTAGGAAATTGAAGGAGGTATGTTCCCTGTACCTCAATCTCCACGTCTATAAAAATGGTAAGGATTCCATAGCCTATGTGAAATACGTAGAATAGTGTCCAGAATAAAACAGCTCTTCAGGAAGGGGCCAATGTGAGGGGAGGGAACATCTGCAATACTTTCAACAAATAAAGATCCATTTTTAAAAACTGCTCAACCAATGCGTGCCATGATTATTAATTATTAATATTTTATTGACAGCCTCGCCCCAGGTTGTCTCTGGCCTCACTTCCCTCTGCCCTCCACTAACCAGGCCACTCCATATGACCTGCCTCCTAGTTCTTATGGGTTAAATAGTGCCCCTCTCTTGCCCCCGATTTGTATGTTAAAGTCCTAACCCCCGGGATTTCAGATTGTGACCTTATTTGGAATGGGGTCATTTTAGATGTCATTGCTTAAATTAAGGGGAGGTCAGCAGGGTGAACCTCTCATCTATATGACTGGTGTTCCTATATATATAAAAAAAAGGGGGGGGGGGCTGAAACCAGTTTGGCTCAGTGGATAGAGCATAGGTCTGTGGACTGAAGGGTCCCAGGTTCGATTCCGGTCAAGGGCACGTACCTTGGTTGCGGGCACATCCCCAGTAGGGGGTGTGCAGAAGGCAGCTGATCGGTGTTTCTCTCTCATCAATGTTTCTAACTCTCTATCCCTCTCCCTTCCTCTCTATAAAAAATCAATAAAATATATTTTTTTAAAAAGGAAAATTGGATAAGAGACATAAGCACAGAGAGAAGGCACTGGAGAGACGCAGGGAGGACACCTTGTGAAGATGGAGTCAGAGGGGTCGATGCTAATACAAGCCAAAGAACACACAGACGTCCAGCAAACCACAGAAGAGGGAAGAGAGGCCTGGAACAGGTCCTCAATCACAGCGTTCAGAACCAACCCTGCCACTCCTTGACCTTGGACTTCTAGCCTCCAGAACTAGGAAACCATAAATGGCTGCTGCCTAAGACACTCCCTTTGGGGTCCTTGGTTACAATCGCCCTACCACACACATAACGCTGGCACTCGGCTTGAACTTCCTCGCCTCCGTGTCTCTGCTGTGTCCTTGAACTGGAGAAACCTCCCCCACTCACCGCCAGTGGGAAATCAATCTATATCACATGCCACATTTGCCTACTCAGATCTCCGCCATCAGAATTAGCCCGTTTCCTGCTGTTCGCTGTATATGTTCTTCTGCTGGAGTGATGAGGGCCACACCTGTTCACTAGGATCATGTCTCCTAGGGCAGGAAGGAACCTCCCACCACACCCTAGCCCCAGAGCCCTGGGGATTAGCTGGGAGTGCCAGTCTCCAGAGGCTGAGAGAGAGATCTGAATCAGCTGCAGTATTCTTTCCTATGAAAAGGTATCATTTTCTTGGATACTTTTTCATTCCCTTGGAGACGACGTGGGGGCCCTCAGGAGAAAAGAGCAGGAGAGGGCAATGCTACTCATGTGACTATGAGTCTCAGCCAGGTGGGCTTTCCCAGACATAGCTTGAGTCCTTGAAAGCCTCCCTAATGACTCCTTGGAATGGATTCTGCTGGTGGAATTCTACCACTAAATTAAAATTTTCTATTACATCCTTGTGAATAATTGACTTGGGGACCTTTCTTAAAACAAAGAATAACTCTGCAGGAAAGGCAGAATCAGTGCAAAAAAAAAATGGAAGACCTGGCAACACTGGGCCCATTTCCCTATAAAAGCAACAATAAGTTAGAGCTGAGTAGTGTAACGGGAACCCAAATCTGGCTGCCTGCCCCCACAAAACCCAAACTTGTGAGACAGATGCTAGTGAAAAAGGAAAGAGGTTTATTCCGGTGCCAGTAACCTGAGGAGATGGGGGACTCCTATGGCAAAGCCCATCACCCCATCTCAGTGCAGCCAGAGGTTTTTCTAAGGAGGGAGAGGGAAAGCAGAACAAAGAAATCAAGGGGATGGGTCTGGGGTTGAAAAGGTCTCTGTGTGCAGGTCAGCACATCCCATGCCAATGAGGACCTTGAAACTGGTCAGGTGTTGGTTTGGTGTGTGTCATCCTGGTCTTCGTCATCCTGGTTCAACATCATCCTGGTTCTATGGTTGAAGGTCAGCAAATCTCCCAGAACTGGGATGACTAAAGGTTGGACCCTGTAGCTTCTGAAGTCATTCCCTAGGATTCTTATACAAACCTGCTGTTTACCTACAAGCTGCATATTAGTCGGAGCCAGCATTTACAGAAACAGTGTCAAAACAGTGGTGGGGTGGGCTGCAATTCCCCACTGTTACCGTAGCGGCTGGCACTCTGCAGGGGTTTAGAGACCCTCCCACATCTGCAGGACAGCCCCAGGACAGTCTGCTGACCACTTCCACCCACTTCTGCTTATTCGCCCGGCTCCTCGTTTGAGGCATCTGAGTTTTCTGACTCCTTAGAAAGGGATTTCCAAGATTCCTTAACTCGTTTCAAACCTTCTTCTCTTTCCTCTCTTGGTCTCGTTCTAGCCTCTTCACTCACCATAGGCAGGCATGGTTTTTCTGTCCTGAAAATTTCCTTTAATTCTTTTTATAAAACAGCTTAGATAGGACCCTGACAATAGTTACCAACCTTGTCGTGAGATATGAAAAAGGAAAAGACTAATGGTCAAGAGAACTGAAGTTGTGCTCTAGATCTGCCTGCAGCCTACCTTGCAACCTCCAGGTACTCAGCAGCTAGCACCAGGCACACAGTAGGTGTTCCAGGAGGACGTTCTGAATGGATACGCCAACCTTACTTGGTCTTAAGCCGTCTCCAAGGTTCATCCAGCTCTCCTTTTGGTGGTTTGTGAGAGCAAGGGAGAGTTCCTCTGCCCAATGGTAATTCCACCTGGACAGAGCCCATGAATTTTGGTTGCTTCTGTGCTCAGTCTGTATACACTGAATGGCCAGTTTATTATGATCTCTGAATGCATAATAATCTGGCCACTCAGTGTATATCCTATATAATAAAAGGCTAATATGCAAATTGTCCCCTCGACCAGGAGTTCGACCAGCAGGCAAGCCGGCCAACCGCCCATGTCCCCTCCCCCTGGCCAGGCTGGCCGGACCCCATCCATGCACGAATTCATGCACTGGGCCTCTAATATATATATATATATACTGAGTGGCCAGATGATTATGCGTTCAGAGATCATAATAATCTGGCCACTCAGTGTATATGGAGATTAACAGGATGCAGCACCTGCCTTCCCTGCGTTGGCAATTTCCTGGGACGGGTGAATAAGAAAACCAGTTATTAAGACAGATGGGGTCACCAAGATGACCCCCCCAGACCCATACTTCTGTCTTGCTCATCTTCTGTGTCACCACCACCTTGTGCTCTTTTGCCCTCTGACCTCCCCTTCTCGGAAATTTCTAGCAACTCTCTGAGACAGAGCATCGTGGTCTCCTGGCTAAGCACTTCCTGGCGGTTAGATGAGTGGTGCCTCTATAATGATGTTGGTTACAAATAGAGAAGCTTCAAGTGCTCATTCCTCTGGGAGAGGCTGCCCAGACCTCAGAGTACATTAGCATCCTGGTGCTTACCATCCTGGATGCAGACTTTGGTCCAGGGAGGGGAGAGGAGGGCACGCGAAGGCAGCACAGCATCAGGGCCCAAAGCCAGCAGGTCAGAGAGGTTCCCGTCTGTATCACAGAGGTCACCGGGTAACGCTCAGCCTATTTTCAATTCTCTTTTGGAGGTACTTAGGGGCATCAACTTCACTTTTCATGCAATTTTTACCTCTAAATTATTATATTGCATTGAAAACACTGATGTCTTTCCAGAAAAGAGATCAAAGTTCAACTACACAGAGAAGAGATTGTCCCAAATGAACCAACGGGAGGTGGGGTCCTTGTAAGACCCAGAGCCACACCCTTCATCTAATCCTCTCATCAACAACACTCCCAGTCTCTCTGCAGTCTTCCAGAGCAGAGTTCAAGGACTAAGTGGGGGACTTGCTAACAGAAAGCCTGGGCCCAGGGCCACACAGCTGGCTCTCTGATATGGTCACCTTGCCCAGCCCTACAGCTCAGCATCCACCTCCCAGCTAAGCCATTTGGTGTCATGTACAAATCCTAGGATGTAGTCTGACCTCCATCAGCCTCGAACTCTACTCTTTGGGACTCAACCCGAAGTCTGTGGTACTTGTTATTCGGCATTGGTCAGTCCCTGGCGATGCTAACTGGGCATCCACTTGGGTCCTAAGGTGGACTCCCCTTCCCCCGACGCGTGGTCCACTTGCTGTCCTAGGCCCCTGGGTGTTTTCTTTGCCTGGTAACCACCCAGAAACACCCCCACCCCGTGCCTCCTGTACCTGAGGCCCCGCCCAGTCCCCTTCTAGGGAAAAGGAGGGAGGAGCTAACATTTCCTGAGTAGCTTCAACATCATCCCTTTATATCCTCACAGCAGTTTGCAAGGTGATCTAGTCCCCAGTGCACAGATGAACAACATGGAAGCTACTGAAGCTCAGAGACAATAAAGGCATTTCCCAAGATCAGCAAGTGGGAAAGCAGAGGTCTGAAGCATGGTCAGCTGGCTTGAAAGCTCTATATTCTTTTTTTCTTTTTTTTAATATATTTTATTGATTTTTTACAGAAAGGAAAGGAGAGGGACAGAGAGCTAGAAACATCGATGAGAGAGAAACATCGACCAGCTGCCTCCTGCACACCCTCCCACCGGGGATGTGCCCGCAACCAAGGTATATACCCTTGACCGGAATCGAACCTGGGACCTTTCAGTCCGCAGACCGATGCTCTATCCACTGAGCCAAACCGGTTTCGGCGAAAGCTCTACATTCTTAACACTCAACCCTGGGCCTCCCAGGGGCTGACGCACAGTCTGAGTCCGGCCCCTGACCTGCCAGCCACGCTCCCTGACAACCCAATGACTTCTAAGCGCTGCTCACCTTGGACTTGCCACGGCTCTGTCCTCTCCCTTGTGTGGGGTTCTCACTGCGGTGCCTTGACCTCATGTTGCCAACCAGCCTCTGGGAAAAAGGGAACTCTGAAAGTCACATCTGGCCTTGACGTCGGGCTTGGCCACTTCGGGGCTTGCTCTGTGACCCTGAGCAAGCTTCTTGGCTACTCTGAGCCTTGGTTTCCTCGTCTGGAACGAGTGGTCGTAAAGCTTATCTCAAAGAGTGGTTGTACCGATGCAAAATCCTCTACAATCCTGAATGTAAAGGCTGGTTTCTTTGTCCAGGAGTCTGGACTGATGGTTTCAATATCTTGGTTGTAAAGATGAGTTTTAAAAAAAAAACAACAACACTGAGCTGGCCCTTCCAGAGGGCTTCACAGATGATATCGCTATGGAAATCGCTCGATTGCGTTGTATATAAAATAGACTATAATAATGTCAGTCACCAGGCAATAAAGACGAAGGACATCCCGGCGTGCTGCATGCCTCTCTCTTTCGGGGGGGGGGGGGGGGGGGGGGGGGGGGGGGGGGGGGGGGCTCGGCGACCACTGGCGACAGTTTTCTTCAGATCCCATCGCTGTTTTTCGTTGTTTAAAGACACACATTAATTTAAAGCCTCCTCCCATTCTCTCTGTAAATTACAGCATTCACACGAAGTGGCAGCTGCTGTAATTAAGACACAGTTAATTGCCTATCCCCTTAATTGCAATGATAGGATTTTGACAGTTTGGTAAATAAGAATTGTTTGGTTTCCTCTGGCAATCTCAGCCTGGGCGCCCCTCGCAAGCGCTTCGTCACCCAATTTCCGGGACCAAGGGCTGTGTCCAGGGAGGTGGATAAGAAAGGAACCCTGAGTTACCTGCTGGCCCCTCTCTTTCTGGGCCCGCCCCAACGTCACCTGTTCTGGCCAATAAACTCCTCCCAGGAATTTTCTCCACATTTATCAGTCGACCCAGGAGATGACAAAAACGGGAAGCCACAGAACCAGGAGGCCTGGGTCCTGGGGCAATGATTTCTGCTGCTGATGGGCCCTGGGGTGGGAAGGGGACTGGAGGGGGGCGGGGCATCATGGTGTCAGACAAGGAAACAGAAGCCCAAGTGTAAACACACCCAAAGTCAGAGTCCTACAGACTGCGTGCCAGCCCAGGTCTCTGACCTCAGCCTTCCCGCTGTGCCCCAAGGACCTCCACGGAGGCCAAGAAAAATGATGGTTCAAAGCGAGACCTTTGGGGCCACACAGACTGGGTTCAGAGCCTCCCTTTACCTTTTTTTGCTCGAGTAACAATAGGCAAGTTACTGCATGTTTTCAGGCCTCATTTGCTTCCATTGCAAAGGGGATTCTGTACCACCCTCCTCACAAGATTGTGAAGTGAAGACAAATCCTATATAATAAAAGGCTAATATGCAAATTGACTGAATGGCAGAATTTCGGTCACTATGATGCGCACTGACCACCAGGGGGCAGACGCTCAGCACAGGAGCTGCCCCCTGGTGGTCAGTGCGCTCCCACAGGGGGGAGCGCCACTCAGCCAGAAGCTAGGCTCACAGTTGGCGAGCACAGCGGTGGTGGTGGGAGCCTCTCTCGCCTCCACGGCAGCACTAAGGACCCCTCAGGGGATGTCCTCCTGCCGGGGCCTAAGCCGGCAGGCAGACATCCCCCAAGGGGTCCCGGACGGTGAGAGGGCGCAGGCCAGGCTGAAGGGACCCCACCCCCTGCCCTGCTCCCCTGTGCATGAATGTCATGCACCGGGCCTTTAGTAATCTTATAAGGAGCTTTAGCAGCATGGCAGGCTGCCGGTAAGAGCTCAACAACGGAAAGTGACTTAGCAAGTGTGACCCTTGTTCCCAGACGTGCATAAATAATTCTTTGTTGCATTTTTTTTAATTTGCCACAAATTTAATTTTGATGATGGTCCACGCTCTAGGTGCCCATCTCAGGCAATGTTCTGCAGGGCCTTGCACCTCCCAGGGCTCCCAGGGCACTGTGTCAAAGAGCCAGAGTCCACGTGGAGAGCTGCACTCTGGCTCCCGCGGGGCCCATCAGCAAAACTGGGCCGAATTCTCAAAGCCTCCTGGGAGGCCAGGGGAAATGTCTGCACTTGCCTGCCGTGCCGTATGTGCTGCAAGGAAAGGGAAGAGAAACAAAACAAGTGTCCACAAAGGATCCGTACAAACGCTCATATCCGACCGCGGCTATTATTAGCGCCAAAAGCAGGACTGTCAACTCTGATTGTGACAGCCCCGTGATTAGTCAATCCTTGCCTCCCAGAGGCCACACACCAGGCTTGGGAATAAAAAAAAAGGATGTTAGTAACAATGACATCTGACTCTCTCTCTGTTGCCTCTGTTTTTGTACTCCAATTCCTGTCCACTCCTAAGTAAGAGGTGAAAGTAAATTGGTATACAATACTTAACATTTTTTCCCAACAAATGAATGAATGAATGAATGAATGAATGGAGGGAAGTGCATGGGGGGGGAAAGTCCTATGTAAAAGCAAGATTTCCCTTGAAAAAGGTAGACTTGGAACCCGGTCGGTGTGGCTCAGTGGTTGAGCATCAACTTATGAACCAGGAGGTCCTGGTTCGATTCTCGGTCAGGGCACATGCCCGGGTTGCGGGCCTGATCCCCAGTGTGGGATGTGCAGGAGGCAGCCGATCCATGATTCTCTCTCATCATTGATGTTTCTATCTCTCCCTTTCCCTTCCTCTCTGAAATCAATAAAAATATTTTTAAAATATGTCTTTTTAAAAAAAGGTAGACCTTGTCCTGCTCAGCACATGTGTGGGTTTGGCTTGCAGAGGCAGCTGACACAGATC
The DNA here is from genome assembly GCF_027574615.1 of Eptesicus fuscus. Taxonomy (NCBI): domain Eukaryota; kingdom Metazoa; phylum Chordata; class Mammalia; order Chiroptera; family Vespertilionidae; genus Eptesicus; species Eptesicus fuscus. The sequence continues at coordinate 13,754,868 of NC_072496.1, forward strand.
CAAGCTCACTGCACTTTTACTGGAACAAAGTCCAGAGGCGAGCAGTCACGAAGGAGCCGGCCTTCCCTCAACTTACCATTCTCCCCACTAAGGCGTGGCATCCATCCCAGGGCCCCAGAACTGCTCAAACCCCAGTATCTTATCTGCGTGTCTCCCCAGCAGGGAGGGGAAGCTCAGGCCTCTTTCTTTAATGATATTTCCCAGAGACGCAGGAAACACTTGCAGTTGTATGTGCTTGGCCAGAATTAGGGACATTGCCACGTGCAGATGTGACCAACATGGGCCTGGCTGCCAGCCCGTAGCCACTAATGCAGCCCTCACTGGGCACGAATAATATAAAGTAATGGAATGGGATGGAATTAATATAATATACAAAATAATATAGTATAGCATAATATAATATAGTTTAATATAATATAATTAATACTAGAGGCTCTGTGCACAAAATTCGTGCACTGGGGAGGGGTCCCTCAGCCCAGCCTGCCCCCTCTCACATACTGGGAGCCCTCAGGGGATGTCCTACTGATGGCTTAGGCCCGCTCCCCATTGGGAGTCGACCTAAGCCACAGTCTGGCCTCCCTTTGCGGGAGGCAACCAGGCTGATCAGGGGAAGGCGCCAGCCCCATCACCCCACTGCTGCAGCCACTGCCAGTCACCGCAGCCACCAAGGGATTTTCGTCAACACAGACTCCAGTCCCTTCACCATGAAAAAATGACAACTTTCTTTAGGGATTTTCAAGATGTGTCTTTCATAGGCTATGACATTTCTTTCTTTTTTTTTCTTTTTATCCTCACCTGAGGATATGTTTCCATTGATTTTTTTCCCCTTCCCTCCAATCCCAGGCTCAGCCCCTTCCCAAGCCTAAAGCCTCCGCCTGATGGCTGGCTGGTAGTGACCTGGGTGCCAAGGAGGTTCCCAGGACCCAGGTATGTATGCAAATTAACCGCCATCTTTGCTGGGTTAATTTGCATACTCTCTCTGATTGGCTGTGGGCGTAGCGGAGGTACGGTCAATTTACAAGTTTCTCTATTATTAGGTAGGATAATATAATATATAAAGTAATATATTTTAGTATAACATAATCTATACTAATAAAAGGGTAATATGCTAATTAGACCGAACAACTTCCGGACGACCTTCCGGACGTCCTTTCGGACAAAGCCATGGTGGCGGGGCCTAGGCAGAGGCAGTTAGGGGCAGGGGAGAGCAGTTAGGGGGATCAGGCTGGCAGGGGAGATTAGTTAGGGAGATCAGGGCGGCAGGCAGGTGAGCGATTAGGAACCAGTGGTCCCAGATTATTTTTTAAAGATCAGTTTTAAAAATTCACTTTGGGTCACTTTAGACTGTATATGAAATGGTTTTGTAGAATTAGTGTTACTTTTCTTAGGTGAGACAACATACTTAGTAGGAAAATATCCTCATTCTTAGGAGATACATGCAGACATGTTTAGGGTTGTCATGATGTCAATTTTCAAATGACTCAGAAAAATAAAAATATTAAACGCTGGCCAAACTAGATAAAAGGCACATGGATGTCCATTGTGTTATTCTTTCCACTTTTCTGTGAGTTTGAAATTTTTCTAAATAAAATGTCTGGGAAAAGTTTCCATAGGCAACGGCCTGTGGGCACATTCATGTCAATGAGTCAGAGCGAGACATCTCGTCTACATAGCTCCCGAGGTCTGTCCTGTCCTAGAGAATTATAAATAACTTTGCAGACTAATAAAGTGCTGTGGTGGGCACTGTCTCCTACAATCCTGATGTGAATGACCCTTGCGTGGGAGGTTTTATTGCCCGACCGTGTGGCCCAGGTGCAGAGGCGACAGCTCTGGCCTGTGCTTGACTCTGAGCCTCCTAGGTCTTCCTCGCTCCCAGCAGCCAGTGCAGTTACAGGCACCTGGCAGGTTGTCCTTGAACATTTGTCTGCAAATATTATAGGAGAGCCCCACCAACACTCTTCTAGAAGGAAGCATGAGCTTGCTACTTGCAGAACCCAGGGGGGAAATTTGGAGGACAATTTAAAGCCCAAGAATGGAACTATGTATTACAGGTCAATAAGCTTGAAGAAATTTATATCAATTAGCATCTTTATGCAAAAGCAGTCCCTATTGTGTAGAGGAATTTATAATAACTAATCCACACGATCTCCTATAATGTGTAGATGAATCACCCTAACTTTTGGGTTGATTCTTTAGATAAATGTTTTTCAATATCCTTGTTATACTTTTATATTATATTTTATATATACTAGAGGCCTGGTGCACAGATTTGTGCACATTGAAAGGAAATTAATTAGAAGGTGGCTGGTGGAGCAGGACTGAGCAAGACAGGCCGGACATGTCCTGGAGCCAACCTCCTGCGGTCCCTCCCTGGCCAGCCACACCTGGGGCAGCGCTGGGGCTCAAAGGCTGTCTGCAGAGTGAGCGGGGTCCCTCCAGCAGGTGGGGTCCCTCTGCCTGGCCTGCAGGGATCGGGCCAAAACTGGCAATCTGACATCCCCCAAGGAGTCCTGGAGTGCAAGAGGGCACTCTGCAAAGTTGCTGTCACTCAGCAGCTCCTGCATTGAGCATCTGCCCCTGGTGGTCATTGCACATCATAGCTACTGGTCGGACGGTCGCTTAGGCTTTTATATATATAGACTAGTAGCCCGATGGCACGAAGATTCGTGCAATAGACCTTCATTCACCTGGCTGCCTGCACCAGTTTTCGCCGGCACCGGGGACCCAGGCCTTGGCTGTGGCCACTGCCCTCTACCTTCTTTCAGGGTCCGGGCTTGGCCCTGGGCGGTGGCCTTGGGCTCAGCTGCACCCAGCGTCCCTGCAACCCGATTGCAGGAGCAGACCCCCAGGGCTCGGCCACACCGCACCCCAGCCGGGTCCCTGCTCCGATCGCAGCAGGCACCCGGCTGGCGCCCAAGGCCCGGAAAGCCCCGGGCGGCTTTCCGGTCCTTGGGCTCCGCCGCACCGCACCCCAGCCGGGTCCCTGCTCCGATGGCAGCAGGCACCCGGCTGGCGCCCAAGGCCCGGAAAGCCCCGGGCGGCTTTCCGGTCCATGGACTCCGCCGCACCGCACCCCCGCCGGGTCCCTGCTCCGATCGCAGCAGGCACCCGGCTGGCGCCCAAGGCCTGGAAAGCCCCGGGCGGCTTTCCGGTCCTTGGGCTCCGCCGCACCGCACCCCAGCCGGGTCCCTGCTCCGATCGCAGCACGCACCCGGCTGGCGCCCAAGGCCCGGAAAGCCCCGGGCGGCTTTCCGGTCCTTGGGCTCCGCCGCACCGCACCCCAGCCGGGTCCCTGCTCCGATCGCAGCAGGCACCCGGCTGGCGCCCAAGGCCGCACCGCACCCCAGCCGGGTCCCTGCGATGGGAGCAGGCGCCCGGAAAGCCACCGGCCCCAGCGTCCCTGTAACGGTTTCCTGGTGGGCGTGGTTGATGGGCGTGGCTTGGTTGGTGGGCATGGCTTGGGCGTAGCGAAGGTGCGGTCAATTTGCATATTTGTCTATTATAAGGTAAGATGTTATGTATGATCCCAGTTTTCTAAAATTATTTCCATTTATAAAGCTACCTACCGCTTAACGTCAACCTGTTTATGTCCAGAATGACATCTAAACTGATGCTCCCGATTGTGGACAATGATCATCTCTGACCAGTGAGACTGGTGTTCGCTTTCCCTTTGTACTTTTTGTATTGCCACGTATCATTGCAGGAACATGGGAATTTTCTGTTTGTTGGTCTTTCTTCTTGGAGAATATGGGTTTTTATTCTTTTTTTTTTAATCACAAATAATTTATTCCTCCGTTAGAGCTGGTACAGTTTTAAATAGCAACAAGGTACACAGTGATGGAAATTGGCACAGAACCACGAGCATTCCAACCCATCAGGCCATCCACACTGTATCGCTCAGGCTCGATGTCCACTTCCTACTGACCATGCTGAGAATAAGACCTGCTCTGACCTTAACCCACACGCACTCTTGCGTACACGGAGACACTGAAGTCCCTTCTCTGATGACCATATGCTATGGGTTTTTATTCTTAAAAATTAAAAATTAACACATTTTAACTAAAATGTCTTTCACCTGGGCTTCCATGTCAGACAGAGCTGGATTCAAATCCTAGGTCTGAAGGACCTGCAGGGTCCTTAGCCTCTCTTAGCCCTCATGTCAAATGGAGGTGTTTACCCTTGATGGTCGTGGTTGGGATGTAAGACGGTACATGTCGAATAGCTAATACGATCTAGCGATACAAGGTAGTTAGCCAACAAATGAGAACCATTTATCACTTCTACTAGTGTGAGCCCAGTATGTTGCTTCTGTTCCGATATTTAAATTTGTCCCACTTTCAGCAAAATGCTGTCACCAAGACTCTGGTATTAAACTACTTGGTGTTGTTCCACGTCGGTTAGTCTCCCAGTGGGAGCCCCAGCCCAGCCCCTGGTGGCTCCTAACCACCACCTGAAACTTATGGAAATACTTCACAGCTGCAGACAGTGTTTAACTGAGAGGCCAGCCTGTATCCAGGCCAGCCCTACCTCCTCAATTCCAACTCGCAAAGGGCAGAACTTGCCAATACAGCTCCACCCAGCTCGCTGACCTTGTGTGGTCCTTGGGATGATCTTTCTAGAAAGGAACGTACTGGTGATTAAACAATCTGGGTTATTTGCCCACGTGGTGTTCCTTTCCACACTCCTTTTCACCCTTTCATGTCCAGCTGGGCTTTCACAGAGATCAAAAGACACCTACTTGCTTTAAGCCCAAGACCCGAAAGGCGTTACCTAGCAAAACTGTCCAACCCAGAGAGCATCACAATAGCTTTTGAGTGATGTAAAGGGATCAAGTCCCCTAACTCTGCAGGGTGCCCTAGCTGTCCATCCAATACCCGGAGACAGCTGAAATAGCCGCTGTCCTCAGAGGACCCCTCTTTAAAGCAAGAAGGTCTCCAACTACTGCAGCCCAAGCAGGTAACACCGGTATGACTGTCACCGCCCGCACCTCTCTCTCCTCCCACTTCGTGGTTGCATTACTGAATAGCTATGATTGCATGTTGAATGTTCTAGAGACTGGAGCTCACGATTTACAGACACTTGGTGGCAAACCTTTCCTAAAGACAAGAATCCTTTTACAAAGTGAACATTCATACTCAACTTTGAATTGTTTGAATGGTTCTAGCTCAACATTTTTTTCTCTCTTAGAAATGGGGTATACCTACATTAAGGTATCTGACTCTATGATGCCAGAAGAACAAAGCTGCCGAAACCGGTTTGGCTCAGTGGATAGAGCGTCGGCCTGCGGACTCAAGGGTCCTAGGTTTGATTCTGGTCAAGGGCATGTACTTTGGTTGCGGGCACATCCCCAGTAGGGGGTGTGCAAGAGGCAGCTGATCGATGTATCTCTCTCATCGATGTTTCTAACTCTCTATCCCTCTCTCTTCCTCTCTGTAGAAAATCAATAAAATATATTTTAAAAAAAGAAGAACAAAGCTTAAAAACTGTTAACTGAGTTACTAGGTTACTGAGTTGACTGACTAATCGTGTTTTTTGTTGTTGTTTTTTTTTTTCATTTATCCATTCATTCCAAAGGCTGCATAGAGCACTTCCTTGGGTGGGAAACACTTCTCACCAATGACAGTGAGGTAGGAGGGCAATGAGAGTGGAGAGACTGGCCACCAAAACAATATGGTTCCGGCATCTAGAAGTTTCCATTGCAGCTGGAGAGGCAAGGCACCGTACGAAACTCATGTCTTCTTCTTAGAAGAATCTCTAGAGCCTTGTCCACGCCCGGGCCAAGTTGTCACTCACTAAATAGTTTCTTAAACGACAGGCTTTGTAAATGAATTAATAAACCAATGAGGAAAGACCTCAGAACCAAAATGCATAATGGAATTCATCAAGGGCTCTGGGAATTCAGAGGCGGGCTCTGGGCCATTGGGAAATCAGAACAGAGGCCTTGAATCAGGCCCTGAAGAACTGGCAGAATTGAGACTGGACGAGGGAGAAGGGAAAAGCATTCAGGCAGCCGAATTCATAGTAGGGTTGGGGGGAGGATGGAAGGGGAGGAAGAGGTGGGTACCCAATCTTTCCTGAGAAAACAGAAGCAATAAAAGACGGGAGACCCTTTTCTAAACGTCCTCTCACAACGCAGGTGCTCAAAGGCGGTTGGGAGCAATCGCCAGAGAGCAGCCCTCCAGTCAGCCTGGCTGCTGTCTGAACCCTAAGAGGACCCAGTTGATGGGTCACAATTCTGAGCAAGCACCCCACCCCCACACCTTCTCTGCACTGATTGGAGGAATCTGCTTCATATCAGCACTCCAGTTGCAAGGGAGTCTGGGAAATGTAGGGCTCAGCCTGAAAGCTGGTGCAGCAGGAAGGCACCCTAACAAGGGTGGGAAGGCGGCTAAGTGCCCAACTGGCACAGTATTTTTTGTTTTTAAAGAAAAGTGCCCTAGCTGGTTTGGCTCAGTGGATAGAGCATCGACCAGTGGACTGAAGGGTCCCGGGTTCAATTCCGGTCAAGGGCACATGCCCAGTTGTGGGCTCCATCCCCAGTAGGAGGCGTGCAGGAGGCAGCCGATCAATGATTCTCTCTTATCATTGATGTTTCTTTTTTTTTTTTTTAATATATTTTATTGATTTTTTACAGAGAGGAAGAGAGAGGGATAGAGAGTTAGAAACATCGATGAGAGAGAAACATCGATCAGCTGCCTCTTGCACACCCCCTACTGGGGATGTGCCCGCAACCAAGGTACATGCCCTTGACCGGAATCGAACCCGGGACCTTTGAGTCCGCAGGCCGACGCTCTATCCACTGAGCCAAACCGGTTTCGGCTCATTGATGTTTCTATCTCTCTCTTCCTCTCTGAAATGGATAAAACAATATTTTAAAAGAAAAAAGAAAAGCATATCTGCATGCATTAGTTTACACTTCCATGTCTTTGTGCTCCTTTTCAAGTCTATTGCCTTCCCTAAAGTGTCGGGCAGAGGATCTCTACTTTATATATATATTTTTTATTGATATTTAGAGAGAGAGAGGAAGGGAGAGGGAGAGAGAGATAAAACATCGATGATGAGAGAGAACCATGGATCGGCTGCCTCCTGCAACGCCCCCTACTGGGGATCGAGCCTGCAACCCATGCATGTGCCCTGACCGGGAATCAAACCCAGACCTCCTGGTTCATAGGTCAATGCTCAAACTCTGAGCCACGCCTGCCGGTGATCTCTACTTTTAAGAAGGACTTTGTAGTACCAGATGGCTTTCACCTGGAAATGTACATACACTTGCCATGGGAACATTCTTCAATTTTTTTTTTTCTTTCAGAATCCCATTCATCATGACTGCCATCCGGCTACGGGAATTTGTTGACCGCCACCCAGTGATCCCACCCAGGTAACCTCCTTCCAGAGGCAGACAGGCAGGCGCCTGGGGAATCGGACCCGGTCACATGCTGCTCTGTGATAGGCAGACAGCTGCTGCCAGGCGCCTCTAGTGAAGTTTCTTTGGGTTTAGTTGTTAAAAACAAAACAAAAACTAAAAACTCCCACACTCGTGGCAGAACCCAAGCAAGCAGGCAACTCTGAATCCCCAAAAGATTGAAGGGCATTGGCTTTTGCTTGGGAAGGGCTTTAGCAAGAAGACTGAGGGACCCCTTTCCTCCGCTTGGAATCACACCAACCACCCCTGTGCTTCTGCTACGCGGGAGGTGACCGCACAGACGGAAACTAGGGCCGAGTATCACTCTTCCTCCAAGTTCATCCGTGGAATAACAAGTCCTAGACATGTCTCATTGGACTAAACTCATCTTGCTGGGAGAGATTGTACAACAATCTGTAAATTCTAACCCCGCCCACCCTTCCCTACTCGCCATGGGACCGGCAGAGATTTATAAACTACTAGAGGCCCGGTGCACGAAATTCATGTACCGGGCGGGGTGGGGGGTGTCCCTCAGCCCAGCCTGCACGCTCTCCAATATGGGACCCCTCGAGAGATGTCCGAGTGCCCTTTTAGGCCACGACTGCTGGCTCCCAACTGCTCACCTGCCTGCCTTCCTGATTGCCCCTAACTGCTTCTGCCTGCCAGCCTGATCACACCCTAACCACTCCCCTGCCAGCCTGATTGATGCCTAACTGCTCCCCTGCCAACCTGATTGCCCCTAACTGCCGTCCCCTGCAGGCCTGGTCACCCCTAACTGCCGTCCCCTGCAGGCCTGGTCACCCCTAACTGCCCTCCCCTACAGGCCTGGTCGCCTCCAATTTCCCTCCTCTGCCAGCCTGGTCACCCCTAACTGCCCTCTCTTGCAGGCCTGGTCCCTCCCAACTGCCCTCCCCTGCTGGCCTGATCACCCACAACTGCCCTCCCTTGCAGACCTGGTCCCTCTCCTGCTGGCCATCTTGTGGCAGCCATCTTGTGTCCACATGGGGGCAGCCATCTTGTGTGTTGGAATGATGGTCAATTTGCATATTACTATTTTATTAGACAGGATAGAGGCCTGGTGCATGGGTGGGGACCAGCTGGTTTGCCTTGAAGGGTGTCCCAGATCAGGGTGGGGGTTCCCTTGGGGTGTGGGGCGGCCTGGGCGAGGGGCCTGTGGTGGTTTGCAGGCTGGCCACACCCCCCAGTGACCCAAGCGGAGGCTCTGGTATCTGGGATTTATTTATCTTCTATAATTGAAACTTTGTAGCCTTCAGCGGAGGCCAGGGTAGGCCAGGAACTTGGCTTCCTCCATCGCTGGGGAAACCCAAGCCTCCTGCTCTCTACAGCTCCGTGGCTGCTGCCATTTTTGTTGGGGTTTATTTATCTTCTATAATTGAAACTTTGTAGCCTTGAGTGGAGGTCTGGGCTCGCCAGGTTGTGCAGAAAGCTTGGCTTCCTCCATTGCCAGAGAAACCCAAGCCTCCTGCTTGCTCTGTGGCCGCAGCCATCTTGGTTGGGTTAATTTGCATATGTGCTCCTGATTGGCTTGTGGGCGTGGCTTGTGGAGGTACGGTCAATTTGCATATTACTCTTTTATTAGATAGGATAAAATTGTGGTAGGAACCTCATACAGCAAGTGACTTTGGGGTCAGCCTCCTGCAGCCCCAGTGACTTGGTGGTTTTGAGCAAACCTCGTGTTCATTCTAGTATTTAGTTAATTTTAACAATATTTAGTCAACAAAGGTAAGTTCTTTTGCTTCTAGAAATTATCAAAGGAAGAAGGGGGGCGGGAGGGATCTTGGTTCCTAGGTATTTTGAGAGCCCTTTCAGAGAAAATCCAGAGCCTGCCTCTCGCTCCCTGAAACCCTGAGAGGAGGAAGCAGGGTGGTTCCAGTGGCTCCCGGTTTCTGTCTCCCCACAAATGTTTGGCCTTTCTGTGTGTTTGACATCTGTTCTGTCCACGGTTGGGCCTATTTAACTGTGGTCTCATCTCCTGGGGAAAAATGGAAACAAACTTCCCTTTGTGGCTGCTGCCTGGGGCTCAGCGGAACTAACTCAGTCACTGGGCCTGACCTGAGCCAGCCGTGGGCAGCCTGAGGGTTTGGGTGGAACTCGGTGTGACAGGCACTGAAGTCGAAAGGCTGGCTGGGTTCCGTTCTCTGTGTTCATCCATCAGAGCCCCACCAGGAGGCGCCTGTCTGAGCTACACTGGGTGCCCCACCCACCACCCAACCGCCCACCTTCAGTGTTCACTGTGGAGCAGGGCTGTCTGTTTTCTGCCTTGGCAACAATCGTGGGTCCAATCCACCAGCATGCTCAATCCTGCCTCCAGGATACATCTCCCATGGCAGTGACTCACCATCTCCACTGCCAACCTGGGTCCGGACCACCATGGCCTCTCCCTTGCTCATCTACACTAACCACCTCTCTTGTTGTCCTACACCCCATTCTCAGGAGCGAGCTTCATGAAATAGAAATAGGATCAAAGCCACCCCCCTTTGCATAAAGCCCTGTGATGATTGCATTTTGCATAAAATCCAAACTCGTTGCCAGGGCCCACGAAGTCTATGTGAACTGGCCTTGCCCATCTACAAAGCCCCATTGTCTTCTTCCATCCCTTCAACAGACCACACTCCATTCCTCGGGGCTTTTGGACACGTCCCTTCTCCCTGGATCGCTCCCTCCCTGACCCTGCCTGCCCTGTCTTAACTAGCCTCCTGTCACCACCCTGCTTAGCTCCTTGTCAGCTGCTCAGAGAGTGATTCCTTAACCACCCTGGCTAGAGAAGGTCTTCTGTCCACCTCTCCAGCTCTGTTATTTTTTATTATTATTATTGATTTCATAAAGAAAGGGAGAGGGAAAGGGAGAGGGAGAGAGAGATAGAAGCATCAGTGATGAGAATCATTAACCGGCTGCCTTCTGCATGCCTTCTACTGGAAATGGAGCCTGCAACCCAGGCATGTGCCCTGACCGAATCAGACCGTGACCTCCTGGTTCATAGGTCAATGCTCAACCGCTAAGCCACACCGGCCGGGCTCCACCTCCGTTTTACTCCAACTCACACCTTTTTTGGACACATGGCCTCGTGGCTCTTATCACAACTTATTTTTTTCTTCTTGGTCTCACCCACTGGAATAACAGTTAACACTCATGCAACTCTTATCCTGTGGCAACCACTGTGTTTAACCTTCACCGCAACTTTGAAGTACAGTTGAGGAGGTACAACTGAGGCACAGAGTGGTTAAGTAACATCCCAAGATCCCACAGCTAGTAAGTGATTGGCAGAGGTGGGATTTGAACCCACTGGCCTGGCTCCAACATCTGTGCTCTTAATCCCTGTGAAGAGCGGCTACAGTGTTTGGACAGGTTCAAGCCTCGGACTAATGAGAGGGCACAGTCCTCTCATGGCCACGTGCAAGTCCCAGCTTGGAGGGCAGAGGCCTCCCAGCACAATTATAGCCAACAGCTGGAGTTGTAAGCTTGAACCTATGGTCCCAACACGTGGCCTCACGTGCCTGTTCAGGTGCATGTAATTGAGTAGGATTGAAACTCATGAGAATGTTGTAAACATCTTGACCACACCCTTACTTTGCCTCGTGGCATCTGGCTATAAAATAAAGACACGGCTTGTAGTCTGGGGCGCTGTCGCTAGCTCTCCATCAGAGGCTCTCCATCAGAGAGGGCAGCGTCCCACCCAGACCCAGCTTTTATTCTCGTCTGTCTTTTCTCAATCCTTCACTGCCCCCTCTCAGGCTCACCAAACCTGGCTGAGCTGGCGTGGCACATAAGGTGCCCTGGGGCTGAGTACGCCATGGCCGTGCCGGCTCACCACAGATCCCCGCACTCTATTACATCTGGTTAGCTCCCTAGGGTGGCTCGTTTGCCTCTCCCTACAGCCCACCATCGTCACCTCTGCCCAGCTGATTGTCACACGTGGTAGGTCCTATGCACATTGGCTGAAAAAAAATGAAAATGAATGAAGCCAGTCTTCGTTGAGAAAAAAAAATGATTCTGTCATTTATCTGTGGTTTGGTTTCGTGGTGACTGGCAGGGCCTGGAGAAGACCCGCCCGCCCTTCTGCCGATCCTTTGGCTCAAGCTTTTATCCAATCCATCCTTCAATGCCCAACCCTGTGCTAGGCAAGACTGAATTTCCAGCCAGTAGGAGCACCTAATAAAATGAAATGGGAAATGGCTCCCAAGTAGCTGTGACCGCGCAGAACTTCCGTAGTAAGAACTATCGTAGATGCAAATGTTAACTTGTGCCGACGCCCAGCTCCAGACCCGTCACTCGGGGGCAGGGCTGGGAATTGCCATGGTTTGTAGAGCCCCCGCTGCCCCTGAAAAGATCACTTCCGGTGGAAGACACTCAGGATGGTGCAGAGGGTAACAGAAAAAAGAATCGGTGTCAGCATTTTACCAACTCTGGTTGGCAGCTGTCTCTGAGGGGTCCAGGGCCGCTCTGGGGTCAGCGCAACACCTAACAGGTGGGGTATCTGCGTCAACAGGACAGTCGACTCTTTTTTTAAATATATTTTATTGAGTTTTTACAGAGAGGAAGCGAGAGGGATAGAGAGCTAGAAACATCATGAGAGAGAAACATCGATCAGCTGCACACCCCCTACTGGGGATGTGCAACCAAGGTACATGCCCTTGACCGGAATCGAACCTGGGACCTTTGGTCCGCAGGCCGACGCTCTATCCACTGAGCCAAACCGGTTTCGGCTCATCGACTCTCATGTCATCGTTGGTGGAGGTGATTGTATCACCCCCACGTGACTGATGGGGAACCTGAAGCTCCCTCTTCCTCGAGGAGACGCGTGGGGACAGTTGTCTCAGGGACGAGGCCCCAGCATGGCGGCCTTCATCTCCTGTCCTCATCAGCTCGTGTCCTGACTGAGTGACTTACTGCCCCCAAGTCTCAGGCTCCTGGCTCATTGGTTGCCTGGATACGGCTTTCCTTCCGGATGATAAACTCTTGAGTGGAAAGATTTTTATTTATCACCGCTCTATCCCTAGCACACTGCAGACACACAGAGCATGTGTTCTACTGCATTCAACAAGCGTGTAAGTGTTCTTTCATTGAATTGCAGCAGCTTCCAGCTAACACTGCCATGTCTTCTTTCTTTTCCTATTCCTTCGGTCTATGACGTCTACTTCCTGCCTGCCCATCAGTCAGGGAGTCATGACTCAGTGGATAGAGCGTTGGCCCACGAACTGATGGGTCCTGGGTTCGATTCCAGTCAAGGGCATGTACTTTGGTTGCAAGTTTGATCCCCGCCCCTGGTCGGGGAGTGTGCAGGAGGCAACCAATCAATGTGTCTCTCTCATATCGATGTTTCTCTCTCTGACTCTCCCTCTCTGTTCCACTCTCCCTAAAAATCAATGGGAAAATATCAGGTGAGGATTAACAAAAAAAAAAACAAAGACAGTACAAGTAAGAGAATGTAAAATATCTTATTTTTAAAAAACGCTAAACTCTTCTGAAAAAAGTAATCATACGTACATATAGATGATTCTGGATGCAACATGGAGTTTGGAGAACTGGGCTTGACTCATGGCTCTGGCAGTTGCTAGCGGGTAATATTTAGAAAGTCCACTCTCTGAGCCTCAGTCTCCTCTTGCACAACCAGGTGTAAATATTTACCTGGCAAGGTGACCGTGAGAATTGGATGAGATCATCTCTGCACAGACACTTTGGGCAGCAGGAGGCAGACATAACAGAGAATTGCAGTCACAGCCGCAGCCCCCTCGGGGACAGACACTCCCGACTCCCCGGGGCATATCGAATGGTGTCTGTGGTTACAGTCACCCTCCCAGGGGACAGGTCTGCTCTTGTCTGAACTGAACGCGTCGCCTCCGAGAGCCGAGCTGTCCCGGACTGTAAATAATGCATCGGACACAGCAGACTCCTGCCCCATCGGAGGAGAGCAAAGGCAGAAACCGAGGGGGTGTGAGCCGAGCCGGGCGGGGAAAGCTGACACGTGCTTTCCAGCCATCCATCAGTTTGCCCCACACCCACCCACCCAACCTGGGAGAGGCCGAGTGCTGACAGCCAGGCAAAGGCATTTTCCTGTAGGAGGTAGCAATTCTCTTCCAAAAACTGATGTTTTAGCCTCTTCGTTGGGAGCTTTCTCCTGTTTGAAGGCCACATAGGAGAGGTTGGAAAGTCTAACCAAGGAGTTAGAGGCAAAGTGTCCCATCTTCAGCCCCCACCCTCCAACTCCCACCTTACACACGTCCCCACTGTCCGTTCCTGGGCCAAAACCTGCCCAGGCGCACCCCCAAACACACACAAGCTCAATGGCAGAGCATTAGCTGGTGCTGGTGGAGGGCTCCTCCCCCAAACAGCTTGGGCTGCTACCTTCGCTCAGCGAGGGGAGAAGAGTCCGTGGTCAGAGCACAGCCCGGCACACGGCACAGCCGCCGTGAGAAGCCAGTGCCGCTCCGGAGCTCCATTGGCGTCTAATACACTGGCACATGGCCCTGGGGAATCATTCAGACCTGGATGGCGCCGAAGGAAGCCAGGGCTCCCATCCCGGGCACTCAGAAACGTCATTAGTTCCCAGTATTGTGCCAACGCCTCTCTCTCCTTGTGACTCAGTCCCCGCTGTTAGTTACCATCCAGGCCTCGGTCATATTACCCACCTCTGGGCAGACTCAGACAGCCTGTGGTTTCTCTGAAAATCAGAGCTCCCCGAGGTCCTGTTTGCACAGACAGACAGACAGGCCCGCCCTGCTCACAGAGCTTGCCTTTCATACCAGGTAGGAAGCGGGGACCCCACCGGTCCCCACATGCCCCACTCTGACCCCAACTCTGTCCAGGTCTTGACTTCTGAAGTTGCCTCACCTGGAATCTCTTCCGTATCTTATTTGCCTCCCCAAACCCTAGACACCTGCCCAAACCCTACCCATTGGCCTTTATTCAGACCACTGTTTTGGCACATGAAGAGCATTTTGAGGACAAGAACTGCTGCTGAGTCAGTGCCAGAAACCCACCATTGTCTCACTAATAGAAAAAGGCTGGTCTTGCCGAAACCGGTTTGGCTCAGTGGATGGAGCGTCGGTCTGCGGACTGAGGGGTCCCGGGTTCGGTTCCAGGTCAAGGGCATGTACATTGGTTGCGGGCACATCCCAGGTAGGGGGTGTGCAGGAGGCAGCTGGTCGATGTTTCTCTCTCATCGATGTTTCTAGCTCTCTGTCCCTCTCCTTTCCTCTCTGTAAAAAATCAATAAAATAAAATAAAAAAGAAAGAAAGAAAGAAAAAGGCTGGTCAACCTTGAAGCTCTGAAAGGTCAGAGCCAACCACTCCCTATCTAATTGAGACAGTGGTAACTGAGGCAACTTCCCCATCTTGTAATCATGTAAATCCTTACTGATATGATAATCCACTTATTACCTGCCTAAGGGCTATGGGTGTGTCCCAAACCTGCTTAAGGGTAATGGGTGTATCCCCTAGTCTCAATAAAAGGCATAGCAAGGCCAGAGCCTAGTAGTAGTTCTCCCACTAGAGTTGGACTACCGCCTGGCCCCCCATATCGCCAAACTAATTTTCTTCTAGTCTCTTTTAATTTGCGTGCGGCCCTTCTCCAGAAACCGAACCCTGAACCGGAACCCTGAATCACGCAGGACATGAAAGGGTCTCCCACAAGTCAGCTAGAACCTAGCAGGGTGTGCAGAGTAGGTTACGTACATTCCCTAAGTGATGTTTGGACTGGAGGTATATAGCTTAAGTTTCCATTGATCGTCAGCACCTATTGGAGAGCTACTTCATGCAAAACCATGAACTACTTTCTACTGACTCCTCCCTGGAATTCTTACAGCGCCTACTGAGCACTCAGAATCTGTGGAAGGTCCTACAAGACTGCACACCTCACAAACGCTATGGTCATCCAACAATGGCCATCGTCCTGTGTCCCCTCTCCCAGGGAATGGCAGCATCTTCCCAATGCCTGAAGCCTAAGACTGGCCTTGGACAGCTCCCATCTTTTACCTCAATCCTCTCCTAACGTATCCCCACTCCATCCTCTCCTTGCCATCCACCTTTTCAACACATTGCTCAGAGCTTCACCATGCCCCACATAAACCACTAAAATCTCCTCCTAACCAGCCTTTCTACTCCTAGTCAGATTGTCCTCAAATTTGTTTTCCACCGCCACCAGCAAAAAACTTTCTAAAACAAAAAGTGTATTATAGCCTGCCTAGTGTGGCTCAGTGGTTAAGCATCGACCTATGAACCAAGAGGTCACGGTTCAATTCCCGGTCAGGGCACATGCCCAGGGTTGCAGGCTTGATCCCCAGTGTGGGGCGTGCAAGAGGCAGCCAATCAATGATTCTCTCTCATCATTGATGCCTCCAACTCTCTCTCCCTCTCTGAAACCAATCCTATCTAATAGAAGAGTAATATGCAAATTGACCATACCTCTGCTACACCCACAAGCCACATCCACCAGCCAATCAGGAGCGAGTATGCAAATTAACCCAACCAAGATGGCTGCAGCCACGGAGCAAGCAGGCTTGGGTTTCCCTGGCAATGGAGAAATCCAAGCTTCCTGCACACCCTGGCCTCTGCTGAAGGCTACAAAGTTTCAATTATAGAAGATAAATAAATTCCAGATACCAGGGCTTCCGCTTGGGTCGCCTGGGGGCGTGGCCAGCCTGCAAACCACCACAGGCCCCTCGCCCAGGCCGCCCCATGCCCCAAGGGAACCCCCACCCTGATCCAGGACACCCTTCAGAGCAAACCAGCTGGCCCCCACCTGTGCACCAGATCTCTTCCTATCTAATAAAAGAGTAATATGCAAATTTACCATCACTCCAAGACACAAGATGGCTGCCCCCATGTGGACACAAGATGGCCGCTAAAAGATGGCCAGCAGGGGAGGGCAGTTGGGAGGGACCAGGCCTGCAAGGGAGGGCAGTGGGGGCGATCAAGCCTGCAGGGGAGGGCAGTTAAGGGTGACCCGGCCAGCAGAGGAGGGAAGTTGGGGACGACCAGGCCTGCAGGGAAAGGCAGTTGTGGGGGACCCAGGCCTGCAGAGGAGGGCAGTTAGGGATGACCAGGCATGCAGGGAAGGACAGTTAGGGGTGACCAGGCATGCAGGGAAGGGCAGTTAGGGGGGACCAGGACTGCAGGGGAGGGCAGTTAGGGGCAAACAGGTTGGCAGGGGAGCAGTTAGGCATCAATCAGGCTGGCAGGGGAGTGGTTAGGGGGTGATCAGGCTGGCAGGCAGAAGCGGTTAGGAGCAATCAGGAAGGCAGGCAGGGAGCAGTTGGGAGCCAGCAGTCCTGGATTGTGAGAGGGATGTCCAATTGCCCATTTAGGCCCGATCCTACTGGTATCCGGCCTAAACGGGCAGTCGAACATTCCTCGAGGGGTCCCAGATTGGAGAGGGTGCAGGCTGGGCTGAGGGACACACACACACACACACACACACACACACACACACGTGCACAAATTTCGTACACCGAGCCTCTAGTCTATATATACAAAAGCCTAAGCGACCTTTATGACCAGTCGCTATAATGCACACTGACCACCAGGGAGCAGACGTTCAATGCAAGAGCTGCCCCTGGTGGTCAGTGTGCTCCCATGGCCAGCCAATCTCCTGTGGTCCCTTCCCAGCTAGCCAGCCCTGATCAGCCCCGATTTGGACTGGGTGAGACAGCCCCTATGGGCCCCAAATTGCCAGCCAGGTGGAAGGACCCCACCCGTGCACAAATTTGTGCACCAGGCCTCTAGTAAAAATATATTTTTAAATGTGTATTATGTCATTAAGCTTTTAAAAAATCCTACAAAGATTCCATTATCACTTACATTGGTGGTTCTCAACCTTTCAGACCCACACTCCCTTTTTTTGTAACAAATATTTTGTAATGTCCCTACAGTTCTTTGAAATAAAATCTGTAAATAACAGAATCTAATCACAATTTTAAAATATCCACAGAATACTCAACTATAATCTAAAAGGAAAAGTAATTCATTCTAAAATGAGATGAATTTCAAAATATAAGGTCTGTCTGGGCACCACTACTCTGCAGCCTCCTCTCCCCCAATGCCACTGCATTTCAGCTGCACACACCTGTCTCACCTTCACGCCCCGGAAGCACTTCCTGCCATTCTCCACCTCATTCATTCCCGTTTGTGCTTCAAACCTTCCTCCTGACCCAACCCTCCCAGGCTTACAAGACCATCACAGTGCTTCTTAATTTGTAGCCCCTATATACTTACCAGTTTTTTAAAAACTTGTTGTGCAAGTTTATAAATATATTAAAAATAAGAGAAAATAAGCTCGGCCTGCATGGCTCAGTGGTTGAGCGTGACCTATGAATCAGGAGGTCATGGTTTAATTCCCGGTCAGGGCACATGCCCAGGTTGCAGGCTTGATCCCCAGTGTGGGGCGTGCATCTCTCATCATTGATGTTTCTATCTATCTCTCCCTCTCCCTTCCTCTCTGAAGTATACGTGTTTGTGTGTGTGTGTGTGTGTACACATGTGTGTGTGTGTGTGTGTGTACACATATATATGTATATATGTATATATTTATTTTTTTTAAGTAGAGAATATAAGAAACCCCCATTTTCTAATTCCCACTTTTCAACTATGATCAACATTTGCCCCACTGGTTTTAAATATCATTGCATTTTTTTTTCTGATATTTTGAAACTGACACATCAAATATTTCCTTATGATTCCTGAAACCTGAACCTGAAAACTGGATAAAAAGGACACTCCCATCAAGAAAGTTCAAGGGGGAATAGCATTGGGAAGGCAGTCAATAATATTTCAATAATTATGTGTGGTGCCAGGTGGGTACTAGACTGATCGGAGGGATCACTTTATAAATGATATAAAGGTCTCATCACTATGCTATGCACCTGAAACCAACATAATATTTAATGTCAACTGTAATTAAAATACAGTCTTGAAATAAAAAATAATTAATTAACTAATTAATTAAAAGTTGGGGGAGGGGGAGTCCAAGAAGTTCTGTGCCAGGAAATAGAGGCAAAGACCGAATATCTTCTTGAATTACATCACAGCTGGCATTCCTCTCTAAAGAACTGATCGTAGTAATTGCCTTTTTCTCACCCCTCACTTTCTCCACCAGCCCACTCATTGCTCATCAAGGAAAGGATGTCCTTGGCTACCTCCCTGGGCAGCTGGCACGAATCCATGTTGTTTCCACTTTAAGGAGCTCTCCCAGGTAAGACACCTAACAATTACACTAAAGTTAGAATGACACATTTTCTTAAACAGGAATCACATCTACACTAATAAAAGAGAAATATGCAAATTGACCGTACCTCTGCAATGCCCAACAGCCAATCAGGAGTGAGTATGCAAATTAATCCAACAACTATGGAGAGTTAATTTGCATACACAGGTGCGAAGGGGAGGGTGAGGCAGGACGCCTGCTATGAGGGAGAGGGTCAGGGATGGAGGGAGCTACAGGAGCGGTGCTCTGGCCGGGAGCGAGGACTTGCAGGCTCCTGGGCGGCCGGGAGTGAAGCCAGGGGAAGGAAGGCCTATTCTTGCACGAATCTTCGTGCAATGGGCCTCTAGTTTTGTAATAACAAATATGAGTATGAGAACAATAATAATTATTACTTGATGAATAGAAAATGTTTAGAAGGAAATACACCAAACTGTTAACAACAGTTATTTATGAGTGGTGAGATGAATGGTGTTTGTGTTTTATATTTTATTTTCCAGATTTTCTCTAGTGAGCATATATTACTTTTATAGTCAGCAATAAATAAGGATCTTTACTAAATTATCTAAGAAATGTAATCACCATGAGTTTAGAGTTTCAACTTAGTCAAATAATTTAACTTTTCCTGAGTCTGTTCCCTTCTCAGTAAAATTACACATTTGACCCGGATGGTTTCTGCCTCTGTGGATATAATTTTAATAACAACAAAAAAGATACTTTGATGTTGCGTTCTAGTTTGTAGAGGCTGGAAACCATGGGAGTTAAAAGCAGCAATTTGAGTAACTTTATGAAATGTTTGATCTTGGGCAATTTTCATTGCATCTCCGAGTCTATTTTCTTATCTGTTAAACAAAATAATTGATATAAAATCCCAGGGCATAGTAGGCACTGAAAATATGATTGCTATTACTCTGAGTTCATCTGGCATATTTTACAAATTTCTCTTTTTCTCTTATTGCCTTTGATATAATCAACTCCTGGTTATCCTCCATGCACAGACAAGGGCACCCTGGCATCCATACAGCAGCACAGAGTCTGGACTGAATAGATGGCACCAGAAGTAGTTTTAGAGGTCAATCTGACCCAATTAGATGAGGAAGATGCAGCCCAGAGAAGGGGCATGTCTTGCTTGAAGTGCAGTTGGTTAGCATAAAAGCTGAGACTGGAATCTATCCACATTTTCTGATTCCCAGTTCAAAGCCCTTTGCTCCAACTCAAATACATACTTGACTCTGAAAAACCAAGGGGGAAATCTAGTGCAAATGTCAATCAACTATTTTATTAAGTTTCTAGATAAGAATAAGAATAAGAAGGAAGCCCAACTAGTGTGGCTCAGTGGTTGAGCATCGAGCTATGAACCAGGAGGTCATGGTTCAATTTCTGGTTAGGGCACATGCCCAGGTTGCAGACGCCATCCCCAGTGTGGGTCGTGCAGGAAGTGGCCAATCAATGATTCTCTCTCATCATTGATGTTTCTATCCCTCTCTCCCTCTCCCTTCTTCTCTGAAATTATATATATATATATATATATATATATATATATATATATATATATATTTTTTTTTTTTTTTTTTTAAGGAGAATACAAAGGAAAAGAGAAGCAGGTTGCCTTCTGTGACCCGAAACTGGGAGAGAAGGACTGCAAAGGGAGGGAAAGGGGACTGGAACCCCTGAGCCATCTACTGACAGCGTGGCTAGGGCTGGCCTTGATCGATGAAGTCTGACCAACACTGTCTTGGTGGCCTCCTGGCTACTTCCAGGGAATGGATTTCAGCTGATGAGAAAATGGAACGCTTTTCTCCGACTGGGTGTTCAGCAAGCTGTTACTATTTTCATTTAGATCTCTCATAGACTTGGCCATGCCACCCGAGGGGAAACATCAGTGTCAGCCTCAACTAGACCAACAAACTCTCATCCGATATATCTGTTTTCGAAGACACTCCAAGCCTGCCGAACCATGGTACAAAGAAACCACGTACCAAAAAGACTATTCTCTGCCATTTTACACGATTGGTAAGTCAAGCCAACTGCTCTTACTCTTTGAGACCAACCCCACCTGCGCCGCAGAGGAACAACTCCCACGGGCTTGCCATCTCAGCACGTCTGGGACCAGCCAAGTTGGGAAGAGGAGGGGGAGGGGGAGGTGTGTGTCCCGGTGCAGGAAGAATGGTGAGGTCGGCCCTGGGGCGTCTTCTTCCTTTCCTAGCTCCCTGTAGAGACTTCAGGAATGAAGATATACAAATGTCCTTGAGAGTAGGCGGCTCAAGTCTGATCACTCTTCACATATTGTTGAGGAACTCTACTCATTCTCAATATACATACATTTTTTTAATTGATTTCAGAGAGGCAGGGAGAAGGAAAGAGAGACAGAAACATCAAGGATGAGAGAGAATCACTATCAAGCTGTCTCCTGCAGGCCCCCTACTAGGGATTGCAACCCAGGCATGTGCCCTGATTGGGAATTGAACCAGTGACCTCTTGGTTCATGAGCTGATGTTCAACCACTGAGCCACACCAGCTCAGCTTCATTTTATTTTTCAATGATGGCTTTCAAAGAAGGCACCACCCCAAATCCATATGAACTGTCATATCACTTTGTCAAATGGTGTGGACATTTTAAGAAATCATTTCCCATGTTCCTTCCACCCCCAGATCTGCATCAGATGCTAGTATTTCAGGTTGGATAGCATTCACTGTGGGCATGTATGTTCACTAAATGGAATGCCACCAGGAAGCCCCCAGAAGTTTGTCGTGTCTCCTGAGGACATTTACTGTTGGATTTGCCTGGCTGACTGTATAATTCAGCTCCATTGTAACTTCTACAATGCGGATCTCTAAGGCTCCCACTTCGAAACTGCTTTGATATATGTCCCTGGAATACTTGGTCAACTTCAAGGTCAAGAGTTGCTGTTCAACTCCATAGCAAGCCTTGAGAAGTGAAATGGTTACGAATTACATACAGGATCACACTTAAATTAGATTTTAAAAACCTTCCAGGGATGGCAGTTCTAGTTGTACTCTCTGTGCTAATGAAATGTTATTTGTTCTTAATAGCAAGAAATGTTTGTTTGTTTGTTTAAATATCGTTGAAGTGCTATGGGAGGTGGAATAGAACTGTGAAAAGATTAGGGACTTTATCGGCCTGATAATCCTGGGTCAAACAGGGTACTGCTCTTCCAAGTCCTGTAAATGTGGGCACATTAATGAATCTATTTGAGATGGTGGTAGTAGTATCAGTGGGCCTTTGAGGGTTACTGTGAATATGTGTTAATGTAAGCAAAACACCTAATCCAGAGCATAGCACGGTACTTATGAAGTATCGTTTCAACATTGTTGTAGAAACACTCTGGTATTTTTTTTTAATGTTTTTTTTTTATTGATTTTTAGAGAGAGAGGAAGGCAGAGGGAGAGTGAGATAGCAACACCGATGAGAGACAAACATCTATCGGCTGCCTCCTGCATGCCCCCTACTGGGGATTGAGCCTGCAACCCGGTATGTGCCCTGACTGGGAATCGAACCAGTAACCTCTTGGTTCATAGGTCAACGACACTCAAGACGACACTCAGCCACACTCTGGTCTTTGATTCACTGAGCGTAGATGCAATGATTGCTGTCTTCGCAGTTTGATACAAAGAAAGTGGCCCATTTATAATGGAAAGTTTAAAGGGTTTGGGGGAAATCTAGAATTAGGAAGTCAAAATGCAAATTTGTGATTTATTTTCATTACATTTTTGCATAACTCAGTATTATGAACTGATAGCATTCACTTTGGGCATATATTTATTATTAAGCCACATAAATAATCCTTTGGTCCTAGCTGGTTTGGCTCAGTGGATAGAGCATCGGCCTGCAGACGCTGGTTCGATTCCGGTCAAGGGCACATGCCACGGTTGCCAGCTCAATCCCCAAAAGGGGGGCGTGCAGGAGGCAGCCGATCAGTGATTCTCTCTCATTGATGTTTCTATCTTTCTCTCCCTGTCCTTTCATCTCTGAAATCAATAAAAGTATATTAAAAAATAAAATAAAAATAACCCTTTGACTAAGTCCTTTTTCACATAGCTTTTAAACATATACCTTTGTCTAAATCCCGTAAGTTTTGTTATTGTATACAATTGCTGTTGAAATGACAGTGAGTTAAAATTTAGGAGTGAGTAGTCCTAAAGTAAATAATTAATTTGTTTTAAATTCCAGATTGGGACCGGAAATTAGGCACAGTTTCATCGAATCGTCGACCAATCAACTCACTGCCAGAGTTCTACTGTTGTGAAGATAGGTGGCGCTGAAATAAAAGCTTTAAACCAAAATAGCTATGGCGTTTGAAAACAATATTTGGCGTTTTTAGGTGACTCTTTTAGACTAAAACCATGATAACAGACCTACTTTTTCTTTTTAACACATTTTTATTGATTTCAGAGAGGAAAGGCGAGGAGGAGAGAGAGAGAGAGAGAAACACCAATGATGAGAGAGAATCATTGACTGACGGCCTCCTGCACGCCCCCTGGGCAGGTGCCCTGATGGGGAATTGAACCGTGACCTCCTGGTTTATAGGTTGAAGCTCAACCACTGAGCCACGCTGGCCGGGCAGAACTACTTTTAATTTCCGTGTGTTTCCAATGGTTAGAATCCTAACATATTCACATGTTGCAAGTTCTTTCCAGATTAAGTTGGTCATCCCAGGGCAAGGAATCGACACCCAGCCCCACTACCAGTCTTGCGGCTGGTGCTGGTAAGCTGTCTTACATTTAGTCCAGCGGTTCTACGTGGGCCAGGTAGGAACGTAATCGCATCCGCTCGAAAACTGCATCACTGAGAGAGAGAAAAAATAACTGGGGATGTGGCCAAGGAGGGAGGCCCTGGAGGTGCTCGGGATGCAGAAACCCAGGTAAGGCACAGGACTGGAGTGAGATGTGAGACGAGGGGAGGAGCGGGGGAGAGAACTTACTGAAAATCTGTGTACAGTTACCACTCCTGCCCTAGCCGGTTTGGCTCAGTGGATAGAGTGTCGCCTGTGGACTGAGGACCTCAGGTTCCACTCCAGCCAAGGACAAATGTCCCGGTTGCAGGCTCGATCCCCAGTAGGGGGCGTGCAGGAGGCAGCCAATGATTCTCTCTCATCATTGATGTTTCTCCCCCTCTCCCTTCCTCTCTGAAATCAATAAACATATATATAATAATAAAAGCAAAATATGCTAATTAGACCGGATGTCCTTCTAGACGACCTTCTGGACAAAGCAGAGGCTGCGAGGGAAGCCTACGTCCTGGGTGCCAGAGGGAAGCCGGTGCCGGCAGCTGAGGGAAGGAAGATGTACTCTTGCACGAATTTTGTGCACTGAGCCTCTAGTGTTTAAGATAAGAGTTACCACTCCTATCCTTGGGAGAAAGTTGACAACTAGGCATCAAGTCCCCAGGCCAAAGGCTAGAGGTTCTTCTCTAAGCAATTAAATCCCAAAGAAAAGACTCCTACCTTCTGGCCCGAGACTCCCCAGCATACTAGTTGGTTCCCAACTCAATACCCCAAAGTGAAGCCTACCAGTCAAAAGCTTCCCCCAAGAACAGATTCATATAGCTTTGCATTGTCTCAGTCTTAGTTGTAAAGAGCCAACCAAGGATCACTGGATTTGGAAAAAAAAAAAGAGTTACACTTTTTGGGTAAAAATTTAGTATACTCCTGGCTCAAAGAATGGGTTATTTCCATTTGCTTCTGGACCATTGCTGAAAATGTTTCAATACGGCAATGTTTCAGCCAGATAAGAATGTGGACTTTAACATGCTTACTTCTGCCCGGCCGGTGTGGCTCAGTGGTTGAGTGTTGTCCTATGAACCAGGTGGTCACGGTTTGACTCCCAGTCAGGGCACATGCCCAGGTTGCGGGCTCCATTCCATGCAGGAGGCAGCCGATCAATGATTCTCATATTTGTTATTTCTATCTCTCCTTCTCCTGTCCTCTCTGAAATCAATAAAAATATATTTAAACAAAAAACATGCTTACTTCTAATGGAGCTTACATCTCTGGGCAGCTAATCTAATTTAAAATCCAAGTAGGAAGATGAAAAAGCAAGAAGAAATAAAAGCCAAGTCAACTTCCATTAAAATAAGTAAACATTAGTTATTATGTACCAAGTATAAATTATTATTTTATATAAAGATCATTACTGATCAGCAGTGGGCTTTGTAAGATCACCTGTACTATCCTTTTTATTGAATCCAACAAGGCTGATCTTATTTTAATATTTTTCTTAAACTAAGTATTAATAAAAAATATATCTAGTGAAGATAAAATGTATTTAAATGTTTTCAAAGATTCTGTTCTTGCTCTTTCCCCACCTTATCCCCCGACACAGCAGGGATAAAGCTCCTTCTTATATACACTAGTATTACCACTACTTCTCTTGCCAGAACAAAAACACAATACAAGTATACTAGAAATATCTGGTTCTTTTTAATCAGCTATTGATGGAATAATAAAATAAATTTAAGTGGCACCTAATTTAACATTCAAGATAGTTCACTGAAGGATAATCTACAACACAATATGTTAAGCCTAATTGTTAAAATAACACCTCTTTTTTATTTTTTATTTTTTTCCCAAGAAAAGAGAAATAAAGGCATGACCAACAATTTGGGTTCATTTGGACACTCACAGATGATTTTGTAGGCATACTGGCAGGCACAATGTTGAAAAAACAATGCACAGATTTAAAATAATGGTAAGATAAAACAGGAAACCAATTCATTTCAGATTTAATATCTGATATTGAAGAAAATATTCACCAAATATCACAATAGATCTTTTAATGACTATTTTTTTAACATTAAAAGTACTGTATTAGTGAACACCTTATCTCTTTGAACATTTGTTCAATGTATTAAATAATTTATAGAGAGAAATAAGTTTTGTGTTCTGTACAAATTAAAGGACCCATGAATATATCACCCTCCCCCCGCCAAAGCTCGAATTCGCAATGGTCTTAGCAGAAAATAAACAGTTCACAATTTAAACAGAATTCATAGCATTACAAAAGTTTACAGAACTCCTCTCTTATCCTTTTTTCTAACAGCAAAGGTTACAATGACAGAACTGAAAAATCAGAATGTAAAAATATTTGTGCAAAACTGCATTAATTGTTCTTACCATTTAATAGAGGTAAAACCTATGAACACACAAGGACGATAATAAAGAAAAACTACATTGAAAGTCATTCTATTTTGGGTTTCAAACAACATGGATTATACTATTACTAAACATGAAAGAAAATGTGGCACCATGAGCAGCAGGAGCAACAGATGATTTCGGCAATTGTGCCAGCCAAGGAAGTTGACACTGGAATATGCCGAAGCTTACCTCCACACCAGCCATCCATCTTAAAGACTGGAAACAACTATAGGGCTTACAAAGCACGTCAATGTCTTTATTCTTGAAGTTTGTAGATCATAATGACACAATTAAGAAAGTCCTTTGCCCCCTTCTCAAGGAGTGTTTCTTGTGTAATTGGAAATCCTTAGAAGAGTTGAATCATAGACTCTCTGGACTTCCCTACACCAATCCACTTAACTGAGAGAGGAAAATAAAGTAGAAGAATTGTATTAATTAGTTTATAATGTTGAATCTTTGGGATAAGAGACTCCCCTCCCCGCCCCCCCTTTTCTCATTGTCACCACAGAACTTTGCCCTAGGTGCCTTTCGTTCCCTTTTGTTCTATTCTGTAGCAGATGGTGCCAATTTCTAAACCATTAGAATGTGCAGGTGAGATCCAGCACAGAGTAGTTAGCTTTACCAGTTTCTGTTTTAATGCACAATATTTACAATTCCTCAATTCCTAATAATTAGGATAAAAAATATTGGCCCAAACCAGCAGAGACCTAAAGAACCTTTGATTAAGTTCCTAATAACTAGAAAAGATAAGCCCCTTTGATGAATGGATGATGCTAAGATGATACTGAAGTGTCACAGTGCCTTTTATATCTCATAAAAGTAGAACTTTCCGGAAGAGAACACTATGTTAACTTGCACAGCCTTAGGAATTGCCTACTGTACCAGCCTATGGGCATCTCTAATCATTTGCACCTCCTGGGCAAATCTTATGAATTTTACAGAATCATTGTTAAATTCATTGTTTATATTTCAAACAATGTTGACTAAAGGGTGAGTTGACTGAATTTGACAATCTAGAAGGGGCAGGTAGCAATATGGAAAACATAATTCATGTTTGAGATGAAAAATCAGAATAGATTATACGGAGGATACCTCCCACCCACTTCACTTTCTGTCTCTCAGATCCTCATCAGTGTAAATAAAAGGGAAAAAGCAATGTGTTAAAACGAAGACTTCACACAGCTAGTCACAGCCATAACCTGGTTATGCCTAATCCCCTGGCCAGCTGACACTTTTTTATTCTTTATTCTTCTCTTATATTTTTTCAAACTAGAGTTCCTATCTTCTGTACCTATTATTTTCTAATGTCTAGTCAGGAAACTCCTCCAATTCTCAATGGTGGGTTAACTCCAAATGAAAAAAAAATCACACACTATTTTTGGTGGTAATGAAGACACAAAAGGAGGTGATTTAAGAGGGAGAAGGAAACAAGAATCAATGTCTTAGGGTGAAAAGCAGACTAACAGAATTAAGACAGGGTCAAAAATGGTGAGAGGAATCTATTATCTTCAGGCACATGAAGGATTAGAGAAAGATGATTATATTTACTCTAAAGAATAAAATTATTGCCGAAACCGGTTTGGCTCAGTGGATAGAGCGTCGGCCTGCGGACTCAAGGGTCCCAGGTTCGATTCCGGTCAAGGGCATGTACCTTGGTTGCAGGCACATCCCCAGTAGGGGGTGTGCAGGAGGCAGCGGATCGATGTTTCTCTCTCATCGATGTTTCTAACTCTCTATCACTCTCTCTTCCTCTCTGTAAAAAATCAATAAAATATATTAACAAAAAAAAAAAGAATAAAATTATTTCATTTCTTCCTGGGCATCTATGAATAATAATCTTTTATCCTATTTCAAAGGTCGACAGTCCAGTCAAAAGGAGAGAAAGCAAAGACAGTTGTTCGTAAAGTGTTTCTATTTACCTGGAATCTGAAGCTCATCTTCAATAAATCGAACGTAATTTTGTGCGTTAACAGGCAGCTCTTTAAACGTCCTTGCATTTGATATGTCTGTGTTCCATCCTGGAAGAGTCTTATATTGAACTTCAACTTTATTTAAGATCTCTTGGTTTGCTGCAAGTTAAAGAGCAAGTATATTAGTTCATGCTGTACAGTGCCTATTGTCCAACAACTTTTTGCTATCTCATAGTTTCACAATCTCTTATTAAAATCTTTGAAGCCAGATGCGTTTTGCAATTAGAAATTTTCAGAGTTTAGAAAGGAAAAACGGTGCACCTGGGGTGGAGTTTTATAATCAAGCATATTTCTACAGCAACACAGGATTATGCACTGTAAGCAGATGGATTATTGGTTTCAACACCATGATCTGTGGAATGTCCGAAGGCTCCCGGAAAGAAGGCTACCCTTGTTCTCATCTGGGAAATCTCTTGCTTCTGTGACTGTGTGCCAAAGCTTAGATGGAACCTCCTTCACTATCACCAAACTACTGTCTCTGCATCCCCTAGGACCGTGGTCGGCAAACTCATTAGTCAACAGAGCGGCAAACCGCGCCTTGCAAGCCGCATGTGGCTCGTGAGCCGCAGTTTGCCGACCACTGCCCTAGGAGAAGGTGAAAATGGACTAAAGCCAGACCAGCTCTTCTGACCAGAGATCGCACGGTGGATGCCGAACCATGTTCAGATTCCCCCTGCAGGACTGACACAGGCATCCCCCAGCTGTGGGAGTACCGCCTGCGCACAGCGCCCTGGTCAGGATGCCCCCTGGGATGCCCTCCACCAAAGCGAGCTGCCCGTCTGGAGCAGCCCGCTTCCCAATGGCTTCCTGTGCGAGGATGTCCAGGACCAGCTGAGGGCTTTTGATGTAGCTACTTTGCAGTTCAACTTCTCCCTCTGCCTAAGCCTGCTTCTCTCACTCTCTCCCAGACACTGTTGCTCAGAGCACTTACGAATAAACCACCCGCATGCAAATCTCTATATGAAGTCTGTTTCCCAAGGAATGCAATGTAAGACAGTTGGTGCCAGGAGTGGAGTGAGGAAGAAGGCTCTAGAATGGGGTCCTGGAGCTGGATCATGGCCAGCTGGCTGGCAGGGAGGCCCATCAGTGGTGTCAGGCAGAGCACGGTAGTATCTGGCATGTTGCAGTTATTAAAACGTTCACAGGAGGTGACTGGGGGTGCCCTGCTGGTACAAAGTACAGCGCTGGCAATATCTGAAGCACTGAGAAATAAGCACATGGGAACAATGGATCGGATGGCTCTCGACATTCATGAACTGGAGAAAGACAATGAAAGATTCAGTCTTTCATCAGCTTCAGGCAAGTGTGAAAGGCGGGACCTGCGGCAGCAGATTCTAAAGAGAATCTCATCTCCTACTGAGGCTCAGGCTCTGGCCTCGGTCACACAGACAGCAGAGCTCCAGAGACAGGTGAGTTCTCCAATCCAGCCAACCTGCTGTGACAAGGCCAGGGCCCTTGTTTGGGGGAAGTGGGACCTGAGACTTTGGATGGGACACCTGAGCGGATGCACGGAGAAACCCTGAATCCCTAGATTTGCTGGTGGCCTGCAGAATGGCCTACTACTTTGTGGGGTCGTCACGTAACTGCACTAAGAAAGCATAAAACCAGGCTAAATAGTTCAAGATGATCAGCTAGTAATTTAATTGTCCCCTAAAACAAGAGCCAATACGCTTCAGAGGAAAATAACAGAATCTGAGTCTCTTAAATATATTCAGACATAGAAACAGTGATTCAGAATCAAGGGAAAGAACAGCCAAGAGCAGGCGTCCTCAAACTACGGCCCGCGGGCCACAAGCGGGTGTTTTTGCCGTTTTGTTTTTTTACTTCAAAATAAGATATGTGCAGTGTGCATAGGAATTTGTTCATAGTTTTTTTTAAACTATGGTCCAGCCCTCCAACGGTCTGAGGGACAGTGAACTGGCCCCCTGTTTAAAAAGTTTGAGGACCCCTGGCCAAGAAAAACCAAACTGTAGATGGCCCAGAGGTCGGACTAATAAGACAATGACGTCACACGTTTCAAAGAACTTGCAACTATCCTCAATTCCCACTGACTGGCCATTAGCAAGTCACAAAACCTACCAGCCCACCAAGCTTCACTGAGCTAGTCGATATGCCTTCGTTTAGCATATCCCCAGTCTTACAGGATGGCTAAACAAATTACCAGTTCCTACTTCCGGAAGCTGGAAATATTTCCAGAGCTTCCTGAGTAACTGAGGAAATCATTTAACTAAAGGTATATCTGAGAAAACACCTTTCCTCACGTAGAAAGTCTCCCTACATCCATCCACTTTAGACACAGATTAGCGGTTAGAGAAAATCCTTTATGTGGCTTGAAGGACAAGGTGGCTTAATGTAGTAAGGACCTGCCTTTCCTGACAAGCAGGGCTCTTTTCTCCTACCCCACATTTTGCAAGGGATGGAGGAATGCCTACATCGATTAAGAAAGGTGAGATTCAGGGGCAGCATAGCTGGGCTCAGAAATAACATGTTTCTTCATTCCTATGTTTTATTTTGCTTGCAGCAATCCAGCACCCAAATGCATAGCAACTATGCAACAAATGCCAATACTAAGTGAATATACTTGCACTGTTCACAAGGACATAATAACCATGTGGCTATATATCATAAATCATACAGAAAAGCTTTATGAAATTGCTCTAATATATTCACCTAAAAATATTCTTTATACACAGCCTAAAAAAAATACCTGGGAAATGAGGTATAATTTCACCATCTAACTTGTAGGCAACTCCAACTTTAATTTCTGTAAACATGTCCAAAATATCCAATTTGGTAAGTGCCAACCTAATTTTGGAAGAAAAGACAATGTTAAAACAGCAAATTCTTAGAGGCTATAACATCTAACATGATGAGGGAGTAAAGGAAAATTCATAAAAGCTAAAAAGCTCCACCCAGCCAGCGTGGCTCAGTGGTTGAGCGTCCACCCAAGAACCAGAAGGTCAGGGTTTGATTCCCAGTCAGGGCACATGCCCAGGTTGCAGGCTCGATCCCCAGTGTGAAAGAAATATGCAAGAGGCAGCCAATCAATGATTCTTTCATCACTGATGTTTCTATCTCTCGCTTCCTCTCTGAAATCAATAAAAACATATATATTTTTTAAAAAAAGCTAAAAACTCCAAAGCAATTCTGAAAACTGATTAGGAATTTGTTTTAAAGCATGATACACATAAAACACAACAGGACAACATACTGATGAATTCGCCTCACAATAAAAAAATGAATTAATTAATCTACTAGTAAGTTACTCTTCTAATAATGAAAATAGATTTTCACTGATTCACCCACACCCTCTTGTTTAACTTTCTTATGATCAACACATATTTGTGGGCCGGCAGCCTGGGGTACGGGACACATTCTGTGGCCGTGGGACAGCGGAACTCACTGTTCCACAGGGCTGACCACAAGGTACATGCATATTCACACCTGTGCCAGCAACCCTCATTCCCTCACTCTGGGTGCAGTCCCCTCCACCCTTCCGGTCAGATCCTGTCAAAGGAGACTGAGGAAAACACAGCAAGGACTCTTCGTGATACATCAACATCTCCCAAAAAAATGACTGGAAAACAGAGCTTTAAGGGGAAATTTGTGGAAATTAGATACAACACTAGGTTTGGGCAGGCAATACTATTATAATTAAAAAGAAAAACAGGCTCTGGACAGTTTTGCTCAGTGGATAGAGCATCAGCCTGCGGACTGAAGGGTCCCAGGTTTGATTCCGGTCAAGGACATGTACCTTGGTTGCAGGCACATCCCCAGTAGGGGGTGTGCAGGAGGCAGCTGATCGATGTTTCTCTCTCACTGATGTTTCTAACTATCTCTCTCCCTTCCTCTCTGTAAAAAAAATCAATAAAATATAAATAAAAGAAAAGAAAAAGAAAAAAAAAGGCACAGAAGGAATAACGTGCCCAAGGTCACACAGCACAATGCACAGATCTGAGGTTTAATCCAAAAGTCAGACGTCAATCAAGCCCATGCACAAAATCACTGTTGTATGTCCTCCGCCATGTATCTATACTCCACCCTTGCACTCCTTATCTATCTCCTCACCTACCCACCTGAACTTCCCTCCATACTCATACGCATGTAAGAGTATTATGATTTTTTCCTTCCAACCTTGGACGTCCAGGAAGATCACCTGGGGTCCCTCTCTTGCTTCCCTTCTCCTATATGTTGGTCCACTTCTAACTTGAACTAAAATTTCAGAGGTTAAAGAGAGAATTTTTTGGATTGGAGTACTGCCTCAAGTTTGCATTTTGAAAATTTAACCTGTGGTCATGAATTATCCTATTATTTCCTGAAATAAATGTTTCTAAGAAAACTCACGCAGTAAATCCGTTAATCATATGAGCATATTTAAGCAAAACGAGATCCAACCAGCCACATCTTCTTTTCCTTCCAGTAGTCACACCAACCTCTCCACCCCGTGTCTGTAATAATTCACCAATTTCCTAGGGGACAGAAAATAGAACTTTATAATTAGGACACCAATGCTGTCGATCTAGAACAATTATACTTAAGATCAGATAACAAGTTAGAGTCTCTTTGAGATAAATATCTTCCAGAAAATAACTAAGTTGAAGACAGAATTCTACAGAGATGACGGATTTTATGTGAAGGAGACATTATTTGGAATAGATCCAATTTTGGCTTCATTTTTCACCTTATTTTAAAACCAATATTTTTTTATGATGTCATATAGATCACTTCCCAAAATTTAGGTTAATATATAAAAAATATAAATGCTGCATTGGTATATTAAAACAAGCCAAGCCCTAGCTGGTTTGGCTTAGTGGATAGAGCGTCAGCCTGCAGACTGAAGGGTCCGGGATTTGATTCCGGTCAAGGGCACATGCCTGGGTTGTGGGCTCGATCCCCAATGGGGGGCTTGCAGGAGGCAGCCCATCAACGATTCTCTCTCATCATTGATGTTTCTCTCTATCTCTCTCTCCCTCTCCCTTCATCTCTGAAATCAATAAAAATATATTTTAAAAAAACAAGCCAATTGTCCAAAGAACAACTATAGCTTGATGATTTTCCTGAAAACCATAAGGCAAACTTGCATCTAACAAATACTTGTTGATGTCACAATGCTCTTTTGAAGAGAATTCAGGTTGAAAACAATGCTCAAAGATCTAAGTTACACTTCCTACAACCTACCTTTCCCACCTCTGATCTCTCTATTCCATAATTTACACCTTTCTGTTTAAAGCCATCATTTCTTTTTCTTTTTTTTTTAAATATATTTTATTGATTTTTTACAGAGAGGAAGAGAGAGGGATAGAGAGTTAGAAACATCGATGATAGAGATACATCGATCAGCTGCCTCTTGCACAACCCCTACTGGGGATGTGCCCGCAACCAAGGTACATGCCCTTGACCGGAATCGAACCTGGGACCTTTTAGTCCGCAGGCCGACACTCTATCCACTGAGCCAAACCGGTTTCGGCAAAGCCATCATTTCTTACTTCTTATATTTTGACATTATTACAGTTACATATTTTTAAAATGTTTGCTCTGTCATGTTTGATTCCCAGCCCTGTTTGTGTGGCCTGGGGCAAGTTACTTTAGTTCTCTGTGCCTCAGTTTCCTACTGTGTACAATGGGGAAGGAGGTATGATGAGGATCCAAAGAGCTTATAGGTATAGAGCGCTTACACAGTGCCTGTCCCAGGTCACCCCCATGCAAGTGTTGGCTATGAGGAGACAATGTCCAGAGATCACTTTCCTCACCCTTGTCTCCTAATGAGCTTTTGGTGAAAGGCAGTTGTCATTTTTAACAACTTCTTCCGCCTCCACTATCTCAATGCCCTTCATAAACCCGCCTTCCTTCAGCCTTGCAATGACAATGACCTTTAAGTACCCTCTGATCCCTCCTTTTTTGCTGCCACTAACGATAAATGTGTGCATACATTTTTTATAATGTTGCTCTGATCAGTCTTGCAAATTAAGTGAAATGCACGGAAAATAAGAATTCATTAAGGGAAAAAAGCATGGACTTTTCTTTTAAAACTTTCGAATTAGATTCCCTGAGAAAGAGGCTTACGTTGTCTTGCTCTGTAGGAAAGGCACCGATACCAACTCTAGTTGTGTAAGCTTTCACAACCCCATACACTTCTCCAACATTTTGAGGGGGCATACCCAGTCCAGTACAAACACCTCCAACTGTACAGTTTGAGGAGGTCACGAAAGGATAAGTTCCTAAAAACAGAAACAAATATTAAATATACACACATACATACAAATTCTTTTAAAACAGAATTACTATGAAGATTCTGCACTGGATTATACTCTAGGTCTTTGACAGACTTGAATCTAACTGTAACCACCCTCCCAAAGCCTCAGTGTTTTGGTCCTGATTCCTTCTGTCTGTAATGAGATAAAAGCATAGGTCAGAGCTATGCCTGCAGCAAGTACACTGGAGTAGCTCCGGGATGCGTGCGCTTACTCAGCTCTGGAGGGTAGATACTCACCTAATGGACTGCTAAATAATGTAATGCCAAAACCCTGGTGTTAATCTGCCATGTAGACTTATAATCGTATACTTGGACACTCGCCTTTTAGTTTAAAACCAATTTATTTTACTCCCTTTATTAAATAGGGTACAGCAGCAACCTGCAGTGACAACAGTAGAAAAACTGTATGGTATTTTAGCATTTTCCTACCTTTTGATGTCTATTCCAGGAATAATCCCAGAAATGACAAGAGTAAGCGAAGAGTGGTATGCCCCCAACCCAAGATCTTCTTCATGCTTAAAATTATTCACTATGCTAATTAGACCATCTGTTTTCTTTCCAGATTGGATAGGCCAGTGGTCGGCAAGCTCATTAGTCAACAGAGCCAAATATCAACAGTACAACGATTGAAATTTCTTTTGAGAGCCAAATTGTTTAAACTTAAACTTCTTCTAACGCCACTTCTTCAAAATAGACTCGCCCAGGCCGTGGTATTTTGTGGAAGAGCCACACTCAAGGGGCCAAAGAGCCGCATGTGGCTCGCGAGCCACAGTTTGCCGACCACGGGTTCAAAGCATTTATTTGGTCATCATACAGTCCTACGGAAGTGAGGTCTGGAATTGAACCATGAACCAAATAATAAATTCAGTTTACAGAATTTCAAACCTACTGACCCAAATATTAATTTGACTTTTCTAATAAACAACAAAACTTAATCTATGTATTGTGTTTTCCACAATAATCCTTAAAAAAAAAAAGACTAGCATAAGATGACAAACTTCCACCACTCCTGAACATGTATACAAGCTAACAGCCTTGTTTTAAAACCCCTTAATGCTAACATGAATTATTTATATCTTAAGCACTTTAGGGCTCAGTCTTGCTCCCCCTAAGTCATAGCTCACTTACCAAAATCGATATCCAGAAGTGCTGCATTCGCACCTTCTACCAAGATTTTCTTTGGCGGTCCATGGAGGGCCTCATAGAGAAAATACACTCCGTCTCTCACCATTGGTTTAATTCTTTCCATATAACCCTATATACAAAGACAAAAACCAATTTCAATGTACACTAATAAATTTACAATATAACCAATCCGAGTAAAAATTCCTTGACTTGCCCTAACCGGTTTGGCTCAGTGGATAGAGCGTCGGCCTGCGGACTGAAGGGTACCAGGTTCGATTCCGGTCAAGGGCATGTACCTTGGTTGCAGGCACATCCCCAGTGGGGGGTGTGCAGGAGGCAACTGATCGATGTTTCTCTCTCATCGATGTTTCTAACTCTCTATCCCGCTCCCCTCTGTGTAAAAAAACAATAAAATCTTTTTTTTTTTTTTAATTCCTTGACTTGACGACAGTGGAACCTGACAAAGGCCAAGCAGAAAGGGGCAGGTGATGTTGCCCACCCTACCGCAGCACTGGGGTTACCTCTGGTCTCTCATGCTGACTCCCAGCACCAGGAGAGAGACACTAGCTCAACAGCAGCAGAGATACAATGACATTCAAAGGCTAACCTCACTGCAAATAAGGTGACAGCCTCCGAGCAGCCAAGTACTCACACTTCATAAACCAGCTTTCAGGAAAATGAAAACAACTGAGTGTATTACATTACGATTTTATATTGTGTGAAGTATTTAATAATCTGTAAGCCATGTAACCATGAGTTTTAAAACTTGCATCTCAAAATGTGATTCTCAAAATGTGGTGAGGGCCACCAGTGACACTGCCAAGCATGCAAACATCAATAATTGATTGCTAATGTTCTTCTTCCATTAGATTCCATTACAGTACAATATCTCAGTGGTATTACTAGTAGACAATATCCAGTACTATTGTACACGTGAGCATTATAAAACTTGCTCAAAACATATTTACATGAATAATACTGCTTAATTTTAGAATTCAATTAAAAATGTAGTATAAACAAGAGTTGCACCACTGCCTATGGTATAAAGCATAACTGCAATAAAACCTAGTTTCAACTATCCTACCTAATAAAAAATAGTAATATGCAAATTGACTGCACCTTCGCTATGCCCAAGCCATGCCCACCAGCCAATCAGGGCGAGTATGCAAATCACCCAACAAAGATGGCGGTTAATTTGCATACGCTGAGGGAGGGAGGAGTGAAGACTGAAGACAACTTAGAAGGAAGAGGGAGGAAAAGCGGAAAGCAAGGAGGCTGCCAGAGGGAAAGCTCCAGAGGGGCGGAGCGGGGGCGGGTGGCAGCGGCGCGTGGGTGCAGGCGCAGCGGCCGCAAAGGCGGCGGCCGCGGCAGTGCACGCTGCCGCAGCGGCCGCTTGCAGGATTCTTCCTGCAAATGGGCTACTAGTGTTTAAATATTTTGCCAGACTAGTATGGAAATTCCAACTTCCATTCATGAATTCACCAAAGTGTGCTCTACCCACTGATGAAACCATGGTCCCTCCCCTCTTGGCTCTAGTCTCCAATCTCATGCTTATTCCTGGTTTAGTCCTTTTTTTAATGCCTAAAATGACCAATCCATCATCACATCCCTTGTTCCTTAAAGACCTGGTTCAACATATATTACCTATGAAGAACCTTCTTACCCAATTCTGTTCATTATTATTCATCTACTTTTCATTCACATGGAACGTGTATAAAATAGAATTGAAAAGCCATATCCATACTTTAGTACATAAATATTTCCAAGTTGCTAATAATACATAAGCATCATGTCAGTCACCGGTGACTGACACTATTCTTTCCGTCCGGAAGACAAAACAAGCTGGGTGCTTAACGTGTTAAAATAATTGTTGCAATGGCAGAATGAAAAGAAAATGGCGATCTAGTCTAAGCAACCATCAATACACTGAAATCCAATTTAGATTGTTCCTTGGAGGTCTTTTATTTTTTAGGACTTTAGTAAGGGGGGAGATCTAAGGTCTGCAACCGTTTTAGAATGGCACATGAAGTTGGAAAGCTTCTATCCAGTTCTGGAATGGTTATTTATAC
Source organism: Eptesicus fuscus (assembly GCF_027574615.1). Taxonomy (NCBI): domain Eukaryota; kingdom Metazoa; phylum Chordata; class Mammalia; order Chiroptera; family Vespertilionidae; genus Eptesicus; species Eptesicus fuscus. Next base: position 13,792,056 of record NC_072496.1, read on the forward strand.
TTAATTATAGAAGAGAAAGAATAGCAGTCAGATACATGGGAAGCAGCTTGAAATTCACCAAAAACTGTGGAGGAATGGAGGGTGGAGCAGATAGGAGACTTGACTACTGACTAATTCAGGCACCACGGACAACTAATAGCTGCCAACTGGGCCTAATCTTTGGCCAATTACCTTATTTGTCTCTGAAGAGATTGTCGCTGTCTGTTATCACTTCTAAATGAGCTGGTTAGCTTCCAGAGCTGTCTCACTTGTCCCTTTGTTCATTAGCCTCCACATTGCTATGAGTGATTTTATATAATATAAATCGTCTTTATTCAGCGCAAAATTATTCAGTAGTTTTTCATTATCTCCAAAATAAAAGCTTATCTCCTGTTTAAGTCCTTGGCCAAAGCCACATAAGACCAATATAAGACCTACGATTTGGGCCCTAGCTGGTTTTGCTCAGTGGATAGAGCGTCGGCCTGTGGACTAAAGGGTCCCAGGTTCGATTCTGGCCAAGGGCACATGCTGGGGTTGTGGGCTCGATCCCCCCAGTAGGGGGCATGCAGAAGGCAGCCAATCAATGATTCTCTCTCATCATTGATGTTTCTATCTCTCTATCCCTCTCCCTTCTTCTCTGAAATCAATAAAAATATATTAAAAAAAAAAAAAAAAACGACCTACGATTTGGTTCCTACTTGTCTAACTTTATTTTCAGGTAGTTTACTCCTATTCCCTGCTCCCCACTCAATATTTTGTTTCATGTCATATGAAGTTACTCAAATATACCACTCCTTTTAGGCCTGCATGCTTTTATATTTAAAAAGGGCAAACACTTTGCTTTCCCAGTTCTTATCTATAATACTTCACACATACCTGTGTAGCACTTATTACACTATAAACTATTTTATGTATAACTTCTAAGTCTCCATATATTCTTCATCCTTATAATACCAGTTCCTAACACAAAGCCTGAATGAATGAAAGCTCTAGATGCCAATTTGGCAAACAGGTTTTTAAAAGGACATTAAAAAGATCAGAAAGCATTACCTTGAGTTTTTGTAATTCACCTTCGATGTCTATTTCCAAAGTGGGGTATATAGATTTGTACTGGTTTGCCAGAACTTTGAACCTGAGAAATAAAGAAAAATCAAGACATTAGCTCTCTTTCTCAAATATTCTGAGTAATATCATTTTATTCAAATGGTTTTTGTTGATGAGTGATCTAACAAATTAACCCCCAAAATGGAGTTACGTTCTGAAAAATAAAATCTAATAAAGGAAATTAGTCATTATGAATAAATGATACACTCAAAATATTTTTCACTCAAGTTTAGGTATATGTAGGGGGAAAATAACTGAAATCTATAAGACTTATATCTGAATTAATTATATTATACTGTGTTTAAAACAAAAGCGATGTCCCAGCCAGTGTGGCTGAGTGGTTGAGCATCGACCTATGAATCAGGAGGTCAAGGTTCAATTCCTGGTTAGGGCACATGCCCAGGTTGTGGGCTCGATCCCCAGCAGAGGGCATGCAGGAGGCAGCCAATCAATGTTTCTCTCTCATCACTGATGTTTCTATCTTTCTCTCCCAATCAATAAAAATGTATTTTAAAAGTAAATAAATAAAATAAAACAAAAGGAATGGTCTACATGACGCTTTTAAAAGAGATGGAGGCAGACATTATCAATCAGCCTCTAATATCCCCGGTGGAGGTGCATTGACAGTGCAGACAAACCACTGTCTGGAAACGGATAGAACCCATGATGCCTTTGATGTCACCTATCATTAAATGCAACCAACTAACCCCCCATCACGGAATCACCATCTGGCTTTCCTTAAACATAATTTTGCTTTTGTCTTCTTGGGAGTGCTGCTATGATAGCATCATGTTACTTTTCATAAAGTTCATCTGAAATTAAGGACCAATGAAAATGCATAAAAATAACTTTAATACTCTAAATAAAACAAACACGCCAACCACTAGTCAAGTAGAATGCTGATTTTACCAGTCTGCAATCTGAGTTTTAAAAATTCTCACATTCCATTTGCTCTCTGCATTGTGAAACACGAGTCAGTTACCTCTCAGAGAAGCCATCGAAATCAGAAACAAGGTCGCACATCCTGAGTCCACTCCGAGCAGCTTTGGAAGAATAAACTGGGCCAATGCCCTTTTTGGTGGTACCCAAACTTCAAAATAAACCAAAACAAGCTTTAAGTTAGACAAGAGGCAATTCTTATGGCCAGACGGACTGTTTTCTGTTTATGCTGTTTCCTGTAAGTTTCTTTTCACAACCCTATTGATTTTCTCTGCAATCTAAACTATTTTTCTCCAACCTACATTTATATTATATAAAAGCTTAAAGGGAACCTGCACGGTTGGCCTAGAATTTAAGCATAAGGGTGTGGGTATGCTTCAACTACACCAAAAACAAAAAACAAAGAAAAAAAACCCATACTTCTTTCCTGCTTGTTCTTGTCTCTGCTGTTCCTGGATGCCATCAGCTGCTTGATGAAAATCAAACACTGCAGGGAAACAAAACAAGAGCAGTTTTGTTGAAACAAAGATGACACAGGAAAGCAAACCATATTGTATTTTAAATGACCGAAGCTATAAATCCCTTCAGTCGAACTTCATTATGAGAAATGAGGTACAGTTTAAGAAGCAACAATAAAGGTGGGAGTGAAGGTTCCAATGCCAGCGGGTATGTTAATATAAAAATATGTCTGATCGTCCATTCCTATTTATTGCCATCTATACGATTTAAACAATGAAGAGGGTTATTTTGGAACACCCTACCCAATAATTCTATGAAGCTCCGTTTACTAAGGTATCTTCTTTTCTTCAAGCTCTGGACTCCAGAAATCTAGGGATTATTTTGACATCTCCCTCTCCCTCACTAGTCCCAATCCTCCCTCATCTTTCACCAAAACTGTGGCCTCTAGTGAGTGTGCCTATTTCCTCTGGGACACCTCTAATTCAAAATTTTTATGTAGCCAAAGCTAGCTTTCCAAGACACAAATATGGTGTCACCATTCCTTTGCCTTAACAATTCAGTGGCTTTCTATTGCTGAAAAAATGATATATCTGATAAAGGTTTAACATCTAAAATATATAGAGAATAAAATTTTTTTTAAAAGCAAATAAAAGAAAAATACATAAAGAACTCCTACAACTCAACAGCAGAAAAATAAACAATCCGATTAAACACTGGGCAGAAGACCTGAATAGACATTTCTCTAAAGAAGACACAAGTGGCAAATAGACATATGAAAAGATGTTTAGCATCACTAATCATCAGGAAAATGCAAATCAAAGCCACATGAGCTATCACCTCACACCTGTTAGAATGACTATCATCAAAAAGACAACAAATACCAAGTGCTGGTGAGGATGTGGAGATAAGGGGACCTGCCCAGCTGGAGGGAATGTAAATTGGCGCAGCCACTATGAAAAACAGTACAAAGCTTCCGCAAAAAATTAAACACAGAACTACCATATGGCCCAGCAATTCTACTTCTGGGCATTTATCTGAAAAAATCAAAAATACTAATTCAAAATGATATATGCACCCTATGTTCATTGCAGCATTATTTATAACAGCGAAGATACAGAAGCAACCTAGGTGCCTATCAACAGATGAATGGATAAAGAGGATGTGGTATATGCATGCAATGGAATATGCCTCAGCCATAAAAAAGAATAAAATCTTACCAAATGCAACAACATGACTGGACCTAGAGTGTATTATTCTCAGTGAAATAAGTCAGGCAGAGAAAGATAAATATCATATGACTGCATTTATATGTGGAATCTGAAGGTCAAAACAAGCAAGCAAGCCAAACAAAACAGAAAGAGACTCATATACACAGAGACCAAACTGATGGCTGGCAGAGGGGATAGGTGACAAGGTAACGGGGATTAGGAGGTGCAAATTTCCAGTTATAAAAGGAAGTCACAGGGACATGATGTACTGCATAGAGAATATAGTCACAATCCTATATAATAAAAGGGTAATATGCAAATCATCCGAATGGCAGAACAACTGGTTGCTATGACATGCACTGACCACCAGGGGGCAGACGCTCAATGCAGGAGCTGCCCCCTGGTGGTCAGTGCGCTTCCACAGGGGAGTGACGCTCAGCCAGAAGCCCAGCTCATGGATGGCGAGTGCAGTGGTGGTGATGGGAGCCTCTCCTGCCTCCGCGCACTGAGGACATCCCCTGAGTGCTCCCGGACTGGGAGAGGGACCCCTGAGTGCATGAATTTCATGCACTGGGCCTCTAGTATTATAATAACTATACGGTGACAGAGGGTTATTAGATTTGTCATGGTGATCACTTCTTAAGTTATAAAGATGTTGAATCACTATGTGTACATCTGAAACAATATAACATCATATACCAACTATAATAAAAAAATTTACAAAACAAAACAAAAAATAAAGTGAGCAATTTATTTATTATTTTTAATACATTTTTATTGATTTCAGAGAGGAAGGGAGAGGGAGAGAGAGAGACAGAAACATCAATGATGAGAGAGAATCATTGAGTGGCTGCCTCCTGCATGCCCCCCACTGGGGATCAAGCACAAAACCCAGTCAAGTGCCCTGACTGGGAATCGAGCCATAACCTCCTGGTTCTTAAGTCGACGTTCAACCACTGACCTTTTGCACTCAGATGTCGAGTGTGACTCAACACGGTTAGCATTAGAATAAAGGAATCGAGAAAAAAGCAAGCGAGTGCAAAGGGTTAAGCCACAGCAGACAGGCTAAAATAACACATGTTAAAGCATACATATATAGGGTGGGGCAAAAGAAGGTTTACAGTTGTGAGTACACAAAACACGTAGTTTATTCTTGTATTATTATCTATTATTATATTATTTTCCATACGGACAACTGTAAACCTACTTTTGCCCCACCCTGTATTATTACACATATTATTACTAACATCTAAATTTTAGTCTGAACTTTCTTCCTCTACCAGGAAACCTTTCCTTTAAGGACGTAAATTTATAAAAAAGAAAAAATCATTACTAAAGAAATATAATAAAAATATAAAATTAATTCGCATTTAAACCACATTACTTTCTAATTATTCTGGTCCTTTGGTCCTTTGCATTACTATTGTCTTTGTTTTTTGTAGTCTAAAGTAGTTAAGTAACTTGCTTAGCCATGCGCTATACACCCAAGGATACAAACTGTCATGTGACACACCCAGAACATTTGTCACGAGGAAGGAAGGCGGAGAATCCAGGCAGGGATACAAGTCACTCCTAACACGGTGACATCACCAGCATGCTTGTATGTCTACCCATGGCCGAACTATCTGGTTACGTACATTAAGGTTATAATTTACTCAAAGGGCACACACTAGGAATCATCCTATTGTGCAATCCGAAATGGTGGCGCTCAGGTTAAGACACTGAATTCCACAGGCAGCTGCCAGGGGACCATGAGAAATATCTGAAGATAAGCAGTGGCTTCCATCTTCCAACACAGAACCTCCCTTTATGCACAGGACAGAGGCAATGAACACAAAACGCTACACGTAAAACCCATGAAGCGGGAAGAAGTTAACGATGATGTAATAAAATATTCATGATATCAGAATACGTACAAGGTAGTAATTAGTGAGTGTGAGCAGATAAAAATCATATAAAGTAATGAACAAAAATACATTTTTCATTACCTAAGAGACTGTCAGTATAAAAAAATATTAATAACACTACATTGCTTTCTATATTAAAGCACTATAGTGATGACATATGAAAGTATAAAACAAAATTACTAAGATAAGCTAATAACCAAAAGAATATGTTTTATATAAGTGACAGCTGAGAGTATGATTTTTTTAAACCAGAAGCTTACGATAGCCAACAAAAATGACAGATTTACAGCTTCATTGCTTCCGTCCAAAGGGTTTTAATTTGCTTTCTTGGCTGATACTAAGAACTTTGATGGGGCTGCCTCTTAAATGAAGGTCAATGTTCAAACTAGAGCAGCAACTGCCTCAGGAGAACTACATATTTAGGTAGAATTTAAGAGTTCAATCACTCATAAGTTTCTTACATGGCTTATAGTTCTTTCTCTTTCCTGGGTATTATCTCTTAATCATGTCACCATTAATAAACAATTCTATCACTTAAGCAATAGGATGATAGGGAAACAAACCTCAAATTTATCGGTGGTGGCTGAATTAATTTTAGAATCCAGTTTGCTCTAAGTAATGGAAGAGAAAGCTAGTCTGAATAAAGGCTGGATCATTTAAAAAGCAGCATTATTACAATTGAGACACAAAAAGTCACTCGATTTGCCAGATGGTAAACCTACTTTTACATGAGTATTAGTGTGGGGAAATAAATGCTCTCGATATTTTGATATGCCGTATTTTTTTGTAGATCTAGAGAGTCTCATGAAATATTGCTTATATTATTCATTTGACTAGCTAATTCTTCCTTCAGAAATAGGTAAATTTTAGCCTAGCTTTTATAAAAAACAAAAAAGAAGAAAAAGTTAATAAGACTTTATGTATTTGGAACCCAATTATTACAATCCACCCAATTAAAGACAAAGTTGGTTACAGAATGCTTTTGTGTGATAAGTTTCTGGGAAAACGATAGTTAAAAATAAATGCATTATGCTTACGTCCCCCTTACCAATATGAGCTCTGTCAGAGATGATAAGCCTTTTTTCCCAGCCTTCCAGACCTAGAAGGAAGGGGGGGAAAATACACTTAACTGAACATTTTGTATAAAAATTCTTTCATCTTAATTTCTTTAGAAACAGTGTTTAAAAGTGTTTTTCACTGAAGTAATAACTTTCATAGCTTTTCTCCTGCATAGGAAACATGTTTAACGAGAATTTTCTCACCTGTCATTCATTATATATACAAACTCATTCACACATTCTTTCTAAATGTTTTGCTCATAAAAGCTCCAAACACAACCAGCTCTATCCACATAAAACACTTCTAGGAACCCAAACAGCAAATGGTAAAAAAAATGACATATTGTAGGAGTTGGGGGGAAGAGGAGGTAGTTGTAGAGTAGGGGGAGAATTTCAAGTAAAGGGAGTTGCTAATCTTGGGAATGGCACCCTTTCCCAAGACAATTATAAAAAATATGATTAAACAAAATAATAAAATGTTCTCACTAATCCCTTCAAAGTATTTCAATTACTCTACTTAGTACACCGAGCTGTAAATATACCTCCCCATCCACCTGTGAATGCCGGCGAGCAGGGACCAGGAGGTTTCATAACATGGGCCAGTCATCCAATAAATGTTCAAAAAAATTGTTGAATGAGTAGGTAAATGAAGGTAAATAAATATTTTTTAACATTTTTATTTCAGAGAGGAAGAGAGAGAGAGAGAGAGAGAGAGAGAGAGAGAGAGAGAGAGAGAGAGAAACATTAAGGATGAGAGAGAACCATTGATCAATTGCCTCCTGCACGCCCCACACTGGGGATCGAGCCTACAACCCAGGCATGTGCCCTGACCAGGAATCAAACCGTGACATCCTGGTTCATAGTGACACTCAACCACTGAGCCACATTGGCTGGGCAATAAATATATTTTTTAAAGACAGTACACCTTTGTAAGCTATATACGTTTTAAGGATAAGCCACTATACTCCCAACATTTTCAAAACTCATGTTTGATATTAAAAATTGTTCATTTTGACATTTTAAAATTATTCCTTATAGATTAGAGAGAAGGACTTCTTGATAATGTGCTATAAGCCATAATAGGAAACCTTCCCCTCTACAGCTGGTTTTGACAGGAAAATATGCACTGCTTAAGGAGTATTACAAAACATGTATTACAAAGAAACACAGTACAGTGGATTCATCTGGATTAGACAGGCCAGAGGGAAAAGAAAGTAGGGCGAAGCTTTCAGAGGACGGAGGGAAGCAGAGCGCAGCACGGGAACCTCAGGCTGGCCAATTAAAGAGCTGGCCCCAATACAAAGGCTAACACCGCAGGGAGGGCAGCGAGACAGGGTTCTGTGGAGCCAGACTGAGTTGTCTGAAACACTGGAGGACAGACTGTTACTTTTAAGCCTGAACAATGAACTTGAGTGATGTAGTAGAACTGGGTATTTTAAATTCGAGCCAAGCGAAAGAGAAACTCACTAATGATTTCCCTCAATTGTGTATTATTTGCATTGCCAAATTCCTCAAACCCTAGCAAGGTAGTCAAGTTGACTTCCAAAAATCCAAAAGGGATTAAGAAAGGCAGGAAATCAAGATTTTTTCAAGGAGATGGACGGATCCATAGCACAGAGGAGCATTTCTCTCATTTGGAGGGAGGGACCTAACAGCCATCCTTTACCCCTGGGTTGTGGCAACCACGGAGCTCCAAGTCAGGAAACAAGACCGGCAGTGTGCGCCGTGCGCTTCGGTGGCTCCCGCACTGCCCTAAACTCATTTCTGGTTTGTGCAGAAGGATATGCTAACCTGAGTATAAACGACAAGATGAACTCATAAATTTCCTAGAGCTTTGCCAACAAGATACAGTAAGTAGTTTTAGCTCCCTAAAGATAAAGTTTAATTTGTAAAATAACCAAGACTTACACAATGACCTTGTTATGTTTGTCTTTTGATTAAATACGGATTAGAATTGATAAAATTTAACGACTGACATTAAACAACTTGCCCTCAATAACCTGCAATTTTAAAGTATAAGACAAAAGTGTGAAGTGCCTGGCTTAGCCGGCATGGCTCAGTGGTTGAGCATTGACCTATGAACCAGGAGGTCACGGTTCAATTCCTGGTCAGGCCATATGCCCAGGTTGCAGGTTCAAGCCCCAGTGTGGGTGTGCAAGAGGAAGCCAATCAGTGATTCTCTCTCATCATTGATGTTTCTATCTCTCCTCTTTCCCTCTCCCTTCCTCTCTGAAATCAACAAAAATATATTTTAAAAATATAAAAAATAAAAATAAATAAATGTTAAGTGGCTGGCACGAGATCCGAATAAAATTTTACCAATAATAATAATAATAATAATAATAATAATAACTAGTTACTAAACAAGGCAGACTCATTCTTTCATACCTTTTCCTTTTTTAACATTTTTTTCTGCTTCCTCAAATAATCCCGGTAGATGAATTACCACACCATTTCCTAAAGGAAAACAAACAAATTAATCCCAACCTTAAACATCTATACTTTATTAATATAGAAATACATAATGATATTAAAATAGAGACATCTACAATTACCCTTTATCTAGAACATAGGACATTGAGGGACTTGACTTTACAGGACATTCTGATTTATCAAAGTGTTATCACAGAAATGGTTCCAAGTTTTAGACAGTAGTATAATGTAAGTACACAAAAGAACATAAACAGAATAAAAAAACACTAAAATTACACTCAATATAATTTACAATTTCTTTGAAACAAAGTTAAACTGTTATTTTGAAAGAAACTAGTTATGTAGCTTTAGGCAAATTAAACCAGATCACAGTAGACTCTAGATCAATGTCTTTCAAATTGGGAATCACACTATTACTGTTAATAACATCAATTTAGTGGGTTGTAATTAGCATTTTTAAAAATAAAAAACTAGAACATATCAGATTGCACTATATGTTCTAAGGGTTCAGAATCAATTTATAAAACATAGACTTGTTTGCCTTATTGTGTCATGTTTGAAAAAATGATCAGATGACCTAATAGTTCTTTATAGAATTAAGATTACCAATGAACACAGTTAAGTGCAAAGCAATCATTTCAAAAAGTATTAGTGCTAAAAGATCTAAAAGGAATTGTAAAATAGCCAAAGTTAGGTATATTTCCAGAACAGGTGTCCTCAAACTACGGCCCGCGGGCCACACACATGCGGGTGTTTTTGCCATTTTGTTTTTTTACTTCAAAATAAGATATGTGCAGTGTGCATAGGAATTTGTTGATAGTTTTTTTCAAACTATAGTCTGGCCCTCCAACGGTCTGAGGGACAGTGAACTGGCCCCCTGTTTAAAAAGTTTGAAGACCCCTGTTCCGGAAGATACCAAGGTCAAGATTAATCATTTAAATAATAAAGGGTGAAATCAGTTTGATAATGAAAAATGAACACTATTATGAATTAGGGGGGGAAATTCTCAAGGGATCATTCTATACTTACCAATGAATGCAGTAACATTTGGATTAATTATTCCACTGGGTAAAAGATGAAAATCATACTCCACGGAATCTACAACAACTGTGTGGCCGGCATTATTTCCTCCCTGAAACATATGATGGGAAATTGAACCTGACAATAAATATGACAAGTAATAGATCTCCTTCCAAAGGAAATTAATGATTTCCTGCTAAAATGTCACTATCACTTAAGGAAACCCAAGCATTTGTCACAAATACTAATTCTTTGGAGGCTTTGTAATAGTTTCACTATCCTCTCTCCATTCCTCACTTCTGAAAACTGGAGAATTCAGGTTTCTGGAAGATGGTAAGACATGCCCTCTAAAAAGATTTAAAAAGAAAAGAAAAGACCACAGGGGACAATTCGTTTTTATTGTTTTGGGCACTCACTATGTAGGACACGTAGTAATCTAATTAATTATCCATGATATTCCAAAATAAAAATCCCTAAAATAGAAAAGGGTAATCCATTCAGTTAGCCTCACTTGATATAAATCCTATATAATAAAAGGCTAATATACAAATCGACCTAACGGCAGAATGACCAGTCACTATGACATGCACTGACCACCAGGGGGCAGATGCTCAATGCAGGAGCTGCCCCCTGGTGGTCAGTGCACTTCCAAAGGAGGAGCACTGCTCAGCCAGAAGCCGGGCTCACAGCTGGCAAGCACAGCAGTGGTGGTGGGAGCCTCTCCCGCCTACCAGCAGCACTAAGAACGTCTGACTGACGGCTTAGGCCCACTCACTGTGGGGAACGGGCCTAAGCTGTCAGTCGGATATCCCCCAAGGACTCCCGGACTGCGAGAGGGCACAGGCCTGGCTGAGGGCCCCCCCGCCCCTCTGAGTGCACAAAATTTGTGCACCAGGCCTCTAGTATTCATATAATTCCCATGGTCTTAAGAGTGTCAAACAATTTCCTGACCTGACATTTGTATTTTACATGGACTTATCAACTAGCAAATCTCCCAAGTAACTACCTCAAATATTGGCTATCCTGAGACTCAAACTTTTAAATTTATAAATCAGTCTTGTGAGTTTGGTTAGTAACAGATCCCTGGGATCTACTCATCTCTGGATAACGCAATACACTAGGTCAAAGACTCTCTAAAGCTGGGAATCATACTGCCAACCCAGGGTGAAATTTCCCCTCTGTGAAGCTCAAGACTAAACAGACAATTAAAGCAAAATTTGAAGTCAAATGATAAAAATTAGGCACAAAGCAGACAATATTAAGTGACCAGATACATTTTCTAATTTCTAAGTTTAAAAATGGGAGAAAACACAAATCAATTAATTAGTTTTAAACTTCTATACAATTTTTTTTTAATTCCAAAGTAAACCACATACTAGGAATATATTTGCAACAAAAAGTTTGACATTTTCGTGGGACATTTTTAAAAATACCCATCAAAATAGTATCTCCAGAGAATGACTAGTCTAACTTGATCACAAGACAATTTTTGCCAAAATGAATGTTATTTACATTTTACTAAATCCTTACCAATCATGAATTCAGAAAAATGGTCCTTCAAAAAAAGCAAATGCCCATTTACACTGTTTTGCACTGTACAAAGCAAAGAATCCCTGTTTGAAGGCTACTGTGTGTCATGTATGTTTAAAAACAAACAAACGACTTGACAGTGGTGACCTATAGTCTACAAGATGACAGGTGGGAGGCAAGACACAGGAAGACAGAAGCAGGAGTGTCAAGCAATACCTCCCGCACTGGATACCACCAAGGGCACAGGTGAATACTTCTTACTATTTATTTTTAACAGGAAACATCTGCATAGGATACGAAGGCACAGAGGATGAGCAGTATTCCAACCCGACCCTGCCCTTGTTCCCTGGACAAGGCAACCAGGTACCACAGGTTTTGTGTCCTCCCAGAGGTAATTTTGCATATACAAACATATTTACGTACTAGAGGCCCGGTGCACGAAAAGCGTGCACGGGTAGGGTCCCTATGCCTGGCTGGCAATCAGGGCCCATCAGGTTCCCCACCTCCTCCTTCCCTCGTTGCCCACGCACCGCCACCATGCAGTTCCCCCCACCTCTTCCCTCCCTGCCTCATCGCCTCCTCCTTCCCTTACTCCCTCAGCGCCCCGCTGCTGCCGCTGGTCGCCCGCCATGTTCCGCACCACCCCCCTGGTGGTCAGCGCATGTCATAGCAAGCTATCAAACTCCTGCTCTCCCTGTTGAACTCACAAGGGACCACTTTGCATATTAGCCTTTTATATATATAGAAGATTGTTTTATTCCATGTTTACAAATGTGAGCAAACTATATACACCTGGGCAGCTTGCTTTTTTTAGAGCAATCTTAGAGCTAATTCCATAACTTTGCAAACAGAACTGTCTCATGCTGGAGGCTAATTCCAGCAGGTCATAAATGCAAGAAGTTTCATCAAAAGGTTGATGGAACCTTGAGGCTTCAGCAGGGCTGAATACATATTATTGCCTACTGGAATGGCCGAAGGCAATTCCCCAACCTGAAGATCTGCATATATTATTGCCTGCTGCCAGACAGCTGAGGGCATTTTAATCTACATGTTATTGCCTCCTGCTGGCCAAACACCTGAACAGCTGAACGCAGTTCCCCCAAAACTGACAATGCCTCTGTATACTAAACCTTACCCTTTGATATGTGTATCTGCTTAGCTTAGGGCAATTTGTGTTAATAAAGAGCGAGGGGTCCAGAGACTCAGGGAACTTGGTTCCTACAGCTAAGCTCCTCTGGCTCCCCCATGGATTACAAATTTATATTTCTAGTCTCTTTATTAATTTACGCCGCAGCGCCTTCTCCAGATTCCTGAACCTTTCTAGATGCTGGATATCACCCCAGCAGTCTCATTCTTTTAACAGCTGCACTATACTGTATTCCTTTTTATATGGACACATAATTCATTAAATTTGTCTCATAACAGAAGCATTTGGGTTGTTTGCAATCTTTTGTCATTTTGAATAATGTTACAATACACTTCCCAGTACATACTTTGTTATTTCACACTTGTGTAAGTTTATCACCAATACTGATAGAAGACTCCTAAAACAAGTATTACATACCAAAAGGACATACTGGTCTGTCCAATTTTTCTTTAGAGCCCAGAAAAATGCTAATTTGCTATTACAATTATTTAATTCTAAGTTATTATAAATCACTAAATTTAATAAGTGCTTACTAAATTGTTATAAAGTATTAGTAACTTTGAGACAATCAATGAAGCATTATTATTTAAATTAAAACTAGCTTTTTAAATAACCTATAATTTGCTTCATATAAAAAACAAACTACTCTGTAATTTTTGGAGTAGACCTTAAAAGTAAGCCTACTACTTTACACAAATCATCTTTACAGATATTAATACAATCATTTGGTGAAACAGTGACTAACTCGGTGGTGCACAGTGGTCTTGTTGCACAACCAAAACCTACTCTCTGAGATAATATTGTACAAAAACAGGCAGTATTGATGGCAACAACCATAGTGGAGAGATGATGGCTGAAATGTGTGTGTGTTTGAGGAGGTTGGGATTGGTGTGACAGATGACTTTAGGGGGATAAACTGGTTTAATTCTTTAAGCTCTCCCAAGGTGGTGGTTTAGGCTGGAAAAGTTCAGCTGCACACGGCTTGAAATCACATTTTAATTAACAGCTTGCTCACTCAAACATTAACCAACAGTTTTCAATAACCCATGTCTTATTAAGGATAACTACAGAGTCTTAATCTCATTTAAATTCTGCTTTAGTATGAAAATGTGGTTACATTTACCCGATTATCCTAGTAAGGAGCTAGGGGAGAAAGTGTTGGGCTGGTCAGATAAGTCTACGTGGTCACAGAGCCCTATGGGGATGGTGGGTGTGGTAGCTTCTAACCATGAGGCACAGGCTGTGCAGAAAGGTGCTCAGAGGAGCTGAGTGTGAGCTGCGCACAGAAGCTCCTGACAAGGTATCTCCACAGAAGCTGAGTGTGAGCTGCTCACAGGAGCTCCTGACAAGGGAATCTACATATATTATCAGGTAACAAGCCCACCAAGAATTACAAGGGCAGCTGCTCTGAACTGCATGTACATTCCCCCGTTTGTGATGGAACTGCTTCTCACATGGGCAACTCTATGAAGTGTGCACCGGCATATCTAGCAAGGATATATTCATTTAATCATGTCTAACGATTCTCCTTAATTAGCAATGGCCACATAATACTATGTAAATGATAGGAGATCAGTATTTTTTGTTCTGTTTTTAACAGAGATGCAGTATTCCTTACTCATTCCAAAATTTTCCCAAGCCAAACTTGGTGAATCAACCCCCAGATACAGTACTAATCATATATTCATATTAATAGTTACTTGTAACTATCTCTTGCTGCTTTGCTAAATTCCCAAAGCACTATGATCCCAGTCCCTCCTGTAGCATTTAACAACACCTTTTTAATCAAGGCTGTGTTTTCTATGATTTAACTAAATTTAAAAACAACACAGAAAATGTTCAGTTAACTGTTATACAAGGAGGGCCTCAATGGCTCTGAGGTTCAGTCCCCCTTTTTCCCACCTTTACTCTTACTTTGCAAATCACCCCTCTGGCCGAGCCATTAGATCCAGCAGGGAAACCTGACCCCAGCAGGGCCAATCCAGCTCCGCTCTCTTGGGCATTTGATTTGAGTAGAGAAGAAGGCACTTAGGAGTTAGAGATGCCAGTCACCTAAGGGCACATCCTCAAGAGAAAGGCCGCCAGTCCCGACCTTTGACCCCAGAGCTGCCTTTGGGGCTACTCTGAGGCGGGGCCATCCCGCTCTTCTTTCAGACAAACCCCATCTTGCTTAAGACCCGGCTCTTTCCATTGTTTGCAAACAAAAAATCCAAATGACTGACAAAACAAACGCATTTCGACAGAGTATGTAGACAGCTGGCTCTTTAAGTTCACATCTTTCACTAAAGATAAATACATATAAAAATGATTAACTTCTAAACTTTAACACTTATGCTGTGCGGAACAAAGCTCATGGTACTGCAGAATACAGGGGTGCTTTCTGTACTGTCCCCAGCCATGCTTTTGCTTCCCCATTTGATTTGAAGCTTTACAGAAGTCAGAAGACAGTGTTTTTGAAATTATTTTTGATGGCTCCAAAGAACCAGAGGTTGTCAAGCCCAACTGTGGAACAGAAGTTTAGAACCAGAAGTGTTGTTATGTGAAGTTTCTAACTAAGAAGCTCCAAAGGTCCAGAGGAGATTAAAAAAAAAAGGTTTGGAAGGGAATAAAATAACCTTAGTCTGCAAAAGTGCCTCCTAATCCTTAAATTAGTTTGCTATTAGGTCTTTCTCGTCCCCCATCACTCCCCAACTGACTTCCTGCCCTGACGTGTTATGAGCCTGAAACAATGGTCTCTTTGCAGCAACAGTGGAGGCCCCGTGTCCAGGGCTAACACTCATGCCCATGGCCCAGAGGCACTTCTCAGGCCTAGAAAACAGTCAGTGTGTCTTCTCTTCCCCTTTCGCTCTGGATACAGGGGCACTGTGCTGGGATCATGCCGCTCAAAGTGAACATCAGTCAAGAAGTCCATTCTAGCCTGGTACTGGCATAAAAACTGGTCAATGAAACAGAATAGAGAGCCCAGAAATAAACCCACGTCTATATGGTCAATTCATATTTGACAAATGAGGCAAGAAAGTGCAATGAAGTAAAGACACTCTCGTCAATAAATGGTGCTGGGAAAATTGGACAGATACATGCAAAAACAACTGAAACTAGACTCCCTCCTTACACCAATATACAGAATAAGCTCAGAATGGATTAAAGACTTAAATGTAAGACTCAAAACCATAAAACTACTAGAAGAAAACTTAGGCAGTAAAATCTCTGACATTTCTCTTAGCGATATTTTTTCTGATATATCTCCTCAGGCAAAGGAAACAAAAGTAAAATAAACAAATGGGATTACATCAAACTAAAACGTTTTTGCACAGCAAAGGAAACCATTGGCAAAATGAAAAGAAAACCTACAAAACAGGAGAGTATATTCGCCAATGATACATCTAATAAGGGGCTAGTTAATATCAAAAATTTAAAAAGAACTCGTACTACTCAACACAAAAACAATCCAATTTAAAAATAGTATGAGGACTTGAATAGACACTTCTCTAAAGAGGACACACAGCCCTAGCCGGTTTGGCTCAGTGGATAGAGCGTGGGCCTGTGGACTGAAGGGTCCCAGGTTCGATTCCGGTCAAGGGCATGTACCTTGGTTGCGAGCACATCCCCGGTGGGGGGTGTGCAGGAGGCAGCTGATCGATGTTTCTCTCTCACTGATGTTTCTAACTCTCTATCCCTCTCCCTTCCTCTCTGTAAAAAAATCAATAAAGTATATATTTTAAAAAAATAATAAAAAAAAGAAACACAAATTGGTAGTTACAAAATAGTCATGGGGATGTATGAAAAGTATAGGAAACACAGTCAGCCATACTGCAATCACTATGTCTGGTGCCAGTTGGAATACTAGAAATATCAAGGGTAACACTATGTAATGTATACAATTATCTAACTACTAAGCTGTACACCTGAAACCAATACAAAATAAAACTGAAAGAATATTTTTTTAAAAAGGAACATGCAATCCAATAGGGCAATAAAATATATCCAATGTTGGTACTTGCTTCGACAGCACATATACTATAAAATATATATCTATAATAATAAAAGCATAATATGCTAATTAGACTGGACGTCCTTCCAGACGACCTTCCGGATGAAGTCCGGGCTGGGAGGGAAGTCTGGTCCCAGGTGCCTGCCGGAGGGAAGGAAGGCCTACTCTTGCACGAATTTTGTGCATTGGGCCTCCAATAAAAAAAAGAAGTCAGAGTTTGTCCTATAAACCACTGTGGATCAAACAGAGCGTTCCTATTTCTTGCCTAGTCTTCAAGCTTCCTGGGAACCCAACCATCTTTTGAGTCACTGTGCTGCTTTCTTAGTAAAAACTGTAAGACCTGTGTCTCTTTCAGATTAAACATTTCACTGTTGCCAAAGCTAAAAGACTTGTCAACCCACAGCAACAAAGTAATTCTAAGGATGACTTCTCTTTTGTGAAAACATTCATATAATTGCAATTAGCTTTTGATTTCAAAGTAGAGCAGATTAAGTTACTACCAGTAAGTTGATCAAATTAAACTATTCAACAGTAACCAGACACACTAGATAGGAAAACATACACAGGGTATCTGAATTTCTTTTCAGCAAAGACATCCAAGTGCACTGCTCATTATCTTTTAAAGGCTTAGGCTATCCCCTTCACCTCACAGTTACATACACAGGCAAATGTCACACATGGTAAAATTCTCAGGTACCTGTGTTCTAGGCCTTAAATTACCATTATAAAACCCTTTCTCACAATGAAAGTGGAAAGAGGCATCTTAAGATCCTAATTAAGAAGCTTGAGACTCTAGGTACCAAACTGGATTTAAACACTTACTGAACGAGGGTCAGAGATGATCAAGGTCATGGGTAGGAGGATCAGACATACAACCAACAACTGCCCAAATCAATGATGCCGTGCAACTTTGTAAATGCTTGGTAAAAACTCACCTACTCTTTCCATTTATGAATAAAAGTGTCAATCAAAAAAGTTTTCTCTCACAAATAAAATCCTTTAAAAAGGGTTTTAAAAGTTTGATAAGAGACAAAAACCCCATTTTAAAAATTTTGAAAGAAGAATTGTATCACACTGAATTAAATATAATTAAAGGTTGATTCAATGTAAAGTACCATCCCATCTTGGAGCCAGCGTAGCCATGGGAACTGTCCTCCATTTGCTGTTCTTTTCAATTGCCTTGACCAGGCAATACTGAATACCTCAATGTCCCTTTTCCCACTGATAAATTCTAACAATCCACACTGATATTTAGTGATTGTATTACATCCACTCTAATATTTAGTGTCAAAATCTGACATAGTTCCCAAAGGGTAATACAACTACCTTTGTATCCAGTTACAGTGAGTAAGCTATTAAGTATCTATCATTTTACCAGTTCATTCTAGATTTGTTCTAGGCACACACTTTTCCTAGAGATACTTGAAACTATCCAAGTAACCCACCCATTCCCACCAAAATTTAAAAAACAAATAATATTGGTTAGACACCACTGAGATGATCCCATACAATTTAAAATGTTATGCCTTAAAAGTAGAGATGGCCCTAGCTGGTTTGGCTCGGTGGCTAGAGCTTCAGCCTGTGGACTGAAGGATCCCAGGTTCAATTCTAGTCAAGGGCACATGCCTGGGTTTCGGGCTTGATCCCCAGTAGGGGACGTGCAGGAGGCTGCCAATCAGTGATTCTCTCTCATCACTGATGTTTCTATCTCTCTCTCCCTCTCTTTTCCTCTCTGAAATCAATAAAGATATGTATGTGTGTGTGTTTTTTTTTAATTTTTTTAAAGTAGAGATGATGGTATATTAAAACAGGCTTAAGTAGCAAACAACTTAGAACATCCACATTGACCAAACTTGAAGGTCTTCTGCCCTCAGCAGAGAAAAACTATTTACTAGAATTGCACGGCATTCAACTGGTATACGCTGAGGAAAATACTCTAAAAAGAAGTATCAGTTGCTGAAACTGGTTTGGCTCAGTGGATAGAGCGTCGGCCTGCGGACTCAAGGGTCCCAGGTTCGATTCCGGTCAGGGGCATGTACCTTGGTTGCGGGCACATCCCCAGTAGGGGGTGTGCAAGAGGCAGCTGATCGATGTTTCTCTCTCATCGATGTTTCTAACTCTCTATCCCTCTTTCTTCCTCTCTGTAAAAAAAATCAATAAAATATATTTTAAAAAAAAAGTATCAGTTACCTATTTTCTCATTGATAAAAGAGAGAAGACTTTAATATAAACTATTAAAGCTTTTGAACATAATGGTACCATGTAAAAAAATACTTGTTCAAATACTAAGTTCATCCAAAAAATGCTGGTGATTCCACCTTAAACTCATTCTAATAGTCAGTGAGATTGTCCAGGGAGTGTTAAAATAATTTACAGGACAGGGTGAAACTAATGATTGGGGTGATCCAGTCACCCAACAAATGTTGAGTGTTTACTTCCTCTCTGCCTCACACAGTACTGGGTGCCCTGGAAGAAAACAAACAGGAAACAAGTCTTCTTTCTGAGAAAACTACATCCTATTAAGGAAGGCACAGTAATCCAAGAAAGCAAGTTTTAACCAAGTATACAAAAACAACAACTGGTATACCCTTATGTACTTGGGAGATACTATAAACTATGTGTATAAAAGGCAACCCTGATAGGAGACACAGAAATAGCAATTATAAACCTGGAAGAATGGTTTTCCTTAAATGCTAATTCTCTACCATCTCCGAAATAATGGGCCGGGGTTTGGGAAAGTCATTTTAGCAGTAGCCAGTCGAGGCACTCAATAACACTTAAGTTGCTCTCTTTTTCAATTGTTCTGCGGTTTTCCAGGAGAAAGCCTGTTTGCTGCTGGTACGTCTTTTCTACTCAGTTACCACCTTTTAATAGCTGGTTTCAGAGCCTTCAGCCTCCTAGCCTCTAGCTACAAATTAACAGTTTTCCATTGAGTGTTTGTTTACGGCAAGCTTTTTTATATAACCAAGTGACAGGATACACTGTCCCTTTATAATTAATTTTAGTTAATATTTTCCCTTTATATTAACTTTTTAGCCCTGGGGGGAAGCACAAAGGGAAAAATGTTCCGGCTGATCCTGATCACAGGCAACGTCGTGTCTGTCCAGGACATGACGTATCCAGGACTTCGAAGCTTGCTTTCTCCAAGAACAATAAACAAGCCCTTGCTTAAGGCCTGGTATGAACTCCAATAGCTAAAATTTTCTCTGTGGTTTCTACACAACATGAAGGAGTTATGGTATAGTCTACTTAGGTGGAGCAGCGGTAATAAGCTTTCTAACAAAACTACTTTTGTGCCGCCAGAAAGAGGCCGTCCGATTCCCTTACTTGGACCCCTGGGAAAACCTGTAGTGGCAACCTTCCCCATGCCCATCCTGGCAATACTGGTTTCCGTAAGTTGTCCACTAGACCAGCGGTCGCCAACCTTTCGGACCTCATGGACCACCAGTGGTCCACGGACCACCAGTTGGTGACCACTGCACTAGACTACACTGAGTGGCCAGATTATTATGATCTCTGAACACATAATAATCTGGCCACTCAGTATATCCTATCTAATAAAGAGGGAATATGCTAATTAACCCTCACACTGTTGCAAAGATGGCAGTGCCCATAGCCAATAAGGAGGGAATATGCTAATTGACTGCCCCACCCTCAAAGATGGCGGTGCCCACAGCCACAAGATGGCGGCGCCCAGTCCCCTCAACCCCTCCCGGGCAGCAGGTGCGTGGCAAGGCCGGGCCCGCCCCCAGGCAGGCCCAGCTACTCCACGCGCCTGCCTCTGGAGTCCCCCAGTCCCCTCAGCCCCACAGCTGCCCAGGGCCAGCCCGAGGTGCAGGCAAGCCTTGGATGGTGGCTGCCCAGCTTGCCCAGGGCAAGCCCAAGGCGCAGGTAACCAGGGCCGGCTGAGGCTTGCACTACCAGCAATGGCAGCAACAGAGGTGTGATGGGGCATCGCCTTCTCCTGACCGCCAGGTCACTTCCTGCCCCTGAGGGCTCCTGGACTGTGAGACAGGGCAGGCTGAGCTCAGGGACCCCCCATCCAGTGCATGAATTCATGCATGGGTGGGGTTCGGCCAGCCTGGCCAGGAGGAGGGGACATAGGCGGCTGGCCGGCCTGCCTGCTGGTTGAACTCCTGGTCGAGGGGACAATTTGCATATTAGCCTTTTATTATATAGGATATACACTGAGTGGCCAGATTATTATGCGTTCAGAGATCATAATAATCTGGCCACAAAGTGTATATGCTCCATGGAGACACAATCTGTGCCCTTGTCAGCTTTTTCCCCTAACACCCAAAGTCAAATCATCTTCTGTCACCATATACTAGTATTGGCCCCCTTTACCCTTTACCACCTCCCCACCCCTTCCCCTCGGTCATCACCATGCTGTTGTCTGTCTGTCTATGAGTTTCAGTTTAATGTCCCACATTTGAGTGAAATCATATGGTTCTTAGCTTTTACTGACTTATTTCACTTAGCAAAATATTCTCAAGGTCCATCATATTGTCACAAATGGAAGTATTTCATCTTTTCTTATGGCTGAGTAGTATTCCACAGTATAGATGGACCACATCTTCTTTATCCAAACACCTAGTGAAGGACCCCTGGCCACTGTGCGTAATGCTGCAATGAACATAGAGGTGCATATATCAAGAGTATCTACCAAGTTATAAACAATTCCTTATAAATCCTGCATCTGAAATACAGGCCTTAAGTGCTATGGTGATAATAATGCCACTGGCTTTGCATCTATTCTTTCCAAAAAGAAAAAACATAGTGTGTTTTTTTTTTTAATATATTTTTATTGATTTCAGAAAAGGAGAGATAAAAACATCAATGATGAGAATCACTGACCAACGGGCTGCCTCCTGCATACCCCGCCACTAGGGATGGAGCCCGCAACCCAGGCATATGCCCTGACTGGGAACTGAACCATGACCTGGTTCACAGATCAATGCTCAACCACTGAGCCACACTGTCTGGGCCAGTTCTTCTTTTACAAACTGTATTTTATATTGAAAGAAATTCCTTATTTTATGGTTCCATTGTTGAGACATGGATACATTATGTACATACCTCTTCTGAAGACACAATCTGTACAAAAGTTGAGTTTATGAGATGAATATCACACAAAAAAATATTAAATTCTAACAAAGTACCTATTTTCAACAATCCACAAAACTTGAATCATCAAACAAGGCAATCCAAGCTCAAAATATGAGCTCTTAAAAGACACTGTAAGAATATAAAGATTTGAGGATTATAGAAGGAAGGTAGTAAGTCAAAAGTTTACAGGTGAGGCAAGCCTGCCTAACAAGTCTGCTCACCTGTTTCTCCTCTGTCTGCAGCTCACATTGGAAAGCCACACTTGGCTCCTTGTCAATCACTTCCCTCCAGACCTTCCCAGGACAGCAGAGCAGACTGGTCCAGGACCTCCTTCAAGCCTACTTTCACAGTAACCCATCTACAAACCAATGCTACTATTAAAACTGGAGATCTTCTCTAATAAAGGTTATAATGATACCACTCCCAAAACCTTCTTTCCAGCTACATAATGTAGCTCAACCTGAGCACAACTATTTCCAGATAGGAAGATGGCCAGGAGTGCGTGCAGGAGCAAACAGGCCGGGCTCCCTCTTTCTACCCAGCAAGGTATGTATTCCCATACTTCTTCCCCAACAGCATGGCCAGATCTGGTCTGAAGACAAAAGGAAGCGAAGGCTGGGCTCTGGAGCAACTCCAAGGCAGCGTGGGGCAGCAGTTCAATGCCAACACCTCCAGGAGTGTTAGTAAGAAGGTAGGTGTGTTGCCGGAGGGCTGGAGGAGCAGAACGGAAGGAGAGGTGATGGTGGTGCTAGTGAGAATACTAAGAGCCAGCTGGGCACCTACCTTAGCTGAGGAACGGCCAGGGTGGATTTCTGCATGCAAAAAAACACAAAACAGCCCTAGCTGGTTTGGCTCAGGGGATAGAGTGTCAGCCTGCAGACTAAAGGGTCCCAGGTTCGATTCCCGGGGTTGCAGGCTGGATCCCCAGTAGGGGGCATGCAGGAGGCAGCCAATCAATGATTCCCTCTCATCACTGATGTTTCTCTCTCTCTCTCCCTTCCTATCTGAAATCAATAAAAGTACATATTTTTAAACACACACAAAACAAAACAAAAACCACCAGATAAGTTAGAATGATCGTATTTAGCTTTCTACTTCCTTGTTTCTGCATGCTCACATGGTATTTATTCAATTTTCGGTGGAGAGCTTCCAATCAAGGGGGCCTACTAACTTGTCAAACATATACAACATGGCATCATCATACTGTGCCATGTATGTTCATGAGGAAGAAACATTCTGCGAACGAAACAGACTTCAAACGTAACATTACCATTTGTTTTGAAACGGGCTATTGCTCAACTCTCCCCGAATTTTGAAAGGGGTAATAGTAACAGGAGCCTTCACAAAGGCCTTAGCCTCTAGGCTGCTTCGGAGCAAACGGCAAATAGGAAGAAAGCTTACACCGAAAACCACGTGTCTCTCAGGAGGAAGTACATTAGGACCATTCTATTTCCCCAAAGTTCACTTTCAATGTCAGCGTAACGATGTAAATATTTCTACATACCAGCTCTGACATCCGGTATCTCCTGGCGTCACTCGGAAAAAGAACCGGGATTCCGTGCACGGGGACCAACAAGTGAAAATAACCTCCCCTTAATACTAACACACAGAGGACGGAGCCCAACCAGGGGGCCATTAGGGGCCATTACCCGGTCCACAGCCCCGCGGCGGTTCTCCTGTCAACCAAGTGGACGCGAGGAGGCCACGATCTGTTAGCTCGGGGCCCTGCAGGTGGGGGCCATGGTGGGTCTGGATTCCGGGGCATTTCGGGACAATCCACTCCCACCTGATTCCCGAGTGGGCGGGTGGGTGATGGGAAGGAGGATGCCGGCCAGTTCCTCCGCCGGGAGAGTCCGGAGCAGGCCTCGGCCGGTAGCTCCTCCAACTCGCCCCGCATCCATCCCCGCGCCGGCCCCCAGTCCTGGGCTGAGAGCTGGTCCCCAGCCCGAAACCTGCTACCCCCGCCGGGCATCGCGCATCTCTCTACGGCTTCCCCCCCCCCCCCCTCAAACCGCATTTTCCTCCAGAGCCACCCCAAACCCCGCAACCCAAGACCCCCCACCCAGGTCAGGGGTCTCTGACCTCCCGCCATTTCTCCAGGTCGCCGCAGCTCCCAGCAAGAGGAGGGGAGCTCAAGGTGACACCTGGTTTTGGAGAGAGGATCCAGGTTCTGGGCCCGACCTCCCGGGCCCGGCTTCCCGTCTCGGAGCCCGGTCGCCTCACCTGGCAGCGGCACACGATGTCCGCGTCCTGCGCCAGCAGATCCACCACCTTCCCTTTGCCTTCGTCGCCCCACTGCGCGCCGAGCACCACCGTCACCCGGTTCCCTCCGGGCCGCGCCCTGGGGCGGCCGCAGTCGCCGTTGGGCAGGGAGGATGCTGCCGGGTGGGTCTCGGCCAGCGCCATGGCTCCGGTGACGCGAGGAGAGCCCGGGGGAGAGGCGGACGGCAGGGAGTGCGCGAACGGAACTGCTCTGCAGCCCGGAGCCACATGCAGAGGAAGCGGCAGCCAGCGGCGGCCCCGCCCCGGCCCCGCCCCCGCCGGGCCGCCCCCTCCAGCCAGGCCCCACCCGGCTCCCCGCCGCGGCCCGCTCAAGGGGGGACCATGACTGCCCCGCTCTGGCCGGCCGCGGCAGCTCCGCCTGGAGGGAGAGGCCCTGGTGGCCGCAACCGCCGCCACCCGGAACCGAAGCCACGCCCCTTTCAGGGCCGGGCGCGCCATTCCCCCCCCCCCCCCCGCCGCAAACCCGAGAACGGAAGCGGCAGGGGCGGGGCTTAGAGCGCGCGCCAGCCTCAACGCCCCGCCTCCCCTCCCTGTCTCCCGCTTTTCAAACTGGAGGGCACGGAGGCGCGTGCTCCAGCGTCGGACTACAACTCCCGGCATGCAACGCTCCGAGCTGAAGTGTAGTATTCTGGTACCAGAGTGCCCTGCCTTGTATAGGTTTCAGTCTCTGAAAAGGTTCAATTTTAAATTATTTTTTAATTCCTGGGTTTGCATTTACGGCACGCCCGACCCCCTGAGTCTCTCACAGTGCCTCATGCCAGAGCAACTGTGGCCTTGAACTTCTGGCCGAAGGCGGCAGGCACTGAAGCGGGTTGCACAGAGAGGGAAAACAATTATCTTTTAATGACTTGTTTTTATTAAGGGATGAGATTGTGTGCAGAACAAAAAGGGCGGGATTTCATCATACAAATGGGGTGGAATGGGAAAGTATAGGTTTCGAATTGGAAATTAAGGACTAGGGGTAAGAACAGAGATGGGAACAGGGAGTGAATAGGGCCAACTCAAAAGTAAAGCAATAAGGTGGAGAATGTTAGACCTGAAAATCTGGGGATCAAGTAGAGTCCTAGCCCTTCTCATTTTACACTTTAGTAACACAGGCTCGGGGAGGAGGAGTGTATTACCGATGTCAGATAGTATATGCCAGATACTGTGATGCACTTAGCTCTCTTAATTCCCACAACCATACGAGGTAGGTAATACTGTCTTATCCTTATTTTACAGGATTTAAAAGTTAACGTGTTCTACTGAGAGCTCAGTTGCTATCTAAGCAGCCTGAGTCCACAGCCCAGCCCCTTTGTGTATATTCCACTCCTATTAGTGTTTCGGGTGTCCCTAGATTCCAGAGTATGTCTCCTGCGGAGTATCTTCCACCTGCAACACAAATTAACTCTGACATAGAATTCTGATATAAAGTTGCCTGGGCCCAGCAGGCGTGGCTCAGGGGTTGAGCATCGACCTATGAACCAGGAGGTCAGGGTTTGATTCCTGGTTAGGACACATGCCTGGGTTGCGGGCTCAATGATCCTCAGTGTGGGGCATGCAGGAGGCAGCTGATCAATGATTCTCATCATTTATGTTTCTATCTCTCTCTCCATCTCCCTCTCTGAAATCAATAAAAAGATATTTATAAATAAATAAATAAATAAAGTTGCTTTGGGGAAAAGGTGTGCATAGAATCACATTAAATGTAGTGTCTCCCAAATAAAATAAAATAAAAGATTATATGTGTTTGTCCCAAATCATATGTATGCAATCATGTTCTCTAATGGTTCCCAGAGCATATTTTATAATTTTTATTCAAAGATTTATTAAGTCAGCCGAAACCGGTTTGGCTCAGTGGGTAGAGCGTCGGCCTGCTGACTCAAGGGTCCCAGGTTCGAATACGGTCAAGGGCATGTACCTTGGTTGCAGGCACATCCCCAGTAGGGGGTGTGCAAGAGGCAGCTATCGATGTTTCTAACTCTATCCCTCTCTCTTCCTCTCTGTAAAAAATCAATAAAATATATTAAAAAAAAAAAAAAAGAATAAGGTAGTGTTTCAAGGCCACAGTTGCTCTGGCATGAGGCCCTAATGACGTAAGGTAAGGTGACCAGACGTCCCACTTTTGGCGGGAGAGTCCCAATTTTTAACAATTTGTCCCGCGTCCCGCGGCATTTTATAAAAGTCCCGATTTTTGGAAAGAATACACGACAAGCTAGGGAACGGCAGGAGAATGGGAAGGGAATATACGGTTTTCGGCGGCCAAGTGGCTATTTAGCCAGTATATGAGTTTTATATTATTTTTCTTAATTTTATAATGTTAAACTTTAATAATAACAAATAATTGTTGAGAACTGATTATCGAGAACTGCTTATCAAAGTTCGCATTGCTGATCAGTTGTTAGAATTCGACCACCATTGTTTGGACTTAATGAACAATGGCATTTTTTGGGATTGGCAACGACGAAAACATTTTGTAACTGTCTCTCAGACGATACACATCGTACTGCGTGCTAGTAAGCTAGTTAAACAAGTGATGTCATTACAAATCAGCTATTCAGATAACTTAGGTAAGTAATTTATTTATTTATTTCATAAATACATAAATTTTCTTGAATTTAGCAGACAGTACTCGTATTATTTGTATTTTATAGTGGCAGCAAAAAGTCTAGCGCCGGCCTTGAAAGTGACACTTACGACTTACGTTACAGCAAATTCAGAGGAAAAATAATACAAGTTAGTATTGTATTATTTAGAAAGAAATATAGGATTAAAATAATTTTTAAAATATAGTTACTTTATAACAATTAAATTAATTTATAAACTAACATTAAAATATGTTCATGTAATTATGTACCTACGTACTGTGTTTTTAAGCAATATGTATATAATAATTTATAATATAATTTTAAATTATTTTTTTTAGATTTTTAACATAATGAGTAAGAAAAGAGGATGCAAATTCAACAATGATCTAAGAAGTGAATTTCCTTTTATTAAAAAAACCAAAAGCGATTACAATATAGACCAAATTTTTAATCAAGAACCCCCCCACCCCCAACCCCGGGCCGAAACTGGTTTGGCTCAGTGGATAGAGCATCGGCCTGCGGACTCAAGGGTCCCAGGTTCGATTCCGGTCAAGGGCATGTACCTTGGTTGCGGGCACATCCCCAGTAGGGGGTGTGCAAGAGGCAGCTGACCGATGTTTCTCTCTCATCGATGTTTCTAACTCTCTATCCCTCTCCCTTCCTCTCTGTAAAAAATCAATAAAATATATATATTTTTAAAAAGACACACACCCCCCCTTCCGGTCAATGGTGTCCCGCTTTACCAACGTTAAAATCTGGTCACCTTAACGTAAGGAGGAATAAAGATACAATTGCAGCCCTTCAGGATGCAGATTATTTGGTCTACCGACAAGTAAACAGGTGAATTATACTATTGCGTGATAAATGTCGGCGTTCGTCTTGTTTTTAACCACAAGATTACAAGCCCCTTTGTAAACCAGAACGCTCTATTTTTTAATTTATTTTTTACTCAAGGGCACGAGACAGCGTGGGGCATACAGTGGGTGCTCAATCAGCACCTGTCTCTGCTCATTTCTGTTCCATTGAAAAGTCCTTTATAGAGTGTGCCGGCACCTGTTATGCACTGCCAGGTGCGTGTTTGTTATCGCAGTGCTTCCATGCAGGCGAGGAAGATTGGGTCTAAAAGATGCACCAACTGGAAAGTTTTACCTTCCTTCCCCCCGGGTTTTCCGAAGCGGTTTTGCTCTTCCACTCCAAACAAAGCATGGCTCTGCCTTTCCTAAAACCTGGCTTAGATTTTATTTTATTTGTTCTTGTTGGTAGTATGACAGATCCCTCCCATTTTCTCCCCCTCTCCCCTCCTCCTCCTCCCGACCTCTCCCCACCCTGGTTTAGGTTTTCCACTGAAGCATCCTCTGCAGGCGCCGGGTCGCTGACGCGCACGCGCACGCGCACGCGCACTTGCCGGTGGGCGGGCGGGACCCGCGAGGCGGCGCGGTTGCGCGGAGCGTCCGGGCGCCATGTCCGCCGGGGGAGTGGCGGTGCTGCTGTCCTGTCTGAGCTGCTGCGGCTCGGCTCTGTGGAGGTAGAGGCGCCAGTGGAGGACGGGGCTCCCGGGGCCTTAGCAGGGGGTCCCCATCCCAGCGCCTCCGAGTCCCCGGCCACCCGCCCGCGCAGACCCCCCCCCCGCCCCCCCGTCCGGGCCCCCAGCAGCTCCCCGAACCCCCCCGGGCGTCTTCAGTGCCTGGAGGCGCAACAGGAGGGGGCGCTGTGGGGACACGGCTGCCGTGGAGTCGTGGTCACTTCACGTCGCTGACCCCTGGGAATCCTGAAACGGCTTTTGCCCGAGAGGAGAGGAGAGGAGCGAAGGAGAAGCCAAAAATGGCCACCCGATTGGGGATGAGGGATGGGGGGGGGGGGGGGTCGGGGGAGGGCACTTCACTAGGATAACCAGGCCACTGGTGGTTGAGTGAAGTGTATTAAAATCTCCTAGGAAGGTTTTCAACGTAGGTTAAAGTTCCGGGGATTATTCAGAAGAAAAAAAAGCACACCCTGCGAATATTCTGTTTAATGGAGGTTTTGCTCTCACAGTAATTACTGCTCTCCAACGTTGTGTTAAGAACACCAACAACCAACCAAACCATCACAGAGGTTTCAGATGGGACCCAGGCATCTCACTGGACGGGGGTGGGGAGGGGGGGTCAAATAATAAAGAGAGGCCATGGGAAAGGTCAGGGAGGTCATGAGAAAGCAAAAAAAAGGGGGCATTCTAACAAGTGTGAAAGCCTTTTTCCTTCTCTATAAAAAGAGAAAAACCTCTCTCCTGGGGTGCATTAAAAAGCTGTGGTACATACATACGGTGGATAGTACTCGGCCATAAAACATGGAATCTTACCATTTACAACAGCATGGATGGACCTAGAGCAAGCATGTCCAACTCAAAGGCTGAGGCAGGCCAAATAAACAAGATTTCAGTGCATGTGGGCAGCAGAAAACAAAAGCTTCCATTTTCATAGGAACGTAGGTTCATTTCGATAGAGACATGCTGAATACAAGGGCCGAAATAAATGAGTCATCGTTAACAAAATAATAGAACATTGTAATAAAACTTAATATTTTTTTTCTTGAACATTAACTTACCAGACACGGAATACCTGCACAAATGAATAAGCGTAAAGCAAGTAAACCTATTTTTCTTGTTCTCCGAAAGCGAAATATTTCCTGTTGCGCACACCAAACAAGTCAGTCCAAGACTAAAGATGTGGCCATCGGCTGCTAAAATATTCGCTGCTGGTATTAGTGGAGAGAAATGGTGCGCCTGCGTGTAAGGCACGTAAGGGAAATGAATGCAACAGGATTATAGTAATCAGTCATTATCTAACATTGTAGTTCGTCATTAATAATGATGTATAACAGGATATTGTAAAACAAGTTATGAAATTTTTATTAAAACGTTTCTTACATACCATTATATTGGCTGGGCCACAAAAATATTCATTGTGGGCCGCAGGCCTCGAGTTTGACATGCTTGACCTAAGAGGGTATTATGCAAAGTGAAATAAGTCAGCCAGAGAAAGACAAATACCCTATGATTTTTTAAAAATCTATTTTTATTTATTTCAGAGAGGAAAGGAGAGGAGAGATAGAAACATCAATGATGAGAGAGAATCATTGATCGGCTGCCTCCTGCACACCCCCAGCTGGGGATGGAGCCCGCAACCTGGGCATGTGCCCTTGACCGGAATCAAACCCAGGACCCTTCAGTCTGCAGGCCGATGCTCTACCCACTGAACCAAACTGGCTAGGGCCACATACCATATGATTTCACTTACATGTGGAATCTAAAAATAAATGAACAAACAAAATTGAAACAGACTCATAGATAACAGAGAGCAGACTAGTGGTTACCAGAGGGGAGGGAAATTGGGGTCTGGGGGAAAGGGGTGAAGGGATTAAGAAGTACAGAATGGCAGTTACAAAGTAGTCACAGGATGTAAAGTACAGGATAGGGAATAGAGTCCATCATATTGTGATGACTATGTATGGTGCCAAGTGGGCACTGGAAATATCAGGGGGAGCAGTTTGCAAAATATAGGATTGTCTAACCGCTGTGCTGTACAGCTGAATACAAAACAATATTAAAAGTATACTGAAATGTAGATTTTAAAAAAAGAATGCTTTATGAGAGCCACTGGCCACATGTGACTTTTGAGAAGTTGAAATATGGCTAGTCCAAATTAAGATCTTTTGTAAGTGTAATACATATAAACTTGATTTCAAAGACTGTACCAAAAAATGTAAAATATCTCATTAATAATTGCTTTATATTGATTACATGTTGAATAAAATATATTATTATTTTTTTTTTAATATATTTTATTCATTTTCTACAGAGAGGAAGGGAGAGGGATAGAGAGTTAGAAACATCGATGAGAGAGAAACATCGATCAGCTGCCTCCTGCACACCTCCCACTGGGGATGTGCCCGCAACCAAGGTACATGCCCTTGACCGGAATCGAACCTGGGACCTTTCAGTCCGCAGGCCGACGCTCTATCCACTGAGCCAAACCAGTTAGGGCTAAAATATATTATTAAAATCAATTTCACTTGCCCTAGCCGGTTTGGCTCAGTGGATAGAGCGTCGGCCTACGAACTGAAGGGTCCTGGTTTCCATTTCTGTCAAGGGCACGTATCTCGGTTGCAGGCTCCTCCCGAGCCCAGGCCCTGGTTGGGGTACATGCAGGAGGCAACCAATCGATGTGTTTCTCTCACATAGATATTTCCCTCTGTCTTTCCCTGTCTCTTCCACTCTCTATGAAAAAAATCAATGGAAAATTCTCTCTGTCTTTCCCTCTCTCTTCCACTCTCTCTGAAAAATCAATGGAAAAATATCCTCAGGTAAGGATTTTACATTTTTTCAAATTAAAAAATAAAATTAAAAAATCAATTCACTTGTCTCTTCTTGCTTTTTTAATGTGGCCACTAGAAATTTTTTAATTACATAAGTGGCTTGCATTATATTTATGTTGGACAATGTTGCTTTAGATAGAATCAAGGACCCTGAATAATAGAAAGAAATGAAAATGAACAAAGACTTAAAGAAATTTGCTCTTCAGTGTTTCAAACAAGCAATACTGTTTTATGGGTTTTAAATCTTTATTCATTTTTTTAAAGCTCAGTTTATAAGTGAAGGAAATACAGCCAATATTCTTAACAGTTTTCATCCTAAAACAAAAACAGCCCTACCTGGTTTGGCTCAGTGGCTAGAGCGTCAGCCTGCGGACTGAAGGGTACCGGGTTCCATTCCAGTCAAGGGTACATGCCGGGTTGCAGGCTGGATTCCCAGTAGGGGGCATGCGGGAGGCAGCTGATCAATGATTCTCATCATTGTATTTCTATCTCACCCTTCCTCTCTGAAATCAATAAAAATATCTTCTATATCTATATATATATATAAAAGCCTAATATGCAAAGTGTCCCCTCAGGAGTTCCACCGACCAGAAGTTCAATCACTCGCTATGACGTGCGCTGACCACCAGGGGACGGCGCGGAACAAAGGGAGGCCCTGGCCGACAGCTGGGGAAGGGAGGCCCCAGGTGGCAGCCGGCAGCCTCTAGGGACCCTACCCGTGCATGAATTTTATGCACTGGGCTTCTAGTATTAAAATAAAGGTAAATTTTTTAAAAAATGTAAAAGTATTTACAGACAGTCCCCGACATATGATGGTTCCACTTAACAATTTTTTTACTTTATGGTGGTGTGAAAGCCATATGCATTGTAAACTACATGAGATTTTTCAACACTTCATTATAAAATAGGCTTTATGTTTAATAATTTTGTCCAATTATAGGCTAATGTCAATGTGCTGAGCACATTTAAGGTAGACTAAGCTGAGCTTTGATGTTTGGTAGGCTAGGTGTATTAAATGCATTTTCGAATTACAATATTTTCAATTTACAATGGGGTTATTGTGATGTAACGCCATTGTAAGTCAAGGAGCATCTGTACTTCTCATTCTAGTGTCTTCAGATACTGAGCTAACCCTAACACCTCTTGAGTGGTGGGTAGAGTTCATGGATAATCCTTAGTTTTAGCCCTGACTATGCTCTCCAGGAAGATGCTTGGGCAGAAATGTAAAGCTCTTGGCAGCCCAGGCATGCTCTGACCATGCATAGAATCCCTCTTCCTTGGAGGAGAAATTAATTTTCATATTCTTATTTAACCTTTTCCTCCACAGATATTACGCTAGCAGCCCAAACTACCGCATTTTTAGTACCAGAAGTACTGTAAGTGTTTAACTTTTTAAAACTATAGTTAAGTTTTTTTGTTTGTGTGTTGTTTTTTTTTACCTTAGGGCAGAGTTAATCATACTCAGTTGTATAGCACAGTGTCATTCTTTTATTTCTTTTTCATATTCATTTCATCTATCTTCCTAATATAGATCTCCCTCTCCAATAATAGTCCTTAAATATGTAAGTCGCAAAAACAAGTGGTGTTGGTTTGAGTGTTTTGTGATTAATATTCAAAAAATAATGTCATGATACAGATAGGATGACCCTGTCTCCCAACCTACTAGAGTACCTCCTAGATACTTAATATATTATTTTTGAAATAAAATAAAAATCTTATTTGGTGGGGAGACTACTGAAGTGTCCCAAAAAAGTTGTCACTTTTCCTTCATTGTATTACTTTGTATAATTCCAATACATCAAATTTTAATTATTATCCTATATAATAAAAGGCTAATATGCAAGTTGACCGAACTGCAGAATGACCGGTTGCTATGACATGCACTGACCACCAGGGGACAGACGCTCAATGCAGGAGCTGCCCCCTGGTGGTCACTGCGCTCCCACAGGGGGAGCGCCGCTCAGCCAGAAGCCAGGCTCATGGCTGGTGAGCACAGCAGTGGTGGTGGGTGCCTCTCCTGCCTCTGCGGCAATGCTGAGGATGTCCAACTGATGGCTTAGGCCTGCTCCCTGTGGGGATCGGGCCTAAGCCATCAGTTGGACATCCCCTGAGGGCTCCCGGACTGAGCACAGGCTGAGCTGAAGGGCCTTTCCACTCCCCCCGAAAGCACGAGTTTTGTGCACTGGGCCTCTAGTTTCTTTAGTAAGGACCTAGAAAATTGAATCGTACATCTGAACAAAGAGATGAATATTTTGGAGCAAATGTTTTGTTTGAACTATTTTATCTTCTTTTTTTAGATTACATTAGAGTATGAAGGAACATTATTTTCTGAGTGGAGTGTGCCAGGAACTTGTTCTGTGAAAAATAAACGGTAATATTTTTGTCGTGAATGTCAATGTATGTGTATTTACAAGTAACAAAGCATTCACATAGCATGAATTCAGACTTGAGGCTGTGATTTAATGTCAATTTCTTCCCATTAAATAGATGTGAAAAGAAAAACAAAATCAGTTTGAAAATAGAATTCAAATATTGCTGTATTTTTATTTTTCTTATTTTAAGATTTTAGGCGTAAAGAAGAGTAGGAAACTTTTTATTAATCTCGTATGCATCTTTATTTATTTCTCCCTTCTTGTTCTCTTTAAATGCTAGTTCACCCAGGACAGAGCTGCGCTGTTCTTCTCCAGGCTTTCAGATTATAAAACCACTTGTTACAGGGCCAGTGAGTTGATCTTAATTATTAAGCTTGAATAATCCAGTTCATTTTTCCTTTTTTTTTTTTGAGCTTTCAACCTAATTCAACCTGTTTTAACTAATATAAATTATAACTATAAGTTAGAGGTATTTTTAAATTACTGTCAAATTTTCTTTAATTTTTAGATATGTCTTTGCAAATTATAACTAATGAAATGATATGTGATTTTCATTTAGTCTTTTTATTAGCCTGTTAAAGCCCGTTACCATTGTAATGATAACAGTACTCCCGGCTGAGAGGGCTCACATCATATACTTCTATGACAATGCTCAGGATAAAGAGCCATTCTAGAAGATTTGTTTTTACTCTGTTTTTGTCAATAAAACATATGTGAATGCAAATAAATGAATGATGTTGAATCCTCTCAGGTTTATCAAAAAAAAGTAAAGCATTTTAATATTTTTTTATTGATTTCATAGAGGAAGGAAGAAGGAGAGAGAGATTGAAACATCAATGATGAGAATCATTAATCGGCTGCCTCCAAGCCCACAACCCAGGCATGTGCCCTTGACAGGAATCAAACCTAGGACCCTTCAGTCCCCAGGCCAACACTCTATCCACTGAGCCAAACCAGCCAGGGCAAGCATTTAAAAATATTGGCACTTTATCAATTAGTAACAAAGTACTGGCCCCACAGCTCACAGCTTAAGTTTCCACACAAGTGTGTAAAACCACCGCTATAGAGACTCCGTGTGACGAATCCTGCCTTTCCTCTGGGGCTTGTGCCTTCTTTTTAACTAACAATCTTCATTTTCATGAAACAAGTAGAGTGATATGAGAGAGGCCAGATGAATATTAAAACCCTTTGCACTCGCTTGCTTTTTTCTCGATTCCTTTATTCTAATGCTAACCGTGTCGAGTCACACTCGACATCCGAGTGCAAAAGGTTAATTCATCTTAACCCCTATAGTTGGAAAAATATTTGAATTTGGCTTTTTGAGTTTTTTGAGTTTTTTAAGTTTCATGAACATAATTCCTGAGAAAGTAAAGGATTCCTTTCTCTTTTATTGTTTTTTTTTAAAAATATATTTTTATTGATTTCAGAGAGGGAGGGAGAGGGAGAGAGAGAGAGAAACATCAGTGATGAGAGAGAATCGTTGATCAGCTCCCTCCTGCATGCCTCCCACTGTGTAAAAAGCCCCCAACCTGGGCATGTGTCCTGACCGGGACTCAAACCATGACCTCCTGGTTCACAGATCAATTCTCAGCCACTGAGCCATGCCAGCCGGGTTCCTTTTCCTTTTTTTTGTATGTTGGAAACCCCTAGAAACATTATGAAACATGTTATGTAAAAAAATAAGCATATACAAATACATGCAAACATAGGGACTACCTTTGTCATTTAGGTATAATGTCATCAGATCTTACAACCTATAAGGAGGGACATGTGGCTTTTAAAACACACTAAAAAAAGAAACAAAAATATTTCCAGGCATTGCCAAATGTCCCCTGGTGAGCAAAATCACCTCTGGTTGATAGCCATTAAACAAGGAAATTGGTTGAATTGTGTTTCAGTGGGGAAAACTGTAGGAGCTCTGCATCAGACACTCACTCCTATCCCTTGGGAAATTACAAGAGTTTAGGGATCTCTGTGTCAGGAATCATGGTCAAAGACTCAGGAACTGGGGGAAAAGACATATATTTCTTATTATTACACAAGGTCAAATATAATAGAAACAATAAGCCATCTAAATTTGTCTCCACCCATGATAGTAAATCCTCAATTACAGAGAGTAACTAAAGAATTGGACTAGTATTATATGAATATTTATTAGTTCTATTCTGAAATTTATTCATTATACTTCCTCTAACCTTAATCTTATTTATCCTTTCAAAGAACCTTAGATAATTAACTTAGTTCCTCTGTGACTTTGATGCCTGTATTAAATTAGTATTTTTTTAAGTTAACTTCATATATCATAGTTGCTTTTGCAATTTCTTTTAGGATTTAGAAGAAGAACGCAATTTATTTGTGGACAGTTCTAATATTTGCTTTCTGTGGTATCATAGAGTTATGTAAGTAATGCAATATTGAATACAAAGGTTATTAATACTTAAGAGTATTTAGCTTTAAATCTTAATTAACAAAATTAACAAATGGGTTATCTACATTACAGTTTCCATATAAGCTTTCTTTCACCAATCAAGATATTCTCAAATAGCCCTAGCTAGTTTGGCTCTGTGGGTAGAGCATTGGCCTGTGGACTGAAGGGTCCCGGGTTTGATTCTGGTCAAGGGCACAGGCCCTGGTTGTGGGCTCGATCCCCAGAAGGGTGTGCAGGAGGAAGCCGATTAATGTTTCTCCTTCTCATCATTGATGTTTCTATCTCTCTCTTTCTCTCCCTTCTTCTCTGAAATCAGTAAAAATCTGTTTTTTAAAAAGGTATTCTCAAATATGCTGCCAAACTTATATTGAAAAACAGACAATAAAAATAATCACAACCACTATTTGAACATACACTGCTTCTATTTTATTTAAATTATATCTCTCAGTTAGTCACAATAACCACACAAATGTAAGTATTATTATCTTTAGTTTATAAATGTGGAAATGTAGGCTTGGATAGATTAAGGAATTTGGACAGAAATACAAAGCTACTAAAAGATAGCATTGGGGTTTGACTCTGTTTTTTCAGGCTACAAGGCTCTTTTATTTCTGTTATATACATTACTAGAGGTCCGAGGCACGAAATTCATGCAAGAGTAGGCCTTCCTTCCCCTGGCTGCCAACACCAGCTTCCCTCTGGCACCCGGGACCCGGGCTTCATCCAGAAGGACGTCCGGTCTAATTAGCATATTGCACTATTATTACTATACACTAGTAACCCTGCGCACGAATCCGTGTGCCAGTAATTCTCTGCAGGGCCTGGCTGCTCCGTGCCCGCTGCCCAGAGGTTCTCCACTGCCCAGAGGCCCTCTGCATCTGGGGTGGAACACTGCCCGCATGCAGTGGCCATCCTCCCAGGACTGGGGGACTCCGTGAGGCTGAGAGTACTGGGCGCCGCCATATTTGTGACAGAGTGATGGTTAATTTGCATATTACCCTTTTATTAGATAGGATATTACAAAAGGACTCTGTCCTGGATAGCTCTTCAAACCCATTGGAACATGAGAGTGAATGACTATAATTAAGAAAGGAAAACTAGTACAAGAAAAAATAATTAGCCCTGGCCGGTGTTGCTAAATGGTTAGAGCAGTGGTTCTCAACCTTTTTAATGCCACGACCCTTTAATACAGTTCCTCATGTTGTGGTGACCTCCAACCATAAAATTATTTTCGTTGCTACTTCATAACCGTGATTTTGCTACTGTTATGTAATGTAAATATCTGTGTTTTTCGATGGTCTTAGGCGACCCTGCTAGAGGTTCTCAACCTGTGGGTCGCTTTCTCCTGCTGCTTTTAATATTCTCTCTTTGTCTTTTGCTCTTGGCATTGTAATTATGATGTGTCGTGGTGTGGTCCTCTTTGGATTCCTTTTGTTTGGAGTTCTCTGTGCTTCCTGGACTCGTAAGTCTATTTCTTTCACCAGGTGGGGAAGTTTTCTGTCATTATTTCTTCAAATAGGTTT
This sequence comes from Eptesicus fuscus, assembly GCF_027574615.1. NCBI lineage: Eukaryota > Metazoa > Chordata > Mammalia > Chiroptera > Vespertilionidae > Eptesicus > Eptesicus fuscus. The sequence continues at coordinate 13,829,463 of NC_072496.1, forward strand.
TCAGTATCTTGCTCTCTCTCTTCTTCTGGCACCCCCATAATTCGGATGTTGGTATGCTTGAAGTAGTCCCAGAGGCTCCTTACACTATCTTCATATTTTTTTATTCTTTTTGCTTTTCCGGTTGGGTATTTTTTGCTTCTTTGTATTTCAAATCTTTGACTTGATTCTTGCGATCCTATAGTCTGCTGTTGGATCTCTGTATATTATTTTTTTTTTTAAATTTCAGTCAGTGTATGCTTAATTTCTAGTTGGTTCTTTTTCATAGCCTCAAGGGTATCACTAAATTTATCAGCCTTTTCTAGAAAATTCTTGAAAAACCTTATAACCGTGGTTTTGAACTCTATATCCAGTCTGGAGTCCATGTTGATGAAAACCCCTTGGTGGCTGCGGCGGCCAGCAGTGGCAGCAGCAGTGGCATGATGGGGGTGGTGCCTCCCCCTGACCAGTCTGGTCACCTCCCACAGAGGGAGGCCAGACTGTGGCTTAGGCCCACTCCCCTGGGAGTGGGCCTAAACCATCAGTAGGACATCTCCTGAGGACTCCCAGACTGTGAGAGGGTGCAGGCTGGGCTGAGGGACACCCCCCAGTGCATGAATTTTGTGCACCGGGCCTCTAGTCTATACTAATAAAAGGGTAATATGCTAATTAGACTGGACGTCCTTCTGGACTAAGCCGCAGTGGCTGCAAGGGCCGAAGGCAGGCAGCCATGGCGGTGGCTGCGAGGGCCGAGGACAGGTTGCTGTCATGAGACAGGCCGCCGCAGAGGCCGGCAGTGGCAGCAGCAGCGGGGTGAAGGGCGCATGCCTTCCCCTGATCACTGGTCACCTCCCACAGAGGGAGGCCAGAGGCAGCAGCAGTGGTGGGGTGATGGGGGCACGCCTTCCCCTGATCGGCCTGGTCACCTCCCACAGAGGCAGGCCAGACTGCAGCTTAGGCCTGCTCCCCTAAGCCACAAGTAGGACCTTCCCTGAGTGCTCCCGGACTGTGAGAGGGGGAAGGCCAGGCTGAGGAATCCCCCTGCCAGGTCCTGGGTGCCTGCAGTCAGCCAGAGGGAGGGAAGCCTGGGTGCCAGGTGCAGGGGCCGAGGCAGAGGTGGTTAGGGGTAATCAGGCAGGCAGGGGAACAGTTAGGGGTGATCAGGCCAGCAGGGGAGCAGTTAGGAGCGATTAGGGGTCCCAGGAGAAGCCACCCGGGGTCCTGGCTGCCTGTAGCCAGCCCAGGCAAAGCTGGCCTGGGTCCTGGGTGCCTGCAGCCAGCCAGAGAGAGGGAAGCCCAGGTCCCAGGTGCCTTCGACGGGTCAGAGGGAGGAAAGCCCGGGTCCCGGGTGCTGCGGCCAGCCAGAGGGAGGAAAGCCTGGGTCCTGGGTGCCTGCGGCCGCCCAGAGGAGGGAAGCCTGGGTTCTGGGTGCAGGCGCCAACGCAGAGGCAGTTAGGGGCAATCAGGCAGGCAGGAAGCAGTTAGGGGTGATCAGGCAGGCAGGTGAGCAGTTAGGAGCCAGCAGTCCCAGATTGCGAGAGGGATGTCTGACTGCCGGTTTAGGCCAGATCTGTGGGATCAGGCCTAAACCAGCAGTCAGACATCCCCCGAGGGGTCCCGGATTGGAGAGGGTGCAGGCCAGGCCGAGGGACCCCACCCCCCATGCACGAATTTCATGCACTGGACCTCTAGTATATCTATATAAAAGGCTAATATGCTAAGTGTCCTTCCCACCTTCCAACTGGTCACTATGATGTGCACTGATCACCAGGGGGCAGATGCTCAATGCAGGAGCTGCCATGACACACACACAGGAATGGCACTGCAGACATGGCTCCCACAAAGCAACACTCGGTTTCCCCCAAGTGGGACACAGGCCCCACCACTGCCTTGGAGTGACAGCCCACCAAATCACAGCCAAAGCTGCCAACACCCCATTTCACAAAATGCAGCCCACAGCCCAGCCCAACCCGGAAACGGTTGCTGTGGGTGCCTGGTAATGATGTCACATAGCAACGCCTGGCTCCCTCTCCCTAGCAACAACTATCCCCCTTGAAGTTTTTTCAGCCCAGGAACACAGGTGGAAACATTTCACACTGTAACCAAATGTCTGTGGAGCGTTTTCCCTGCCTCATCTCATTTGATCCTCACAGAAATCCTGAAGTAGGTAGATAGGAGACTCGGTGGAATCCTATTTTCTTTTCATTAGCCAGAAAACGGAGATTTAGAAAGCTCAGAAACTTGACCCGACTGAAAAGAAATAAGAAATGGTGGACCTTGAAAATGACTTCAGGTTTTCTCATGTGCAGAATATAGTCAAACACTGCTGCAGTTAAATATTTTACCCTTTGTTCTCCCTGCATGATCTACAATGATAATCTGCTTCGTGTTGATATTTATTGCTGTGTTGCTAACAATTACCTGAAAGAGAAGTTGGGGTGCTCCACTGGGCTGGAAAAAGTTTAGCTAAATCAGAAAGCAGGCCTAATTAAGCAAGTTTATTATATACATACAGTATATATGGCTAAGTTGACTCACGCATGCGTGATACATATAAAGCTCTCACTGGCATCAATCGCATGCGTGTGTCTCCATCTGTCATTGTCAATTGTGAATTCGGTTGACACTTCTATTATAGAGAAAGGGTGAATAGTGATATTAAAATATTTCTTCTAATTAGTTTCCTTTCAGTGTGCACAAATTCATGCACTGGGCCACTAGTAATATATATGGATGCCTGGACATCTTTAAAAAATGTGTATGTGTGTATATATATATACACATATATATATGTGTGTGTGTGTGTGTGTGTGTGTGTGTATATATATATATATATACATTTTTAAATCATATATATATAATTGATTTCAGAGAGGAAGAGAGAGATAGAAACACCAATGATGAGAGAGAATCATTGATCTGCCACCTCCTGCATACCCCCTACTGGGGACCAAGCACGCAACCCGGGCATGTGCTCTTGACAGAAATCGAACCTGGGACCCTTCAGTCCACAGGCTGACGCTCTATCCACTGAGCCAAACTGTCTAGGGCTGGACATTTTTATTAGACTTATTTCTAGATACTTTATATTTTTATTGCTATTATAGTCAAATTTTTAAAATTGCATTTTCTAACCAGAACTTCTTGTTGTATATAATGCAGTTTACTTTTGAATACTGGTTTTTATATCCAGCAACCTTATAACATTCTTTTTTTTTTTTTAATATATTTTATTGATTGTTTACAGAGAGGAAGAGAGAGGGATAGAGAGTTAGAAACATCGATGAGAGAGAAACATCGATCAGCTGCCTCTTGCACACCCCCTACTGGGGATGTGCCCGCAACCAAGGTACATGCCCTTGACCGGAATCGAACCTGGGACCCTTGAGTCCGCAGGCCGACGCTCTATCCACTGAGCCAAACCGGTTTCGGCAACATTCTTATATTAATTCTAATAATTTACTTATATATTCTCTTGGAATTTTTATAAATCATATAGCCTGAAAATATTTTTTCCCAATAATTACGTCTCTTATTCCTTTTATTCCATACCGCATGGCTGGCACACAGTGTTTCTAGAAGGATTATATAACAGGCCTCCTTGTCTTATTTCTGATCTTAAAGGGAGGTTGTCATCATTTTATTATTTTGCATAATATTTGTTATAGGTTACAAGTTAACTTTTACCCAGTTAAGGAAATTTCCTTTTATTCCAGATAGTGGTGAATTTTTCTTATGAATTGGTGTTAAAACTTATTTAAAGTTTTTTTGTTTCCACTTAAAAGTTAATATGGCTTTTCTCCTTTACTATGTTAATTGGGGGAATAATATTCATTAATATTTGTATTTTAAACTGACCCTGTATTTCTAGAATAATCCAACTTGGTGTTGATGAATTCTCTTTCATATATATTGACAGATTTTGTTTGCTAATATTTTTTAAATATATTTAAAGACAGAGGGTTTATAAGGACAACGAGGGGGGAGGTAAGGGTAGAGGGGGGTGGTAACCGGGTGGTAGGGAGATATGGGGGGAAAAAGGAGAAACAATTGTAATAATCTGAACAATAAAGATTTATTTAAAAAAAAAAAGAAAGAAAAACAAGAAAAAAAAATAAAATAAAGACAGAGGGTTTAATGTAGAAAACATCAAGATGGTGATAGAAGATTCTATACTCCCATGTTTGCTAATATTTTGTTTAGTATTGTGTGTGTGTGTGTGTGTGTGTGTGTGTATTCAGGAGTGGGGTTGGCCTGTGATTTTTCTCCCCTCATACCATCCTTTTCTACTTTTGGTAGCAAGACTATGCTGGACTCAACACTTAAGTTATTAGTCTTTTTTTGTTGTTGTTCCTCTAAGAGATTTTGTATAAGATTGGAAATACATATTCTTTGAGTATTTGATGGAAACTTGCATAGAAATCCACTTGAATCTGGATTCTTTTTGTGGGGAGAGGATGTGGAAGATTTCCTAATTTAATGGCTATTGTGCTAGTTTGGAATTTTTCTTCTTGTAAGATCCATTTTCACCAGTAGTATTTTTCTGGAAATTTATCCTGTGTCCTCAGCAATTTTAGTATAAATTTCAATGTCATAAAGTTGTCTATAATGTCCTCTTGTTTTTGTTTAACCTCTGAGATCGGTGCAGTGATTCCTGTCTTACCTTTGTAACATTTTTATTTGCGTCTCCCTTCTATTTCCTTGTTCTTCTTCCTCGGGGTATTGCTATCTTATTAGCCTTTTCAGAGAACCATCGTTTGGCTCTGTTGAGCTTTTCTGTTGCTGCAGATGTGAAATGATGATGTCAGATTTTAAAAGAAGATTAGTCATGCATCTTGGCTATGTGAATGTGCACTGTTGTTAAGGAAGCATGCAGATTCAGGCCCCTCAGCCTTTGTGAGGACACATGAGAGTCATCATTATATTTAATTTTAGACATATGTAGCTTTTTTGGGGGGTGGGGGGGGAGAGAGACAGAGAGAGAGACTTTGATTTGTTGTTCCACTTATTTATGCATTTATTGGTTGATTTTTTTTTTACTTTATTTATATTGTTGACACTGTTAAAGATGTCCCCATTTCCCTCCCTTTTGCTCACCTCCATCCAGCTCACACCCACCCCCCTTCCCTCTGGCCATCACCACACTTGTCTGTGTCTATGTGTTGTTTCCCGGATGTACCCTGACCAGAAATCAAACCCACACCTTTGGCATATCGGGATGACACTCTAACCACCTGAGCTACTCAGCCACAGCCATATGTGGCTTTTATTACATTTAGCTGTAATAATTTATCTCTCTTGGAATATAAAGGGAATATTCCAAGATTTAGAGTCATGTATATTGAAAGTAAAGTATTCAAACTAATATTTAGCATACTGTTTACTAACATATGATTCCTCTTTTTCCCAACAGTCATTACCATCACAATTTAACCCAGGTAAAACTTTTTTTTAATTTTATATGTCCTTCATATATCACTACTATATTATTTCTCTCTTATCTTCCATAATTACCAGAAGAGGAATTTTCCAAACTAATTTTTCAATGGAATGTGTGTAGAGCATGGTACTAAGGTATGGTCTGAGGATCCTTAGGGCTCAGGCCTTTTCAGATCTACCCTTTTCCAACCTCGTATCTGCATGGGGACAGATTCTCCCAATATGCTTTCACCAAAACAACACGTACAGCAGCTTGGTGCAGGAACATAGAGGAAAATCCAGCTATTCTGGGAAGCAAGATATTAAAAAGATTTTGTAATATAAAACAACCATTCTTCTTACTACTTTTTTGTTGTTTGGAAAATAGTTATTTTTTCATAAAAGCATGTTGGTTATGTTAGCATGCAAATATGTTTATCTTAGTTTTAAAACAAGTTAATAAATATTTTTAATTTGTTTTACATATAGAGAAACGTAACCCACATAAGAGAAAAGCTTTATGGAATGCTCAATAATTTTTAAGACAATAAATGTCTTGAGTTCAAAGGTCTTTAATATATGGATGAGAGGATCATTATGTGTGATAGATATGTTCAGAATGTTTAAATTGAAATCAGGTGATAATATTTGGAAGTTAAAGCACTATAGATATTTTAATTTTCTAAAAGCAGTGATTTACTAGAAAAGGATGCAGTAAAAATAATAATAATAAATAGGCTTCCTATATCACATCCAGATGGTTGAATGTGTCTGTTTGTACTTCTGTCCCAAATCCAATTGACATCATGCAATGCTTTATTACAGTTATAACTCTTGCATGAAAAAGCAAGAAAATATTATTTGTGAATAAAGAATTTAAATATAGAAAATAGAGAAACTTCTAGAAGTAGAATACATATTACACACCAAAATAATGCAGAATAACCTCCATCTCACTCAAAACACACAGAAATGCCTTTATAAAATATTATGTCTGGCCCAGCCAGTGTAGCTCATGGCTGACCGTAAACCCATGAACCAGGAGTTCATGGTTCGATTCCCAGTAAGGGGTCATGCGGAAGGCAGTCAATCAACGATTCTCTCTCATCATTGATGTTTCTCTCCCTCTTCCTTCCTCTTTCTGAAATAAAAAAAAAAAAATTTTTAAAGAGAATCCTATATAATAAAAGAGTAATATGCAAATTAACCATCACTCCGCAACAAAGCTGGTGGCGCCCATAGTGCCAGGGCGGGACGCTGGCGTCGTCGCCCTGGTGACGATGCCAGCCAAGGCCATAGAGAGAGGAAGGGCTGACGACAGAACACTGGGCCGCTGGGCCCGGGGCAGTTAGGGGTGACAAAGCCTGCAGGGGAAGACAGTTAGGGGTGACCAGGTTATTTGTAGTGGCAAAAGCAAGCTACAAATAACCTGTGTAGTGTGGCTTCATCTTTGTAAAATGTGTGTGTGGGGGGGGGGGGGGGCGGGGGAAGGGTGCTGTGTCTATTTGTGAGTGCAGAGAAAGATAGGTAAGCATTCCTATGAAGTTTTAAAATTACCTCAGGTGTTTAGAGGAATATTATTAACTCTTCCTTCGTATGTCTTCGAATTGTTTCACTTATTTAAAAACAACACATAATGCTTTGATTTTTTAAAAATATGTGATAATCAAAGTTTTAAAAATATATCAACATTTTTATGGTTATGTTTTGCTATAACTAAAAAATTAAAGTTGTCCAAAATTAAATGCAAACATTTTGTTTTTTAGGATATCATGGTATGGGTATACGATCCAGAAAATGCTGACACAAATGAGTTGCATTTGAATGCAGTTGCGCCATCACTAGTAGGTGGAAACATTATCATAGATAAAATAATATGCTACATTTCTTTTTTAAGGGCTGTGAATAATTTATTTTAAGTGGCCCAGAACTAACTAAATACATTTTAATTATCCATTAAGTTGAGTTTGTGCTCTATCTCTACAATTATAAATTTTCCTTTAGAATTCTTTCCTGAGCAATTTTTTTTTTTTGCATTTTCTATGCACCTCTTATTCATGAAGAAGCTGATCTTTAAAGTGCCTTATAGGTATTCATTGAACATCTATCTTGAAATCATGTTTCAAAAACCTGTTCAGTCTCTTATTGAGTTAGAGGTGGGTTGAGGTTCAAAATGCGTTAAAAATTGGGGATTATTTACAGTTCAGCCAGAGATGTTTATGGAAGAGAATGAAGAATGAAGAGTCGCGATAGTTAAGACTTGGGTATCTCTTGGGCACATTGCACATTGGCTGATGAAAACCCAAACAGACAATTTACATTTTGCTAAAATTAGTTTGTGGATGATTTATCAAAATTGTAGCATTAAAACAATTCCTCAAACTACTCATGTGAAAACATCCTGATTTGATCATGGGTAGGCATCTTGGAGGCAGATACCTGACTTGAAACCTAGAATGTGAGTAGAGAAGAAAGGATATGAGAAGTTGCATAAGCAAAGACACAAAGGCATATATTTATGTTACAACTAGAAAAATACTTTAAAAAATAATAATGCAAAAGTTGACACTAGCACAGTGAAATTTATTCTGTTATACATTACCAATAATAGAGTTACTTGTCATAGTTCTTTTAGAAATCATTTTAGTAATATGTATCAATAATTTTTTAAGTATTTATAATTTTTGACCTAGTAATCACACTTCTAAGAATCTAATCAAAAGAGAAATAGTCCTGCCTGGCTGGCGTGGCTCAGTGGTTGAGAGTTTACCTATGGACCATGAGGTCAGGTCACAGTTTGATTCCCAGTCAGGGCACATGCCTGGGTTTCGGGCTCAATCCTCAGTAGGGAGCATGCAGGAGGCAACTATGAAATCTATGATTCTCTCACATGATTGATTTTTTTTCTCTCTCTCTCCTCTCCATTTCTCTCTCTCTCTCTCTCTCTCTCTCTCACACACACACACACACACACACACACAGAGAGAGAGAAAAAAATCTCACACACACACACACACACACACATACACATACACATATATATATATATATATATATATATATACACACAGAGAGAGAGAGAGAGAGAGAAATAGTCCTAATTGTGGAAAAGACTGTATATCATGGCAATAATATTAGCAATAGTGAAAATATAAAACTACCTAAATGTCCAATAGGGGATTGTTAAGTCAATGATGATAATTCACTCAGTGGAATATCATGCTATCATTTATATAGACTTCTGTTTATATAACATGAATATATAACAGTAGCCTACATTTGATAAATCCTAAGAAAATATACTAAATATGTTTTTATATTTTTGATAATTTCTATGTGGTAATTTTTCTATATTTATAAAATTACCTTTAATGACCATGAACCACCCTTTTTAAAAATATTTTTTTTATTTTATTGATTTTTTACAGAGAGGAGGGGAAAGGGATAGAGAGTTAGAAACATTGATGAAAGAGAAACATTGATCAGCTGCCTCCTGCACACTCCCTACTGGAGATATGCCCGCAACCAAGGTACATGCCCTTGACCGGAATCGAACCAGGGACCCTTCAGTCTGCAGGCTGACACTCTATCCATTGAGCCAAATGGGTTAGGGCATGAACCACTCCTTTAATGAAAAATGTTTTTAAGTTTGTGGACATGATTGTCCTAACTTTTTCTTGGCCTGTCCTATTCTCTATCATCTTGTTGTATGTGTTGTTTATTATATTTTATTTCCATCTTATCCAAGCTACATTAAGAATGTTTCATTTACTTTTTGCCTTTACAGTTATATGAAAGATTGCTATGCTTAAAATTCTGAATAGTGAATATGATTTTCAGAAACAAAAGGAAAATATATATTATTCTTTATGTACCAGGCAAACCTATATTTCTCTATCAAAATCATTAAATGTGTATTCTTCAGGGAAGCCTTCCCTGACCACCATATGTACTCTTCAAAACTAGGTTAAATCCTCCTATTGGGTAACCCTATAGTCCCAATGACGAGACCCTTACTGACGCTCATCATGGCAACCTCAAAGGCTCCTTTGTAGGTGGTTGACATCTATACTAATAATAGAGGAATATGCAAATTGTCCAGGACACTGTCACACAACGACCAATCAGGATGGGGGCAGGGCGGTGGCAGAGAGCTCTCAGCATGCCTGTGCTGGGGGTCTGAAGGGCATGGAGAGGAAGGGACAGCAGATAGGCAGTTAGGGGGATCAGGCCAGGAGGGGAGAGCTGATAGGCAGTTAGGGGAATCAGGCCGGTAGGAGGTGGCAGTTAGGCAGTTAGGGCAATCAGGCCAGGAGGGGAGAGCAGTAAGGCAGTTAGGGGAATCAGGCCAGGATGGGGGAGAAGTTAGGCAGTTAGGGGGACCAGGCCGGCAGGGAAGCAGTTAGGGGCATCAGGCAGGCAGGCAGGTGAGTGGTTAGGAGCCAGTGGTTCCGGATTGCGAGAGGGATCCTGGATTGGAGAGGGTGCAGGCCGGGCTGAGGAACCCTCCCCCCCCACATGAATTTCATGCACCAGGCCTCTAATATTTCTAGAAAATTAAACAGGAGCATTATCGGAGGATTAGGGCAGAAGGGAGCTATGGAATTCTAGACTGACCCTCATTATCTGACTTTTTAATTCTAGGGATTCCCCATAATAAAACTATTGCCTCTTCTAAAAATACCTTATTAGGGATAATTCCAGTCAATTCAACTTATCCTTAAATCTCTTGAGAAAAAGAGGGAGCATGTCATATTTGTCTGTTACTAAGAGAATTTTTCTTAAACTCTCCAGATATCATTTGAAATCTTCCTTGAAAGAGTATGTTGCTTTGAAGGCAACTCATGTAGAAATAATTTTAACAGATACGTTTTAGAAGCTCCATTATGTATTCTATTGATAGTAAAATTAAGGGTATTTATTTAGGGGTCCTTATAGTCTCAGTTCATTCAGTATTCTGATTGTGCATAGTATATTCAACATATTGGAAATTGTATTATGATTTCATTATAATTCATAAAATTCTAATGGGGCGGGGGGGTCAAATGGTAGAAAAAAAAGAAACCTGCACATTGAAAATGAGGTAAATTTATAAAGTGTCTTAACTAAAATAATTGATTCAATATAACATGATGTAATTTCCAAGTAAATTTGGCTATGAAAAGAGTAAAAATAATTTTTTTTTTTTTTTTTACAGAATTCCTTTGTACTTACAAAGCAGATGGCCACTTTGGGACAGAGGCCAGCCATATATACATTTCTGAAGAGAAGAGTTTATTTTCCAGATGAAAAACTGAAGGATGGGTATTTAATTTTTAAAATTTCAAATATAAAATTAATCTATATAATTCAGTAAAATAAGTATCGGAGACTTAAAGCAAAAGAGGTTTAAAACCCTAGCAAAATTTCATGGAATATCTTATGTGTAACTTCCAAGTAGATTATTTTATGATACAAAAAAAAAAAGTAATAATGAGACCTAGTTACCAACTCAGAAATTGCCAGTCACACTCCTGGATTATAGTCTCACAATTTATATTAAAAGCTAAACTTTCAGGATGGTGGCACATTCTGGCAATACCTCAAAACTAGAGGCCCGGTGCATGAAATTCATGCACTCAGAGGGAGGGGTGTCCCCTCAGCCCAGCCTGCCCCCTCTCGCAATCCAGGAGCCCTTGTGGGATGTCTGACTGCCTAAGCGGGCCTAAGCTGTCAGTTGGACATCCTCAGCGCTGCAGCAGAGACAGGAGAGGATCCTATTACCACTGCTGCACTTACTAGCTGTGAGGCTGGCTTCTGGCTGAGTGGTGCTCCTCATGTGGGAGCACACTGACCACCAGGGGGCAGCTCCTGCATTGAGCTTCTGCCCCCTGGTGGTCAGTGTGCATCATAGAGACCAGTCGTTCCACTGTTTGATCAATTTGCATATTAGCCTTTTATTATGTAGGATGTTTTCTACTGATGTCACAGTTGTGCCACCACATACACATAAGTGCACATCACAAATTCCACTTGAGAAGTAAAATCTGTTACTGTTAAGTTGGCAAGTTATCATGGGGTTTAGACAGCCTTTCTTAATCTGTTGAACCACCTAGGCACAGGTCAAGGAGCTCATAACTGAAAGATACAATATGTACTTCTAATATGATGTTGAATAGTGGTAGTAAGAGGAGACATTTTGCTTCGTTCCTATTATTAGGAGGAAAGGCTATAGTTTCTCATCATTATGTTCTTGGTACGCTTTTTGTAGATGCTTCTTTATCAAGTTGAGGCAGTTCCCCTCTGTTGCTAGTTTTCTGAGAGTTTTTATCATGAATGAGTGGTGGATTTTGTCAAATGCTTTTTATCCCATTTATTGATATGATTATATACTTTTTCTTACTTAATCTGTTGATGTGATAGATTACATTAGTTGATTTTTAAATGTGGAACCATATATGCATAACTGGAAAAAGTCCCATTTGGTCACAATACATAATTATTTTTACACACTGTTGGATTCAAAATGTCTGTAGCTTTATCTGTGATGTGTTTACCTGATTGTGGTATTAGGGTAATATTGGCCTCATGAAATGAGTTGGGAAATATTCCCTCTGCTTTTATTTTCTGGAAGAGATTGTAGAGAATTGGCATAACTTGTTCCTTAAATGTTAGAATTCACCAGTGAACTGATCTGGGCCTGGTGCTTTTTGTTTTGGAAGGTTAATAATTATTTATCAATTTTCTTTAATAGATATATCCCTATTCACATTATCTATTTCTCCCTGTGTGATTTTTGGTAGGTTGTCTTTCAATTGGTCCATTTCATCTAATTATCAAATTTATGGACATAGAACTGTTCATAGTATTATTTTTTATCTTTTAATGCCAATGCAATCAATAATGATGGCCTCACTTTCATCTGTGATATTAGTATATTGTGTCCTTTCTCTTTTTTTCTTAGCTCAACTAGAAAGTTTATCAAGTTTATTGAACTTTACAAAGAACCAGCTTTTCTTATTGATTTTCTCCATTGTTTTTGTGCCGGGGGTTCTTGTCCCAGCCTTACAAAGAGTTCAGCAATCTGGAGAAAGGGGCTGATGCATAGATTAAGAAGGATTCCAAAGGTGAAAGGTAATTTTGAAAGGCATTGGGGGTCAGAGGAGCTTCAGCTGAAGGAGCTAGAAGACTACCTCCTTGTCTAGGACCCTTGCTTTTATTAACACAATTTGTCCTAAGGCAAGGTGGAGACATACACTTCAAAGGGTAAGGTTTCAAAGGGTAGGGTTCAGAAGCATTGTCAGTTTGGGGAATAGCCTACAGCTGTTCAGGTGTTTGGCCAACAGGAGGCAATAAAATGCCCTGAGCTGTCTGGCAGCTGACGATTATCCTACTCAGGTTTGGGGGAGATGCTTTTTAGCCATCCCAGATGATTCAGCCCTGCTGACATGCTGGAATTGGCTTCCGGCATTTTTGTTTTCAATTTATTGATTTGTGCTCTAATTTTTATTATTTTTCTTCTTCTTTTTTTAGGTTTATAATGCTTTTCTTTCTCTAGTTCCCTAAGGTGGAAATTTAGATTATTTATTTTAGATCTTTTTTCTTTTCTAATACAAGCATTTGATGCTATAAATTTCCCTCTAAGCACTGCTTTCACTTCATTCCCCAAATTTTGGTAAGTTGTATTTTCATTTAGTTTGAACTACTTAAAATTTCACTTGAGATTTCTTTCTTAACTATGTGTTATTTTAAAGTGTACTGTTTAATCTCCAAATGCTTGGGGATTTTTTTTAGCTATCTTTTTGTTATTCTAGTTTAACTGTATTGTGTTTTAAGAGCTGACCTTATAATTTCTATTTTTTTAAATATTTTTTTATTGATTTTTAGAGAGAGAGGAAGGAAGAGGGAGATAGAAATATCGATGAGTGAGAGAAACATCAACTGGCTGCCTCCAGCATGCCCCATACTGGGGAATAAGCCAGCAACCCGGGCATGTGGCCTGACTAGGAATTGAACCAATAACCTCTTGGTGCATGGGACCATGCTCAGTCCACTGAGCCACACCAGCTGGCGGACTTCTATTTTGTAAAATTTCTTAAGGTGTGTTTTATGACCCAGGATATGGTCTATCTTGGTGAACGTCATATTTGAGCTTGAGAAGAATGTATATTCTGCTGTTGTTGGATGAAGTAGTCTTTAAACCAATTAGATCAGTTGGTTGATGGTGTTGTTCCTTCAACTATGTCTTTACTGATTTTCTGCCTTCTAGATCTGTCCATTACTGACAGAGGGAATTGGAAGTCTCTATACTAGTGGATTTTTCTATTTTTCCTTGCATTCTCTATGATTTAGTAAGACATACATCTGGCAAAACTAGTTTTTATATATTTTTTATTTTTTCTGTCGGTGGGAAAAAAATGGCAGTTAAAAAACGTTATGTATTTATTGATTTGGAAGCGGAAGAGAAACATGAATGATGAGAATCATGGATCAGCTGCCTCCTGCACGCCCTCTACTGGATGGGGATGGAGCCTGCAACCTGGACATGTGCCCTGACCAGGAAAGGAAGTGGGACCTCTTGGTTCATAGGCCGACGCTCTAACCATTGAACAACACCGGCCAGGGCTGCAACATTTTTTTTTTTTAATCTGCCCTCCCCTCTCCTCCCCCATGCTTGTCTCCAAGACCTGAAACTGTGGCAAAACTAGTTTTTAAAAGCACAGGAATGTGGACACAAATGCAAACAAAAAATAGGCCTGTAGTGGGGAGGGAGAGACATTAACTTTCCACAGTATTGGTATGTTCTGAATCTGGATCTGGGTGACTACTACACAGGTAGGTGTTCACCTTAGTATGAGATTATTATAGCCAGTGGACAATGGAACAAAATGGTACTGGTGATTTTTTTTTGTGTGTGTAATTGAACTTGAAACAGATGTTAGAGTCAGAATCAGAGTTGCACTGATTTTCATGGTGGCGTGGTTAGGGCATAGAGGTTTGATGGTAACCCTACAATTACTCCAACATGGGGTCCTCTTGACCCGGGAAGACCTCATTTTGAGTGGGCAGAATGCCATCACCACCAACCCAAGTGTGTGTTGATTGAGGAAATAGGAAACTAAAGAAGACTTACTGACCATTCTGCAGCCTGATGTGTCTGGATGGGCCTGCTGAGAAACGCTCCTCAGAACTTTCCCTGACTTCTAAGATATATGTCCGAGTGCTGGTTTCCACAAATTCCTCATGTGTCCACTTCAAAAGATAAGACCCAGCCCTGTCAAATTTTAGAATACCAAGAAAAAAGGGGAAGACCCTAAAAGCGTATGGAAAGGCAAGTCATTTAAGTAACAAGGACCAATGTGTCATTCTCATTAGTAATTCTCCCTAAATACAAACAGACTGGAGAAAATGCTGTCCAGGCTCTGAAGTCTCTGCCCAGACAAACTATCAAACAAAAGTGTTAAAGATATTTTGGGATTTCAGGATCTCAAAAAATTTATTTTCAGATGCACTTGGACAAAGAGTACTTACTGAAGAATATGTGTTAGCAAAACAAGATCAAAGTATTAGATCCAGTAAATGGGTGCTTCAACCCAGAGAGAAGCGAAGGGAAATCCCAGCAAACAAGTGCTAGATTACCTCTGCGTTCACTCCATGGAAACCACGATGAAGGGCCATTTCAGCTACCTGTTGGAAAAGTTAGAACACTAAACAAATTTTCAAAATAAAACATTAACTCTGGGGAAAATATTGTAAATATACATTTATCAAAGAAAACAATCTTAGTATAATAACTGGCTCAGTAGTAAACAATATATACATATTAATAACAATATAAACACCATAGATTTAGCTAAACATTGTGACATTTGAAAGGAAAGATGTTGCATCAGTAGGTATACGCTATGAGAGATACAGTTTCATCTGTCATATAAGAAGCCAATGTGTAAAAATCATATTAAGAAGCAGTATAAGAATATTTGTTTGAGAATATGAAGGAGCATTAAGAGTCAAGACTGTTCTCCTTCACCCAGCCAGTGTCGCTCAGTGGTTGAGCGTCAGCCTATGAACCAGGAGGTCATGGTTCAATTCCTGGTCAAGGCACATGCCCAGGTTGTGGGCTTGATCCCCAGTAGGGTGCGTGCAGAAGGCAGCGAATTGATGATTCTCTCTCATCATGGATGTTTCTAGCTCTACCTCTTCCTTCTACTCTGAAATCAATAAAAACATTTATTTTTTTAAAAAAAGATTGTTCTCCTTTGGGAACAAGAGTGAAGAATGAGGAGAAATGGGTAGCATTTAATGCTATTTGATTTATTTTACCCAGGTTTATGTTGATAAAAATTTTTTAAAAGTTTTAAAGATGATAAATGCCAACACTCTGCAAGATGGATGGGAGAGGAGAGACCATTTAATTCTTATCTTTTCTGTTCTCTTCTTAGGGCCTGGCATATCTCAGTACCAATGGCAGCAAATGATATAGCAAAAGATATCAGAGGAAATCAGGTGTCTTTTCAAGATTGCTTTGTTGCAGATATCCTTTTCCTGATGGGTTTTCCTTGGTTGATAATCCCTGAGATTCCTGGCTTTTTACCAATCTCTTCACCGCTTGGTAGTCAGTTAATGACAGTCTGGGATGCCTGTGTTCCATCATCTATTGTCCTGGTAGCCAATATGGAGACCTTTCAAACCAACGATTCATTTCGCACTTGGACCAGAATCAGAGTGCCTCCAAGCATCCTGACTGACAAAGAAAGAAGCAATGTGTCTGATGTGACCCTATCCCATGATGGAATATTTTTTTTAATAAATGGTATCCTCTATCTAAAAAATTTGACCACGTTTGCAAAACTGGGAAGCAAGGAAAATCTTCCTGAAGGTGGAATTATTGGCATTACAACAAGAAAATGGTGTTGGATGGACTATTTATTGAAGGTTAGTAAAATATTATACATATGTATTTACACTTACACATTTAAATATTCACCATACCTTTTAGTTCAGTGAAATATTAGATTACCCTCTGCAGTTTTTTTTGCAAAATTATTTTACATGGCTGAAAATAGCTCTATCTTCCTGACCTAACTTCTCAGCGCCCTTTACAGAGCTGTACCTCCGACAACAGAGAATAAAATGAATCTTGTGTATTATTGCACAGTGTTACTTAGTTATATTATGAGAGTTTTGTTTTGTCTTGTCATGGGCAAAAGATCAAAAAGTTATTTTCCGCAAACAAAAATTCCCATGTGCTCTCAAAAATGAATTAACTCTTTAATTTCCGACAATAGAGTGAATAAGATATCCTTAAGCTAGAGCATTACAAAACACCTGAAATGCTGCATAAAAAATTTTAAACTTCTCTAGGCACATAACTGAGCTTCTGTGGAAGTAAGGAAAATTCCAAGAGGAAAGTGGAGTCCTGTAGCACTAATTCAGAGACATAAGCAAATGCCAAAATCTCGGCTTCCGAGGCCAGTGCTGGTCCCAAGCATTTAGACATCTGGTACTTAAACACAAAGGCTGGGACCTGAGCAAGGAGGGCATCTGCTAATTTTTTGCATAAAAGAGGAACCTTCCAAAATTTCCCAACATAATTAAATGTATCTCCACTTTAACTCTTAAAAGGCCAGAAAAAGTCTTGTCTTTGGAATTCATGACCAAAAAGCAACCGACATGGACTTTGGGGCCCAAATTTACAGTGGGCCAAGAAATATCGAGCCTAGTACCAGGCAGAAGCAAACACAAATCCCTTTTGGAGGAACAAACCATAAAGTTAGGCTTTGAAAACTTTTCACAAATAATATTCTGGCAGAATTGAGCTCATATTCAAAAATGGCAAAATATATGAAGAAGATGTCACAGGAGTCAGCACAAACAATAAAGAGCAGAATCATTCCTGCAAGGACATCAGATGTTGGGACTGACAGATATGACATATTTTTCCTGGATTTAAATAAATTGAAAAAGAAAATAGAAAACATTTTTTAAAAAGTCTATCAAATAGCAAGGTAATTAGTAATACTAAAAGCAAGGAATTCATTATCATAAAATTTAGGATAGTAGTTATCCTGAAAGTAAAGATGTAGTGATTGGGAAACAGTATGAGGGGCATTTGGGAGTTCTGACAAGATTCTATTTGTTAGACTCTGCTTTGTGATAAATCTTTCAGCTATATATATTTCCATTTGGTCCATTTCTATATGTGAATTCTATTTCAAAATATATTAATATATAAGAATTAATGTTGAAATATGACATTTGATGTAGTAAACTTACTATTATTATTATTAAAATTAATAATAACTGAAATATAAAATTCAATGGAAAGTTTAAATAGAAGATTGGATACAACAAAAATAATTAAATTGTAAATTAGATAAGAAATTAAACAAAATGAAAAGATGAGAGAAAAAGGGATGGAAAACAAACAGAGTAGAAGAGAGAGATGAATGGAAAAGAGAAAATCCAATATATAATCTAACCAGAATTCCAAAATAAAAGATTAGATAAAATGGGAAAGAGCTGAGAATTTTTCAGAGTTAAGTAAAGATATCAATATTCAATCCTGAAATAGTAATAAATTCTGATTGATATAGGAAAAAAGAGAGCCCACTGAGACACAAAATAATGATATTGCATGGTATCAGAAACTAATAAGAGATATAAAAAATATTCAAACAGAAAATACAAATTATAAACAAAGACAATACAACAATTGGATGAGATGAATGGAAGTCAGAAGATTGTGAAATACTTAAATAACTGAGAGCCCTAACCGGTTTGGCTCAGTGGATAGAGCATCGGCCTATGGACTGAAAGGTCCCAGGTTCGATTCTGGTCAAGGGCATGTACCTTGGTTACGGGCACATCCCCAGTAGGAGGTGTGCAGGAGGCAGCTGATCGATGTTTCTCTCTCATTGATATTTCTAACTTTCTATCCCACTCCCTTCCTCTCTGTAAAAAATCAATAAAATATATTTTTTAAAAAATAACTGAGATAAAGTTCATATTGGCCCTCAGGGTGGGGCAAAAGTAGGCTTACAGTTGTTTGTGTAGAAAAGATACAATAATTAATGAATAATACAAGAATAAACTCTATGTTTTGCATACAACTATAAACCTACCGTAATTTTGCCCAACCCTGTATTTATCCTGTAGAGGTTCAGCTGAGCTTCTTGGATTTGGGGGATTATGTATTTTATTAATTTTGGGATGTTGTCAGAGCAGGATCTAATTCTCATGGGAGAGCTTACTCCTAAATCCTGCTCATAGCACTAATTGTGAGAGCACTCACTGCTCTATTCTGCCAACTGGTCCAAGTGTGGGAGTACAGGTCCTAACCCTGCCCTACTATGCTAACTATTGGGTCCAAGCCCCTCTGCTCCTGGCAGGACCTTCCTGGACGCTGGGTAGTAGATGGAGAAGCCATGAGGAGTTGTAGGTGGATAAGAATGAGTATTACAGAAGCCAGCGGCCATAAAACCATCAGACAAAACCGTTCTTCATAACAGTCTCTATTTGAGACCATTTAATATTGTCCCAGAGATCTCAGACCACCTGTTCATTTTTTTTCACTCTGCTTCTATCTTTGTACTTTAGTTTGTATACATGCTGTTCACTTTCTTCAAGTTCACTGCTTCTTTTATACATATATATATATATATATATATTTATTTCAGAGAGGAAGGGAGAGGGAGAAAGAGCTAGAAACACCAATGATGAAGAGAATAATTGATCGGCTGCCTCCTGCATGCCTCCCACTGGGAATCAAGCCCACAACCCAGGCAAATGCCCTTCTCCAGAATCAAACCTGGGACGCTTAGGTCCACAGGCCAATGCTCTATCCACTGAGTCAAACCGGCTAGGGCAAGTTCACTGCTTCTTTTCCTCTGCTTTTCCCAAATAATTCTTAAATTTGTCTAATAATGTCTTCATTCCTGATATAACATTTTTTATTTCTAGCATTTCCATTTTCTTCTTTTCTATCATTTACATGTCTCAGCTGATTCCTCATCTCTGCACTCAAGTTGCCTCTTTCTCACTAGATAGTTCAGCATTTTTATCATGGTTATTTTCTTGTTAGCCATGCTTGGTATCTTAACGCTGACAAGATTCCAGAGATCTCTTCATACTTTACAACTGAGCCACCAGCATTCTAAACCAGAAGAGAGCTGTCTCTGCTTTATAGTCTAGCTGTCAGCTTTTTTTTTTTTTTTAATCACCGAGGGATTCTCTTTTCTCTCTCATTTGCCCCTGGATTTGTGTGCCTTGGCAGACCTATCTTTCTCTCCTGCTTCCCTATCCCCAGTCTTGGCAGGGAGACTGCTTTACAATTTGGGTAGAGGCCAAGCATGACTCAGAAAGTGAACAGAAAGTTTCTCTCCGATCTCTTATCCAACTCCCAGCCTGTGTACCTGAGAATCCAAAATGCAGATGATTTCTCGCAACTTTGCTGCCTTGCTGCCTGCGCCCTGCCTGTCTTCAGAGGGTTATATGTTACTAAAGTCCGTCAGCCTGGCCTGCGGGGACCGGGCCAAAACCAGCTCTCCGACATCCCCCAAGGGGTCCCGGATTGAGAAGAGGGTGTTTCTTGGGTGACACACCCGGAATCGAGCTCCCTCCTCTCTGGTTCTAGGTGCAACACCCGAGAATCACAGCTGCCAAGTCACCACAGCTTGGTAACTCCTGCGATGAGCGTCTGACCCCTGGTGGTCATTGTGCATCATAGCTACCAGACCATTAACCAGTTGCCAGTTAGCGGTCACTTAGGCTTTTATATATATAGACCAGAGGCCCGGTGCATGGAATTTGTGCATGGAGGGGGTCCCCTCAGCCCAGCCTGCACCCTCTCCAATCTGGGACCCCTTGGGGGATGTCCAACTGCCGGCAGTTGGACATCCCTCTCACAATCCAGGACCACTGGCTCCTAATCACTCACCTGCCTGCCTGCCTGATCGCCCCTCACTGCCTCTGCATGCCGGCCTGATCACCCCTGACTGCCCCCCCCCCCTGCCGGCTGGTCACTCCTAACTGCCACCCCGGCAGCCTAGTCACCCCTTACTGCCCCCCCTGCTGGCCTGGTCTGCCCCCAACTGTGCCCCCTCTGCTGGCCTGGTCGCCCCTAACTGCCCACCCCTGCCCACCTGGTCACCCCACACAGCCTGCTGTTCAGTCATTTGGTCGTCCCTCACTAACCCCCCTGCTGGCCTGGTCATAGGCAGCCATCTTGTGAGGGTGTGAGGGTCATTTGCATATTACCTCTTTATTATATAGGATAGTTGCAAGAGACCCTGAATGCTTCAAAGGGATCCCCCAGCTCCCCTGCCTTGCCCCAAGATCTTTGATTTATTACACCCCAGCATTAAGTGAAGATCTTAGGAGAGTTTGTGGGTGAGTGAAAAACTCATTCCCTGGCTGGGCTCCCTGGGATTCCCATCTGTCATATTTATAGCCTATTCCTCTTCCCATCCCTCTGCCAAGAATGAGAATAGCTGTGAGTCTTTTCTGTGAAGGGCTCATCATTTTGTTTCTAATATGTTTCCTCGTTGAAGGTGTTTCACACTCTTTTCCAGCAACATGAGCTCTAGACTTGAAGTTGAATCTTTATTTGATAAAAATACTTTTTACTCCAAATAGTCTTAGTCTCTTTCTTTGGTTACCTGTTTGATATCTGTCTACAGCCTATTTGAGTATAGACAAGATGTGCCCAAAAGACTCCTTCTAGTGGTCATGAACATAGGAGTTACATTTTATATAAAAATCTCTAAGAATTAGAAACAGCTGGAGAAGGGCCCACTGAATGAAATGAGGACCTCTGAATGTCAGACGTAGTCTCTCAATAGCCTTTGTCTCTAACAGACTGGGTCCACAAAAGGGAAGTATTGATTTGTTTAAAGTTTTAATTTCTCTCTTCCCTTTATCTGATACCCATCGAAGCTAGAATTAAAAAAATAATAATGTAATGTTTGAGGTGTCATTATAGATTGATCTTAGTAAACAGCAAGGTCAAAGGGACACTCCTGACCAGAGTAAATATATACTTAGGTAAAGAGAAGATCGATAGTCTTTGAGGAATTAAAAGGGAATTAAGATTGATTATTTCTACTGATTAAAAATAAAATTACTGGAATAATTTCTTTTTATTGTAATATGACATATTTCTATGCCATATATTTCTGTCCCTGAAGTATTTTTCAGAAATGTACTAAAAAATAAACCATTCTAGTTACTATGTTTTACTTTTTTAAAATGTTATTTTATTGTTTAAAGTATTACAAATAGTAGTACATACGTCTCCTTTTTTCCCCATTGACCTTCCCCCGGCCTCCCCTACACCCCGGCACCTGCCCTCACCCCCTCTCCAGTGTCTTGCGTCCATTGGTTATGCATATATGCATGCATACAAGTCCTTTGGTTGATCTCTTACCTCCTCCACCCCTGCAACCCTCCCCAGCCTTCCCACTGTAATTTTCTCTGCCTCTGTATCTTTTTGTTCTTCAGGTTATAATGTTCTTTATTATCCATAAATGAGTGAGATCATGTGGTATTTTTCTTTCACTGACAGGCTTATTTCACTTAGCATAATGCTCTCCAGTTCCATCCATGCTGTTGCAAATAGTAAGAATTCCTTCTTTTTTACAGCAGCATAGTATTTCATTTCATAGATGTACCACAGTTTTCTAATCCACTCATCTGCTGATGGGCATTTAGACTGTTTCCAAATCCCAGCTATTGTAAATTGTGCTGCTATGAACATAGGGGTGGCATATATCCTTTCTAATTGGTGTTTCTGTTTTCTTGGGATATATCCCTAGAAGTGGTATTACTGGGTCAAATGGCAGTTACATTTTTAAATTTTTTTTTTAAATGTATTTCTTTTTTTTAAAATATATATTTTATTGATTTTTTTTTTACAGAAGAGGGAGAGGGATAGAGAGCTAGAAACATCGATGAGAGAGAAACATCGATCAGCTGCCTCCTGCACACCCCCCACTGGGGATGTGCCCGCAACCAAAGTACATGCCCTTAACCGGAATCGAACCCAGGACCCTTCAGTCTGCAGGCCGACGCTCTATCCACTGAGCCAAACCAGCTAGGGCACATTTTTAAATTTTTGAAGAAATGCCATACTGTTTTCCACAATGGCTGCCCCAATCTGCATTCCCACCAGCAGTGCACGAGGGTTCCCTTTTCTCAGCATCCTCTCCAGCACTTGTCATTTGTTGATTTGTTGATGTTACCCATTCTGACAGGTGTGAGATGGTACCTCATTGTTGTTTTGATTTGCATCTCTCAGACGATTAGTGACTTTGAGTACCCTACCTAATAAAGGGTAATATGCAAATTAACCATTACTCCATCACAAAATGGCGACACCCGTAGCTACAAGATGGCGATGCCCAGTCCTCTCAGCCCCACTGGAGTCCCCCAGTCCTGGGGGGTGGTGGCCATTGAGAGCGGGCAGTGTGAGTGGTCTGATGGAATGATTGCTTTGTCGCCACGGCAACGAGGCAAGCGTCTCGCCCTGGCTGTGGAGGGCCTCTGGGCAGCGGGCGAGAAGCTGCCAGGCCCCACAGAGAGCTACTGGCGTACGGATTCGTGTGCAGGGCTACCAGTGTTTTCACATGTCTCTTGGCTTTCTGAATGTCCTCTTTCGAAAAGTGTCTATTTAGGTCCTTTGCCCATTTTTTGATTGGGTTGTTTATCTTCTTTTTGTTAAGTTGTATGAGTTCCCTGTAAATGTTGGAGATTAAACCCTTATCAGAGATAACATTGGCAAATATGTTCTCCCCAGTCGCCTTTCTTGTTATTTTGTTGATGGTTTCTTTTGCTGTGCAGAAGCTTTTTATTTTGATGTAGTCCCATTTGTTTAATTTCTCCTTAGTTTCCATTGACCTAGGAGCTGTGAAGGTAAAGATATTGCTACGACATATGTCTGATATTTTGCTGCCTATGGAGTCTTGTCAGATTTTTATGGTTTTCCATCTTACATTTAAGTCCTTTATCCATTTTGAGTTTATTTTTGTGTATGGTGTAAGTTGGTGATCTAGTTTCATTTTTTGCATGTATCTGACCAAATTTCCCAGCACCATTTATTAAAGAGACTATTTTGACTCCATTATATGCTCTTGCCTCCTTTGTCAAATATTAATTGAGTATAATGGCTTGGGTCAATTTCTGGGGTCTCTATTCTGTTCCATCCTATATAATAAAGATGTAATATACAAATAGTCATTACGCCATGAAGCCTAATGAATGACCACTTAATGACCGGATCATGGATCAGCAGGAGGGTGGGGCAGCGAGCTACACTTGGGCGTTGGAGAGCTACAGGAGGGGGCAGGGCAGCAAGCTATGGGATGAGTGGGGTGGGGGGAGGAGAAACGGGGGGGGGGACTACAGGAGGACGGAGCAGCAGGCAGAGAGTTACTGGAGGACGGCAGCGAGCTACTGGCAAGCTACTGGCACATGGATTGGTGTACAGGGCTACTAGTTGGTCTATATGTCTGTTCTTGTGCCAGTACCAGGCAGTTTTGAGAACCGTGGCTTGGTAATATAGCTTGATATCTGGTACTGTGATCCCTCCAACTTTGTTCTTCTTTCTCAAGATAGCTGTGGCTATTCGGGGTGTTTTTTTATTCCAGATGAATTTTTGGAGAGCTTGTTCTAGATCTTTGAACTATGTTTTACTTTTAAATATAGCAAGTTAGAAGACAGGAATTGTTAGGACTATCCCTAAAATTGAAGATATTCTAATTATTTTCTATTTTCCATTTTCCAGGCTAATAACAGAAGCAACATGGCAATCTGGACAAGAGATACAATTTATCTTGGATATGATTCTCTTCAATTTGTCAAAATAATAAATACTAAAAAACTGATGGAAATTCTAGATATACCCTCAACTGCTACTCTGAGTATACACAACATTGAGTATACAGCCCACCCTTTGGAATTGGGCTTGTTGTTAAATTTCTGTGTTACATGTAATGTCATGAAACAAATTCACCTAGTGATATATAATGAAGATTCGAAAAAGTGGGTGCACCAAGACTTTTCATTAAATGTCACAATTGACAGTTTCATAACTCCACATTTTATATATTCATCATTGCCAGACTTAATACTATGGGACAAACACAGGGTCTACTATTCTTATCACAATTTCACTACTACTGGAGTTATACAGACACCTACAGAATTTGGGAATCTATCAAAATTATCACATGACAGTATTATTCATGATGCTTATTTAGGTGAGGCATTCTCATTGTGCAAAAAAAAAATACTCTTGATTTTGTAATAGATGACTTTCTTATGAAGATGTAGCAAATTTAAATGTACATTAAATATTGATAGGTAAAGGTGGACTTCTTACCACCTAAAAATGGGTATCAAATTCTACTAACATTAACTAGGATCTTGCATAGCAAAATGGCAAACTCAAGTTCTTTTTTTTCAGAGGTTCATTTTGGTCAATCAGAGGATATGAAATAAGCAACTTACATGTGCCTTTTCAGTGCAGGAGGTGACGTGGTTTTATTCATTTCCTAGGGCTCCCGTAACAAACTACAAAAACTGGGTGGTTTAATACAACAGCAGTGTATTGTCTCCTGGTTCTGGAGGCTAGAAGTCTGCTTTCAAGGTGTCAGCAATGCCACACTCCCTCTGAAACCCGAAGAGGAATCTTTCCTTTCTCTCCCTAACTTCCGGTGGCTTCTAGCAAACCTTGCATCCCTTGGCTTACAGCCACATCGTTCCAATTTCTACCTTTGTCATCACATAGCGTGCTCCCTGTGTCTTGTTTTAAGGACAACAGGACTCCCCTACTCTGGTATGCCCTTGTCTTAACCAAGCTCAGCTGTAATGATCCTATCTCCAAAAAAAGGGCACATTCCGAAGTTGTAATGAGAGCTAGAACTTCAATGTCTTTCTTGGGGGGAACACAGGGCTCCAGGAGGGCAGGTCACCAGCCCGAGGTTGGCCAGCTAGGAAGTGGCAAGAAGCAGCACCTGAACTTGAGCCTTCTGCTCAGCATATCATGGGGGTGGTGTGGGGACCCCCGGCTAGAAGTGGCCCACCAAGAATGTTGTATCTGAAAAGAAAGCTAACTGTTGACATCAACTAACTGTTCATTTTACAGAGATGGCTATAGAACCAAAGAGGTTAAGAGACTTACTGTCTATGAACCTCTAAGACTTAAACATAATACTCTATTGAGGGAAGAAAACGTATTATTATTTACAGAATGAACATGAAGAAGTGACCACCCCTCCCCATTCTTCATCCCAATTATATTCTGCTAGGACTGACATACCAAAATGCCACAGAGTAGGTGGCCTAAACAATAGAAATCTATTTTCTCATGGTTCTGGAGGCTAGAAGTTCAAGATCAAGGTGTCATCAAGTTGGTTTCTGATGAGGACTCCCTTCCTGGATTGGAGACAGCAGCCAACTTCCCATTATGTCCTCATATGGCCTTTCCTCTGTGTGCATGCAGGGAAAGGGGGCGGGGTGGGAGAGAGAGATCTGGTGCCTTGCCTTCTGAGGACACCAGTCATATAGAAATAGGGCCCCACCCTTATGACCTCATTTAATCTAAATAACCTCCTTAAAGACTAATCTCCAAATACCGTCACAATGGGAGTTAAGGCTTCACCATATGCATTTGAGAGGGGGACATAATTTAGTCTACAATGCTTCCTATAATGCCATTCTTGTCATGCTCATTCTCACTATTTAATACACATTAGTAAGCTCTTTTTTCCCCCTATAAATGATGTGATATATAAGTGATATCGTGAATGCAGGAAAAACCTACTGTACTGTGAAATGGAGGAGAAGTTATTGTGTAAAGTTGCAGGTTTGTGCCTGAACACCCTAATTTTCTCAAAGTACGTGAATAGTCATTATAAAAAAGATTACTTTGGGTAAAAGTCCAATTACATAAAAGAGCGTGGATTTATGGTTACTTAGAATAACAAACTTCTCTCTCTCTCTTTTTCTAGATTACTATGGAAATATCTTGGTAAAAATGGAAAATAATATCTTGTTTTATTTCAAGATTAATATCAGAGATGCAGTGAAGCTACATTTATGGACAAACACATCAACAAAATCATCAGTTTTTTTGAATTTATTTAGTCAAATAAATTTTGTACATGTTTTTGAAAATGGCACACTCTATGTACAGGAATATCCCTTAGGTCTGGAAGTACGAAGTGTAACTTTCAAAACAAAAGAAAAATGCCCCTTTGTGGCATTTCATAATAATATTAATCGTGTTTTTTACATCTTGGACAAAGGAGAGAATCTGTCAGTTTGGGCTCAAATAGTCTACCCAGAAAATTATGGTTTGTATATTATTGTGGAACCTTATGGCCCAAAACTATTAGAAAATAAATTCTATCTTCAGTATGAAATTGCTTCAGGATTCTGCACTAAAACCTTGGTAAGTTATTATTTTAAAATGTCATTTGATTTTAATAAATGTAAAAGCATAATGTTAATATTCTTTAAAACAGATTTCCCTTCTAGGTTTAGCTTGGAACATGTTGAGAAACATACGTGTTTTTCATAAATAATATGATAAGCCATTAATTCCTGAGCCACAGTTTTCACTTGCAATATCTAAGGCCTCTTTGCGACTTAAAATACGTTTCTGAAGAAATATCTGTCAGTTGTATTGTGTTCTTCCTTTTATCTTTTATTTTATTCTTATGCCTGGTTTTTCCGTCAAATCCACAAGTTAGGGTTGTGAGTAACTGGGCATTTCACCTGGGCTCACTCATGAAGCTGTGGTCCTTGGGCGGCCTGTCTGGGTAGGATGGTCTCAGGTGGCCTCATTCACTGGCGTGGTGTGAGGGGCTTGGGCTGGAGGACTTGTCTCTACTCCATGTGGCTGCCATCTGCACACGAGGTCCGGTTTCTCTGCGTGGCAGTCTCAGGGCAGTGTTCCACAGCAGAGAGAGAGGAAGCGACTCGGCCTCCTGAGGCCTGGGCTTGGCCTCATTCTATTCATCAAAGCAGTTCACAAGACCAGCCCTGATTAAGAGGATGGGGAAATAGACTCCGCCTCTTAATAGAACAGCTGAAGTGTGTTGTACAGGGACTTGCACGCTTGAGTGAGAGAAGTGACTGCAGCCATCTTTGCAAACATTCGCTCACAGTTGGAGTAAATAACCTTCCGATAGGTCAGTTTCCCTTTAGCCACAAGGAACCTTCTACATTTTTACACACAATACCGATTTCATATCGATCCAGACACTTGAAGGAATTTCCAATATGGATATTTAAAAGGATATGAGGCCATGTAAATAAAAGGATAGCCACAAATCGAGAACCTGAATAGCATATTTAGCATGAGCAGGTTCTAAAAGTCATCCTCACTGCAGCTTAAAGTAACTAGCCATCTACTGCCTCATGGTTTACATTCAGAGACAACGTTGCCTTTTGCTTTTGTTGCCTTTGCTTTAGGTGTCAAATCCGAAAAATCATTGTCAAGACCAATATGAAGGAGTTGACACCTGTGTTTTCTTTTAGGAGTTCTTCAGGGTTTCAGGTGTTCCATTCAAGTAACTAATCTCATTTTGAGTTGATTTAGTATTTCTTCATCCATATTTATCTTGAGAGATATAAAACGACGTGTGTGTGTGTGTGTGTGTGTGTGTGTGTGTGTGTGTGTGTGTGTTTAGAGGGAGATCAGTTTGGTGCTGGCTAATATATTGTGATCAGAACAGAGACTCTGTGCCTCTGAAAAATCTTAGGAAAAAATCTCATTTCTGAGACAAGGTTTACTTACTCATAAGCTGGATGTTAAGTGGTATAACACAAAATCTACAATCTTGTGATAAAGTTGAAGGTTGTGAAAGTCATTATATTAAAAATAAATCTAGTTCCATGTTCAAGGAAAGGAACTACTGTTAATGTGTGTGTGTTTATATGTAAATATAAAAGTGTAAGGGAAAAGGTTTAAGGATCTAGGGATGTAATCACTATACTTTAAAAATGTGAGGCTTGGCCGTTACTTTGAGGAGCGAACAGTCGGTAGAGGGGTACAAAAAATGCAGAGCAATAAAGCCTTTAACTTGGAGAAGCAAAACCATGCTCCAAGAAAGCACCATCAGCATCACTACGAGCAGCAACAGCAGCAGCCACCGCCGCCAGCAGTACCTGCAAATGGACAACAAGCCAGCAGCCAAAATGAAGGCTTGACTATTGACCTGAAGAATTTTAGGAAACCAGGAGAGAAGACCTTCACCCAACGTAGCCGGCTCTTGGTGGGCAATCTTGCTCCTGACATCACTGAGGAGGAAATGAGGAAACTATTGGAGAAATATGGGAAGGCAGGCGAAGTCTTCATTCATGAGGATAAGGGCTTTGGCTTTATCCGCTTGGAAACACGAACCCTAGCGGAGATTGCTCAAGTAGAGCTGGACAACATGCCACTCCGTGGAAAGCAGCTGCGTGTGCGCTTTGCCTGCCATAGTGCATCCCTTACAGTCCAAAACCTTCCTCGGTATGTGTCCAACGAACTGCCGGAGGAAGCCTTTTCTGTGTTCGGCCAGGTGAAGAGGGCCGTAGTCATTGTGGGTGACCGAGGAAGGCCCTCAGGAAAAGGCATTGTTGAATTCTCAGGGAAGCCAGCTGCTCGGAAAGCTCTGGACAGATGCAGTGAAGGTTCCTTCCTGCTCACCGCATTTCCTCGACCTGTGACTGTGGAGCCCATGGACCAGTTAGATGATGAAGAAGGGCTTCCAGAGAAGCTGGTTATAAAGAACCAGCAATTTCACAAGGAGAGGGAGCAGCCACCTAGATTTGCACAGCCTGGCTCCTTTGCGTATGAATATGCCATGCGCTGGAAGGCACTCATTGAGGTGAAGAAACAGCAGCAGGACCAAGTGGACCGCAACATCAAGGAAGCTCGTGAGAAACTGGAGATGGAGATGGAGGCTGCTCGCCATGAGCACCAGGTCATGCTAATGGGGCAGGATTTGATGAGGTGTCAAGAAGAACTTCGGAGGATGGAAGAGCTGCACAACTAAGACGTGCAAAAACGAAAGCACCTGGAGCTCAGGCAGGAGGCAGAGCGCAGGCGCCGTGAGGAAGAGATGAGGCGACAGCAGGAAGGATTCAAGGGAACCTTCCCTGATGCGAGAGAGCAGGAGATAGGGATGGGCCAGATGGCTATGGGGGGTGCTATGGGCATAAACAACAGAGGTGCCATGCCCCCTGCTCCTGTGCCTGCTGGTACCCCAGCTCCTCCAGGACCTGCCACTATGATGCCAGATGGAACCTTGGGATTCACCCCACCAACTACCGAATGCTTTGGCCAAGCTGCTACAGTGAAAGGAATAGGGGCAATTGGTGGAACCCCTCCTGCATTCAACCGTGCAGCTCCTGGAGCTGATTTTGCTCCAAACAAACGTCGCTGATACTAATAAAATTGCAGTGTCTAGTTTCCCAAAACCCTTAAGAGAAGGACCCTTTTTGGACTAGCCAGAATTCTACCCTGGAAAAGTGTTAGGGATTCTTCCCAATAGTTAGATCTTCCCTGCCTGTACTACTCTAGGGCCAGAGGTCAAGAGAGGGGTGATATTTAAATCATTTCTGTGTGGCATATTGTTGAATCCTGTCTGTGTGGTGCATTCCTGAAGTCTCTTGATTATTGAAGGCCAAGGATGGGGAGCAATGGCAAAGGGGATCCAGTTAGAGCCCCCATGAATCTTGATCATTCCATTCTGTTTATCCTGTTCTATTTGCATTCTCATTCTTAAATTTCCCGACCCCGGAGACACTGCCACATGTACTGTTAGAGAGTGGGAATTTTTGAGCACTACTGAGGCCGTGGACTATGCCCCAGATAGAATTGTCAATGCTGACAGTAGGCCAGGCCTTGAGATATGGTCTCATGGCCCCTTCCCAGCACATAGCCTTCTTTCACAGAACACTGTCAGCTTTCTGAAGAACAGGATGACCCTGTGAATAATATGGTCGTCATTGGCATGATCCTGATGTTGCTTGGGAAAAACTGTTTTGTCTTGGGTTACTTGTTCTGCAAAAACCGGATGTGGTTAATGTGCTTAAAAGCGGTCCTACACAAAGGGTCGCTGCTGCTCTCTGGTCTCCCTGCGTGGAGAATGGCAGAGCAGTCGCCAGGTCGTCTGGCCGCCCGGCTAATAAAGGCTCCCTAAATTTTAATTTGGTCTGGGCTCCAGTGGTCATTCACTCGCAGCCGCTCCACAACAGTACCACAAAAACCACAAACATCCTCCATCACTTTATCCACTCCCAGGTGGGAATTCAGGCAAATGTCTGCGGAGGTCACAGATAACATACATACATACGGTTCTGTTATACCCCATATATTATCCCTTCATACCCTAAAGAAGACATTTTTCTCTTAGAGATTTTCATTTTAGTGTATCTTTAAAAAAAAAATCTTGTGTTAACTTGCCTCCATCTTTTTCTTGGGTGAGGACAACCCAGGAATGGCCCTTTTGTGTCTGATGTAGCTGTTCACAGCTTTTCTTGATAGGCCTAATAACAGCCTTGGAACAGGGTTGCTGTATGATGAATGTCCAACAGTATAGCTCTTAGCATTGCCTATCATAAGTAGTTATGCTATGCTTTATTTTTTATTGGTGTACCATGTTTGATTTGTTCCTGATACCTTTGGAGTTTTTTTCTGAAAATGAAGCAGTAATGCAGCATCAACTTATGAAAAT
Source organism: Eptesicus fuscus (assembly GCF_027574615.1). NCBI lineage: Eukaryota > Metazoa > Chordata > Mammalia > Chiroptera > Vespertilionidae > Eptesicus > Eptesicus fuscus. Next base: position 13,860,563 of record NC_072496.1, read on the forward strand.
ACATTTTAATCCTTAAAAAAAATGTGAGGCTTATAATTTTCTGCCTCTAATATCATCTATGTTCTGTAAATGACTGTACCTTAGAATATAGCAAACTTTTGAAATACTGGAAATTAAGATGAAGCATACCCCAGATGGAATCAAATAGCAAGGACATATGCAAATAACAAATGGAGATTTTTTTTAAATGACTCAAAAACTACAGAGGAAAGGTTCAGGCAGATAATTTCTCATTGTCTCAGAAATTGCAGACAAGATGGTATCTGTAATCACTTAAAACCATCAGAGAACAAATAAAATGGTCCAGAAACAAGGTTATTAGAAAACAGAAAAGTGAAAAGTCTTCTATGCTCAGGATATAAATGAAAAATAAGAATAATACGGTCATGACAAAAGTCAAATGAAGTGGGAGAGAGAAGCAATAGGAATAAGACTAATAATATAAAATTAAAAGGAAAATGTAACAAAGGGAATCTAATATGTACATAGTTGGAGTTTCTGAGATAGTAAAGAAAAATTTAAAAACGCTAAATATATTATTTTTCTTACCTAAAGAAAGATTTAAATCTGTCTTGAAAGTATCCATTTTCCCCATTCCCAATTTTCCTACTTTACAAAAACTTTTTAACTTTCTTTTTCAGGACATAATATTTTATCAGAATGTAAATTATGAGGCAGTACATGATTACTTCAAGCTACAGTGAGTATGACTTTTATTTATTTATTTATTTATTTATTTATTTTTTTAAATTTCTTTATTGATTAAGGTGTCACATATTTGTCCTCATCCCCCCATTCGCATCCCACCCCTCTCCCCACGCATGCCCCAATCCCCTGTTGAACTTAACCGTTGGATAGGCTTATATGCATGCATACAGGTCCTTTGGTTGAACTCTCCCCCTCCCCCCACCCTCCCCCTACCCTCCCCTATCCTCCCTCTGAGGCCCGATAGTCCGATCGATGCCTCCTTGCTTCTGGTTCTGTTCTTGTTCCTCAGTCTATGTTGTTCATCATTTCCCCTAGATGAGCGAGATCATATGTCACTAGATATATACTAATAAGAACTGAATGTGAGACGAGCAATAATAGTTATGCTGACAGGCAAATGAATCAATCTGTAGCGAGCTTCCCCCTGGACCAACAGTTCTTTTGAGACCCAATTTCAATGTCCAGTAGTTCCTTATGTGTACATGTCAGCACTGACCCCTCAGCTCTGGATGGTGGACAAATGGTGGTAATGGAGGTCCGACTCCCTCTGGTTTGGTCTCGGCCGAACCCAGGGGCACGGCGTCACCCGGACTAAGGGGCACGTGGCCTCACCCATACCCAAGGGGCGCGTGGTCTCACCCGGGCCTGGGACCCAGCCTCACCCGGATGGATCCAGGGGCGCACGGCCTCACCCGGACCCAGGATCTGGCTTCACCCGTACCCAGGGATGCTTGGCCTCTCCCAGACCCAGGGGCACGTGGCCTCACCCGGGCCTAGGTGCACGAGGCCTCATCCGGATCCAGGGACACATGGTCGCACCCGGACCCAGGGACGCTTGGCCTCTCCCAGACCCAGGGCCACTTGGGCTCACCCGGGCCTAGGTGTACGAGGCCTCACCCGGATCCAGGGACACATGGTCTCACCCGGACCCAGGGACGCTTGGCCTCTCCCAGACCCAGGGCCACTTGGGCTCACCCGGGCCTAGGTGCACGAGGCCTCATCCGGATCCAGGGACACATGGTCGCACCCGGACCCAGGGACGCTTGGCCTCTCCCAGACCCAGGGCCACTTGGGCTCACCCGGGCCTAGGTGCACGCGGCCTCACCCGGATCCAGGGACACATGGTCTCACCCGGACCCAGGGATGCTTGGCCTCTCCCAGACCCAGGGCCACTTGGGCTCACCCGGGCCTAGGTGCACGAGGCCTCACCCGGATCCAGGGATACATGGTTTCACCCGGACCCAGGGACGCTTGGCCTCTCCCAGACCCAGGGCCACTTGGGCTCACCCGGGCCTAGGTGCACGAGGCCTCATCCGGATCCAGGGACACATGGTCGCACCCGGACCCAGGGACGCTTGGCCTCTCCCAGACCCAGGGCCACTTGGGCTCACCCGGGCCTAGGTGCACGCGGCCTCACCCGGATCCAGGGACACATGGTCTCACCCGGACCCAGGGATGCTTGGCCTCTCCCAGACCCAGGGCCACTTGGGCTCACCCGGGCCTAGGTGCACGAGGCCTCACCCGGATCCAGGGAAACATGGTCTCACCCGGACCCAGGGACACTTGGCCTCTCCCAGACCCAGGGCCAGTATGACTTTTAGAAGAGCCTGCTCATGCTAAATATGCTATTCAGGTTATTGATTTGTGGCTATCCTTTTATTTGAATGGCCCCATATCCTTTTAAATATCCAGATTGGAAATTCCTTTAAGTGTCTGGATAGATGTGACATTGGTATTGTGTGTAAAAATGTAGAAGATTCCTTGTGGCTAAAGGGAAGCTGCCCTATCAGAAGTTCTCACTCACCCAATTGAAGATGTAAAAAAAGGGTGTTATTTCTTGATTCAATACTTTTTGAGCACGTTTACCCTTCATTCCCATCCCAAAGTCTTTACATACTATCCTTAGGCAAAAACTAGAATGCTGATCTTCCCAGAAGTCTTCAACTAGGAGTAGAATCGGATAAAAACCCATCTTTGACTCCTGGAATAAGGTAGCACTAAACACTTAATTTCTGGAGGAAGACAACCAACTTGGAATTGTGTCTTAAGGCATTTCTGTGTTTCTCATTGTCCTGACTCAATATATTTTCTTGGAAAATAGCGTTGTTTTTCTGGGAAGAAGTCCACTCTATGCTAGGCATGTTCTAGGTGTTCAAACTGCCTAATGAACAAGAAGAGGGAAGCACTGCTGTGGACAGATCCCTAGTGGGAGAAGTGCTCAAATAAGTAGACAAGATAATGCCAAATAGTTATAAGTACTACTGAGAAAATAAAACAAAGAGGTGATGGAGTGTGGCCAGGAAGGACAGGGAGGAAAATGATAGACATGATAGCCATCCCTTTCCCCTCCCCACCACCATTTCTCATTCTTCTAATGTCATGGGCTAGTAGACTGTTTGGCATTTTGGGTGAGGTGGATATTTACTGAGAATTCTGTTGCTGTAGAATACATATCAAACTATCCAGGATACTGAGACTTGAGAAAAAAACACCAAAAGCTTTGAAATCAACCATGATAGGGGAAAAAATGTGCCCATAAGAAAAACTGGGAAATTAAAGACAAAATATTTACCTTAGTGTCCTTTACAGATCTATACTATATAATGAATTTATCAAGCCAAAGGTGCCCTCAGATTGAAAAAAAGCCATAATTGGCATAGTTATATTTACCGTATTTTCCGGTGTATAAGACGACTTTTTAACCCAGGAAAATCTTCTATATGCCCAGTCGTCTTATACGTCGGAAAATACAGTAATTATAAGAGGCTTCCTGATTTCAAAAGTGTTAAATGAGGAAAAAAATGAACCTTAGAATGGTAAAATATGGTACACTGATTTAAAAATATGAAAATGAACTATTTGTATCCTCATTTACTTATTACATTTTATATAAATTATATAACTAAACAAATATTAAAATACAATAAATATTGGGAGAAAAACAACATTTGTTTGTGGTTAGTTAGTTTGTATTTGTTTTTCCCAGTGTTTTTTCCAAAGGTAATAACCTTAGCAGAGGTGAGGGGCAGATAAAGCCTTCTAAATTTCTCCTGTGATTTTGAGTCCTGTTTTGCCCGAGCACAGATGACTTAGGAGCATTTCACAAGGTAGTAAGGCATTGTGTCTGATCTCCCTTTCCATTCCAGTCAGATCATATTGTGCAGCATAATGTGGTTCAGGAAACTAATTTCATAACTTAGTCTTCATTGTTCCAGAGGTGTCATCAATAGGAGGGAACACCTGTAGAGACCGTGGTGGCTGCAGCCTTTAATAGGGTCAGGAAGCAGCAGACCTCTGCCCTCCAGGCACTGAGGGTGTTAGTGAATCGAGAGGTTGAAATGCTGATAGATGCTCATTTCTGTTGCCATTGTGTCAACCCTATGCTGGCCAGAGGAATACCATGAGGTGGGAGTGACTTTCAGGTCTGATGGTGGTGCCCTCAGCACAAACAGGGCACTGTAACCCCACCCCCTTCCAGTCCCCCAGCATTTCTCAGGAGGGGCCAGTCACAGCAGGTACATGGGGCTCTTATCTGCTCTACAGAGAGGCAGAGTCATGTCTACCTCCCTGTGAGTCTATACTCACCTGTATGTGTTTTTTCTCCTAGATACCAGAACACGGGTCTTATGCTTATGCAGGTTAGGCCTAGTGAATTTGAAAAAACATGCCCAATACCCCCAAAGGTAAGTGACACAGGTGAAAGGTTTAAAAAGACTTATTTCAATAATACATAGATACAAATTTCCAGTTATAAAAATAGACACAGGATGTATACAGTACAGCAATTTGCTTCAATAATACATGGGTACAAATTTCTAGTTATAGTCACGGGATGTAAAGTACAGTACAGGGAATATAGTCAATAATATTGTAATAACTATGTCTGGTATTAGATGGGTCCTAGACTTATTGGGGGCAACACTTCATAAGGTATATAAATGTCTAATCACTATCTTGTACACCTGAAACTAATATAGTATTGTATATCAACTGCAATTGAAAAATAAATGTTAAAAAATAATGCATAGCCTGGCCAGTGTAGTTCAGTGATTGAGCTTCTACCTATGAACTAGGAGGTCACAGTTCGATTCCCGGTCAGGGCACATACCCAGGTTGAGGGCTCGATCCCCAGTAGGGGGGCATGCAGGAGGCAGCTGATCCATGATTCTCTCTCATCATTGATGTTTCTATCTCTCTCTCCCCCACTCCCTTCCTCTCTGAAATCAATAAAAATATATGTATTTTTAAAAAATGATCAAAGAAGTAGGAAAATACACTTAAAAGGTTATTATTTCTAATTTGAAATGGAATTGCTTTTAGCTATAGAAATGTGTGGGTCAGAACCACTGAACTTACCAACCAAATGGCTTTGTTTTAGGTGTTCCAAATAGCTGTTGGCTGTGATACCACCAAATATATTATGGTTAAAGGGCAAGTATATTTACATTTGACCTGTCTTACTCTTTCTGTTTTAAAAACAAGTGGTAAACTAATTAGTAATTATTAGTGATAATTTAGGCTAATAACTGACATGTCCATAGTGTAATAAAAAACTGAATTGACAGACAGCTTTTCGAGGAGAAACCAAGATGGTAGCATAGGTAAACAACTGAACTTGCTGCCTCGCACAACCACTTCAAAACTACAACTAAAACACAAAACGGACATCATCCAGAACCACAGGAAGGCTGGCTGAGTGGAAATTCTACAACTAGAAGGAAAGAGAAAAGCATGCTGAGACTCAGAGGAGCTGCGGAAGGCAGAGGTACGAAGGCACAGGCACGGACAGGGCTGGCAACTGAGTACGCGGCTGGCTTTTTCAATCCAAAGGGAGACACAAGCTCCCGACTGCTCTGAACTCCAGTTCCGGGCGAGACTCTGGGGACCCAGACTCATATGGGGAGAAATTGGATTGTTTGGCAGCGGGCAGAACTCTAGGGTGGCTTTCTCTCAGAGGTGCTTGCAGCAATTACTGAGGGTCACTGAGACCCAGGGGCCTCTTAGGGCAGGACTGACAGGAAGCCATTGCTGTTTGCTCTGCCCTGAGACTCTGCCCCACCCCAGCTGTGCACAGAGGCTTTTGCATATGAATGGCCTGGTCCTTTGAAATCTAAACTTACCTAACAAACTGCAGCTGAGTCAGAGAGATCCAGAACATCCAAAAGAAGGCCCAAGGCCCCACAGCAGCTTGCATTGCTTCACAGCTGGGCCTCATCTGGGCACCTACAAAACCCAAACAAAGAAGAGGAATCTGCAGATCTCTCCATAGCTCCTGCTGGGTGGTCACAGATAGAGGCTAAATTAGCACCTCCTTAGAGATTCAAGAGCCAGTGTACCCAGGGGTCAGAGTGGGACCATCCAGATTACAACTCCTCAGATCCATAAGGGACACATTCAGGGGGCAGACTCAGTGAGCATCAAAGCCCCACTGAAGCAAGTCTTGTCTCATAAGGGTGTCTCCAGCACAGAAGTTCTCCCATCGTAGACACAGCTGATCCTCACAGCCAATTGACCTGGAGGTCAATTCCTGCCAGTGATACCAACAACAATCAAGGCTTAACTACAACAAGAGTGTGCACACAGCCCACAAAGGGGTGCACCAAGAGTGTCCACACCTCAGGTAACTGGGGAGGCTGAGCCACTGGGCGCTATAGGACACCTAGCACACAAAGCCACTCTATCAACTCAGGGAAGCAGCCAAAATGCAGAGACAAAGAAACAGGTCACAAATGAAAGAAATGGAGGAAAGCAAACGACTGGATATAGAGTTCAAAACCACAGTTATAAGGTTTTTCAAGAATTTTCTAGAAAAGGCTGATAAATTTAGTGAGACCCTCGAGGATATGAAAAAGGACCAACTAGAAATTAAGCATACTCTGACTGAAATAAAAAATTGTATACAAAGATCCAACAGCAGACTAGAGGACCGCAAGAATCAAGTCAAAGATTTGAAATATGAAGAAGCAAAAAACACCCAACCAGAAAAGAAAAAAGCAAAAAGGATCCAAAAATATGAAGATAGTGTAAGGAGCATCTGGGACTACTTGAAGCGTACCAACATCTGAATTATGGGGGTGCCAGAAGGAGAGAGAGAGCAAGATACTGAAAACCTCTTTGAAGAAATAATGACAGAAAACTTGCCCCACCTGGTGAAAGAAATAGACTTACAAGTCCAGGAAGCACACAGAACCCCAAACAAAAGGAATCCAAAGAGGACCACACCAAGACACATCATAATTAAAATGCCAAGAGCAAAAGACAAAAAGAGAATCTTAAAAGCAGCAAGAGAAAAACAGTTAGTTACCTACAAGGGAGCACCCATACGACTGTCAGCTGATTTCTCAACAGAAACTATGCAGGCCAGACGGGAATGGCAAGAAATATTCAAAGTGATGAATAGCAAGAACCTACAACCAAGATTACTCTACCCAGCAAAGCTATAATTTAGAATTGAAGGTCAGATAAAGAGCTTCACAGACAAGAAAAAGCTAAAGGAGTTCATCACCGCCAAACCAGTATTATATGAAATGCTGAAGGGTATTCTTTAAGAAGAGGAAGAAGAAGAAAAAGGTAAAGATAAAAATTATGAACAACAAATACATATCTATCAACAAGTGAATTTAAAAATCAAGTGAATAAAAAATCTGATGAACAGAATAAACTGGTGAATATAATAGAATCAGGGGCATAGAAAGGGAGTGGACTGTCAATCCTCAGGGGGAAAGGAGTGTGGGGGGTGCGGGAAGAGACGGGACAAAAATCTTACACCTATGGATATAGATGTTCTGTCATTATTTTTCTGTCATTATTTCTTCAACAGTGTCCTCATCCATAGGTGTAATCACTGCAAGCACCTCTAAGAGAAAGCCGCCCTCGAGTTTTGCCCACTGCCAGACAGTCCAGTTTCTCCCCGTATGAGTCTGGGTCCCCAGAGTCTCGCCCGGAACTGGAGTTCAGAGCAGTCGGGAGCTTGTGTCTCTCTGCAGATTGAGAAAGCCAGCTGCGTACTCAGTTGCCAGCCCTCTCTGCGCGCACGCCTCTGTACCTCTGCGTTCCGCAGCTCCTCTGAGTCTCAGTGTGCTTTTCTCTTTCCTTCTAGTTGTAGAATTTCCACTCAGCCAGCCTCCCTGTGGTTCTGGATGATGTCTGTTTTATCTTTTAGTTGTAGTTTTGAAATTGTTGTGTGAGGCAGCAGTTTAGGTGTTTACCTATGCCGCCATCTTGGTTTCTCACAAGCTAATATCTTTTTAAAGAATTCTCGTGATTGGCCACAAGCCTTAGAACAGAAAACACTCGAATTCTCTTGATCCATCCGAAATGTGTTAAGTATTACCATCTCACTCAGCAAGGAATCTGCATTTCCAGGAAACGCAAAGGCTAATTGATTTATACAGCCTATAACATCCTCTTCCTGAGATGGTCTACATCCTTGCTCATTTGAGTATGGTCTATGGACCAGGCATCACCTGTGAACTTATTAGAAATAAGGTTTCACCTCACATCTGCTGAGTCAGAACCTCTATTTTTAAAAATTTTCCAGAAAATTAGTAGGGCCATGGTAATTTGAGAATAGCTGCTCTAAGCAACAAGTTACCAAAATAAATTCCCAGTATCACTGAACGTGGGTTTCCTGCTTCAGTGAGGGGCCAAGCAGCTTGAACCAATCTGCTTGTGGCAGGGTCTAGACAGCGATCTTCAAGCTAGTTACTCATCAGAATCACCGGGAGAGCATGTTTACAAAAACACAGACTTCAAGACGAAGGTCCAGGCCTCTTAGTCAGTGGCGCATTGTTCTGGAACCTAAATATAACCCTAATATTTTAGGTTCAGGTTGTGGTTGTAGTGGCCTAAGGCTTTACAGTTGCTAGAGGCCACCTGTGGGGCCCAAGGTACTTCTGACCGGAGACTTCTCAATGAAGGAGGGCATTTCTTCGGGTCTAATTTGCATTTGAGATGGGAGATAGTCTAGACTTCCAATATCTATCTAAACACAGTGGTTTGTTCTTATGAGCTACTCTGGAAGCAGCCAACAAAAATGGTCAAATGAATAATTTAACTTCCAGAAAATGCTATCATTTCATATACCATGATAGCCTTATGTCTGCATGAACCCTAATTAGAAATATGTGAATCCTTAAAGTAGCTCCTTACCTGCACAACTGCATAAATTAGAAATGTGTGTTTTAAAAAATGTCTGAGAGCCTGGCAGGTGTTGCTCAGTGATTCAGCATTGACCTATGAACCAGGAGGTTAAGGTTCAATTCCTGGTCAGGGCACATGCCCGGCTTGTGGGCTCATTCCCCAGTAGGGGACCTGCAGGAGGCAGCAGATCAATGATTCTCTCTCATCATTGATATTTCTCTCTCTCTCTCCCTCTCCCTTCCTCTCTGAAATCAATAAAAACATATTTTCCCTAGCTGGTTTGGCTCAGTGGATAGAATGTTGGCCTGGAGGCTGAAGGGTTCTGGGTTCAATTCTGATCAAGGGCACATGCCTGAGTTGCGGGCTTGATCCCCAGTGTGGGACATGCAGGAGGCAGCCAATCATTGATTCTCTCTCATCATTGATGTTTCTGACTCCCTCTCCATTCCTCTCTGAAATCAATAAAAATATATTTTAAAATAATAAAAATATTTTAAAAAAATTAAAAAATGTATGAGGAATAAAATCATCTACAGGAATTTTTCTTCATCTTTGATAGATTTTCTATCAATTTTTCACAGTTATCAAAAAAAATCAATAGATTTCAAATTCTGGTGTCTTCAGGAACATTTGTGTAACTGATTTTTAAAAATAGAAATGCTAGGGCAACACACCAACCCCAGAGATTATAATTCAATAAGTAATGACTCTGTAATACTCTCAAGTTTTAGAATTATTGAGTTAAATGATTAAATGTTTGTGCAAGTATATAAAAAGAAATTATATTACAAATTCATTATGTTTCTTTTTGTAGATTTAATCACAAAGATTGTCTTCGGCATAATTTCTTTTACATTATTGAAAAGTAAGAAATATTGTAACATAAGCACTGAATTTTTATTAATTTAGTATTAATAATTTAGAGTCAGTATTTATTCCTGTTAATATCAGTCTTTTATAATATATGCATTTATTGCTATAAATTTACTTCTAGTCACTGCATCTTTAACTGCATCTCACAAATTTTGAAAAGTTGCATTTTCATTTTTATTTAGTTTAAAGTATTTTTAAATTTCTCTTAAGATTTCTTCTTTCACTCATGTATTACTTAGAATTGTATTGTTTATTCTCCACATATTTTGATAGTATTTTGGAATTATGATTATCTACTTGACTTCTCTGATAACTCCCTACCCAAACCAAGTAATGGTTTAATGTTTAAGTTTGAAAAGAGGAAAGATAAGTAATAAAAATATCTTTTTATAGGTCATATCTGAGGCATCGACCATCTAAAAACTTGGTAAGAAAACTATAATTTTATTAATCAGCCTAGTATGGAAAATAACCAAAGCATTTTTCCTTTTCTAGAGAGTAAAATATAGTTGGAAAAAATATGGCTGCCCATTTAGAGTTGATTTCAGAAAAAAATTTCACCCTTTGCTTCAACTGTAAGTATATTCTATTAAAATTTGAACTTACTTTCAAAGTTTCAAAATAAAGGATGAAAAGAGGGCTAATTAATAATGCATTTAATAATAAATATTTTTGAACACCCAATATATGTGACTCTAGGTTTTCAGTACTAGTTAACTAAAGTTAGATAACCCATGGTTCCTGCATGTTGAGAGAGGTTACAATTTAGCACCTGAGACATAAATGGGTGAGAAAGCTGAGACTCTTTCTCAGAGGTGTAGGCAGTCTCTTTTTTAAGAAATAAATATTTTTATTGACTTCAGAGAGGAAGGGAGAGGAAGAGAGAGAAACATCCATGATGAGAATCATTGATCAGCTGCCTCCTGCATACCCACTACTGGGGAGCAAGCCCGCAACCTGGGCATGTGCCCTGACAGGGAATTAAACTCTGACCTCCTGGTTCATAGGTCGATGCTCAACCGCTGAGCCATGCTGGCTGGGCTGTAGGCAGTCTCTTAACCCTCCCTTTCCCTCTCTAAATCGCGTCCCAAGCTCTACTGAAGATAGTTTGATAGAAACTACCTTCCTGGGGTAACATCTGACTTTTCTTTCTGTGGGCCAATAATAACAAAAGCTTGCAAGGAAAGAAACTATTACTAGTAAGGGAATAGTGAGATTTCAAAAATATCTCTAACTTAATTTTTATAAACAGTATTTAAAATATTAAGTAAAAATGCTATGAGGAAGGCTTTTTCAAGTAATTTTATATTCATTTGCTTGCTTCTCTGACTTTATTCTTGATTTATGATTACAGAAGTCGCATAGTTTGTTACAAAAATTTAAAATACATAAAAAAGATAAATGATCATGTTTCTAATTGTTTTGCTGTTATAAATAAAATAATAGTGAATATCCACTTATGTACATGTTTGGACTCTAGTCCAGATATGCCATTAGGATGCATTACTGAAAGTAAAATCCTAGGTGTAAAACATCAAAATTGTAGTCAAGGCATTCAGCTTCTGGGATCCCACAGGGTGGCTGGCTGTGGAGTAATGAGTCAGGAGCTCCAATTCAGTTTTGCCATCAAACCTTTCCCTGTGAGGATCCCAGAGGCCTCTGCCAGCATATCCCCCGCCACACACACACACACACACACACACACACACACACACACTCTTCACCATGCAGTTGTAAGACTCCACGCTGTTTCCTCACCCTCCTACATCACCTCCTACAATCTCTCTGTCACGGGTCCTCTGTGCCTCCGGTTAGTCTGCTATCTTGTTTAGTTTGATCTTCTATACACCCACTCAGGCCACTGCTCCTCCTGGGCACCCCACACTCTTCCTCTCACCAATGCCCAGTGTACTTTGTTTACTTTATACTAGGGGCCCAGTGCACGGATTCGTGCACCTTGAAAGGAACTGTGGGCTGCCAGGCTGTGGTAGGCACAGGGGCAGGTCTTGACCCATCCTCCACACCCCTGCCCGGCTCCTTCCACCACGAACCCCTGTCCCCTCTCTGCCCACAGCCCTGCTCCCATGCGCTGACAGCGCTGGCCCTACTTGCACCCACTGATGGCACGGAGCGACTGGGGACAGCGCCAGCAGTGGGTGCGAGTGGGGCCAGCACTAAATAGGTGCGAGGGGTGGCTGCTGCCCTGATCGATCGCCCCTTAGGAGGAGCAGGGGGAGGTGGAGAAGCCCTCAGGGGTGATCAGGGCCAGCAGCTGCCACTCGCATCCGCTGATGGCGCTGAGCGATGGGGACCAGCACCGGACACCGGCAGTAGGTGCAAGCAGTGGCTCAGGCACTGGCTGTGGGTGCGAGCAGGGCTGGCACTGGCCGAGGGTGTGAGCAGCGGCTCCAACGCCAGCAGCAGGTGCGAGTACTGGCAGGACCACGGCGCGGGAGCAAAGAATTTTCAGTAACCACCAGAGGCTCTCCCCGATGACAGTGACCGGTGCCCCGCCTTGGTCTGGCGCCCCTGCTCACCTGCTCCATCATCCCGCTGCAGCCGACGCCCACCATGTTCCACACTCGCCTCCTGGTGGTCAGTGCACGTCACAGAGACCAGTTGTTCGGTTGTTCTGGTTGTTCCGCCATTTGGTCTATTTGTATATTAGCCTTTTATTATATAGGATGGTGCCTCATCCCCCACGGGTAAGCTATTTTAATGTTCTCTCCCAGAGAAGCGCACTCTTCAGCTCACTTCATCATTATTAAACGGCTACTCTGCACTAATTACTGTGCTGGGCACTGGGAATTCAAAGGTAAATAAGACAGGATTGCTGCACCCAAGGGTTCAAGAGTCTGATGAATTAGATAAACACATGAGCGGGTAAGCTAAGTGGCATGATAGAAAGAAACAGTGTGGGTGGTTGGCATTGAAGCTCAAAGGGAAAGTATCCAGCCTAGCTATGGAAGGAAGGGGGGCTCTGGGGAACGTTGCCAGAGAGCATGCCTTTGAACTGAGCCACTGAGTCTTAAAGGATAATGGGCATTTAGCTGAAGGCAGGGGAAGGAAGAAGAGAGGTGAGGAAGGTAATCAATTCCATTGGGGAAGCCTTTTCAGCAAAAGTGATAGTTTGAGGAAGGAAATGTGTAGTTCAGGTAGAGTCACGTAGGTGGGGCTCCCAGGGAGAAATGAAGTGTCCGGAGAAGAGGCTGAACAATGGGCCAGGTGGACTCAGATCCTGGAGGCCTTCCTCTCCGTTCCTCCCATGGAGCACTCGGACCCACCACGTGCTCCAGCTAGTCCTCTCTGGGAAAAGTGCAGAGACGAATTTCCAGGAAACAAGTCCGAGGACGCTCAGGTAGTAAAACTGTATAACCAAATTACTGAAATAGCAACAAGAAGAGGAATCATTATGAGAAAATTAGCGATTATAATAGCAGGGCTTGCTCTGGCCAGTGTGGCTCACTTGGTTGGGTGTCATCCCATGCACTGAAAGGTTCCTGGTTCGATTCCTGGTCAGGGCACACGCCCGGGTTGTGGGCTCAATCCCCAGTAAGGGAGCGTGCAGGAGGCAGCTGATCAATGTTTCACTCTCACATCAAAGTCTCTCTCTCTCTTCCCCTCTCCTTTCCTCTCTCTCTAAAAGTCAATAAAAAAATCTTAAAGAATAGATAGATAGATGATAGGTAGGTAGGTTGGTAGGTAGGTAGGTAGGTAGATAGATAGATAATAGATAGATAGATAGATAGGTAGATAGATGATAGATAGATGATAGATCTTAGGCAGGGCTTGATAAGTGATAGATGTGAATGGTAAGGATAAGAAAGTGAGGAAGATGAATGAGTCAAAGGTGATATCAGTCAGAAGAGATCTTCCACAAACTTCCATCACCATATCCATTCATCTTCACGCCTCTGTATCCATGAACTCTGTCTTCCTATCACCATAGATTAACTATATGCATATCTAAGGTCTGTCTGTCCATTTGTGAACTGTAGGTATCCCCACCCCTTTCCTAATTAAGAGCATTGCTCCAGAAATTGTCCCCTCTTTCTCCTGCATCATCAACTTTACCCTCTGGTTTGCCATATAAATATGCAGTTCTTTCCCTCAACAAAAACAAAAACCTGCTCTTGACCCCACTACCCCTTTAGCTACTATATTCACTGTCATCAATTCTTCTATTCTCTCCCATATCCCTGTCAGTCAGACTTTTACCCCCACCACTTCATTGGCCCTGCTTGCCAGTGTGACCAATGGCCTCCAAATTGCTAAACCCAAGGCTCAGTTCTCTAGTCTAACCTCACTTTATCTCATTAACAAGAATGACACATTTGATCATTCCCTTCTACTTGAAATATTTTCTTCCATCGGCTTCAGGATATTGCATTCTCCTGCTTTTCCTGCTACCTCACTGGTAGCTACTCCTTAATTTCATAGTTTCTCCCTCCCCTCCCCCCATGACCTCTTAATATTGAAATGCCCAAGGTTCAGGGCTTTCTTTTTTGTTAATCCTCACCCAAAAATATTTTTCCATTGATTTTTAGAGAGTGGAAGAGAGAGGGAAAGACAGAGAGAAATATTGATGTGAGAGTAACACATCGATTGGTTGCCTCCTGCACCAGCCCGGACCAGGGCCCGGGCCAGGGAGGAGCCTGCAACCGAGGTACGTGCCCTTGGCCGGAATCGAACCTGGGACCCTTCAGTCCACAGGCTGATGCTCTATCCACTGAGCCAAACCAGTTAGGCTCAAGGCTTTCTTTTCTCTGTCTCAACTTGTTCTTCTTGTAGTCTCATCCAGTCTCATGGACCTGAATGTCTCAATATACTGATAAACCCCCAAAACTCTTATCTCCAGTCTGACTATTCCCCTTGCATTAGTCAAACATGCATTAGTCAAACATGGCCAGGTTATGCTGCAGTAACAAAGAAATTCTAGCATCTCAGTGTTTCCCTCTTTTCATGTTATAGTCTGACATGTATCATAGCTACATATGTGGTTATGGCTTCCTATGTTACCACTATGAAAAAAGAAGACTGGAGGATTGCATTAGATGTCTTAAAGGGCCAGCCTAGCCATGGTTTACACCACTTCCACACACATGTTACCTGGGACCTAATGCCATGGCCCCAGTCTAACTCCAAGGAGGGCTAGAAAATGTAAACAGCCACAAGGGTATTTGGTGAGCACTAACAGTTTCTGCAAATTCCTGAACTCCAGGCCAATAAATTCACTTAGGTGTTGAACAGATATAATATCATTTTTCCACTTAGATAGTGAATAGAGCTTTCAAACTTACCCTGTCCAAAACTGAACTCTTGATCTTTCCCTCAAAAACCACTCTATCAATAATAGCCTTCCTCATTTAGACGGAGAGCAACTCCATTCTTCTGGTATCATTTCTCCTCTAATCTATCCATAACGTCAATGCAATTCCAATAAAAATCCCATCAGGGTTGTCAGCGGAATGTGACCAGCAGATCCTATAAGTTATACAGAAAACAATGGGCCAAAAACCGTCTAGACAAATATGTTCCAGAATTCAATTTCAAGAAATAGCAAAGTAATTTTTATTTGACATTCACTCTGTCCAATAACAATGACCTATGCTCTTTCAGTTCGCAGACCGACGCTCTATCCACTGAGCCAAACCGGTTTCGGCTGACCTATGCTCTTAACAAAAATGTAACACATCGTTGTGTAGATGCACTGGAGAGCAAAACCACATGACCCTTGAAAAAAGGGAAGATTTCTAAGTGAGAGTGTTCTCTGAGGTCACCCTCCAGTTTGGGGCAGGGTACAAGGGAGCAGGGCTTTAACAGAAAGTGACGGTCCCACTGGATTTAAGAGACAGATATTGAAGTCTGGGACTGCAAAACAGCTGTAAATTTAGATTTTAAAAATCTCAGAAAGGCCCTAACCGGTGTGGCTCAGTGGATAGAGCGTTGGCCTGTGGACGCAAGGGTCCCAGGTTCGATTCCGGTCAAGGGCATATACCTTGGTTGCGGGCACATGCCCAGTGGGGAGTGTGCAGGATGCAGCTGATCGATGTTTCTCTCTCATTGATGTTTCTAGCTCTCTATCCCTCTCCCTTCCTCTCTGTAAAAAGTCAATAAAATATATTTTAAAAGATCTCAGAAAGGACAGTCACATAGAGGGGAGCAACAGAAATATGGAAAACTCTTGCCTCAAATTCTTGGCTAACTCTTAAACTGTGTTTGTACAATGAGAGGAAGAGATTTCAACAGCTAGCTGATGCTAAGAGAGAAAGTTTGGTGTGTTAAGTCCCACCACCTTGCTTAGAGGGTATTGGAGAACACACCTGATGGATTCCATTGAAACCAAAAGGGTGACCTCTGATAAATAAGCTAAAGACAAAATGCTATGCCCTAGGATTTAAGGGCAAAACTAAACATTTTTAAAGCCCTACAAATCCTAAAATTAAGCCTTAACAGGATCAGGGAGATCCAATCATTATTTATCTTTCTTCCAGAACAAAAAAAAGAAAAAGGAAACCCTTTTAGAGGAAACTAACAAAACCTAGAGTCTCAACAATGTATAATTTTAAATGTTTGGTACAAAATAAAAAATTACTAGACATCCAAAGAAGCAGGAAAATGACCCATAATCAATAAAAGGCACGGAAAGTAACAGACTACAGATGACCCAGAGTCTGGCTGGCAATAGCATAAAAGGACTTTAATATAGCAAATATTAAATTTAAAAATAAAATTAATAGGATGATTTAATGGCAATTGGGTAAAGCAGATAAGAGGATTAGTGAAATTATCCAAATGGTACCACAGTGGAAGCACTTTTTTCTAGAGGTAACTTACTTGTATCTTTGCTACTGGGAATCACTTAACAAAGCTTCTTGCCTCCAATTCTCTTAGGATAATCAACCAAATATTAGAGGCTCACTACAGAGGGACAGAACAATAGGCTCAGTATCCAGTTCCACTGAATTATAGCAATACATACGTGATAACAGAGTGTTCAATTAGGTGTTTATGAGGGCAAATTTGGGTGCTTATTAATTAAGCTTTTTGAAGCAGGCAGACGGGCAGTCCCTGGGAAATTAGCCTGTAGTCTAGGACACCAGGTTACCTTACCTCTATAGAGAATGGCTCAGGAACAAGGCTGGGCAGAATTTTACAGATAAAAGGACAACGGATTCACCATCAAACACTAGCAAGAATGAAGCAAGTCCTGGGAGTATGGTCCAGCTGGCAATGCAAGTCATCCCAGCTGCCTTTTTGCTTTCTCAACGCCCATGACAATCCCTCCCAAACTAAAATGTGGTGCCACAGAATCCACCCTGCTCTACTCTGAGGCAGGGAGTTCAAGAACAGGCATTATGGCTATTTTAGGGGCACTTGGGATTTGTTTTCATCAGATACTAGAGGCCCAGTGCACAAAATTCTTTCACGGATAGGGTCCCGAGGCCTGGTCAGCAATCAGGGCTGATTGGGGCCTTCCGGCTGCCGGCCAGGACCTTCCTTCATTCCGCAACACCCCCTGGTGATCAGCACACATCATAATGAGCGGTCGAACTCCCGATCTCCTGGTTGAACTCCCAGTCTCCCATTGAACTCCCGAGGGACAATTTGCATATTAGGCTTTTATATATATATAGATGGGAAGACACATAGACAGAAATGACTGTCGTGAAGGAAGACACTTATTCTACACACTGATCCCAAGAAACAGGAGGCACAGCAGGTCATATAGGGCCACATGGGAAGCACCAGGGTCGTTAGGAGCAAAGGGAATGAGAGGAAGCTGGGGAGAGAGCCTTTCCAGCGTTTTCTGTGGGAAGGACTGGATAAGGAGGGTAAAGCAGGCTTAGGATTGTCTGTTTTGAAAAAAATGTGAGCAGGCTCAGGGCCTAAGAGCTGCCTCTAGTTGTCTGACACCTGGCCCTGGGTGATTAGGGCAGTTGGATAGTGGCTCGGAGTATGAGCACCCAGGAAGGAGGTGGTTGGGGTGGGAGCTCTGGATTGGTTGATTTGCATAAGAAGGCATGCTCAAAGGCAAATTATTTGCTAGCTATACAAATTAATTAATCCTGGGAGGGTCAGTCCCTCCAGGGTCACAAGGCCCAGGATTGAAATCATGTGTCTGCAGCGTCAGCAGAGAGGTCTCTCCTTCCCAAAAGTAGAAGTTGCAGAGGGAAGTCGAAATTGTAAGGCAGTTAGTTGCCAACTAGTGCCATTTATAAATTTCCCAGAATTTAGTAATACTATATCTTCTATTAGTGAACATTAATGAAAATAATCCATGCTTACACAGGCAAGTATTTTTGTCCCATAATCTCAATGAAATAAATAAAATGTTACCTAAGATCATTTAAAAAAATATTTATTAAATTGATTGGGATGATATTGGTCAACATGAACATACAAATTTCAGATGTGGGTTTCTATGTTGCATGATCTGTATTTTGCATCGGGTGCCCACCACCCAAAGTCAAATATTCTCCCGTCAACGAATATTAGGACTCCGAAACCCAGAAAGTGGGGGTCATGCAATTTATCCTATTGCCACTAGATGGCACTGTAGCTTATTGTTTTTTGTGAATGTTAAAAGATGCCAGCTCAGAGTTCAAGATCCTTTTCATTGAAATAAAACATATGGCTTTGCAACTAGTCTCAGTCATTCAAAAAATCTGATCGCTTATAGAAGATGCAATCAAGCATGCTGCACCTTCTGAAGTTCTAGAATTAGAGCTTTACTGAAGCCTGACCCAAATCTCTGAAACTGTTTACAAAATTGTGTATATTCCCACACATGTGTTAGTTCTCTATGACTTTCCTCCCGCTCCAAGAATTAGTCCGCTACTCATTACTCACATCTGATCTCTCTCTACGATTTCTAAGAAAAATTCAGATGAAAATGAAATAGCTTCTCAGATACCACTTTCTGACACTTAAACTTTTTCTGCCCAGTTGGGACAATAACTGCTTTTTTTTAAAAAAAATTTATTTTAATTTCTTTATTGATTAAGGTGTCACATATTTGTCCTCATCCCCCAATAACTGCTTTTTATAAACAGGAGTGGATGGTAGCAATTTGTAGCTGGCCTGGGAAGCCAGATAAAATAACTGCAAAGTCAGGCAGAGACCTGGGCGGTGAATGAGACGCCAGCAAGGATGTGTTGTTTTTTATGAATAGACACAGAGGTGGGACCCGGAAAATACATCAGACACTGAGGCATCCTGCCTGAGCCCAAGGCCCTACGTGAAATGCCCATCCCAGGAGTGTGGGGGACAGTTCCATTGAGAAAAACAAGCAATAACTGACAGAGAAGGAAGACCCAGAACCATTTTAAATGAGTCACAAGCTCTGGTTAGCAAAAGTGTGCCTTTATCAGTACCTGAACTGTAACTTTGGTCTCAAGTCCCTATTTTTAAATATATATGTGTGTGTGTGTGTGTGTGTGTGTGTGTGTGTGTGTGTGTGTGTGTGTATTGATTTCAGAGAGGAAGGGAGAGGGAGAGAGCGATAGAAACATCAATGATGAGAGAGAGGCATTGACTGGCTGCCTCCTGCACACCTCCTACTGGGGATCAAGCCTGCAACCCCGGGCATGTGCCCTGACCCAGAATCAAACCTTGACCTCCTGATTCATAGGTCAACACTCAACCACTGAGCCACGCCAGCCGGGATCAAGTCCTTATTTCTTAATGATAGCAGGGAAAAAAAATCTTACTAATTTGAAATAACACATCTCTTTTAAAACCCACTGAGTTTGGGGTAAATACTCTAACCTCAATGGGGCCTATGTCTCAGGCACCTGTGTCAGGGAGTGGGCAGCCTGTCCATGTGGGACCACGTGCTGGCGCCTGCTGCTGGCGGGAGTCCTCACGTGTCCCTGAGCATGCGCAGTGCGTGACCATCACTCCAGGAGCTTCTTTTATTTTTTTAATTTTAAATTAAATGAAACTTTATTTTTTTTATTTTATTTTAATGAATCTTTATTGTTCAGATTACAATTGTTTCTCCTTTTTCCCCCCATATCTCCCCACCACCCAGTTCCCACCCCCCCTCTGCCATTACCTCCCCCCCCGGCTGTCCTTATCCATAGGTGTATGATTTTTGTCCAGTCTCTTCCCATACTCCCCACACAGACACCCCTTTCCCCCTGAGAATTATCAATCCACTCCCATTCTATGCCTCTGATTCTATTAAGTTCACCAGTTTATTCTGTTCCTCAGATTTTTAATTCACTTGACTTTTAGATTCACTTGTTGATAGATATGTATTTGTTGTTCATAATTTTTATCTTTCTTCTTCTTCTTCCTCTTTTTAAAGAATACCTTTCAGCATTTCATATAATTCTGGTTTGGTGGTGATGAACTCCTTTAGCTTTTTCTTATCTGTGAAGCTCTTTATCTGACCTTCAATTCTGAATGATAACTTTGCTGGGTAGAGTAGTCTTGGTTGTAGGTTCCTGCTATTCATCACTTTGAATATTTCTTGCCACTCCCATCTGGCCTGCATGGTTTCTGTTGAGAAATCAGCTGATAATCGTATGGGAGCTCCCTTGTAGGTAACTAACTGTTTTTCTCTTGCTGCTTGTAAGATTCTCTCTTTGTCTTTTGCCCTTGGCATTTTAATTATGATGTGTCTTGGTGTGGTCCTCTTTGGATTCCTTTTGTTTGGGGTTCTGTGCACTTCCTGGACTTGTAAATCTATTTCTTTCATCAGGTGGGGGAAGTTTTCATTCATTATTTCTTCAAATATGTTTTCAGCATCTTGCTCTCTCTCTTCTTCTGGTACCCCCATAATTCTGATGTTGGTTCGCTTGAAGTTGTCCCAGAGGCTTCTTACACTATCTTCAACTTTCTGAATTCTCTTCTCTTCATGCTTCTCTGGAGGAGTGTCCTTGGCCTCTTTGTGTTCCAAATCTTTGAGTTGATTCTTGCAATCCTCTAGTCTGCTGTTGGGTCTCTGTATAATATTTTTTATCTCAGTCAGTGTATGTTTAATTTCTAGTTGGTCCTTTTTCATATCCTCAAGGGTCTCATTGAATTTATCAGCCTTTTCCATGAAATTCTTGAAAAACCTTATAACTGTGGTTTTGAACTCTATGTCCAGTCGCTTGTTCTCCTCCATTTCTTTGGTTTGTGATCTGTTTCCTTGCCTCCTCATTTTCTCTGCTTCCCTGAATTGGTAGGGTAGCTTTGTGTACTAGGTGTCCTATTGGTTCAATGGGTCAGCCTCCCAGTTACTTGAGGTGGACACTCTTGGTGTACCCTTGTGTACTGTGTGTCCCCCAGCAGGAGCTACAGCAAGGACTAGTTTTCTCCTCCTTTGCTTGGGCGGTTTTGGAGCAGTCTGACTAGAGCTGCAGTTAATTTGGTTAAGCTGCCACAGAACAGGCCATTTATATGCAAAAGCCGCTGTGTGGAGCCTGGGTGGGGTCTCAGGGCTGGGCAGGGTCTCAGGGCGTCACTAGGCTGGGCCGTGGCCAACGGCGATGGCTGGCATCAGCCGTCTCTGCCTTTCCACATTTCCAAGTCCCTGCGCCCCGCGCTCCAGCGCAGTAAAACAATGATTGCTCGGCACACCTCTGCAAAAAAGTCACTCTCACTTTCCCACCCGATGGCCGAGAGTCCAGCTTCTCCCCGTAGGCATCTGGGTCCCCCGCGTGTCCCCAGAGCGATCAGAGCTTGTCTCCCTTTGGGTTGAAGAAAAGCCGCGCACCCAGTCGCCCGCTGCCAGCCCGATTCACGCGCCTCCCTACCTCAGCTTTTCAGCGTTTGTGCTCCTTTCTCTCCTTAGTTGTAAATCTACCACTTAGCCAGCTTTCCCGTGGTTCTGGGTGGTAGACGTTTTGTCTTTTAGTTGTATTTTTGAAATTGTTGTGTGAGGCAGCAGATTAGTTGTTTAACTATGCTGCCATCTTGGTTCCTCCTCCTAAAATCACTCCAGGAGCTTCTGATGACTCCTGCTTCTCAGCCCACCCCCGTTCTCCTGAGGGCAGCTAACCCTCTGACCCCAGTGTCACCTCCAGCCGCCTCCTCCAGGGAGACCTGCAGCATCTCCATCCTCACAGTCGTCATTCTGTGGGTTAATTCCCGGGGACATACTAGGCCACACTGGATATTCATTGATTAAATGACACCAGGGGATCTTGCTCTGCCCTCCCTCCCTCCATCGCTCACTTCCATCTTTCTCCCTGCTGCCAGCCCACTCGCAGGGCCCCGGCCACCCTCGCCTTACCAATACCTGGTTCCTGTCAAGCAAAGAGAAGTTACGGCTCCAACTGTTAAAAAACAAACAAACAAACAAACAAAATCTGCTTCGTTACTGTCTGGTGTGTTCTGAGAGCTGAAGGAAACCCACACAGTAGGTACGGTGATGGTTTCACAGATAGGAGCTGAAGGAACTTCCCCGGATCACTAAGCTGTTCAGTGATCAGGACAGGATTTAACCCTAAGCCCACCCAATCCTAATATCCCTCTATTCCACTGGAAAATGAAACCAGCCACTGAAAATTAATGTATGAAAAAAGAGTCATTGTCATGTGAAACAGCCTTAAAGGGGTCAGAAGAAATGAAATAACGTTTATAGTAGGATGATGCAATGGTGTTTTGTGTTTGCTGTTTTTCAGATACAATGAAAATGGCTACATCGAAGATGTGGAAGTAAATTTCATCGTGTGGGAGATCCACGGCAGGGATGACTACACCTTTAACATCACTATGAAGAAGGTACGCCATCCTAGAATTAAATAGAATTCAGCATGCAATCAGACATGTCTTTCTATTTTAATCCCATATATAAATTATCTAAGGAAAATAAAACCAGCCTGCTGAGGGTAGGAAAAAAGAAGCATATAACCTCATGTTATAGCCTATGACTGCTAAAATTAATTTACGAAAAAGAAGTCATTGTCACATAAAACAGACTTACAGGGGTTAGAAAAAAATAAAATAATATTTATAGTAGCATGATGCAATTATAGATCAATACTTCCTTTTCTCGCCACACTGTATTTAATGTTGGAGAATTTATGAGTCTGCCTCTGGCTTCCAGACATTGATCACATTTGTGCTAAATCAGACAGACACTCTCCCGGCTTCGCCTCACTTGAGTTCTTTGCATCATGTGACTCGCTGACCTTGACTTCGCTGTCCGCACTCTCTCCCGGTTTCCCTGCATCTTCCACGCCTGGTGGAGCGTGGCCTGCACAGTGAATCTCCCTTATTCTGCCTTTCACCCTGCAGGCCACGGCACAAAGGCCTGGCCACCTCCACTCCCACGTCCCTCCCAGCCGCCCCTGCGTGGGGCTTTCTGCCCTTGAGAGGGCATCATGACGGAGCTTCTCTAGAAGTTACAGCATTGATTCCTGAGAGTCCCCAGAGAGCGCATGCTCAAACGAAGCCAAAGTGACCTGCTCCTTCCAAAGTAACTCTCTCCCCAATCAGAGACCTTAATTCTCCAAGAAGGACCACCCAGCGGCTGGCAGCTGAGAAACCTTCTCCCACCTGCTGTCCCACGTCCCCCCCCCCCCACCCCCCAGTACTACTGCCAGAACTAATTGCCCTTTAATTAGGTACCAAACATAATGCGTCGCACCACACATTCCTCCTGCGCTTGTTGAACACTTAGTATGTAAGTCCTTCTGTTCTACTTTCCCAACCCAGTCCCATCCTGAAACTATTCTATCCTTGGCCCAGGCTCCCATTACTCTCCAGCTTCTCAAACTTTCCCAGTGCACCTTAGGGTTCAATGCTCTGAAGGCCTTCAATATGCGTTCCTCACAGGATATCATTTTCCCTGTTTTCCTACCAAATCCTCTCACGGCTGAGCTTGTGGGATGGATGTTCTCCCTAATCCACAGTATTATTCCCAGATTGTCTCCTCACCCTAACTAAAACGTCATTTGTCATCCATTGTCATCTACCCCATCCCTACTTGTGACCGTCAGATACTCAGACTCAGTGGTTTCTCCTCCTGCCCTGAGGAGAGTCACAGTGGACTCCCGAGTTCCCCCAGCCATCAGGCAGGGTCACTGCGGGAGGGAAGAAGCTTTCTGAGCAGGGCCTGCATTTTCCAGCCCCGTGTGTGTGGGCTCGGGCCCTGTGACTGGGTCTCACCACTGGACTAGGAGCAGAAGTGATACATGTCATTTTCAGGATGAAGTGCTTAAGGAGGCACCACATGAGCCTCCATGCTTCCTGTCTTCCTTCACATATCAATATATTGCAGCAACAATGAAACATGGAGTATCTGAGAGCTGCGTGAAAGGATCTAGTGAGGGGGACTTCGAGGAGCCACCAGACAGAAAAGTCCTGAGTTCCTGATTCACTTCTTTGTGATCCAAAAGAACCATCTAACCAGGGACGACTGTGTGGTCAAGAATTAAACTTTTAAGGTGTAAATCTGAGAGTTGGGGGTTATTATTGCAGCAGAGCAGAAATGATCTCAACTAATAGTATCACTGCCCCTACCGAAATTACATTTAAACTCACACATTTCAGTCTCTGATCTCAACCCCCCAGTTCTCTCATTGTTACTCCCACTACTTCTCTGACTCCTGCTTTTTCTCACACAATCTAGGTACCCATTATACTGAACCCTATGCTTTCTCCCTCTCTACCCCTCCCATTTTTCTTCCTTTCTTTTCTTATCTAATTTAAGCAAGGGGTGCATATGTAGGCTGGAAGAAGTTAGACAAAAATCCTGAATTTGTATAAGACTCAATATAAACTCACGTGGTATTAGATATTGACCTGGATATAAATATATGAATATCATATTTTTATAGAGAGAAATAGAAAAATTTTTTCTACTCTGTCTTTTAAGATCCCTGGAAACATAACTAATCAGTAGCAGTTAGTATCCTCAGTATCCAGATTGTTGTCTTGAAATAGCATTTCCCACTAAAAGTACTTGGAGATTCTTAGATGAATGACTGATTCCAACCGGAAGGAGGAAATGTACAAGATGAACTTGCAATAGTTCAGCATACCCAACAGCAAGGAAGTATCCAAGCCTGCTAGTAACCAGAAGTCAACATGAAGAGGTTCCTACAGGCCAAAGATGGGACAAGTTGAGCTTTATTACGATTGTTATTGCAATGGGTCAACCCCATTAAATATGTTAAATCTATGAGCTCATGATGGTTTTTTTAAGTTCACCTTTGGAGATTGATAGCAAACCAATTCCTTATTTTGAAAACTGGCAAATACAGAGAGAGAAACAAATATTCATCCTGCCTTCCTCAAATAAACGGTACCAGTGGTTCGCCAAAGAATAGATGAGGGGAAGCGTCTCTTATAAGATTATTACAGTTCACACATGAAAAAAAGGCAGAATTAGAATATCACCACTTTACCACCAAAATAATAGATGTTGTTATAAATAAATTTATCTCAACCAATTTGCCAATGGACAAATGGATAAAATGAACAAATGCCAAAGCTTCTTGTATTCCAAGAAAAAAAATAGAAATCTCTAATCCAACTTACTTTGTGAATCCAAGAGAACCTTAAAACAAAACAGAATTATGAGACAATCTCACTCATGACCATTGATATAAAACACCAAAACAAACTAGTAACAAAACTCATCAATATAATAAAAATATTATATCCTGCCCTGGCTGGTGTGGCTCAATTGGTTGGGTATCATCCCATGCACCAAAAGGTTGCCAGTTCAATTCCCGGGCAGGGCACATGCCTAGGTTTCGGACTTGATCCCCAGTAGGGGTTGTGCAGGAAGCAGCTGATTGATGTTTCACTCTCTCTCTCTTAAAAAAAAAAAATCAATAAACAAACCAAGTTTTGTTCATTTCACATAGAAGAGTTGAAAATCAAAGTAATCCACTATATTATCAGAATTAAGAAAAGGTATAAGATTATTATAATAGTTGATGAAATGTTATTTGATTAAAAATTATCATCCATATATAACATTATTTTTATTATTTTTTTTAATTGCTTTTCAGAGAGGAAGGGAGAAGGGGAGAGAGATAGGAACATAAATGATGAGAGAGAATTATCAATCAGCTGCCTCCTGCATGCCCCACACTGGGATTGAGCTGGCAACCTGGTCATCTGCCCTGACCGGGAATTGAACCTGGGACCCTTCAGTCTGCAGGCAGATCCTCTATCCACTGAGCCAAACTGGCTAGGGCTAACATTATTTTTAAAATAAGTCTTAGGAAATTATAAATAGATGGTAACTTCCTTAATTTAATAAAATATAGATTTTAAAAACCCTATAGAAAACATCATACTTAAGGTGAAAATTTGAAAACCTGAAATCAGGAATGAAATAAGAGTGCCAATTACTACTACTTCAGTACAATATTGTTCCTGATCTTTGTAAAGGGGCAAACTATAAACAATAAAACTATGTAAAAAGTAAAAGGATTGGAAAGGAAAAACTGAAACTGTCATATTCACAGGTAACATAACTGTTCATATGAAACAGTTCAAATTAAATGAATTTAAGAAGTTCTCTCCATACAAGGTCAACATACAGAAGTCTATTGTTTCTCTGTATATCAGCAAACATTTAAATAATTAAACATTTTTTAAAAATATATACTTTTTAATGGCATTAAAATATATGAAGTACTTATGAATAAATTGATATACTATATATATATCTTGACAGAGTGGTTGTTTAAATGAGGCCCAGACGTGGAAGTCAATGACCACACTTAACAAAGACCTCCCATTAGAAGAAGTTTGGGGACCTGAGGTAAGAAAAATTTTACCTTGCAAACTGCTCTATTTATTTATTTATTTTTATTATATCATTTTATTGCTTTCAGAGAGAGGAAGGGAGAGGGAGAGAGAGAGAGAAACATCAATGATGAGAGAGAATCATTGATGGGCTGCCTCCTGCATGCCCCACACTGGGGATCAAGCCCGCCAGGCATGTGCCCTGCCTGGGAATTGAACCTTGACCTCCTGGTTCATAGTTCAACCCTCAAACACTGAGCTACACCAGCCAGGCAGAAGAACATTTCTTAATGCCAATTACCAACCCTAGACCGTTTTTAATTATTTTGCAATTGAATTTTCTTAAATTTAAATTAATGTATGTTATTTGGAGAATCAAATCATATCTCATGAATAAAAAGTGACAGAGAAAGTACCTCAGCCTATAAAATGTTCACCCTAAAATCAGAATGTTACTTTGCTTCTGCATCAGAATCTATACATGTCAAGACAAAGATATATGCAAATGATGTATATTGTCCTCTGTATTCCAAACATTCCACTCTCCATCCACTACTCCCTAACTTTCCAGCAGCATAACTCTAGAACAAGCATGTCAAACTTGGGGCCCACAGGTCGCATGCAACCCACAATGAATATTTATGCAGCCTAGTCAATATAACGGTATGTAAGAAACATTTTAATAAAAATTTCATAACTTAATTTTTACAATATTCTGTTATACATCATGTACACTAATAAAAGAGAAATATGCAAATTGATTGTCACTTCACGACACCCACCAGCCAATCAGGAGTGAGTATGCAAATTAACCTGACAAAGATGGCGGCAGCCCCGCCCCCCAGCCGCTCTGGGCCTCTGGGCAGCATGCATGCATGCGAGGAGCAGCCAGCGGGGCTGGACGCCTGCTATGAGGGAGAGGGCGGGGGCGGGAGGGGTGGAGGGAGCTACAGGAGCAGCACTCCAGCTGGAGCGAAGATTGAAGGTGGCGGCCAGAGCGAAGGCCTGGGTCCTGGGTGCTGGAGGAAAACTGGTACCGGCAGCCAGGGGAAGGAAGGCCCATTACACAAATCGTACAACGGGCCTCTAGTTATTAATAACGAACTACAATGTTCGCTAATGACTGATCACTATAATCCTGTTGCATTCATTTCCCTTACGCGCCTTACGCGCAGGCGCACCATTTCTCCCCACTAATATTAGCAGCGAATATTTTAGCAGCCGATGGCCACATCTTTAGTCTTGGACTGACTTGTTTGGTGTGAGCAACAGGAAATATTTCACTTTTGGAGAACAAGTAAAATAGGTTTATTTGCATTACGCTTATTAATTTGTGCAGTTATTCAGTGTCTGGTAAGTTAATGTTAAAGAAAAGTTATTAATTTTTATTAAAATGTTCTATTATTTTATGTTAACGATGACTCATTTATTTCAGTCCTTTTATTCAGCATGTCTCTATTGAAATAAACTTACATTTCTATGAAAACTTACATTTTTTGCAGCCCACAGAAACTTAAACCTTGTTTATTTGGCCCGTGTTAGCCTTTGAGTTTGACATACTTGCTCTAGAAGCTTGACCCTAACAACTCTTTGAATAATCCTTTAACCCCAGCCTAGCCTTCAATCTAGTGATCTTACCACCCTCACCTCACTCCCAGGTTATCTTTCCCTCTTTATCCAGCTTAAATTCCATGGTCAATAATTATATCATTCTATTAATATGTACCCTCAATTCCGTTGCCTCTCTTACTTCTTCATATTTGTGTGACTAAATCACAACCCTGGTTAAATTCAACTATCCACCTTAGCAGCTGACTGTGGTCAGAGAAAAACATGCTCATGCTGACTTGTTTCATTTTCCTTTCATGATTGAAAAGGTCCCATCATTCTGCCCAAAAATATAACTGTATTTCTCTACTTTGTTTGCTCTCCCCATCTCATGTATATACTAGTGTATACTTTCTCCTTTGTCCTAAAATCTCCAACACCTCTTCACCCATCCTCATTCTTACCTAATGAATTTGTTTCCTCCTACACCAAAATAATTATGGTACTTATTAAATCTGGTGTTAGGTCCTGTATTTAAAGAAGCACATATTTTTATTTTTAAAATATATTTTATTGATTTTTTTTATAGAGAGGAAGGGGAAAGGATAGAGAATTAGAAACATCGATGAGAGAGAAACATTGATCAGCTGCCTCTTGCACACCCTCTACTGGGGATGTGCCCGCAACCAAGGTACATGCCCTTGACTGGAATCGAACCTGGGACCCTTCACTCCACAGGCCGACGCTCTATCCACTGAGCCAAACCGGTTAGGGCAAAGCACATATTTTTAAATTTTAATATAGTACCTTATTGTTTTTAATATTTTGTCAGCTATAATTCTTTATAACTAGTTTCCCTTGTAGACACAATTTTATATTGTGTCTTTAACCTTTTGCACTCGGATGTCGAGTGTGACTCAACACGGTTAGCATCGGTAGCAAGAATCGAGAAAAAGCAAGCGAGTGCAAAGGGTTAAAAACATTATTCTGCCCTTGCCAGTTTGGCTCAGTGGATAGAGCGCCAGCCTTCAAACTGAAAGGTCCCAGGTTCGATTCCAGTCAAGGGCACATGTCCGGGATGTGGGCTCGATCCCCAGTGGGGGACTCGCAGGAGGCAGGTGATCCATGATTCTCTCTCATCATGGATGTTTCTGTCTCTCTCTCCCTCTTCCTTCCTCTCTGAAATCAATAAAAATATATTTTTTAAAAAAATAAAAATAAATAAAAATAGGAACATTATTCTAAGAAGGTATCCTTGGTAATCCATAGGTTTTATCAAACTGACAAAAGGACCCACATAAAAAACTTATACACACACACACAATAAGTTTAGGAAACCCTGATATAGAGACAAAAAGAGGAGAACTAAACACTGGGTCATTCAACTATTTAGAGATTGGGGAAATGAGAAGGGGCAAAGGAGATGAAAGAGGAATAACCCAAGAAGCAGGAAGAACGCCAGGTAAATGTGGTGTTCCAGACACACATCATGTAAAGCAAGTCTCGCGGGAGGGAGGGACCAACTGTGTCAAATCCACACTAAGATAGGTCAACTATGATGAGCATTGAAAACTGGCCATTTACTTTAGCAGCATGGAGCTAACTCGTAACCTTGAAGGATCCTTTTAGGTGGCAGTGTGAGAGGCAAAAACTTACCGAAGTGGGTTTAATTAACAGAGCAAAAACGAATTCAAAGCAGCAAGAATGGCCATGTCTGCTGAAGAGTTTTGCGGTAAAGGGGAGAATGACATAGTGTAGTAGCTAGAGAGCAAGAGGTGGAGAGAGGGTCTTATTTTTTTACTAAGATGAGACAAACAACCACATGTTAAAGAAAATTTATGGTGCTTCCATTAACATCTCAAACTTCACATGTCCCAAACTGAGCTTCTACTGTCCACCCCGCACACATACCCCAACCCTTCCCGCCTCGGTGAGTGGGAATTCCATCCTCCAGCTTGATCAGGGAAGAAGCCTCTGAGTGTCATCGCACGCCCACATTTGGTCTTTCGGGAAATCTGTTGGCTCTTCCTTCAAAGTCTATTCTGAATTCGGTCATTCCTTACCGCGCCCCTTCCCCCCCCACCCCCCTAAATTGCCACCACCCTGCTCCTCCATCACCAGCCATCTGGGTTAGAACAGCAACATCCCTTCAGCCTTGCCCACCAGGAATCTAGGCACAACACAGCAGCTAGATTTCCTTCCAAAACATAAATGAGGACATGTCACTCTTCTGCTCAAAACCATTCAATGTTCCCATCTCCGTTACAGCAAAGCCTTTATTATTTGCTATGCCCCGCCCCTATGACTAGCCAGCTTCCTCCTCCAGGTCTTTACTTAAAAATCAACTAGTCAAGCCCAGCCAGTGCGTTTCAGTGGTTGAGCATTGACCTGTGAGCCAGGAGGCCACGGTTTGATTCTGTCAGGGAACGGGCCCAGGTTGCGGGCTCCAGCCCCAGTGGGGGGTATGCAGGAGGCAGCCAATCAATGGTTCTCTCTCATCATTGATGTTTTGGTTTTGTTGTTGTTGTTTTAATATATATTTATTGATTTCAGAGAGGAAGGGAGAGGGAAAGACAGAGAGAGATAGAAACATCAATGATGAGAATCACTGGGGATAGAGCCCGCAACCCCGGCATGTGTCCTTGACCGAAATTGAACCCGGGACCTTTCAGTCCTCAGGCCGATGCTCTATCCACTGAGCCAAACCAGTTTGGGCTCATCATTGATGTTTTCATCTCTCTCCCTCTCCCTTCCTCTCTGAAATCAATAAAAAATACTTTTTAAAAGAAATCAACTAGTCAATGAAGACTTCCCTGGCCACTCTCTAAAAAAGTTAACCATCACCCCATGACAGTCCATCTCTCCCTTCCCAATTTTCTTTAATGTCATTAGCATGTGTCCCTCACTGACACATTGGGTATGTAGTCTGCCTATTTATCCAATTTATTGTCTGGCTCCCCAACTGGAATGTAAGCTGCATAAGCGAACAAAGTTGTGTGTGTTTTGTTCACTGCTGTATCCCCACCATCTACCCATTATGAGTGCTCAATAAATATGTGGGACTAATTAATGGAGTATAGTCATCTACCCTTTTATAGAGTATTAATTCCACTATTAAGAAAGGATAAGGAATTAAACTAGTCATGGAGTCAGTTAAAAAGAAAACTTGTCCTATGACTTTTGTTGAAGGGTCTGGGGTTGAGGATAGGTGTGACACTCTATTTGCCCAAATCTCACAAAGGGCACCCAAAGGTTCTAAGATTTTGCCAAAATAACACATTACTTGAAGCAATGGGCCACCTGTTAATTAACAGTCCTGGAGTGTGCCCAGTCAGTATGCTACAGTGCAGTGGCTCTCAGATGTTAATGCACATCAGAATCACCTAGGGCAGTGGTCTGCAAACCGTGGCTCGCGAGCCACATGCGGCTCTTTGGCCCCTGGAGTGTGGCTCTTCCACAAAATACCACGGCCTGGGCGAGTCTATTTTGAAGAAGTGGCGTTAGAAGAAGTTTAAGTTTAAAAAATTTGGCTCTCAAAAGAAATTTAAATCGTTGTACTGTTGATATTTGGCTCTGTTGACTAATGAGTTTGCCAACCATTGTCTAGGCCAGTGATGGGCAACCTTTTGAGCTTAGTGTGTCAAACTTTGCCAAAAAACTGAGCATAACTCGGGTAGTGTGTCACTTTGAGGAAAAAACATTATTTCGCAAATATTTCATCCTCAGGAGCAACAAATGTTTCATCCTTGGCATGTGGCGCCTCAGCGGCCGCATGTCTTCAGAAATGGCTACGCGTGTCAGTGCTGACACGCGTATCATAGGTTCGCCATCACTGGTCTAGGGGACTTGCTAGAACAGGTCTCTGGACCCTACCTCCAACATTGCTGGTTGAACAGATCTGGGGAGGGGCCCCAAAATCTGCAGTTCTAACAAGTTCACAGGTGATGCTGCTACTGCTGATCTGGGGACCACGTTTTAGAAGCAGTGAAATAGTGGCTTACATTCAAGGAGGGTTTGGAGTGCCCGCACCAGGCCCCAAATACTCACTCCTACTGTATGGAGACACAAAGCTCTCCACCAGAAGGGGGCATGCAGTCTGGAGTCTGAATATAATAGAACGCAGGTACCTGCAAAGACTAGCTATGTCTGGGTGAGCAAAGCTACCCTTCCTGAGGGTGTATTAACTGAACATGGCCACCAGCGGCGCTCTCTCCCTGAAACATGTATTTGGAATGAAATAGCATTCTAGCTCCTGGAGCCGCGCTGATTGCTACATAGTCCTGACTCTACAGGGATGAATAGCCTGCATAAAAGATCTGGGAGGTAACTCTAGAGATGTAAATTCTCAGAAGAGAAACTGAAGGACTCAAAAGGAAAAGTGACATTTTCACAGGTTCTTCCAAGTTAACGTTAGAGCTTGAGAAGGAAAGGGAGAACGTGGGTACTGAATTGTTGGCTACACACACACAGCTCAAGACAGGATTCAAGTTTCTAGACATGGCTGACACACTATTCCGAGAAGTACTCGGCCAGAAAGGAGGCGTACTTCATGAGGCTAGGGAAGATTTGTTTTCTCAGAGGCTCGATGGCTTGATCGAGTGGGTTTTTGTTTTTGTTTCCTGTTCAGAACTATAAGCACTGTTTTTCTTATGCTATTGGGAAACCAGGAGACTTGAGTCAGCCATACGAGATTATCAACAAGTCTAACCACAACCATTTGGTTTGGCCTATGCACCGTACTGGAATGTATGTGTTTCAAGTGAAGATCCTGGATCCAAACTATAGGTGAATATAAATGTTTTATTACAATCATTTTAGCATTAATTCCTCAAAACTAAATTTTCATTTTTTAATTTAAATTTAATTGATTGGGGTGACATCCTATCTAATAAAGAGGGAATATGCTATTGACTGTCATGCCCTCACAAAGATGGCAGTGCCCACAGCCAATAAGGAAGGAATATGCTAATTGACTGTCACACCCTCAAAGATGGCGGCGCCCAGTCCCCTCAGCCTCGCCGGGATGGCAGGCACGCAGCACAGCCAGGCCCACCCTGAGGCGGGTCCAGCCGCTCTGCATGCCTGCCTCCGAAGTCCCCCAGTCCCCTCAGCCCCCCAGCCACCCAGGGCTGCCCGAGGCTCAGGTAACCAGGGCCAGCTGAGGCTTGCGCTGCAGGCAGTGGCAGCAGCAGAGGTGTGATGGGGGCGTCGCCTTTCCCTGATCACTGGGTCGCCTCCCGCCCCTGAGGGCTCCCGGACTGTGAGAGGGGGCAGGCCAGGCTGAGGAACCACCCTCCAGTGCATGAATTTTCATGCACCGGGCCTCTAGTTGGTTAATAAAATTATATAGGTTTCAGGTGTACAATTCCTAATACACCATCTATATATTGTACTAGTAGCCCTGCACACAAATCCATGCGCCAGTAGCTCTCCAATAGCTCGCTGCCACCCTCCAGTAGCTCTACGCCCGCTGCCCTGCCCTCCTGTAGCTTCCACCTCCCCCCTTTCCTCCTCATAGCTTGCTGCCTTTCCCCCTCCTGTAGCTCTCCCCCGCCCACTTGTAGCCAGTAGCTCGCTACCTCCTATAGCTCTCTGCCTGCTGCCCCGCCTTCCTGTAGCTCCCTCCACTCTCCCCCCGCCCCATAGCTTGCTACCCTGCCTCCTCCTGTAGCTCTCCACCACCTGCTTGTAGCTCACTGCCCCACCCTCCTGCTGATCCATGATCCGGTAGTTACACGGTCAGTCATCACACTTCACGGCATAACGACCATTTGCATATTACATCTTTATTATATAGGATTGTGTGTTCATCATCCCAAATCAAGTCTTCTTCCATTTTCCCCCCATACCCTCTTCTACCTTCCCCACCCCTTCTCCTCTGGTAATCACCATGCTGTTGTCTATGTTAATTTAATTTGATTTGGTGTCGCCTCGATATTCAATTTTTGTTATGATTTACATATTTGCTTTCTAATTTTTGTAGCAATCACAATAAGCATTCTATGGGGGTGGGAGATAAGATTTCATGTTAAACATTAATTAATCAATTCACAATTACTATGTTCCTTGGTTATGATAGATGCAAATATAACATAAGCACAATCTCAGCCTTCAAGGTACTTATAATTAAACTGGTTGGGGAAGAAGGAGTGGGGAAGACACACACAAACCAAGGGAGGTTAAATCAGAGCAATACTGAGATATTTTCAAATTTAATAATTTGTATTATTAATGAGCAGAATAATAATTTAAAGATGGGAAATATCAATGCTATTTTGAGAATTGGAAGAAAACTTCATGGAGAATAAGGAACATTGGTAGAATTTACATTGCCAGAGGACTAGGATACACCCTTCAGAAACCACACTAATAATGAAATGTCTATGGCTTGTGGATCATGAAGGAAAGTGGAAAACACCTTGAGTGAGGAAGGTAGGAAACAAAGGAGGCAGACTAAGGTAAGGCATAATGTTGAAGTCAATTTCAAACCATGTCCTAGAGAGCCTTCTTAGCCTCCTTAGCACCTTTACAAGGGGAGTGTTGTGATGAAAGTAAGTTCCTAAAATAATTAGCCGGAGAAGAGCACAAAGAATGGTATAACTATTACACACAATATTTTATCCAGGGGTGGGGAAGAACAATTCCACAGAGAATTTGCTTAAAGGAATAATGACAAGATAGAATAAAATTTCGATTGCACTCTGCAAAGTCCAATAAATAAGTTACACAAAGACATGTCAATATCACTAAGCCAAGAGGGAAGGAGATTCCTAGTAGGAAGAATGAAAGATATAGGTCCAATACGGTGGTGTTCAGTGGCATGTGAACCATGAGGAGTTCGCCCAGTTCCAGGAATTACTAAGGTGATGAGGGCAACTGATGACAGGACAGGACATGAATTAAACACTATGGTTATAACAGCTCTCTCTGCAGGAAAAAAATGATGCCAGCCAAATCTGTAAACAACTTTATGAGTTTGATGAGGCTCATGTCAGTAGGGACAAAGTCATAAAAGATTGTACAGCTCAGACTTCATCAGCATTAAAACACCTCCGAGAAGAGAGAGAAAAGAATCGGGACAATTTCATGTTATTAAAGCAACTTAGAAAAGAACAGACAAAGTTGAAATGGATACGGTCAGAAGTGA
This sequence comes from Eptesicus fuscus, assembly GCF_027574615.1. Taxonomy (NCBI): domain Eukaryota; kingdom Metazoa; phylum Chordata; class Mammalia; order Chiroptera; family Vespertilionidae; genus Eptesicus; species Eptesicus fuscus. The sequence goes on from NC_072496.1 coordinate 13,895,688, forward strand.
ATGTGGAAGAAGTGGTAAATGACAGGAGCTGGAAGGTGTTTGATGAACGCTGCCAAATTCATTCAAGCCTCCAAAGAATGAATAAAAAGATTTTTTTTTTTAATAAAAAGGACCAGGTCATCTCATAAAAGCTAAGCATGACATATATCAACAAGGCGGGCTTCCTAGGATGATTTCTGAGCCAACAGTCCAAGACCTTTAGTTGATTTCAGCCCCACTTAGCCAAGACCTCAAGTATAAATAATTCTGATAATTATGAAGAAATCAACGGCTATTTTACACTGGTTCTGTTAAAAAATATTTTGTAGCTATTAAAATAATTTTCTGACTTAGCAGAAAGAATAAAAAATGTCATAGAGTCTGGGCTCACCATTAACCGAAGAGTTCCACAAAACACTATTTCAAAAGGATACCTGTACCTCCATGTTTATTGCAGCAATAGCCCAGACTTGAAAGCCACCTAAGTGTCCATCGATGGATGAATGGATAAGTAAGATGTGGTACATATATACAATGGAATATTACTCAGCTATAAAAAAAAGAAAATCTTCCCATTTCAACATCATGGATGGACCTTGAGGACATTGTGCTAGAAAGTCTACTTTGAGTCTTTTTTTTAAAACATATTTTCATTTTTATTTTTAAATATATTTTTATTGATTTCAGAGAGGAAGGGGGAGGAGAGATAGAAACTTCATTGATGAGAGAGAATCACTGATTGGCTGCCTCCTGCATGCCCCCCACCCACCCTTATTGAAGATCAAGCTCACAACCCGGGCATGTGTCCTTGATTGGAGTCAAACCCAGGACTCTTCAGTCTGCATGCTGACACTCCATCCACTGAGCCAAACCAGGGAGGGCGCTTTGAGTCTTAATTTTGCACTAGTAGCTATGCAGTCTTACGCAAATTGCTTTTTCTCTTTGAGGTTATTTCTTTGTCTGTAAAATGAGTCAATAATACCTATTTTATAGTATTCTGGGGATTAAATGAAGTACCTGGGTTAAAATCCCTAACATTGCTGGGCACTCAATAAAAGAGTTCCTTCTCCTTTCTTCCTCCGACATAAAGGTAGGTAAAATCATATTATTAATGTTTATTTAGCTATATCCTGTCTCATTTCGAGCAATATGCTAAATTATAAGAGAGACTCAGTAACTTTGGATATAATAACACAGTTTCATATATTGACTTCCTAACATTCTCAGCTTCCTGAAGGAGTTAGCCTACATCAGGTAAACATCACATGCACTTTGATCAGGAAACCTTGAATTCAAATCCCAGCTCTACTACTTACAACTGTGTAAACATTTATAAGTAGCTTAACCCCGTGGTTGGCAAACTTCGGCTCGAGAGCCACATGCGGCTCTTTGGCCCCTTGAGTGTGGCTCTTCCACAAAATACCATGGCCTGGGCGAGTCTATTTTGAAGAAGTGGCGTTAGAAGAAGTTTAAGTTTAAAAAATTTGGCTCTCAGAAGAAATTTCAATCGTTGTACTGTTGATATTTGGCTCGGTTGACTAATGAGTTTGCCGACCACTGCCCTAACCTATCTGAGTCTCCATTTCCTCATCTAAAAGGAACAGTTGCTATAAATTTGCTACATTGCCTGGTACATAGCAAATACTCAATTAGTATTATTTGCAATAAGTGTTAATGATAAAAAATAACTTTATTATTTTTGTCAATACTTATTATTGTTAACTATTATTAATATCGTTATTGCGTTTGTCTTGGGAACCACTATCAAAATGGTGTAAAACTGTTAGCAGGTCGGTGAGGTTGTAGTGACCAGCTTGAGGAATTCTGTAGCACACACATGGAAAAATCATCACTGCTGTTATATAAATGTATCTGTTATCTCCTTTGTCAAGATTATACTAAGATTATACATGATTTGATCATTACCATAGAGATGTGGAGGGAGCCTTAATATATTGTATTTAATTTAATCTTTAATATTGTTTTTCTAATTTGCAGTTTCTGTAACCTAACAGCTTTCTTTGCAGTAGAGACCTATGGAGTGATTCCCAGGTAATAATTGTGCCTAATCATGCTTTAAAGAAAAAAGTTGTAAAAGACACAGGTGGTAGCTAAAAAGGAAAAGCCCCTCACCCATTTTCCTGGGACCTAATATTTCTTCCCTATATGCCGTCCTAGAAATTGTATCTGTTGCACCAGGGACCCAGCAGGAGGGAACTCCTGAGAAGTGTTATTACCGCTAGTTTCCTCTTTTTAAAATATATTTTAATATATTTTTAATTGATTTCAGAGAGGAGGGAAGAGGGAGGGGGAGAGAGAGAGAGAGAGAGAGAGAGAGAGAGAGAGAGAGAGAGAGAGAGAGAAATGATGAGAGAGAATTATTGATCAGCTGTCTCCTTCATGCTCACACTAGGGATCCAGCCTGGAACTCAGGTATGTGCCCTGACCAAGAATTGAACCATGACCTCCTGGTTCATAGGTCATGCTCAACCACTGAGCCACGCCAGCCAGGCTGGGTTCCCCTTTTATTCCATCATCCTCTACAGCTCCCTTCTTCCCATAAAACATGTCTTTCAACTCCACCTCGAGGGTAGCAAGTAGACTGGCAGTGGGACTGAGAGGGGACAGTGGCTGTGCCCACACAGACCCTGAATTAGCTCTAGGCCAATGGCCATTGTCTCAATACACCCAGGTAACTGGTTGTAAAAGCATTTCCCTGGACTCCATGCCAGTTTCTTTGGAGAGCAGAAGAAAAAGTCTTATGTTAATACTAGAGGCCCAGTGCATGAAATTTGTGCACGAGTAGGATCCCTAGTGGCTGCCAACTTCCAGCTGCCAGCTGCTGGCTGGGGCCTCCCTTCCCTGGCTGCCAGCTGCTGGCCAGGGACTTCCTTTGTTCCATGCCACCCCCAAGTGGTCATCACACATCATAGCGAGTGATTGAACTCCCAGTCGGTTGAACTCCCGAGGGGACATTTTGCATATTAGCTTTTATATATTTAGATGAAAGTTGGGACCACAAATGACTTTGCTCCTCTGTCCTGGGCCCGATTTTATTTTTGTTTTTTTTTTTTGTATAATGTTAAACAAACGTGCAAGACAAGTCATTAATTATAGCCCTACTTTAAATATTACTGAGTCCTCAATTTGTTGCACTGATGGGAGGTTAATGGTGCGAATAATCTGCAAATGAGAAGAGCCATGTGTTGTTTCTAAGTAACTTTGGGAAACAGGCTTCGCCTTTTTGCAGCAGCCTCTCATGCTATTGATCATACTGTCTATTTTCCTGCCTGGTCAGCCTCAGCCACTAAAAGGTAAACAGTTCAAGGGTGGACAAGGTGTCTTATTCACCTTTGTTCTCTGTCAGTGGAATAGTAGCTAGCAATTCAGAAATTGTTTGACTAACTAAATTAACCAAAGTGAACAATCATTTCTAATGACTTTTTTCTTTTAATTTCAGTCCAAATGGCTACCTGGTTTTTTCTTTCCTCTTTCTCCTGATGCTACTGTTCTTCAGTATTCTAACTTTTAGCTACTTCCATTACATGAGGATCTACAGACATCTTTACGAACCAACTGACAAAAGAAAACAGAAGAATAATTAGGAAAAAAATGAAAGTTTGTTTACTATGGATACATATATGTAGGAATATACTCAGAGTATAAATATATATTATATTTATATTGAGAACATGTGTTTGACCAAGAAGTACTAAGAATAAAAGTTCATAGTATCATCAAATTCAAGATCTGAAAAATGTTCCTAAATTATCCAAAACACAAATATTTTCATGTATATCTCATATTATAAAATTAATTCTCAATGTGTTTGCATTTATCTTTTTAAAAATATATTTTTATTGATGTCCATAGAGAGAGGAAGGGGGAGGGCTAGAGAGATAGAAACATCGAGGAGAAAGGAAGTCATCAGTTGGCTGCCTCCTGCACAGCTCCCACTGGGAATCAAGCTGCCCTGGCACATTGGTTGTGCCCTGAGGGGTCCGGAAAGAGGGAAGTTACAAGTTACCCTGACATTCCAAAGGTATGTTATCATAGACTGGAGGCCCAATGCACGAAGATTCGTGCAAGAACGGGCCTTCCTTCCCCTGGCTGCCGGCACTGCCTTTGCTCTGGCCCAGAGCCGCCATTCCGCCTTCCCATGCTGCCCAGAGGCCCGGAGCTGCTGGGGCGGTGCGTAACGCCTGTGTTGTCACCATGGCGACAATGCAAGCATCCTGCTCCCAGCCGCTCGGCGCCTGAGTTTACAAATTAACTTGCCATCTTTGTTGGGTTAATTTGCATACTCACTCCTGATTGGCTGGTGGGTGTCACGAAGGTACTGTCAGTTTGCATCTTTCTCTTTTATTAGTGTAGATGCAAAAAGACAATAGGCTCAGTCAAGGTCAAAGTTGATCTTTGTCAGGGAAGATACCTGTCTAGGACATGACTACCCACCATTAGACTGCTTTTCAAGTTTTAATTTCAGACCATCCTTTGTGGTTACTGTAGGTCTCTGAGTTTGCAAAGCCGCCATGCAGGGCCTTCCCTATGTTAGTCAGTCAGCATGTGACCCCTTTTTGTCAACAAATGTTTGACTGGAACAGTAAGATACAGAGAAGAAAACATGGGCACTAAACTTGTAGACCTTGAAGTGGTGGTTTTGTGAATTAGAATGCCAAAGGCAAGGGGAATGAAATAAAAAATAAACAACTGGTATTTCCTTCTTTACACGGAATTTATTAGCAACCTTGCTCAATACAAAAGAGTCATTGGCTAGGCCCTGAAGATAGTTTTCACAGGAAGTCTGCCACAAAGGAATTTGGCCTGTTTCATGGCCATTGAGCAGAGTACCAAGGTTGCTTGGTTTCCTTGCAGCTAAGTCATCTTAGGTATGAATAAAAAGGAACTATCTCAAAATCTGGTCTGGATATGTGATTTTTTAATATATTGATGAGTTTTATTTGCTACTATTTTGTTTAGGTGTTTTATATAAATGATCAGGAGCAAGACTGTCCCATGTGAAAGGAAGATCAGAAACAGTTCACACTCACATGGTCAACAACATTCAATTACCTGCTGATCCTATGGAATTCCCTGTAAACATCCTCATACAGATAACCAACAGCAAACCAAGTTCCTGTCTGATCTGGTCACAGGGTTTGGGCCCCAGCTCCCATTGTACCGATTAAGAATGAAGCAGGCCCTGGCTGGTTTGGCTCAGTGGATAGATTGTCAGCCTGCGGACTTAAGGGTCCCAGGTTCCATTCCAGTCAAGGGCACATGCCCTGGTTGTGGGCTCGATCCCCAGTAGGGGGCATGCGGAGGCAGCCGATCAATGATTCTCATCATTGATGATGTATCTCTCCCTCTCCTTCCTCTCTGAAATCAAATATACATATACATGTACATATGTGTGTGTGTGTGTGTGTGTGTGTGTGTGTGTGTGTGTATATATGTATATATATAATGAAACAGGCAATGGGGCAGCTGATTACCCAAATTTCAACAAGGATGATCTCTACCTTAGCACCAACATGGAATAATTCTCCTGCAGACACATGAAACACAGGATTGACAGGTAAGCTATGTTTAACCTAGCCAGGGAAAATTATATACCTCTGCCAAGGTGATTACCACTCCAGACACAGAGTAGCTTTGCCTACCTGGACAGTGACTACAACCCCTACAGTCAAAGATTGGTCAAAGATCAATCACATTTCACTGCCATACCAACAAGCTTAAAAAGTCACTTTATAACTAGAGACATCTAAGACAAAAGTCACCATTATTCTCTGAATCCCAGCTATGTTTTCTCCTCAGCGAGCTGACAATTTTAAAAGTTTGTCCACAACTTTGTCTGAGGACAGTCAATTAACAGTCATGATGAATACAGCACTTACTGTCACTCAACACTGCCTGGAGTTCAACCCTATTTTCCTAGTATATTTGTTTTTCCTATTTTATACCTTTTTCTCTCTTCAAATTCCTTCCACTCCACCTCTCCCCTCTCGAACTCTCCACTGATCATCTTGCCTCTTATTCATTGAGAAAATAAAAGCAAATCAGAAAAAAAAAAAAAAACCATTTCCCCATTCCCAAATGTCTAACCTACTTCCATTTGTCTCTGTATCTTCTAGGCCATCACTATGCACCTGTATCTACCTTACATGCTGTCACTATGGATGAAGCATCCCTCCTACTGATGGTCAACCTCTCCACTTCCTGCCACTTGTGCACTGGAGAATCTCTTCTTACCTTGCCCTTGGGAACCTCGCCCTCTCTCCTAGATCACCAAGTTCTCTCTGTACATACAAGTATACCTTAGTATTCTCATCTTTAAAATGTCCTCCATTGACCACACAGCCCGATCCCATTTGTGCCCTAGCTGCTATAGTCTCCATTTCTTCACCTTACATTCACTCCTCAAACTATTCTTTGGACCTCACCCCTCCCCGGAGACTGCTCACGTCAAGGCTGCCAGTAACCTTCACATTGCTAAATCTAACTGTCTTGTGGCTTTTGTGTTACCATGTTCCCCAGCCACACGGTTCCTCTTCCTTCTCTACTTGACCTGTAAATGAAGGGTCTAAGAGTTTTATCTTTGGCCCCTTTCTCTTTACACCTTTTCCTAGGTAATCCAATCAGTCCCACAGCTTCATTTATCCAAATGCCCATTGACATGACAGATGTCTAAAAGGCACCTCCAGCCCTAGCTGGTTTGGCTCAATGGATAGAGCAGACCGAAAGGTTCAATTCTGGTCAAGAGCATGTACCACGGTTGCAGGCTCCTCCCTGGCCTGGGCCCTAGTCAGGGCGTGTGCAGGAGGCAACCAATCGATGTGTTTCTCTCACATTGATATTTCTGTCTTTCCCTCTCCCCCACTCTCTCTCTCTAAAAATCAATGGGAAAATATCCTTGGGTGAGGATTAAAAAATAAATCCTGTATAATAAAGAGGTGATATGCAAATTGACCCTCACACCTTCACACAAGATGGCCACCCCCATGTGGTCAAAGATGGCCACCACAAGATGGCCGGCAGGGAAGGGTAGTTGTGGGCGATCAAGCCAGCAGGAGAGGGCAGCTTGGGTGGGACCAGGCCTGCAGGGGAGGGCAGTTAGGGACAACCAGGCCGGCAGGAGAGGGCAGTTATGGGTGACTGGGCTGGCAGGGGAGGGCAGTTGGGGGCAAGCAGGCCTGCAGGAGAGGGTAGTTAGGGGCAACCAGGGTGGCAGGGGAGAGCAGTTGGGTGGAGGACCAGGCCTGCAAGGGAGGGCAGTTGGGGGTGACCAGGCCTGCAGGGGAGGGCAGTTGGGGGCAATCAGGCTGGCAGGGGAGCAGTTAGGCATTGATCAGGCTGGCAGGGGAGTGGTTAGGGGGTGATCAGGCTGGCAGGCAGGTGAGCGGTTGGGAGCCAGCAGTCCCGGATTGTGAGAGGGATGTCCAACTGCCTAAACCAGCAGTCGGACAACCCCCAAGGGGTCCCAGATTGGAGAGTGTGCAGGCTGGGCTGAGGGACACCCTCCCTCTGCCCCAGTGCACGAATTTTGTGCACCGGGCCTCTAGTAAATAAATGGCACCTCCAACTTAACATGACCAAACCATAACTCCTGACTTTCCTCCTACTGACCTGTTCTTCCCAATTTTCACATCTTATAAATGGCACCACCATCCTCACAATTTCCCAAGTTGAAAATCTAGAAGTTATCCTTGAATGTTCTCTCCCTAATAAACTCAACACCCAACCCATTAGCAAGTCTAATATACCCTACTTCCAAAATATTCCAAAGCTCTCTAATTTTCTATGTCCCCCACAACTCCAATATCCAAACTACCTTTTGGTGTGCACTTATGAAACGGTTTCCTAATTAGTTGAATCAATTAGGTTTGTGGTTTCCTGTTAATGGGATACTTGTCCCCTGATATTTATAGGGCTGCCTTTTTGTCATTCAGATCTCAGCTTAAAACTCACTTTGGCAAAAGACCTTCACGCTGCAGCCACTCTAAGATTACTCTCAATCAGTTCATCCTATTTCTCTGCAAAGCACAAACCACCAATATTTTGTTTGTCTTATTTCCTGTTTATTACTGTATTTCCCAGGGTCTACAACACAGCCTGGCACATGGCAGACACAACAAATATTTGTTAAGTGCATTCAAAAGCACCAACTATGTGCTAGGGTTAGGCTAATCTGAGTCTCGTTTCATCAGGACAATTTCATAAAATGTAAAATTCCACATTGAGGATTAACTGGATGTATGTTACACCCCACCCACCACCAGTGACCCGCCTACCTTTATTCCCCACCCCCTCCCCTTGCAAAAAAAAAAAAAAAGGGGGGATTTGGATAATAAGGTCATTGCTGCGGTCTTTTGCCACATTTCGTTATCTTCACCAGGCTCCACGCGACAAAACTAGCTTCGCCAGGACCAATGAAAAGGGGTCGAATATTGAGGACCTCACCCCGCAGCCAAGGGCGGGCCGCAAAGGATCAGGGGCAGATTCCCAGGCACTGAATGCTGGGAACTGTAGTCTCCCGGGAAACCCTAGTCTGATAGGGTCGGGACCCGCGCAGCATGCTGGGAGTTGTAGTCAAGGCCTGGAAAGAACACCGCGACGAAGGACCGTAATAGATGAGACTCCGCCTCCGCGCTTAGGCACGCAGCGGGTGAACCCACTGCATGCTGGTAACTGTAGTTTCCCCGGAACTCCGCTCCCCGAGGTGGAGAGACGCGGGGGCTGCGCCATTTTAGGTCCGAGGTGCGGCCGCGGAAAGAGAAACGCCGGCGGGCTGAGCTCGGGCGCCGGGCCGGCTCCGCCCTCGGAGCTCCCGGCGCCCGCCCCTCGCCAGGCCCCGCCCTCCCCCACGTGTCTGCCGCCCGGGGGAGGTGCCTGAGCCCGAGCGGGCCGCCAGCAGTCGGCCCCGTCGGCGCGGAGGTCTTGTCGGCGGCGCCCTGGAGCGGCCCGGCCTCCCGATGCTCCTGCGCCGGCTGCCGCGGGCCGGGCTGCGCGCTTAGTGCCCGGCTCCGGCCCTGAGGCGGCCGCGGGGCGGGGCGGAGCGGCCTCGGCCCCGCGGAGACCGAGCGGCTGGGGGCGAGGCGGCGGCCGCGGGCAGGAGGATGGGGGCCAACCAGTTGGTGGTGCTCAACGTGTACGACATGGTGAGTGCGGCGCGGCCCGCTCCCCTGGCGCGCGGCTCGGACCCCGGCCCCGCGCCCCCGCCCCCCGCGGATGCCCGGGGTGGGGGAGGGGAGCGGCGTGGCTTTCCCGTCCTCGAGGGTGTCGGTGCCGCCCGGGGCGCCGAGGGCTGCGGCCACGGCTCGGGTCGACGGGGATCGCCCTCGGGCCCCCGCTCGGCGCGGACCCCGGCCCCGGGCCCGACACCCGGCCGAGGAGCCGTGTCCTTCCGGCCCGGCTTCCGTCGCGGGTCCGACCTCCGACTCGCACCGCAGGGACCCCGGGTGCCCCCCCGGCCCCTCTCGGTGGCCGGCCCTCCACACGCCTCTGTCCACGCCCCCGTCTCCAGCACTCCCAGCCCCTCCGAAGGTCCACCCGGTCCCCGCCGTCGGGGCCGGGCCGGTCTCTCCGGAGCGCACGGAGCCCACCCCCGGCCGCCGAGGCGAGCTCCCTCGGAAGACGAACGAGGCTGACGTTTGTCCCGAAAACAGCCCCGCCGAGGTATAGAGAGAGGACGGTGGCGCGCCTCTCCCGGAGCGGGGGGACCCCCGTCCCGGTGATGCAACAGGTGCCTGGCGTGACCCCGGGAGCGGGGCGGGGCGGGGGGCCGGCGCGTCGTGTCACCCCGCGTGGGAGCCCTGCGCGCCCGGCACCTGCGCGCGGGCCGGGTCCGGGCGCTGGAACCCCCGGCCGAGCGGAGCCGGAGCGGCAGGGTCGCCGGGGTTGGTTCGCTTTAGGCGGTGAGCGCTCCTTTCGTCCTTGACTCGGCTCTCCCGGAGTTACTGTCCGCGGCTCGGCGCCTGTGAGAGCCCGAGTCCTCCCGGTTCCCAGGCACAGCCCCGAACTTTTTCTGTTCTCTTCCCTTGCTTTGCTGACGAGGTGACCCCGCGGGGAGAAAGGAGCTGTGCGGGGAGGGCCTGGGGGCCGCCTAGGGCTCGAGGTGGGCTCCCCGTTGAGTCCACCTAAGAGCTCGGAGGTTAACATCCTGAGAAGCGTGAAACGTGATCACATGGCAGAGAAGCAGCATCAGAACCAGAGAGCCTGGAAGAACATGGCCCCGTGTCAGGTTTTTGGCCTGTGTCTGGTTAAGAACTCTCTATATTTAAACTTGGTTTTTTCTTCTTCATGACCTACAGTCGGCACTTAGTAGAATATACATATATACACACATACACATACATATACATATATTTTTTACTGATTTCAGAGAGGAAGGGAGAGGGGTAGAGAGAGGGAAACATCAATGATGAGAGAGAATCACTGATTGGCTGCCCCCTGCTCGCCCCACACAGGGGTTAGAGTCTGAAACCCAAGCATGTGCCCCTGACCAGAATCGAACCCAGGATCCTTCAGGCCACAGGCCAACGCTCTATCCACCCAGCCAAACCCACTAGGGCTGAAACCACTATATTTTAATATCTAAGAGACATTAACACTGTTAACTAGTTCCTCACATCACCTTTGTACAGAGGAAGCAGGTGGAGAAAAGGGTAACTAAAAACAGGGAGGGGCTGGAATTTCCAGGCCGCAGTCTGATTCATTATCTTCTCTACTAATTCCCGTTTTTCATTTCTTACATATTGCTTTGTCCTGTCAACAGGAGAAGTACATGACTGTTTATCAAAATGGTTAAGAGTTATTAGGCTTCTAATAAGCTTGCTTTTGTATGTTCTTTTGGGGGCTTCAGTTTGTGATTGTTTCATGCCACTAATTCAGCAGTCTACACTTATGTAAGTGTGACCCTATAGAAGTCACAAAAATGAATTGATTGTCCTTGTTTAAGGAACTTAGAGTGTCATAGGAGAGGTACAATGGTAGTAACAGTTCAGAATAGAAGAGCATGATTTGGATAAGAGCATAACAAGAAGTTAAGGAAGGGCTCCACGAGGCTGTAGGGTGAGGAAACATGGAAAGGTACAGGGGGGACGTGGAGGCGGGGTCGGAGCTCTGCCCAGAAACTGCCAGCCTGGGGGAATGGCAGGGGCAGGAAGCACGGGTTGGATTTGGAAATAGCAGCTGGTCCAGAATAACAAGAGGGTAGGATACAGGAAAGGAGACACACTGAAAGTTCGATTAGAACTCTTCTTAGTTTGGGGCTGGAATGAAGGGTTTGTGGGGGGGGGGGCGCGTCTGTGAGCCAGGGGGACCCACTTTAAGGTGTTGTGGTCCAGAGCAGCATGATCAGAGTTGCGTTTTAGAATTGAGACCAGTGGGTTGAGGTGCAAATTTGTGTCTATTACACTCACGTTGCTCAAGCCCGTATTGGATTTTGAGACCTTTTCTTGATGTCAAGGGCATGTTCCTTTACCTTTGGTGGTGCTTCCTGCTCCTCGTGGGCCCTTTGATGAGGGTTGCTGTCGTCTGCTGTAAACATGCGCTAATAATCACTGTCTCTAGGGACTCTTGCCATGCATCCTGTGCCCCTTGTCTGAGACGGCCACCCGCTCCTCTTTGCCAGGTTGGGAGCTGCTGGTCATTTCTTTCCCCCGTAACTCTGCCACGTGCGCAGTCGTACGAGGATCACCTGTGTTACCTTCCTCTGGAGGAGGAGCCGCATCCTCCTGAGGTTACCTCATCTACACAGCGCTGTCAATTACTGTTTGTGATTATGTTTCTCTGTACTTCGGGGTAACCTGCCACCAATAAAACATGTCCTGGAGTTACTTTCCGAGTCTTGGGAATGAGGTTATGCACATACTCCCAGTTGACTGGCCTACATTGTAAAGCAGGTGATTCAGATCAGCCTCAGTTGCTGGGACAGTCTGGGGTGTAGTCACTCCGGCACAAGCTCTTCATTGGCCGTAGTTCCAGATTATGTGCTTTCATATTATCTTGGCTACTAAGGAATTTTTATAAAGTCAGCGTATGCAGTAGTGTGATGATGTTTGTAGATTGTCAAACAATTTTCTTCCTGTTTTTATTTTTTAATATATTTTTATTGATATTCTTCCTGTTTTTAAATAGTATCTGTCCATCTTCAAAGTCTTTTTTTTTAAAAATATTTTATTGATTTTTTACAGAGAGGAAGGGAGAGGGATAGAGAGTTAGAAACATCAATCAGCTGCCTCCTGTACACCCCCTACTGGGGATGTGCCCACAACCAAGGCACATGCCCCTGACCGGAATCGAACCCGGGACCTTTCAGTCCACAGGCCGACACTCCATCCTCTGAGCCAAACCGGTTTTGGCACATCTTCAAAGTCTTAATAGAAAATAAACACACTTTCTAGAACTCTTCAAATAAGGAAATTTTGGTCTGCTCTCCATTCTTTTGCCCCCCATCCCACCCCCCTCACCACCCCAGTGTCCTCCATTAGACTCTTCCAAGGAAGCTGAGGTCCTGCAGGGGTGATAGGCTCTGACTCCCCACGCCTCAGCAGGCAAAGGCGGACTTTCTGAATGTTCATCTGATCATACCCTTCACCTGAAGGGTCCCATAATCTCTGAAGCCACATGTTCAGTAACAGCCTTTCCCCCCCTCCCTCCCCACCTTAGACCCTTCCCCTTCACCCCCACACCCCCACACCTCTCCGTTGTACTGTTTATTTTTGTACCTAGCTTAGTTTCCCAAGCCAGAACCCTGGGAATAAAACTGTAAGTTCCTCTCAGTTGCAAATAAACAGTCAGTTAAGTCACCAGGCCGTGTCTGTTTTGGTTTGGTTATTTTGCTGAAAGGAACAGCTTGATAATCGGTGGCTTAAACTGGAAGGATAATGATCTTAAGTCCACAAATAAACAGACCCTGGGGTAGGCCCGCAGCTCAGCGTGTCATCCAGGACCAGGACTTGCACCCTTCCGCTCTGCTGGCCTTTTGTTCCTGCGTGTCCCCTCAGAGTTGTAAAATGACGGCCATAGCACCAGACACTAGCCCTGCTCAGGGTGTGAAGGCAGACAGGTGAGGAGGCCTTTCTCCACCTGCACCTCCCCCTTCAATGACGGGCTTTCCCGGAGAGCGTCCACAGCTGTCCCGTGGCACTGCGGAAGCCGAGAAAGGATCATCCGGCTCTCCTGGCTCTCCTAGCTCTCCGGGGCGTTACGTGGGAGGGGTGGGGGGGCAGGGAGTTGGAAATGGCAGTTAGCTGGGACCTATGATGTCTATCACATCCTTTATTTTCTGAGTATTCTTTTTTTCCCCGCCCCCATCCTCTCTCCTCCCCAGCCTTTCCTCTAAGATGGTGGCCCGAAGCTGGGCTGCCTGTGAGTATTCTTTAAAGTGGTTACCTGATCATCATTTCCACTGTTGCTTCTCAAGTTCAAATGATCTGTTTTCGTAATATAATAGCCTTCTTACTAGTGTCATTTTTTGGTATTACTTTGTTTTAACCCATCTTCCCTTCTGTTACCCAAGGGACCTTTCTGAACCATAAGTGATTGTGGCATTTTTGTGCTTAAAATTCACCTACAGGATACAGTCTAATGCCCTTTATGATGTAACAGCTACCTGACTTAGGATGTAACTACGTACCAGTCCCCCGCTAGTTCCCACACACCCTGTCCACCTTCTGCTCACACAATGAAATTTTTTCAGTTTTCCAGGCAAGCTGTACTGTACTAGTGCACACCCCAGTACCTTTGCACATGCTAGTCCTTCTGTCTGAAATGTCCTATTCATAAGTGATCAGCTGCAACCTCCCGCTCCTCTGGCTGTAGCTTAGCCCATCTTCACCAGACGTGGTGAACTTCTGTGCCCTCGGACTTCCCACCTGTCTCAGTCACTGCATGTACTGTGATTCTGTGAACCCCACTAGACTGAGCTCCTTAATAGCATCTTCCTGTCGCCAGTGTCTACAGCAGGCCTGTCACCATAAGGCAGGGGTCCTCAGACTTTTTAAACGGGGGCCAGTTCACTGTCCCTCAGACCGTTGGAGGGCCGGACTATAGTTTAAAAAAAACTATGAACAAATTCCTATGCACACTGCACATATCTTATTTTGAAGCAAAAAAACAAAACGGCAAAAACACCCGCATGTGGCCCACTGGCCGTAGTTTGAGGACGCCTGCCATAAGGTGTCCTGTAAGTAAATATTTACCACCGAGTGGGGTTTTAATTAGGCATTTTTATCAGTGATGGTGTCAATACTGAAATAGCATGAAAAGGTCACCTGATCTCCCTTCTGTTGGTGCCAAATATCTATTTCTGTGTTTTTTTCTTGTACTTAGTGTACTGCTGGATTCTAGCTTTTATTATTGGAGTAGGGTGACCACATGAAAGGGCGGGGGATCATGGGAATGGGAGAAGAAATATCAAATATTCTTCGGTGTCAGTTTTTTTTAAGCATCATGGGACTAGGCTGAGGAAATGTTTTTAAACCGTTTATTTTTTGAAGTTGGGTCTTAGTCATTCCTTGGAACATAATCTTTCCGAAAACATTGTCAGTTCCTGAATTTAACATGGATTAACTAGTTAGTAGAAACTAGACTTAGTCTTCTTGTACCAAGTATGCATTTTGGGCCAGAGCCATTCCACCACTTGACGTAGAAACTGACGCAGGAGTCTAGCTAAATTAAAAAAGAGGACAATCATCAGTCTGTCCTCCTAATTATCCATGGAGTGTCTTTATTTTTATTTTTTGGTTTAGATTCAGTGAGAAAAGAATTCACTCTCTGTATGTATTTGTTTTCCATTGCTGCAATAACAAATTGCCAGAAACTTAGCCTCGTTATCCTCTCACACTTCTGCGGGTCAGAGGGGTGGGCTGGGCTGTCACTCTGATGGAGTCCGTGTCAGCCAGCCTGGCTGGGGAGAAGTCTGCCCCAGGGTTCTCGGGCTGCCCCAGAATTCAGTTGCCTGAAGTTGTAAGACAGGTCTCATTCCTTGCTGGCTGCTTCAGTTTCTGGTATCTGCGTTCATCTCTTTTTATATTTCACCTGGGACTCCAGGGGAATCCCCCCCAAGAAAAAGGAGTGTGTGTGCATTGGACTGATAGGTCAGCAGCGGTGGGAGGGCATTTCAGAGGCTTTCCTGGCGAAGGGGATGACGGGACTGAATTGAGGAACTGCATTTGCCTGTCCCACTTCATTTCCTTAGCTTCCTCATTCTCCGGTTTCTTTCTCTTCCCTGTTCCCTGGGGCCACGCCTCCATAATGTGGCCCTAATGGGGGGAGAGCAGGCAGAGGCCTCCTGGGTGGCCTGGGGTCAGCGAGGAGAGGCCAGGGCCTGCGTTCTTCATCCTCAAACCAGCAGAAGTGCAGTGAGTCCTTCCCCCTCTTCAAACCTGCCTGCCCCCCCCCCCCCACCTCCCGGAGCAAGTTCTCCACTTTTAAAGGCTCATGTAATTAGATGGGACCCGAGAGGATACTCCAGGATAATCTCCCTGTCTGAAGGCCTCTAACTTTAATTACATCCCGAAGTCCCTTTGCACATCATGTAACACATCCGCAGGTTCTGGAGACTGGAGTGCGGACATCGTAGGGAGTCATTCTGCCTCCACACATCTGTGAAAGGTATTGTGCAAACCCAGATATGTTCCGTGTTCCCTTCCACAGGCCCTTGACTTGGCATGGAGTAAATTTTAACTGAAAATGGAGAATTTGAAGTTTTCGGAAAATAATGTATGGAAACCCTTTGTGACTGGCAAATGCGCAGACGTGAAGGGTCCAAGCATGTTGGTGACCACAGGCCCTTCAGACTGCAGTGCATAGTGTGTATCAGCCCCAAGGTCACACTGATGACGGAGAACGTTAATAAAATAGAATTGAATGAAACTTGGAAGTTAAATGTTTTTCAGTACCAAGAAGAGCCTACTGTTTTAGGTGATTTCTTTTGTTAAATGGATTTTTCTTAACCTTTTGCACTCGGATGTCGAGTGTGACTCGACACGGTTAGCATCAGTAGCAGCTCGTATGTATTTGAAATGTAAAAAAATCCAAATAAATAAGTTTGTATGAAAAGAAACTCCAGTTTTTTATTCTACTGCCATGCTTTGTAAAATCTGGGGTATTTAAAAAATTAAATCCCGAGTAGAATAAAGGAATTGAGAAAAAAGCAAGCGAGTGCAAAGGGTTAAGGCGGGGTGTACTTACTTTTAGCATTTGTTGACTGTCAGATTTTCTGCAAGATTATTTAAATTTTAAAAAGCAACATTATTAAGTGTCGCCCAGTTGGTTAACAGAATTTAAAGAGAAGGCTGCCAAAATAATCTTAAAGTATAAGGAAGGCAGAAAAATAATACAGGGAAATGAGATACATGAAAATAATTTTGCTTCAACTTATTCAGGTTGTGTATTGGTATATGTCTGATGATTCCCTAGCCCCAAAACATTAACTCACAAATTAATTAATTGAGCCCACATTATCTATAATAATAAAAGTATAATATGCTAATTAGACCAGACAGCTGAACAACCTTCCGGACGACCTTCCAGAAGTCGGGGCTATGAGCACCGAGCCCCTTGCATGAATTTTTTTTTAAAAATGTATTTTATTGATTTTTACAGAGAGGAAGGGAGAGGGATAGAGAGTTAGAAACATTGATGAGAGAGAAACATCAATTCAGCTGCCTCCTGCACACCCCCCACTGGGGATGTGCCCACAACCAAGGTACATGCCCTTGACCGGAATCAACCCGGGACCCCTTAGTCTGCAGGCCGACGCTCTATCCACTGAGCCAAACCAGTCAGGGCTCCTTTGCACGAATTTCATGCATCGGGTCTCTAGTTTGAAATAAAAGCCTTTATTCATTAAATTGTGATATCATCCTTATCATACTAAATTCTTGCCATACAGAATTCTTGCAACTACTCATCACTACACTATTCTAATTGTTACAGTTTCACAGCATATCTTAGTATGTGGCTAGGCCAGTTTCCTTTGTTTAATAGTCCCAAGTTTTCTTGACTGTTATTCACTTCCTTTTCTATGAATATTTTATAAGGCTCTTGAAAACAATACATTTTTTTAATCTTTTTGTTTTCTTAAGTTGTGTTAAAAAACACACAGTTTACCTACCATCTTATCCATTTTTGCTGTATAGTTCAGTAGTGTATGTTCTATTCACATTGTTGTGCCCCAATCCCCAGAAATCTCTCATCTTGCAAAACTAAAACTATATCCATTAAACAACTCCCAGTTTCCTCTTGCCCTCACCTCCTGGTTACCTCCATTCTGCTCTCTGCCTCTCAGTGTGACTAGATGCCTCATGTAGTGGAATTGTACGGGACTTGACTTTTCATAGCTTATTTCACTTTGCACAGTGTCCTCAGCCTCATCCACGTGGTAGCATGTGTCAGCTTCCATCTTTTTTAAGACTGAATAATATTTATCCCATTATCCTCTCTAATAATAGACAAATATGCAAATTGACCATACCTCCGACACACCAACAAGCCACGCCCACAAGCCACACCCACCATCCAATCAGAGCAAGTATGCAAATTAATCCAAACCAAGATGGCTACAGCCACAGAGAGCAAGGTTTCCTAGGTAACAGAGGAAGCCAAGCTTTCTGCCTGCCCTTGCCAGGCCTAAGCCTCCACTCAAGCTACAAAGTTTCAATTATAGAAGGTAAACAAATTCAAACAAATGGCGGCACAATGGAGCTTGAGAGAGCAGGCCAGGGTTTCCGCTGGCAACAGGGGAAGCGAAGCTTTCCACACACCCTGGCCTGGCCCACCCACTTAAGGCAACAAACCCCAACACAAATGCTGCCGGCCGCGGAGGGAGCCCCAGGCTTGGCTCCGCTCCAGGCTACAAAGTTTCAATTGTAGAAGGAAAATAAATTCCAGACACCAGGGCCTCTGCTTGGGTTGCCAAGGGGCATGGCCGGCCTGCAAACCACCACAGGCCCCTCGCTCAGGCCGCCCCACGCCCCAAGGAACCCCCACCTGATCCGGGACGCCCTTCAGGGCAAACCAGCTGGCCCCCACCCCTGTACCAGGCCTCTATCCTATCTAATAAAAGAGTACTATGCAGATTGATCATCACTGCAACACACAATATAGCTGCCCCCATGTGGTCAAAGATCCTGCCCCCATGTGGACACAAGATGGCCAGCAGGAGAGGGCAGTTGGGAGGCACCCGGCCTGCAAGGGAGGGCAGTTGGAGGTGATCAACCCTGCAGGAGAGGGCAGTTAGGGGTGACCAGGCCAGCAGAGGAGGGAAGTTTGGGGCAAACAGGCTGGCAGCAGAGTGGTTAGGGGGTGATCAGGCTGGCAGGCAGAAGCGGTTAGGGGCAATCAGAAAGGCAGGCAGCAAGCAGTCGGACATCCCTCAAGGGGTCCCATATTGGAGAGGGTACAGGCTGGGCTGAGGGACAACCCCCTTCCATGCACGAATTTCGTGCACCGGGCCTCTAGTATGTATATACCACATTTTGGTTAGCTGTTTATTTATCAGTGTACATTTGGGCTACTTCCACCTTTTGGCTATTGTAAATAATACTACTGTGAACATAAGTGTACAAATATCTCTCCCAAGTCCCTGTTTTCAATTCTTCTGTACATATATACACCCAGTAGTCCATAAATTATTTTTAAGCTGGAATTGCACTAAACCTATAAGTTAATTTGGAAAGAATTGGCATCTTTTCTGTAATATCCTCCCTCCGCCCCCCAGGGATAAAAGTAGGATTTTTTTCTTTTTCTTTTTGAAATATTTATCCAGAAGATACATCAAATAGTTAAATAAGTTAAGGCCCAACTCCTGTATCTGAGCCCTCTTAACAGAATAAGCTTAATAAATAAGTAAGATATATGGTATGTTGAGTGACAGTCGGCTCAAGGGAACCTGAAGCAGGGAGGGAAGGGCAGGGCGGTGGCGCAGTTCCTGCCGCAGTTCCGAGTCGAGTGGCCGAGAAAGGCCCCCAGCGGGCATTCCTGAAAGGGGCAAGGGCTGCGCCGTGGGGATGATGTCCAGGGAAGGAAAGTTCTGGGCAGAGGTAAGCAACACAACGGATTAGTCGGCCCACATGCCTCTTCTGAAGGAAGTGTACAGCAAGAAACAGGATGTGTTTAGGGGAATTTATGAATTATATTCTCAGGTAGATTAGTGAGATCATTGGAAATAACAGCAGGCAGGATCCAAAAAGGAACAGTCTGAGGTTAGGATACATTCCACAAAGGTGAAAGGCACCATTTCCGGATTTAAAACTACAACCAGAAGGAGTTACTGAACACAGATTGAAAACTAAAGAGAAAACAGCGCGATTTAGAAAGTCTCTCAGAACCCTGAGTAGAAGGGTCAGTGCTGATCTCCAAAAGTGCTAGGCAGACTGTTTTAACGTTAGAACATTCAACCAAAGCCTGGTTTAACTTTCAAATTTCAAGGAGAAAGCAGAAATCCACAAATACACACAGGCAAAGAAGTTACTAGAAGGGAACAAAATCAAGCTGACTTCAGGCTCCTCGCTCATGACAGCAGCGCCTCCATAAAACAGCACTGTCTGCAGAGTGTTGCGGGCACCACGTCTGTCGGCATGCTCCTGCTTCTCAGGTGGTCATTCCTGTGCAGGCCGCATAGACGTGCCAGGTGCCTCGGGGGGAACAGGTAACTAAGAAAGTGGTGACAGTATAAAAGAAACAGCCGTTGGGCATCCATACTTGTTTACTATAGATGCAGCCTAATGGATAGGTGGTTTAAAAATGCCAGTACCCAGAATTCCTCTCAAAGAGAACAAACATGGTGTTAAAAACGAAGTCTCAGGTTATATCGACCAAGCTTGGGGGAGGGAGGAGAAGGGAGGAGAAGGGAGGAGACAGAAGCATCAGCATAGCATCCTACATAAAGCGATAACCCAGTAGATACAATTGGTTCTTGTCGGTATTGGAAAGTCTATTAGAGTGTGGTGTAATTTTTTTTCATGTAAATGTAAGTATTGTTGGGATAAAGTCAGATCTAGAGGGGAAACAGCAGAGAAAATATAGTCCATATGATGTAAGAGAGAAAACAAAAAAGACTAGTGTAAAGTGAAGATAAGTAAAGGCAAGGCATAAATTATGAAATGACAGTAAATAAATTAAAATCCCCTATTAAGCTTGTTAAGTATGTTTATAGTGTGCTTTGCGTTACAGAATTTAAAATTGCATGTGGTCAAAGCTATTGTTGTGTATGACCTTTCAGCTTCATGTCGTCCCTAGAAAGGCTTTCCCACGTCTAAAATTATACAAATAACCTGCGTTTGTTTCCAAGTGGAAAGCCAGTCATCCCAACACTGCTTATTGCGTGACCCATTGCGCCCCTTGTTCATTGGCAGTACGGCCACATCCGTCCCGTGCTAAGTTATCAGCGCCATCTAAGTCTATTTCTTGACTTTCTTTGCTGTTCATCTATTTAGTTGCTTCTTCCTGCAGCTTTATCAGGTGTTTAATTACAGTATTCCAGTGTGTTTTGATATCTGGTGATGGAGGTTTTTTCTCTTACTCTCAGAATTTTCTTTATCGCACATTCATTTTTCAAATAAAATTTAGAATCAATTTCTCAAAAAACTCACTGCAATTTTAAGTGTAATGACATTAAATTTATGCATATTTTTGGGGAGAATTGATAGATTTACAATATTGAATCTTCCCATAATAATAAGAGCTACCATTTTTGAGTGATTTCTTTTTTTTTTTTTTTTTTTTTTTTTGAGTGATTTCTTCATGCCAACCATTGCCCTAAACCATTTCTTTATACACTGAGTGGCCAGATTATTATGATCTCTGAACGCATAATGATCTGGCCACTCAGTGTATATCCTTTATAATAAAAGGCTAATATGCAAATTGTCCCTTCGGCCAGCAGGCCCGCTGGCCAACCGCCCATGTCCCCTCCCCCTGGCCAGGCTGGCCGGACCCCACCCATGCATGGGGGAGTGCTGCTCAGCTGGAAGCTAGGCTCCCGGCTGGCAAGCGTAACGGCGGTGACAGGAGCCTCTCTCGCCTCCGTGGCAGCGCTAAGGAGCAGCGAGCAGGCAGGCAATAAGGAGCAAGGGGTCCTGGACTGCGAGAGGGCACAGGCCGGGCTGAGGGACACCCCTGTCCCTCCCCGCCCAGTGCATGAATTTCGTGCACCAGGCCTCTAGTGTGAAAATAGATAAAACAAGATACGTGATAAAAACGAGGAGGTGAAGGCTAAGAAACCTGGGTCTCATTTATGTAGCTTAGCCACTCATTATGTGATGTTGGGCATATTATTTTCCTGAACATCCCTATGTGATTTACATATTTTACATGGACTGTTCTCATTATGAAAAACAAAATAAGTGAAAGTGTGGTTTATTTTTGAATGGTATCCAAAAAAATGAGTTATTAATTTACTACATATGCATATATTTCTATTTAACACCTATCAAACTGTGATTGTTTGCATTCTTAATGAGTTCCTCCACATGAGGCCTGTGAATTGATCATCCTGTATCGCCAGTGTCTAGCAGAGTCCCTGACACATGGGCGGCATGCATACATTTTATGGAAGCCAAGTTGTCTAATTTGCTTTATAGCAAGTAAACCTTTAAAATGAGATTTATTGTCTAACCACTATGCTGTACACCTGAAACTAATTCAAATTAATGTAGAATGTAAACTATAATTGAAAAAATAATTTTTAATTAAAAATAAAATGAAGTGAAATTTAAACTGAAACTCACAGGTCCTTCTAGAACAGTGTTTCTCAGTTTTATCCTGGCCCAACCAAGAAGTACATTTTACATCATACCCATTATACACACACAGTATGAAACAAAATGTTAGGAAACACCTTGCTTTGTGTGATGTCCTCTCATTAGTTCGATTTCATTATTTTTTGTTCATTTGAAATAATGCTGGTGTAACCCACCGTAATGATTTCAGGATCCCCTGAGAGGTTCTAGGACACAAGAATGCAAGCTCCCTGAGAACAGGATCTTCATGTTCACGTCTATATTGCTAGTGCTTGGCACATAGTAGGTGTTCAGGAAGTATTTCTGGAATGAGTGAAAAAATGGAGAGGCTCTTTTCCATAGGTCACAATTAAGGACAATACAAAGAAAAAGCAGGAGAGATCTGTAATACTGTCAACAGTTAAAATATACACTGAGTGGCCAGATTACTATGATCTCTGAACACATAATCTGGCCACTCAGTGTATATCCTATATAATAAAAGGCTAATATGCAAATTGTCCCCTTGCCCAGGAGTTCGACCAGCAGGCAGGCCGGCCAACAGCCCATGTCCCCTCCCCCTGGCCAGGCTGGCTGGACCCCACCCATGCACGAATTCATGCACCGGGCCTCTAATACACACACACAACACACACACACACACACACACACACACACACTGAGTGGCCAGATTATTATGCGTTCAGAGATCATAATAATATGGCCACTCAGTGTATATATATATTTATCTATATAATAGAGGAATATGCAAATTAGCTGGGATGCCGTAATGTCATGACTGAACAGCAGGAACCTGAGGCTGCATGGCACCTGGCCGGGGCGAGGGACATCAGGCCACGCCCTCCGTCCCGGCTCCGGGCCGGGAGACCTCAGGCCGCACCCCCCGCCTGGCAAGGCTTGACAGGACCTCAGGCCGTGCCCCCTGCCCCAGCGCTGGGCCAGGAGACCTCAGGCCACACCCCCCGTCCCAGCGTCAGGCTGGGGGACCTCCGGCTGCGCCCCCTGCCCAGCGGGGCTTGATGGGGACCTCAGGCCCCACCCCCCGTCCCAGCGCCGGGCTGGGGGACCTGAGGCTGCGCCCCCCCCCCTGCCCGGAGGGGCTTGATGGGGGTGGGGCCAGCCGGGTCTGGGTCTCCTGCGTTTTTGAAGCGCGTGCGGGTGGTGGGTGGGGACTTTATTCTAGGTCCCTCAGCGCGCCCCAGACTCTTGACAGGAGCGAGATTTTCATGTACATTTTACTAATTTTCTTTCATCTCTGACACTTCTATTATAGAGAAAGGGCAAATAGCAATATTAAAATATTTCCTCTAATTAATTCCCTTTTAATGTGCACGAATTTCATGCACCGGGCCACTAGTTAAAATATATCCTACCTAATAAAATAGTAATATGCAAATTGACCGCACATTCGCTACGCCCAAGCCACGCCCACCAGCCGAAGCCACACTCGCCAGCCAATCAGGGCGAGTATGCAAATTACCCAACAAAGATGGCGGTTAATTTGCACACGCTGAGAGAGGGAGGAGTGAAGACTGAAGACAACTTAGAAGGAAGAGGGAGGAAAAGCGGAAAGCCAGGTGGCTGCCAGAGGGAAAGCCCAGGTGGGGCGGGGCGGGTGGCAGTGGCGAGTGGGTGCAGGCGCGGTGGCCGCAAAGGCGGTGGCAGCGGCTGCGCACACGGCTGCAACAGCCGCTTGCAGGATTTTTCTGCAAATGGGCTACTAGTCTATATATAATTTTTAAAAACATACAAAGAAATAGCCTTATAAACTCCTTGCTACATTTCAACTCCTAGTATTTGAGTGGTCTACTAGAATAATGTAATACCTAAGCATCATGGAGGAAGCAAAGGTAGGTAAGGCTAAGTCTCAGACCTCATGCAGTTTAGAGCCCAATCCAAGGGAATGGTCAAGTACAAGTAGCCTTAGAAGACGTTTCAAGATTTTACCAACATTTGACACCAGTCACAGACAGACACAACTAAAGCTAAGTGCTGATAGGAGGGTTTTCTGGCATAGAGGTGATAATAGGATCAAGAACTGATGACAGTACCCTGCCTCATCTATTTCTCATCACTAGTGGAATCAAACTGTGGGTTATATATAAAATAGATTTAGTCTTAAAAATATTCAAGGGACACTTGGTTTGGCAGTTAAAAATCTGTTCTCCGTTAAATAAGTAAATTCATAATAATCCTGTGTGTAGTTTGTGGATCCTAAAAATTAGGTCTTTCTGCAAGCACAATAATTTGTTTTTGAAAATTAGTTGGCCTGGTTGATAAAGAGGAGGAAGCTTTAGCTTTATACAAAATACATTTTCTTGGTTTTCAGTTAGCATGTAAGTCTGTAGTTTTGTGTACTCACACTGATGAGTTCAGGACTGTGCTGAGGAGCTGTTAAGACTTACAGTCCTTAATTAAGCCAGCCTTAGACTAACCTTAACATTTATCATCGAAACGAACTTGAGCAGGAGAGGAAGCGGGTTGAATAGCCATGCTGAAACAGGTGGAAATAGGGTCTGTCCCCGTGAACAAGGAAGCAGGGCTACCCCAGCTTTAGTGCATGTGTTCATGTTTGGTTACATTATCCTGAAAAGAAATAAAAAGAAGCTTTATAGAACATTTACAAAACTTGAAACACTATTAACCAAAAACCCACTGGCAAATCTTTTGTAATCAGGAGAGATTACTTTCAAAGATTGCAAGTAATCAATAATTTATAAGTAGCATTGTAATGAAAATGTTTTTGTTACATAATTTCTTTCTAAGATCAAGAAAGTGAGTCGTGCTTATTTTAGATCATCTCTAGTAGTGAAAAGATTGAACATTTCCTTAGAAATAATAATAATGGAATAGATCTATTCTTATAGTGTAAAGCAAGTTAACAGACAGCCCTGGGTGTTCATGATTTTATCTAAAAAATACTAGAATATCTCAGTTCATTCAGTGAGGCTTTTTTGACTCCACTTTCTGACTAGCCAGATGCTAAGGCACCGTAGGTAGCATTTTAATGTGGTTTTCTGTTAAATAGCAGTTGCTATAGGATTATCTGGGACTCCACCCAAATGGTACCGGAAGGGCCTGACAGGATAGTTTAGCAGTGTGAACACGAACACCACGGACATTTTGTATGAGAGGGAGCTATAGCAATTACCCCGCAATCTCCACGCGACGCAGTTATTTTGGATTTGTAACTCGGTAATCCAACGCCTTCGCTATTCCCTAAGCACCTTTTTATGGCAATTAAGTAAAACACTGCTCTAGCCGCAGGGACAGGGCTCTGGGTTTTCAGAGGAAACAGTGCTTTCTGCTCACAGCTCATTCAGGACTGCCTTTCCCGGAAGCAAGGCCCGACCCCCAGTGGTTAGTTAAGTGTTTCAGGTTCCAGACCAGGGAGATGGCGTTTATCGTTTGGTTGCTTGCAAACAGAAGCATAAAATTTTATTAAATCGATAAGGCAAATCATTGACCAAAATGAAGTTTAATGAAAGTTCTCTGTCAGAAGATTAATCTAACATTTTAATAGTGTAGGACTATAACAGAGCACAGTCAGTTCTCCTCTATAAACTATGCTTTAAAATAATAGAAATATTTAGGCCTCTTTTTTCTGTATTGAGGCAAAATTGGGCTCCAAAGTAATTGTACTTACGTATTTATTGCCGTCCCACATATTTTAAGATGATAATCTTCCTGACGTGTTTTTTCCTGTCTTTTGTTGTATTAATGCTTTAGAATGCTCTGAGAAGCCCTCTAAACCAGCGGTCGACAACCTCGTGGACCTCCCGGACCGCGGACCACCGGTTGGCGACCGCTGCTCTAAACCAGTGACACTGGCTGGCACAGAGGAGGCCGTGTGTTGGTGGCTCTTCCATGGCCATCTTCTGCAGAGCGGCCATCTCCATCGTCTCAGAAGTGCAAGGCCAGAGGGTCCGAGCACCCAAGTTGAGATGTGGCTCCCCAGCCCTCGGCTCATGCCCCTTGTGAATGTAGAAGCGTTTATGAAACCACTGCCTTGCTTACAGACCTTTTACTCAGATCTGTACTTCCCAAGAATGGGAATCATTGCGTGTAGGAGCTCTAGAGGCAAGTGAACTCTGCCCTTGTTTGCTGTTCAGCTTAGTGAGTTGCTGCTCCTGGTTATTTGATATCCTCTCCCAAAGGTTCTTGAACATTCTGAGAATTAACCGAGCCAGAACTGATCTGCCAGAACAAAAATGTTAGAAAAGGATCATACTGTCAATAACCATATGTGTGTACTGCTGCTAGCACTTAATGTTTACTATGCTATGGGTCATGCACTCTTTAAGTAATTTGTACATCACTAGTTCGTTTAATCCGCACAATAGCCCTCTGAGTAGATACTGTTTACCTCCATTTTATAAATGCTGGGAGGATCCGTCTTTCCCAGGTCACGCTAGTACATGGTGAAGTCAGAATTCGAACCAAGGCCTTCTGTCTCCAGAAACTGAATGGAATCCAACTTTTGAGATAGATTGGGTATCTTTAAAGTTATCAGATATTTATGAAAATATAAGGCAAAGAGCCTCAGCTTCGTGACACACCGCCCAGTTTCTTCTCCACTGTTGTTCAAATGCTTCAGCTTGTGCTAGTTGCAGCACTTGGCTCAACCTTTTCTTATCCAAGCGGCAATCTCTGAGGTAAATGCCGGTGTAAGAGCAGCAGTGCCCTGCGATCCCAGCTGGAACCTTTGGGTTTCCCGTTTGCCTAAGGGAAAATTGCCTAGATCCGTGGTCGACAAACTGTGGCTCTCGAGCCACATGCGGCTCTTTGGCCCCTGGAGTGTGGCTCTCCCACAAAATACCACGGCCTGGGCGAGTCTATTTTGAAGAAGTAGCGTTAGAAGAAGTTTAAGTTTAAAAAATTCGGCTCTCAAAAGAAATTTCGATCGTTGTCCTGTTGATATTTGGCTCTGCTGACTAATGAGTTTGCCGACCACTGGCCTAGATTAAGCTGACCTGATGTGTCCTCGGGACAGATGGTTTAAGTGGGTGGTGGACGTGGAGATGTTGTGGTAACTCTGCTGTTGCTTCATGGTTTGAGAGATGCTATTTTGTGGTAGCAACTGGCTGGCTTACTGTTTTCCTTCGGTATGTTAGGGGTTTAAGAACTGTAAACTAACTCAAGTGAAAACATGTGATTTCTCATGGATCCCTGAGGGATTACCTAGTTGTCCGCAGTGAGTAACCTTAAGTATACGGCCTCCTCTGGTGACCCGCCTGCTGCTGTGCCTCCTCCTGCCCCAGCAGGGCCGCTGTGTGGTCCACTCGGAAGGAAGGCTGGCCCCAGCGCCGCTACATCTTCCTCGCGGCCGCTGCAGCGTCTTGGGGCACCGGCCTTAAACTGTCTCCTGGACCCTAGCTGTGCTCTTACACATGGTCCACATCTAGGCATGAAAGTGCTCCTTTCCCCGGTCACATAAAAAGCTAAGCTTTCGGTTCAACTTGTCCCAGATTTTGCATTTTTCCCAGTCATGTAATTTAAGCTTTTGGCATCTGCCACTATTTAGACAACAACATCAATGAAGATATACCCAACAAAAGTGAACAGAGATCTTGCTGACATCAGTCATAGCTAATTGAGCAGCTTGTTTTGTTTGTTTGTTTTTCCTGCCTGTAATTTCATGTTGCATATTTATGATATGTTTCTGTTAGAAACGATCAGTGTTTCATGGTGTTCTACCAGAGCATGAATTTTCATAGAGCAAGTTTGAGAAGCTCTGTTGAGCTTTGTACAGAGATTTTCTCTCCAGAGATGCAATGTGCGAGGTTTTGACAGCGGTAAGTAGTTTTTTAAAGTAACGACGGGGGATGGAAACCCAGATAAAGAAGCATTGAGAAACACTATTAATTTCTAAAATCTTAAACTACAAGAGGGTAGTAATTACTTCTGCATGAATAGCAACAGCAAATCATTGTAGGGGAGTTTCACAACCAAAATCATTCTGTAAAAGGCTTAGTCCTCGTATACCTTTTCTTTTGTTTTATTTACAGTTATCTCATGAAATCCCCACTTAAAATAAGCATTATCCATGTTGTCTGCATAGCCTGGCAGGGCTTTGAGGCAGAAGCACCGGATAAGACACGCTGACCTTGAATTAAGCACCCTCTTCCGCAGGCAGCGTGCCCGGTTTTTAAAGATTGAGCCTTCTAGGTGTTTGCTAATTACGGAGCTAGGGAGCCCTACCGGGAGCCCAAGCATTTGGAGGGCATCTCTCTCTAGCTCCCCGTGAAGGCTTACCCTCTTTCTTCCGGATCCATTCAGAAAAAAAATCACAAGAAGAAAAACGTCCAAATTCTAAAAATTTCGTCAGTTCATGTGTGAAGAGGTGGCTGACCAGAATACATATATTACAAGTTGTGTTTTTTCTATTCTTGTGTTGTTTTTAGCCTGTTTTCCACAAGTTTTTTTAAAGCAGCTGGCTGGAATTAAAAATGTAGTGTTTAGTCCTGCCAGTGTGGCGCAGTGGTTAAGCGTTGACCTAATGAACCAGGAGGTCATGGGTTCAATTCCCTGTCGGGCCAAATGCCTGGGTTTTTTTTTTTTTTTTTTTTTTTTTTTTTTTTTTTATTTTTATTTTTTTTTTTTTATTTTTTTTTTTTCAAATGCCTGGGTTTTGGGCTCCATCCCCAGTAGGGGTCATGCAGCCTATTGATGTTTCTCTCTCATCATTGATGTTTCTCTCTCCCCCTTTCCCTTCCTCTCTGAAATCAATAAAAAAATATATTTTTAAAAAAGAATGTAGTCTGTAATTTGAGAAGTAACCTACTTAAAGGTTTTTAATTGGGGATTAGAGTTCAAGAACTAATGGGACCATCTTTTCTTTTTTATTAGAAAAAGATACTTTCTTTAGTGTCCTTTGAAGCACAAAATTTTTTTATTTTTTCTTGTTTATTTTTATTTTGTTGCTTGTTTTT
Organism: Eptesicus fuscus; assembly: GCF_027574615.1. Lineage (NCBI taxonomy): Eukaryota > Metazoa > Chordata > Mammalia > Chiroptera > Vespertilionidae > Eptesicus > Eptesicus fuscus. The sequence continues at coordinate 13,924,351 of NC_072496.1, forward strand.
TTCTTTTTTAAATATGTTTTTAATTGATTTCAGAGAGAGGAAGGTGAGAGGCAGAGAGGGATAGAAGCATCAATGATGAGAGAGAATCATTGATTGGCTGTCTCCTGCACGCCCCCTACTGGGGATTGAGCCCACAACCTGGCATGTGCCCTGGCCCGGAATCAAACTGTGACCTCCTGGTTCATAGGTCGACACTCAACCACTGAGCCACACCAGTGGGGCTTGTTGCTTGTGCTTTTGGTGTCAAAACTAAGAAACCATTGCCTAATATAAGATCATGACGATATATTTTTGCTTTCTTCTCCGAGTTTTATAGTTTTAGATCTAACATGCAGGACTTTGATCCATTTTGAGTTAACTTCTATATATGGTGTGCAGTAGAGTCCCACTTCATTCATTTGCATGGACATCCAGTTCCCAGTTCCTTTTTTTTTGGCTGGAGCTTTTGGTTGTTTTTGTTGTTGTTATTTATTAGGTAGTATCTTAATTTTTTTATTTCTTTATTGATTAAGGTATTACATATGTGTCCTTTTCCACCCATTACTCCCCTAACCCCCCACCCATGCCCTCACCCCCCTGTTGTTTGTGTCCACTGGTCAGGCTCATATGCATGCATACAAGTCCTCTGGTTGATCTCTCCCTCTTACCCTCACCCTCCCCTGCCTTCCCTCTGAGGTTTGACGGTCTGATCGATGCTTCTCTGTCCCTGATCTGTTTTTGTTCATCCGTTTATGTTGTTTCAGTTCCATTTCTTAAAAAGAGTATTTCTTTCCTCCACTGAATTGTCTTGGCGCCCTTGATCAGTTGACCATAAATAAGGGTTTATTTCTGAACGGAATGCTGTTTTTTTCATCTGTATGTCTGTCTTTGTGCCAGTCCCACAGTCTTGGTTACTGTAGCTCTGTACTAATTTTTGAAGTCAGGAAGTGTGGCTCTTCCAATATTTTCAAGATTTTTTGGCAATTATGGGTCTCTTGAATTTCTAGCATTGACCTGTCAATTTCTGCAAAAGGGGCAGCTGGGATTTTGATGAAGATTGTAGTGACACTGCAGGTTAATTGGGGAGTATTGCCATCCTAACAACATTAAGTCTTATTTAGGTCCTTAATTTCTTTCAATGGTGTTTATAGTTTTCAGATACAAAGTTATGTAGTCCTGCCCTGGCCGGTTTGGCTCAGTGGATGGAGCGTCGGCCTGCGGACTCAGGGGTCCCAGGTTCGATTCCGGTCAAGGGCATGTGCCTTGGTTGCGGGCACATCCCCAGTGGGGGTTGGGGAGTGCAGGAGGCAGCTGATTGATGTTTCTCTCTCATCGGTGCTGCTAACTCTCTCTCCCTCTCCCTACCTCTCTGTAAAAAATCAATAAAATATATTTTTTTAAAAAAACAACAAAGTTATATAGTCCTTTTGTTAAATTTATCCCTAAATATTTTTGATGTAACTATAAATGGAATTGTTTTTTAATTTCATTTTTGTATTGTTCATTGCTAGTATATAAAAATAGATGTCTGTATAGTAAGCTTGTACCCAGTAACCTTGCTGAATTTATTGTTTTTAATAGTTTTTTTAGTGAATTTTTTGTGATTTTCTATATACAGGATCATGTCATCTGCAAATAGAGATGATTTTTCTTCTTTTCAGTCTAGGTGTCTTTTAATTATTTTATTTTTCTTCTCTAATAGCTCTGGCTAGAATCTTCAGAATAGCGTTTCATAGAAGTAACAGAAATGAACATCCTTGTTTTGTTCCTGATCTTAAAGGGAATGCATTAAATCTTTCGCTATTAATATGATATTAGCTATGGGTTTTTCATTGATGCCCTTTATCAGTTTTGGAAGTTTCCTTATATTCCTAGTTTGTTGAGTCTTTTTATCATTAAAGAATGCTATATTTTGTCAAATGCTTTTCAACATCTAATGAGATGAATTTGTCCTTTATTCTATTGATATGGTATGTTAATTAATTGATTTTTCAGATATTAAACCCACCTTTCATTCCTATAATAAATCCCACTGTTCATGGTGTATAATCCTTTTAATATGTTTCTTTGCTTAGTTTGCTAGTTATTTTGTTGAGGATTTTGAGTCCATATTCATAAGATATTGATCTGTAGTTTTCTTGTGGTGTCTTTGTTTTTGATGTCAAGTTAATTCTGGCCTCAGAATGAGGTGGGAAGTGTTTACTTTTCTTCTGTCTTCTAGAACAGTTTGTGAATAATTTATATTGATTTTTTATTAAATATTTGGTAGAATTCACCAAATTCTTCCCATCATAGCCTTTTTCCTTTGTGGGTAGTTTTTAAATTACTAATTCATTCTCCTTTCTCTCATTCTCATTCATTATAAGTCTACTAGAGGCCCGGTGCATAACATTCATGCACAGGTGGGGTCCTTAGGCCTGGCTGGCAATCAGGGCCAATCGGGTTCCCTGCCTCCCTGCCTCCTCCTTCCCTCGCCACCCGCATCCATCCGCCACCACCCATCCCCAGTTCCCCATCCAAGCCTGGGGCCCAGCCCCGATTGGGCAATCGGGACCTGCCGGCCGGGGGGAAGGTACTCAGAGGTTGGCCAGCAGGCCCCCATCAGGCCATCAGGGCCTGCAGGCTGTGGGCAGCTCCTGCATTGAGTGTCTGCCCCCTGGTGGTCAGTGCACATCATAGCAACCAGTCATTCTGGTTGTTCTGTTTTAATGGTCACTTAGGCTTTTATATATATAGATTCAGATTTTTAAATTTCTTCTTGAGTTAGTTTTGGTAGTTTGTGTCTTTTGATGAATTTGTCCATTTCATCTCAGGTATCTAATTTCTTGGTATACAGTTGTTGATAGTGTTACTTGAAATTCTTATTTCTGTAAGAAGAGCTATCTATTCATAGATTTCTAACTAGTAAATAGTTACTTAATCTCTCAAAGCACTTAACCCTTAAATTTGGTGGTCTTTCTGGAGATAAGAACACAAAGAAACATAAAAGCAGAAAGTTACTGAGTCCCTTATTGTTATTGTGAACAGTAGGTAAGCACCATCAACATCAGTTCCTGCCGGGCACAGAGTGTGGAGATGGGGCCTTGGAAAAACGTTAGGAGTGGATGGCCTTCTGCTGTTTACTACCGACCAAGAAATGCGCTGGGTCAGAAATCATTTTCCCTGCAGCCTGGGGGCTTCCTATAACCTTGGACAAAAACACTTGACCTAATTGTCCAACTTTCCATTTGAGAGTAGAGATAACACTACCACATGCAAAACTATCAGGTATTCATTTTTCATTGTAGTGTCTCAGCAATTCTTTAGAAACCTTATATAGGTCAGATCGCAGTATACTGAACTCCAAAGGCTGACCACATTTTTGGATGGTACATTTACTCCTCGTTTTTAAGTTTCTCTCATTTTTACAGATTTCCCAATTTATAAAATGTTTATTTTTTTTAAATATAAAGTCTTGAGTGCAGGGAAATTTCAAACTAAAATAGTACCTACCCAGGCAACATGCAGGAGTCCCAAGCATGAAATCCCTAGGCATGGATGAGATTATTGTTATTTGTGAAAAGGCAGAGGATAAAAGATTTCTGAGTTCGGGATCCCACTCGGACAAATGCATTCCCATCCCAGCACTGTTTTTACCCTTTGGCCCAAAGCTGCTGTTCATGTATAATTTCTCTTTTTCGTGAAAACCTTTGTATCTCTCAATAAAAGAGTTAGATTCCCATTATAGACATTTATTATAAAAGCACTTTGGGAAGGCTATTTACTGCTCAACTAAAAGATAAATTGTTAAAATTAAGTGATATAAGACATTAAATGGAAATAAATGTTCAATTTACTAAGAGTTTAAAACATTGTAGACAGTGTTTTATTGTAGATGTTCTAGACAAACCATTAGTATATATGCTTTTTGGAAAATATTCTGTATTTTGAAAGAGAAGCTCATGTGTAAAAAGAGAAAGGTCACTAAAATAGAGCTGTCAGCATCCAGGAAAAAAAAAAAAGCCTGCCTGTGCCGTCGTTATGGAAATCGGCAGTACACAGGCCAAGTGACTGGCTGCAAACGCTGAAAACAATGGGACTCCTCACGTGGAAAAGGCGGTTTAAGTCCTAGGAGTGCCTGCCAGGGAAACCGCTCACTGGAAAAAGACTGCAGCGTGTTTATGGGGCCTGGCAGGGTCACCTTATATTTTCTACTCTGCAAAGGAGAAAGGAGGAGGTTAGCAAGAAACTTGGGAAGTATCTCTTCTGTTGAAGGGAGGCAAGGACTGGATCAGTGGTCGGCAAACATGCGGCTCGCGAGCTGCGGTTTGCCGCTCTGTTGACTAATTAGCTTGCCGACCACTGGACTAGATCATTCTCTTTAGTTCCCCCTAACTTTTATTTTGAAAATGTATAAACCTTCAAAAAGAAGTTGTAAGGCCTGGCTGGTGTGGCTCAGTGGTTGAGTGTTGACCTGTGAACCAGAAGGTCACGGTTCGATTCCCTGTCAGGGCACATGCCCGGGTTGCAGGCTCAATCCACAGTGTGGGGTGTGCAAGAGGCATCCAATCAATCATTCTCTGTCATCATTGGTGCTTCTCTCCCCCCCCCCCCCCCACCTTTCCTCTCTGAAATCAATAAAAATATATATTTGTTAAAAAGTTGTAAGACCAATACAATCTGTATACTTTCACCTGGAGTCACCAGTGAAAACCTGTTAGCTTTCTCTTACCCTCACACTCACACGGAAAGTAAGGCGGAATGCCCAGGCTGGTGTGGCTCAGTTGGTTGGACATCGTCCCATGCACCAAAAGGTTGCTGGTTTGATTCCCAGTCAGGGCACATGCCTGGGTTGCAGGTTCAATCCCCGGTAGGGGGCGTGCAGGAGGCAGCTAAGCCATGTTTCGCTATCACATCAATATTTCCCTCTCTCCTTTCCTTCCTCTCTAAAAATCAATTTAAAAATATATTTTTTAAAGAAAGTAAGGCAGAAGCATTATAGCATTTCATCTGTAAATACTGCAGCATATATTTTCTAAGAAGACAGCCCTAACCACATTATTATAACATCCAAGAAATTTTCAGTTGGTACAATATCATCTAACGTACAGTCCCTATTAATGTCCCCCCCCCACCCCCGTTGTCCCAATAATGTCCTTTTGGCTTTTTTTTTTTTTTTTAATCTAAGCTCTAGTCAAATTCCTTCATTGTATTTAGTTGTCAAATCTTTTTAATCTTCCTTTGAAGAATACCCGCCCTTTTTTTACTTTCATTTCATTATTTTTAAAAGACCAGGCCGCACTTCTTATTGAATATCTCACACTTAGCTGATTTTTCCTTATGGTTATACTAGAGGCCCGGTGCACGAAATTCGTGCACGGAGGGGGGTTGTCCCTCAGCCCAGCCTGTACCCTCTCCAATCTGGGACCCCTTGAGGGATGTCCGACTGCCTGTTTAGGCCCGATCCTGGTGGGATCGGGCCTAAACAGGCAGTCAGACATCCCTCTCACAATCCAGGACTGCTGGCTCCCAACTGCTTGCCTGCCTGCTTTCCTGATTGCCCCTAACTGCTTCTGCCTGTCAGCCTGATCACCCCCTAACCACTCCCCTGCCAGCCTGATTGATGCTTAACTGCTCCCTGCCAGCCTGTTTGCCCCCAACTTCCCTCCTCTGCGCGCCTGGTCACCCCTAACTGCCCTCTCCTGCAGTGTTGATCACCTCCACTGCCCTCCCCTGCAGGCCTGGGTCCCTCTAAACTGCCCTCCCTTGCAGGCCGGGTGCCTCGCAGCTGCCCTCCCCTGCTGGCCATCTTCTTGTGGCCATCTTGTGTCTTTGACCACATGGGGGCAGCTATATTGTGTGTTGGAGTGATGGTCAATCTGCATATTACTCTTTTATTAGATAGGATAGAGGCCTGGTGCAGGAGTGGGGACCAGCTGGTTTGCCCTGAAGGGTGTCCCTGATCAGGTGGGGGTTCCCTTGGGGCGTGGGGCGGCCTGAGCAAGGGGCCTGTGGTGGTTTGCAGGCCGGCCATGCCCCCTGGCAACCCAAGCAGAGGCCCTGGTATCTGGAATTTATTTTCCTTCTAAAATTGAAACGTTGTAGCCTGGAGCGGAGCCAAGCCTGCTGCTCCCTCTGCAGCCGGCAGCCATTTCTGTGGCAGTTAATTCACCTTCTACAATTGAAACTTTGTTGCCTTAAGCAGGTGGGCCTGGCCAGGGTGTGCGGAAAGCTTTGCTTCCCCTGTTGCCGCCGGCAACCCTGGCTTGTTCTCTCAAGCTATGTTCTGCCGCCATTTCTGTTTGAATTTGTTTACCTTCTATAATTGAAACTTTGTAGCTTGAGTGGAGGCTTAGGCCTGCAACAGCTCGTGGAGAGCTTGGCTTGCTCTGTTACCTGGGAAACCTTGCTCTCTGTGGCTGTAGCCATCTTGGTTGGGTTAATTTGCATACTTGCACTGATTGGCTGGTGGGCTTGGCTTGTGGGTATGTCGATGGTACGGTCAATTTGCATATTACCTTTCTATTAGGTAGGATTCTCTTTAACATAGTTGACAAGAAAACTATCAGGAAATGTTGTGGCCTTTCTGTTTCATCACATCAGGAGGTACATAACATCAGCTTGTCCAACTATTGACAATACTCAGTTTAATCACTTAGATGATACCATATTTTTCCATTGCAGAGGTATCTTTTTCCTTATAGTTTAGGGAAATGTAGGGTTGGTACTTGGAGACTATGTGACCATTGCTTCTCCACAACCTTCTCCCAGAGTGTTAGCATCCATGACCCTTGTATCAGCAGGGGCTGCAAAATGGTGCTTACCTAATTCTGCCTTCACATCCACATCAATCAGCTGGCTTTCTTCTATCAGAAGAGCTTTCCCTCCTTTCCTTCTTTTTTGTATCACTATGGGCTCAGATTCTTCTTATTCAATATCTCATAGTCCATTATTATCATTATTCTCTTCGATACTCAAATTTTTCCAAAGTTGACCAATGGAAGTCCCTTCAAATCAGCTTATCAGTTCCTTGAGAGCTTCCTCCTCCTTTGTATGGCTGCATCATATTCCAGATGTTGTGTGAATATATCATAGTTTATTCAAGCCAGTACCCTTGAGAATCACACTTAAGTTGTTACAGTATTTTTCTCACACAAGTCATGCTGCTGCTTGTGATGTTTGTATATATGAGCCTATTCCCTTATGATAGTATAAGGATTCAAATAAAGAGAAACAATCTGGAAATATGGAGTTAAAAGTGAAAGTATCCCTTTATACCCCTCCCTCCCACCCCTGAATATCTGCTCTCCTCTCCCAAACTGTTAACACTTTGTTCTGCTTCAAACTTTATTTTGTTGTAGTTGATGGTGGTTTTGCTTGATTCTTCCATATTTAGTATGTAAACAAACATACACTGTGTTTATTTTATGAAAATATCATGCTATAATATAATATGAATGGGATTTCCACTTGATGTCTTAGATACCGTCTCATGTCTATATGTATTGAGTTACTTCATTCTTTGTAGTAGCTGTAGACAGTGATAGTTCATAATACAGATTCACCATCACTTATTTAATCATTCTCCTACTGCTATTTAAATTTCTAGTTTTTCAGTATTATAGAAAACGCAGTTAATAAGCTGCAATGTGTCTTTGCATATGCTCAAGTATTTCTATAGAATAAGATCCCACGAAGTAGACTGGTTAATTAACTATCATTGAGTCACTCTTCTGCAGTACCTCCTTCACATTCTTCATTACCAAGTATTAGCAGCATAATTTGTATTTGCAAACCTGGTGGATTAAAGAATGATAGCTGTTGTTTTAATATATTTTTATTGATTTCAGAAAGGGAGGGGGAGGGAGAGAGAGAGAGAAACATCAATGATGAGAGAGGATCATTGATTGGCTGCCTTGTGCACGCCCCCCACTGGGGACCAAATCCACAAACTGGGCATGTGCCCTTGACCAGAATCGAACCTGGGGCCCTTCAGTTTGCAGGCTGACGGGCTAGGGCAGTACCATACTCTTTTAATGAATATTTTGATACCTAGATGAGAAAGTCCCTTGTTCTTTTTCAAATATTTTTCTTCTAGGTACATTTGAGGGCGGGGGAGAGAATCAACTTTATCCATTTCTGTTTTCCCAGCCATGTATGAGAATGTGTCTTTTCCCAGGTCTGGGAGAAAACTGACTAGGCGTTGGGAGCCAAGGTTAAAACTTAAATAAACTTAGAAAAATTAAAGATCATTTGATCTTCTGACCTGGGAGAAATCTGATAGGTTTTGTAACACTGTTAAGTATTACCCAAGTGTTTGTTTAATGAGCTTTTAGCTCATTCCCCTTCTTCTAGGTATAGCTCTCTACAGTTTACCTCTTTAACCCCTTGGACAGTCATCCCCATAATTTCATATCACACTACCTTTGTACATCTTCCCTCTTCTGGCATTTCTTCCCGTTCTCCTCCCCCCAAATTTTCTATCTTGGGAAATCTTCTTTGTTCCTAAAAAAAATCCAGTTGAGATAAGAAGATTGGTCCAACCTTTGTGCCTCATATTATTTATTCCTGTATTATCATTATCAAACTAACATTTTTAACAAGAACAAAAGACCCCTGTCTTCGAGCTGACCAGGGAATGAAAGGGAAAGCTTAGCCAGAAGAAAAATAGATATGAAAGCAGATGTCAGGTGAATTTTTTAAGTCACTAACAGAACTTTCATATCAATTTTTTCCCCAACCTGGCCAGGTTTCGATTTTATGCTCTCAATGTGCTTGTATGAAATTGAGACATTCATTTTGGCCCAGGAAGGAATTCTACATGGGCTGTGGCACAAGCAAAGGCACAGAGATGGGGCTGAACGGGTCGTTAGCGTGGGAGTTTCAGAGGTGGAAGGGAAAATACCAAGAAGGGGTCAGTGTGGGGAGTCGTGGCTTCCTGCAATGTGGAGCTGAGTCCTAAGGAACAGATGTTCTGAATCTTTCCTTTTCTCCTAGTACTGGATGAACGAGTACACCTCCTCCATTGGGATTGGAGTTTTTCATTCAGGAATTGAAGTGTATGGCAGAGGTAAGTGTACACGCCGTCTCAGTACACTTTCTGAAGGTTTTTTCTTTAAAGGTGTTGCAAAGTCATAACTATAGTGCTTCCTTTTCATTTTTTAACTGCTTCCATAACTTTCTATTGCAGAAAAGTAGATCATTTTCCATATTTACTTATACCACATTGTGAGGAAATGCCTAAAGTTGAATGTATTGGGGGAGAAAGTATCAAAGTACATGAGTGTACATTCATTTAGTTTCCTTTTATTCTAAACTAGAGGCCCAGTGCACAAGTTTGTGCACAGGTGGGGTCCCTCGGCCTGGCTGATGATCGGGGCCAATGGGGGGGCCTAAGCTGGCAGGGTGGACCGCGGGAGGTTGGCCGGCCCCAGGTGGGGTGGACCACGGGAGGTTGGCCGGCTGGGGGGAGGGACTGTGGGAGGTTGGCTGGCCCCAGGGGGTGGGACTGCGGCAGGTGGCAGGCTGCGGGAGGTTGGCTGAGGGAACACACTGACCACCAGGGGGCAGCTCCTGCATTGAGCATTTGCCCCTGGTGGTCAGTGCACATCATAGCAACCGGTCAACCGGTTGTTCGGTCGTTTGGTCACTTAGGCTTTTATATATATAGATACTGTGTCTTAAAAAAATATTTTTCTTTTGAGATTGTTATGCCACAACAATCATTTTGGTTGGAGAAGGGTTGATTCTAGCGAGTGGCACACTTGAAATACCAGTTTCCGGAGGAAATTTCAGTGATTTGTGTTTGTAGACCTACAAGTGTGAGGTTGTAAAGTTTTAAAAGATCACTGAGCAAGCCCTGCCCTTGATTACACCCAGCTTCTTGCTGGGGAACAATGGTCTTGGTCGTTCATTAACTCAGCTCTTTATTCTTTATTACCCTTTATCCTGGCACGCACGCGGGGGCCGCTCACATTAGCAGCTCTGCTCTCAGCAGCTTGTCTCCTTGTTCTAAGTCCCACTCCCGGTGAAGATAATTTACTCGTGAGCAAGTTGTGGGCAGTAATAGTGTGGTCAGACCACACTGCCAGCTTCATCAGGGCTGTAATAATGTATTAGTTTGAATCATAAACTCACGCTGTAGCAGAAACGCCTTGCATTGCCTCAGCTAGGCAGGCTTTGTGACCTCTTTAAATGTGTTCCTGCATTTACTCAGAAAGGCTACCTACACCCAGCTTAGCTGTTAGGAAGAAAAGGCTCGTTGGCGTCAATGTGTCAGTACGGTGCCCGGCATGTCCCTTTCTCACACTGCACACGGCAGCTGCGTGCCGGCGGGGTGCAGCGTGTTAAATGTGGGCCGTGCCGTCGCCGGTGAAGCTCCATTGTGCTGGAAAGGCTGCGTCTACCTCCAGTGCGGGAGTATTGCTGGGGGGGGCATTGGAGTGTGGGGCTCGCTCCCTGGTTCGACTTGGCTTTTGCCCAAGTTGTGTGTGTGTTCCTTTTCATCTGAATTGGATGGTGTGTTCGTTTTAAAGTGCCATCAAGTCTTGAACCACATGCCTGTGCTCCTGGCAGGTACATAAGAGCCACTTCTCAGATGAAGAAACCAAACCTGCTGAGAGTCATACTGTGAATCAGCCATAACCCTCGGAGGAGCCCATAACCCCTGGTGTTCTGATGCACCAGTCCATTGCTCTCTCACCTGCCTGATCATTGCTCCCTTCCAGGAAACCATGTGGGGACAATTAGAAACGTCCACATGAGCTTAGCAAAGCTAGGGCGGGGCAAAAGTAGGTTCACGTCTGGAAACAATACAATAACTGATAATTAATACACACAACTGTAAACCTCCTCTTGTTCCACTCGCTATATTCCTGCAAGTGAATGGTCACTCCTTAAATAGGAGAATGAATGGCTCTGTGACTCTTCTGACTGCAACTGAGAAAGTTAAAAATCCACAGACAGTCTTCCCATGCCAACCTGATCACCCAGTGTTTTATAACATGTCATTAAAGATGTTTTCCTGTGTGTTTCAGTATTGCGTGTGAAACACCTGCTGGTCATCTACATCACTGCTTTTTTCTGAAAGATCTGAATCACAGGTGAACTTGGTGTCTGCCAGTTCTTCCCACGCTTTGTTCTAAGACCTTTTCAGGTTACCGTTAGTAAATTGTAAGTGATGGGATAAATTAAACAGGTGTTTAGAATTCTTTCAGTAAGCCACTAAGGTTTGCCACTTAAATACCTAAGGATCTCATAGCAGAACTGCAGACGGGAACTTCCATTCCCCCTGGTTGGGAACCGGCCTCCGTGTTCATCTGGAGGAGCTGGCTTCCGCCGGGCCTGGCTGGCGTCGCTGTAGGGCAGGTGGCTCCCTCCTGCGGCAGCGCGTGCAGAGCGTGTGTATAGTAACTTGCAGTTTATTTTCTCTTGAACGGGGGAATTGAATTCAGTTTTTCAGGTTTGCTAATGTTTCAAAGATAAACCAGGATTCTTCAGCCAGGAATCATGAAAACTCATTGTTTTTTTAAATTTTATTATTGATTTCGGAGAGGAAGGGAGAGGGGGAGAGAAATAGAAACATCAGTGATGAGAGAGAATCATGGATCAGCTGCCTCCTGCACACTCCCCACTGGGGATCGAGCCCCCAACCCGGGCATGTGCCCTGACCGGGAATCCAACTGTGACCTCCTGGTTCATAGGACGATGCTCAACCCCTGAGCCAAGGGCCAAAACTCGTTATTAGACAGGTTTTTCAGTCGAGTACACTTCTGACTTTTGATCACATTGTGCTGAATGAACTGACCCCTCATTAGTGTGGCAGGCTCGATCGGCAGAGGCTGTATTTACGTCGGGGTGTTAGTCACTCGCCTCTTGCCAATTAAAAAAAGTTTTTACTTGTGACTGTCTTTCATTAGCGTTTCAGGCCTTTTGCGCCAACTGTCCTGTACAAGTAATAGCTAAATGAGATGTTTGTGAAAGCATTAGTAAACTGAAAAATATTTAGGTGGTATTGTTATCATTTATTAAAGCTAATTCAGCATTTTGATTACGTTTTGTGTGATTAATACTAAAAATCATGAGTTTTCTCTTTTCAGAATTTGCTTATGGTGGCCATCCTTACCCCTTTTCTGGAATATTTGAAATTTCCCCCGGAAAAGCTTCTGAACTAGGAGAGACATTTAAATTTAAGTAAGTAGGGAGGATATTTTTTTTACACTGTTTTAGTGCCAACACTTGTTTTCAGGCATACAGAATTCCTCTGCAGGTGAAAATCTAGGGAGGTGACATGTTTAACGTTGCTTTAGTTGCTGGCATTTCACGTTCAAATCTCCGTGGTTGTGTCAGGAAGGGGGTGGCCAGATGAAGTGCCTGGGACAGCCTTGCCTCGTGCTTTACTCAGGACCCAGGGGAGTTACTCTGTGGACTTGAAACTGTTCTGACTGGGTCTGACTCCAGCTCTGCTTTAGAAAAGGTTCATATCCAAACATTCCTTCCCCTCAACCTCCTGTTTTGGGGGGAGATGGAGGACAGTTTTATTTCAATCTGCCTGACAATCTCAACAGTCTCTTCATTGTCCCGATGAAAGGGACGCCGTTTATAAATTTCAAGTAACTGATTAGCCGGGAAGCTGTCGCTCAGGTGTAACCCTAAGTGTACGGAGCGGAGTGGTTCTGGAGCCTTGAGTGGTCAGCAGCACTGGAAACAGTGCTGAGCATCAGGCTCCACTACTTCATTAAGGTCTGAGTTACAGTGATGTTTAGAATCTTAGTTTCAAGACGCTTCAGAGAAACTTCTGGGCATGTAATAGGTAACTTGCCCAAAATGGGGAAGAACAGTGAAATGAGGTTGTACCAGTGAAATGCAGCCCAGGGCTGCCCGAGCTGCCATGCCCGTGGTCACGGCTCCCTCGGCCTGTGGCTGGATGGGAACACTTCCCGCAGGAACGCTGTAGAAAGCCGTCCTGGATCTGTTCCGCAGGCCTCCCTTAGTGCGGTTTCCTAATATCTTTAGCTTTCTTGGATGCCCTACTTGCTCTGCTAAAATCCTTCACGTTACTGGATAGTGTCGATTCCATTTCCAGGGTGGTAGCCGGGTGAGGGAGTTGGTTAAGCCAGCGTTGAGGGCAGGGGCGGTTAAGCATGGAGCTGGTTCTCTAATACAGTGTGTGACGACGTATACACAGTTGTAAATCAACGGTGATGTTGCATTTTTAATGTCGGGGTGTATAAAGAAACTGACTGACGTTGCATTGGAATTGTTCAGAAGTCGTGTGTTTAAGAGTTTATTGCAGAAAAGTAGAAACTAAAATAATTGACATTTTTAAAGTATCTCATTTATCTTTAGTCTTATTACAGAAACCTGCTTTGTTAATCACCGCGGTATTCCTGGAAATATCAAATCTTTAAACTGCTTTCTATAAAGACCTAAACCTCACACAGCGCTGTTCTTCTCTTTTCTTTAAGAGAATCTGTTGTTTTAGGGAGCACGGACTTCCTAGAAGATGAGATAGAAAAAATTGTGGAAGAACTGGGAAAAGAGTACAAAGGCAATGCCTATCATTTAATGCACAAAAACTGCAACCACTTTTCTTCAGCTTTATCGGAGGTAAGTCAGACTGACCCTGAGAGTCCTCAAGCGAAGAGCACTGCCTCGTCCACTCCGTCCCACGCACGTGCTGCTGCGCCTTTCCTGCTTGTTGGTGTTGTAGCAGGAGGTATTCCGTTTCTCCTTCCTCCTGTCTGCGTGACCTTCAGCACAGCTTGACATTGGGGTTATGTTTGCTGTGAGGACAGTGGTTGTCTCACTCTAATTCATGTCATTGCAGCCTCAAACGTCCGCTGTAAAGAAGTGAATGCCTAAGAGACTGCTGCTTGCGAACCACTCGTATTTCTCTTTCCCTAAGTCAGTGATGGCGAACCTATGACACGCGTGTCATCACTGACACACGTAGCCATTTCTGATGACACGCGGCCGCATGCCGAGGATGAAACATTTGCGAAATAATGTTTTTTCCTCCAAGTGACACACTACCCGAGTTATGCTCAGTTTTTTGGTGAAGTTTGACACACCAAGCTCAGAAGGTTGCCCATCACTGCCCTAAGTTTTAGTTGCCAACTTGAATTTTCTTCCCAGGCTGCTCCTTACTCATAAGACATTCATTTTTCCTCTCTTGGGATCTTATTCTGCCAGCTTATCACGCAGGCGTTTATCGGCCTTCCCAATCTTGAATCCCAAGCGAAGACCAAAACTAGATCAAAATGACAGGCCCTTGAAAAGGAAAACGGAAGGAGAAAACGAAAGATGCTCAGATCAGGTCTAGAGAATTAAATGGCGCTTCAAACAGCTTCCCACCTCGCTGGCCGGGCAGGGGGTGCCGTGGTGGAGGGAAGGCTCCCGAGGCGTCCCTGGCCCCCTGCGGGCTGCGTGGCCCCGGCTCTGTCCACCCCCTCCCGGCTCCCAGGGCGTAGCGGCCAGCAGGACTGTACGTTTCACCGACGTTGAGCACCACATAGGAGTCCATGAGAGGGGCATCGTCTGCTCCACGACAGACACGCTGAGTCAGGTCTCCGCTGGGACACGGTCCCCAGGTGCTTCCTGTGGACGTGGAAGTGGAGAAGCGCCCCGTCCGGTGGATGCATCGGTAGCACAGTGACCTGGGTGACCTTCAGGGAAGGAGGAGGTGGCTCAGGGCTTTCTGGAAACCGGCATGACATCGTCCGGAAGGCAGACTCGGGTGCCGATGGCTCGCGGGCTCTGTCTTAGGCCAGGCCAGTTACTGCGCAGGGTCGGGGCGCAGGCAGCGTCCAGGAAGCACGCGGCTACACGGAGGGGCAGTGGTCCCCGTGTCTGTCACACTGGCCTGTGCTCGCCGTCACCACTCCCGTGGCTGACCTTCGGCCATGCAGATAGTCCTTAGTGTGTCTCGGTGTGAAAGGTAATGCCTGTGTTTTTAGAGTAGACAGATGGCAGTGGTATCGCAGAAGGTCAGTAACCATCCTACCTAATAAAAGAGTAATATGCAAATTAACCATCACTCCGCTACCCCACAAGCCATGCCCACCAGCCAGTCAGAGCGAGTATGCAAATAAACCCAACTAAGATGGCTACAGCCACAGAGAGCAGGAGGGAGGCTTGGGTTTCCCAGGCAACGGATGAAGCCAAGCTTTCCGCCTGCCCTTCCCGGCCTAAGCCTCCACTCAAGGCTACAAAGTTTGAATTATAGAAGGTAAACAAATCCAAACAGAAATGGTGGCAGCCACAGAGCTGGAAAGAGCAGGAGGCTAGGGTTGCCCCCTGCTTTCCGCACACCCTGCCCGGCCCAGGCCTCCGTTTAAGGCTACAAAGTTTCAATTACAGAAGATATACACAAACCCCAACAGAAATGGCTGCTGGCCACAGATCGAGCAGGAGGCCTCGTTCCACTCCAGGCTACAAGTTTCAATTGTAGAAGGAAAATAAACTCCAGATACCAGGGCCTCCACTTGGGTCGCCAGGGGGCGTGGCTGGCCTACAAACCACCACAGGCCCCTCGCTCAGGCCTCCCCACGCCCCAAGGGAACCCCCACCCTGATCTGAGACACCCTTCAGGGCAAATAAGCTGGCCCCCACCCCTGCACCAGGCCTCTATCCTATCTAATAAAAGAGTAATATGCAGATTGACCATCACTCCAACACACAATATGGATGCTCCCATGTGGACACAAGATGGCCAGCAGGGGAGGGCAATTGGGAGGGACCAGGCCTGCAAGGGAGGGCAGTTGGAGGTGATCAAGCCTGCAGGGGAGGGCAGTTAGGGGTGACCAGGCCGGTAGAGGAGGGAAGTTGGGGGCAAACAGGCTGGCAGGGGAGCAGTTAGGCATCAGTCAGGCTGGCAGGGGAGTGGTTAGGGGGTGATCAGGCTGGCAGGCAGAAGCGGTTAGGGGAAATCAGGAAGGCATGCAGGTGAGCAGTTGGGAGCCAGTAGTCCTGGGTTGTGAGAGGGATGTCCAACTGCCCGCTGGGATCGGGCCTAAACAGGCAGTCGGACATCCCTCGAGCGGTCCCAGATTGGAGATGGTGTAGGCTTGGCTGAGGGACACACACACACACACCCCTGCCCCCGTGCACGAATTTCGTGCACCGGGCCTCTAGTTAAGGCATAAGGCTCACTCTTTGGAGAGGAAAGTTACATTGCTTAATGACAGGGGTCAGCCTCTGTACATATTAGCTAATTTGGGGACATAAACTACTTTGAAACCTCCTTCCTAAGTCATCAGCTAAGAGATGGATGGCACTCTAGCTTCCGTGGTCATAATTGTGGACAGGACTGGAGGCAGAAATGCGAAAGGGACCTTGGAACACGGACTCAGCCAAGCCCAGTGTTCCTGCAGAAGGAAGACAACAATGAAGAGCGAAGTTAGTTTTATGAAGACCCAGTTTGAAACAGGAAAAGGGATCAGCGGAGGGAGTCCTCAGGGCCTTGTCTGTCTGTCGTCCCTGGTGGACTTCAGCCCCGGAGCCAGGCTTCCTCGGGGAGATGCTGCTTTCTAGACCAGCGTGAGCTCCTGGGAAAACAGGGTCCAGTGGGTCCAGGAGAAACGGGCGCTGGAGACTGAGGGCGGGGAAGAATTCACAGATAGGAACATACCCAAGACATACACACCCGCCCCCCCCCCCCCCCCCCCCGCGCTCCTGGGGCGTCTCTGCATTCCAGTAAACCCTGTACTTAAAGTCCTTTCTTCGATGGTGGACAGAGTCCTCCCCCATGTGTCTCGAAGGAAGGAGCAGGTGGAACCGCTCGTTTCACAGACTGAAAAGCAAGCAGCTTGCCAGGGCTCCTCGGGAAGGAGGAGCTGACAGGAGGGACCAGGCCCCAGCTAGGGAGCTGCTTGCTATCAGGGGCCTGACGTCCCGGCTCAGCTAAGGAAGGGCTGCCCGACCTCCCTCCCCACCTTCCACCCTCCACCCTCCACGGCAGGGGGCGATCGCCATTACCTCTCACCTAATACAACTCTTCCTCCTCCAGATTCTCTGTGGGAAAGAGATTCCTCGCTGGATCAACCGCCTTGCCTACTTCAGCTCCTGTATCCCCTTCCTCCAGAGCTGCCTCCCGAAGGAGTGGCTCACGCCCGCCGCCCTGCAGTCCAGCGTGAGCCAGGAGCTCCAGGGCGAACTGGAGGAGGCCGAGGATGCTGTCGCCTCGGCCGCCGCAGCAGGCTCCCGGCGCCACACTAAACTCTAAGGGTCTCCAAAGCCACACACTCAGCACTGTCTCGGCCGTTGACTATCACTAGCGAGAAGTAAAGAGGAAGCGTCCTATGATGCTGGTATGCAAAGCTGGCTCTCCCCAAATCCCGGTTTCACAGCTCAGGATTCCATTTGTATAACCAACCGCTCGGCGCAGGAGGGAGAACTGCGTGCAGCGCCCTCTGGTTTTTTACCCACTTGTAAATGCAGATTTACTTCTTCTGTTTTATACAACTCTGTTATGTTTACAGTATTTTGTATCGCTGTTTACAAATCTTGCATGGACTCCTGCCACCATAAAAGAAGGAAATCTCCACGTCTTCACTGTCAGGCAGGCCATCTTTGTACACTTCCGACAACGGCCAGGGCGCTGGCGTCAGTCATAGGCACACAGACCAGGCGGCGGGGCATCACCTGCTTGAGAACTGTCTGTCGGGTTTGTGTGTGTTTCTGTTACGGTTTTGGCACAGGATGCAGAGCGCGAAGGAGCGCACACAGCGCGAGGGCTGGGGCCTGGGTCTGCTGAGCGGCAGCCCCTCCCGCCCCCCGCCCTCCGGGCAGCACATCTCCCCTGGCTCCTCCCCACTCCCCTCCCCCGGGGGAGGCACTCGCCTCTGGCTGGCTGGCTCTGATGCCTCTGACTCTGGAATTAAGATGTTTTTTCGTTAAAGTAACTGACGAGTGGTTTTGCACACGTGCTGGAGGCTTCGTTTTTATCTTAACACGGTGACGGGCTCCCTGCACAGGAGTCTGGGTGAGCAGCAGGACAACCGGGTTCCCTTTCAGCTGTGTGGCTCTCCCGCTGCCTTTGTACGAGACCTTGAAGACTGGTCTCGAGCAACACACTCCGAAAAGCGAATGCTCTGATGTCTCACACACGTTAGTACCACATCAGGGAGAGCAAGTGGTTAGTGTCTTAGGGAGTAGTTTCACCTCATAATGGAAAGCCTCCTCTCATTGACCTCTTGTTTAAAGTCACGTTTGTACATCTTTAAGTTCCTCTTTTTCTGTTCTCTCAAATGTATGTCTCTTACGTCACATTCTCTAAGGATGGAATTGTCACACAGATAAGTCCTCCGTAGCAAGGAATCTGTCTGCGCGAGTCTACTCCCAGTTTGGCCCCTGGATGTAAGAGCCGGGTCATTACATGTCACATTCCATCTTTCTGCCTTAAGAATGAATGTCCCACGTGAGACTGGATGCAGCGCAAAACGTACCCAAGGCAGTGACTTTGACTTCCTATACGTTGTTGTTTAAAGTCACCTACTTTTATTTCAGCGTCTAGACTGGATTGTTAGCGCTACTGCTCTTTGTAAAGATACATATCTTTCAGTAAACGACATTTTTAACTTTTCCATAAGCTGATTTTGACTCATTTAACAGCATAAGCACACCCTGTTCATAGGGAAAATAAACCTCGAGTTGTGAGTACTGACCTGAGGAGAAGGAAGCCACGTGACCTAACTTACGCTTTGGCTTCTGGAGAGGAAGCTGCCCCAGTCCCTCCCACTCGGGCAGAGCACTGGGTGTGAGGAGGGAAACTGAGCTTTAAGGAAAGGACGGGTCAGGTCTAAAGTGAGAGGAGAATGAAACACTAAGAGTCAAGCAGACCAGAGTCCCGTCACCACCACCCCCCCCCCCCCCCCCCCGTGAGGGGAAAGCCTGCGGGCATTTCCTTGGCCTGTCTGAGGGTGGTAGGTCGCAGTTCTTGCCATCCATTCAGAGCCAGGGCTTCAACCCGGGCTGTGGCAGTGGGGAGTGGCCAGCACCGGGCCCTTCCACCTGCTCCTCCAGAGCTCAGCACACCAGCGACTGTATTCTTTGTTGTGCTGACTTCAGTCTGCGGCAGCGGGTTTAAAACAAGGACCTGCGGCCCAAGGCCGGGCATGGCAACGAGCAGGCGGGTTCCGGACGTGAGAGGAGCACCGTCTAAGTGGGCTCAAGGTTGGGAGATGTCTTCACTTAGGGAAGCTCATGTAGGCCAGTTCCTGCCAACGGGTTTCGTTAACTGGCTCTTAACCAGCCTTCCCTGCCTCCGAGGGGAAGCATCTTGCTCTCGGCCTGACCTTGTCAACAGTCTGGCCCTTGGGAGGCTGGACGACGGAGTCGCCTCCTCACTGTAACCAGGGGGCCTGCGTCTCCTGGTCCGCTGGACAGGAGTCCGTGTGGAGGGTCGGTGCTGCTGTTCTCCATGCCCGTGGGGGGGGGGGGGGTGTCCCACCTTAAGAAAGGGCCTGAGCGCGGGGGAGGGGGGGGGGGGCTGGTGCCCCGGAGCCTCCTCGCTGTCGCCCACAGCAATAGCACGTTCCCTTCACCAGCACTGGCCGCGCAGGGTCCTGGTCCCGCCGCCGAGCGGCCTCTGTCCGTCACAAACGGGTCACAACACTCACCTCCCGGTTCCGGTCCGTTCCGTCTTCTCGCGGCTCCGTTTCTGCGCGATGCTCGGTGGTGGCGGTCGGCTCCGTTGCTCGCCGTGGCTGCGCTTGGAAGGCGGGGGTTGTGCACCCGCCCCCCGGGGGGAGCTCGGCCAGCGGAGTCCGGGGGTCCTCGCTGCGGGAAGCTGTTCCGGCTGTGACTTCCTGACCCTGAAGGTGGTTTCTTGTGACGTTGAATGCAAATGTACTGTCCTTCATAGTGTTTATATACAAAATGCCAGGAACCTTCACTTTTGCTACCTTGATATGGCATTGGGCTATCATGTTAACAACATTGAAATACATCCATTTATTAAAAAATACTTTTATAAGAAGTGTTTTAGCGTGCTTCCTGGCCTCCAGGCAAAGGCAGCGGTGAGGTATGGGGCTGGGGGTGGGAGGTTATTTTTCAAACCCCAGACGCCACCTGCTCCAGAGACATGGCCCCATCCTGCCTCCCTGTAGGGCAGCGGCTTCTGGGCCGTGGAGGCAAGGCCGGGAGGGGGGGCAGCCTGTCTCCACCGGCGGAAACCAGCCCACGCTGGACGGGGGGCCTCAGGGCGCTAGCCCCGCTGCACGCACACGCACCCCCTCCCCCTCCCGAAGCCTCAGTGTGCAGGAGCCTGGGCGCCTGGCCCCTCGTTTCCCACAGCCCTGCTCTGCTTCTGCCGAGCTCGCCAACCTGCCCCCTCCCCCCGCACTGCCCCTTCGGCTCCTTCAAAAGCTCCCGTGGTTACAGCTTGGGCCTCGCACCAAAGGGCCATCGGTTCATTCAATTACCTGTCAAAGGCACGGACCTGGTTCAGGGTCAATCCGGCCCAGTCAGGTGACGGCGGGAGGCAGCCAATCGGTGTGTCTAACGTTGATGTTTCTCTCCCGCCTCCCCTCCCTTCCACTCTCTAAAAATCAATGGGAAAAATATCCTCAGATGAGGATTAACAAAAAAACCACCGAAATACATTCACTAAGGTGAACATTTATATTTGCAATGTGCTTATCCAGAGCTGGTGTGTGTGTGTGTGTGTGTGTGTGTGTGTGCGTGCGTGTGTGTGTGTGTGTAGAGATGTGTCCACGCAGAGCTGGGTGTGTGTGTGTGTGTGTGTAGAGATGTGTCCGCGCAGAGCTGGTGTGTGTGTGTGTGTGTGTGTGTGTGTGTGTGTGTGTAGAGATGTGTCCGCGCAGAGCTGGTGTGTGTGTGTGTGTGTGTGTGTGTGTGTGTAGAGATGTGTCCACGCAGAGCTGGTGTGTGTGTAGAGATGTGTCCATGCAGAGCTGGTGTGTGTGTGTGTGTGTGTGTGTGTGTGTGTATAGAGATGTGTCCGCGCAGAGCTGGTGTGTGTGTGTGTGTGTGTGTGTGTGTGTGTGTGTGTAGAGATGTGTCCGCGCAGAGCTGGTGTGTGTGTGTGTGTGTGTGTGTGTGTGTGTGTGTGTGTGTAGAGATGTGTCCGCGCAGAGCTGGTGTGTGTGTGTGTGTGTGTGTGTGTGTGTAGAGATGTGTCCACGCAGAGCTGGTGTGTGTGTGTGTGTGTGTGTGTGTGTAGAGATGTGTCCACGCAGAGCTGGTGTGTGTGTGTGTGTGTGTGTGTGTGTGTGTGTGTGTGTAGAGATGTGTCCGCGCAGACCCAGGCAGTCTAGACCCCTTTCCTTAGCCTCATGAAGAGGAAGTGCCCGGACTGTCAGCGGAAACGAAAAGCCACAGTTACGTCCTGTGGCCGGGTCAGAGAGAGGTGTCTGCTTCAGCCTGGCTCCTTTCTTTCTTCAGGAAATAAACCCAGGAAACGTGAAACATTGGAACTTCTCACGTTACCCACTAGCACCTGTTCTGGGGTTTGGGCACTCGGCCATTGGTGGTCTAGTTGTCTCTCCCTTGGCCTCTTGGCGCCCACCTCCCAGCAGAGAGGGTCCCAGGGGCTGCCCCGCGGGGCCGCTGTCCCTCCCACCAGCCGGTGCCAGATGGGATTGGCTTCCTTACAGGGTGGGGCTGGCTCGGAGGCCTCCTGCCTTTTCTGGTGAAAATGCATTCCCTCTCAGCCCTGTGGGATAATTTAAGCTGCTTGGACAATCGCAGGAATAAAGGGGTTAGTCAAAGTACAAAATGCCCCTCGTCTCCGTTACAGAGGGTCAGCCTGGGGGCCTCCCTGGCCCCAGCTGCCTGCCTGTGCGTGGCTTTTTCTGCTTTCCTGTTTCCTAAGCGCCTGCCCCACCAGCACAGCGAACTGAGCAGCTTCCAGACCTCCACGCCCCTCTTCCCAAGAGGCTGCTCCCAGCCACCTCTGCAACAGCAGCGAGTGAGAACTCGGCCTGCCGCAGTCTAGCTTGCTAGTTAAAAGGCAGTTTCGGGGGGGGGGGGGGTGGAAGGAGGTGTGAATGGTGGTCCCTGCAAAGCAAAGGAGGCGATACTGACAGTTTAATACCTTGACTGTGCATGGCTCTTCAGCGACTTCAAGCACTTCCATGTCTAACATTCTACTTTCATCCTCAGAAGCCTCACTTGCAGGTTGTCATAGATGAAGAGAAGGAAGAAGCTCAAGAGCCCCCCAGGAGTCTCCAGGATTCCTCTCCCTTCGCTCTTTTCCTCTGGATCTAGTTTTTCAAACTCCCCATCCCACCCACAGCCTTAGTTCCAATGTTGCTTCACACTGATGGGTGAAGAGCTCAGCATCATCCTATATAATAAAAGGCTAATACGCAAATCGACCCAACCGCAGAAGACTGCTCGCTATGACACACACTCACCACCAGGGGGCAGACGCTCAACGCAGGAGCTGCCATGGGGAGCGCCGCTCAGCCAGAAGGCCTGAGCCGGGCTCATCGCTGGCAAGCACAGCAGTGGTGTCAGGAGCCTCTCCCACCTCCCGGGCAGCGCTAAGGATGCCCTGCCAGTTTAGGCCCCCAAGGGCTCTTGGACTGCGAGAGGGCACAGGCCAGGTTGAGGGACCCCCCTGAGTGCATGAATGTCATGCACTGGGCCTCTAACATATATATATAATAGTGTGTGTGTGTGTGTGTATGTGTGTGTGTGTGTGTATGTATATATCCTACCTAATAAAAGAGTAATATGCAAATTGACCCTAACTCTGCTACACCCACAAGCCGATCAGGAGCAAATATGCAAATAAACCCAACCAAGGTGGCTACAGTCACAAGCAGGAGGGAGGCTTGGGTTTCCCCGGTAACAAAGGAAGCCAAGCTTTCTGCCTGCGGTTGCTGGCCTAAGCCTCCACTCAAGGATACAAAGTTTCAATTACAGAAGGTAAACAAATCCAAACAGAAATGGCGGCAGCCACTGAGCTGTAAAGAGCAGGAGGCAAGGGTTGCCTCCGGAAATGGAGGAAGCTAAGCTTCTGCAGCCCTGGATGGCCTAGGCTCCTGACTCCGCTCCAGGCTACAAAGCTTCAATTATAGAATAACACAAACCCCAAAAGAAATGGCTGCCGGCCACTGGAGCGAGTAGGAGGATTGGCTCCGTTCCAGGCTACAAAGTTTCAATTGTAGAAGGTACATAAATCCCAGATACTAGGGCCTCTGCTTGGGTCACCAGGGGGCATGGCCGGCTTGCAAACCACCGCAGGCCCTTCACCCAGGCCGCCCCACGCCCCAAGGGAACCCCCACCCTGATCCGGGACACCCTTCAGAGCAAACCAGCTGGCCCCCACCCCTGCACAAGGCCTCTATCCTATCTAATAAAAGTAATATGCAGATTGACCATCACTCCAACACACAAGATGGCTGCCCCCATGTGGTTAAAGATCCTGCCCCCATGTGGACACAAGATGGCCAGCAGGGGATGGCAGTTGGGAGGCACCCGGCCTGCAAGGGAGGGCAGTTGGGGGCAATCAAGCCTGCAGCGGAGGGCAGTTAGGGGTGACCAGGCCAGCAGAGGAGGGAAGTTGGGGGTGACCGGACCTGCAGGGAAGGGCAGTTGGGTGGGACCCAGGCCTGCAGGGGAGAGCAGTTGGGGGGACCAGGCCTGCAGGGGAGGGCAGTTAGTGGCAAACGTGTTGGCAGGGGAGCAGTTAGGCATTAATCAGGCTGGCAGGGGAGTGGTTAGGGGGTGATCAGGCTGGCAGGCAAAAGCAGTTAGGGGCAATCAGGAAGGCAGGTAGGCGAGCAGTTGGGAGCCAGCAGTCCTGGATTGTGAGAGGGATGTCCGACTGCCCGTGGTAGGATCGGGCCTAAATGGGCAGTCAGACATCCCTTGAGGGGTCCCAGATTGGAAAGGGTGCAGGCTGGGCTGAGGGACACCCCTCCACCCCCCATGCACGAACTTCGTGCACCGGGCCTCTAAAAAAAAAAATATATATATATATATATACACACACACACACACACACACACACACACACATACACACACACACACACACACACACACACACACACACACACACTAGTGGCCCAATGCATGAAATTCGTGCACATTAAAAGGGAATTAGAGGAAATATTTTAATATTGCTATTTGCCCTTTGTCTATAATAGAAGTGTCAGAGATGAAAGGAAATGAGTAAAATATATGTGAATTAATAAACAATAACAAAATGATATAACAAAGATATAAAAAACATATGAAAACAACAAAAACATGATATAAGAACAAAAACATGATATAAAAATAACATTGATGCAAACAATGACTGATAAAGTGATTAAACTTATTCTAATATCTCCCTGTATCCCACATTAAGAGTGAAAACACTTTCAGAGTGCTTGACTAATTTCCCTTGTGATGAAGTATTTACAATTTTAACATCACACGCTCTTCAAACTCAAGAGAAAGCAACTTATAACTAACCATGTCCAAAACGGTTCAGGTAGGAATATTCCTATTCTGTCTAGAGTTTGTCCTTGTGATTTATTAATAGTCATCACAAATGCTGGCATCACGGGAAACTGTCTTCGAATCAATTTAAATGGGAGGACAGTGTCAACGGGACAAATCAATTCTTGGACTCAGAACAATCTCTCCTTCCACAGATCCTGTTAATACTTCAGCTTTGATAATGTTAGGTTGTAATCTTTTGATAATAAATTTAGTACCATTACAAAGACCCCAGTTACAGTTAAGATTTCTCAATAGCATGATGATTGCACCCATTTCAATTTTAATTTATGACACAGCATTCCCGAAGGAGTAATCCTACTAAGAAATTTGATGGGAAAATTTTCCTTTTCAGCGTCATCTGTTGAGTCATTGGAATCATCACTCAAATATGTGTGAAAATCTCCATCGAGTATATCCCAAATTTCTTCATTTAATTTTTGAATGCGCTCATTTTTTGGACAAAGAATCACACCTTTAGATATATTTTTAATATTATCTATAGATATACTATTTCCAAAGGTAGCTTCAAAAATAGATCCATTATAAGTCATTTCACGGGGGATTTCAATAATATCCATTCCTAAATGAAAACTGCTATCAAGTTTGCCATCTCCAAGTTTTACTAACCATTCACTATAAGCAGAATCCTCTGATCTATTTGTTTTCAGAGACAACTTCCTGAAACATCCCCAAACACTACAGTACTTTAAACTCGTTTGCACTGTGGCTGATCGCATAGCACGTGGTGCAACACTGAGACATTGTCGAAAATCCCCTCTGAGAAGGAGAACTTTCCCACCAAATGCAACATTCAAATTCATAATTTCTCTTACTAATCTGCCTATGGCATTTATATCATGACTGGATGCTATGGTGTACTCATCAATAATGAGCAGTTGGGCCCCTTTAATGGTTTTAGCAACTTCACTCTTCATATCGAGTCTAGAAATTGAAGTTTCATTTAATGGAATTGGTAATTTATATTAGGAATGCAAGATTCTTCCACCGACAAGTAAATTTGCAGCAATTCCTGTAGACGCTGTGGGTAAAACAGTACCACCATGACCTCTAATATAATGTATCAAAACTTTATAGCCCTAACCAGTTTGGCTCAGAGCATCGGCCTGCGGACTGAAGGGTCCCAGATTTGATTCCGGTCAAGGGCATGTACCTTGGTTGCGGGCACATCCCCAGTAGGGGGTGTGCAGGAGGCAGCTGATTGATGTTTCTCATCGATGTTTCTAACTCTCTATCCCTCTCCCTTCCTCTCTGTAAAAAAATCAATAAAATATATTTAAAAAAAACTTTATAAAGATATGTTTTTCCAATACCACCTGGACCATCCAAGAAAAAGCATTTGGGGTATGCAGTTTGATCTTCGATGGCTGAAGTTATAGTCTGAAAGGCTGCCAGCTGTTCGTCATTCAGAGAATTTATCAAAACCTGAGCCTGTTGTTGCTCGTACGATTCATCACATGTACTTGTATTCATTAATGAAGGATAGTCCGGAAGTTTGAAATGTGGACATTTCATTCCATGCAATGTTTTTGATACATTATATTCATTATATTCATTATATACATTATATTCATTCTTTTGATACATTATATTCAAGAATACCTCTTGAATTTTGTTAAGGGCATGCATTTCACAGTTTACACAGGCACCTTCTTTTCGGTGTGATTTGGGCACAGCCATCTTGTGTTACAGGATCCCCGCCTCTGCTGTGGGGGTCGCCATCTTGTTATGGTGTGATGGTCAATTTGCATATTCCCTCTTTATTAGATAGGCATATATATATATCTTTTTTAAATCCCCTAAACCAGTGGTCGGCAAACTCATTAGTCAACAGAGCCAAATATCACCAGTACAACAATTGAAATTTCTTTTGAGAGCCAAATTTTTTAAACAAACTATATAGGTAGGTACATTGTTATTAACTTAAACAGGGTACTCCTTCAATCACACTGTGGTATTTTGTGGAAGAGCCACACTCAAGGGGCCAAAGAGCCGCATGTGGCTTGCGAGCCGCAGTTTGCCGACCACGGCCCTAGAGTCTAGAGCCTAGACCATTGCACAGATTGGGATTGAAACACACGCAGTTCCCACGCTCTTCCTGGGGGTGTCAGGAGGACAGTCGGCCCCTCTATTCCCAGGGTCTCCGCCGGGCAGCCCTCCCGCCGGTGAGTTGTGCGGGTCCCTCCAGCCGTGGGTCCCTCCCAGCCGTGGGTCCCTCCCAGCCACGGGTCCCTCCCAGCCGAGGGTCCCTCCAGCCGTGGGTCCCTCCCAGCCGTGGGTCCCCCCAGCCGTGGGTCCCCCCAGCCGTGGGTCCCCCCCAGCCGAGGGTCCCCCCCAGCCGAGGGTCCCTCCCAGCCGTGGGTCCCCCCAGCCGTGGGTCTCTCCCAGCCGTGGGTGCCTCCCAGCCGTGGGTCCCTCCCGCCGTGGGTCCCTCCAGCCGTGGGTCCCTCCCAGCCGAGGGTCCCTCCAGCCGTGGGGCCCTCCAGCCGTGGGCCCCCAGAGACGCGCCCAGCACAGAGCCAGTTTCCTTAGCTAAAAACTCAGCACGGAGACGCTGGGTTCAAATGCCTCCAAATCCAGTCCTTCATTCAGACAGAGCTAGCTCCACTCAGGCCTTTGGTCAACCAAACAAAACCGGCCGCTGAGGGTGCCACGGCCTAGGCGGCGCCCTGCGCGCGCTCCAGCAGCAGCAGCGGGATGTGCTCGGGCTCCCCGCGCCCCTGCAGGCAGCGCCCCCAGGCGGCCAGGCGCCGCAGGAGCCGCTGCAGGCCCGGGCCCCACGCGCCGCGCTCCGAGGCCGCCTCGCAGCGCAGAGCGGGCTGCGTCTTCCTCCTCCGGGCGCCCCGCCGCAGCAGCCGCCGCCAGAACCAGCAGCCGGAGCGGGCGCCTTCGCTGGGGGCCGGGGGCAGCCCAGCCTCGGGCTCCCTGTGCCCAGGGCCGCCCCGCTGCAGGCGGGCCACCGTGCCCCGCAGCTCCAGGAGGCTGCGCAGCGGGGCGCGGGGCCCTGTGTCCAGCATCGCCATCGGGGCCAGGCCTCTCCCGGGGCGCGTGGACGCAGACGCAGACCAAGTCTCAGTGTTGGGAACTGACGGGAACGGACAGTCCGGTGACTCCACGAAGGCCTCCTGGACGCGACGTGGCTCCCTTTCAGGCCTCGGGTCCCTTTCTGCCACCTCCTCGGGGATGGATGC
The DNA here is from genome assembly GCF_027574615.1 of Eptesicus fuscus. NCBI lineage: Eukaryota > Metazoa > Chordata > Mammalia > Chiroptera > Vespertilionidae > Eptesicus > Eptesicus fuscus. The sequence goes on from NC_072496.1 coordinate 13,951,982, forward strand.
GCCCGAAGCCCAACCGCAGGTTCAGGTTGTCAAGGAAACGCAGCCGCGACCTCACAATGCCCAGCACAGTTGCGACCTCACAATGCCCAGTGGGATAGGCCCCCCTCACAGCAGAACTCAGACCCCTTGGCACACAAGGAAACCAGGGTCCAGAGACCCACACACTCCCCGACCACACCCCCTCAGCCCGGGGCTGGGTCACTCTCCGACAGGACCTCACACAGCGGACGAAGCACCACTGCCCACCTCTCGCCTGTGCACACACTGAGCATCTACACGGAAGGCCAGCCCTGAGGATCTCCCGGACAGGCAAGCACTGAGCAACTGCACGAACAGTCCACCCTAACAATCTCCCGGACAGGCCAGCCCAGAACATCTCCCGGACAGGCCAGCCCTGAGAATCTCCCAGACAAGCAAATCCTGAGAATCTCCCGACAGGCAAGTGCTGAGCATCCGCACAGAAGGGCCATCCCTGACCTTCCGCACAGACAGGACAGCCCTAAGCATCCACACAGACAGGCGAGCCCAGAGCATCTCCCAGACAGACCAGCACTGAGCATCCGCACACACAGGCCAGCACTGAGCATCCACATAGAAAATACAGCCCAGAGCATCTCCCGAACACGCAACTCCTGAGCATCTCCCAGACAGGCCAGCCCTGAGCATATCCCGGACAGGCCAGCCCTGAAAATTTCCAGGACAGGCCAGCCCGAAGCATCCGCACGGACAGGCCAGCCCTGAGCATCCGCACAGACAGGCCAGCCCTGAGCATCTCCCGGACAGGCCAGCCCTGAGCATATCCCGGACAGGCCAGCCCTGAAAATTTCCAGGACAGGCCAGCCCGAAGCATCCGCACGGACAGGCCAGCCCTGAGCATATCCCAGAAAGGCCAGCACTAAAAATCCGCATAGACAGGCCAGCCGTGACCTTCCGCACAGACAGGCCAGCCCTGAGCATCTCCTGTACAGGCAATCCCTGAACATCCGCAAAGACAGGCCAGCCCTGAGGAACCGCACAGACAGGCCAGCACTGAGCATCCGCACAGAAAATCTAGCCCAGAGCATCTCCCGAATAGGCCAGTCATGAGAATCTTCCAGACATGACGGACAGGCCAGCCCTAAGCATATCCCGGGCAGGCCATCCCTTAGCATCCCCACAGAACATCCGCAAAGACAGGCCAGCCCTGAGCATCCTCACAGAAAGGCCAGCCCTGAGCATCCGCACAGACAGGCCAGCCCTGAGCATCCGCACTGATAGGCGAGCCCTGACCTTCCGGACAGAAAGGCCAGCCCCAAAGAACCTCCCAGACAGGCCAGCCCTGAGCATATGCACAGAGTGCCCAGACTTGAGCATCCGCACAGACAGGCTAGCCCTGACCATGCAAACATACAAGCCAGCCCAGAGCATCTCCCAGACAGACCAGCACTGAGAATCTGCAAAGACAGGCCATCCCGGACCTTCCGCACAGACAGGCCAGCACAGAGACACTCCTGGACAGCCCAGCCAAGAGCGTCCACACAGAAAGTCAGACCTGACCTTCCACACAGACAGGCCAGCTCTAAGCATCTCCCGGACAGGCCAGAGCTGAGCATATCCTGGACAGGCAAACCCTGAGCATCCGCACAGACAGGCCAGCACTGAGCATCCACACAGAAAATCCAGCCCACAGCATCTCCCGAACAGCCCAATCCTGAGCATCTCCCAGACATGATGGACAGGCCAGCCCTGAGCATATCCCGGACAGGCCATCCCTGAGAATCCGCGCACACAGGGCAACCCTGAGTATCTGCACAGACAGGCCACCACAGAGAATCTCGAAGATAGGCCAGCACTGAGAATCCGCATAGACAGGAAAAGCCTGACCTTCCGCACACACAGGCCAGCCCTGAGCATATCCCGGACAGGCCATCCCTGAGCATCCGCACACACAGGCCAGCCCCAAGCATCCACACAGAAAAGCCAGCACTGAGCATCCGGACAGTCAGGCCAGCCCTAAGCATCGGCATAGACAGGCCAGCCCAGAGCATCTCCCAGACAGACCGGCACAGAGAATTCGCAAAGACAGGACAGCCCTGACCTTCCACACAGACAGGCCCGGCCCATAGCAACTCCTGGACAACCCAGCCCAGAGCATCTGTACAGAAAGGCCAGCCGTGACCTTCCGCACAGACAGGCCAGCCCTGAGCATCTACTGGACAGGCAAACCCTGAGCATCCGCATAGAAGAGCCAGACCTGAGCAACCGCACAGGCAGGCCAGCACTGAGCATCCACACAGAAAATCCAGCCCACAGCATCTCCCGAACAGCCCAGTCCTGAGCATCTCCCAGACATGACACACAGGCCAGCCATGAGCATATCCCGGACAGGCCATCCCTGAGCATCCGCACACACAGGCCAGACCGGAGCATCCATACAGAAAGGCCAGCCCTGATCATCCGAACAGAGAAGCTAGAGCAGATCATCTCCCAGACAGGCTAGCCCTGAGCATCCGGACAGTCAGGCCAGCCCTTAGCATCGGCACAGACAGTCCAGCCCAGAGCATCTCACAGACAGGCCAGAACTGAGAATCCGCACAGAGACGCCAGCCCCAAGCATCCACACAGTAAACCAGCCCTGAGCATCCGGACAGTCAGGCCAGCCCTGTGCATCTGCACAGTTAGGCCAGCCGTGACCTTCCGGACAGACAGGCCAGCCCCAAGGATCCGCACAGACAGGCCATCCTAGAGCATCTTCCAGAAAGGTGAGCACTGAGCATACGCACAGAGTGGCCAGAACTGAGCATCCGCACAGACAGGCCAGCTCTGAGCATCAGCACAGACAGGCCAGCCCAGTGTATCTTCCTAAGGCGAGACCTGAGCATCGCACGGACAGACAAGTTCTGAGCATCTCCCAGAGAGGCCAGCACTGAGCATCCGCAAAGACAGGCCAGCCCTGACCTTCTGCACAGACAGACCAGCCCAGAGCATCTCCCAGACAGTCTAGCACTGAGCATACAACCAGACATGCCAACCCTGAGCAGATCCCAGACAGACTAGCACTGAACATCCGCAGAACAGGCCAACCCTGAGCATCCGCACAGAGTGGCCATCCTTGATCATCTGCACACACAGGCCAGCCCTGAGCATCCTCACAGAAAGGCCAGCCCTGAGCATCCTCACAGACATGCGATCCCTGACATTCCGCACAGACAGGCCAGCCCCAAGCATCCGCACAGAAAAGCCAGTCCAGACCATCTCCCAGACAGGCCAGCACTGAGCATCTCCTGGACAGGCAAACACTGAGCATCCGCACAGAAAATCCAGCCCAGAGCATCTCCCGAACAGGCCAGTCCTGAGCATCTCCCAGACCTGACGGACAGGCCAGCCCTGAGCATATCCCGGATAGGACATCCCTGAGCATCCGCACACACAGGCCCGCCCTGAGCATCCTCACAGAAAGGCCAGCCCAGAGCATCCGCACACAAAGACCATCCGCACACACAGGCCAGACCTGAGCATCTGCACAGACAGGCTAGACCTAACCATCAGAATATACAAGTCAGCCCAGAGCATCTCTCCGACAGGCTGTCCTTGATCATCCTAACACACAGGCCAGCCCTGAGCATCCTCACAGACAGGCCAGCCCAGAGCATCCGCACAGATAGGCGAGCCCTGACCTTCCGGACAGACAGGCCAGCCCCAAAGATCCGCACAAACAGGCCAGCCTAGACCATCTCCCAGACAGGCCAGCCCTGAGAATCTGCATAGACAGGCCAGCCGTGACCTTCCGCACGGACTGCCCAGCCCCAAGCATCTACACAGAAAAGCCAGCCCAGAGCATCTCCCAGACAGGCCAGCCCAGAGCATCTCCCAGAGAGACCAGAACTGAGAATCCACAAAGACAGGCCAGCCTTGACCTTCCGCACAGACAGGCCAGCCCAGAGCAACTCCTCGACAGCCCAGCCCAGAGCATCCGCATTGAAAGGCCAGCACTGACCTTCCGCAAAGACATGCCAGTCCAGAGCATCTCCCAGACAGGCCAGCCCTGAGCATCTTCCGGACAGGCCAGCCCTGAGCATCTTCCGGACAGGCCAGCCCTGAGCATCCGCACAGACAGGCGACCCCTCAGCAACCGCACAGACAGGCCAGCACTGAGCATCGCACAGAAAATCCAGTCCAGAGCATCTCCTGAACAGGCCAGTCCTGAGCATCTCCCAGACATGACGGACATGCAAGCCATGAGCATATCCCGGATAGGACATCCCTGAGAATCCGCACACACAGGGCAGCCCTGAGCATCCTCACAGAAAGGCCAGCTCTGAGCATCCTCACAGATAGGCCAGCCCTGAGCATCCTCACAGAAAGGCCAGCCCTGAGCATCCACACAGATAGGCCAGCCCTGACCTTCCGGACAGACAGGCCAGCCCCAAGGATTCGCACAGACAGGCCACCCTAGAGCATCTTCCAGACAGGCCAGCCCTGAGCATCAGCACAGACAGGCCAACTCAGTGTATCTCCCTGAGGCCAGACCTGACCATCGCACGGACAGACAAGTTCTGAGCATCTCCCAGAGAGGCCATCACTGAGCATCCGCACAGACAGATCAGCCCTGACCTTCCGCACAGACAGGCCAGTCCAAAGCATCTGCACAGACAGGCCAGCCCAGAGCATCTTCCAGACAAGCAAGCACTGAGCATACGCACAGAGTGGCCAGACCTGAGCATCTCCCCGACAGGCCATCCTTGATCATCCGCACACACAGTACAGCCCTGCGCATCCTCACAGACAGGCCAGCACTGAGAATCCGCATAGACTGGCCAGCCCCAAGCATCCGCACAGAAAAGCCAGCCCAGAGCATCTCCCAGACAGGCCAGCCCCAAGGATCCGCACAGACAGGCCAGCACTGAGCATACACACAGAGTGGCCAGCCCTGAGCATCCGCACACATAGGCCAGCCGTGAGCATCCTCACAGAAAGGACAGCCCTGAGCATCCCCACAGACATGCCATCCCTGACCTTACGCACAGACAGGCCAGCCCCAAGATTCTGCACAGAAAAGCCAGTCCAGACCATCTCCCAGACAGGCCAGCACTGAGCATACGCACAGAGTGGCCAGACCTGAGCATCTGTACAGACAGGCTAGGCCTGACATCCGAACATACAAGCCAGCCCAGAGCATCACTAGGACAGGCCATCCTTGTTCATCCGCACACACAGGCCAGCCCTGAGCATATCCCAGAAAGGCCAGCACTGAGAATCCGCACAGACAGGCCAGCCCTGACCTTCCACACAAACAGGCCAGCCCCGAGCATCCACACAGAAATGTCAGGCCTGAGCAACCGGACAGTCAGGCCAGCCCTGAGCATCCGCACAGATAGTCCAGCCCTGACCTTCCGGACAGACAGGCCAGCCCTGAGGTTCCGCACAGACAGGCCAGCATAGAGCATCTCACGGATGGGTCAGCCCTGAGAATCTCCCAGACAGGCAAACCTTGAGAATCTCCCGGAGAGGCAAGCGCTGATCATCCGCACAGACATGCCAGCCATTACCTTATGCACAGACAGGGCAGAGCAGAACATCTCCCGGGCAGGTCAGCCCTGAGTATCTCCCGGACAGGCCAGCCCTGAGCATCCCCTGGACAGGCAAACCCTGAACATCCGTACAGACAGGCGAGCCCTGAGCAACCGCACAGACAGGCCAGCACTGACCTGCCACAAAGACATGCCAGTCCAGAGCATCTCCCAGACAGGCCAGCCCTGAGCATCTCCTGGACAGGCAAACCCTGAGCATCCGCACAGACAGGCGACCCCTCAGCAACCGCACAGACAGGCCAGCACTGAGCATCCGCAAAGAAAATCCAGTCCAGAGCATCTCCCACAGACCAGCCCTGAGAATCCTCAGAAGAAGGCCAGCCCTGAGCATCCACATAGACAGGCCACCCCTGACTTTCCCCACAGACAGGCCAGCCCCAGGCATCCACACAGAAAAGCCAGCCCTGAGCATCCGGACAGTCAGGCCAGCCCTGAGCATCCTCACAGAAAGGCCAGCCCCGAGCATCCTCACAGAAAGGCCAGCCCTGAGCATCCGACAGTCAGGCCAGCCCTGAGCATCTGCACAGATAGGCCAGCCGTGACCTTCCGGACAGACAGGCCATCCTAGAGCAGCTTCCAAACACGCCAGCACTGAGTATCCGCACAGAGTGGCCAGAACTGATCATCCGCACAGAAAGGCCAGCCCTGACCTTCCGCACAGACAGGTCAGCCCAAAGCATCCGCACAGACAGGCCAGCCCAAAGCATGTCCCAGAAAGTCTAGCACTGAGCATACGACCAGATATACCAACACTGAGCATCTCCCAGACAGACCAGCACTGAGCATACGCAGAACAGGCCAACCCTGATCATTCCCACAGAGAGGCCAGACCTGAGCATCTGCACAGACAGGCCAGCACTGACCATCCGAACAGACAAGCCAGCCCCGAGCATCTCCCAGACAGACCATCATTGATCATCTACACACACAGGCCAGCCATGAGCATCCACACACACAGGCCAGCCGTGAGCATCCCCACAGACATGCCAGCGCTGACCTTCCACACAGTCAGGCGAGCCCCAAGAATCCGCACAGAAAAACCAGCCCAGAGCATCTCCAAGACAGGCCAGCCCTGAGCATCTCCTGGACAGGCAAACCCTGAGCATCCGCACAGACAGGCCAGCCCTGACCAACCGCACAGACAGGCCAGCACTGAGCATCCACACAGAAAATCCAGCCCACAGCATCTCCCGAACAGCCCAATCCTGAGCATCTCCCAGACATGACACACAGGCCAGCCATGAGCATATCCCGGACAGGCCATCCCTGAGAATCCGCGCACACAGGGCAACCCTGAGTATCTGCACAGACAGGCCACCTGAGAGAGAGAATCTCGAAGATAGGCCAGCACTGAGAATCCGCATAGACAGGAAAAGCCTGACCTTCCGCACAGACAGGCCAGCCCAGAGCTACTCCTGGACAGCCCAGCCCAGAATATCCGCACAAAAGGCCAACCCTGACCTTCCGCACAGACAGGCCAGCCCAGAGCATCGCCCAGACAGGCCAGCCCTGAGCATCGGCACAGAAAATCCAGCCCAGAGCATCTCCCGAACAGGCCAGTCCTGAGAATCTCCGAGACATGCCAGACAGACCAGCCCTTAGCAACTCCCCGACAGGCCATCCTTGATCATCCGCACACACAGGCCAGCCCTGAGCATCCTCACAGAAAGGCCAGCCCTGAGCATCCGCACAGACACCAGATCAGATCATCTCCCAGACAGGCTAGCCCTGAGCATCTCCCGGACAGGTCAGCCCTGAGCATCTCCCAGACAGGCCATGCCTGAGCATCTGCAAAGACAGACCAGCCCCAAGCATCCGCATAGAAAAGCCAGCCCAGACCATCTTTCAGACAGGCCAGCACTGAGCATACGCACAGACAGGCTTACCCTGAGCATCTCGCAGAGAGGCCAGACCTGAGCATCCGCACAGAAAGGCCAGCCCTGACCTTCCGAACAGACAAGCCAGACCAGAGCATCTCCCAACAGGCTAGCCCTGAGCATCCACACAGACAGGCCAGTACTGAGCATCCGCACAGAAAATCCATCCCAGAGCATCTCCTGAACAGGTCAACCCTGAGCATATCCCGGAGAGGCCATCCCTGAGCATCTGCACACACAGCGCAGCCCTGAGCATGCTCACAGAAAGGCCAGCGCTGAGCATCTCCCAGACAAGCCAGCACTCAGAATTCGCATAAACAGGCATACCCTGATCTTCCGCACAGACAGGCCAGCCTTAAGCATCCGCACAGAAAAGCCAGCCTAGAGCATCTCCCAGACAGGTTAGCACTGAGCATCCAGAGAACAGGCCAACCCTGACCATCCGAACATACAAGCCAGTACAGAGCATCTCCCGGACAGGCCACCTTGATCATCCGTGTACACAGGGCAGCCCTGAGCAGCCTCACAGAAAGGCCAGCCCTGAGAATCCACAAAGACTGGCCAGCCCTGAGTATCCGCACAGACAGGCCACCACAAAGAATCTCGCAGATTGGCCAGCACTGAGAATCCGCATAGACAGGCCAGGCCTGACCTTCCGCACAGACAGGCCAGCCCAGAGCATCGCCCAGACAGGCCAGCCCTGACAATCTCCCGGACCGGCCAGCCCTAAGCATCTCCTGTGCAGGCAAACCCTGAGCATCCGCACAGACAGGCCAGGCCTCAGCAACCGCACAGACAGGCCAGCACTGAGCATCCAAACAGAAAATCCAACCCAGATAATCTCCCAGACAGGCCAGTCCTGAGCATCTCCCTGATGCAAGACAGACCAGCCCTGAGCATATCCTGGACAGGCCATCCCTGAGCATCCGCACACACAGGCCAGCTCTGAGCATCCTCACAGAAAGGCCAGCCCTGAGCATCCGCAGAGACAGGCCAGCCCAGAGCATCTCCCAGACAGACCAGCACTGAGAATCCGCAGACAGGCCAGCCTTGACCTTCCGCACAGAAAGGCCAGCCCAGAGCAACTCCTGGACAGCTCAGCCCAGAGCATCAGCACAGAAAGGACAGCCCTGACCAACGCAGAGACAGGCCAACCCAAGCATGTCCCAGACATGCCAGTCCAGAGCATCTCCCAGACAGGCCAGCCCTGAGCATCTCCTGGACAGGCAAAGCCTGAGCATCCGCACACACAGGCCAGCCCTGACCAACTGCACAGACAGGTCAGCACTGAGCATCCACACAGAAAATCCAGCCCACAGCATCTCCCGAACAGCCCAATCCTGAGCATCTCCCAGACATGACACACAGGCCAGCCATGAGCATATCCCGGACAGGCCATCCCTGAGCATCCGCACACACAGGCGAGCACTGAGCATCCTCACAGGAAGGCAAGCCCTGAGCATCCTACCAGAGAGGCCAGCCCTCATCATCTGCACAGACCGGCCAGCACAGAGCATCTCGCAGACATGCCAGGCCAGAGCATCTCCTGGACGGGGAAACCCTGAACATCTGCATACACATGCGAGCCCTGAGCAACCGCAAGAAAGGCCAGGACTGACCATCCTCACAGAAAGGCCAGCCATGAATATCCTCACAGAAAGGCCAGCCCTGAGCATCCACACAGATAGCCAAGACCAGAGCATCTCCCAGACAGACCAGGACTGAAAATCCGCAAACACAGGCCAGCCCTGACCTTCCCCACAGACAGGCCAACACTGAGCATCTCCCGGACAGGCCGGCCCTAAGAATCTCCTGGACAGGCAAACCCTGAGCATCCGCACACACAGGCCAGCACTGAACAACCGCACAGACAGGCCAGGACTGAGCATCCACACAGAAAATCCAGCCCAGAGGATCTCCCGAACAGCCCAATCCTGAGCATCTCCCAGACAGGACAGACAGGCCAGCCATGAGCATATCCGGGACAGGCCATCCCTGAGAATCCGCGCACATAGGGCAGCCCTGAGCTGCCTCACAGAAAGGACAGCCCTGAGCATCCACAAAGACTGGCCAGCCCTGAGTATCCGCACAGACAGGCCACCACAGAGAATCTCGAAGATAGGCCAGCACTGGGAATCCGCATAGACAGGCCAGGCCTGACCTTCCACACAGACAGGCCAGCCCAGAGCTACTCCTGGACAGCCCAGCCCAGAATATCCGCACAAAAGGCGAACCCTGACCTTCCGCACAGACAGGCCAGCCCAGAGCATCGCCCAGACAGGCCAGCCCTGACCATCTCCCGGACCAGCCAGCCCTGAGCATCTCCTATGCAGGCAAACCCTGAGCATCCGCAAAGACAGGCCAGGCCTCAGCAACCGCACAGACAGGCCAGCACTGAGCATCCGAATAGAAAATCCAACCCAGAGCATTTCCAGAACAGGCCATCCCTGAGCATCCGCACACAGAGGCAAGCTCTGAGTATCCTCACAAAAAAGCCAGCCCAGAGCATCTCCCAGACACACAGCACTGAGAAACCGCAAAGACAGGCCAGCCTTGACCTTCCGCACAGACAGGCCAGCCTAGAGCATCTGCACAGAACGGCCAGCCCTGACCTTCCGCACAGACAGGCCAACCCACATCATCTCCCAGACATGCCAGTCCAGAGAATCTCCCAGACAGGCCAGCCCTGAGCATCCGCAAACAGGCCAGCCCAGAGCAACTCGCAGACATACCAGTCCAGACCACAGCATCTCCCAGAGAGGGAAACCCTGAGCAATCTGCACAGACAGGCCAGCACTGAGCATCCGCACAGAAAATCCAGCCCACAGCATCTCCCGAACAGCCCAATCCTGAGCATCTCCCAGACATTACACACAGGCCAGCCATGAGCATATCCCGGACAGGCCATCCCTGAGAATCCGCGCACACAGGGCAACCCTGAGTATCTGCACACACAGGCCACCACAGAGAGAGAATCTCGAAGATAGGCCAGCACTGAGAATCCGCATAGACAGGAAAAGCCTGACCTTCCGCACAGACAGGCCAGCCCAGAGCTACTCCTGGACAGCCCAGCCCAGAATATCCGCACAAAAGGCCAACCCTGACCTTCCGCACAGACAGGCCAGCCCAGAGCATCGCCCAGACAGGCCAGCGCTGACAATCTCCCGGACCGGCCAGCCCTGAGCATCTCCTGTGCAGGCAAACCCTGAGCATCCGCACAGACAGGCCAGGCCTCACCAACCGCACAGACAGGCCAGCACTGAGCATCCGAATAGAAAATCCAACCCAGAGCATCTCCAGAACAGGCCATCCCTGAGCATCCGCACACAGAGGCCAGCTCTGAGTATCCTCACAAAAAAGCCAGCCCAGAGCATCTCCCAGACAGACAGCACTGAGAAACCACACAGACAGGCCAGCCTAGAGCAACTCCTAAACAGCCAAGCCTAGAGAATCTGCTCAGACCTGCCAGCCCTGACCTTGCGCACAGACAGGCCAGCCCAGAGCATCAGCCAGACAGGCCAACTTGAGCATCTCCCGGACAGGCCAGCCCTGAGCATCCCCTGTACAGGCAAACCCTGAACATCCGCATACACATGCGAGCCCTGAGCAACCGCACAGAAAGGCCAAGACTGAGCATCCTCACAGAAAGGCCAAGACTGAGCATCCACACAGAAAGGCCAGCCCTGAGCATCCTCACAGAAAGACCAGCCCTGAGCATCCGCACAGATAGGCCAGCACTGAAAATCTGCAAAGACAGGCCAGCCCTGACCTTGCGCACAGACAGGCCAGCCCAGAGCAACCCCTGGACTGCCCAGCCCAGAGCGTCCGCACAGAAAAACAGACCTGACCTTGCGCACAGACAGGCCAACACTGAGCATCTCCCGGACAGGCCAGCCCTGAGCATCTCCTGGACAGGCAAACCCTGAACATCCGCATACACATGCGAGCCCTGAGCAACCGCACAGAAAGGCCAAGACTGAGCATCCTCACAGAAAGGCCAAGACTGAGCATCCACACAGAAAGGCCAGCCCTGAGCATCCTCACAGAAAGACCAGCCCTGAGCATCCGCACAGATAGGCCAGCACTGAAAATCCGCAAACACAGGCCAGCCCTGACCTTGCGCACAGACAGGCCATCCCAGAGCAACTCCTGGACAGCCCAGCCCAGAGCGTCCGCACAGAAAAACAGACCTGACCTTCCGCACAGACAGGCCAACACTGAGCATCTCCCGGACAGGCAAACCCTGAGCATCCGCACACACAGGCCAGCCCTGACCAACCGCACAGACAGGCCAGCACTGAGCATCCACACAGAAAATGCAGCCCACAGCATCTCCCAAACAGCCCAATCCTGAGCATCTCCCAGACATGACACACAGGCCAGCCATGAGCATATCCCGGACAGGCCATCCCTGAGAATCCGCGCACACAGGGCAACCCTGAGTATCTGCACAGAAAGGCCACCACAGAGAATCTCGAAGATAGGCCAGCACTGAGAATCCGCATAGACAGGAAAAGCCTGACCTTCCGCACAGACAGGCCAGCCCAGAGCTACTCCTGGACAGCCCAGCCCAGAATATCTGCACCAAAGGCCAACCCTGACTTTCTGCACAGACAAGTCAGTCCAGAGCATCGCCCAGACAGGCCAGCCCTGACAATCTCCCGGACCGGCCAGCCCTGAGCATCTCCTGTGCAGGCAAACCCTGAGCATCCGCACAGACAGGCCAGGCCTCACCAACCGCACAGACAGGCCAGCACTGAGCATCCGAATAGAAAATCCAACCCAGAGCATCTTCAGAACAAGCCATCCCTGAGCATCCGCACACAGAGGCCAGCTCTGAGTATCCTCACAAAAAAGCCAGCCCAGAGCATCTCCCAGACAGACAGCACTGAGAAACCGCAAAGACAGGCCAGCCTTGACCTTCCGCACACACAGGCCAGACTAGAGCAACTCCTCAACAGCCAAGCCTAGAGAATCTGCATAGACCGGCCAGCCCTGACCTTGCGCACAGACAGGCCAGCCCAGAGCATCAGCCAGACAGGCCAACTTGAGCATCTCCCGGACAGGCCAGCCCTGAGCATCCCCTGGACAGGCAAACCCTGAACATCCGCACACACATGCGAGCCCTGAGCAACCGCACAGAAAGGCCAAGACTGAGCATCCTCACAGAAAGGCCAAGACTGAGCATCCTCACAGAAAGGCCAGCCCTGAGCATCCTCACAGAAAGACCAGCCCTGAGCATCCGCACAGATAGGCCAGCACTGAAAATCCGCAAACACAGGCCAGCCCTGACCTTGCGCACAGACAGGCCAGCCCAGAGCAACCCTTGGACTGCCCAGCCCAGAGCGTCCGCACAGAAAAACAGACCTGACCTTCCGCACAGACAGGCCAACACTGAGCATCTCCCTGACAGGCAAGCCCTGAGCATCTCCTGGACAGGCAAACCCTGAGCATCCGCACACACAGGCCAGCCCTGACCAACCGCACAGACAGGCCAGCACTGAGCATCCACACAGAAAATGCAGCCCACAGCATCTCCCGAACAGCCCAATCCTGAGCATCTCCCAGACATGACACACAGGCCAGCCATGAGCCTATCCCGGACAGGCCATCCCTGAGAATCCGCGCACACAGGGCAACCCTGAGTATCTGCACAGACAGGCCACCACAGAGAATCTCGAAGATAGGCCAGCACTGAGAATCCGCATAGACAGGAAAAGCCTGACCTTCCGCACAGACAGGCCAGCCCAGAGCTACTCCTGGACAGCCCAGCCCAGAATATCCGCACAAAAGGCCAACCCTGACCTTCCGCACAGACAGGCCAGCCCTGACAATCTCCCGGACCGGCCAGCCCTGAGCATCTCCTGTGCAGGCAAACCCTGAGCATCCGCACAGACAGGCCAGGCCTCACCAACCGCACAGACAGGCCAGCACTGAGCATCCGAATAGAAAATCCAACCCAGAGCATCTCCAGAACAGGCCATCCCTGAGCATCCGCACACAGAGGCCAGCTCTGAGTATCCTCACAAAAAAGCCAGCCCAGAGCATCTCCCAGACAGACAGCACTGAGAAACCGCAAAGACAGGCCAGCCTTGACCTTCCGCACAGACAGGCCAGCCTAGAGCAACTCCTAAACAGCCAAGCCTAGAGCATCTGCACAGACAGGCCCGCCCTGACCTTGCGCACAGACAGGCCAGCCCAGAGCATCAGCCAGACAGGCCAACTTGAGCATCTCCCGGACAGGCCAGCCCTGAGCATCCCCTGGACAGGCAAACCCTGAACATCCGCATACACATGCGAGCCCTGAGCAACCGCACAGAAAGGCCAAGACTGAGCATCCTCACAGAAAGGCCAAGACTGAGCATCCTCACAGACAGGCCAGCCCAGAGCAACTCCTGGACTGCCCAGCCCAGAGCGTCCGCACAGAAAAACAGACCTGACCTTGCGCACAGACAGGCCAACACTGAGCATCTCCCGGACAGGCCAGCCCTGAGCATCTCCTGGACAGGCAAACCCGGAGCATCCGCACACACAGGCCAGCCCTGACCAACCGCACAGACAGGCCAGCACTGAGCATCCACACAGAAAATCCAGCCCACAGCATCTCCCGAACAGCCCAATCCTGAGCATCTCCCAGACATGAAACACAGGCCAGCCATGAGCCTATCCCGGACAGGCCATCCCTGAGAATCCGCGCACACAGGGCAACCCTGAGTATCTGCACAGACAGGCCACCACAGAGAATTTCGAAGGTAGGCCAGCACTGAGAATCCGCATAGACAGGAAAAGCCTGACCTTCCGCACAGACAGGCCAGCCCAGAGCTACTCCTGGACAGCCCAGCCCAGAATATCCGCACAAAAGGCCAACCCTGACCTTCTGCACAGACAGGCCAGCCCAGAGCATCGCCCAGACAGGCCAGCCCTGACAATCTCCCGGACCGGCCAGCCCTGAGCATCTCCTGTGCAGGCAAACCCTGAGCATCCGCACAGACAGGCCAGGCCTCAGCAACCGCACAGACAGGCCAGCACTGAGCATCCGAATAGAAAATCCAACCCAGAGCATCTCCAGAACAGGCCATCCCTGAGCATCCGCACACTGAGGCCAGCTCTGAGTATCCTCACAAAAAAGCCAGCCCAGAGCATCTCCCCGACAGACAGCACTGAGAAACCGCAAAGACAGGCCAGCCTTGACCTTCCGCACAGACAGGCCAGCCTACAGCAACTCCGAAACAGCCAAGCCTAGAGCATCTGCACAGACCGGCCAGCCCTGACCTTGCGCACAGACAGGCCAGCCCAGAGCATCAGCCAGACAGGCCAACTTGAGCATCTCCCAGACAGGCCAGCCCTGAGCATCCCCTGGACAGCCCAGCCCTGAACATCCGCATACACATGCGAGCCCTGAGCAACCGCACAGAAAGGCCAAGACTGAGCATCCTCACAGAAAGGCCAAGACTGAGCATCCTCACAGAAAGGCCAGCCCTGAGCATCCTCACAGAAAGACCAGCCCTGAGCATCCGCACAGATAGGCCAGCACTGAAAATCCGCAAACACAGGCCAGCCCTGACCTTGCGCACAGACAGGCCAGCCCAGAGCAACCCTTGGACTGCCCAGCCCAGAGCGTCCGCACAGAAAAACAGACCTGACCTTCCGCACAGACAGGCCAACACTGAGCATCTCCCTGACAGGCAAGCCCTGAGCATCTCCTGGACAGGCAAACCCTGAGCATCCGCACACACAGGCCAGCCCTGACCAACCGCACAGACAGGCCAGCACTGAGCATCCACACAGAAAATGCAGCCCACAGCATCTCCCGAACAGCCCAATCCTGAGCATCTCCCAGACATGACACACAGGCCAGCCATGAGCCTATCCCGGACAGGCCATCCCTGAGAATCCGCGCACACAGGGCAACCCTGAGTATCTGCACAGACAGGCCACCACAGAGAATCTCGAAGATAGGCCAGCACTGAGAATCCGCATAGACAGGAAAAGCCTGACCTTCCGCACAGACAGGCCAGCCCAGAGCTACTCCTGGACAGCCCAGCCCAGAATATCCGCACAAAAGGCCAACCCTGACCTTCCGCACAGACAGGCCAGCCCTGACAATCTCCCGGACCGGCCAGCCCTGAGCATCTCCTGTGCAGGCAAACCCTGAGCATCCGCACACACAGGCCAGGCCTCACCAACCGCACAGACAGGCCAGCACTGAGCATCCGAATAGAAAAGCCAACCCAGAGCATCTCCAGAACAGGCCATCCCTGAGCATCCGCACACAGAGGCCAGCTCTGAGTATCCTCACAAAAAAGCCAGCCCAGAGCATCTCCCAGACAGACAGCACTGAGAAACCGCAAAGACAGGCCAGCCTTGACCTTCCGCACAGACAGGCCAGCCTAGAGCAACTCCTAAACAGCCAAGCCTAGAGCATCTGCACAGACAGGCCCGCCCTGACCTTGCGCACAGACAGGCCAGCCCAGAGCATCAGCCAGACAGGCCAACTTGAGCATCTCCCGGACAGGCCAGCCCTGAGCATCCCCTGGACAGGCAAACCCTGAACATCCGCATACACATGCGAGCCCTGAGCAACCGCACAGAAAGGCCAAGACTGAGCATCCTCACAGAAAGGCCAAGACTGAGCATCCTCACAGAAAGGCCAGCCCTGAGCATCCTCACAGAAAGACCAGCCCAGAGCATCTGCACAGATAGGCCAGCAATGAAAATCCGCAAACACAGGCCAGCCCTGACCTTGCGCACAGACAGGCCAACACTGAGCATCTCCCGGACAGGCCAGCCCTGAGCATCTCCTGGACAGGCAAACCCTGAGCATCCGCACACACAGGCCAGCCCTGACCAACCGCACAGACAGGCCAACACTGAGCATCTCCCGGACAGGCCAGCCCTGAGCATCTCCTGGACAGGCAAACCCTGAGCATCCGCACAGACAGGCCAGGCCTCACCAACCGCACAGACAGGCCAGCACTGAGCATCCGAATAGAAAATCCAACCCAGAGCATCTCCAGAACATGCCATCCCTGAGTATCCACACACAGAGGCCAGCTCTGAGTATCCTCACAAAAAAGCCAGCCCAGAGCATCTCCCAGACAGACAGCACTGAGAAACCGCAAAGACAGGCCAGCCTTGACCTTCCGCACAGACAGGCCAGCCTAGAGCAACTCCTGAACAGCCAAGCCTAGAGCATCTGCACAGACCGGCCAGCCCTGACCTTGCACACAGACAGGCCAGCCCAGAGCATCAGTCAGACAGGCCAACTTGAGCATCTCCCGGACAGGCCAGCCCTGAGCATCCCCTGGACAGGCAAACCCTGAACATCCGCATACACATGCGAGCCCTGAGCAACCGCACAGAAAGGCCAAGACTGAGCATCCTCACAGACAGGCCAGCCCAGAGCAACTCCTGGACTGCCCAGCCCAGAGCGTCCGCACAGAAAAACAGACCTGACCTTCCGCACAGACAGGCCAACACTGAGCATCTCCCGGACAGGCCAGCCCTGAGCATCTCCTGGACAGGCAAACCCTGAGCATCCGCACACACAGGCCAGCCCTGACCAACCGCACAGACAGGCCAGCACTGAGCATCCACACAGAAAATCCAGCCCACAGCATCTCCCGAACAGCCCAATCCTGAGCATCTCCCAGACATGAAACACAGGCCAGCCATGAGCATATCCCGGACAGGCCATCCCTGAGAATCCGCGCACACAGGGCAACCCTGAGTATCTGCACAGACAGGCCACCACAGAGAATCTCGAAGATAGGCCAGCACTGAGAATCCGCATAGACAGGAAAAGCCTGACCTTCCGCACAGACAGGCCAGCCCAGAGCTACTCCTGGACAGCCCAGCCCAGAATATCCGCACAAAAGGCCAACCCTGACCTTCTGCACAGACAGGCCAGCCCAGAGCATCGCCCAGACAGGCCAGCCCTGACAATCTCCCGGACCGGCCAGCCCTGAGCATCTCCTGTGCAGGCAAACCCTGAGCATCCGCACAGACAGGCCAGGCCTCAGCAACCGCACAGACAGGCCAGCACTGAGCATCCGAATAGAAAATCCAACCCAGAGCATCTCCAGAACAGGCCATCCCTGAGCATCCGCACACTGAGGCCAGCTCTGAGTATCCTCACAAAAAAGCCAGCCCAGAGCATCTCCCCGACAGACAGCACTGAGAAACCGCAAAGACAGGCCAGCCTTGACCTTCCGCACAGACAGGCCAGCCTACAGCAACTCCGAAACAGCCAAGCCTAGAGCATCTGCACAGACCGGCCAGCCCTGACCTTGCGCACAGACAGGCCAGCCCAGAGCATCAGCCAGACAGGCCAACTTGAGCATCTCCCGGACAGGCCAGCCCTGAGCATCCCCTGGACAGCCCAGCCCTGAACATCCGCATACACATGCGAGCCCTGAGCAACCGCACAGAAAGGCCAAGACTGAGCATCCTCACAGAAAGGCCAAGACTGAGCATCCTCACAGAAAGGCCAGCCCTGAGCATCCTCACAGAAAGACCAGCCCTGAGCATCCGCACAGATAGGCCAGCACTGAAAATCCGCAAACACAGGCCAGCCCTGACCTTGCGCACAGACAGGCCAGCCCAGAGCAACTCCTGGACTGTCCAGCCCAGAGCGTCCGCACAGAAAAACAGACCTGACCTTCCGCACAGACAGGCCAACACTGAGCATCTCCCGGACAGGCCAGCCCTGAGCATCTCCTGGACAGGCAAACCCTGGGCATCCGCACACACAGGCCAGCCCTGACCAACCGCACAGACAGGCCAGCACTGAGCATCCACACAGAAAATCCAGCCCACAGCATCTCCCGAACAGCCCAATCCTGAGCATCTCCCAGACATGACACACAGGCCAGCCATGAGCATATCCCGGACAGGCCATCCCTGAGAATCCGCGCACACAGGGCAACCCTGAGTATCTGCACAGACAGGCCACCACAGAGAATCTCGAAGATAGGCCAGCACTGAGAATCCGCATAGACAGGAAAAGCCCGACCTTCCGCACACACAGGCCAGCCCAGAGCTACTCCTGGACAGCCCAGCCCAGAATATCCGCACAAAAGGCCAACCCTGACCTTCCGCACAGACAGGCCAGCCCAGAGCATCGCCCAGACAGGCCAGCCCTGACAATCTCCCGGAACGGCCAGCCCTGAGCATCTCCTGTGCAGGCAAACCCTGAGCATCCGCACACACAGGCCAGGCCTCAGCAACCGCACAGACAGGCCAGCACTGAGCATCCGAATAGAAAATCCAACCCAGAGCATCTCCAGAACAGGCCATCCCTGAGCATCCGCACACAGAGGCCAGCTCTGAGTATCCTCACAAAAAAGCCAGCCCAGAGCATCTCCCAGACAGACAGCACTAAGAAACCGCAAAGACAGGCCAGCCTTGACCTTCCGCACAGACAGGCCAGCCTAGAGCAACTCCTAAACAGCCAAGCCTAGAGCATCTGCACAGACCGGCCAGCCCTGACCTTCCGCACAGACAGGCCAGCCCAGAGCATCAGCCAGACAGGCCAACTTGAGCATCTCCCGGACAGGCCAGCCCTGAGCATCCCCTGGACAGGCAAACCCTGAACATCCGCATACACATGCGAGCCCTGAGCAACCGCACAGAAAGTCCAAGACTGAGCATCCTCACAGACAGGCCAGCCCTGAGCATCCTCACAGAAAGGCCAGCCCTGAGCATCCGCACAGATAGGCCAGCACTGAAAATCCGCAAACACAGGCCAGCCCTGACCTTGCGCACAGACAGGCCAGCCCAGAGCAACTCCTGGACTGCCCAGCCCATAGCGTCCGCACAGAAAAACAGACCTGACCTTCCGCACTGACAGGCCAACACTGAGCATCTCCCGGACAGGCCAGCCCTGAGCATCTCCTGGACAGGCAAACCCTGGGCATCCGCACACACAGGCCAGCCCTGACCAACCGCACAGACAGGCCAGCATTGAGCATCCACACAGAAAATCCAGCGCACAGCATCTCCCGAACAGCCCAATCCTGAGCATCTCCCAGACATGACACACAGGCCAGCCATGAGCCTATCCCGGACAGGCCATCCCTGAGAATCCGTGTACACAGGGCAACCCTGAGTATCTGCACAGACAGGCCACCACAGAGAATCTCGAAGATAGGCCAGCACTGAGAATCGCATAGACAGGAAAAGCCTGACCTTCCGCACAGACAGGCCAGCCCAGAGCTACTCCTGGACAGCCCAGCCCAGAATATCCGCACAAAAGGCCAACCCTGACCTTCCGCACAGACAGGCCAGCCCAGAGCATCGCCCAGACAGGCCAGCCCTGACAATCTCCCGGACCGGCCAGCCCTGAGCATCTCCTGTGCAGGCAAACCCTGAGCATCCGCACACACAGGCCAGGCCTCAGCAACCGCACAGACAGGCCAGCACTGAGCATCCGAATAGAAAATCCAACCCAGAGTATCTCCAGAACATGCCATCCCTGAGCATCCGCACACAGAGGCCAGCTCTGAGTATCCTCACAAAAAAGCCAGCCCAGAGCATCTCCCAGACAGACAGCACTGAGAAACCGCAACGACAGGCCAGCCTTGACCTTCCGCACAGACAGGCCAGCCTAGAGCAACTCCTAAACAGCCAAGCCTAGAGCATCTGCACAGACCGGCCAGCCCTGACCTTGCGCACAGACAGGCCAGCGCAGAGCATCAGCCAGACAGGCCAACTTGAGCATCTCCCGGACAGGCCAGCCCTGAGCATCCCCTGGACAGGCAAACCCTGAACATCCGCATACACATGCGAGCCCTGAGCAACCGCACAGAAAGGCCAAGACTGAGCATCCTCACCGAAAGGCCAAGACTGAGCATCCTCACAGAAAGGCCAGCCCTGAGCATCCTCACAGAAAGACCAGCCCTGAGCATCCGCACAGATAGGCCAGCACTGAAATTCCGCAAACACAGGCCAGCCCTGACCTTGCGCACAGACAGGCCAGCCCAGAGCAACTCCTGGACTGCCCAGCCCAGAGCGTCCGCACAGAAAAACAGACCTGACCTTCCGCACAGACAGGCCAACACTGAGCATCTCCCGGACAGGCCAGCCCTGAGCATCTCCTGGACAGGCAAATCTGAGCATCCGCACACACAGGCCAGCCCTGACCAACCGCACAGACAGGCCAGCACTGAGCATCCACACAGAAAATCCAGCCCACAGCATCTCCCGAACAGCCCAATCCTGAGCATCTCCCAGTCATGACACACAGGCCAGCCATGAGCATATCCCGGACAGGCCAGCCCTGAGCATCTCCTGTGCAGGCAAACCCTGAGCATCCACACAGACAGGCCAGGCCTCAGCAACCGCACAGACAGGCCAGCACTGAGCATCCGAATAGAAAATCCAACCCACAGCATCTCCCGAACAGGCCAGTCCTGAGCATCTCCCAGACATGACACACAGGCCAGCCATGAGCATATCCCGGACAGGCCATCCCTGAGAATCCGCGCACACAGGGCAACCCTGAGTATCTGCACAGACAGGCCACCACAGAGAATCTCGAAGATAGGCCAGCACTGAGAATCCGCATAGACAGGAAAAGCCTGACCTTCCGCACAGACAGGCCAGCCCAGAGCTACTCCTGGACAGCCCAGCCCAGAATATCCGCACAAAAGGCCAACCCTGACCTTCCGCACAGACAGGCCAGCCCAGAGCATCGCCCAGACAGGCCAGCCCTGACAATCTCCTGGACCGGCCAGCCCTGAGCATCTCCTGTGCAGGCAAACCCTGAGCATCCGCACAGACAGGCCAGGCCTCAGCAACCGCACAGACAGGCCAGCACTGAGCATCCGAATAGAAAATCCAACCCAGAGCATCTCCAGAACAGGCCATCCCTGAGCATCCGCACACAGAGGCCAGCTCTGAGTATCCTCACAAAAAAGCCAGCCCAGAGCATCTCCCAGACAGGCAGCACTGAGAAACCGCAAAGACAGGCCAGCCTTGACCTTCCGCACAGACAGGCCAGCCTACAGCAACTCCTAAACAGCCAAGCCTATAGCATCTGCACAGACCGGCCAGCCCTGACCTTCCGCACAGACAGGCCAGCCCAGAGCATCAGCCAGACAGGCCAACTTGAGCATCTCCCGGACAGGCCAGCCCTGAGCATCCCCTGGACAGGCAAACCCTGAACATCCGCATACACATGCGAGCCCTGAGTAACCGCACAGAAAGGCCAAGACTGAGCCTCCTCACAGAAAGGCCAGCCCTGAGCATCCTCACAGAAAGACCAGCCCTGAGCATCTGCACAGTTAGGCCAGCACTGAAAATCCGCAAACACAGGCCAGCCCTGACCTTGCGCACAGACAGGCCAGCCCAGAGCAACTCCTGGACTGCCCAGCCCAGAGAGTCCGCACAGAAAAACAGACCTGACCTTCCGCACTGACAGGCCAACACTGAGCATCTCCCGGACAGGCCAGCCCTGAGCATCTCCTGGACAGGCAAACCCTGGGCATCCGCACACAGAGGCCAGCCCTGACCAACCGCACAGACAGGACAGCACTGAGCATCCACACAGAAAATCCAGCCCACAGCATCTCCCGAACAGCCCAATCCTGAGCATCTCCCAGACATGACACACAGGCCAGCCATGAGCATATCCCGGACAGGCCATCCCTGAGCATCCGCACACACAGGGCAGCCCAGAGCATCTCCCAGACAGACCAGCACTGAGAATCCGCAGACAGGCCAGCCTTGACCTTCCGCACAGACAGGCCAGCCCAGAGCAACTCCTGGAGAGCTCAGCCCAGAGCATCAGCACAGAAAGGACAGCCCTGACCTCCGCAGAGACAGGCCAACCCAAGCATGTCCCAGACATGCCAGTCCAGAGCATCTCCCAGACAGGCCAGCCCTGAGCATCCACAAAGATAGTCCAGCCCTGACCGGAATTCCGGACAGACAGGCCAGCCCCGAGGATCCGCACAGACAGGCCAGTCTAGAGCATCTCACGGACAGGCCAGCCTTGAGAATCTCCCACACAGGCAAACCTTATGAATCTCCCAGAGAGGCAAACGCTGATCATCTGCACAGACATGCCAGCCATTACCTTAGGCACAGACAGGGCAGACCAGAGCATCGCCCAGACAGGCCAGCCCTGAGCATCCCCTGGACAGGCAAACCCAGAGCATCCGCATACACATGCGAGCCCTGAGCAACCGCACAGAAAGGCCAAGACTGAGCATCCTCACAGAAAGGCCAGCACTGAGCATCCACACAGACAGGCCAGCCCTGACATTCCGCACAGACAGGCCAGCCCTGACCTTCCGCACAGACAGGCCAGCCCTGACCTTCCGCACAGACAGGCCAGTCTAGAGCATCTCACGGACAGGCCAGCCCTGAAAATCTCCCAGACAGGCAAACCTTGAGAATCTCCTGGAGAGGCTAGCGATGACCATCCGCAAGACATGCCAGCCATTACCTTAGGCACAAACAGGGCAGACCAGAGCATCTCCCAGACAGGCCAGCCCTGAGCATCCCCTGGACAGGAAAACCCTGAGCATCCGCACAGACAGGCGAGCCCTGAGCAACGGCACAGACAGGCCAGCACTGATCATCTGCACAGAAAATCCAGCCCACAGCATCTCCCGAACAGGCCAGTCCTGAGCATCTCCCAGACATGACGGACAGGCCAGCCCTGAGCATCCACACAAACAGGCCAGCCCTGAGCATCCTCACAGGAAGGCCAGCCCTCATCATCCGCACAGACAGGCCAGCACAGAGCATCTCCCGGACAGGGAAACCCAGAGCATCCGCACAGACAGGCGAGCCCTGAACAACGGCACAGACAGGACAGCACTGAGCATCCGCACAGAAAATCCAGCCCACACCATCTCCCGAACAGGCCAGTCCCGAGCATCTCCCAGACATGACGGACAGGCCAGCCCTGAGCATATCCCGGACAGGCCAGCCCTGAGCATCCGCACAGATAGGCCAGCCCAGAGCATCTCCCAGACAGACCAGCACTTAAAATCCGCAAACACAGGCCAGCCCTGACCTTCCGCAAAGACAGGCCAACACTGAGCATCTCCCAGACAGGCCAGCCCTGAGCATCTCCTGGACAGGCAAACCCTGAGCATCCGCACACACAGGCCAGCCCTGACCAACCGCACAGACAGGCCAGCACTGAGCATCCTCACAGAAAACCCAGCCCACAGCATCTCCCGAACAGCCCAATCCTGAGCATCTCCCAGACATGACACACAGGCCAGCCATGAGCATATCCCGGACAGGCCATCCCTGAGCTTCTGCACACACAGGCCAGCCCTGAGCATCCTCACAGGAAGGCTAGCGCTGAGCAACCTGACAGAAAGGCCAGGCGTGATTTTCCGCACAGACAGGCCAGCCCTGAGCATCTCCCAGACAAGCCAGACCTGAGCATCTCCCGGGCAGGCCAGCCCTGAGCATTTCCTGGACAGGCAAACCCTGAGCATCCGCACAGACAGGCCAGTCTAGATCATATCACGGACAGGCAAGCCCTGAGAATGTCCCAGACAGGCAAACCTGGAGAATCTCCCGGAGAGGCAAGCGCTGATCATCCGCATAGACATGCCAGCCATTTCCTTAGGCACAGACAGGGCAGACCAGAGCATCCCCTGGACAGGCAAACCCTGAGCATCCGCATACACATGCGAGCCCTGAGCAACCGCACAGAAAGGCCAACACTGAGCATCTCCCGGACAGGCCAGCCCTGAGCATCTCCTGGACAGGCAAACCCTGAGCATCCGCACACACAGGCCAGCCCTGACCAACCGCACAGACAGGCCAGCACTGAGCATCCGCACAGAAAATCCAGCCCACAGCATCTCTCGAACAGCCCAATCCTGAGCATCTCCCAGACATGACACACAGGCCAGCCATGAGCATATCCCGGACAGGCCATCCCTGAGCATCCGCACACACAATGCAGTCCTGAGCATCCTCACAGAAAGGCCAGCCCTGAGCATCCGCATAGACAGGCCAGCCCTAACCTTCCGCACAGACAGGCCAGCCCAGAGCATCGCCCAGACAGGCTAGCCTTGAGCATCTCCCGGACAGGCCAGCCCTGAGCATCTCTTGGACAGGCAAACCCTGAGCATCCGCACAGAAAGGCCAGCCCTAAGCATCCTCACAGGAAGGCTAGCCCTGAGCATCCTGACAGAAGGGCCAGCCCTGAATATCCACACAGACAGAGTATCTCCCAGATAGGCCAGCACTGAGCATCCGCACAGAAAATCCTGCCCAGGGTATCTTCCAAACAGGCCAGTCCTGAGCATCTCCCAGACATGACAGACAGGCCAGCCCTGAGCATATTCCGGACAGGCCATCCCTGAGCATCCGCACACACAGGCCAGCCCTGAGCATCCTCACTGGAAGGCTAGTCCTGAGCATCCTGACAGAAAGGTCAGCCCTCATCATCCGCACAGACAGGCCAGCACAGAGCATCTCCCAGACAAGCCAGCCCTGAGCATCTCCCGGACAGGCCAGCCCTGAGCATTTCTTGGACAGGCAAACCCTGAGCATCCGCACAGTCAGGCGAGCCCTGAGCAACAGCACAGACAGGCCAGCACTGAGCATCTGCACAGAATATCCTGCCCAGGGCATCTCCCGAACAGGCCAGTCCTGAGCATCTCTCAGACATGACGGACAGGCCAGTCTTGAGCATATCACGGACCGGCCAGCCCTGAGCATCCGCACACAAAGGCCAGCCCTGAGCGTCCTCACAGAAAGGCCAGCCCTGAGCATCCACACAGACAGGCCAGCCCTGAATTTCCGCACAGACAGGCCAGCCCCAAGCATCTGCACAGTAAAGTCAGGCCTGAGCAAGCGGACAGTCAGGCCAGCCCTGAGCATCCACACAGATAGTCCAGCCCTGACCGGAATTCCGGACAGACAGGCCAGCCCCGAGGATCCGCACAGACAGGCCAGTCTAGAGCATCTCACGGACAGGCCAGCCCTGAGAATCTCCCAGAGAGGCAAACCTTGAGAATCTCCCAGAGAGGCAAGCGCTGATCATCCTCACAGACATGCCAGCCATTACCTTAGGCACAGAAAGAGCAGACCAGAGCATCGCCCAGACAGGCCAGCCCTGAGCATCCCCTGGACAGGCAAACCCTGAGCATCCGCACACACAGGCCAGAACTGAGCATCCTCACAGAAAGGCCAGCCCTGACATTCCGCACAGACAGGCCAGCCCAGAGCAACTCCTGGACTGCCCAGCCCAGAGCGTCCGCACAGAAAGACAGACCTGACCTTCCGCACAGACAGGCCAACACTGAGCATCTCCCGGACAGGCCAGCCCTGAGCAACCGTACAGACAGGCCAGGACTGAGCATCCGCACAGAAAGGCCAGCCCTGAGCATCCGCACAGATAGGCCAGACCAAAGCATCTCCCAGACAAACCCGCACTGAAAATCCGCAAACACAGGCCACCCTGACCTTCCGCACAAACAGGCCAGCCCAGAGCATCGCCCAGACAGGCCAGCCCTGACCATCTCCCGGACAGGCCAGCCCTGATCATCTCCCGGACAGGCCAGCCCTGCGCATCTCCTGGACAGGCAAGCCCTGAGCATCCGCACAGACAGGCCAGCACTGAGCATCCGAATAGAAAATCCAACCCACAGCATCTCCAGAACAGGCCAGCCCTGAGCATCCCCACACACAGGCCAGCCCTGAGCATCCTCACAGAAAGGACATCCCTGAGCATCCGCATAGACAGGCCACCCCGGACCTTTCGCTCAGACAGGCCAGCCCTAAGCATCCACTCAGAAAAGTCAGGCCTGAGCAACCAGACAGTCAGGCCAGCCCTGAGCATCGGGATGCACAGATAGGCCAGCCCCATGGATCCATACAGACAGGCCAGCCTAGAGCATCTCCCAGACTGGCCAGCACTGAGTATATGCACAGAGTGGTCAGACCTGAGCATCCGCACAGACGGGCTACCCCTGACCATCCAAACATACAAGCCAGCCCAGAGCATCTCCCTGACAGGCCATTCTTGATCATCCGCACACACAGGCCAGCCCCAAGCCTCTGCACAGATAAGCCAGCCCAGAGCATCTCCCAGATAGGCTAGCACTGAGCATACGCACAGACAGGCCTGCCCTGAGCATCTCGCAAAGAGGCCAGACCTGAGCATCCGCACAGAAAGGCCTGCCCTGACCTTCCGAACAGACAAGCCAGACCAGAGTATCTCCCGGAGGCCAGACCTGAGCATCTCAAGGACAGGCCAGCCCTGAGCATCTCCCAGACAGGCAAACCTTGAGAATCTTCCAGACAGGCAAGCGCTGAGCATCCGCACAGACATTCAAGCCCTGACCTTACGCACAGACAGGGCAGACCAGAGCATCTCGCAGATAGGCCAGCACTGAGAATCCGCATAGACAGGACAATCTGACCTTCCGGACAGACAGGCCAGCCCCAAGGATCCGCACAGACAGGCCAGCCCTGACCTTCCTCACAGACAGGCCAGCCCAGAGCATCTCACAAACAGGACAGCACTGAGCATCTCCCAGACAGACCACCACTGAGCATCCTCAGAACAGGCCAACTGTGAGCATCCGCACAGACAGGCCAGCCCTGACCATCCGAACATACAAGCCAGCCCAGAGCATCTCCCGGACAGGCCAGCACTGATTTTTCGCAAAGACAGGCATGCCCTGAGCATCCGCACAGACTGCCCAGCCCTGAGCATCTGCAAAGACGGGCCAGCCCTCACATTCCGCACAGACAGGCCAGCCCTGACCTTCCGCACAGACAGGCCAGCCCAGAGCATCTCCCATATAGGCCGGCACTGAGAATCCGCATAGACAGGCCAGCCCTGACCTTCCGCACAAACAGGCCAGACCCAAACATCCACACAGAAAAACCAGCCCTGAGCATCCGCACAGATACCCAGCCCTGACCTTCCTGACAGGCCGGCCCCAAGGATCCGCACAGACAGGCCAGTCCTGAGCATCTCTTAGACATGCTGGACAGGTCAGCCCTGAAATACCCAGACAGGCCATTCCCGAGCATCCGCACACACAGGCCAGCCCTGAGCATCCTCACAGAAAGACCAGCCCTGAGCATCCGCACACACAGGCCAGCCCTGAGCATCCGCACAGAAAGACCAGCCCTGAGCATCCGCACAGACAGTCCAGCCCTGACCTTCACAACAGACAAACCAGCCCCAAGCATCCGCACAGACAGGCCAACCCTGAACGTCTCCCAGACAGACCACCACTGAGCATCCGCAGAACAGGCCAACTGTGAGCATCCGCACAGATTGCCCAGCCCTGAGCATCTGCACAGACAGGCCAGACCAGAGCATCTCCCAGACATGATGGACAGGCCAGTCCTGAGCATCTCCTGGACAGGCCATCCCTGAGCATCCGCACACACAGGCCAGCCCTGAGCGTCCTCACAGAAAGGCTGGCCCTGAGCGTCCTCACAGAAAGGCCAGCCCAGAGCATCTCCCAGACAGACCAGCACTGAGAAACCGCATAGACAGGCCAGCCCAGCCCCAAGCATCTGCACAGAAAAACCAGCCCTGAGCATCCGGACAGTCAGGCCAGCCCTGACCTTCCTGACAGACAGGCCGGCCCCAAGGATCCACACAGACAGGCCAGTCCTGAGCATCTCCCAGACATGCCGGACAGGTCAGCCCTGAATATCCCGGACAGGCCATCCCTGAGCATCCGCACACACAGGCCAGCTCTGAGCATCCTCACAGAAAGTCCAGCCCTGAGCATCCGCACACACAGGCCAGCTCTGAGCATCCTCACAGAAAGTCCATCCCTGAGCATCCGCACACACAGGCCAGCTCTGAGCATCCTCACAGAAAGTCCAGCCCTGAGCATCCGCACAGACAGGCCAGCCAGAGCACCTCCCAGATAGGCCAGCCCTGATTATCCGCACGGACAGGCCAGCCCTGCGCATCTGCACAGACAGGCCAGCCCTGATAATCCTCACAGACAGGCCATTCCAGAGTATCTCCCGGAGGCCATACTGGGGCATCTCAGAGACAGACCAGCCTTGAGGTTCTCCCAGACAAGCAAGCCCCGATCATCCCCAAAGGCAAGCCATCCTTGACTTTCCGCACAGACAGGCCAGCCCAGAGTATGTCCCAGAAAGGCCAGCACTGAGCATCTCGGGGACAGGCCAGCCCTGAGCATCTCCTGGACAGGCAAACCCTGAGCATTCGCACAGAAAGACCAGCCCTGAGCAACCGCACAGACAGGTCAGCACTGAGCATCCGCACAGAAAATCCAGCCCAGAGCATCTCCCGAACAGGCCAGTCCTGAGCATCTCCCAGACATGCCGAACAGGTCAGCCCTGAGCATATCCCGGACAGGCCATCCCTGAGCATCCGCACACACAGGCCCGCCCTGAGCATCTCCCAGACTGGCCAGCCCTGAGCATCCGCACAGACAATCCAGCCCAGAGCATGTCCCGGACAGGCCAACATTGAACATCCGCACAGACAGGCCAGCCCCAAGCATCCGCACAGAAAAGCCAGCCCTGAGTATCCGGACAGTCAGGCCAGCCCTGAGCATCTGCACAGATAGGCCAGCCCTAACCTTACGCACAGACAGGCCAGCCCAAAGCATCCGCACAGACAGGCCAGCCTAGAGCATCTCCCAGACAGACCAGCACTGAGCATCCACAGAACAGGCCAACCTGAGCATCCGCACAGACAGGCCAGCCCTGACCTTCCGAATAATACAAGCCAGCCCAGAGCATCTCCTGGACAGGCCAGCACTGATTTTTCGCACAGACAGGCGAGCCCTGAGCATCAGCACAGACAGGCTAGCCATGAGCATCCGCACAAGACAGGCCAGCCCAGTGTATCTCCCAGAGGCCAGACCTGAGAATCTCACGGACAGGCCAGCCCTGAGCATCTCCCAGACAGGCAAGCCTTAAGATTCTCCTGGACAAGCAAGCACAGAGCTTCCGCACAGACAAGCCAGCCCTGAGCTTCCGCACAGAAAGGCCAGCCCTGACCTTTTGCACAGACAGACCAGCCCAGAGCATCTCCCGGACAGGGCAGCCCTGAGCATCTCCCGGACAGGCCAGCCCTGAGCATTGGCACGGACAGGCCATCCCTTAGTATCTCCCAGACAGGCCAGCCCTAAGCATCTCCCGGACAGACCATCCCTGAGCATCCGCACAGACAGGCCAGCCCTGAGCATCCGCACAGACAGGCCAGTCCTGACCTTCCGCACGGACAGGCCAGCCCAAAGCATCCGCACGGACAGGCCAACCCTGAGCATCTCCCAGACAGACCAGCACTGAGCATCCGCAGAATAGGCCAACCCTGATCATTCACACAGAGAGGCCAGACCTGAGCATCTGCACAGACAGGCCAGCCCTGACCATCTGAACATACAAGCCAGCCCTGAGCATCTCCCAGACAGGCAAGCCGTGACAATCTACTGTACAGGCAAGCCCTCAGCATCCGCAAAGAGAGGCCAGCCCTGACATTCAGCACAGACAGGCCATCCCAGAGCATCTCCCAAACAGGTCAGCCCTGAGCATCTGCACGGACAGCTGAGCCCTAAGCATCTGCATGGACACCCCAGCCCTGAGCATCTGCATGGACACCCCAGCCCTGCGCATCTGAACGGACAGGCCAGCCCTGAGCATCTCCTGAACAGGCCAGCCCTGAGCATCTCCCGGACATGCCAGCTTTGAGCATCTCCTGGACAGGCTAGCCCTGAAGCAACTGCATGGACACGCGAGCCCTGAGCATCTCCCGGACAGGCCAGCCCTGACCATCTGCACAGACACCCCAGCCCTGAGCATCTGAACAGACAGGCCAGCACTGAGAAGATCACGTACAGGCCAGCCCTGAGCACTGGCACGGACAGGCCAGCCTCCCGGACACCCCAGCCCTGAGCATCTGAACGGACAGGCCAGCCCTGAGCATCTCCCAGACAGTCCAGCCCTGAGCATCTGCACGTAGAGGCCAGCCCTGAGCATCTGCACAAACAGAAGAGCACTGAGCACCTCCCGGACACCCCAGCCCTGAGCATTTCCCAGACAGGCCAGCCCTGAGCATTGGCACGGACAGGCCAGCCCTTAGTATCTCCCAGACAGGCCAGCACTGAGCATCTCCAAGGACAGGAAAGCCCTGAGCATCTGACGAACAGGCCAGCCCTGAGCATCCGCACGGACAGGCCAGCCCTCAGCATCTCCCGAACCTCCCCACCCTGAGCAACGGACAGACAGGCCAGCACTGAGCATCTGCACGGACAGTCCAGCCCTCAGCATCTGCACATAGAGGCCAGCCCTGAGCATCTGCACAAACAGAAGAGCACTGAGCACCTCCCGGACAGGCCAGCCCTGAGCATTGGCAAGGACAGGCCAGCCCTGAGTATCTCCTGGACACCCCAGCCCTGAGCATCTGAACAGACAGGCCAGCCCTGAGCATCTCCCGAACCACCCAGCCATGAGCAACTGGACGGACAGGCCAGCACTGAGCATCTGCACAAACAGGAGAGCACTGAGCATCTCCCGGACAGGCCAGCCCTGAGCATCTCTCAGACAGGACTGCACTGAGCATCTCCCAGACAGGCCAGCCCTGAGCATTGGCACGGACAGGCCAGTCCTGAGCATCTGTCAGACCGGCCAGCTTTGAGCATCTCCCAGACAGGACAGCACTGACCATCTGCAAGGACAAGCCAGCACTGAGCATCTCTCAGACAGGCCAGCCGTGACCATCTGCACAGACACCCCAGCCCTGAGCATCTGAACAGACAGGCCAGCACTGAGAAGATCACGTACAGGCCAGCCCTCAGCATTGGCACGGACAGGCCAGCACTGAGCATCTTCACCGACAGTCCAGCCCTGAGCATCTGCACGTAGAGGCCAGCACTGAGCATCTGCACGAACAGGAGAGCACTGAGCATCTCCCGGACAGGCCAGCCCTGAGCATCTCCAAGGACAGGCCAGCACTGAGCATCTGCATGGACAGGAGAGCACTGAGCATCTCCCGGACAGGCCATCCCTGAGCATTGGATGGACAGGCCAGCCCTGTGCATTGGCACGGACAGGCTAGCCCTGAGCATCTCTCAGGCCTGCACTGAGCATCTCCCAGACAGGTCAGCCCTGACCATCTGCACGGACACCCCAGCCATGAGCATCTGAACAGACAGGCCAGCCCTGAGCATCTGCACGAACAGAAGAGCACTGAGCATCTCCTGGACAGGCCAGCACTGAGAATCTCCCGGACAGGCCAGCCCTGAGCATTGGCATGGACAGGCCAGCCCTGAACATCTCCCGGACAGGACAGCACTGAGCATCTCCAAGGACAGGCCATCCCTGAGCATCTCCCAAACTGCCCAGCCCTGAGCAACTGGATGGACAGGCCAGCAATGAGCATCTGCACGGACGCCCCAGCCCTGAGCATCTGCACGGACAGTCCAGCCCTGATCATCTGCACGTAGAGGCCAGCACTGAGCATCTGCACGAACAGGAGAGCACTGAGCATCTCCCGGACAGGCCAGCCCTGAGCATCTGCACAGACACCCCAGCCCTGAGCATCTGAACAGACAGGCCAGCACTGAGAAGATCATGTACAGGCCAGCCCTGAGCAACTGGACGGACAGGCCAGCACTGAGCATCTGCACGGACAGTCCAGCCCTGAGCATCTCCCGGACAGGCCAGCCCTGAGCATCTCCAAGGACAGGAAAGCCCTGAGAATCTGCACGAACAGGCCAGCCCTGAGCATCCGCACAGACAGGCCAGCCCTCAGCATCTCCCAAACCTCCCAGCCCTGAGCATCTGCACGAACAGAAGAGCACTGAGCATCTCCCGGACAGGCCAGCCCTGAGCATTGGCACGGACAGGCTAGCCCTGAGCATCTCTCAGACAGGACTGCACTGAGCATCTCCCAGACAGGTCAGCCCTGACCATCTGCACGGACACCCCAGCCATGAGCATCTGAACAGACAGGCCAGCACTGAGAAGATCACGTACAGGCCAGCCCTCAGCATTGGCACGGACAGGCCAGTCCTGAGCATCTGTCAGACCGGCCAGCTTTGAGCATCTCCCAGACAGGACAGCACTGACCATCTGCAAGGACAGCTAGCACTGAGCATCTCTCAGACAGGCCAGCACTGAGCATCTCCCAAACTGCCCAGCCCTGAGCATCTGCATGGACAGAAGAGCACTGAGCATCTCCCGGACAGGCCAGCCCTGAGCAACTGGACGGACAGGCCAGCCCTGAGCATCTCCCGGACAGGCCAGCCCTGAGCATTGGCACGGACAGGCCAGCCCTGAGCATTGGCACGGACAGGCCAGCCCTGAGCATTGGCACGGACAGGCCAGCCCTGAGCAACTGGACGGACAGGCCAGCCCTGAGCATCTCCCGGACAGGCCAGCCCTGAGCATTGGATGGACAGGCCAGCCATGAGCATTGGCATGGACAGGCCAGCCCTGAGCATCTCCCGGACAGGACAGCACTGAGCATCTCCAAGGACAGGAAAGCCCTGAGCATCTCCCAAACTGCCCAGCCCTGAGCAACTGGATGGACAGGCCAGCAATGAGCATCTGCACGGACGCCCCAGCCCTGAGCATCTGCACGGACAGTCCAGCCCTGAGCATCTGCACGTAGAGGCCAGCACTGAGCATCTGCACGAACAGGAGAGCACTGAGCACCTCCCGGACACCCCAGCCCTGACCATCTGCACAGACACCCCAGCCCTGAGCATCTGAACAGACAGGCCAGCACTGAGAAGATCACGTACAGGCCAGCCCTGAGCAACTGGACGGACAGGCCAGCACTGAGCATCTGCACGGACAGGCCAGCCCTGAGCATCTCCCGGACAGGCCAGCCCTGAGCATCTCCCGGACAGGCCAGCCCTGAGCATCCGCACAGACAGGCCAGCCCTCAGCATCTCCCGAACCTCCCAGCCCTGAGCAACTGGACGGACAGGCCAGCACTGAGCATCTGCACGTAGAGGCCAGCCCTGAGCATCTGCACGGACAGAAGAGCACTGAGCACCTCCCGGACAGGCCAGCCCTGAGCATCTCCAAGGACAGGAAAGCCCTGAGCATCTGCATGAACAGGCCATCCCTGAGCATCCGCATGACAGGCCAGCACTGAGCATCTGCATGGACAGGAGAGCACTGAGCATCTCCCGGACAGGCCAGCCCTGAGCATTGGATGGACAGGCCAGCCCTGAGCATCTCTCAGGCCTGCACTGAGCATCTCCCAGACAGGCCAGCCCTGACCATCTGCACGGACACCCCAGCCATGAGCATCTGAACAGACAGGCCAGCACTGAGAAGATCACGTACAGGCCAGCCCTGAGCATTGGCACGGACAGGCCAGTCCTGAGCATCTGTCAGACCGGCCAGCTTTGAGCATCTCCCAGACAGGACAGCACTGACCATCTGCAAGGACAGCTAGCACTGAGCATCTCTCAGACAGGCCAGCACTGAGCATCTCCCAAACTGCCCAGCCCTGAGCATCTGCATGGACACCGCAGCCCTGAGCAATTGAACGGACATGCCAGCCCTGAGCAATGGCACGGACAGGCCAGCCCTGAGCATCTCCCAAACTGCCCAGCCCTGAGCATCTGCATGGACACTGCAGCCCTGAGCAATTGAACGGACAGGCCAGCCCTGAGCATCTGCATGGACACCGCAGCCCTGAGCAATTGAACGGACAGGCCAGCCCTGAGCATCTGCACGAACAGGAGAGCACTGAGCATCTCCCAGACAGGCCAGCCCTGAACATTCCTGGGACAGGCCAGCCTTGAGCATCTTCATGGACAGGCCAGCACTGAGCACCTGCATGGACAGGCCAGCACCGGTTCGTAGCT
The DNA here is from genome assembly GCF_027574615.1 of Eptesicus fuscus. Classification (NCBI taxonomy): domain Eukaryota; kingdom Metazoa; phylum Chordata; class Mammalia; order Chiroptera; family Vespertilionidae; genus Eptesicus; species Eptesicus fuscus. The sequence goes on from NC_072496.1 coordinate 13,986,248, forward strand.
TGGGTTTCGGGTCAGGTTGTGTGCCCCAGAGCCTCCAATCTTGCGGACGGTTTCAGGGGTACCCTATTTTTTTTTCTCTCAATAGGGAATCAGAGTTTTAGGAAAGATCTCAAAGATTCTCCTCCTTTTAAGATTGTGATTGAATTTTTTCAATAATTTTTTTCTGGTCACAAACATAAGATGTTTGGCGCGGGGGGACAGGGGGGGGGGTGTGGAATTTAAATAAAAAAAGAAAGAAAGCCTCCTTTATCCTGCTTCTTTATATATATTTTTTGTGCTAGTCAATTTTCTCAACCTCAAGTAAGGAAAAGTTGAAGATCACAATAGCTACCAGGCTTATTACCTAACATTTTGCATAATTTTTGCAGCCCCCTGGCTAGTGTACAGGCTCTGCAGTGCGTCGGCCTGCGATTGGCTCCGACATTTCTAGCTTTAACTGGGCAAGTCACTCAGCCTCTCAGCGCCTCAGTGCACTCCTCTGTGGAATTGAGATAATACACTCCTACCTTTGAGGATTAAATGAGATACCACATATAAAACATGTATTACATACTGGGCACATAGTAAGTATACATTGAGTAAACTATTAATACACACTCTTCAACAACTCGAAGGGAAATTACAGAGCCAACTAAAGTCTAAAGAGGCAAAATCATTCACCTGAGATGGCATAGCTCCTACGTGAAGGAGACATCCTTTGAACCCAGGACACTAAATGACGATGCTGATGTTGAGCTTTCCACTCTTCACCTGACCGGAATAGGGACCCTTCAGTCGACCTCGCCTCCCAAATGCCCTCAGTCAACAGGTAGGGGGTCAGCATTCAATATTTGTGTGGATCCTTGACGTAAAAAACAACCACCCGTCCGGTCCTTATTTCTAACAACTGTTTAAGTGTCATATGACCTGGGCGGGAGTCTTTCTGTCTTCATCAGCCCTGAGCACACCATAAGTGCCCTTCGTCTGCCCTTCACCTTGGTGTGACTATGCAGAGCCAACCCCCACCAGCCATTCCCCTTGACAAAGGCTTTACGTTTTATTTGCTCTTCCCATTTCTCCACGGGGGCCTCTCCCTTGTGTTCAGGCTGCGCTGCCTGCCTCCTGCGCCGAGGAGTCAAGAGCAAGGTCAATCCTGGCAGACTCGCTGGGAAAGAGACGGCGAGCCCCATGTGGGACATAATCTGCACGTTCAGTGCAAGAACGAGCGGCACAAGGTGCCAGCTCCCTGCAGCCTGTGCTCCCGGAAGGGCTGAGGTGGGAGGGGCAGGGGACTGCAACAGGGGGACCCCGCTGCTGAGCTAATGCAGCCACATGACAGCCTGCAACTGGGCCCTCCCTGGGGGGGGGGGGGGGGGCAGGTCAAGGCTGCCAGGACGCTAGGGGGCCCCTGGAAATAATCGCCCTCCTCGCAAGCCTCCTGGGCCCCGTGTTCCGGGAGGAGTACAGGCGCTCTGCCAGGATTCAGCTCCAGTTCAGGCCTGGCCCCGTGGCTGTGAGTATGGACATGGTGCCGAGAGCCACTCACATGCTTCCTGAATCGCTCTCTGCCGGTTAAGAGCTGAGTTGTGCCCCGCCCCCCAAAACGCATCCTCTGGAGACCTAAGCCCTAGCACCTCGGAATGGGGCTGTATTTGAGACAGGTCCCAAAAGGCAATTAAGTTCCCGTGAGGCCACGAGGGTGGGCCCTGGTCCAGTGTGACTGGAGTCCGGATAGGCCATCAGGACACAGACACAGAAGGAAGGTCATGTGAGTACCCGGGACAAAGCCGCCATCTACAAGCCAGAGAGCGCCCTCCGAGAAAACAGGCCCCCGACACCTTGACCTTGACTTCCAGCCTCAGAGCTGGGAGGGAACACTTGGTGGTGGTTAGGCCCCGTCTGGCATTGTATCACGGCCGACCCAGGAAACACACACGGTGGCTGCGGCTCTGCCTCTCATTTTCTTCGCCCCAAAGCCCCCTCTTATCCCCACGTCGCTCCATTCTCAAGACACCAGGAGGCACTGCCCTGGCGGCCAGGGCGCAGGCTCCACTCCGGCCACCAGGATCCCCACGCCACCAGCGAGGGTCAAACGTCAAGGCTACCCAGACGCCTGGCTCAGAGACGCCCGTCACCAAACAGCTGTTCAGTCCTCGAGGGCCCTGGGCCCAGGGTTGCCAGATAAAACACAGGAGACCCAGTGAGTCTGCATTTGAGATAAACAACAAATACTTTTTTTAGTGTGAGCATATCCCAAATATTGCATGGGTATACTAAAAATTTATTTACCAGAAATCCAAATTTAACTGGATATCCTATATATATATATCTTTTAATATGTTTTTACTGATTTTTAGAGAAAGAGGAAGGGAGAGAGAGAAACAATGTGAGAGAGAAACACCAACTGGCTGTTTCCTGCACCCCACCCAGGGATCAAACCTACAACCCGAGGACGTGCTCTGACTGGGAAATCGAACCCACGACCTTTCGGTGCACAGGACAACACTCAACCGACTGAACCGCCCAGCCAGGGCATGGGCATCCTGTGTGTTTTTTTGTTTTTTTAAAAAATATATTTTATTGATTTTTTACAGAGAGGAAGAGAGAGGGATAGAGAGTTAGAAACATCGATGAGAGAGAAACATCGATCAGCTGCCTCCTGCACACCCCCTACCGGGGATGTGCCCGCAACCAAGGCACATGCCCTTGACCGGAATCGAACCTGGGACCTTTCAGTCCGCAGGCCGACGCTCTATCCATTGAGCCAAACCGGTTTTGGCCATCCTGTGTTTTTATTTGCTACCCGGGCAGGTCCCGGGAAAGGCCAGGGCGCTCTCCTTAAAGTAACGACGCGGAGCTTCCTCCAGGCCTCGGGAGATTTCCTGGACCAAGAGCTGGAGCTCAGCATCCCAAGCCCAGTAGAAGTGTCACCCCAGGCCTGTGCCCCCCCTCCTCCGCCCCGGTCCTGACCGAGCACCAGGAAGGGCAGCAGAGACCTAGAGTCTCCAAAGGTAATGTGAGCTCACATCCTAAGATAGTGGGCGCCCTCGCTGGTGTGGCTCAGTGGATAGAGGGTCAGCCTGAGGACTGAAGGGTCCCGGGTTCGATTCCCGGTCAGGGCACATGCCCGGGTTGCAGGCTCATTCCCCAGTAGGGGACATGCAGGAGGCAGCTGACCAATGATTCTCTCTCATCATTGATGTTTCTATCTCTCTCTCCCTCTCCATTCCTCTCTGAAATCCATGAGGAGGAGCAGGAGGAGAAGGAGAAAGTGGGGTGTGGAGACCTGCTTTCTCCCCGCCAGGATTTTAAAGTGGCAGCAGATATGGACACAGCCCTTGGTGCCCTCAAAGTCCAGAAAAAAAGAAAGAATAGCATCATTGTGAGCACTCGCTTTGGGGGGTCACAGAGACCTGACCCGGAATAGCAATGTGGCCTTGATAGGTTAGGGGCCCTCTCGTCCCAGCGCAGGACCTGTTCCCACCCCACCCCCCGAACCTGAGGAGCAAAGGAGACAAAACAGGCAGGGCCTGACCCGAGCCCCTGCTCAGGGACCCCCCGCTTTGCTCTGGGACCCTCCCCGATTCTGCGAGCTCACTCCCAGCCCCGCCCTGACAGCCCGCGGGGGCTCTCCTAAGGGAGGCCCAGCAGCGCCCGAAGGCCCAGCGCTGCTGACAAGCCCCGCAGCTCCAACGCCTGGACACCTTCCCAGGAAAAGGCTCGATGCAGAGATCGGGGAGGAGAAACAGATGGCTGTGGGCTTGGGTGGTAGGAACGGTGAAGGTCAGCTAGCTCAGGAGGAGCGAGCACACGCCCAGGGGACCCTGCCCAGGAGACAGTCTTGTCACCTCTGCAGCCGGCCCCTCCCCCGTCTCAGCCACCTGCTCCCATGCAGCCAGGTGCCTGGAGAGGGGGAGGGCAGGGGGCCGCCCCGCACTGGGACGAGAAGAGGGAGCCAGCGCTCAGTCCTGGCCAGGCTGGGGTGACACCACCCCTGTGTGTGAAGGGGGGGGGGGTTATTTGTAAGCAGAGGCATGACGGGGGAGAGTGCGCCCCCCAGGGCCACGTCGGCCACTCCCCGGGTAACCGGGCCAGGAGCGGGGTGTGGGATTTGAACACAACAGAATGGACTCCGCCTTTTCTCTTGGTAGAGGTTGCCCTCATTCTAGTGCCCGGATGTTACAAGGTGACCCTTCCAATCACTCCTTTTTATAAGAACCAAATGTTTTCTCCAGATAGTTTGAGATGAAATGTTGATTCCATAAGTGCGTCCTGGGACAGGCCTGGCTCCCGTATTAGGAAAGGAAACTCCGTAACAAGGACCTCGGGTAGTTGCACCCGAAAATGTGTGTGTGCTGTTCCAGCGACTCTGCGGGAGGCAGATTCCTTTGTCAACCTTGTTCTCAGGGCCTCCCCCGAGGAGCCCCCCAAAACCGTGGCCTGTGGAAACGAACAGCATTCCCCCCAAGATTTCTGCAACTGATAAATTCCTAATTCCTCTTTCCACATGCCCATACCTATCACCAAGTGTAATTTATGAATTAGGCCCAGTAAACAATTAACAACAGTCATATAACAGAATAGAAAAATTATAACCATCTACTGTAATAACAGTTACGTGACAGTGGGCTCTCTCTCAAAATATCTCCTTGTCCTGTGCTCACCTTCTTCCTGTGATGTGAGATGATGCAATACCTACGTGATGAGATAAGGGAGGTACTCAGAGTGGCACACGATTTTAACATTTGTCAATTGTTTATTTCTGGAACCTTCCACTTAATATTTTTAAAATATTTATTTGTTTGTTTGTTTATTTGGGAGAGGGAGAGAGCGACAGAAACATCAATGATGAGAGAGAATCATTGATCGGCTGCCCTCTGCACGCCCCCTACTGGGGATTGCAACCCAGGCATGTGCTCTTGACAGGAATCGAACCAGGACCCTTCAGGCCGCAGGCCAATGATCTGTCCACTGAGCCAAACCTGGGAGGGCCATTTGATATTTTTGAGCTGCGGCTGACCGTGGGCAACTGAGACTGCAGAAAGCAGAACTGCAGACAAGAGGGAGCTGCTGTCATGTAGAGCTCAGAGGTGGGAGGCCGGTGCCCGAGGAAGGAGGGGAATGCCCTGGCGTTGACATCATCAGCGCCTTCACCACCATCGCCTTCCTTCACTGGCTCTCATTTTACGCACGATCGCATGTCAGCCTCACCACAGGCCTATGAGGTCGACAGACACAGCCCCCCACGTCACAGGTGACGACGCTGAAGGATACGTTGCTGTTGAAGGCTTTATCGCCAAGCAGAAGGGACAGGCCACGCCAGGGGAGGCGTGGGGACATCACCTCCCCTCAGAATTTTAGTCTTTTAGGTGTGCCGTGAGATGAAAAAGGTTGAAAATTGCTGGCCTAGGTAACTGATGGAGATTCCCCCCGAATGTGGCGCAGTCTGCAGCCCAGGGGGTGGGGTGCCCCCACATTCCACCGCAGAAGGGCCATCGGCCTGTGTCAGCACTTCCAGGAGCCCAGGGGACGCCCTTCTCACTCTACGTGGAGTTTCTAGGTCACAAACTCAGAATGATTACCATACATTCAGGTTGCTTTCTCAGGGTGTCTGTTTCCACATCTGGGGGGACGGGGGTTGTGAAATAAGACGGGAACCACCGAATGTGCTCCCCTCCAAGGCAGCTGGGAGGCTCTCCCAGACAACCACCAGGAGCAGCAAGCGACAACAATTACAAGCCCCCCAGCCCCCCTCAGGCTCCCCGCTGGGCCTCCCTCCCACCCCCGGGCCCTTGGCGCCAAAGCCCTAGCCGCCAATGTCAAGTGCAGGACGTGGCTGTTTGCTGCAGGAGTCCGTCAGCAGCCCCTGGAGCAGCCGGGCAGCAAGCCCAGGTACCCGGTCAAGCGGGCTGAGCCCTTTGGAAGGAAGGTGGCTTCGCTCCAATCAGCTTCAGTCGGAAAAGAGTTGGCCAAGGCTGCTGGTATTGGGGCAATTTTGTTGTATTTAAGAAACCCAAAACCTTTGTTTCCATCAACAAATCCCGTATTTAACACCCAACCGCCGAAGCAGCCTCAAAAGAAACTGTCTGGGTGGGTGGTTTATGCTGTTTCTGAAAAGAGACAAAGGCTGAAATCTCTGCAGTTTAGACAATGGCCACTAAATGCTCGGGCCAGATGCCCGGCCAGCGTGGCCAGTGGTCGAGCATCGATCTATGAACCAGGAGGTCAAGGTTCAATTCCTGGTCAGGGCATAGGCCCGGGTTGCCGCCTCAATTCCCAGTGGGGGGCGTGCAGGAGGCAGCCGATAGATGATTCTCTCATCATTGATGTTTCTATCTCTCCCTCTCCCTTTCTCTCTGAAATCAATAAAACTATATTTTTTAAAATAAATAAACGTGGAGGGGTCAATCCCGTCAATGTCCTCAAAACCCTTTCAAGCAAGAAATCTGCCTTCTGCAGGACAGGGCAGACTCGGTGTTCAGAACACATGAGGCAATGTCCCAAGATCATACAGTAACTCGCCAGAAAATCGGGCTGGAATTTGGATTTCTCCCTGGGAGTGAGAACTGCGGTCTCCCACGGAGTGCCACGTTCCCAGATACCGTGAATTTCAAACGTCTGACAGTCCTCTAGGGGGATTATCAACCCAGCGAGCGCTCGGCAGGAAGCTGCCAGCCCCCCAAATTCCCGCGCCCAGCGGACCTCCCCAATTACGGGCACTCAGCTCTGTTCTTAGCTCTCCATTCTGTAAAAGCATTTGCGAAGGCAGGACATCTGTGACAGAATTGATTAAGGGTGAACTGCTCACCTCCGACCTCCAAGTCAGCAGACACACTGCCATTTCTCAGGTTGTACTATTTTTTGGGGGGGGGGGGGGGTGAAGGGGGGAAGGTTTTTAATTCTTTACTTCTTCCTAGAAAACCTAACACGTTGAACCTAGAACGTTCCTCAAGGTCTGTGGGTGAAATCATGAGCACGCTCTTTTCCAGGCGTGAGGTTGTTAAGAAGTCAAACACCAGGAATTGGTTTTCCTTGACAGATATCTGTATATTCCCACGGGCCAGAGGGGCGTTCGCAACACGGACGAGTGGGTGGCCTAGCTGTCTGCAAGGAACGCCCCTAGCCAGTGCCCCCGCAAGGAGACAGACCGGCTCACACACGGGCCAGCCGTCTGGGTCCCCTAACTCCACGGCGCCCAGGCTGACCGAGGCCCCCTGCACTCCAGCAACATCAACCGCATCGGTGGAGGTGAACCATCTGCAGAAATCAGCCCCTTAGAGTCAGGATTCCAGGAAACAAAACCTCAACCCAGAGACGGACGGACGGACGGAGGAGCCAGAGGGGTGGGGCGATGGGATACCTCCCCGGCTGGGCAGGCCCGAGGTGGCCCTCTGCCCTCCCCGTGGGCACCGGTCCAGGATAACGGTTCTGCGCTACCCACTGAGGATGGACGTCCTCAGAGGTCATGAAGGAGTCACCACGCCCAGGAGCTCAGAGGTCAACCCCAGAGCTTCTCCAAGCTGCCAGATGGCGATCATCACCATCATTTCTTTTCTTTTTTTAAATACATGTTTATTGATTTCAGGGAGGAAGGGAGCGGGAGAGAGAGAGATAGAAACATCAATGATGAGAGAGAATCATCGATCGGCTGCCTCCTGCATGCCCCACACCAGGGATCGGGCCTGCATCTCGGGCATGAGCCTTGACCTCAAATCGAACCGTGACCTCCTAGTTCATAGATCAACGCTCAACCACTGAGCCTCACCGGCCGGGCTCATCACCATCATTTCTGACTCCCGAGCCATTCCCCTGGGTCTAACCAGGGAAGTCAGGGCCCTGAGCACCCACACTCGTCCCCCAGCCACTGGTCACAAGTGACATCAGAGAGACTGGCCCCCAACTGGTCAGAGGGCCCAGCACACACAACACCCGAAATCTGCCGAGGGAGCCGTGGGGGGGCAGGGGCAGTTCCCTCATTTTTCTGAGCCCCCGGTTTCCTTGTCTGCAGTATCATCTTCAAAGGTGTGAGAATTGAGTGGGAAGTAGGAGTGAGTGTGGTAAATGGGAGCTCACGGAGAACTGGGGCTCACTGTGACATGTTAGCACCCAGCACATGGGCCTTGATGTAGAAGGACTTAATAGCGAGTGGGGAGTGGAGGGGTCCATGGTGGGGGGAGGGGACATCGTTAATGCTTTCAACAATAAAGATAATTTTTTAAAATAGCACATAGCAAAAAAAAAAAAAAAAAAATACACACACCACTAAATATATATTTGAGGAAAAGGAGGATTATCTCCCCTTTTGCTGCCCCCCCACCCCCCCCATCCCTCCTGCAGACACAACATGAAAGAAAATGAGTCATGACGTGTGGGTGGGAAGGTGCCCTCTGACCTCTGTGGGTGGAGATGCCTGGGGTGGTCCTTTGAGGTCCGTGGGAGGAAGGCGGCCATGTGTGTCAGCTCTACAGTCATCGATGCTTTCTTTCCTTAAAAAAAAAAAAGAAACAGGAGAATCTATCAGGCCCTGGTCGCCAGGCAACCATGCTCCATCGGGTCCACGTGGTGGCAGTTCTTTGATGTGTGAGTCATACGTGTAATGAACTTCGGCAACTCCACGCAAGGGAACACAGCTCAGACCCAAATTGATGAGAATGTAGGGGCATTTTAAATATATATATATATATAATATTATTTTTTTTTTAATTGATTTCAGAGAGGAAAGGAGAGGGAGAGAGAGAGAGAAACATCAATGATGAGAATCATTGATTCATTGATCGGCTGCCTCTTGCACACCCCCTACTGGGGATCGAGCCCACACCTGGGCATGTGCCCTGACTGGGAATCAAACCCAGGACCCTTCAGTCCGCAAGCCGATGCTCTATTCACTGAGCCAAACCAGGTAGGGCAGTGCATGAAGCGTATGGACCTCTTCTAAGAATAAGGTTTCTGTGTGCATTAAAAGTAAAATGCATGTCCAGCTGGTGTGGCTCATTGACCTATGAACCAGGAGGTCACAGTTTGATTCCCGGTCAGGGCACATGCCCAGTAGGAGGCGTGCAGGAGGCAGCCGATCAATGATTCTCTCTCATCATTGATGTTTCTATCCCTGTACCTTCCTCTCTGAAATCAATAAAAATATATTTTTCAAAAATTAAAATACAATAATAAGGGAAAATGCATAACATTATAAAGGAAACAAAATATTTTTAAAATGTGTCACAATCGATTGGTTTCATTATACGCATACTTAGTAGCAAGATGGAGCAGCAGGTCTAATAAACTATCAAAATCATGGACGTGATGAGTGCAAACAGCACTTCGTGACACAGCAGTACCGTGGCCTCAGGCCGAGTCCTGCCGGCCGCAGGCACTGTGCTCTGGGACCGTGTTTGCATAAGGAAGCACCTGCTGGGCTTCAGGCAGATGTTAGAAACCTCCCACTGGGTCCCTGGTTCCCAGGCCAAGAGGCCCTTCCTCAGAGCCAGCAACTCAGGTCCTCAGCAAGTTAGACAGCGTGTCCCTCCCCGCAGGACACGGGGCCAGCTCATGCATCACGTATTCGCTGGGCCATGGGGGCGGTCCCAGCAGAGCCCCAGGAAGCCACGCCAGTGGTGTGTGCCGGTGTCCTGGCAAGAATCCCCACAGGAGCTGAGTGAAGACGCCGGGGAGGACAGGCTGCGGAGGGAAAGGACACGTCTGGCCCTGGACCACCCAGAGCCCCTCACTGAGTCCAAGCAGGTTCCAGAGCGGGCCACACCCCTCCCCTCACACCCACCCCCGCCCCTGGAGACCAAGCAGACTCCCAGAGCGGGCCACACCCCTCCCCTCATTCCCCCCCTCCCCCCCCACCCCCCCCCGGCCCCTGGAGACCAAGCAGGCTCCCAGCGCGGGCCACACCCCTCCCTCACCCCCCGGCCCCTAGAGACCCCTCTGACAGAGCTTCCTCATGCTCTTCCCTCCCGCTGCCCCTAACACTCAGCATGGGTGACGGGGTCTCCCGCCCCTCCAGCGTGTCCCGTTCCTGCTGTCACACTGACATCTTCCCGTGACTGTCCTCTCTGCCCGGGGCACCTTGCTGGCACCCCCATGATCCCTGCTCCCAAGGCCCACATTTCCTTCTGGCTTTGGGGCCTTCACAGCTTCACCCCATCCGCCCAGCCGAGTTTATTTCTCAGCAGTCCTCAGCAGTGCCCAGTCTCCTCCTGGTTCACACACTCACTCACTCACTCACTCACACACACACACACTCACTCACTCACTTACACACACTCTCACACACACACTCTCACACACACACACACTCACTCACTTATACACACTCTCACACACACACACACTCTCACACACACTCACACACACTCTCACACACTCACTCACACACTCACACACACACACTCACTCACTTATACACTCTCACACACACAGACTCACTCACACACACACTCACTCACACATACACACACACTCACTCACACTCACACACACATCACACACACACAGACTCACTCATACACTCACTCACACATACACACACAGACACACACACACACTCACACACACATTCACTCACACTCACACACTCACTCGAGACTGGGCTGATGCTGTCTCCACTCTCCGGACCTCCCTCCTCCCGTCACTCAGCCACACGGAGTCCTGCCCACCGAGACCCATGGAGATGTTGATGGGCAGGACTCGTTTCTCTAAATGCCTTGGGGGAGGGAATCGCCTCTCTCTTCCCCTTCCCTTCTCCCTGGACCTAGACTAACGCTGAGCCCACAGAGAATTCATGTCACCGGCCGGCGTGGCTCAGTGGCTAAGCGTCGACCTATGAACCAGGAGGTCACGGTTCGATTCCCAGTCAGGGCACATGCCTGGGTTGCGGGCTCATTCCCCACTGGGGGTGTGCAGGAGGCAGCCGATGAATGATTCCCTCTCATCGTTGATGTTTCTCTCTCTCTCTCCCTCTCCCTTCCTCTCTGAAATCAACAAAAAATATATTTTAAAAAAGAGAGTCATGTCGCTGGCGGGATGTGATGAGATTGGGAGAGTGCTGCATGTGTTTGGAAGAGACACGTGGACACGCTCCTGGGCGGAGCAAGGCCTCCAGGCATCTCAAGCCTTAAAGACGATGCATAATACACACGCAGAGTCCGGAAGTGGGGGCTCACAGGCATTCTGAAAATGTGATGACTGCAGACAGTACGGAGGGTTTTTTTCTTTGCAGAAGAGAAAGTTTTTCTTCCTGAAATTATCAGGTCAGACAAACCCAAGGTATAGACTGACAACGATTGTGTAATCCCTGGGCTTCGTCTGACGTCCTCTTTAAGGAATATCAGCCGTCGGTGATTTACTAGTGAGAACTTCATGTGAGTCACAGCCTGTGAATCATGCTAACACATCCAAAGGCTCTGCCTGGGGAAGACGGAATTGTATTCCTGCTCCCACACTCCAGTGAAAGCTGGCCTCCCACGGGGCTAGAAGGAAAGCATGGCTTTCAGCGATGCCCTTGAACTTGTCTCCTTTATTTCTTCCTGGTTTGGTTTTTATGGGAATCTGGGCTGGGACGCTGGCTCCTCGGGCGCTCACATTATTTAGGGTTTCCTGCATGTGGGATGTCACCCTCCCTCGCACACTCGCTGTTATTTCCACAGAGAACAAGACATCTACAGTTTATAAAGCACTTTCATAAATGACCTCATTTGCACATCTCAACAACTTTATAGGAAACTATAAATTAGGACCCATTTCTACAAATCAGGGCAGGCGGGCCTGAGAGGGGGTGTGGGTGCTGAGGCAAGAGAGGGGCCGGCGTGGGGCGCCAGCCTATGGCCCATGAAACGCCAGGGACACAGAGAGCCCTCGGGAGTTTCTTTCGTGGCAAACAGCCCGGAAGCTTCCAGAGCCGGCTGCATGGTGCAGAGGCCACTGCGGGCGGGGCGCCAGGCCCAGGTCCCCAGGAGGACACCGTGCACCATGAGGAGTCCGTGGACACAAGGGCTCATCTCAGAGATTCTATCCCAGCCCCCAAAACCCGTGTGCACATGCGCCCACCCCCCGCCCCCGCCTCACCCTGCCCCCGGCTGTGAGTTTCGGTGCAGAACCAACTCCTCTGAGGCCGAAGCGAATGAGAGCCGCTTCCCAGGCCACAGCTGATCAGCCACCCAGTCCAGGGGCATCCACCTCGTGCAAGCGGCTCAGACTCAAAGGCAAACATGGGCCAAATACATGAGGCATGCGGCCCGCGGGCCGGGAGTTTGACATGCTTGACCTAGTGCCTATGCGCATAGAGTGGGGGGCAGTGAAGCCGTCGCCATCATACATCTGTGCTCAGTGCAAAAGCCGGCCCTGTGTCTGCTCGCCCCTCCTTCCCTGACGGTCACCGTTGGGGTCGCTTCCCCAAGCAACGCTGCTGGCGAGCTAGAGACCCTCTGTGAGCACAGGGGCTCTCACCGGCCCGTGGACCCCTGATCAGCGGGGCCCAGGCTTCCTGGCCCCAGGTCCCCCTCCTCCTCTCAGCACCCACACCCAGTCACGCCTTCACCTGTCACTGCAATGTCGCAGCCCCTCCATCACTCGCTCAGACCACCTGCTCTGTCCGCCCAGCTCACTCCCTCAGCACCCCGGTTCCAACCGTCCTGGCCCTCCAGGGGACCTACAGTCACACAATCGGGAGACCTCGCCCCCTTCTCCTGCGCCCCAGCTTCCTCTGTCCTCACCCCCGTCCACCTCCACCTGCTTCCGAGCTCATCCTTACCTCATCGCTTGCCTCTGCCCTCCACACCCGCCCCTTCTGATGAAACCACGGCCCGGCTCACCTCACTGCCGCCTGCTCTGGCCCTGCACCTCCGGGGCCGTGGAAAAGCCACCACACGCTCTGCTCACCCTTCATATTCGGACAGCCCCCAAGGGGGACCAAGCATATTGCACTTCTCTAGTCTCGTTCCCTCCCCCTCACCCAGGGGATGACTTCACACCTTCTCTCCCCTCTCCAAGCCCTCACCACCTCCTCCCATCCTCCCTCTCCAAACCTGGCTTCTACTTCCCCGAGAAAACCGAAGCCGTCAGAGAAGAACGGCCACCCACCCCCACCACCATTTCCGCCCACCCCTGCGGCTGTGGACTCCCCTTCTCCCCACACTGTGGTGGGCTGCCCAGCCCTGGCCCCGCCCGCCCATCAGGATGGGGTTCCACACTCTCACCTACTCAAGGTGACGCCTCTCACCTTTCTTCTCTCTACTGAGTTACTCCCATCAGCATATGAAGGTCTCCATTTCCCCCCTAAAGAGAGAAAATTCTCTTCCCTCACTCCCCCTCCAGCCACCACCCCATTTCTCTCTTCCTTCACAACAGAACTCCTTGAAAAAATTGAGTATATTGTCCTGCTCCCACCCCCAATCTCTCTTTTTTCTCTCTTTTTTTAAAAAACCTAGTGTCCTAGTTCACCCCTCCTACTCAAGCCATAGTTTTTTTATTTGTTTTTAAATATATTTTTACTGATTTCAGAAAAGAAGGGAGGGGGGGAGAGAGAGAGAGAAACATCAATGATGAGAGAGAATTATCAATTGTGGCTGCCTCCTGAATGCTCCCCCACTGGGGATCGAGCCCACAACCCGGGCATGTGCCCTGACCGGGAATCGAACCGTGACTTCCTGGTTCACAGGTCGACGCTCAACCATTGAGCCACGACGGCCGGGCCTCTTTCTCTCTTGAATCCGCTGCAGCCAGACTTGCACCCGCCCCCCCCACCCCACCCCACTCCACCGAGTCCTCAGGTCCCAGTGGAACTACTCCTCACCTCTCAGCCCCGTCTATCCCCCCGTCCCACCGCCCCCCCGCGGCGTCCACACAGCAGCCAGGCCCTCCTTGAATCTCTTCCCCCCTTGGTGTCCAGGCTCCCACGCTCCGGCTCTCCCCTCCCTTCCCACCCCTTTTCTCCGGTCCTCTTGTTCTTTCTCGCACCTGAGCCTGCATTCCAGCTCCAGGGCTGTCTGTAATCAGCCCAAGGAAGGCTCCTCTCGTCTGGTGGCTTTAAAGACGGTGTTTATGATGAGGGTTCTCAAACCTCCATCTTTAGCAGGAACCTTCCCATGAGCTCCACACCCGGATCCAGCTGCTGCTGCTTGATCCTCACTCGGATGCTTAACCGCCTCTTCCCAGGCCCCGCACTGAGCTCCCAGCTCTCCCCTCCCTGGCGCCCTGGCTGCCTCCTCTTCAGGACGAGGCAGCTTCGTTCTTCTCGCTGCTGGGACCCCAGGCACTGCTGCCCTCCCAGCTCGCTTCCCTCCTTTTCCCTGCACATCCGGTTTCTGAGGCAATCTCCGCGGCTGTCCCTCAGAGCACACCCAACATCCTACTGAAGCATAGTGATCCCTCCTTTGGAAAAACTGTTTGCAACTCTCTGCTATTTTTAGATAGTCCCTTGCCCTGTAAGTCAACTATGTTATTTTTAGACAGTCTCTTATTCTGTAGAATATTACTTTGTTTTTTAGCTTCAATAATAGAAAAGAAAAACTTAACTGTCTGACCTTGAAAGCTAGCCATCTACACTAATAAAAGAGAAACATGCAAATTGACCATCACTCCACTACACCCACCAGCCAATCAGGAGAGAATATGCAAATTAGAAGGACTAAGATGGTGGCCACCCAGTGCCCCAGGCGCGGAGTGGCCGGGCGGGGCAGGACGCCTGCTCTGAGAGGTAGGACGTGGGGTGAAGGGATCTACAGGAGCAGCACTCCAGCTGCAGCAAAGACGAAGACGGCAGACTCTGGCTGGAGTTTACACTGAAGATGAAGGTGGCAGACTCTGGCCAGAGTGAAGACCTGGGTTCCAGGTGCCAGAGGAAAACCAGTGCTGGAAGCCAAGGGAAGGAAGGCCTATTGCACGAATCTCTTCATGCAACGGACCTCTAGTCTAACATAGGGGGTGATACTAATGCCAGGTGTCTGTATAGATATGTACTCAAGGTTACAGGTGTCTGTATAGATATGATATGTACTCAGGGTTACAAGTTGTCTGTAAAAATAACTTACACAAGGACCTGAAAAGATATAAAAAGAGAATGCTTCCTCCTTCGGGTGTTCAGAATGTGACAGAGGTATTCTGCTCTGAACCTGTGCGCAATAAAGATGACTCCTAACTAACTGCCTCATTAAGGCGTCTTGTCCAGCTCGCTGATTTGTGATACAACACAACCACATTTCACCTCCCGCACGGCCACCGCCCTTGTCAAAACAACTGTCACCCTCCCCTGGGTGAACTCAACAGCCTCGGGACAGGCTCCCTGCTCCTGTCTTGCCCCCCCCAACCCCAACCTCCTCTCTATTCAGCTTCCAGAATGACCGGGTTAAATGCCGTACCCCACTGCTCAGACCCTCCAGTGCACTTCCATTTCATTCAGAGAAGAGCCATGGACCTTAGCCTGGGCCCACGGTTCCCCGACCTCACCCCGATCTGGACCCTCGGCCCCTACTGCCCCCACTCACTCTGCTCTGACCACAAGCCGCGCGTTCGTAGTCCTGTTAATATCATCACCATCTAACAAACCATGTGTTTTACTTATCCTGTCAATTGTCTACTTCCCTCAAAAATGGCCTTGGGGGCCCAGCTGGTGTGGCTCAGTGGTTGAGCATCAGCCTATGAACCAGGAAGTCATGATTCAATTCCCTGTCAGGGCACATGCCCATGTTGCAGGCTTGATCCCCAGTGTGGGACGTGCAGGAGGCAGCCAATTCATGATTCTCTCTCATCACTGATGTTTCTCTCTCTCTCTCCCTCTCCCATTCGCTCTGAAATCAATAAAAACATTGAGAGAGTGAGAGAGAGAGGGAGAGAGGAGGGAGAAGGGAGAGAGGGAGAGAGGGAGGGAGGAAATGGCCGTGGGGCAGAGAGTTTGTTGAGTGACTGCCATACCCCAGTGGCAGGGGGGTTCAGGCAGCCACGTGGCAGGAGGTCACAATGCATGCTTTTGCAGACAGAGGCCTGTGCCCAGGCACATGGGTGGGTTCCTTCGCCTACCTGAGCAGTCACATGTGAGACGGTGTTTTCAGAGCCGGCACCTGGAGTGCTGCTGAGAAATGACTCCGTGGGCCCCTCGCTGACACCCCTTCCGTGGGCCCGTGGAGACCCAGGAGGTAGCCAAGAGCATGATCTATGGAGCCAGGCGCCTGGGCTGTGTCATCCTGACACTTAGCAGTTTGACCCTGGGAAGAACACGTTACCTTCGAAACCTTAGTTTTCTAACAGTAACGTGGGGATAAAGGCAGCTACTTCCCAGGCCTTTGGAGGGCCACATGAGAGTCTGTTCAAGTACTTCCTCCGGGGCCGATACAGACTAGTAACTTGGAGGATGGAGATTATTAGTGAGGAACGTTACAGGAGGCGCAGGTACTTGGCCTGGAAGAATTTCACTGGTGATTTATTTATGTATTTATTTTATTTTTTTAAGGGAGAGGGAGAGGAAAGCATTGATGATGACAATCACTCATCAGCTGCCTCCTACATGCCCCACACGGGTGATCGAGCCCACAACCCGGGCGCCCTGACCAGGAATCAAACTGTGACCTCCTGGTTCATAGGTCGATGCTGTCACCCAGCCACACTGGCCCTGCTCGCTGGTGATGTAAAGGGGCGTGTCTATTCACAAAGGGACTCAGAGGGGCGGATTGCTGACATCTCAGAACAAACCTGCTTTGGCTACAACCGGGAAGGGTCAAGCTCAATCTATGCGAGATGCCTCCAGTGTTAAGGGGAATTAACCATGACAACAGGCTTATCTAGAGACGCTGGGGTAAGCCATGGGTACAGATCCTTAAAAGACCAGTATATTCGGGTTATCTGGTCACAGACTCCCTGCACCTTCCTGGTTGAGAATCTGGGATCGGAAAAGAGCCACGAACACGTGCCTCCTCAGAAACGGCGTGAGCACCACGGCCGCAGGGGGCAGCCGACCGGACCTCTGTGCGCCGGTATTGTCAGTTTCCACCTTCTCAGTTTGTTTTGTCTTCTCTCCGTGCTCACTGACGGAGTCAAAGCATTTAGCCTGGAAAACTGCAGGCTCTTCTCAGGGCTGGCGAGAGACGTCGAACAAGATGAGAAAAACAGCTGCTTTTCTGCATCGAAAACCATCCTTGCAAGCATCGCTGCGAGCAAGAGAGCTGGCAAGGTCCTGGGGCTTCCGGGACGGTTTTGAAAATGACCTTTAACCTTTAAAATAACTGCCATACTGGTTACCTCACTTAATAATGTGTGCCTTGGTGGTAGTGATTGCATGGAAATTGACATCTGTTTTCTGAACATGTTTTAAGCAAGAAGAGAATTAAGAGTCCCTCCCCTCCCACCTGCAAGGCGGTAAAATAAAACCCAAGACTCTCTTGAATTTGTATTTACACAATGAGTTTGAAAGCCTGCATCTTTTTTTTTATTTCTTTATTAAGGTATTATGGTAGATATGTGTCCTTATCCCCCCCCATTACCTCCCTCCCACTCATGCCCTCACCCCCCTGTTGTCTGTGTCCATTGGTTAGGCTTATATGCATGCCTACAAGTCCTTTGGTTGATCTCTCCCTCTTACCCCCACCCTCCCATACCTTCCCTCTGAGGTTTGACAATCTGATCAATGCTTCTCTGTCTCTGGACCTGTTTTTGTTTTTTTTTGTTTTTTTGTGTGTGGTTTTTTATTATTTTAATGAATCTTTATTGTTCAGATTACAATTGTTTCTCCTTTTCCCCCCCATATCTCCCCACCACCCAGTTCCTACCCCCACTCTGCCCTTACCTCCCCCCCGCTGTCCTTACCCATAGGTGTATGATTTTTGTCCAGTCTCTTCCCATACCCCCCACACAGACACCCCTTTCCCCGAGAATTATCAATCCACTCCCATTCTATGCCTCTGATTCTATTAAGTTCACCAGTTTATTCTGTTCCTCAGATTTTTAATTCACTTGACTTTTAGATTCACTTGTTGATAGATATGTATTTGTTGTTCATAATTTTTATCTTTTTTCTTCTTTTTCCTCTTTTTAAAGAATACCTTTCAGCATTTCATATAATACTGGTTTGGTGGTGATGAACTCCTTTAGCTTTTTCTTATCTGTGAAGCTCTTTATCTGACCTTCAAATCTGAATGATAACTTTGCTGGGTAGAGTAGTCTTGGTTGTAGGTTCCTGCTATTCATCACTTTGAATATTTCTTGCCACTCCCGTCTGGCCTGCATGGTTTCTGTTGAGAAATTAGCTGATAATCGTATGGGAGCTCCCTTGTAGGTAACTGTTTTTCTCTTGCTGCTTGTAAGATTCTCTCTTTGTCTTTTGCCCTTGGCATTTTAATTATGATGTGTCTTGGTGTGGTCCTCTTTGGATTCCTTTTGTTTGGGGTTCTGTGCGCTTCCTGGACTTGTAAATCTATTTCTTTCATCAGGTGGGGGAAGTTTTCGTTCATTATTTCTTCAAATAGGTTTTCAGCATTTTGCTCTCTCTCTTCTTCTGGTACCCCCATAATTCTGATGTTGGTTCGCTTGAAGTTGTCCCAGAGGCTTCTTACACTCTCTTCAACTTTCTGAATTCTCTTCTCTTCTTGCTTCTCTGGAGGAGTGTCCTTGGCCTCTTTGTATTCCAAATCTTTGAGTTGATTCTTGCGATCCTCTAGTCTGCTGTTGGGTCTCTGTATAATATTTTTTATCTCAGTCAGTGTATGTTTAATTTCTAGTTGGTCCTTTTTCATATCCTCGAGGGTCTCATTGAATTTATCGGCCTTTTCCATGAAATTCTTGAAAAACCTTATAACCATGGTTTTGAACTCTATGTCCAGTCGCTTGTTCTCCTCCATTTCTTTGGTTTGTGATCTGTTTCCTTGCCTCCTCATTTTCTCTGCTTCCCTGAGTTGGTAGGGTAGCTTTGTGTACTAGGTGTCCTATTGGTTCAATGGGTCAGCCTCCCAGTTACTTGAGGTGGACACTCTTGGTGTACCCTTGTGTACTGTGTGTCCCCCAGCAGGAGCTACAGCAAGAACTAGTTTTCTCCTCCTTTGCTTGGGCGGTTTTGGAGCAGTCTGACTAGAGCTGCAGTTAATTTGGTTAAGCTGCCACAGAACAGGCCATTTATATGCAAAAGCCGCTGTGTGGAGCCTGGGCGGGTTTGTAGAATGTGCGGGGCGGGGTCTCAGGGCTGGGCGGGGTCTCAGGGCGTCACTAGGCTGGGGCGTGGCCAACGGTGATGGCTGGCGTCAGCTGTCTCTGCCTTTCCACGTTTCCAAGTCCCTGCGCCCCGCGCTCCAGCGCAGTAAAACAATGATTGCTGGGCACACCTCTGCAAAAAAGTCACTCTCACTTTCCCACCCGATGGCCGAGAGTCCAGCTTCTCCCCGTAGGCATCTGGGTCCCCCGCGTGTCCCCAGAAACTGGATTTCAGAGCGATCGGGAGCTTGTCTCCCTTTGGGTTGAAGAAAAGCCACGCACCCAGTCGCCCGCCGCCAGCCCGATTCTCGCGCCTCCCTACCTCAGCTTTTCAGCGTTTGTGCTCCTTTCTCTCCTTAGTTGTAAATCTACCACTCAGCCAGCTTTCCCGTGGTTCTGGGTGGTAGACGTTTTGTCTTTTAGTTGTATTTTTGAAATTGTTGTGTGAGGCAGCAGATTAGTTGTTTAACTATGCCGCCATCTTGGTTCCTCTGGACCTGTTTTTGTTCATCAGCTTATGTTGTTCATTATATTCCACAAATGAGTGAGATCATGTGGTATTTATCTTTCTCTGATTGGCTTATTTCACTTAGCATAATGCTCTCAAGTTCCATCCATGCTATTGCGAATGGTAAGAATTCCTTCTTTTTTACTGCAGCGTAGTATTCCATTGTGTAGATGTACCACATAAATTAGTAGCAGCAGCAGATCTGGGTGACCTTGGAGGTCAGAGGCTCTCAGCCACCACGCGGCCATCAACTGGGTGAGTGATTAGGGAGGAGAATCACCGGGAAGTTTGGTCTGGCCCCAGCCCGGGCCAATCAGAATGAAATCGGAGTTACTGGGTGTGGGCGCAGGTGCCTGTGCTGAACTAACTAAATGCTCCCCCGGTGGCTTTGTGGGGCCGCCAGGGTTGAGAACCCCCGCTGTGTGAAGCTCAGATGTACCCCAGTTACTGGAACAGAGCGCTAGCACCTCACTTGCTAGGCCTCGGGCCGTCAGGCCTCCTGGCACATGAAGGAGGGCTCTGTTAGCAGGAGAGAGACTGCGCTACTCCGAGCTCGCCGTCTACACCGAGTCCTCTTAATGTGTGTGGCCGCCACAATTCCCTTTCATTTTGGTGTGAAAATTTTTGTTTAATCAAATCCCATTTTTAGAAAAAAGAAAAAGAAAAAAACAACAACCTCCGATGTCTCTTTTAAATATATTTTTATTGATTTTTTACAGAGAGGAAGGGAGAGGGATAGAGAGCTAGAAATATCGATGAGAGAGAAACATCGACCAGCTGCCTCCTGCACACCCCCCACCGGGGATGTACCCGCAACCAAGGTACATGCCCCTGACCGGAATCGAACCTGGGACCCTTGAGTCTGCAGACCGACGCTCTATCCACTGAGCCAAACCGGTTTCGGCCCGATGTCTCTTTTAAACACTCCCACGTCTGTCTTTGCAATGAGCCTTTGCCTGGTGGTTAAAAGTTTTTGTGGTAATTGACCCTCTTGACCAGTGGTCGGCAAACTCATTAGTCAACAGAGCCAAATATCAACAGGACAACGATTGAAATTTCTTTTGAGAGCCACATTTTTTAAACTTAAACTTCTTCTAAAGCCACTTCTTCAAAATAGACTCACCCAGGCCGTGGTATTTTGTGGAAGAGCCACACTCAAGGGGCCAAAGAGTCGCAGTTTGCCGACCACGGCTCTTGACCCTCT
Source organism: Eptesicus fuscus (assembly GCF_027574615.1). Classification (NCBI taxonomy): domain Eukaryota; kingdom Metazoa; phylum Chordata; class Mammalia; order Chiroptera; family Vespertilionidae; genus Eptesicus; species Eptesicus fuscus. Next base: position 14,007,112 of record NC_072496.1, read on the forward strand.
TTCTTCTCATTAGCAAAAATCCTCACTTTAGATTTCTCAAACTTTTCAAGATACTTTTTTTAAAATTGATTTTTTAGAGAGAGGAAGGTAGAGAGAGAGAAACATTGATGTGAGAGAAACATCGATCAGTTGCCTCCCACAGGCACCCCAAACCAGGGGTCAAACCCACAACCTGGGTATGTGCCTTGACAGGGAATCGAACCCGCCACCTTTGGGTGGACGGGATAGTGCTCCAACCACCTGAGCCACCCTGCCAGGGCAATACCTTTTTTTTTTTTTTAATATGTTTTTCTTGATTTCAGAGAGGAGGGGAGAGGAAGAGAGGGATAGAAACATCAATGATGCGAGGGAATCATTGATCAGCTGTCTCCTGCATGCCCCCAATTGGGGATTGAGCCCACAACCTGGGCATGTGCCCTGGGCCAGAGTGGAGCCCAGGATCCTTCAGTCCACAGGCCGACGCTCTATCCACTGAGCCAAACCGGCTAGCCCCACCCCACCCCCACCTTTTTTTTTTTTTTTTTTTTTTTTTTTTTATCGCAACTCAGTCCCAGAAACAGAGGTGCCTGTGACTATGGTGTTTGTGTCTGTGTTTCCGACATGGAGCTGCCCTGACGCCGGGGCCAACAGCCACACGTGGCTCCTGACATTTAAATGAACTCAAATGAGAAACAGCTCCCCCGCCCGACCAGCCCCACGGGGCCTGTGGCACCTGCGAGCAATTGAGTGGATGGCGACTCTCCCCCTCATTGCGGAAAGCTGGGCAGCACTGGGTTCCAGAGCGCGGCTCAACTTGTGCAGCCACAGAGGGCTTTACTCCCCGACCTGAGGGACACAGAGGTCCCCCCATCCCTACCTGGGGCAGGCCCCCCATCCCTACCTGAGGCAGGCCCCCCATCCCTACCTGGGGCAGGCCCCCCATCCCTTACCTGGGGCAGGCCCCCCATCCCTACCTGGGGCAGGCCCACGCGGAGAGAGCAGGCAGCCTGAAGCCGCGTCCCTGGGAGGACCTGGGACCAGCTGGGAGACAGCTGGGCCAGGAGTGAGGAGCGGATGGCGGAAGCGCGGTCCTCCACAAGCGGGGCGGCACATCACAGCGCACACGGGTGGAGCTGGCCCCTCCGCCCGCTGTAACTGCCACGTGGTCCCTGAGCTACAGACTGACCAGGAGCACACACCAGCCCACCCGCGCCAGAGCGGAGCACAGTCGCCCCCGATCCGCCGGGAGTCCATGGCGAGACCCCAGCGACTCCCGACACCGCGGAGCACCGAGGTCTGCGGACCCTGGTTTCCTGGCCCACGCACACCGGTCATAGAGCGGGTTACACACGGGACGCGGGAGGAGGCTCACAGCCACCACCCGTACAAGACGGACCAGGAGAACACGCGCTGGAACTACCGCGCCCGGTGCTCACCTTCCCGCCGCTCCTCCGGGGCCATCAGCGCGGGGATGCGGGACCTGGAGACACCCGGACAGTGACCGAGGCGGTGCTCCACAGCCCCACGCCCAACAGGGCCATGGGTGGGCGGGACAGAGCAGGCCTCGCGAGATTTCAGCCCCACGCCCAACAGGGCCACGGGTGGGCGGGACAGAGCAGGCCTCGCGAGATTTCAGCCCCACGCCCAACAGGGCCACGGGTGGGCGGGACAGAGCAGGCCTCGCGAGATTTCAGCCCCACGGAAACCGTGCCCAATTTAAAAGGTCTTGATTGGCGTGAAGCAGGGGTTGAGCACGGACCTCTGAACCAGGAGGTCAGGGTTCGATTCCCGGTCAGGGCACAGGCCCGTGTTGCAGGCTTCCTCCCCAGTAGGAGGGTGTGCAGGAGGCAGCCAACCCATGATTCTCATCATTGATGTTTCTCTCTCTCTCCCTCTCCCTTCCTCTCTGAAATCAATAAAAATATTTTTTTAAAACACACACACAAAACGTACTGATGGTTTATTTCTGGAATTATCCATTTAATATCTTCAGACCACAGTTGAAACCGAAAGCACAGAAAGCAAAACTGCACCTGAATGGGGACAACTGGCCCGGCTGTGGTGGCTCAGTGGGTTGAGCATTGTCCCCTGGACCAAAAGGTCCCCAGTTCGATTCCCGGTCAGGGCACATGTCTGGGTTGCAGGCTTCATCCCCAGTGGGGGGCGTGCAGGAGGCAGCTGATCAGTGATTCTCTCATCATTGATGTTTCTCTCTCTCTCCCACTCCCTTCCTCTATGAAATCAATAAAAATATTTTTTGGGGGGAAAAAAGAGGGGACAACTATCCAGAGAAACCCCCTACTCACCCTGCAATGGCCAGGGAGCCAGGCCCCGCCCTCTTCAGCCTCGCTGCCCAGCGGAGGGCAGATTCCCGCCGGGAGAGGGAAGGCGGCCATCTGCTCTGCTCCTTGTTTTCCTGCCTCGGCCACACAGCTCTGAGCCAAGGCGGCTCCCAGGCTGTGAGCCCTTCCCTGGGGTCTGTCCGTCTGGCCTGGGCCTGCAGCTACACAGGCTGGTGCAGAAGCAAAATGGGAGGCCCTCCTCCCACCCGCCCATGCCATGAGGGAGGGTTTCTGCCCTCTGCGGGGCAGAAGATCCGGCTCTGCGTGCACATGTGTGCATGCGTGTGTCTATGCACATTACCGAGCTTCCATCTTGTCAGCATCCGTCTGTCCAGCAGTTAACATGGGAATGAATGCAACCACACCCCCTACTGTAAACTGTAAAAGCTGTTCAAAATTGTGTTAAACCTTCAGAGGGAGGCGCTGGTCCTGTGCGACCCCCTGAGTGGCAGGCTTGGGCGTGGACAGGAAAGTGAGTTCTTTGGGTGATGAAGTTGGCTGTGTTGGTGACTGCCCCGGCCTGTGAGCACACGGATGCCACCGATCTGTTCACTTGAAGTGGGTGAACTGCATGGTCTGCACTTAAGTCTCAATAGAGTGGTTAAAAAACAAAAGCACGTCTGGGGAGGCCACAGCTGTGTGCGTGGGATGAGTGTCAGCAACACGAGGACCTGGATTCTTCCTGTGCCTCCCAGGGCGGAGGGGCCTGCAGCAGCCCAGGCGTCCCAGACCTGAGATCCAAACCAACCCATTGAGCCTGCATAGTCAGCACCCCAGGTGGTCACAGGCACGCTGCTTGCACACTGCAAGGCTTCAACGCTAGAAACAAATCTAAAGTGAACTAGTGATGGATAAAAATCGAGGTGACGTACTTAGGTTTTCTATTTCTTTAAATACTACTTTGTCTTTTTTATTTCTGTGCTTTGAGATAGTTAAATGTGTACATTTTTAAAATATATTTTATTGATTTCTTACAGAGAGGAAGGGAGAGGGATAGAGAGCTAGAAACATCGACGAGAGAGAAACATCAATCAGCTGCCTCCTGCACGCCCCCCACTGGGGATGTGCCAGCACCCAAGGTACATGCCCTTGACCGGAATCGAATCTGGGACCCTCCAGTCCACAGGCCGACACTCTATCCACCGAGCCAAACCGGTTAGGGCTGTACATTTTTATTCAAATATTAGAGGCCAGGTGCACAAATTCATGCACATGTGTGGCTGATCAGGCAGGCCTGCTGGGCAGAGGGGCTGAGGGCCATTGGCAGGCTGGCCCCACCCCCTGGTCAAACTCCCAGTCAAGGGGACAATTTGCATATTAGGTTTTTGTTATATAGGAGGAGGATAATAGACATGCTGGTAACTGACCTCCACTTAACCAATCCATCCATTGCGCCCGCTCTCCATTCCGGATGCAATATGCATGCCTGGGCTGGAGTATGCGGACCCGCTGCTGCAACACTGCCCTTTTGGAAACCACTGCATGCCTGCCCCCATCAGCGAGGACACGTGCACTGGTCTGTCTGCTTGGGCTGATATAACAAAGCACCGTAGACTGGGTGGTTTACACAATAGATGTTTATTTTTCACACTCTGCGAAGTCCAAGGCCAAGATGCCAGCCAAGTAGGTCCCTGGCAGCTCTCTCACAGATGGCTGGCTTCTCGCTGTGTCCTCACATGATGGAGAGATCTCACATCCCTTCCTCTTTTTATAAGGACATTAATCCCATCACGGGGGCCACATCATGAAAACACCTAATCTTAATGACCTCCCAAGATCTACCTCCAAATACCATCATTGAGGATTAGGGCTCCAACAAATGAATGGGGGGGGTTGCAGGGCGGGGACACAAATATCCAGTCCACAGCAACTCTTTTTCTAAGAAGAGTTATAGAAGTATCACATGACCTCACTCATATGTGGAAGCTAAGTAACAAAATAAACTGATGAACGGAGTGGACCCAGAGACATGGAAGGAGGGAACAGAGTATGGGACCTCGGAGGAAAGGTGGGGGAGGGGAGGGTGGGTGGAAGGGAGGTAATCAACCAAGGACCTGGTATGCATGTATGCATAACCCATGGACACAGACAATGGGGTGGGGCAGGCCTGGGGTGGGGGCGGGGGGCAGGCTGGAGGGGAGTAAATGGGGGGGGGGGGGAAATGGGACATATGCAATACTTTCAACAATAAAGAATCATAAAAAATACAAAATTATAGCACATACAGTTATATACAGTACACAATACTTGAGAATGATAATAAACAACTGTCACACAAAATATAAAATGAAAAGAATTGTAGCACTGAAGGTCAAACATGTTCCTTCCTTCCTGTTACATGCAAAGTAAAATAAAACCCCTTCTTACCATGGTTCCTATTCACTGTTTTAATCCTCATTGTACTTTGTTTTTTTTAATCTTTTGAGTTGCATGATACACTTACAGTTAGCTGAACTATCAATCCTTGGAGAATTCAGTAAATTAGGGATTCGCCAATGAAAGGAACCGGTGTCGGTGTGCTACGGCGACACCTGGTGGTAGAATATGCGATAACAGCGTGAGCCTCCTCTAAAGGCAGATTCCTGATTTCTTCCCGGAAGAAAATTAAGTAAAATGGAAACTGGAAGGAGCATTGCATAGAACGGAGCCAAGGAGAGGCGAACGTGTGACGGTGCGTGCAAGTGCGTTTCTTTCTGTGCATCAGAGGCAGGAACGAGCCACAGCACGGCCAGGGGTGCGCTTGGTCCGCTGCCTCCCGGTTTTCTCACCGGGTACAAGATGCTCAGCCCCTCTAGGCCCTGCTTTCTCACCTGTAAAATAGGAAGATTGAATAGTCCCCACTGAGCTTACTAACCCGTGTCCCTAAGTGAAAACTACTCTGTAAATTATATAAATGTTGGGGGCGGGCTATAAGGGATCAATGAGGGGAAAAAGGGGGACATATGTAATACTTCCAACAATAAAGTTTTTTTAAAAAAGACTAAAAGATAAGAGAGTCATTGAAAGACAATACCCAGGCCCTGCTCGGTTTGGCTCGGTGGATAGAGCGTCGGCCTGCAGAATGAAAGGTCCCAGGTTCGATTCCGGTCAAGGGCACATGCCTGGGTTGTGGGCTCGATCCCCAATGTGGGGCATGTAGGAGGCAGCTGACCAATGGTTCTCTCCCATCATTGATGTTTCTATCTCTCTCTCCCTTCCTCTCTGAAATCAATAAAAATGTATTTAAATATATATTTATATATAAAAAAATAAAGACAGCCCTAACCTGTTTGACTCAGTGGAGCTCAGTGGACAGAGCATCGGCCTGCAGACTCAAGGGTCCCAGTTTCGATTCCGGTCAAGGGCCATGTACCTTGGTTGCAGGCACATCCCCAGTAGGGAGTGTGCAGGAGGCAGTTGATCAATGTTTCTCTCTCATCGATGTTTCTAACTCTCTATCCCTCTCCCTTCCTCTCTGTAAAAAATCAATAAAATATATATTTTTTAAAAGACAATAACCAGAAGAAGAAAAAATAATAAACTGTATGAATATTATGCGATACAAGTGTTGGCTATTATTATACTAGAGGAAATTAGTACAAAGTTAGCTTTCAGCCGCAGATTTTCCTTCCAAGGGATTTTAATGCCGCTTAACGTTGAGACGGCATTAGTCCACTTCCCTCGGGGGCTCGCTGCTTAAAAGTCCAATGTGCCGATTCATGGGGTTCGGAACAGCAGGTCTAGGGCCGGGGCCCTCAGCCAGGGGTGACTCTGGAGACATTCTAGCTCACAGCGCGGGGTGGGGGGGAGGGGGGGTGTTAGAGGCCAGAGATGCTGCTGAACACCCTGCAGGGCGCAGGCAGCACCCACAGCAAAGCCTTACCAGCCCCACGTGCGGGTCGCGCTGCAGCTGGGAGAGCTGGGCCGGGAATGGGAGGGGGTGAGTCTGCCTTCTCTGTCCCTCCTGCTGTCCTCACCGCCGCTGCCGTCAGCTGCAAGGACCGGACGTGGGTTGCAAATGAGCAGTTCCTCAACTGCGCGTGCTAGTGCCTGAGCAGGGTCTGCAGGTTGTCTCCGTGAGTGGGCACCCTCTCCCTTTTGGGGGGAAGGGGGACCTGCGGGAATAAAGCTCCCGCTGCGGAGAATGCGTGGCTGCTTGTGGAATGAAGTTGGAAGGCGCTAGGAGAGCGGATAGTCTTTGTATTGGCCATATGCTCCGACCATGGAGAGAGAGTATAGCTGGGTGTTGTTTTTTAATGGGACAAGTATAGGGCCAGGGGGCATATACTAGTAAAGAAAGGGGTTTTAAAACGTGCTTTTAGCCCTAACCGGTTTGGCTTGGTGGATAGAGCGTCAGTCTGCCGACTGAAGGGTCCCAGGTTCGATTCTGGTCAAGGGCATGTACCTTGGTTGCGGGCACATCCCCAGTGGGGGGTGTGCAGGAGGCAGCTGATCGATTCTCATCTATGTTCCTAACTCTCTATCTCTCTCCCTTCCTCCCTGTAAAAAAATCAATAAAATAAATTTAAAACAAATCAAAACTGTTTTTAGCCCTAGCCAGGTAGCTCAGTTGGTTAGAGCATCATCCCAATACGCCAAGATTATGGGGTTTGATCTCTGGTCAGGGCACATAAGAAATAACCGATGAATGCATAAATAAGTGGAACAACAAATTGATGTTTCTCTCTCTCTCCCTCCCTCTCTCTCTAAAGTCAATAAATAAAATTTAAAAAATAAAGTAAATAACTGTTTTTAGTAATTATATTGGCAGTGATAGTATTAGTATTGTTGCTTTGAGACTGTTGTAATATAGGATAAAGCAAATGAGTAAGTATGGAATATTCTACTATCCATCTGGTTTCTGAGAATGATATTTTCTATTTGGAAAAGTAGTTATACAAGTGTAAGATAGAAGAGGCTAAGTAAAACCCTGTAGTTCTAAATCTGAATTTGAAGTATCAGTATGAACTCATGGGGTATTTGTTCTATATATTATATTATTAAATTACTAGAGGCCCAATGCATGAAGATTCGTGCAAGAATGGTCCTTCCTTCCCCTGGCTGCCGGCACCGCCTTCACTCTGACCCAGAGCCGCTGCCCAGAGGCCCTGAATGGCTGGGGCGGTGCAGAATGCCTGCGTCGTCGCCATAGCGATGATGCAAGCATCCCACCCCCAGCCACTCAGCACCTGTGTATGCAAATTAACCCGCCATCTTTGTTGGGTTAATTTGCATACTCATTCCTGATTGACTGGTGGGCGTTGTGAAGGTATGGTCAATTTGCATCTTTCTCTTTTATTAGAGTGTATATCATCTCATATCATATTACATTATATTAACTGAAAAGGCCCATTAGTGAAACAATGGCCAACACAGTAGCAATGAGCATCTTTACTACAAATTATTATTTTGACATAACATTTCCCACTGAAACAAACCAAGGCTTCTTGATGATTCCTGGTTTGGGGCAGGACATGTACACACTGACCTCTGTCATATCATCTTGTCATATCAGATCACAGTGAAGCGATGGAAGACCACTAGTCCCGTAAGAAGAATGCAGGAGCCAACTGCAAGAGGCATCCATTGCCACAGATGGGGCGATTTCTGCCTAAGTCCAAGGGTTGAAATTGTTTAAGTCCATAGGCTCACAATTATATGTTTTTTAAGTTTAAATAATCACATTTGGGGGATGTAAGGAAGCAACTTGAAACACTGGTATATAAAGTAAAAGAATCAAGCATTTTTCTTGCCTTTCCTACATCAGTTGTACCACCAGGAAACCAACTGCTAAAGGGAGGCATCTCTATGAAAACATTACCACTAATAATTGGAAAGGTGGTAGCATTAGAATAGTACCAGTTTGCATCTCCCAGTGAATGAATGGATGTAGGTATTAAGCATCCACGGTTGCTTACATAACGAAAGGGAGTCCACCAGAGGTTCGCGCCTCCTGTTCAAGGTCACGTCACCACCTATGGCCTTGCCAAGGAGGTGGAGTCTGACTCCCCAAGCCTCAGCTGCCCCCCAGCTGCCACGTGGAAGGAAACCCAGCCGCGCTGACCTGCACCAGGAGCGTGTTCCCAGCAACAGCCCAGCGGCAGGAAACGTCCCAAGTCAAGGACTCGGGTTTCTCAAGAGGTCAGTGGTGAGGCTGAGAAAGGGGTCAAGGAGGAACTTGAAGATTTAGAGACTTAACATCAAAAATTTTAAATGGACAACGACAGAGTCCCAGGGTGTTTGCTTGGGAGAAAAAAACCATAAAGACGCACAAGCAAGTGGCTATCTTCGTGGTCACTCGGAGGGAAGGATGCGATTGAAAGGAAGCACAGGAAAGGCCTTCTCGGTGCAGAAAAATTCTGTCTTGATGTGGGTGGGAGTTCTATGCCTTATAACTACATATTAATAAGTTAATGCTAATATGAGGCTAAATAAAATTAGATTAATTTTGATTTAATAACTTAATATTAAATATTATATATGCCTTATAATTCATTAAGTTATACACCCATTTTGGTGAGATTTTCTGTGTCTGCATTTCGTCTTTCAATAAAAAGTTTTAGAATAATATACATAAATTGGATGGCAGAAATTTGTAGAATCTCTTCATAGCAACACACATACACAGGGAGTTTTTGTAGCTGCTTTTACACTTAACCTTCACGGTTGGTGATGTAATGGTAATTACTTGGATTGGCCACGAGGGCGAGCTCTGTGCTGCCACAGGCCCTGTGCACACTGATGAAAAGGGGATTTTAATGTTTATGTAACCATGAGTATTAGGATAAAACAAGCAAGTGTTCATTGTCCTTTGATCACAATCTACGTAAGGGAGTGTCAGCTCTGGCAATTTTTATTTGTAAATACTGACAAAACTGTAGCTTTCTCCTCCTTTAAAATGTCCTACTTTATTTAATAAGTTACTATGATAAAACCCCAGAAACCATCATAACAAAATATTAAGAACATGTGGTGAAAAGTTTTCTAATAAGTTGTCTAGCATGGATGGACCAGGAAAATATTATACTTAGTGAAATAAGCCAAACTGAGAAAGACAGATATCACATGATCTCACTTATTTGTGGAATCTAATGAATTAACCAACAAAATAAGACCCGAAGCAGCGAGGCATGGAACAGACTGACATACCTGGATGTGGGGTTAGGGGGATGAGAAGAGATAAACCAAAGAACATATATACTTACTAGTGTCCCAGCGCATGGATTACGTGCACATAGAAAGGAAATTAATTAGAGGAAATATTTTTATATCGCTGTTCGCCCTTTCTCTATAATAGAAGTGTCAACCAAATTCACGATTGACAATGACAGATGGAAACACACACGTGCGATTGGCACCAGCGAGAGCTTTATAGGTATTGCACACACGCACAAGTCAACTTAGCCATATATATATATATATATATATATATATATAGATACTAGGGGCCCAGTGCACGAATTCATGCACCTTGAAAGGAACTGTGGGCTGCGAGGCTGCGGTGGGTACATGAGCAGGTCTCGGCCCATCCTCTGCGCCCCCACCCGACCCCTCCCGCCATGGCTCCCGGTCCTCTGTCTGCCGGCAGCCCCACTTCCGCCACCGCCGCTCCCACGCACTGGCGGGGTCCACCAGGTTTGCACCCACTGACAGCGCGGAGAGATTGGGGCTAGTGCTGTCAGCAGGTGCGAGCTGGCAGCTGCTGCCCCAATCACCCCTCAGGAGCAGGCGGAGGTGAAGCCCTGAGGAGCGATTGGGGCCGGCGCGGGGCCAGGTGTGAGCAGCAGCTCTGGCACTGGCAGCGGGTGCGAGCGCCAGGCGGGGCTACAGTGTGCGGGAGCAAAGAATTTTCAGTAACCACCAGAGGCTCGCCCCATGACAAGAACCGGTGTCCCACCTTGGTCTGGTGCCCCAGCTCACCTGCTCCACCATCCCGCCGTGGCCGACGCCCACCATGTTCCACGTTCTGCCACCTGCTGCTGACCCCCGCCATGTCCAGCCTTTCATTACATAGGACATGCATAGCCCACGGACACGGCAACAGGGTGGTGAAGACCTGGGGAGGAGGGTGGGCAGGGCTGGGAGGAGGGAGGAATAGGAGATACCTGTAATATTATCAACAATAAAAAATGTTTTGCCAAAACCGGTTTGGCTCAGTGGATAGAGCGTCGGCCTGTGGACTCAAGGGTCCCAGGTTCGATTCCGGTCAAGGGCATGTACCTTGGTTGCGAGCACATCCCCAGTAGGGGGTGTGCAAGAGGCAGCTGATTGATATTTCTCTCTCATCGATGTTTCTAACTCTCTATTTCTCTCCCTTCCTCTCTGTAAAAAATCAATAAGATATATATTAAAAAAAATGTTTTCTAATAGTTTACCGATAGCCCACTGGTGGTGGAGATACAAACACCTCCTCCCCTCATTAACAGCACAGCGTGGGGCCAATGAAGATGGACAGGTGGTCCTTGACGGGCCAGGGCCTTAGGACAGCGGCGAGGCGAGTTGTGAGCCTAATCCAAGAGCCCTCTTCCTTACGTGCACGTGAGAAGGCAGCTGCTCACAGAATTCCCTCCAGGAGCCCAGGCTGAGCTTGGCAGGCCCGCGTCTTAGGTTTGAAGGAGCAGCTCTCCTGGGACAGCTGCTGGTCTTTTTCCAAAGGGGGAGAGCAGGTGGTACAGCCTCCCTCTGTGAATCAATCCGGCCCTCGGAGGCTTTGTGTTGCTGGGGAAATAAAAAGCGTCTGAATTGTTCACAGGCTGAGCCCTGGCTGGTGGCTCAGTTGGTTGGAGCACCGTCCCAGAAACCAAAAGGTTGTGGGTTCAATTCCTGGTCAGGGCACATATCTAGGTTGCAGGTTCATGCACATGGGAGGAAACCAACTGATGTTTCCCTTTCAGGTCGATGTTTCTCTCTCTCTCTGTCTGTCCCCCCTTCCTCTCTCTCTCAAATCAATAAACATATCCTCGGGTGAGGATTTTTAAAAAGAAAAGCTTATGTATTGTTCACAGGCTAAGAAAAAGAGGTATTCTGAGTTTTAGCCTTTTTCTGCAAGAATGCAATGGATAGTACAACAATAAATCTTAACCTTTGACCCTAACTGTTATGTCATTTTGCCATGCCTCTCCAGCCATCCCAACAGTGTAATACAGTGTCCATGGGCATGTAAGTATAAATTTATAATGTATACATTTCTTTTTAAATATATTTTTATTGATTTCAGAGAGGAAGGAAGGGAGAGAGAAGGAGAGGGAGAGAAACGTCAATGAGGAGAGAGAATCATTGATTGTTTGCCTCCTGCACCCTCCACACGAGATCAAGCTCACAACCTGGGCATGTGCCCTGACTGGGAATTGAATCGTTCATAGATGGACGCTCAGCCACTGAGCTACACCAGCCAGGCTGATGTTTCTGTACTAATAAAAGCCTAGTGGTCCTAGTGCCCTCATGCAATGCCCTCACATCGCCACCAGATGGCTGCCCTCACGTTGTCACAAGATGGCCGCCACAAGGTGGCCGGCAGGGGAGGGCAGTTGGGGACGATCAGGCCAGCAGGGGAGCAGTTAGGCATCAATCAGGCGGCAGGGGAGCAGTTAGGGAGTGACCAGGCTGGCAGGCAGGCAGGCAGGCGAGCGGTTAGGAGCCAGCAGTCCCGGATTGTGAGAGGGATGTCTGACTGCCTGTTTAGGCCTGATCCCACCAAGTGGTCCCAGATTGGAGAGGGTACAGACCAGGCTGAGGGACAGCTCCCCCCGCCCCCATCCCCGTGCACGAATTTCATGCACCGGGCCTCTAGTACATTTATCGTAAGAATGAGTCGTTCTGGTTGCTGGTTGAGATCTCACTTTGGTTCATTAGAGATGCCTTGGGCTCTGGTATCCTTTCTGCGGTGATGACTGCCTCTTGGTGGCAGACAGCTGGGAGGCTGATGGACAGTGACAGCTGCAGAAGGTCCTTCTGGGTGGACACCAGGGCTTTCCCCTGATCCCTGGTGTTTTCTCAGGATCCCATGCCTTGCTCCAGAGCCGAAATCCAGCCTCTCATTCTAGGGCTTTCCCAGGTGCCTCAGAAGCACGCTCAGTCCAGGCCCTGCCCCTAGTCTAGGCGCCCCACCCTCCGCTGCCAGCCTCAGGCCCCAGCCGGCCCCCCCTGCACCCAGAATGCGTCCTCTGCACTGCTCTTCCGATGCATATGCAGCGGTTAAGCAAATGGGCTCTGGCCTTGGCGAGAACGGAGTTAGAATCCTGGTTCGGCCTTAGGCAAATTAGTTAACCTCCCTAAGCCCTGGTTGCCTTTCCCATTAAGGGTAACAATACTCACTTAACACGGATGTTTGACAAAGCAAACACTCCCCTGTAACCAGCATCCAATTAACTCGAACAGCTGGCACCCAGCCACAGACCCCACCACTTTTGGCCACAGGTTTAGTTGGTCTGTTTTTTTTAAATATATTTCTTTATTGATTTCAGAGAGGAAGGGAGAGGGAGGAGAGATAGAAACATCAATGATGAGAGAGAATCATTGATCGGCTGCCTCCTGCACGCCCCCCATTGGGGATTGAGCCCGCAACCCAGGCATGTGCCCTTGACCAGAATCGAACCTGGGACCCTTCAGTCCGCAGGCTGACGCTCTATCCACTGAGCCAAGCCGGCTAGGGCTAGTCGGTCTGTTTTTGAACCTGAAATAAATGCTAACATACAGCATTTTTATTTTCATTTCTGTTTTTTCCCCCTCATCCTTCTCTTTCTGAGATTCACCCAAGTCGTCACATTGGCAGTAATCCTTTCATTCTCATGCTGCTAGTTGAGCACGTGGGGGCATTCATTTCCAGTTTGGTCTAGTACCAAGACAGCTGTTAGGAACATGCCAGATGTAGTGTCAAGCAGTAAAAAAACAAACAAGCTAATACATCTCTCCTGAACTGGGGTGGAACAAACTTCTAGACTTGTATATTACAGTACAGAATTCTTACTGACAGGTAACGTGGCAGGCTGGAAAAGAACCAGGGTTTTAGAAAAGACACACTTATCCCTGAATTCTGAACCTTTCATGTCCTAATAGTGTGGCTTGGGTGGTTACTTGACCTTTCTGAGAGTCAATTTCTTCATGGGCAAAATCATAATAAAAATGTCTCCTGCATTTGGCGGTAGAGAGGGTCACCTGAGACGGTGTCTGCAAAGACCCTGGCAGCGTGCCTAGGGCACATGAAGGTGAGTTTGCACACGCCCTGGCCACATTTTAGCGGCAGGAGGAGAGCAGGTTTAAAGGGAGGAACCTTTTCTCTCGTGGATGCGTTTACTCAGCGTATTTATTCAAACGTATCTCCTGGAAATGTTTTTATTACAAAATTAACAAAAGGCAGAGAAATGTTTATATTTTCGAAATGTGTGACCAACTGAAGCAAATGCTTCTAACTGCATATCCAGTTGGTGGCACATCCACAGAGAGAGACTAAAACACAGCATTGACCCCACACCCCTGGCGGGTGGACTCTAAGGACAAAAAGTAGATAGATAGATAGATAGATAGATAGATAGATAGATAGATAGATAGATAGATAGATAGATAGAATCATTATATTGATATCTTTTTAAAAATATATTTTATTGATTTTTTACAGAGAGGAAGGGGGAGGGATAGTTAGGAACATCGATGAGAGAGAAATATCAATCTGCTGCCTCCTGCACACCCCCAACTGGGGATGTGCCCGCAACCAAGGTACATGCCCTTGATCAGAATTGAACCTGGGACCTTCCAGCCCGCAGGCCAACGCTCTATCCACTGAGCCAAACCGGTTAGTGCTGTATTAATATCTTAGGAACCAAGATTTTCAGCATAAAAGAGACAGGAGTTTAAACTTCAGAAAAGTTAAGTAAAAATCCTCCAAGCCAAGCATGTCAAACTCAAAGGCTAACGCGAGCCATATAAATGAGGCATGTGACCCGTGGGCCGCGAGTTTGACATGCTTGCTCCAACCCATTACTACGTACTATTGTACAGTAGGCAGTAACTAAGGCCAAGAAGTGCTGACACCTAATAGCAATGGGCATCACTAGTGCCCAGGTGTAAATGTTCTAATTTGAATAAAATATAAATTCATGATGTAACATTTTTCTTTCCGCCTCTACCCACTGAGCGAGCCTAGGAGCAGTGGCACCCCGTCGCTTCTTGATTTCCAAATATTATACCCACAAAGAAAAAAAAACAACAGCTCTTTGGAGAAATAGTTGAGTCCAGGTCCACAGCACAAAATGTACAAGATGTTCCAGGGACACCTTTTGTGTCAGAAAGTAAGGAAATTGATGCCTGGCTGGTGTGGCTCCGTTGGTTGGTTGCTGTCCTGTGCACCAAAGGTTGCCGGTTCAATTCCCGGTCAGGGCACATGCCCAGGTTTCATTCAGGCTTGGTCCCTGATTGATGTTTCACTTTCACATTGATGTTTCTCTTTCTCCCTCTTCCTTCTTTCTAAAAATCAATTAAAAAGAAATCAATCAGCAAAATCCAACGTGTTTTTCCAATCCATAATCTTCTCATAGGTTTATCTTTGCTCTGATTTATAATTATGTCAGATTTATAATTATACTATTGTTGGGATTAGCCCCCAGTAGAATATGGATATTTGCGAAGAATATATGGCCCTTCTGTGGCTCAAAACAAGAATTCCCTTCTATTTTATTGGCTTTTCAAATATGCTCAGTTCATTACACAATGTTTAGTCTTTTTAAAAAAAATATATTTTTATTGAATTCAGAAAGGAAGGGAGAGGGAGAGATAGAAACATTGATGAGAGAGGATCATCGATTGGCTGCCTCCTGCTCGCCCCTCACTGGGGATCAAGCCTGCAACCCAGGCATGTGCCCTGACGGGGAATCCAACTGTAACCTCCAGGTTCATAGGTCAACCACTGAGCCACACCAGCCAGGCCACAATGTTTATAGTAATCTTTAATATTGTGTAGGAGAAGATAAGCACCATGCTCTAAATCAAGTATAAGCTTCTTTTTTAAACAATGAGATTCTAGTCATGTTTCACAATAAGGTCTAATACAAAGCACTAAGCAAATACATTATTAATGAGCTAGGATTTCCTTATATTAGTTACTGTAGAAGAGTCTATGGCAGTGATGGCGAACCTATGACACGCATGTCAGCACTGACACGCGTAGCCATTTCTGATGACACGCGGCCGCATGCTGAGGATGAAACATTTGCTGCTCCTGAGGATGAAACATTTGCAACTAGTCTTGGAGTTAGTTTTTTCCTCAAAGTGACACACTACCCGAGTTATGCTCAGTTTTTTGGCGAAGTTTGACACACCAAGCTCAAAAGGTTGCCCATCACTGGACTATGGTATAAGGTCAACTGAATAGTTTTAAAAGAGTTATGCTTTTTTTTTTATATAAGGGAGAAAAGATTCCCAAACTGGTAAAATTCTGCAGCATCTCAGCACAAGTATTTGAGGACCTGCTTGAAAGCGGTGGCCCATGGCATGCAACCCCCAGAAGCCATTGGAATGAGGTTCTGTCATAGGATGCATTTTGCTTCCTTTTTAATTAAGTTTATTGCCTTGGCTGATGTTCAGTGGTTAGAGCATCGGCCTGTGCCCCGGAGGGTTGCAGGTTTGATTCCCAGTCAGGAGTTAGATCCCCAAGTTCCTGTTGGGGAGCCTGCAGGAGGCAACCAATCAATGTCTCTTTCACATCAATGTTTCTCTCTCTTTCCCTCCCCACTCCCTCTCTCTCTAAAAATCAATGGGAAAAAATATCCTTGGGTAAGGATTAACAAAAAATAAATTTTTTGGGTGACATTGGTTAATAAGATTATACATGTTTCAGTGTGCAACTCTATGATCCATCATCTATTGCATTGTGTGCCCATCACCCAAAGTCTCATCTCCTTCTGTCACCGTATTTTTTACTCTTTTTACCCTCTTCAACTTCCTCCTCACCACTTCCCCTCTGGTAACCACCATACTGTTGTGTCTAGGAGTTGTTTTTTTAACCCACAAGTGAAATCATATGGTCCTTGTCCTTTCCCATCTGACTTATTTTGCTTAGCATTATGCTCTCAAGATCCATCCTTGCTGTGCTAAATGGTAGTATTTCATCTTATGACTGACTAGTATTCCATTGTATACATGTACCACATCTTCTTTATCCAATCATCCTCTGAAGGACACTTGTTTCCATATCTCCATTACTATTAATAATGCTATAATAAACATAAGGGTGCATACATCTTTATAAACTAGAGGCCCAGTGCACGAAATTCATGCACTCAGGGTGGGGGGGGGGTGTCCCTCAGCCCGGCCTGCGCCCTCTCACAGTCCGGGAGCCCTCAGGGGATGTCTAACTGACTGCTTAGGCCCTCCCCCTGGGGAGCTTGCCTAAGCCATCAGTCGGACATCCTTAGCACTTCCACAGAGGCGGGAGAGGCTCCTGCCACGGCTGCTGCGCTCGCCAGCCGTGAGCCCAGCTCAGGGCTTCTGGCTGAGCGGCACTCCCACTGTGGGAGCACACTGACCACTCCCTCTGTGGGAGCACACAGCTCCCACATTGAGCATCTGCCCCCAGTGGTCAGTGTGTGTCATAGCAACCGCAACCAGCCGTTCCACCGTTCGGT
Source organism: Eptesicus fuscus (assembly GCF_027574615.1). NCBI lineage: Eukaryota > Metazoa > Chordata > Mammalia > Chiroptera > Vespertilionidae > Eptesicus > Eptesicus fuscus. The sequence goes on from NC_072496.1 coordinate 14,024,027, forward strand.
CAATTTGCATATTAGCCTTTTATTATATAGGAAGGATACTACTATAAATTGGCTGTACCAATTTACATTCCCACCAGCAGTGTATGGGGAGTCCTTTTTCTCCACAACCTCTCCAACACCTGTTATTTATTGTCTTGTTGATAGCCATTCTAACAGGTATGAGGTGGTATTTTGTTTGTATTTCCCCGGTAGCTAATCAAGTTGAGCATTTCTTCATAAAGCTATTGCTCCTTTGTATGTCTTCTTTAAAAAAGTGTCTGTTGCCAAAACCGGTTTGGTTCAGTGGATAGAGCATCGGCCTGCAGACTGAAAGGTCCCGGGTTCGATTCTGGTCAAGGGCATGTACCTTGGTTGCGGGCACATCCCCGGTGGGGGGTGTGCAGGGGGCAGCTGATCAATGTTTCTCTCTCATCGATGTTTCTAACTCTCTATCCTCTCTCCCTTCCTCTCTGTAAAAAATCAATAATAATAATAAAAAAAAGTGTCTGTTCAGGCCCTCTGCCCATCAGAAGAAAAAACAAAAGATTCCTCCTTGTCTAGTAGTAGCTCAGCAAATGAGACTGACATAACTCAGCCAATGAAGAGTTCACTGTACTTTGAACTTCCAGTTTCCTCCAATGGGCTCTTTGTTTACAGCAGCCTTTCCCAAATCCATAAAAGAGCCTTCCTCTCCCTTGTGTCTCTGGACTACTGTGTAGTTGCTTCACCATCACACTGCACGTCGGAGTTGCAATTCCTTGTTGTTTCTGGGGAAAAACATATTTTGCTGGAGAAATATCTGGCTATTTGTTTAAAGTCAACAACTCCATAAACAAAATTAAATAAGTGAACTAGAAGACATTTACAAATATACTAGGTGTACCAGTTAATAATGCAGATTTTTTTCCATAGATGGAATTACACATATGTTGATATATATGCGATTTGATATGTATGCTATTTTGTTGTATTGCAACAAGCTTCAAAACTTCCTATGTCAAATTTGCTGAAGGTGTTAACATCATAGGTATTTTTACACTTAAAAATGTCAAATTTCATGCCAAAAAAAATGCATTTTGCAGGAAGTTATAATTCAGTACTTTATTTTGAAGAAAAGTGCTGCTGAATACTTCAGGAAGCTTATGGTGAACATGCTCCATCTCAAGATACTTGTGAACGCTGGTTTAAACGCTTTAAAAGTGATGATTTCGATGTGAAAGACAAAGTCCAGGTCTACCAAAAAGTTTGAAGACCAACAATTACAAGCATTATTGGATGAAGATGCGTGTCAAACTCAAAAACATCTTGCAGGAAGATTAAACATTGCTCAGCAAACAATTTACGATCATTTACAAGCAATGGGAAAGATTTTAAAGGAAGGAAAATGGGTGCCACATCAACTGAACGAAAGACAAATGGAAAACCGAAAAGTCATCAGTAAAATGTTGCTTCAATGGCACAAAAGAAAGTCTTTTTTGCATCGAATTGTGACTGGCGATGAAAAGTGGATTTATTTTGAGAATCCCAAATGCACAAAATCATGGGTTGATCCAGGTTAACCATCAACATTGACTGCAAGGCCAAATCGCTTCAGAAAGAAGACAATGCTCTGCGTTTGGTGAGATCAGGAAGGTGTGGTGTATTATGAGCTTCTAAAACCAGGTGAAACCGTTAATGCTGATCGCTACTGACAACAAATAATCAATTTGAACCACACTTTGATCGTGAAACTACCAGAATGTTCCAGAAGACATGGCAAAGTAATTTTGCTTCATGATGACGCACCATCACACACTTCAAAACCAGTTAAAGACACATTAAAAGATCTTGCCTGGGAAGTATTAACCCACCCGCTGTATTCACCAGACCTTGCTCCTTCAGATGACCACTTGTTCCGATCAATGGCACACGCACTTTTTGAGCAGCACTTCAAAACGTATGAAGAAGTGGAAAATGGGGTCTCTGAATGGTGTGCCTCAAAACAAGAAAAGTTCTATTGGGACAGTATCCACAAATTACCTGAAAGATGGGGAAATGTGTAGCTAGCGATGGACATTACTAAAGTTTCTCTTGAAATTATCGTGTTTTCTTTGATTACAAAATTCGCATTATTAACCGGTACACCTAGTGTTAAAAGTCGTAACTGTCAAGAGCTGCTATAAACTAAGAAAAAAATCACATAGCGCAGCCAGCATGGCTCAATGGCTGAGCATCAACCTATGAACCAGAAGGTCCCGGTTCGATGCGGGCTGGATCCCCAGTGGGGGGCATGCAAGAGGCAGCCAATCAATGATTCGCTCTCATCATTGATGTTTCTCTCTCTCACTCCCTCTCTAAAATAAAAATATTATTTTAAAAAATCACACACCCAACCAAATTTTTGACTATACAAAGCTATACAAAGTTAATGCTTAGCAAAGAATGACCAATAGACATTTGAAATAATAGTCAACCCTATAAGTAACCAGGAAAGTCTAAAGGCACTATTTTTCACCCATCAGATAAGTATGACAATATGAAGTGTTTAAAAAAGGTTGTGAGAAAACAAGGCACTCGCATCCATTATTAATGGAGAAGGTTAAATTGGTAGTATTTTTTGCAGGACAATTTAGCAGTATAGATTAAAATTTTTAATGTTCATACTCATTTGAATCAGGTCACTTCCAGAAATCTATCTTAGGGAAATACTTGAACATGTGCACAAAGATCCTCTCTAATAAAATGGTAATATGCAAATTAACATCACTCCACCACATAAGCCACGCCCACCAGCCAAGCCACACCCACCAGCCAATCAGGGCGAGTATGCAAATTAACCCCATCCAAGATGGCTACAGCCACAGAGAGCAAGGTTTCCTAGGTAACAGAGGAAGCCAAGCTTTCCATAGCAGTTGCAGGCCTAAGCCTCCACTCAAGCTACAAAGTTTCAATTATAGAAGGTAAACAAATTCAAACAAATGGCGGCAGAATGGAGCTTGAGAGAGCAGGCCAGGGTTGCCGCTGGCAACAGGGGAAGCAAAGCTTTCCACACACCCTGGCCGGGCCCACCTGCTTAAGGCAACAAAGTTTCAACTATAGAAGGTGAATTAACTGCCACAGAAATGGCTGCCACCCTGGAGGGAGCAGCAGGCTTGGCTCCGCTCCAGGCTACAAAGTTTCAATTGTAGAAGGAAAATAAATTCCAGATACCAGGGCCTCCACTTGGGTTGCCAGGGGGCGTGGCCGGCCTGCAAACCACCACAGGCCCCTCGCTCAGGCCACCCCACGCCCCAAGGGAACCCCACACTGATCCGGGACACCCTTCAGGGCAAACCAGCCGGCCCCCACCCGTGCACCAGGCCTCTATGCTCCTATCTAATAAAAGAGTAATATGCAGATTGACCATCACTCCAACACACAAGATGCCTGCCCCTATGTGGTCAAAGATCCTGCCCCCATGTGGATACAAGATGGCCACCACAAGATGGCCAGCAGGAGAGAGCAGTTGGGGGTGACCCAGGCCTGCAAGGGAGGGCAGTTGTGAGGGGACCAGGCCTGCAAGGGAGGGCAGTTGGAGGTGATCAACCCTGCAGGAGAGGGCAGTTAGGGGTGACCAGGCTGGCAGAGGAGGGAAGTTGGGGGCAAACAGGCTGGCAGGGGAGCAGTTAAGCACCAACCAGGCTGGCAGCGGAGTGGTTAGGGGGTGATCAGGCTGGCAGGCAGAAGAGGTTAGGGGCAATCAGGAAGGCAGGCAGGCAAGCAGTTGGGAGCCAGCAGTCCTGGATTGTGAGAGGGATGTCCGACTGCCCGTTTAGGCCCGATCCCACCAGGATCGGGCCTAAACCGGCAGTCGGACATCCCTCCAGGAGTCCCAGATTGGAGGGTACAGGCTGGGCTGAGGGACAACCCCCCGCCGTGCACGAATTTCGTGCACCGGGCTTCTAGTATATACATGAAGATGCTCACTGAAGTGTTGTGTGTTTTTTATTGGTGGGGAGGGGGGGCTTATTGAAAACAATGAAACTTTCTATGTCAGTCAGAAAGAAACAAAGGGTTGCTGAGCAGCCTTTAAAATGAATGAGTAAATTTATTGGTTACTTACATGAAAAAATTTCCAAGATATACCATAGTGTTAAATGGTAAAAAGTAAATTCTTGATTGCGAATTACATAGTGTAGCCATTTTGATTGTGTATATCACATAACTGTGTGCATATATATGTATGGGGTCAGGTATGACACAGAGACTTTCACATTTACCCAATATTCCAGTGTTTTGATGAAGAAAAAGAAGAAAACAGTTTAGAAAGAGACATCAAGCTACTAGTTGTGTTTACCTTAAAGAGGGGAGAAAAGGGCGAAAGTGAAAGAGATTTTTACTTTTCCCTCTATAAACTGTGAAAATTGGGAAAACCAAACACACAATCATTTTGCAATTTTTGTGAAATTAAAGTTAACACAAAAGATAACATGAGAACACTTTAAAAATAAATGCAATGGACCTCAACTACGTTTACCCCAGCCATTTTCAAAGTCACAATAAACAACAACGTAGGATGGCATTATGGCTTTTTAACCTGGTAGTTTTCCAGTTCTCCTCCGTTTACAACATCATTAGGAAATACTTCCAAAGAATCCCTCACTCCTCTGTGGAATATTACTGCCTTAAACATTACCTCCCAGACCACGAGTTCCAGAGCCCCAAACCGGCAGGGCACCGTGGGTGGGGGGGCTTTGTGTCTATTAGAGCAGTATGTAAGGTGACTGCAGCAGTCCGATTTCCACAGAGGCTAGGCATTTAAAAAAAAAAAATAACTGTCACCTATAATTCATAAGATGCATATTCCACTGGGAAGGCAGAGAGGTTCGAAACGATCATGCAATAAGAAAAGGTCCCGTGGCCGGTAGCTGGGAGCCAGTCTCGGCTGATCTCACCCGGACCGCGTGCCAGCGGCCTGACATCCCCCCCCCCCCCCCCCCGCAGCAGCCTGACCCCCGGCAGTAGGATGACCCCCGGCGGCGGCCTGATCCCCGGCGGCAGCAGCCTGACTCCCCCGCCCCCCCCCCCCCCCCCGGCAGCATGACTTTGCACAATGTCAGCTCCGAACCCGACTCCTTCCCGGGCCCTGGGACACAGGGAGGCCACGCGTGCCGTGCAAGGAGGCCACAGGTCATCGGGAGGACACTGCCTCGGGGTGGACAGAAAACCCCGAAAAGGCCGCTGCACTGCGCCCAGCGCCGGGAACTGGGGGACCCATCTTACACCGCGCAGCACGCGCCCCCCCCCCCCCACGGACCGCGCCGACACGCGGGACTTTTGGTTTCACGTTAATGCGCAGCCATGGGGGCGGGGGGTGACGGGGACCACCGGCTAACATTCGACATGCAGGCTGCAGGCCTTTTTCTACCTAAACCCCAAGTCCTTCAGCGCCCCGAGAGGGCGCGCTCAGTGACGAGCCACTCCCTCCATTTTGTCCCCAGAGTGTTGAGGGGAAAGAGGGGGGGTAGGCGGGGGCGAGGCCGCCGCAGCCGGCGCTCGGGGCCCGGGCTGCACCCGCTGCCAGGGGGCTGAGGGGTTTGAGGGGGGGGGGGGGGGCCGGAAGGACAAAGGACACGTCGGGGCCGCGGGCCACGGCCTGTGCGAGCCCACTTCCGGGCGGGGGCCGCGCGCGGGACAAAGCGGCGGCGACGAGCGCTCCCCCCCCCCCCGCGGCGCGCGCCCGGGGGCCGAGCACGCGGAGCACGAGCGCCGGCGACGGTTAGAAATGGCGGTTGGGGCGGAAGGCGGGGGCTGGGCGGGGAGAGGCGCGGTCTCGAGGTGCCCCCCGCGCCCCGCCGCAGCCCGGGTGCGGCGTCGCTTCCCGAGCCCTCCCCTCCCGCGGTGCCGGCCGGCAGGGCGGGGGGAGCCCCTCTGGGAGAAGGGGTGGCCCGTTCGATGAACAAAGGAGAGATGGCCCGGGCCAGCGCAGCCACTGCAGAGCAGCAGAAACGTTCCCTAAGATGGCGGCCGGCGCGGGGGGGCGGGGCGTCCGCTCGCGAAGGCCCTCAGCAGGGAGGGGCGGGGCTTCCGCTGGCGCGGCCCTCGGCGGGGCGGGGCTTCCGCTCGTGAAGGCCCTGGGCGGGGCGGCGGTGCAGGCGCCGACTGGTCCCCATGGCCGCCACGCCGGAGCCCAAGGAGCCGGGGCAGGAGAAGGTAACCTGGGGGGCGGGGGCGAGCGGGGCGCGGGCGGGCGCCTCTTAAGGACGCGGCCTCTGGAGCTGGGACACCTGAGGCCGGAGCACGTGTCGTTGGCTTCCCTGCCGTCCGGGTGGGATCTATTACTGGGCCCCACTCCCTGACATTTTTGTCTGCATTGCCGGGACAAGGGTGCACCCCGCAGGAGGAGGGGGCCGGTACTAGCGAGCACTGCGGGGCACTGTGACAGGCCGACCGGCCTTGGCGGGGAGTTTGCCGACCGGCCTTGCGCTGTAATTTACTAGTCCAGGTGGGTTTAAAAGGTCCCCGAGGACGGGGTCTTGCCTTGGATGCTGCACACTCAACATGGAGGCGTCCGTAAATCCCGAGGAGTGGGAAGCTGGTTCGATTCCCGCGGGTTTCTATGCAGAGGAGGAGGAGATTGGGATTTTCCCGCTAACCTTGATTTTTCTCGGAGCACTGCAGGGTGATTGCATGTAACCCGCAGCTCCCGAGCTGGTGCTCGCTATCCTGCTCTGCCCGCATCCACCGTGGCTGCCAGGGTGCGCTCCCTGTAAACTTACAGTCCAGGCTCGGCAACACTCTGCTTCCACCTGGGCCTGATCGTGCAAAGCCCCCACCTCGCCGCTAACTGTCCAGCCTGGCCGCTTCCTTCCTCCAGATGTCCTAAAGCTAAACGAGGCTCTGGTCTCCCAGCTCCCCGAAGGGCTGCGGAGCTTCTGTCCACACCATTCATTTGTGCCGGAAGTTAATCATTTGTCTCCTCTTTCTCTTGGGCTTAATATCCACTGCGTATCATGGCTCAATCATGAACACAGATTGAAGACCCGCGGTGCATCATAATTGCTCCTAATCTGTAGTTAGGATGGTCTCTGACCAGCTTGGAAATTTTGCGAAGTTCTTGTTTCTCTGGGGACTTTTCCACCCATATTTATTTGGCCAAGACAGCCAATCATCAAAAGGTTAATATGAACAAAAGTTGGATAAAGTCTTTCCATATTTAATAACAAATTGTCAATTTATACAACTCTTGGTGCCTTTTGTTTTTAATGTATATTATTTGGAATATGTTTAGTGTAACAATGTACCCGTTTGTGACTCCCATATTTAATATACGCAATTCTCTATTTTTGTGAGAACACTGAGCTCTTGAATGGAGCTTTAATCCCTTCTGTATCGGATTGTTCACTTTGATAGAAGAGAACCGCTGTCAGGTAATGGTCAGGGTGGTTTAATTCACTGAGAAGTGATAAAAGAATTCAATGAAAGAAAAAATTAACGACCTATTTAATTGGCCCAGCATTAGTAAAACAAAATACTGTAAAGTCCAGTAAATTGTTTATGAAACACTAGTACCTACCAAAGCTCATCAAAAAGTATAAAATATAAGCTATGTCTGAATTACGTAGCTGCCCAGGGTAATATCAGAAAAACCAGCACTTAAAAAAATTTTATTTTCAATTATTTCTACTACAATCAGAGAGTGATCTTCAAGAGTCGGCCAAGATAAAAATGAGGAAGGGCCCTGGCCTGCAGACCAAAGTGTCCCGAGTTCAATTCTGGTCAAGGGCATGTACCTTGGTTGCAGGCTCCTCCCCAGCCCAGGCCCTGATCGGATCTGAGCTGTTTCTGTCTCCCCCTCTCTCTAAAAGATCAGTGGGAAAATATCCTTGGGTGAGGATTAAAAATAAAGAGAGAAAGGTATCAAGCTAGCATACCTGATAGAACTAGCCCTTAAAAACTTTTCTTCTGCTCACATTCTTTGCTTGAGAAATTTTAAAATACGAAATTTGGGCTCTGGCTGCTGTGGCTCAGTTGGTTAGCCAGTTCATCCTTTGTAACAAGAGAACAATATGGACACTGAGGCAGATACATTTGGCAATGGGAAATGAGCTGGGTTAATTTGATCTGACCTATTTCCTATAAATTATTAAATTGGCGTTCTGGCTTAGAAATCTTGAACTTCCCTTGGTTCTATCAAGGTCAGCTGGTAATGTTGCTTTTATAAATCTCAAAATATGCCTACAAAATATTATCTGAAAATTCTTTAGTTTAAGGGCTAAATTCATTACTGACAAGTGAAACTGAAGAATAATTAGGGAATAGAGAAATGTTAATTTCTATTTCTGAGAATCTTACAATTCATATGCTAAAGACTAGTTCTTACTTGCTTTTGGAAATTAACAGTAATCAATACTCTGAACCAGCGATTTTCGATCTTTTTTCATCTATGGCACACATTACTAAAATTGTGGCACTCCAAAATGCATTTTTTGCTGACCAAAAAAATTAAGGTATAATTGATTCATTCACACCAGATGTCTGTTATTCACTGTTGTCATTTTAAAAATTTGACAATCTAATGGATAAGGTCAGTGCCCCTGACTAGTCAGATTTGGTCATGTTTTTAATTTTTTTTCCAAGTATATTTTATTGATTTCAGAGAGGGAGAGATAGAAACATCAATGATGAGAATCACCAATTGGCTGCCTCCCACCCCCCCCCCCCCACTGGGATTGAGCCCACAGCCTGGGCCTATGCCCTCAATCGGAATCAAACCCGGAAGCAGCCGATCAATGATTCTCATCTTAGATTTTGTTCACTTACCCAGTTTTCATAAAAGTTGCAGATACACAATCATGTATTTTAGTCCTATTACTCCCTAATGTGTGGCCTCTGGAAAATGACTCATGTGAGCCTTGTTTTTTTCCATCCATAACAGACAAAGGGTTAAAGGGTGCAATGGAAATGACGAGGTCTGGGGGGCAGGGGTCCAGGCCGACTTCCATTCTGTCAGCACCCTACAGCCCTCTCTGTAAAGACCCTGAGCTGTTTCAGAGATCTCAGAGGTCATGAGAACTAAACACAGGGCTGTCAAGGGCAGGACATTGATACCCCCCCCCCCCCCCCAGCTCTGTACTGAAACTTTTAGGCCAGCATTGGTTTCCCAACCTTGGCCTACTGGCATCACAACAGGTTACGTTGTAGAATGTTTAGCAGCAGAATCCTGGGCCTCTAGCCACATGCTGGTTCTAGAAGGGACCATTTTAAATAGGGTATGTAATTTCTAGAGGATGTTTGTCTTTAAAGAGACCCAAAGTCTTCTAAACATTCTTATGGCCTATCCCAGATCTGACCTTTGAAAATATCTTCTAAAAAATCAGGATAGTTACCTGGCTGGCTTAAATAACACAATTTTATATTTGGCAAGTATATTTTATATACTGGTAAAGGGTTGGGGTGGATAGCATTTTTCACAAGAGCCCCCAAAAATGTGTCTGCAGATCCTGGTCTATCCTGGGGGGTGAGGGGGTGTCACCCCATGGCTCCATTATGAAAGGGAATCCAGACTTGAAAAGCCTCTCGGAGGCCTTACAGAAACTTATGTGATCTTCGGTGGAGGTGTCCTGCTTGTCATGTTGTGTGGACAACCCAATGGCTCTACTTCTCCACCCAAACAGGAAAGCCACACCTCTTAGGGCTGACACTGACCACGCTCTCTAGCCTCCTTCCCCTGGGGAGATAGGCTGGGTTGGAGGTGGCATGCAGAGCCCAACTTTCCCTACCTGCAGAGCAGCTCACACCCTCACCTCCAACCACATGTTCCACTGGGCTTTTGAGCTGATAGAGAAACTGAATTTTTTATTTATTTTTTGCTAAGTGAAATGAAAAACCTAGAAGCACAATTCAAATAGGTATATTAATTTGTATTAAAGAGCTTTCAAAATCAAAGTGCAGTATTAATGAACACCTGCTGTGTGCATGAAGTAATCTGTGTTAGGGGGAAGGGTTAGCAGGGAGAGACCAAAGGAAAAATGGAATAGAATGATCCAAGAGGGTATGTAATTTTTGCTTTATTATGAACCAGGTCACACATTTTGTCTTCTGGCAGAAGCTTAAGCCAAAGCAGCAAACAGGAGAAAAATACAACCAAGAATATGTTCTTGTTTCAACCTTTCACCTGACTTCCTCCCCCACTTCTTGTGGCCTGTCTTTCCCTTACATTACACCTCGTCCTAGAGAGCCCTCCACCCCTCTGGCCTCCCACAAGTCACTTAATGGACAAGCAGCTTTCTTTTAAAAGCTACATTACTGAAAACCTGCATAAGTTTTCCACTTTTTTATTGAATAGAAATGCCACAATGAAACACAGATTAGACTTTTTTCTTGAACATCTGTCCTGCCCTCCATTGAGGGCCACAAGATAAATACAATCAAGTGCAATTTCCTATCAGGCAAGGAAACAGATCAGGAGTTATAATGCCTAATGTTTATCTTTAAATATTCTTAAAAAATATATTTTTATTGATTTCAGAGAGGAAGAGACATCAATGATGAGAATCATTGATTGGCTGCCTCCTGCACACCCCACACTGGGGATCAAGCCCGCAACCTGGACATATACCCTGCCTGGTAATCAAACCGGTGACCTCTGGGTTCCTGGGTCAATGCTCAACAACCGAGCTACACCCGGCTGGGCTAAATATTTATTCTTATAAACAATTGATGTTTACCTCATCATTAGAATTGTACTAGTCCCACTTATGCTTCCCAAATTTTATACAGTTGTGTAAAGAGCTCATAAAATGTGCTTATTTCCAAACTATTTAATTAGCAAAATTATTACCTAACATCAAAATTAAATGGATTTAGGTATGTTATTCTACTAGGGGTTTTCTGGTTAATTAAATTAGCAAGGTTTCCCACTAAGATTCAGCTTGTTCAGACTGAAGACCAAAAGCAGGATATTAAAAGTAAATGGATCAATTCCTGGTCATATTCTTTGCCAAACCACTGTGATCTACAATATTTTCTTGTTCAATCTAGGTTCTTTTTTATTTTATCTTAGCCCTTTAAGCTCCTAGGAATTTTAGATGTCGAGAACATTCCCTGTGCACGGGACTCAGTATTATATGGTTCATTAGGATCTGTTGTGGCTGGCCTTGGACATTTTTTGTTAACTAGTGAGTATCTATTTTTCTCTATATAAACCACACATCTATGTGTGGCAAACAATTATTTTCTAGATGAAGTAATATGTCACATATAGTAATTATAATGGCTGTGCTTTTTGACAGGTAGAATTAGAAGATCATGCGATGTTGGAGTAGGAGGATTTATTGTCGTGACTTTAGGATATTGGTATGTGCACTAAGCATTCAAGAGGACCCATGATTATAGGTTTATCCAATTCCAACGCACATGCTCTTTCCAGAGCAATTTCCCATTGGGAGATTTCCACCCTCAGTTATTTAGAAAGCATTTTTTAAAAAATATTTTATTGATTTTTTACAGAGAGGAAGAGAGAGGGATAGTTAGAAACATCGATCAGCTGCCTCCTGCACACCCCCTACTGGGGATGTGCCCGCAACCAAGGTACATGCCCTTGACCGGGATCGAACCTGGGACCCTACAGTCCGCAGGCCGACGCTCTATCCACTGAGCCAAACCGATTTTGGCAGCATTTTTATTTTTAAGGAAAGGACTTTTTAATGGAAATTTCTTAAGAAATGATATTGCTAGAATGTCTTAATCCTTTCAGTATGTGCATGCACTCCTATTTTATACCATTTCTTGAATAAGTAGATGACTGCATAATATGCTATTAATGCCAAGTTATGGCTTATACTTCAGTTATGAAGGCCTCCACCCTGTACCTTATACCCTAATTCCCATTTCATCCCTGCTCCCAGCATATCTGATGTTATGAAGAACTGATATAGCATGGATGACTATCAACTCTGTTTTCATCAGCAAAAAAAGCCAGACCCAAAGTACTGGTTCCATTTGATGAGGTTCTACAAGTAAAATTAAGCTAAGGTGACAGAAATCCTCATCCTATATGAGAGGAATATGCTAACTATCTGTCACACCGAGAGGTGTAATGACTGACCAAGTAATGACTGGATCACAGATCTGCAGGAGGGTGGTGCAGCGGGCGGAGAGCTACAGGAGGGTGGCAGCGACCTACTGGTGCACGGATTCGTGCACAGGGCTACTAGTTTTACATAAAACATAGTGTTCATAGGTATTGTTGACACCAAACCACCGAAAAGAGGTCTCCAGATTAGAGTGGTTATATTTTCAATCTCAGGGTACTCATCTGTAAGCATTCCTGAATTTTATTACTATAAAATGTCAAATGTTTCTATAGGAACTTTATATTAACAACTTCGTATTCTTCTCTTCCAAGGCTCCATTGTAGGTATAATTATGCAAAGCTAAGAATCCAGGAAAGAATCACCAGAGAAGGAATTAAAAATAGGATTTTATATGAAAGTACCCACCTTGATCCTGAAAGAAAACAAACCAGCAGCAGCAGCAGCAGCACCTGAACAGTCTCGAGCATAGAACCCAAATACAACTGATGTCAGTGTGAACCAAGATGAGATCAACTATGTAAAACACTGCATGTACCATAATGTTTTTAATCAAGTAAATAAAGCATGTGTAAGCTGTAGTCTCTTTTTCACTTGTAGGAACGTTTTATTAACTTATTCTGGCCCTGTTATCTACTACCAGTATAGCTTAATAGTGGACTTGGCATACAAAATAAACAGTGTTCAGCAAGCTTTAAAAAGTTCCTTTGCAGTGAGTGTAAATGATGTCCATTTTAAAAATAAAATCCCAGTTGGATTTTAAAACTTGCCTTAAAAACAATCCTATTACTGTACAGTTAAAAACAAGGGAATACTTCCTGGTTTCTTTTTAAAAAAATACATATTTTTATTAATTCGAGAGAGAGGAAGGGGGAGAGAAACAATGATGAGAATCTTTGATTGGCTGTCTCCTGCACGCACCCTACTAGGGATCAAGCCCACAACCCTGGCATGTGCCCTGACCTCCTGGTTCATGGTTCCACATTCAAGCATTGAGCCACACCAGCCGGGCACGTCCTCATTTCTTAAACCAATGGTAGTATGAGACTTAAAGCTAATGGATTGGATCACTTTGCAAATTCTATTCTTCCATGTCTCACACAGCAGGTAAAGATTGCTTTTTAACTATTCTAAATATTGTTTTGGAAGTATGCATGGTTTTAAGTTTTATGTAGAACTTAAATATGCACAAAATATTTTCCAAACTTGTTTGATGCAAAGGAAAAAGAACTGCCAGATTACACAGTATTATTACACTGATAAAAGTTAAGACATTTATGATTCATTCTTCTGCCATATATATATATATTTTTTTAAGCAGCCAATGGACAACTCAACCCACAGCATTTATTTATTCAGGAAAAAATTCTTCCTCTCCAAAGCAGTGACTTTTTTTGTTTTAAAATCAACATAAAAAAAAAAATCTGTTAAGTACATGCTAGGTCTTCCTGGTTAAGAAATGATAAATTTGTGGCTATTACTACGAGGGTTAGGATGCCTAGGCTATGTGATTTACCAAATGCCATAATGGCTAGACTAGTGAATGACATTGTCACACACCTGTCTTAATGTTTATTGATCCTAATCATCTTGACAGCCACCAAAGGAAGGACTTGGCATTGATTAGGGCAGGGTATCAGAAAGGAAAATGCATTGGCAAGGTCTTGCCCACTCTTATTGACACAACAATGAATGCAGTCTACGTTATTCATATTACAACAACCAAATACTATGTTTTTAAGAAGCCATGACATGGCACTCATTTAAGAGATTGCACGAGTTGGGAAAAAATTGAGTACTCATCAAAGCTGATATTTAACAAGCTATCTGTGCAGGCCACTTGTGTCCTTAGCTTCAGTTTACAAATATATGTAACATATAAAACGAGGCAATTGGATTAAATAACTAAGGCTTCTAGCTCTAGCATTCTATGGTTACATCTTACCCCCGGTGAGAGAGAAGCCTCTCTTGGCTGGTGAAAATTTCCAGGACCCTCACCAACAACAAGGTTGTTTTCATTTTCACAGCAGGATGCTTTATAAATTGGAGACCTGGAGAAAAACAGGGAGATGTCACTATGTATTTTTTTCTTTAGTAAGATGTTAGGAGATGTATTACTGAATTATCAGACTATGTCTAACAGACTCCAGGCCCTTTATCACGTTGCTCTGGACACATTTGATAAGGCCTCCATTATAGATCTTGACACTTCCACTTCTAGCCTTTCCGGTCCATTTCCACTCTGCCATCCCACTTCCAGTCCAATCACCTCTATCTACCGTGGGCCACCATGACCTGAATTCATACTCCTCAAACTTTTTAATTTCACTGCAAGTATCTTCTACTTCCTCTCTGTAACCTTTCTTATCCTCCTGGTCACTAACCTCTGGGGATTAGGATCACCTTCCCATTTCGGTTCTCATACCCGTTCCATCTGTTACAGTAGGTGGCACTTCCATTGACCTGTGCTGCAAGTTGAGCCCAAGTTATCTTGTCAAGAACCCTTGCCCATGTTTATCTTCACATTCCAACCAAGTGTCACAAAACAGTCACCACTTGTTACAGTGAATTACTAAATGTTCACTAGCAAATGGACAGAAACCAGGTTCCCTTCTCATCCAAGCGCACACTTCAGATTTTAGTCTGAAAGAGTAACTTACCTTCCATTCTCACCTGGAGCCTCCAACTGCAACGCATCTGTCAGTGTCCCAGCAAATCCGAATTGTCACACGAGGTGACATAGCAGTAGGTACCAGCTAAATAGCTGATTGAAATAGAATTGTGGTCATTAGTAGTTTTTACAACTTCTTGTGGCTTATCTATCATACCTACTTTAACTTTCCAGTGCTTTATGCATTTCCCCCTTCCCTCGCCCCTCCCCTTTGCTTTGACTACTTGATTTTACATTTTAATAAAAGGACCTCAGGGAATTAAAATTAACTTCAAGCTTCTCTCTGGACTTGTAATTGATATTGACCAAGTTAGGCAACAAGAAATGTTGACTATCCCTAGTTCCATTATTTGATTTGCAAGCATCTCTTTAGTCTACGTACCTCGACTCCATCGCTGGTTTCCCTTTGCTTCGATTACATAATGCGAGGAGGTCTATATAATAAATTCAGGACTCCTGTTTATGCACTTTTCAGCACAGAGCTAGGGATCAAATAGGGTTTGAATCCTTCTATTCCTAGATAAAAATCTGTTGCAGATGGGGGTCAAGACACCCCTTTAAAAGTCATGTTAATATATATACTATGCTTTGGGTAAGCAGAAAACCTTAATGAGGAAAGTAGGAAAATTAAAACGATTGCTATGAGTGATTTTAATGGTCCTCCAGAATAAAGGATTTTTGGAAGCAACTTAAAATACTGTCCAGTGGTCATCAAATCAGGTCAGTGTAATATACCAATATCCTTTACCACCTAAATACTGTTATCTTATACATTTATTTTGTGCATTAAGTTCCATCTCTAAATTTTCTCTTAAAAAGGAAGCTTTAGGGACAAAAAACTTATGAAGGCATTTCTCAAAGTATTACATTTTCAAAAGGTTGTAACATGAGCACTACAAATATGCTGTAAAGTCTTTTCAACCACTGCGCCTTTGCCTTCCTCTTCATTTTCTAGAATGATGACTTTCTCCCCAAGTATTTCTATTGTGAGAAAGCGATCAGTGACACTGAGCAAGGACCGCTCACTTTAAGCTGAGCTACGGGCTCTTCAGAAGCCATTAGATTGTTTTTAGTTGACAGACTAGAACTCTTGTTTCATTGAACAAAACCCTGAGCTACATTTCAAATCAGTATAGCACCCAAGTCCACTCATTTCACCAAAATACAGTATTTTGGAATACGCAGCAGGAAAAAGAAATGTCCTCTAAGCTCCTTAAGCTTTAAACACATCAGGGAAGAGACATTAATACTCTGGACTGGCAAAGCTCCCTGAGCCTTATTCCTTCCTTACAACTTAAATTTACTTCCTAGAATATCATTTGGTTATCCAAAAGGATCTCAATCACTTTTTTGTTTTTTTATACTTATGCATTTAGTATAGATGCAGGAAGTTTTGGGGAAACTAAGAACACAGGTATTCTTTTTTATTTTTTGCATCAGAATACTACATTTAAAGTATACAAGGATGGAGGACATTGTAACAAATGTCTTGCAAAAAGTGAAACAATGAATTCAAACAATCAGAAGATTCTAACATTGAAGAGGACTGGGCTCTATTTGCATATACTGCAAATATCTATGCAAGGGGACCGCCCACTTAAGGTATGGGAAGGAGAAATCAAACTTTGTTTTTCTGTTACAGAACCTACCCATCTGCTTACCAAGTTTCCCCCATTCCCTCCATCTTTTTAAAATAAGGGGAATTTTAACTAAGGTGTTCCTAGAAACTCAATGTAACAAGTGTTAAACGTACAAGCAGCAATTGATTTGGAATACCTATTGGAATCACTGGAACAGATTTAGTTGGGCCCTTTTACTCCTCCACACAGCACTTTCACATGGACAGACTAAGGAAAAGGAGATGAAATTTAAATCAGCACATTTTTTTATTACTTAAAAGAAAAAAATAGTGAAGTTGGAACCTTTTATATTGTACTTAACCAGGACTCCTGTATCTCCCTTAACTGTTATGAAACACCTTAATAGCTACCTTAAGAAAGTAATCTCTGTTAGCTGCCACTTACATAAGCCCCAATCATTCTGAAGTATTGGTTTTATCTCATCTTCTCTCTAGATGCCTTAACATTTTAAAGCTTGTGTCCCTCAACTTAGATGTCTATACTGTTTTTACCTAAAAATTTTCTGGCTGGTAGTAATTTGTGGCAATGCCTCTCAAGTGCTTGGCCAGCATAGGTTTACTGGACAAAACTAATTTTACCTCCTGGGCGATGGCGGACTGTTAAAGGAACGGCAGGAAAGAACATGCCACAAATAGCTGTGTGTATCAGCTAGATGCTATGTCAGCCTCTCTAGCCTATAATCCCTGCATTCCTCCAGTTTGCAGACACTCGAGCTGGACACTCAGGAGTGACTGCTGTGCCACAGGAGCAGCCACAATAAGGGGCTGAACCTTGCTTGCATTTCTCGATTTGTCTCGAATGTCATCACCTCACTACCTGACTAGAGTATAGCTGCTCATACCCACAGATTCAGCTTTGTCAAAAGTAAAACCCCTGTTCCTTGTCAAGTTGCAAGTTACTGGTGACTCTTGGCATAGAAAGGGAGGAAATAATATTCCTAAGTAATAATGAGGTAATTACAGATTAAACACATGGTCATGTTCCTTGTCCAACCTAATCAAGCAGTGATTACGGATGTTCTGGGCCAGTGGTCGGCAAACTCATTAGTCAACAGAGCCAAATATCAACAGTACAACGATTGAAATTTCTTTTGAGAGCCAAATTTTTTATACTTAAAACTTCTTCTAACGCCACTTCTTCAAAATACTCGCCCAGGCCGTGGTATTTTGTGGAAGAGCCACACTCAAGGGGCCAGAGAGCTGCATGTGGCTCGCGAGCTGCAGTTTGCCGACCATGGTTCTGGGCTATCAGCTACCTGCACCATTCATTCCTCTAATACTGGATCTGCAATCGCCTAAAACCACCTATCTACATAATGCTGAAAAAAAAAATGAACTTATCTGGCTTTCCACATGGACAGCACTTTCCAACTTAATCACACAAGATATTTACATTCTTTGAGTAATTATAGGTTAACATTTCTCACCTATTTCCAATCTACTAGCCCTTATAGTTCGTTGGGCAAATTAAAGATATTCAACCACCTATATTTATCGTCAATTGGATAGGATGTGAGAGTATATCCTTAGTGTAAGTGCATAGTCATCTTTGTTAGCCATTCCCAACTACCTAAAGGTTTTCATGTACCTGTGGTAATAGTATTAGGTAAAAAACACACCCTGGAGATTAGAGTAACCTAAAAAAAAAAAAAACAAAAAAACACCTCAAATGCTAAACTGGCTAACCCTACCATCTGCATGTTTTGGTGTGGAAGTGGAGTAATGACTGGGCCAGTAAGAAAATTCCAATTTTAAAAATTACCCAAAGGAAAAGGCTCCTCTCCATATCAAAAGGGTATTAGTAGTTTGACTATTTTTAGATTAAATGTAGGCAATTAATGATTTGAAGAGACTGTAGTTTACGTAACTAATAAATGCAAATTGCTGTTTAGAGAGTTGAGGCATTGAGGGATTTTTATTCAAAGCACTAACAGCCCCTTTAAAACTTAATGGATTGCCAGGCCATAACCTACTCTTGCTTTTATTAACTATTTACTAAAATGTTAAAACTTAAACCCAGTTTTTCTCAAAGCCCCAGAAATAACAACAAATTCAAAACATTTCAAGAATTTTAGGAATAAAATGGCTTTTGAGTATCATGTTCATCTTTCTAGAATATTCCGATGACTATTCTGGAGGGCTGGACAGTAGAGAAGTTCCATCCATTTTTTCAATGACATCCTAGTTACGTGCAAAAAGGAAACTATGGAAATTTATGTTGTTTTTAAGATGTGTGAGAGAAACTAACTTAAAGGATGGAAATGTATACTTTCTTTAGCATAATCTTAACTGGATCTGGTTTGCCTTTTTACAAACATCAAATATACTCCTGTAAACTGACGATCAGATCTTTATCTGAGATGTCAATACTACTACCTAAAAAGTACTAAAATAGCCGAAACCGGTTTGGCTCAGTGGATAGAGCGTCGGCCTGCGAACTCAAGGGGTCCCAGGTTAGATTCTGGTCAAGGGCATGTACCTTGGTTGCGGGCACATCCCCAGTAGGGGGTGTGCAAGAGGCAGCTGATCAATGTTTCTCTATCATCGATGTTTCTAACTCTCTATCCCTCTCTTCCTCTCTGTAAAAAATCAATAAAACATATTAAAAAAAAAAAAGTACTAAAATATTTCATCTTTTTCATTTGTGCAATGGGACCCATTATAAAAATGATCCTACGATTAAAAGCCAATTTACACTTAATTCCCACAACTGAGGCAGGTATTAAATACAGAATAGACTGTTCATGAATGTAAACTCCCCAAAAGTAGGTGAAAAACATACTACCTTTCCTGGAAAACTTTCAAGTATTTTTTCTAAAAGTCTTTAAGATGCTTTAAATACCTTGTTGCTAGTGCTTAGGACATCTAGTTTCATATTTCTCATTTTCAGACAGGATGTACCCTAGGCAAATGAGAGCTTATTGTTTTGTGGGTTTACTATGGCTTCTGTTTGCCATTTTAAGATTTCACCTTGCTGTCTGTCTGTCAGAAGCTGGTCACAGCCTCTACGTCAGAGCCCTCCATCAAAGGCTAGATCCAGTAACAAGATGTAACCCACCAGCAAGAGAGAACTTTCTAAGTCATGTCAGTTCACAGTACTTCATTTTTATCTTGCAACTTTTTCTTTTCTGATTAACCTTTTTATGTTGTTAATGGCTTTAATACTATGGTAGTTGACCAATCTGATCCAACTCTTGACTCAGCATCTGCAGAACTTTCTAGTGAACTGCAGAACTTCCTAGTGAAAAGCACCCAATAGCAATCTCACAGTGAGTGTTCCCTAGGTGTAGTTGGGACATTTGTTCAGCACTGTACCTCTTGTGTTTTTGTTTTGCTTTCCAGGAGAGGTAGGCAAGGGGAGGAGTGGATAAAACAAGTTTCTCTTTCACAGATCTTACTCTGCTAAACTTGGCCTTTCTCTCCCTTTTGCTTGCTATTTAGTGCTCTCCCTTCCCTGTTCTGAATGGTTTATATACTTTCTAAGATTATTTCTTTTAATATAACCATAGACATTACTAATTCTGATCTTGAGACTCCTTAAGTCTATCAAATAGTGCCTGTCATTTGGCCATTACTCTTCCACTGCAATTATTAGAATATGGAGTTCTTAGTAAGCAATATTGAACTACAAGGTATATTCAAAATTTTTTAAAGGCACCTAGACATTTAGATTACCTAAGCATTCATTAGCAACAAAGTTTGAATTTTGCCCCCTGGGTTTAAATTAAGTCTATGCAATCCTAGTAATAATGTATACTGCAAAGTAGCTCATGCTAGTCACTGCCAGCAGCTCGCTAATTGCTGAAAGGACAAAAGCCCTTGAGACACTGCCTTGTGCTGTTAAGTATTCTTATGGTGATTGTAAGATTAGTCCTGTTCCACAAAGTTATCAACTGAAGCTACCTACACCAACATCTAAAACTCAACTCCAGCTCAGCTTGTAGAAAAAAAACCTAGTTTAAGGTAAAAATCTGATTTGAAGTGGCTAAAACAAATCTAAGCAATCAAATATAGACAAACCTAAACTTACCAGAAGCAACCTAAAATACCAACGAAACACTAGACTGAAGCTTTAGTTCTACAGTTTGACTCCTGATTCCTCACTTCACATTAGTGAGGGTCCTTTACAAGATTAAGTGTTCTGTGCAAACCCAATAAAATTACAGTTAGGGGATCTCATGTTATCACATAGCTACAGTTAAGTTAGCAGTGTTGTGTAGTAGTGAAATCAATGACTGGCTTGCATGATGGCTTCTAAAAGCATCTGTTCCCAGAGTTTCATGTATTACGTATGTATATAAAATATCAGTTGAGGACAGCCATTAGCGTTTTGTAAGATGATAAACTGAGTGTTAACTTCTCCCAGCCATTACCTTTTCCCCTCATTAAATGTTAAGTCATCTGTGGGGGAGGGGAAGGGAATTCAACTTTACTTCATAATTCAGATCAATTGTCAATATACATTTAAGTTTTTAAAACCTAAATGTTCCAAGTACAGAGTAAAGAATAAGCTGTCCAGAGAGCGCACACTTAGGTTTTCTCCTCTTGGGAGTTTTAAAAAGGGATTTTGAACCTTGATGGCGAGAATCCCAAAACGAGAGTAAAATGAATTCTTTTTATTGCAAACAAACGTCTAAATTAATTTCTCCACCCACTTTCTTTAGAAAGAAAAAAGAAATCAGCAGGCTAAGGAGATACCCATTCAAGAACTGACATGATTAAAAATTAAGATATAAATGGGTGACTCACAATTGCATTAGCTTACAAAGATGGTGGAGTTAACTACTACAAGCACACTAGTTATACAGTATTTTGTGGGAGAAGGGCATACAGACATAGCTAACTTCATATAGATCCCATTAGACAACTGGATTTACAACAAGTTTTTTTAATAAGAAATGGGCAAAGCCAGCTTTCTTTTCAGAATCAAAATGCAGAACAAATGGAAAATTATGGTATTTAACCTTCACAAGTTTGAGCCTCCACAAATAATACAACCAAGTTTTACATTTTTAACAGCCCTTCTACATACACTCCATCTTCTCTATCTTGGTTCCAAGTTTTATCTTTATTCAATTATGCCAATTCCAATGTTATTTAAAAAGAAAAAGCCTTCCCAGTTATTGTCAGAAACTACTATTTAGCATACCCCCTCCACTACTCAGCAAACTACAGAGAGGATGGAGTGTAATATGAGCAGTACAGAGTCTTATGCAATTCATGAGGACCGCTTAGTCCTTACATGAATCTGGTTGCTAACATTTCTATTATATTGTGACAATGACTCCCGACTGTTATCTCTGAGAAATGGGGGGAGTAAATTCTTAATAAAAGACACCAGGTACAAAGCAACATTTTACTTTTGTTGTGATAAAAAAAAAAGTCACATTTTACAGATAAAATGTAGAACCCTGAAATACTGACACATTCTCTTATCGTGCACAATGCTGAGGTTCTCTTACGATTCACTTTAAAACTGCAATTAAAAATGTACAAAAAAGAAAAGAAAAAAAATCAACCCACAAAGCTTCTAAAAAAGGAACCCGCAGGCACTTCCTCTTGTGGAATGTTTAAAAAGTTAGCCTACTAAAGAAAACAGTCGACTTCTTGTGAAGGTTTTGGAGAAATATGTATCAGTTCGTTTTATTTGGGTATTCAATAATATCCTTGGTGATAATGCTGACTCCATGGCTTCTGACCCCAGAATTGCTGTAAGAGAAAATTTGTTTTTAAAGAAAAAACATCAATAAGCCACTCAAACTGCTTTTAGGAAATGACAATGAATCTAATTCAGAGTAATTGCTGGAAACAAATTTATAACTGTCATACCTCTGATTTCTATCAAACCATGTTCAGTTAGTATTAATATCCCATTATTATCACCAATAAACACATTACAAAAGGAAACACATCAGGACTTGGTTAGTTTATACAATTAAAGCTAGTAGTAAAAAGAACCATATGTATTAAATACTAATTAAAAAAATACTAAGTTATACCAAACATCAACCTATTTTACCTTCAAAAGATTAAGATTATGGCTATGACTGCAACACAATTTACACCTTGCCCTGTAACACTTACAAACACTTCAATCCCTGGGTAAGATCTTTTTGAAGAATGATTCTTATGAAAAAATACAATTTAGTGTACTAAGCACATAAGAAATTACTTACACCCTGCTGCCACTGGTTGTAGCCCTGAGATTGATTTTTATAGCCACGATTGTTTCCTCGTCCTCTGAAGTTCTAAAGTGTAAAAAAAGTAAGAAAAATCTTTAAGAACTCAGAGCACAACAACTTCTTAGGTTTGTACATGGGAAGGATGAGAGGGCACAGAAATGTACCTGAAAATCAAATTTAATTAAGTGGACTAATTTTACTGCCATCACTAACTTTTCTTATGTCAGTGCATTTACACTGTGTTCCCACAATTCTTACAGAGGCTATGCAACACAAGCTTCCTCTTTTTAGACTAATGTATATACATAATTAGGGATCAGTGCATGCATGGATCATAAATCATTACCTGGTTGTAGTTCCCTCTGTTGGGCATTCCACCTCTGTTGTAGTTCCCTCCTCTGTTTGAATAGCCACCTCGGCTGCTAAAAACAGGGCCACGTGGGTACGGATACCCAATTCCACCACTTCCGCCTCCGCCGCCACCTCTCTGCGGCATGTTGCCCCTCCTGTTATAGCCACCACGATTCCCAGGAGCTAAAAAACAAGATACACGTTAGATTACAGGTGTTGTGCCTCCTTTACACATGTGACTTAAGAGTTCTTCTGGACCATTGCCTTTATTTTAGGGGAAAAATAAATGTTTAAAGGTGAAAGTAATGTTTAATTTAACCACTGATACAACCTATGTTTGTATCCTACCAAATCACATTAAAACTAGGAGCTATGATTAATATGAGGATCAGTTTTCCTATGTTAAATTCAGCTAAGTAACATGTAGACCCAAATTAGATTTTCACTTGTGTCAATCACCAATCAAATAAAGAGAATGCTGAATGTTAACTTGCCTCCTCCTCTGAAATTTCCACCACGCATATTGAATCCACCACGTCCTCTGTGGCCACCACCTCTGTTAAACTGGTTCTTGCCACTCTTATTTTTATTGCTCTTCTGTTTCTTTTCGGGGTGAAGAGCCTTTTTGCTCTCTTCCTTATATTGCTTCAAAAGTTTTTGGGCCTCCTCCTTCTGAAGTTCCACATAGGTTATCTCATCAAAGCACTCAGCAACCTCCGGCAGTGTAAAGTTTCCTACAAGGAATCAAGTCAGGAAAAAAAAAAAAGGAATAAAGTCAGATTAGCACAACACATTCACAATCCTTAAATCTCCAATTCTTGAATGGCTTCAAGTTTTTCAACACACACTACAATAACTATTACTGGTTTACTAACGCATTTTCCTACAGGTAGAAACAAGCCAAACATACTCATTCACAAAGAGTTAATGTGACTCCTGTGTAAGCTTACAGCTGTAAGTGACAGAAGGAGAGTTAATGTGACAACAGAATAAAGTTGCATGCCTTTCATTTTGAGAACTGCATGCTCTGGGAGGTCTTTGCCCTCCACTTCTGCTTTCTTCTGTGTTCTCTGCTTGTAGTCTTCATCCTTCGGGCAGACGACCACAGCTTTCCGCTGGAAGCCCGCGAACAGGCACATTTTTCTCCTCTGGGCAGCAGCAGACACGTTTGTCTTAAAAACAACAAGTTATTTATTAATTCTACACCAAACCCAATTTTCAGTTACTTTTCCAACTTCAAAGCTAGAGCTTACCTGATCCAGAATAAAATTCCGCTTCTTGCGAGCAGCGATCTCGATAAACTTCCCAAGACATTGTGGCGCTCTCTGCAGCAGTGTGTTCAGTTTTCCCGTATCTGCCATTTGCTTCTTAAAGCCTGCTACCTGTTTTTAAAAGTGAGAAGTTTCCTTTGAGCTTGTGCAGCTTAAGCTAAGCAGCAGCTTAAATCTCTCCTACATATGGAAAACAGGCAACATTTTATAATTTAAATATTCCCTTTTCCCACTATTGCTATAATAAAAAGGGTCACTAGCATGTACTAAGACCCCAAGCTATTCACAATCTTTGTAGCTATTGGATGGTGAGAACTTCAATTCTTTAGAAAAGACAATGAAGCCTAGAATTTGGAAAGCAGTTTACCTTACAGATAAAGAGCCCACATTTAAGCAACCAATTTCACTTTCCCCAAACTCCCCTCTCTCAAATACTATCAAAATGGAAAAGGATAGCAGGCAGGATTACTTAGAATACCTTCAGGTCTTTTTAAAATGCTGAGATCAACATTCTACTTACCATCATTTTATCCATTATGGTATTTGTTCCAAGAATGTTGTATTTACCAGGATTTTCTGCTGCATGTTTAGTAACCCAGGTAGTTTTCCCAGCTCCTGGCAAGCCGATCATCATAACCACCTACAATGGAAAGAAAAGTTATTTCACTGTCTAATCATTAGAAACCACCTAATAATTAAAAAATATACTTTAATGCACAAAACACACTTTAAGTATCTGACTTTTCATGGCACTGTAAAACTAAGTAATTTGTGGAAAATTTAACGCTCCACATAAAGAGAGAAGACAGCTACTTAGAGAAAAATTACAGGAATGGCATAAAGTAAATGTCATTTTTGCCCAAACAAGCAGTGCTCAAAAATGCTTTTGTAAAAAGGTCACTTACTTCACAATCTTTCTTCTCTTCAGGCCCTTTTGGACCTCTAACTCGGTCCTCCAAGGGAACATTCTGGATCAAAGTATAGTCTTCAGGTATTGGAAAATATGGCTTTTCCTTCTGACCAAAATTGAATTCAACAGCACAGTTGTGGCAGAGAACATGTGGGAAGAGTGGCCGATCAGCAAGAACTTCCTTACTGATTTTGAAGGCAACACCAAGGTCTTGTCCATTCTTTGCATAGGAGAGTTCTACTTCATCGCTTTCAAAGTTCTGTTAAGGGGGGTTGGAGGGGAGATTAAGTTTTAATTTGCTTCCTGTAAAACTTCTAAGAAACTTCAAAATTCAAATGAGTGAAGATTATCCTATGGAAAACCTATTTAGGTTCGATCTACATCCAAAAGCAGAAACAATACTGCCTTAGAAGGTAAGACTAGATTTTTAGGTCAACTTGATGTTAAGTACTTTTTATCAAAATGAGTTAGTAGTAAATGTTGATATTGACACAGCTTTTAAAAATTTTTTTCTGAGCATATAACTTGCCATTTACACATAAAAACTGAGCTATGACTTACAGCAAAACATGTAATCACATCATTTTCATCAAACTTCTCTCCATAGTCTTCAGTCTCACAGTTGCATGTTTTTATTCCTTTTAGAGAATACCCATAAGAAAATTCTTCTTCTCCTAAAAATAATAATGAACTACCATGAAGTTGATTTTTTTCAAAACAGCTCAATGACCCATATATTTTAGTATTCCTGATGTAAGGTTTTAAAAAAAATGAGCATATACTAAATATTCTTTCACATACACTGACTTTATACTAGATATATTGAGTTAAATAACTAGCTTGCAAATTGCATAACATGGATAACAGTCTATCTTAAGTATTACTGGTCATAAAACAAGTAAACATAAAAGAACAAAAACTAAAACTTAGCCTATGCCTACTACATGCTAATGTTATTAATCTCACTTAAAATATTAACAGAATTGGACAAAAACAAGCAAAATATTTGGAATGCCTTCTACTCTAACTACTAAAATCAGACCCTAAACACTCAGTGAGTACACAGTACTCAGAAACTTTACCAAGTAGCATTCCACTGGTGGTTAGAGACCAGCCAATCCGAACTTCATGGATGTCAATATCTTTTGTGTATAAATGCCTTACTGGGATCTTCTCTGTAACCTGAAAGTCAAATCATAAATGATTAAACTATAAGCCAAAAGATAAACCCTTAAAACCTGGCTTATTTCATTTCATGGGATAACTCTTCTCTGGCTACTAATACAAAAAGTCACCCACTCAAGAACTTAAAAAAAATTGATATAAGGGCTTATAACTTGAAAAGATTTGAGTATTTGGTTGAATCACGTTTAAAAGAACAGTTAATGTTTAAAAATTACATCTTCTCAATACTCAACCTACAACAATTAAAGCACATAGTTAACATTTTTTCCTCTGGAACAAAACCGAGTCTATTTTTAAACCCTTGGTGGGTCTTTTCAAGTGCCTGATTAAAAAAAGAGCGCACTTTTAATAAAAATGGGGCTGGCTGTGTACCACAAATTCTGATCAAACATGTTCAACTATTTTACAAAAGGTTTCTATCCCTCTTCTAATTCATAGAAATTCCAAAAATAAAGTTCTACTGATACCCAATAGCGCCAAGTAAATGGAAACTCACAAAGGTTCTTAAAAAACAAAACACAAAATTCTATTTACCTTCATTTCAAAGCAGACTTTGCCTTTTGACACACCGTAGGAAGCCCTTCCTCCAGCCCAAAGAAAAGCAAAACTCTCCATAGTAAGGGAAGAAGCACTGAGGCGATCTCTTGATATTTTAAAATGCAGATCACAATTATCTGTAATTATATCAATACCATATTATTTCTTTTCACATCAAAAGTAAATATATCGGCTATGTAGACAAAACTTGGTTATTAAATTTTTGCACGTATGTCTAACTGCTACATAGACACTTTTTTACATGCTTTTAAATTTTCAATTTTAAGCCCCACTCCCACCAAGTCACTCTTGTCAAATTATGTACTGAAGTGTAAACCACCTATAAAACTAAGAAGCACCAAGGTTTAACGTGTATTTTAAGTATATAAAATAATCAAGACAATGTGACATTAATACATACCTGCTCTGCTCTTTACCTTGATTTAGAGGCAAGCAGTAGAGGATAGCAGGAAATCAAAGTGAAGCATGCCAGAACCAGGTAGAATTTACCAGTGCCACAATAGGACTGACAGGAGGCCATGACCAAATATTTTTTAATAGGAGTATGAGCTGCTGATCCTGTACTTTCTATTTTTAAAACACCAGGGACTCTAGATCCTAAATTCTTTTCTAAAACTTGTGAAGGCAGCCTCATCTACAAAACACAAACCTGGTTGTCTAATGCTGTAACTTATCGGTCTCCTTTCCTTGTGCTTGCCTGTTCCACAACAATGGGGGTTACCCACTTCTGGGATTATCCAAATCCAGAATGCCTTTAACCTAGCTAGCTACCTTTGGGTCAGTGGCTCATTAACATGCACTTTTAAGGGAGAGCTGAAGTTAGAAAGCTGTTTCCTTAAAAAGTTTTTATTGGTGAGAAAAAATGAAATCTACAGTTTGGAATTCCCCTTACATTAAAGCTTTGTTCTTAAAATTCCTGACCATCATTGATAGAATGAACCCAATATTGCACTTAACAAATTGATATTCCTAGGTGACCAGTTACAAGTCTGTCTACTTTATAATAGTAGTGTTACCTTCTTGAATCATTGCCTCAATTATCTTGCCAATACCTAATACTTTAGACTTAAGAAACCGAAAATAACAAAACATTAATCTGACTACTTTTCCATGTAGTTTTCTTTTAAAAGACTTTACTATCTTAACTACCTGTAAAGGGTACTCAACAAGAAATCAAGAAAGAGTTTGACATTAACACTCTGACATATCTGAGTAAAACAATCTGTATTCAAAAACACTGGCATCTAAGCTTCAACTCCCCAGGCTCTACAGGGGCAGGTCAACACCTTACCTCTTATTTTTCAAGCAATTATTTCTACCCTTTGTTCTATCACTGCAAGAACTGTGTTCTGATCAAATACTAAATCAACAAATCTCTTCGTAAGTAAAAATTACAACTCTGACAGCCATGGCCATTTAGGTTTGCAAGACTAATACTTCCTCATACTCAATTGCAACCCAACTGGGTAAAGGAGCGGTATTTACAGCGCTGCCATTGATACCATTCGCTGGTGAAGAAAGCTAGTGGCCCAGTGATAGGCCGCTGCTGCTGCCCCAGGTCTTTGGAAGAAATCAACTTATGTTAAAGCAGCAGCTACTGAACTGGAATTGAGAACAAAAGAGCAGTTATTGATAAAGTAATATTACAATCTTTTAGAATAGGGAATACACTTGTGTGCTAATGGGAAAAGCCATTAATAAATATGTAACTAATCCAAATAGCTCACTTAAGTCCAAAAAAGATGATATTACTTTATTGAAGAAGCCTTACAAGTTTCCATTAGCTAGTCAAAAGTTGGCATTAATTTTACATTCCTACAAAGAACTTTCACGTAATATAAAAGTATTACCAAATTGCTAGAGCCTGTGTTAATTATCAATACAACTGATGCTATACTAAGTATTTAAAGTACCGGAAAAATCATCTTCCTGCCTTTAAAAACCTGTCTCCATTTCCCCGTTAAATCTTCTGCATTTAAGCTCAAACGTACTACATTTTAAGTTTTCCTAACGTTTTAAAACCGAAACCACGTTTGATAATCGGGGGGAGCAGCCGCTTCACTTACAAGTGTCAAGACAAACCACCGTGTCATCGAAGTGCTCATCTTCTTCTTCAACAGGTGGCTGAGGAGACTTGGCTCTGAAAGACAACATCGTCTCCTGATACAGCTTCCCCCACCAAGGAATCCAGAACGGGAGACAGGCAAGACTGGGGGAGCATCCTCTACCTGCTATACTTGTTCTCTTCAATGTACTCAAAGTATCCGCGGCCGTGATCTTCCCGAGGGCGTTTCACACCTCTCTTTTTATCTCCGCCTTTCTGCTCTGTTTTGCCGTCTCCTACAAACACACAACACCCCTATTTAGGGGGCCAAGCCACAAGGCAACACACACAGCTCTTGGGTTTTAAGGCTCGGAAAACAGCTCGGCATTTCCTTGTTCCTGGTTGCAAGCGTTTGTAATCGACGAATCAAACGCGAATTTAACAACAGTCAGTTTGAAACTGGATTGGAGTTAGTGACGCAGTCTAGAGGCACTGCAAGTATCGGCAGTCCTTTAGAAGATTCGAGAACCCTAACGAAAAATAGCGCCGCACAGGCCGAGCCCACGTGCACCCCCCAAAAAAAAAAAAGAGTTCAGGACAGGAGAGGGGACGCGCCCGCCCCGCCGCCCCTCCCCCGCCCGGGCCCGCGCGCCCCGCGGCCGCATTGTACTTACTTTCCGCCCCGCGCTCCCGGCGGCCCCGCCCGCCGGAAGTGACGTCACACCGAGCCCCCACGCTCCGCGCACAATACCGCGGCCCAGCGCCGCCAAAGCGCGCCCAACCCGGGCCCTCGGGACTCTCCCCTCCCCCCCCCCGAGACATGTGCCCGCACCGCGCGCACGCAGCGCGGCGGCGCCACCGCGGCCCGACGGGGCCCCCCCCACGCGCCCGGGGCACCCCCCGCCAGCGGCAGCTGCAGCTCCCCCGCCTCTCGAGCCACATAATGGAGGCGCTGCCACCCCCGTCGCACACACCGATCCCCAGGCCTCCCGGCTAATCCGGGATTCCCCGCGCCGCCCCCCCCCCCCGCCCCGGCCCTCCCTCCCTCCCTCCCGCCGCGCGACGTTACAACGCAGCACCCACCCGCCGCCGGCCCCGCGGCGACCGCCGCCCCCGCCCGCTCACCTCCCGACTGCTGCGGGCCCTGGCTGGCCCCGGGCGGCGCCACCGTGACCGCGAACAGCGAGGTGGGGCCGCTGCTCTTGCCCGCGGCCTCCTTGGCGGCCCCGCGCTGCTGCTGGGGCTGTTGCTGCGACGTCGCCGGCGGTTGAGCCTGCTGCTCCCCGTGCCCGTTCTCGTCGCCCGCGCCTTCCTCCTCGTCTCCGAGCTCATCCTCCCCCTCCTGGAAGCCCTGGTCGTCGCCGTTCTCGTCCTCCGAGGCGGCCTCCTCCTCCTCCATCGGGCCCGCGTCGGCCGCCCCCGCGGCGCCGTTCTCCTCCCCGATCTCCATCTGGTCGCCATCCAGGGCGGGGATCCCCTCCTCCTCTTCCTCCTCCTCCTCCTCCTCGTCGCCGCCGGCCGCGGCCTCCTGTTCGAGGCCTGCTCCCGAGCGCCCGGCGGAATCCCCGCCCAGGTCGAGGCTGCCGTTCCCGGGCTCCATGGCGGGGCGGCCGCCGGCCTCCTCGCTGTCCAGCGCGGCCTGGAGCCGCTCCATGAGGTCGGCCTTGAGGCCCTTGTCGGAGAGGCGCCGCTTCTTGAGCTCCTCCTTCAGCTCCGAGACCTTCAGCTTCTTTACATTAACAGGCGAGGAACTCATGGTGAGGGCCCCGTTCACGCTGGCGCTGCTCAGACTCGCTCCTCCTCGGCACTGGCTGCGGCTGCTCCTCGGCGCGGGCGGCGGCTGCGGCGGCTGCGGCTGCGGCTGGACGTGGGTTCCTGCTGCAGAGCGGACCCGCCTGGTGTCGAACGGCGCCAATTCCTTTCACGGAGTTCGCGAGGGAGACGCCGAGACTCGCTTGGCGCGAGCGAGCACGCAACGTCCTCTCGCCGCGGCGCCGCGCACGTAATATAGCGGCCCCGCCCCCCGCGCCGGGCGGGTCTGCGCGCAGGGCAGGCGCGCGCCCGACGCCCCGCCCCCCCGCGCGCCCCGACGCCCCGCCCCCCCGCGCGCGCGCCCGGCCCGGGTCCCGGCCCGGAGCGCGGCGGGTCCGCGCTGTGCGTGGCCCATTGGTCTCGAGCGGATGGAGGGAGAGCAAAGCGCCTTTCGCCTGAAGCCGACCCTCCGCGACCCGCGTCGGCCGTCCTGGTTCCCTGGTGGCGGCACCCGGACCGTCTCTGCCCTTCCGGCCCGGAGGCCGGCCGCTTCCACCCAAAGGCTTTCCATCCCCCCACTTGTCAATTTCAACTGCAACCCTCCGCCTTCCATCTTAGATTGGCCCCGTCCAGCTATTTGGTTCAAATTCCTTATTTTTTTTTAAAAAATATATATTTTTTTTCAGTTTTGATTTTGTGCAGCACAAATCGGCAGTTATTACACGCAGGGGGTTTCCTTACGCTTACTATTTGGTTTAATGTTGCCTAAGTCTTGCCGGCGAGTTGGATGTTAAACTGGGGAAGGGCGAGGGCAGAGCCCTTCTTTTGTCTCTCCCGCGCCCCTGCTGCGGGCGGGGGGGTGCGCTTGCCCTAGGGCCCCCCACCGTACTCCTCCGGCCTGGTTCTAATAGCCAAGGAAATGAAGCCTCAGAATTGCCTCTCTGGGTCTTTTTTTTTTTTTTTTTAATATATTTTATTGATTTTTTTAACAGAGAGGAAGGGAGAGGGAATGGAGAGCTAGAAACATCAATGAGATGTGCCCGCAACCAATGTACATGCCCTTGACGGGAACCGAACCTGGGACCCCCCCAGTCCGCAGACCCACGCTCCATCCACTGAGCCAAAGCGGTTTCAGCTCTCTGGGTCTTCCGCACCCACCAAAGAGACGCACCCCCTCCAAGACTCACTGGGCCCGGTTTAGGACCCCGCCATCCAGGGGTGTGAGGTCCCAGGAGCCAACAATGGGGATGAGACCCAGCCAAGCCATACCCTTTGATTCTATTCCTACTCCTGTAGGAATATTCATGCTGAAACTCTAGTAAAAGCTCATGAAAACTAAAGGGGCTGTGATTCTGTAAAAAAGAAAAATAGACTCGCTCTAGAAATGTGTGGGGTTGTGTTTTTGTTTTGTTTTGTTTTTTGGTGTCTTCGAAGTTTAATTTTTCTCCTTACTAAGGTGTGTTATGTTCTTGAGGTTGTAGATAGGGGTGCCAGAATTTAGATTTGGGATAGAGGTGACCATCTTAAAACCCAGAGAAATCTACCAGTGTTCCACTATCTCTGACTAAGGAGGTCAATTATACTGGGTACACTGGTGCTTAACTGGCACAATAACGCTGCCCCAATATTAATTTGAAATTTGGGAAAATACACATGTAAGCTCTCTCCCATAGGTTAGTATGATTTTACTGATTAATATATATATATATATATATATATATATACTTATATTTTGCCATGTAGTCATGAATAAAGATGAAATATTAACACTGAAGTGATTTTATTTTTTTATGAAATGATTTTAATTGAAATGAATGGACTATGTACAGTCCTGGTAATTCTCAGTTCAAGTTAATGGAGGTAGATGGCATAGCATCCAAAATAGGAACCTTGGATATAAAGTCCTGGGTATAATATCCTTTGGATATAATGTGACTTATAAACAAGTCACAAACTAGAATTTAAACTTTTCAAATTCTTTGCCCTTGTTCAAAAATGGGAAGAAAGCTAAGGATGCTTACCTGTTCACAAACTGGGGAATTAATGAATGAAGTATAGTTATTATGATGGTCCTTTTGAGTTTATGTGTTCTTATTTTTTTTAAATATATTTTTATTGATTTCAGAGAGGAAGGGAGAGAGAGAGAGAGAGAGAAGCATCAATGATGGAAGAGAATCATTCATTGGCTGCCTCCAGCACGCCCCCCCCCCCTCCCCGCCTACTGGGGATTGAGCCCACAACCCCGCATGTGCCCTTGACTGGAATGGAACCTGGGACCCTTCAGTCGGCAGGCTGACGCTCTATCCCCTGAGCCAAACCAGCTAGGGCAGTTTATGTGTTCATAGATAACTACCTATATTTATAAATATTAGTGATATGAAAACAATTTCCATTCAACGAAAAAATTAAACTATGAAAAAATAAAGTTTATCTAAATACCAATTTATAATGGTTCTTGGTAGATTAAGTCAGTTGTAATAATAAACATGAACTATAGAAAGTTCCATGGCTTTATCTCCAAGAGCTCTGCAGACTTTCTGAGCCTGAGGAAGCATGAAGATCTTCATTCTGCTCATGTTACAGCCCAGGGAGTTCCCACGCAAGGGCTCCTCCATTACACTGGGCTTTCTTAGGCAACATCTATACTAATAAAAGGGTTAATATGCTAATTAGGGCAGAAGTCTTCTGGATGACCTTCCAGACAAAGCCACAGCGGCTTTGAAGGGCCCAGGCTCAGGCCGGCAGTGGCAGCATCAGCGGGGTAAGGGGGCCAGGTTGCCTCCCGCAGAGGGAGGCCAGACTGCGGCTTAGGCCTCAGGCCAAGGCAGAGGCAGTTAGGGGTGATCAGGCCGTCAGGGGAGCAAGGTAGGGGTGATCAGGCTGGCAGGGTGGCAAGGTAGGGGTGATCAGGCTGGCAGGCAGAGGCAGTTAGAGGCAATCAGGCAGGCAGGCAGAAGGGTTAGGGGCAATCAGGCAGGTAGGCAGGCAGGCAAGCAGTTAGGAGCCAGCTGTCCTGGATTGTGAGAGGGATGTCCCAGATTGGAGGGTGCAGGCCGGGCTGAGGGACCTCCCCCTCCCCCCCCCCCATGCACGAATTTCGTGCACTGGGCCTCTAGTTTGAAAGAAAAAATATTCAAAGAGCCATCACCTTACTGTTTGCTCTTCTTATAAATGGGTGAAATCTGCTGTTTGATATTTCACCACTTGAAAGTTCACATAATGCCAATTTTACTCATTGGTTTTGCTTCTTATGTTTTCAATGCTACCATGAAGGAAATATTTAGACCATCCTGCACAAGCATGAGATGAACCTGATTATGACCGCATAAGCTCTCTCTTCCTACATGCATCCTCAGAGCTAGTCTAAGTTCCTTGAGGGCAGGGAGCCCATTTCCACCCCCGTGCAGTGTCTTGTCCTCGGAGAGACCTGTGGTGTGTGGGGAACAAGATGCTCAGTAATGAAAAATATCCTCCAAAGACGTGTGAAATGTATCACAACCCTGGTGTGCACTGAATAATTGTTCACTTTAACAGAGCTCTCCAAAAATCAAGTAGAGACTGTGATAATAAGTTTTATTTACCAGAGCTTCCTTGGCATAACACCTGCAGAATAAATAACAAGTGATTTCATACTCATCTTAAGAGCAGCCCAAGGCTGTAGTCTATTTCTCTAATGTCCCATGTCTCCTAACCCATTTCCTTATTCGATAGAGCACGAAGGTAGGGACTTTATATTCTCTATCAATCCTAGCAATATTGCCAAGTACCGGATGCTTGACGAATACTTTTTAGTTTATTTAGAAGGTGGTATTAAACTGTTAAGAAAGTCTTCTAGCTCCAGATATAAGCACCATCGAAAAGTGTCATCCAGGATCTACCAGTTGACTATGATCTAGATAAGCACATAATGATAACAAATTATAACCAGCCCTGCCTTAGCCAGTTTGGCTCAGTGGATAGAGCATCCGCCTGCGGACTGAAAGGTCCCAGGTTCAATTCTGGTCAAGGGCACGTGCCTGGGTTATGGGCTTGATCCCCAGTAGGGGACGTGCAGGAGGCAGCCGATTCATGAATCTCTCATCATTGATATTTCTATCTCTCTCTCCCTCTCCCTTCCTCTCTCAAATCAATAAAAATATATTTTTTAAAAAGGTTATAACCAGTGCTGTCCAACACAGTAGCTGCTAAGCCATATTTAAGTTAAAATTAAAGATTAAGTTCCTCACTCACACTACCCACACTTCAAATGCTCCATAGCCGTTGGTCTCATACTGAACAATGCAGAATAGAATGTTTTTATCATCCGAGTTCTTTGGGACAGTGCTTTTACAGACTGTTTTGAAATTGCAACTTACACCAAGGAAGGAACCCTCATCCATATATGACTCAACAGCCAGACTACACGGAAAGCTGGTCCCAAGAATTAGACTCTACCCTTTGTCCTAATGGGAAAAGCCATTACCTACTGTGAGCATTAGATAAACTCCAATTATTAGAGTAAAAGTGTGTGTGTTTATGTGTATTTATAGTATAGTTTTATAGACACACTAGGAGCCCATTGCAGGAAGATTCCAGCAAGCGGCTGCTGCAGCTGCACGCACCACCCGCCCCATCCCGCCCCATCCCGCCCACGCTTTCCCTCTGGCAGCCGCCTTGCTTTCCGCTTTCCCTCCCTCTTCCTTCTATGCTATCTTCAGTCTTCACTCCTCCCTCCCTCAGTGTATGCAAATTAACCACCATCTTTGTTGGGTTAATTTGCATACTCGCTCTGATTGGCTGTGGGTGTAGTGAAGGTACGATCAATTAGCATTTTTCTCTTTTATTAGTGTAGTTTTATAGACACATACAGTCAACTCCCAATTCATCTATGTCTCTACTTGACAAATATGTATATATACTTCGCTATATATTGTTTGTTTATTTTTGTTATTCCTCACCTGAGGATATTTTTCCATTAATTTTTAGAGAGTGTGGGAGGGAGCGGGAGAGACAGAGAGAGAGAGGAATATCGATGTGAGAGAGACACGTGGATTAGTTGCCTCCTGCATGTGCCCTGACCCTGGTGGGGGATCAAGCCTACAGCCGAGGTACATGCCCTTGAATGGACTCAAACCCTCACGACTTCGGTCTGTGGGCTGACGCTCTATTCACTGAGCCAAACTGGCCAGGGCTACTTAACCAATATTGATTGAACGCCTGCCATGCACCACGCACTGTACTCTGCAGGGAAAAGAGGTATGGATGGCCCCGTCCCAGGCATCCGGGAGCTTGCAATGCGGAGAAAAAGACAAACCGTAACCAGGATGCCACGGGGACACCAGCACCACCCCATGGGCAACCCGCCATTTTGACCATCTGCCGAGCCATTGTCTGTAAGGTTTCCATGGTGCAGGTTTGCACACATGCTTGCTCACCCACAAACACGCACACGGGCAGAAACAAAGCAGAGCGCAGCCTCACAGGCGCACTTAAGAAGCCAGTGTGTGACATGTGCAAGGAAACAGTAATTAGCTAAGGTGCTCTTATATCATATTCATTATTCTAAATACAGAGCCGCCAATCATTTGCAGACTTCTGACCTCTGACAAGTCCTTCATTAAAAGCTGTCTGGGCCTGGCCGGGGTTGGGCATTGACCTATGGACCAGGAGGTCACGGTTCGATTCCCGGAGAGGGCATATGCCCAGGTTTCGGGCTCGATCCCCAAATGTGGGGCGTGCAGGAGGCAGCCGATCCATGATTCTCTCTCATCATTAATGTTTCTATCTCTCTCTCTCCCTCTCCCTTCCTCTCTGAAACCAATAAAAATATATTTTTTAAAAAGCTGTCTGAAATATAAATCTTAGGGATATAAGGTACGACAGCGCTATACTATGTTGTATATTTGAAAGTTGTTAAGAGTGTACATCTCGCCAAACCGGTTTGGCTCAGTGGATAGAGCGTCGGCCTGCGGACTCAAGGGCCCCAGGTTCGATTCCGGTCAAGGGCATGTACCTTGGTTGCGGGCACATCCCCGGTGGGGGGTGTGCAGGAGGCAGCTGATCGATGTTTCTCTCTCATTGATGTTTCTAACTCTCTATCCCTCTCCCTTCCTCTCTGTAAAAAATCAATAAAATGTATTTAAAAAAAAAAAAAAGAGTGTACATCTCAAAGGTTCTCATCACACACAAAAATTACTGTAGTGATAATTTCACAATATATGCAAATCTCGAATCATCATGTTGTACACCTGAAACTAATATATCCTATGCCAATTATACCTTAATTTTTAAAAAGCTGTCAGGGGTTAGTGGGGAAAAGTTCAACCAAGGGCCTCCTGCACGGTCCTCATTGCCTAGACACTGTGTACACTCGGTATCTACACAGCCTCTCCTTCTGTTTCCGGCTTCCGCTTGGTTCCATCCAAGCACATTTTCCATGAGCCGTCTCTGAAGTCCGCTGTGTTTTGTCCCGATTCATTTATTTGTGATATTAGCTGACAGTGACGGAGTGCCTGCCATGCACCAGCCACTGTGCTAGGCTTTTTGTACCAAATAGCTCTAACCTTCATAGCCGTCTCATAAGGTAGGAATTATCTGTCTCAGTTTGTAAATATGGAAACTGAGGGTCAGAGGGGTTAAGGAAGTTGACCAGGCTCAATACGTGGTCAAGGTAAGATATCAAATCACAGTTGCCTGACTCCCATGCCAAGCTCTTTTTCCTGCACCAGTAAGTTGGAGTCATTAGAGTTTCAAAGTCAAAACCGACATGCGCTGTTCTAGCAAGATCTTACAGAATGTAGGGCAGGAGAAAGAGACAGGCGAACCAACAGTTGTATTCTTAGAGTAATATGTGCCATGACAGAGGCGTGTACTCAGTTTGGGAAATAGAGCCACGGGCTTCTCAGGGAGAGAGGCACTGAGCCGAGTGTTCTGACGTGAGCAGGGCTGAGAGAGGCAAGGCCATCCCACGCAGGAGGAACAGCCGCTGCCAAGGCATTGGTGAGCCCTGGCCAGTGAGCATCGTCCCGAGCACCGAATGGTCACCAGTTCGAGTCCTGGTCAGGGCACATACCCAGGTTGTGGGTTCGATCCCTGGTCAGGGT
Source organism: Eptesicus fuscus (assembly GCF_027574615.1). Taxonomy (NCBI): domain Eukaryota; kingdom Metazoa; phylum Chordata; class Mammalia; order Chiroptera; family Vespertilionidae; genus Eptesicus; species Eptesicus fuscus. The sequence goes on from NC_072496.1 coordinate 14,061,704, forward strand.
GCGGAGGCAACTGATTAAGGGTTTTTCCCACACCTCTCCCTCTCTCTCTCTTTCTCTCTCTCCCTCTTTCTCTCTCTCTCCCTTTCTTTAAAAAATGTGACCCAGGATTAGCTGTTATCCCATTTATTTCCCCCCTTCTTTGTGAACTGTACTTTTCAATTACAGTTGACATATAATGTTATATTACTTTCAGATGTAAACATAGTGATTAGACACTTACGTATCTTATAAATAAGCCAATACGCCCAACACCGATCTGACACCATATCTGGTTATTACAATATTCTTAACTATATTCTCTGTGCTGTACGTGACACCCCTGAGGCTTTCTCGTTTTTTAAAGGAGGTGGGAAATCTCCTTTTTTATATAAATTCTCCTACATTTCAGGGGTGATGGACACTATATAGGCCAAGATGACCGTGTCTTTGGCCATTTGTTTTTCCGTCCGGTGCAGCGGTTGCCAACCTTTCGGACCTCGCGGACCAGGACCACCAGTTGGCGACCGCTGGCCTGGAGGGTCTTGGCCCGGGGAACTGGCAGAAAGACGGTACAGGAGGCCATTGGGAGGGGAACAGATGGGAAGTGGTGAAGGCCACTCTGACCCAGGTCCAAGGGTCTGTTCAATCTGAGGGTAACAGGGCTGTGAAACACATCCCTGACGATTCCTAGGGTTTTCTTAAACCCCAGAGATGAGCCGAAACCAGTTTGGCTCAGTGGATAGAGCGTCGGCCTGCGGACTCAAGGGTCCCGGGTTCAATTCCGGTCAAGGGCATGTGCCTTGGTTGCAGGCACATCCCCAGTGGGGGTTGTGCAGGAGGCAGCTGATGGATGTTTCTCTCTCATCGATGTTTCTAACTCTCTATCCCTCTCTCTTCCTCTCTGTAAAAAATCAATAAAATATATTAAAAAAAAAACAAACAAAAAACCCAGAGATGTTCACTGGGCCTCTGACACGACCATCCAGTCTTGGCAAATATAACCATTTGGGTTAATTTTCTAAACATTAGGTTCTTTGCCTAGCCTGAGAGGTAACAGCATCCAGGACAAGGGACAAGGGGAGTGCATGAGCCCTCGGAGAGAGACAGGGCTCAACAAACAGCTCTGTTCCTCACCAGCCAGCAGGGAACGCAGGCAAAGTTACCTACCTCCTCTCTCAACGCCAGCCCCTTACCTTGTGAAATGATCGCGTCCTATCTATTCCTGAGGGGTAAGAATCACATATGTGAGAATCGTAAACCGCGAAATGCCATACAAATGTGTGGTATTCATGTAATTATTACTTATCAAACATAGGCTTTGGGGGCAGGGAGGAGGGAGAAAGTAACTACCTACTTATTTCAATCTGAAATTGAGAGGCAACAGTGTTTATGGAAAGCCTTTACAATGTTAACTCTGACAGCTCAGGGAATACACTCGTAGCATTGGCCAGGTCAGTAAGCTCCGCCTCCTGTGACTAGGAGCCCAGACCATGCCCGTTCACCTTCTCCCTGGAGTAGGAAAGCCATGTGCACAAACGGCCTCGAGAGATTTTTGACTCTTAGATGCTTATCGGTGGGCGAGGTCCACGCCACTATTATTGCCCACGGAAGGTACCTGAGGCCTTATTCGCATTACTTCCGCAGAAACGTTGTTATGATTATGAAGAGTAAAAACCCAATGGATCAGGCGCCAGAAAAGAGTGCAGCGCTTTAAAATGTGAAGACAAGCCCTAACCGGTTTGGCTCAGTGGATAGAGCGTCGGCCTGTGGACTCAAGGGTCCCAGGTTCGATTCCGGTCAAGGGCTTGTACCTTGGTTGTGGGCGCATACCCAGTGGGGAGTGTACAGGAGGCAGCTGATCGATGTTTCTCCCTTCATCTCTGTAAAAAAATCAATAAAAATATATTTAAAAAAACGATTTAAAAAAAATGTGAAGACAAGTTCATTGGCTGCCCAGCAGGGGAAACAGGTCTCTTCTTGGTGATGGCAATGAGTTTGCTCTGCCGTCCACTGTCACCAGGATTGCTCAGCAATCCGTGGGTTGACGGTCAGCTGACAGCTGCAAGGCCCCAGGGTGCAGAATGGGGTGTTGAAGCATCCATCTTATATGAAAACTGCTGTTTGAAATTTTAACCCTGCTAATTGGCTTCTGTAAATTCTTGCTTGCTAAGACTACTCCCACTTTAGAGGGGCCATTAAATCTTCCCCAGACAAGCTTATCAGTGCTGGCGCCAGGCCAGGCCTCTGGTTGAGGTCTCAAGGCCCAGCACATACGGGCTCTTTAAGAACTTACAAAAGGGGCCGGGAACACTCCATATTTGGGAGACAAAGAAGGAAAAATCATATAAATAGGGAGAATTCCTGCATGTCGGGGCCCAGAATTTGAGAGACATTTTCCTCTGGACCCTGGCGTAATAAATGTAACTCCATCTCTCTAAGTATTGCTTTGTTCTTCTTCGGTTTTCTGTAACAGTGTCACCTTGGAGGTGCTTACCTATCCATGTCTTCCCTCCAGAAATGGAACTTCTGCACCCGGCCTTTATGGCATAAGCACTCAAAGGAGTTGGAAACAACTTCACACTCAAATTATCCTATATAATAAAAGGCTAATATGCAAATTGTCCCCTAGACCGGGAGTTCGACTGGAAGTTTGACCAGGGGGCGGGGCCAGCCAACCGCCCGAGGCCCCTCCCCCTGGCCGGTCCCACCCCCCATCACACCCCTCCCCCGGTCAGGGTGGGCCAGCTGGACCCCCACCTGGGCATGAATTCATGCACCAGGCCTCTAGTAATGATAATATTGCCCAGGCAAGCTAATTAAGCACTTTGTAATCAGATTCTTTTTTAAAAACATATTTAATTGATTTTTAAAAAAATGTATTTTATTGATTTAAAAAAAAATGTATTTTATTGATTTTTTACAGAGAGGAAGGGAGAGGGATAGAGAGTTAAATACATCGATCAGCTGCCTCCTGCACACCCTCCTACTGGGGATGTGCCCGCAACCAAGGTTCATGCCCTTGACCGGAATCGAACCTGGGACCTTTCAGTCCCTAGGCCGAGGCTCTATCCACTGAGCCAAACCAATTAGGGCTAAACAGATTCTTAATTTACATTTGTCCAGAAGCAATTGGGGGAATTCAACTTCCTGCTCTCAGGAAAGACATGAATCTACAAGTTGAAAAAGGGGGGCCAGTTACGTTTTAGGGTCACATCTTACTGAAAGGCGATATGATTTCTTCCCATCCTAGGAGAAGCTGGCTGGGCTGCAAGACGGAACTCATTTCCAGTTTTTTCTTTCATCAGACCTTGAGTCGCATTTACTTCAAGGTGAATTCCTGGAACAGGAACTTCAACCATAAATACAGACACATTTTTCATTGTAAATACTCGTGGTTTTCCTATCACAGGTGTTTGTGCTTTCCACCATCTACATGACAATGAAATGCCGTAGGGAAGTGGGTCCGTCATTAACACTTCTCCTAGCAGTGGTCGGCAAACTCATTAGTCAGCAGAGCCAAGTATCAACAGGACAACGATTGAAATTTCTCTTGAGAGCCACATTTTTTAAACTTAAACTTCTTCTAACGCCACTTCTTCAACATAGACTCGCCCAGGCCATGGTATTTTGTGGAAGAGCCACACTCAAGGGGCCAAAGAGCCGCACGTGGCTCGCGAGCCGCGGTTGGCCGACCACGGTCCTAGAGGGATTGAACTCTGGAAGGCCCTGCTAAAAGCTCTTCGGCGGCTTCCCACTGCCCTGGACGTAGAGGCCCACGCTGGCCTCCAGGAGGCGGCTTCTGCTGCCCCTGCAGTCTTATCTCAGGTTTCCCACCCGTCTCCAGGGCCTGCCTGTGCTGGGAATACTCTGGGCTACCCCCACTCAAGCTTCAGGTCTCAAGGTAACCCTGACACCCTGACCCAGTTATGTCCTGCAGACTGTACCTCCCTAACACTATTGTTGGCAATTCACACCTACCTCCCAGGTGCATCGTCTGTGCAAACTGCCTGCTATTGGGGAGGGGGGAGGGGGCGGGGGATCATTCAGCAAACGTTAGCTCTTCATATGCTTGTTGTTACTGGTCTGCTCACCTCCCTCCCCAGACGGTGTCTCACTGAGGAGGAGAGAGCGCATCTGCCTTGTTCATTCATTCTGTAACCCAGACCTCCCACAACGAGGAGAATTAAGCTGAATCATAGGTGCTCACTACATAGTTGTTGAAGGAAGGAATATATGAAAATCTGTTGAATGGGGAGAATGGGGAGATTTTGTTTAATGGGTACAGAGTTCCTGTTTGGGATGATGGAAAACTTCTGGAGATGGATGGGGGTGATGGCTACACAATGACGTGAACATACTTAATGCCACTAAACTGCATATGTAAAAATGGTTAAACGGTCAATTTTATGTTATGTACTAGTATATTGTACCACAATCAAACATTTTGTTGAATGAATGCATAAGCAGTTAACCAGCTCCTATCCAACTCCAATATATCAATTCAGTAGATATTCATAGAGTGTCCACTCTGGGTAAAACATAAAGATGTACTTTTGGACTTATTTAATAGTCTGTAAATATAAAATATGATCAACGGTCAATCTCAGTCACCCTTTGTGTGTAACATGTGTTTTAACTAGATAAACAGGTCTTGTTTATCTTTATATCCCAAGAAGCTAGCACTCATGTGCTCAGTTAATATTTGTTAAATCAAAATAAGACAAATAGCCAAGACCGGTTTGGCTCAGTGGATAGAGCGTCGGCCTGCGGACTCAAGGGTCCCGGGTTTGATTCCGGTCAAGGGCATGTACCTTGGTTGCGGGTACATCCCCAGTAGGGGGTGTGCAAGAGGCAGCTGATCGATGTTTCTAGCTCTCTCTCCCTCTCCCTTCCTCTCTGTAAAAAATCAATAAAATATATTTAAAAAATATTTTAAAAAAATAAATAAATAAGACAAATAATAGAGTGTTTGTTTAGGGCTTTCTCCATTATATAACACTTCCACCAACAGTATCTCATGTTATCACAGAATCTCCTTCACTCTCACCCTTTCTTCTCTTTTCCCTTTCCTTCATGTTAACAGCCATTTCTTCTCAACTTTCTGTTGCCAGAATCAGCACAACTTCCTCAATTTCTTTTTCATGTTTTACCAAAATTTGCTACTTTATACCTTTGACAACATCCAAGTCCCAGAAAAGAGTTATACTTGTCCGTGAGGTGGAAGATTACTGGGGACAGGCCAGTTTAGCAGAAGATGGATGAGTCCCTGTCCTAGAATCCCGAGAACTCGCTACCTGTCACAAAACCTTCAGAGTATTCTACATGTCACTTCAGAAAGGAATCACATACCATTCATTTGTCCATTGGCTATAGTTTGAATGGTGGTCGTGTTTCCTCATTGCTTCCTTTATTTTCCACAGGAAAAAAAAAAAAAGCCAGCCTTTTTTATAATGTAAGAAAGTAGATGAGAAGATACTGTACAATAAAATATTAGGAAGCATTATAAAGAGAAGGGAACGTTGAAAGCATGAGGCTAATGAGAGGATAAAGAACAGTCCATTTTCAAGGCCTAGTGTCAAACAGGGCCAGGAGCAAAGTCTCCCACAGACCCTGGCTTTCAATGGAAAGGAGGAGAGAGGTGACAATAGTTGGATTTGAAGCCAGAGCTCTCATCTGACCTCCATATACATGTAGGCAGAGTTCTCGTTCCAGTATTCCTAACAGAGGCAACGTAGCAGAGTAGGTAAGAGCACAGACAACGAACAGGCCGCTAGAGACAGTCCCTTTTCCTTTACTTACCAGCTGTGTGAACTGAGGCAAGTTTCCTAATCTTTCTATGCTTCTGTTTCTCATTTATAAAGTGAGTATAATAAGAGATGCTCTTAAGAGTTTTCATGAGCATTAGATAAACTAATACTTGGAAAGCACTTAAAACAATGCAGGCTTGTATTAAGTATTATATCAAAGTTTGATAAATAAATAAAATTACAAATATAGCCCTAGCTGGTTTGGCTCAGTGGATAGAGCATCGGCCTGTGAACTTAAGGGTCCCAGGTTCGATTCCGGTCAAGGGCATGTACCTTGGTTGTGGGCACATCCCCAGTGGGGGGTGTGCAGGAGGCAGCTGATCGATGTTTCTCTCCCATCGATGTTTCTAACTCTCTATCCCTCTCCCTTCCTCTCTGTAAAAAAAAAATCAATAAAATATATATTTAAAAAATTACAAATATAGTTAATTTACATCTTAGCATCCTATAATTTACAAAACACTTTTTCGTGTACATCACCTCATCAAATTCTCCCCAACTCCGGGGTAGCTCTTGTTACCTTCATTTTATGCATGGGGGAATAAGATTTCTTAAGTGTTTTTGTTAAGTTAATAGCCTTGAGACAATGTTGATAAAGAAGAAAAATGAGCATTTTATATCTTTTCTTTCTTACCCTTTCTCCAAGGGAAAGAATCAGCTTCTTTTTTTCCTATTTCCACAGCAAAGAGAACGGTGATTCATCACTTAATTGTTATTTGATTGCCGTGATGATAAGTAGAATAGTTGTTATGATAATAAGCAGAATAGCTTTCATTGAGATAAAATATAGTTTGCATATTTGTATTTATAATATGTGGCATATTGCATGTCTCTCTTCTAAGAACACTTATCTATTGGTAAATCTTTTAATGCTAAGAAAATAATATTAATTTCACACATATTAGCATTAGTGGTGTATGTCACACTTATGCTCTAACTCCTAGGCTGAAATTCAGGCTATCAGCCTGTACAGGGGAGCTCACTGCACACTTTGGGTTGAGAGACTCTTCCCCTTCTTCTCCCCATACACACCCATACCTGGAGTTACATAAGAAGCTTGTTTTCTGCTCTGCAATTATTGGTGTTTCCTATTTTATTTTTTAAAAAATATATTTTTTATTGATTTCAGAGAGGAAGGGAGAGGAAGAGAGAGATAGAAACATCAATGATGAGAGAGAAGCATTGATTGGCTGCCTCCTGCATGCCCTCTATTGGGAATCGAGCCAGCAACCCAGGCATGTGCCCTTGACTGGAATTGAACCTGGGACCCTTCAGTCCCCAAGCCAACACTCTATCCATTGAGACAAACCAGCTAGGACAGTGTTTCCTATTTCCTATTCTCTGCAGGGGCCAAGGTTCTCAGGGTAGCAGGTTAGCAAGATAGCGTTCCTCCTCAGGCCCTGGGAGCTGCTAGACACTGCAGGGCGGTGTTTAACGTACAGTCTTGGGAGCTGGGAGCTGGACGGCCTGGTATTTATTTGGCTGTGTGACTTTAGGCAAGACACTCAATGTCTCTTCATTTCCTCACTCACAACACGGAGATAATGGCAGTATCCACTGTATTGGGTACTTAGGAAGATTACATAAGTTAATGAATGTTAAGCATTTAGAACAGGCACTACTCATGGCAAACATTCCGTAAATGTTAGCTATTAACATTATGTTCTATTTGTTTAACACCTCTCATCATCCTCTTGTCTAAGTCAATGGCTTTCAAACACTTCGCCTATAACCTTCAGTAAGAAATGCATTTTATATCACAATTCAGAAAATCCATATTGATATTACTAACACATAAAAAACGAAGTTGAAGTTTCAAGAAACACTGACACTTACTACATGCATTGCACTCTACGAAGTTATGTTCCCTTTTAAAGAAAAATACCGAGAGTGTTCTACTAAATTGATTTCACAGTCCACTAATGGGTTAGTTTGAAAGACTCTGCTCTTCGAGGGGCAGAATAATGCCTCCCTAACATGTCCACTCCCTAATTCCTGGAACCTGTGACTGTGTTACCTTAGGTTAGGTGGCAAAAGGAACCTCACAGATGTGATTACAGACTTTGAGAGGGGAAGCTTATATCAGATTACCCAGGAGGGCCCAGTCTAATCACAAGAGCCTTTACAAAGTGGAAACCCTTCCTGGGCTGGCCAGAGAAGGGGATGTGACCCCGGGAGGGTCGGAGATGCAGGGGGAGAAGGGCTCAGTCTGCCACCGCTGGCCTTGAACATGGAGGAAGGTGGCCATGAGCCTCTAGGAGCTGGACAAGGAAAGGAAATGGATTCTTCCTGGAGCCTCCAGAAAGGAGTGCAGCCCGGCAACACCTTGAACTTAGCCCATGTCAGGCCTCTGACCTCCAGAAATGGAAGATGATAAAGTTGTGTTAAGACACTAGGTTTGTGTCTGGCCGGCGTGGCTCGGTGGTTGAGGGTCGACCTATGAACCAGGAGTTCAATTCCCAGTTGGGGCACATGCCTGGGTTGTGGGCTCGATCCCCAGTGTGGGGGCATACAGGAGGCAGCTGATCAGTGATTCTCTCTCATCATGGATGCTCCTATCTTTTTATTCTTGGTATTAAATTATTATTATTATTTAATTTCTTTATTGATTAAGGTATTACATATGTGTCCTTACCCCCCCCAATGACCCCCCGAACTCCTCAACTCATGCCCTCACTCCCCTGTTGTCTGTGTCCATTGGTTAGGCTAATATGCATGCATGCAAGTCCTTTGGTTGATCTGCTTCTAAGCTCTCTCTCTGAAATCAATAAAAAATATTTTTTAAAAAGACACTAGGTTTGTGACAACTTGTTTTCACAGCAATAGGAAACAAATACGGGATCTAAGCCGGGAACCTTAACGTCACCTTTGAACGCTCTCTCCTCTTAGCCCCACGTATTTTGATAAATCACCTATTTCTTTTGCTTATAACTTCGAGGATCTCCGGAATAATCCATAAAATTTCCCAGTTTCCACGGCCATTGCCCTCATTCAGGGCCTCTTAATCTCGCTCTTGGACTATAAAACCTCCTCATCTTTCCCTTCTTCTGGGACTCAGCCTGCTCCACAACGCCCTCTTTCCGGCTTTCGGAGTTAACTTCCTGAACTACCAATAGTATTACCGCCTGGACGCCTGACGCCTCATCATGCCTACAGAATGAAATCTGAGGTCTTAAGAGTGCTATTCAAAGCTCTTCAGAAGATCCAGTTCAAATCTATACGGACACATTTTCCTGCTGCAATTTTCCCTATTCTGGCCCCTCTGGAGATCATATTCAGAAAGTTATTTTACCATTTCACTTTATTATAGTTGGTTGTTTATTTTATTTTTTAAATTTTACCCTAAAAAAATTGCTTTTGGGGCACCAAAGAGGGCACCAAGGAGGAGCCCAGCCTGCCAGCCAGCCAGCTCCTTCTGCATCCCAGCGAAGGCCTCAGGCCTGTCATTTATATTCTGCCTCCCCGGTCTCAACGTGTTTCACTTTTTAATTAGGGCATCAGTGGCCCAGAGAACTCTCTTTCCCATGCCTGGGAAAAATAAACAAATCCACCAGGCAGTGCATTCTTCATTTGCATCTTTTATTTTAATAAACCTCATTAAAAATTTGTACCAACCTATGCATTTGAAAGGCCCTGCTGGGACTAACATCAACATGTGAACCATAGAGAAATGGGGGTGTTGCTTCCCTCCTGCCTCTGCAGGCAGGAGCCTGAGATGCTTCTTAGCGATCCCACAGGCGATGAGGGTGGTTGCTTCTCCAATGAAAACCGGAGTCCGAAGTCTTGACCCTGCCCCGAAGGCTTCTCAGGTAATGTGCCCTTTTCTCCATATCCCCTGCGGTGTAGCCAACAAAGTGACATCAGATCCATACTTCAATTTCAGCACCGCTCGAGGAAATTTCGGATTAGAAACTACTTACTGTGGTGAAACAGTGTCCTAGTCGGCTGAACCAGCAGAGATTTATTTTCTCACAGCTCTGGAGGCTGGAAGTCCAAGATCAACGTGCCGGCAGGGCTGGTTTCTTCTGCAGCATCTCTCCTTGGCTTGCAAGTGGCCGTCTTCTCGCTGTGTCCTCACGGAGTCTGTATCTGTGCACCCACATCTGGTGTCTCTCCCAGGGTCCACACTTCCTTTTCTTAGGACACCAGTCAGATTGGATTAGGGCCCACCCTAAAGGATTTAAAATATATGTATTTATATTGATTTCAGAGAGGAAGGGAGAATATTCATGCCTGCCACAGCCTTGCACAGAGTCCTTGTTCTAACAAATTGCTTCTAGGTGCACCTCGGACCTCTGCTATGGCCCTCTGGATACGGTGTTTCCTTTTCCAGTCTCATGGCTGGGCTCTGTACTGTAGCCCTTGTTTGGTCTCCAGAGGAATGGTTGTGTGTTTTTTTTCGTGTGGAAAGACCTACCCCAGGTCCTTTGGTTATAACTGCTTCCCGTGTCACAGCTGCCCTGTCACGAAGTCACAAAGCCTGTGCTCTTTCCAACGTGTTTCGTTTTGTTTTTTTCAGAGGGGGAGAGAGAGAAACATCAATGATGAGAGAGGATCATTTAAAAAAAAAAATTTTTATTGATTTTTTAAAGAGAGAAGAGAGAGGGATAGAGAGTTAGAAACATCGATGAGAGAGAAACATCGATCAGCTGCCTCTTGCACACCCCCTACTGGGGATGTGCCCGCAACCAAGGTACATGCCCTTGACCGGAATCGAACCTGGGACCCTTGAGTCCGCAGGCCGACGACACTCTATCCACTGAGCCAAACCGGTTTCGGCGAGAGAGGATCATTGATCAGCTGCCTCTGGCACGCCCCACGCTGGTCAAACCCACAACCCGGGCATGTGCCCTTGACCAGAATCGAACCGGGGACCCTTCAGTCCACAGGCCGACACTCCATCCACTGAGCCAAACCGGCGAGGGCTCTCTCCTAAGTTTTTGACTTGTACTCTTTTGAAGACGAGCCTAAGCCCTTATATTTGCAATGGAATTTCTGAGGTACTGTGTTGTGTTCCTTTATGCCCTTGTTTTCTTTGAAAGCAGCTTCTAGAATGTTTAGAATCAACTCTTTGCTCTATGTAGTCACTGAAATCTTACTCACCTCTGCACAGTTCACATCCGGATTCCCAGATACATGATCTTGCCAATTAGAAAATCAGAAACATCATTTCCAGGGAAGTGAGCAGCACTGACTTCCATGAAACATTTTAAGTAAATAATTTGGGGGTCATAGCTCTTCTTCCTCCTGCTTCTATCTGTATAGTTGCAACTGGCATTCTTGCTTCAGAGACCAGGTTCAAACTTGACCAACATACGTGGCCGAGCAGGTTGTGATCTGGGTGTAGCGGTAGCTTCTCAGGAGTGTCGGTGGCCAAATGATGCAACGTCCTGAATGGGAACAGATGTGGGGACTGATAACTCATGCCTTGAGCAATCACAGGCCCAAGTTCAATGTCCTGTCCTGGAAAATTTGGTGGTTTGTGCAGGTAGATGTTTAGAAAATGAGCAAGGGTAGCATTACTAATCTAGACAGAGCCTTATTTATAATAACTTTGTTTCTGTTTTGTGTTTTAGTCAGGCAATTGTGTGTGTGTTAAGTAGACATTGAAAAGTCCAAGTGCACTCTAGCTGGTTTGGCTCAGTGGATAGAGTGTTAGCCTGCGGACTGAAGGGTCCTGGGTTCGATTCCGATGAAGGGCACATGCCTGGGTTGCAGGCTCGATCCCTAATAGGGGGCGTGCAGGAGGCAGCCGATCAATGATTCTCATCATTGATGTTTCTCTCTCTCTCCCTCTCCCTTCCTCTCTGAAATCAATAAAAAAATATTTTTTTTAAAAAAAGAAAAGTCCAAGTGCAAGGCACAATCATCCTGAAGGACAGTGTTACGCCAACTCCAGGGTCTACCAACCGAAAAACCAAATTCATCTCTCGGGCGCCTGAGGCATCATGTTATGCGGCAGGGGGTCTTGACTTTGATCTTGCTTAGCTGAGATGTGATCATTTGCTTTCAAAGTTCATACTAATATTCAGGCTAAGAGATAAGGCTATCAATGCTAAGGTTGGAGAGCCAGCCCATTTGTGAGCTGTTGTAGTTGAGCTAGGCTATGGGCCGTTAATATAAATGAGAGCGACTCTCCTTCGTCATCCGGTTAGCGGTAAAGAGCTCGGGTTCACGTCCCGGCCCCGTCTCAAGCATCCTCTCCACCTCGTTGAAAACATTGCCCTCATTTGCTAAAGGATGATAAGGGTATCCTCAACACTTAATTTGTATTTTTACAAAAATAATACATGCATATTGTTTAAATCATCGAAGGCTTGTCTCTCTCTCTCTCACACACTTTCTCTCTCTCTCTCACACACACACACACACACAGCAATTCGCTGCCTATGACAGACTGTATTTTCCAAAGATGGCCAGAGCGATCGCTCCCACCCCACAGTGCTCTTCTTTAAGGAGACCTTGACATTCCTCCCATGGAATGGTGGGATCTGTGTCTCCTCCCCTCTAACCTGAGTGGCCTCTGTGACTGCTCTGACTGACAGAGTGTATGCTATGTGATGCTGTACTAGCCAGGGTTCTCCAGAGAAACAGACCAAAAAGGTTCTCTATAGGAATATAGAGATTTTAAAAAATATATATGTATTTTTATTGATTTCAGAAAGGAAGAGAGAGGGAGAGATAGTAACATCAATGGTGAGAATCATTGATCCGCTGCCTCCTGCACGCCCCTTACTGAGGATTGAGCCTGCAACCCGGGCATGTGCCCTGACCGAGAATCAAACCATGACCTCCTGGTTCATAGGCTGATGCTCAACCACTGGGCCACATCGGTCGGGCGAGATAGAGCTTTATTATACGGTATCGGTTCATCCAATTAAAGAAGCTGAGAAGTCCCACATGGGGCCCTCTGCAAACTAGAGATTCAGGAAGGCTGATGGTGCAAGTGTGTAGTTTGAAGCCTTGAGAACCAGGTACACCGAGGACAGGAGAAGAAAAACGTCTCCGTTCACGTGGTCAGAGAGTAAATTCATCCTTCCTCTGCCTTTTTGTTCTAGTCAGACTCTCAGTGAATTAGATCAGGGGTCCTCAAACTTTTTAAACAGGGGGCCAGTTCACTGTCCCTCAGACCGTTGGAGGGCCGGACTATAGTTTAAAAAAAAACCTATGAACAAATTCCTATGCACACTGCACATATCTTATTTTGAAGTAAAAAAAAACCCAAAACGGGCCGAAACCGGTTTGGCTCAGTGGATAGAGCATCAGCCTGGGGACTCAAGGGTCCCAGGTTCGATTCCGGTCAAGGACATGTACCTTGGTTGCGGGCACATCCCCAGTAGGGGGTGTGCAAGAGGCAGCTGATCGATGTTTCTCTCTCATCGATGTTTCTAACTCTCTATCCCTCTCTCTTCCTCTCTGTAAAAAATCAATAAAATATATTCAAAAAAAACAAAACAAAAAAACACAAAATGGCAAAAACACCCACATGTGGCCCGAGGGCCGTAGTTTGAGGACGCCTGAATTGGATGATGCCCGCCCTGCCCCCCCCCGCCCCCTCCCCCCACACACACATTGGGAAGGGCAATCTACTTCACTCAGTCTACTGACTCAAATGCTAATCTCTTCCAGAAACCCCCTCGCAAACATAGGCAGAAACCATGTTTAACAGAACAGCTGGACATTCCATGACTATACAAATTGACACAGAAAATTAACTGTCAAAGACGCTATTTGACATCATGTTCTCTTGAGACACCCACCTCTGGAACCCTGATGTCCACTGTCTTGATGTCACCATGCTGTGTCCATAAGCCTATCTGGAGAGACCTCACAGAGAATCCCTGAGACTACATGAAGAGAGAGAGAGAGAGAGAGAGAGAGGCCTGGCCAGGCCCCAGATGCTCTAGCCCCAGATCTAGCTGCATTTCCTGTATCTGATAGCAACATCTTTTAAAATATATATATATTATTGATTTTTGTGCCTGCAACCAAGGTACATGCCCTTGACTGGAATCGAACCTGGGACCCTTGCGTCTGCAGGCCGATGCTCTATCCACTGAACCAAACCGGTTAGGGCTGATAGCAACATCTTGAGAGACCTTCACTCAAAACTGCCAGGTACAGCCCTCCCTGAAATCCTGATCCACAGAAACCGTGAGTGATAATGCACAAAATGATTGTTATTGTGCAAAGCCATCAAATTTGGGGGTGATTTTTTACACAAGGATCGAACCTGATCACTTCTCAACCCTGCTTATCTTTCAGTCTCATTCTTCTGAGAGCAGCCTCTTTCCATGCCTTTAGTTGTTTCTCCTCCCATTCACAACTCCCTAAAAATTAAATGTTTATACTGCTATCAATCTCAGACACATTACACTTTGACTTCCTATTTTGGAAGATGAAGGTATCATGCTCTGATGTTACCCTACCTTCCCAATGCTACTTCCTCAATTACCCAAACATCCTATATAATAATGAGGTGATATGCAAATTGACCCTCATGCCCTCGCACAAGATGGCCGCCCCATGTGGTCAAAGACGGCCGGCAGGGGAGGGTAGTTGTGGGAGATCAGGTCAGCAGGGGAGGGCAGTTAGGGGCGACCAGGCCTGCAGGGGAAGGCAGTTGGGGGCAATTGGGCCAGCAGGGGAGCAGTTAGGCGTCAATCAGGCTGGCAGGGGAATGGTTAGGGGGTGATCAGGCTGGCAGGCAGGCAGGCAAGCGGTTGGGAGCCAGCAGTTCTGGATTGTGAGAGGGATCCCAGATTGGAGAGGGTGCAGGTTGGGCTGAGGGACTCCCCCTGCCCCCCAGTGCATGAATTTAGTGCACCAGGCCTCTAGTAATTATATAAAAATGTTGGTTAAGCCAATATTTATTTTTTGCCTTATTGTTACTACTACATAAGTCTTATTTACTGTTGAGTCAATTTATGCATAATCATTGCATTCTCTTCCTTATGCTACTTAATTTCTCCTTTGCTCAATTTCCCATGTCATTATCACTCTTTCTCCCCACGCTCTCCACCTGAATTGCAAAGGCCCTGACTAAGATTTTCCCCAGGGTCAGACATCACATAGACTACTATCCGTGTCCTTTTCCCCCTGGGCTGCACCCTGCTGGAGCCTCTGGCCCCTGTTCCTGATGGGCTGGCACTCTCTAGGTGCAACTTCTGTCCTGGGGCTTCCTTACGCCTGTCTCCTGTGATGGATTCCGTTGTTCCTGACTCTGGTATCCTAGGCTTTCTTGGGTTACTCCCTCATTTCCATGGAGCACATCCTCTAGTGGCTTTCTTCGAAAGGATGAGCCACACATGAAACTGTTGAGATCTTGCCTGGCTGAAAATGGCTTGATTCTACACTCTCATTGGATTAATAGTTGGGTGAGGTGGAGCACTCCAGGTTGAAAACACTCTTTCTCAAAAATTTGAAGGCATGGCTTCATTGTCTTCCAGTTTCCAGTGCTGTTCTTGGGAATTCCACTGCCAGTCTGATTCCAGGGTCTTTGTTCTGAGACTTATCTTTTTGTTGTTCTTCTATAGGAACTGTTAGTGTCTTCTTGTTACCTTCGGTGTTCTGAAATATTACAAAGATATGACTTAGTGTAGGTTTCTTCTTCATTTATTTTTTTCTGGATGGACCCTTTGAATCTAGAGGCATCCTGTCCTGGGACATCTGTTACTTCTTTGATAATTTTCTCCTCTCTGTGTTCTATTTCTTAAATTCCTATTAGTTGACTATTGGACTACCTGGATGAATCCTTTAGTTATAGAAATCTTCTCTTATTGCTCCATCTCTCTATATTATGGGAAATTTCCTCATTTAAAAAAAATTGCTACCACTTTATCTTCCCTCTCTGAGGATGCCAATTCATTTCTGAAGGTTTTTCCCCATTTCGTGTGTTGCCTTTGTTTTCCCTAATTTTTTTTTCTATTTATTTGCTTGTTCGTTTTAGTTCCTGTCTTTCATATGGGAGTCTTCACCCAAATGCCCAGTAATTCTTACATGACCACCTCAGTGAAACAGGGCGCACACTGAAACGCTGAAATAAAACATGACTGAACCTTGGTAACGAGCTTTGCTGTAGGGCGATAGGACTACCCATTCCCGGACAGTATTTCAGCTGAACGATTTCTCCAAGGAAGAGTCATTCTCCGGCCTCGGATGGGTGAGGCTATTACACACCTGGGTACAGCCCTGTGGGAGCAGGTGGGGATGGGGCCTGGATGCACTTTCCCATGACTCCCTCTGGCTCTCAGCCCAGGGCCTCACTCCTGGCCTTTCAGTATGTCAGCTCTTCCTGAGTCTGCACCTCTGGACTCCTGGGACCAGGGTGGGGTAGGAGTTCCCACCTGGCAACATGGAGGAGCGAAGGGGACATAATGGGAAACCTTATACAGATGTTGGACCGATTCCTTTGTTCCCAGCCCCACTTCAGGCAGATGCTGGCCTCTCCGGGTCCTGGGCCTCCCTGGGTCTGCAGAGCACATCAGCCCCTCCTCTGGGTGCTGATTGGGTGCCGCCCTCCCTTCCTATGTGAGTCTCCACGCTTCATCCGATTCCCATACTCACTAACCTATTGCTGCCTCTCAGTCATGGTTCTCTTTGACCCTTTAGGTTTTTGCTTTTTTTTTTATTTTTTTTTTATCATTTACTGGAGCTTCATGAGACAAAGGAAACGAACACTTGTGTTGACTGTGCCCTGTTTCACTGGCAATCTCCCTACCAACTTTGTAAGATTTTGGTCAGTTCCAAATAGGATCACCCATGCAAAAGTGCTTTGCAAAGGCTAAGATGTCATACAAATGGGATTCGTCATCACTTGTTTTTTTAAGACACCTTGATAGATTTTTCCGTTGTGACGTCCTCTCGCGCCTTTTGACAAAATAATCCCCTCAGCCATGGCAGCCATCCATCTGGCAATCACTCTTAAAGTCTCAAGATGAAAAATCAATGAACTGCTCCCAATGATATGTTAGACACAGTGCGTTGGAAATACACAGTAATTTGTTACCTGAAGGAAATGTGTCATTCTTGGAATTTTGGCAAAAGTCCTTTAGATGCTTCAGCTCAACGGGCCCACCCACGGTCCCCAGGTGGAGGCTGTGTGCCCCTGTCCCTCAGGCTCCCTGGGCACAGCCCTCTCAGCACTTCCCACTCTGCTGAAGTTGCTTGCTTCATTCTTTGTTTCAGCCTTCAGGTGGGGGTTGTGCCTCACCCATGTCTCTACTGCCAGCACCCAACACAGTGCCTGGCACACAAGTGTTTGATGAAGTGAGTGTAGAAGTGACCTCCTACACGCAAATATTATTCGGTCTTTGGGGGAAATACTTCCACTTTAAATATCAAGAAAACAGAGTTCTGACGTTCTTCTTGCCCTATGAAGACAAAGGGAAAATTGTGGATCGTCGGACAGATTGCTTTGTCTTTTCGTGCCACGGGAAAGGACAGAGAAGTAAAGCCACGGTTCTGGCAGCCCAGGACACGAGTGCTGAACACAAGGCAGGAGGCAGCGGGGATCCTGGCAGCAGGGATGTTCCAGGAGAAACACCTGCTCTGCTGGCAGCGGGGAAAGAAAGACCCAGAATAGCACAGGCACGCCCACTCGCTCGCAGCACCCAGGAACTCCCCTTACCGCAGGCTAGAGTGGAATGTCAGGAGGGAGGCCTGGTGGAGCTGACGTGAAAAACGTACCCGTGAAAAGGACTTGAATTTCCCCTTCGGTGGGAAGAGCGTGAAATCAACACCTCTTTCGTAGAGGCAGGCAGGGCTGCTCCCGGCTCGCAGGGTAGGCATGGCCAGCTTGCAGGAAGTGCACAAGCCTGCAGGTGACTCAGGTAAGACGAGCCACCCGTGAAGCATGGGGCCAGGAGCCCAGGGAGGAGGCTCTCTAAACCACACAGGGATGAAACCACTGAGCAATACACTGACCCTCTGTTGGGGGCAGCTCCTGGTGAGCACTGCACTCTGAGTTCTAGGGGCGGGGGCGGGGTGGGGGGTGGGGCCTTGGATGGCATTGGAGGAATCGAGAGAAGCAACCAAAACAAGTAAGTGAGAAGGCCCACACATAAGAAAACAAGGGGCCGAAACCGGTTTGGCTCAGTGGATAGAGCGTCGGCCTGCGGACTGAAAGGTCCCAGGTTCGATTCCGGTCAAGGGCATGTACATTGGCTGCGGGCACATCCCCGGTAGGGGGTGTGCAGGAGGCAGCTGGTCGATGATTCTCTCTCATCGATGTTTCTAGCTCTCTATCCCTCTCCCTTCCTCTCTGTAAAAAATCAATAAAATATATTTGAAAATGAAGAAAACAAGGGGCCAGAATCAAAACTGGGCCATGAAGACCATGCTATGAATCAACTGGACTGACTCTCCTGTCTCCTCTCCATCTGTGTCCTAAATAGCCCCTTCAGCCCTAGCCGTTTTGGCTCAGTGGACAGAGCGTGGGCCTGCGGACCAAAGGGTCCCAGGTTCGATTCCAGTCAAGGGCACATGCCTTGATTGCAGGCTCCACCCTGGTCCGGGTTCGTGCAGGAGGCAACCAATCGATGTGTTTCTCTCACATCGATATTTCTCTCTGTCTTCCCCCCCCCCCCCCCCTTCCATTCTCTCTAAAAATCAATGGAAAAATGTCCTCAGATGAGGATTTAAAAAATTAAAACAAACAACAACAAGAAAAACACAAAATAGTCCCTTCAGATGATCCTTAAGGAAAGGGTCCTATGGTCCCAGAAGTTTGGGGAGCGCAGTGAACAGTAAACCCCTTTAGGGACTCACATGAACATCAGCATCTGGAGGGCCCTGAGGGATTCTTCCTGAAAGGACAGATAACAAAAACTGCTCTTCTTTGCTAACCCAGGGCTTTCCAAACCTTTCCCCTCAACAATCCAACCCTACAGTTTCCAGGTGGTCTCCTACGTCAGCTTTTACTCAGAGACCATCCCTTTTGTATCCTCTGACGATGGGCCCTTTGCTCAAGTCAGGAGGAGCGCAGTGAAGAATGAAGTGGTTGATTCCTTCTTCCATTCGTCCCTCCAAATGTCTAGGCAGAAAAGTACTACCGAGCAACAGCTGTGTCCAAGGCACATATCATGTAATAAATGGACGAGTAGCTGGGGTGACGAGTCACGGCAGTACCATCGTGTGGAAATTCAACCCGATGGCCAGGCAGAAGGATTTCAAAAAGCGACCACTTGCACGAGGTTGGAACAGAGGCCTGCACTGTGAATTATTTGCCAAGATCATTCCCTGGGAGAGAAAAAAGGAACCTGCCAAGCTTTTCATATTTGTGTCAAGCTCTTTTCATACTTGAAGGGTAATTTGGGGGAATTTGCATACTGCTGGGTGGCTAACCTCTGTCCCACATAACACTTAGATATATTTTTCAAATTGAATAGGATCTTAATTTCCAGTGATGGGTTTTGGAAATGCAGAATTAGCACAGTACTTTGAGTGAATAACAGGTCTGAAGAAACGATGCCATCTGCACCTCCCTGCCTTCACTGTGCACTGAAGTTACTAGTAACCGCTCCAGTTCTAACCTGCAAAGGAGAAAAAGACACACCAGCCCAGTCATTTGGAAATTGTTTTTGCTATGACTGCTCTTGTT
This sequence comes from Eptesicus fuscus, assembly GCF_027574615.1. Taxonomy (NCBI): domain Eukaryota; kingdom Metazoa; phylum Chordata; class Mammalia; order Chiroptera; family Vespertilionidae; genus Eptesicus; species Eptesicus fuscus. Next base: position 14,081,090 of record NC_072496.1, read on the forward strand.
TATTTGTTTGCTTTTTAACCTAAGCAGGTTGTTTTTACTTCTCTGTTCCTCAATTTCTGCATCTGTAATACAGGGATGGCCAAGGACAGTGAGTAATAAGGGTTATTGAGACTACATGAGTTTACACGTATATAAAGGGCTTAGAGATCAATGGCTATTACATGGTGAATGCTTACCAAATGCTAGCTATTATTAGCAGTACTAGAGGCCCGGCACACAAAATTCGTACATGGGTACAGTCCTAATTTAGGCTTGGCCTGCATTCAGGGCCATCTTCCCTGGCTGCCGGCAGCCAGACCCCCCCCCCCCCCCCCCCCCCCCTTCACGCCAGCACCCACCCCCGGTTCCCCATTCCCCATTGGGCATCAGAGCCTGCCAGCCAGGGGGAGGGACTGAGAGGTTGGCCAGCAGGCCCTGATTGGGCAATCGGGGCCTGCAGGCTTGGGGCAGCTCCTGCGTTGAGCGTCTGCCCCCTGGTGGTCAGTGCGTATCATAGCGACCATTCGTTCTGCCGTTGGGTCTATTTGCATATTACCCTTTTATTATATAGGAGGATTATCATTGTTAAAATACATATGAACTGACACTTAGTTCATATCTACCTACAATATTTAGTGCTTTTGTTAATACAATGCTAGTTTTTAAATTATTGGGTGAAGATATATTATTTTTCTTGGTGATTACCAAATTCTTTGGGTATAAAGAGAATTTTGAGATATTTCAATGAATTAGATTTGTCAGGATAAAAACTGAAACATGAGAGGATTAAGGTGATAAAATATAAGTAAAGCACAGAGTCTCTGTGAAGATAAATTTACAGGGAAAACTATATTGTCTTCTAGATCGAGGACAGCATGAAAGAAGGTAGAAATAGCTGCAGGCTATAAAAGTGGGTTGCAAGCTGAGCCAGGTAGAAATGACAGTGACTGGGGTGTGTAAGTACTATCAAAGAAGCAGGGATAAGCCTGGTTGTGTAGTTCGGTTGGTTAGAACATCGGCTCAATACACCAAGGGTGCAGGTTCAATCCCCGGTCAGGGCATGTACGAGAATCAATGAATGAATGCATAAATGAGAGGAACAACAAATCTCTCTATCTCTTTCAAATCAATAAATGAAAAAAAAAATTAAAAAAGAAACAGAGATGAATGTGCATAATCATGACATACAGGAAGTGGTGTTTGGGTAGTTTTTATCATTTCTATGGGAGATTTAGGTACTGAATCAAGAATGTGGTGAAATAAAAAGAAAAAAAAATGAAGACGATGGGTAGAAGGAATCAAATGTCTTTGGAGACAGCACTGCTCTAGCGGAGAGAGCATGGCAACCACAGGAGGAGGCCTTTCCGTGCCTCAGTTTACCAACTAGAAAACGAAAATGAAATGGAGGCAATGTTGCTCTACACTGCAAAGTTGGAAATAGAACAGGAGTAAATGTCAAAGTTCCTTATAAGAGATATTTGTGAACATTGTCATATATCTCGTGTTGTCATGTATTTTCTTTTTCAGATTAATTTTGGAATCACTCTGCTAATTTCTAATGAAATTCTTTTGGCCTTATTGTTGATCCTTAGTTAAATGTGCAGGTTAATTTGGGGAGCATAAACAATTTTAACGTTAGCTCTTTCCTAATGGGAACGGGACATGCCTCTCCATTTTTTCTAATCTCTTGTGTGCTACAGGAGAAATTTTGACTTGTCTTCCTAACAGCTCCTTACATTTCTTATTTTGTTTATACCTAGACATTTTACATTTTCTGGCTGCTTTATTGATTGATTGATTTTTTTAATTGATTTTAGAGAGAGGAAGGGAGAAGGAGAGAGAGAGAGAGAGTGAGAGAGAGAGAGAGACAGAGAGAGACAGAGAGAGAGAGAACGCACATCTCAATTGGTTGCCTCTGTAACCTGGGCATGTGCCCTGACCAAGGATCAAACCAGCGACCTTTTCGTGCACAGGATGGTGCTCAACCACTGGCCAGGGCGGTTGCTATTTTAAATTGGACATTTTTCCATTATGTCTGTAACTGGCTTATGGGGAAACTATTTTTAAGATTGATTTTATAACCAGTCACTTCGCTGAATTGTCTTATTCTTCCCGATAGTATTGCAGTTGATTCTCTTGGAGTTTCCAACTACACAGACATAGCAAGTGCAAAAAGGGAGGAAAAAAAGATATTAACCTATTCTTTTCCAATAATTAAACTCATTTTTTTTCCCATTATCTCTTAGAATGGCTAAAACTACCAGAACAACATTGAATAACCGTGGTGACAGAGTACACACCTTTCATGTTTGCTTCAGATATTTAAGGGAATGTCTGTAGTGTTTACCATTAAATATGTCAGTTGTCGACTTCAAATAGAAAAATTGTATCGCATGAAAGAAGATTCCTTTGATTTTTTTCCCTTACTACTGGTTTTCCAGTTGATTACTTATTAGAGTTCCTCTTGCTCAGAGTACTTTTCATAAGGCCCCACATAGGAGACTAAATGAGAATTTTGGTCGAAAGCCTTTAGATTCATCCCGATTTAAAACACATTAGTGGATTCATGGATTAGTAGTCATCATTTGCATCATCATCAGGACCTGAAATGTGAAGCCCCTTCTCAATCAATATGGTGAAAATTACATTAAATTCAGAAGAAGAAATATTATACATAAGTGCCATGTTTTTTGTGTTGTTTTTTTTTTTTTTGTAAGTATATTTTTATTAATTTCAGAGAGGAAAGGAGAGGGACAGAGAGATAGAAACATAAATGATGAGAGAGAATCATTGATCAGCCCACACTGGGGATCAAGCCCGCAACCTGGGCATGTGCCCTGACTGGGAAGCCAACAGTGACCTCCTGGTTCATAGGTCGACGTTCAACCACCGAGCCACGCCGGCCAGGCGTGAGCCATGTTTTAGTAGATGCTCCAGAGAAGTGCTTCTCAAAGTGGGGTCCACCACTCACTTGAGGTACCTGTTAGAGGTACAGACTGATGAACTGTACCCCAGGCTCACTGAAGGAGAGGTTGTGGGGATGGAAAAGGGGAGTTGCATTTGCAATGAGCCCCCCACGTGATTCTTATGTACCTTACGGTCGAAAACAAGGCCACAGAGGAAAAAAAGAGCAAGCTAAACATACAGAGCTTCAAAAACGAGAGGCGTTGAGTGCATTTGAACTTAAGCAGCACAGAGTGGCACGGCTAAATCCGTCAGGCTATGGTGAATACCCTGGTTGTGAGCATGACGAGGCAGCTCAGCCACAACCCACCGCAGTCACTGTTTGTCTAGCCTTCATTCTGGCCATTTCTAGAAATTCCTTTAACCACTGATTTTTCCCGGAGGGCCGCGGAGGCTCCAGGACAGGAACGAAGAGGGGGCTGAGCTGCTGGAACTCTCTTCTTCGGCTTCAATCAGATAAGCCCCGCTCTCTCTGCTACGTATTTTAGGGTTCCGAGCAACATTTTAAGAATAAAAGCTTGACAATGACTGATTGATAGCCTTCAGCAGCATCTTAATTTTACTATAGAGTCAGGTCATTTTATGCTGGTGCACATGGTTAAGACAAGGCTTGATTTGAGCAAGTTTGACAAAGTCCCTTTTATATTTTCCTTACTTTATGTATCTGTCTCGGAACATGAAATCTCTTCTCTATTGGGGACCCTAACTTTGCATGTAATGTGTAAAATGCTTCTACAGCCCTAGCCAGTTTGGCTCAGTGGATAGAGCGTCGGCCTGCAGACTGAGGAGCCCCGGGTTCAATTCTGGTCAAGGGCACATGCCTGGGTGGCAGGTTGGATCCCCAGTTGGGGGTGTGCAGGAGGCAGCCAATCAGTGGTTCACTCTCATCACTGATGTTTCTGTCTCTCTCTCCCCCTCTCCTTTCCTCTCTGAAATCAATAAAAATACATATTTTAAAAAAATGCTTCTACAAATCTGAGAACATTTATAGCTGTTTATTATAATTATTATTAATTAGGAATTCTCTAAAACTTGTACTTTTATTTTTAATGTCCTAATTTTTCTATTACAATTGACATACATATTGGTTTCAGGCGTATAACAGTGATTAGGTGTTTAAAACTTGTATTTTTTAAATATATATTTTATTGATTCTTTATAGAGAGGAAGGGAGAAGGATAGAAAGTTAGAAACATCAATAAGAGAGAAACATCGATCAGTTGCCTCTTGCACACCTCCTACCGGGGATGTGCCCACAACCAAGGTACACGCCCTTGACTGAAATCGAACCTGGGACCTTTCAGTCCACAGGCTGACGCTCTATCCACTGAGCCAAACAGGTTAGGGCTAAAACTTCTATTTTTTTTTTTTTAAACATATTTTATTGATTTTTTACAGAGAAGAAGGGAGAGGGATAGAGAGTTAGAAACATCGATGAGAGAGAAACATTGATCAGCTGCCTCCTGCACACCCCCTACTGGGGATGTGCCCACAACCAAGGTACACGCCCTTGACTGGAATCCAACCTGGGACCTTTCAGTCCACAGGCCGACGCTCTATCCACTGAGCCAAACAGGTTAGGGCTAAAACTTCTATTTTTAATGCAAAACCACAATAGGATAAGTGAAAATTAATATAGGCTCTGCCCCAGTGAAGTGGGCCGGGACTAGGGCGGGAACTGGAGTTTCCGGCTGGAACACCCTGATCATCTTCTGTTTTGGTCAGTGTCCTTCCATCCTCTGGGTCTCAATCCCTTTTTTGATACATTGAAGACGTGAGCATGAGATTGCCAAGATTCTCCCAGCTCTAAGAGTTGATGACTACTTTACATGTCAAAGAATCCAACGTAGATTAGTGCACATTGTCATAAACAAGAACATTTGTTTCTGGCCAATTATTAGGCATAGAGTAATGTCCTGTACTGGTATACATTAAGACTAATTTATTCTAAAATTAATTAATTCAGCACAATAGTATTTACTTATCTGTAATTAAAAGCAGATTATTTTGAGGTTTTAAAAGAATCTTCTAAGCTAATAATTATGCTTTTTTTTTTTTCAAACATGGCATGATAAATGAACGTTTTATGTTCCATTAAGATAACCAGTTCATTGTGGACAAAGATGTGCCATGAAATCAAGCTCAGTGCTTAATTTCTTTATTTTAGGCTTTAGTTCTCTTTATATTTATTTATTTTTATATAAACTTTTAAAATATATTTTTTTTATTGATTTCAGAGAGGACAGGAGAGGGAGAGAGATAGAAACATCAATAATGAAAGAGAATCATTGATTGGCTGCCTCCTGCATGTCCCTACTGGGGATCGAGCCCACACCCCGACATGTACCTGGACCGGGAATTGAACTGTGACCTCCTGGTTCATAGGTCAACACTCAACCGCTGAGCTACACTGGCTGGGCTCTTTATATTTATTTTTCAAGACAAATTTTATTTTCTCAGATAGGACTTTCCTCTTCTCTCGCAGTTGGCAGAGCTGAAATTTCAAATGCTTTTTGTTGTTGATGTGTTCTATAATCTGTCATTATTGTCCACTGCTCATAACAAAAATGAATTAAGTTGAATCAGAAACCTTTTATCTATTTAACAAATGCCCTCTGAGTACATCCTGCAGTCCTAGCAGTGTACCAGGACATGGGAAAGAAAGAAGAAGAAGAGGGGATGGCCGTGACCTTGAGGAGCTCACCATCTTCCTGATGCACTGGAGAGAGAGGAAACCGTGCCACACGTATTGATGTCATGGTAAGGATGATCCTTAATGAATCATCATTTTTACCATTTATTGTATTTATTTTATTTTTATATGATGAGAGAGAATCATTGATGGGCTGCCTCCTGCATGCCCCACACTGGGGATCGAACCCACAACCCGGGGGTGTGCCCCAAAGGGGAATTGAACCATGACCTCCTGGTTCATAGGTTGATGCTCAATCACTGAGCCACGCTGGCTGGGCTATTTTATTTTATTTATTTTATTATTGTTTTAATATATTTTTTTATTGTTAATAATGTTACAGATATCTCCCATTTCTCCCCCCCCCCCCTTTACCCTCTTCCACCCAGCCCGCCCATGTCTTCACATTTTTACCTTTTAAACAAAAGTCCTTAGCAACAGTTGCTTGTGAAATATACATTTGAAATGTTAACTATATGGGATTGCTCTGAGGCAGAGCTCTAGTAATATTTCCTTGTGGTTGTCAAAACAAACTCAAAGCCAAGATAATGAGTGGGGTGAAGTAATTAATAATACTTTGGTATAAGCAGCACTAACAAAGCAGTAAAGACAAAAATATGGAAATGACAGCTGCTATAATATATATATATTTCCCTCCCTATCCCCTAAGTCAGTGGTTCTCAACCTTTCTAATGCCACGACCCTTTAATACCCTTTAATACAGTTCCTCATGTTGTGGTGACCCCCAACCATAAAATTATTTTCGTTGCTACTTCATAACTGTAATGTTGCTACTGTTATGAATCGTAATGTAAATATCTGTGTTTTCCGATGCCAGCGATTCTCAACATGTGGGTCGCTACTGTAGAGCCTAAGACTATCGGAAAACACAGATATTTACATTACGATTCATTAACAGTAGCAAAATTACAGTTATGAAGTAGCAACGAAAATAATTTTATGATTGGGGGTCGCCACAACAAGAGGAACTGTATTAAAGGGTATTAAAGGGTCGTGGCATTAGAAAGGTTGAAAACCACTGCCCTAAGTGCTATTATACTACTTTATAAAAGAGCTTTTCTGGCCCAGGTGGCTCAGTGGTTGAGCATCGACCTATGAACCAGGTGGTCAAGGTCTGATTTCCCATCAGGGCACATGCCCTGGTTGCAGGCTCGATCCCCAGTGTGGGGTGCACAGGAGGCAGCCAATCAGTGATTCTCTCTCCTCACTGATGTTTCTATATCTCTCTCCTCCCTTCCTCTCTTCAATAAAAATATATTTAAAAAAAATAAAAGAACTTTTGTGGTCAGGCGTCTTAGTGGGAGAAAAGAATATGCAGATATAGCATACAGAAGGAATTTTGTCTTACCTTTCCCTTCCTCCCAGCTTATTATTTTTATTTATTTATTTATTTTTAAAAATATACTTTATTGATTTTTTACAGAGAGGAAGGGAGAGGGATAGAGTGTTAGAAACATCGATGAGAGAGAAACATCGATCAGCTGCCTCCTGCACACTCCTCACTGGGGATGTGCCCACAACCAAGGTACATGCCCTTGACCGGAATCAAACCTGGGATCCTCCAGTCCAGAGGCTGATGCTCTATCCACTGAGCCAAACCGGTTAAGGCCCAGCTTATTTTTAGCTTAGAGATGGCAGAGATTGCATAGACACTGTTCCCATGAGGCCGGGTCCCACGCGGTTGGGCACAATAACATACCTTCCACAGTTCCCCGCAGTCAGATCTCACCTTCACTCGGATGAGCCCTGCACGGGGTGAGCCCACACCTTCTTTACAGATGGTTCTCTTCGCTTCGCCGTTCTTTCCCACGTGGCTCAGGGACACTGGATAGTGTCCCCAAGGGCAGCGTTTCTCCTCACCCTCCAGCTCTCTCACTTTGGTGAATTAACGTTAGACCCTGCTAGAAAGTTCTTTGTTTCCTGCTTTGTTGGAAAAGCTTTCAGCGGCCATATCTGTCATCACTGGTGTATTGGATGTCAGGCCTCGAGTAAGTATTCTGCCCTGAGCTGATGGCAAACTGAGAGACTAACCCTGTACTTTTCATCCCGCACAAGGACACCTTTCTTTGGATTCAACATATACAAGTCAGAAAAGCTCAGACTCAGCTCCAATGTGGATCCCACTCTACTCAAAAAAAAAAAAAAAAAAATTGAATTCACAGAATCTAGGCTAAATACTACCATTAAAGGAAATTGCGTTCGCCACATTTCCATGAAAATGGCAAAGAGACCCGATATAAAGGCCGTAAAAAAGAAGGAAATCTTACCTTTTGCAACAGCATGAATGGACCTGGAGATTGTTAGGCTAAGTGAAATGAGCCAGTCAGAATGAACAACATAAACGGAGGAACAAAATAGAAACAGAGGCACGGATACATGGAACAGACTGACAGCTGTCAGAAGGGAGGGCGGAGGGGGGACTAGATGAAAAAGGTGAAGGGAGTAGCCAAAGAGCATATATGTATAACCCACGGACACAGACAACAGTGTGCTAATGGCCAGAGGGAAGGGGGAGTGGGAGCTGGGAGGAGGGGGGTGGAGAGGGGAGGAATGGGGACATCTGCAAGAGGGTCCACAATAAAAATAAAGAAAAATAAAATAAAATAAAACGCATAGTCTATCTTGAAACAAAATTTCTGCAGCAATACAATTTATTCTTAAAAAAATATTTTTATTGATTTTAGAAAGGAAGGAGGAGAGAGAGATAGAAACATCAGTAATGAGAGAGAATCATTGATCAGCTGCCTCCCGCACACCCCACACTGGGGATCAAGCCTGCAACCCCGGCATGTGCCCTGACCAGGATTTGAACTGTGACCTCCTGGTTCATAGGTCAACGCTCAACCACTGAATCACACCAGCTGGGCACAGCAATACAATTTAGATAAAATATCTAAAATGCTAACCTAAAAAACAACAAATAAATAAATGCCAGAATACATCTTGGATTTTTTTTCTTACTGATTTGTCAGGTTGTGGCAGATTTTAGAAAAGCAGAAAAAGATGTACCTTTCTACCATTTGGGATCAAATAAAAAAAATTTTCAAAATTATTTAAAAAGTATTATTTGGTAATTATTTCTTTTGTCCATTTGAAAACAGAAGTAAATCAAATAATACAGTGGGCTTTGAAATCCTCCTACGCGTTAAAAAATAATTACAGTCTCTCTCATGTAAGAATCTAGGGATCATTTTAAAAAATATATTTTATTGATTTTTTTACAGAGAGGAAGGGAGAGGGATAGAGAGTTAGAAACATCGATCAGTCCAGAGATGGAAGACACTGACCATGCCTTGCCATACTAGCAGTCAGCAGATGTGCGCCACTGCAGATTGCCCAGGACCAAACCAGAGAGGGTCGGACCTGAATTACCACCATTTGTCCACCATCCAGAACTGAAATATCATTGCTGTTATGAACACATAAACAACTGTTGGACATAGAAATCGGGACTCAAAAGAACTGTTGGCCCAGAAAGAAACTCACTATAGACTGATTCATTTGCCTCTCAGCATAACCATTATTGCTTGTCTCATTTTCGGTTCCTATAAGTGTATTCCTAGTATCACATGAGCTCACTCATCTAGGGGAAAAGATGAACAACATAGACTGAAGAACAAGAACAGCATCGATCAGACTGTCAGACCTCAGAGGGAAGGTAGGGGAGGGTGGGGACAAGGGAGATAGATCAACCAAAGGACTTGTGTGCTTGCATATGAGCCTAACCAGTGATCACGGACAACAGGGGGATGGGGGCATGCGTGTGTGGGGGTTTGGGATGGGAATGGGGGGGGGGGTTGATGACAAATATGTGATACCTTAATCAATAAAGTAATTAAAAAAAAAAAAGAAACATCGATCAGCTGCCTCCTGCACCCCCTGATCCCCTCACTGGGGATGTGCCTGCAACCAAGGTACATGCCCTTGAATGGAATCGAACCTGAGACCCTTCAGTCCGCAGGCCGACGCTCTATCCACTGAGCCAAACCGGTTAGGGCTAGGGATCATTTTTGTATTGTAATTTAATTTCTTGTAATTCGTGTTCTTTTCATGTGCTCTCTGAATTTTTTTTTAAAAAGTACCAGTGTTGCCGAAACCGGTTTGGCTCAGTGGATAGAACGTCGGTCTGCGGACTGAAAGGTCCCAGGTTCGATTCTGGCCAAGGGCATGTACCTTGGTTGCGGGCACGTCCCCAGTAGGGGGATGTGCAGGAGGCAGCTGGTCGATGTTTCTCTCTCATCGATGTTTCTAACTCTCTATCCCTCTCCCTTTCTCTCTGTAAAAAATCAATAAAATATATTAAAAAAAAAAAAAAAGTACCAGTGTTCTTAGTAGAAAGTGGAGTCCTTAAACAACTTAAACAACTCCAATTAAGTGTGCAATGCGTTAGGCACCGCCTGCCAACTGGTAATGTCTGGGGTTGTGGTTTTCAAAACATATGTAATTAAGTTCTCTGTTAAAACGATCCCGGAATCCGCACGCCTGTGTTCGGGAACACGGAATGTGCTACTGGGGAATACATAAGCGGAAGCCGGGGCCCTGAGGCTTGGAGGTAGGATCCTAAAGATGCACGGGCTTAAGGAAATGAGGCGGCGGGCAGCATGCGCCCTGGGCCCTGCGCTCCTGGGAGCCAGGCACAGCCCCGCCGGACAGCCCCGCCGGCCCCTTGCGCTCCGGGCGCACATCCACCCGGAGTCACGTGCGCGTGGGGGCTGCAGAGCTGGCCCAGCGCTGTGGGCTTGGCAGAGCCACGGCTCCGTGTCCCTTTCGCACGACAGGGGATCTTGAGTGGTGCATCTGCTGTCAGAAGCCAGCTTGCCCAGGCATGGCGTATGTGAATACAAGTTTATCTTGTAGAGCAAGGCAAAAAGAGATACCCAAGCACATCCAAACGTCAAAAGCCCGGTCAGCTCTGAAATTCCCGCCCTCCCTTGAAATAATTTTTTGTTTGTTTGTTAATTCTCACTCAAGGATATTTTTCCATTCATTAATTTTTAAAAAAATATATTTTATTGATTTTTTTACAGAGAGGAAGAGAGAGGGATAGAGAGCCAGAAACATCGACCAGCTGCCCCCTGCACACCCCCCACTGGGGATGTGCCCGCAACCAAGGCACATGCCCTTGACCGGAATCGAACCTGGGACCCCTGAGTCCGCAGGCCGACACTCTATCCACTGAGCGAAACCGGTTTCGGCTGAAATAAATATTTATTGAAATAATCAGAACAAGAAGTGCAAATGTTTATTTTAATACTTTAAAAATATTTTTTTAAATTGATTTCAGAGAGGGAGAGGGAGAGGGAAAGGGAGAGGGAAAGAGAAACATCAATGATGAGAGAGACTCATTGATTGGCTGCCGCCCCACACTGGGGATCCAGCCTGCAACCTGGGCCGATGCCCTGACCTGGAATCAAACAGTGACCTCCTGGTTCATAGGTCGACGCTCAATCACTGAGCCATACCGATCGGGCTATTTTAATATTTTTATTGAGTTTTAGAGAGAGAAGAGGGGAGAGGAACACAGGGAGAGGGATGCCCAAACAACTTAGCTACACTGGCAAGGGCTGGCATGTCCTCATGGTTTTATAAGGAGGGGTGGGCACATTTACCTACTGGGACTGTTTTAACGCACCTACCTTTAGTTGTCCAATTTGACATGTGCCTAGAGATTTTGGTTGGCCTTTCATTTAGTGTTTGCTTATTTTAGGAGAAAAAAGAATAAGTATTAAGAGTATGAACCCCCGTTAAGCTGGTAAGTCTGATTGAATTTTTGGCTTAAATACTTCAGAGGCTGTGTATTTTCTACTGTGTCGCATCAAGGGTACATAATGCCTAGGGGCTTATCTTTTTGTGATGACAGTATCTGCTGGCAGGTACTACCAACCTGAGACATCCATTGTAAAGTTCCCCACCAGCTCTCCCTCTGTGGTTTTAGCGGCCCTCGATAGTCCTTTATTAGAGAGTTTATTCATTAAAGATTGCAAAATGGCAATATTTTAATTGTATCGCTCCCTCTTTATTAGAAGGCTCTCTTCTCATCGATTATTTGATGACCTGAGAAACAGCTCATAGAGAAAAGACAGAATCAGTGCTTGATCCTTTATTTTTATTTACTCATTTTTGGCATGGAGAGCTGTTTCCTTCCCATCCTTCAAAGGTGACCAGCAAATCTATTTTCAGAACATTACTGCAAACCCGTGGATAGCATCACGCCCGCTGTATCTCAATATGCTGCAGTTTATTTACTTATTTATTTAATGCTCAAAATAGCCCCTTTCGGCTAGTGCCCCTGGGCCCTTCTGCATGACCCGGAAGTCTTTGACAGTTTCCTTGCTTCTGGTGTAACAAGATGTTCCGGGTCAGAGGAACATATTAAATGACATAATGAAGAAGTGATCAGCAAAATTGAGAAGATAAGAAACATGTAGGACAAACTATTCACTTTTTTCAGCAATAAATTGCAAAGGGAAAAAGGATGGGCGTGTGAAACCTATAGTTTGAAAAAGACTGCAAAGACATCGGATAAATTCAACATTGGCACCTTGTTTGGATCCTGATTTTTTTTTTTTTTTTGAAGCTGTAAGAAATAATGTATGAGAGGCCTGGACAGCATGGCTCAGTGGTTGAGCATCAACTTATGAACCAGGAGGTCACAGCCATATGCCGGGGTTGCGGGCTCGATACCAGGTGTGGGGCATGCAGGAGGCAGCCGATCAATGATTCTTTCTCATCATTGATATTTCTATCTCTCTCTCCCTCTCCCTTCCTCTCTCAAATCAATATAAATATATATTTAAAAATAAATAATATATAAGAAAATTTGAATGCTAGTTGGCTTTTTGATGATATGAAGGAATCATCATTAGAAAATTCAGGTGGAGTGGTGGGTTATGTTAAAAGGGCTATATTTTAGAGATACATTACCAAAGTATTTATGGATGAAATTATATGCTATCTGAGATTTGTTTCAAAATAATCTAGTTGGGTGGAGAACGTCGGTGGGATATAGATGGGGTAAGATTGCCTATGTGTTGATAACTGTTGAAGCTGAGCGATGACTGCATGGGGGTTCCCCATGTTAATCCCTCTGGTTTGACATATGTTTGAAAATTGCATAACAAAAAGTTCAGAATTTACTTTAATAGAGAAATCACCCTAGAAGGAAGCTGAAGAGGAAGAAATGACGGTAGAGCTACGCCATCTCCGTAAGTTAAGTCTTGACTAATGCAGAAACGTGCGAGCCACCTGCCAGCTGTGGCCGCAGAGTGTGAGGCAGGACTGTGACCGAGCGGGGACAATACGACTTTGTGTGACTCGGGTATGCCATGGGCCTGTGCTAGGTGCTCTGCAGGCATTTAACTCATCTCATCCTCACAATAACTTTATGAGGTTGGTGCTATTTAAATATCCACTTTACAAATGGACGACCTGAGGTTCAGAGAGACCATTCACTTGATAGACAGCAGAGAGAGGCATCAACCATGGTCTGGCTCTGGAGCCCATACTATTTTTTTAAATTCTCACCCGAGGATATTTTTCCATTGATTTTTTTTAGAGAGAGTAAAAGAGAGAGGGAAAGACAGAGAGAAATATCGATGTGAGAGAAACACATCGATTGGTTGCCTCCTGCAAGTGCCCTGACCAGGGCCGGGGCCAGGGAGGAAGGAGCCTGCAACTGAGGTACATGACCTTGACTGATTCGAACCTGGGAGCCTTCGATCCAATAGGCCGACACTCTATCCACTGAGCCAAACCTGCCAGGGCTGGAGCCCAAACTATTAACAAAAGCAATATACATAGCTCCCTGTTCTAAGTGCTTTACACTGATTAATTCATTTAATGTGCACAACAACCGCCTTCTGGGGAAGCTCTCAGTAGACCCTTTCACAGACGAGAAAATGGAGATCTAGACAGGTAGAGTAACTGCAAGGCCACACAGCTAGCAGGTGGCAGAGCCAGATCCCAGGACTAGCCAGTGGGCCTCACTGACAGCTAACGGTGCAGGGTGCCTCCTCCCTGGTTTAATAAACATCTACTGAGCACAGGCTAGAGGCTGCCTTTGTCAGAGGAGCTGGGCGTGGTGGTGAACAAGACACACTTTTCTTGCCTTCTGGCAGCGTAGAGTTTCCCACGCCACCACGAATCTCTGGGATGCTATTTAGGAGATGCAGGACTAGCACTCAGAAGCTCCTGCTGCCTGTTGGCACGTCCCTGTTTGCGGCTGAATTCGAAAGAGGGCTGAACCGGCAGCCCCAAGAAGGGCTGCACTGAGCCTTAGAATTTCTGAGTTAAGTCTCTCAGGGAAGGTGCCTGGGGATCCTGTTGCTTCACACTGAGAATCTCCACGCTGGGGCCAGCTGGCCCCCGTCCCCCAGGACACCATGCCCATTCCTGTTCTGGAATCTTCTTTCCTACTTTGGCTCCCAGTGAGCTTCCCTTAAGAGAAATCTCAATGCCTTGTTGTTGGCACTAATCAATTTCGTTTTTAATTATATACAAACCTCAATGGTTACCTAACAGATTTACTGTGTATACTGCGCCTCTTTACGTAAGTTGTAAATATTTGAAAGACAGAGACTAGTTCTTCTACTTCATTAATATTTCCCCAGCGAGCACCAAACGATGGAGTGAGTGTTCACTACATATTATTTAAATGAATAACTTATGTTTACAACAGTGTAAGGTAGATGGCAATATATAGGGTGATTAAGAGCACAAGTTCTCTTTCTCTTATTAGTTGTGTGCCCTAAGGCAAATGATTCACATCTTTATGACTTCCTTTTTTTTTTTATCTGTAAAATGGACACAGCAGTTCACACTTTATGCATGCAGAGTGCTTAGCACAGCGCCTGGCACAGAACAAATGTTCAATATGCTAGCAGCTAGCATTTTCATTATTATTCCCACTGCCTAGAAAAGTAAGGTTTTATTGACTAACGAGAGCATTTATTCCTACACGTGATGCCAGATTAATCAGAAGGTTGCTTGGTAAGCATGATATAGTTGGCTGGGAAGGCTGTGGCCTGTGGTGGAAGAAGAATGGGCACTCCAGCTGGACCAGAGTTCAAATCTCACCTCTGCACTGACTGGCAGACCTTGGTTTTGGTGAGCCTCAGTTTGTTCACTTGAAAAATAGAAATAACAATAATAATAATAATCTCATTGGGCTTTAGTATGGTTCAGAAATGATACTCTAAGGCTGCCGAAACCAGTTTGGCTCAGTGGATAGAGCGTCAGCCTTCAGACTGAAAGGTCCCAGGTTCGATTCCGGTCAAGGGCATGTGCCTTGGTTGCAGGCACATCCCCAGTGGGGAGTGTGCAGGAGGCAGCTGATCGATGTTTCTAACTCTCTATCCTTCTCCCTTCCTCTCTGTAAAAAATCAATAAAATATATTTAAAAAAAAAAAAAAAAGAAATGATACTCTAAGCCAACCAGCCCAGAGCTTGACAGAAAATGGATCTTAGATAAACCATTCTCTCAACATCAGCAAGCCCCTGGTGTCCCTCTTACAAAGACTACGTGTGCTTAGTAGATGAGACACTCCTGTTTGTGCATTGGCTCTTCTTTTCTAGAAAGTTCTGGCCCTCTAAACTAACTAATACCTCTGTCCCTCTGACTTCTTGGTATTTAACTGTATCTCTTGCTGTTCTATACTCCCAGGGTACTTGATACATGGTGGGCGCTTAATGAATTTATATTGAGTGACCCAATAACTTAGCTTTTGTAGATGCGTATAAACCATCCTCCTGTTAATACATTCTTTCTCAGCTTATCAAGCCCTCAATCTACCCATGACTGATCTCATCTATTATGTTTTTGTGTTTCTTAATGTTTTCCACTGGATAATTTTCACTCCAGTGCCCCTTAATTACACTATCTGATTTGAGAGCAGATAGGAGGGGGAACATCTCGGGTTGGCAAATGACGTTTCTGAAAGGGTTGAGGAACACCAAAGGAAGAGTGCGTGACTGGAACACAGAGTTCAAGATGGAAAAAAAAAAAAAATTCAGAGATAAGATAAGCTGGGGAGAGTGGAGACAGATCGGGCAGACACTTTAGGGTCAGGCTACAGAATCTGACTTGACACTGTAGGCAGCTGGAAAGTCCTGTTCCCACTCCCCGGAGGCAGTCAATTGTGTTCGGTTCCTTTAACTGTTTCTTCTGGTTATTTAAACCTGCTTGTTTTCTTTTATGGAGGATGGCTCCCAGCTCTTGCTCCATCCCCTTTCTTCCGTCTTCTGAATATAGTCACATCATCATTTTTACCCTGAGAGAAGGGTGAAGAAAACAAGATGGAGTCAGTGTATTTAAAGTAGAGTCAGAACTTCAAGCTGGCAAAACTGGTTCAGATCAGAGTGGGCTGGAATGTGAGGAAATGATGTTTATCTTACTTTAGCCTGAGGACTTTTAAACTGGTGCATCCATATATAGCCTATAGATAACCATCTAAAGAATTTAGGGTCACCTAAGAACCTTTCACCAGATTGACTACATTTGGAAGATCACCATCTTGGACTAACCAGAGGCTCATTCTTCCCTCAAGAATGTACTTTTTACTATAAGAGCTCTCAGATTTTCTTTCTCCTTGGGAACACTCTGGTATCATCTAGTTGTGTGTGTGTGTGTTTTTTTTTTAAATATATTTTTATTGATTTCAGAGAGGAAGAGAGAGGGAGAGAGGGATAGAAACATCAATGATGAGAGAGACTCATTGATTGGCTGCCTCCTGCATGACTCCTATAGGGATCCAGCTCACAACCGGGGCATGAGTCCTTGACTGGAATCGAACCCGGGACCCTTCAGTCCCCAGGCCGACACTCTATCCACTGAGCCAAATTAGCTAGGGCTAGTTGTGTTTTTTATTTGAAAATCGTAAAAACCCTTGAATAAAAATTTGTCTCGATTCACTTACGCTTGGTCAACAACCATTTACATTATTTTGACTGTGGAAATAGAGTTCACAGCTAATGACATTTTAGTTCCTATACAGTTTTTTTTCCCCCTGTTGTTAATCACTGCTTCACTGTTTCATGTACTTAGTTTTCTACATACCACTAATTCAATCCCATATGCTCTAGTAAAGATATAAACTGATCAAATAGAATAAATAAGTTACTGGTTTTTTAAAAACTTGTCATATTAACTTGGATCACAGAAGTTAATATTTTACAATTTTTCTCATAGTATTTTGTCAGTTATCTTCTTCCAATACTGAAAAAAAACCAAAAAACCCAAAAGGTGAAATGATTCAATGATACTGACTGGGACAAATACCCAACTAACTAAGTTGGTAAACAAGCTAGGATGGTGAGTGCAAGAGCCTATAGAAAAAAGCAGGATGTTGTTGACTGCTGAGGCAAAAGTCCCTCAAATAATGCTAATATTAAATTATGTTTCCCAAATACAGTCGATTCTTTTCTTCAGTATGCCTGTTTTTATTCATCTCTGTGTCCCCAGCACATAGGCCACAATGTCTTTGGCACAAAGTAACTAGTACATATTACCTTTGCATACCTGGGATACACATCATCTAATTTTTGTTTTCGTTCTATACACGAACAATGAAAAATCAGTAAAGGAAATTAAGAAAGCAATTCTATTTCTAGTAGCATCAGAAAATTTAAATACTTAGGAATAAACCTAACCAAAGATCTGAAAGATTTCTACACTGAAAGCTACAAAACATTGCTGAAAGAAATTAAAGACATAAATAAATGGAAAGACATCCCAATGTTCATGGATTGGAAGACTTAATATTGTTAAAGTGTCAGTACTACCCAAAGTGATCTACAGATTCAATGCAATCCCTATTAAAATAACCAATGACATTTTTTCCAAGAATATCCTAAAATTCATATGGAATCTCAAGGGACCCTGAATAGCCAAAACAATTGTGAAAAAGAACAAAATTGGAGGACTCACTCTTCCTGATTTCAAAATCAGGGTGGTATTGGCATAAAGATAAACATAGAGACCAATGAAATAGCATAGGGAGCCCAGAAATAGATAGATAGATAGATAGATAGATAGATAGATAGATATAGATATTTCACCATTCTTCAAATGCTGTGAATCTATAACACAGTAATATCCCATAAGTATAATTTATTTTCCAAATACCATTTAAGTTTTTGAAGATAGCTGTCATGTTCCCCCAAATTATTTTTCTCTAGACTAAAATCCCTAGTTACCATTACTATTCTTCATGTGTCACAGTTTTAATTTTGCTCACCACCAAAGCCACTTTCCTATAGATTCTCTTCAGATTGCTATTGTTGCCTGGCTGTAGTGGCTCAGTGGTTGAGCGTCAACCTATGAACCAGGAGGTCACAGTGTGATCCCTTGCCAGGGCACATGCCCAGGTTGTGGGCTTGATCCCCGGTGGGGGCATGCTGGAGGCAGCCGATCGATGATTCTCTCTCATCATTGATGTTTCTATCTCTCTTTCCCTCTCCCTTCCTCTCTGAAATCAATAAAAATATATTAAAAACAAAACAAAACAAAACAGATTGCTATTGGTCCCATCAACACGAGGGATCCAGAGTTCAAAACATATTTCAGGTAGAGTCTGACTATTATAGAGCACACACAAGAAATACCCTCTGTCCATTAACTTCATTCAGAAGTTGTATCATATTATTAGCCTCATTTTGAGGTTCTTATCCATGGAAGTACAAACCGTCCTTGCTCCCTTCCTTCCTCCTTCCTTCCTTCCTTTTCTCCTCTCTCCTCCTTTAAGTCACACTTTAAGCCTTAATGCCCATGTCTTCTCATTGTGAAATTGACTGTGAAAGCCTAAGTTTAGGATTTAACATTTATCCTTGTCAAATTGCGTTGTTTTAGCCTTGACCTATCACATTTGCCTATTATAATATTTTAATCTTAAATTTCCTATTTGATATAAATTATTGTGACTTGAAATTTTGTGACAGCTAAAGATATGATCAACACAATACAAACATCCTCATTCATTCATTCATTCATTCATTCATTCAATCGGTGTTTGTATGTCCTACCATATTATAGTCATTACTCTGGTCCCAAGCATTAATAAATTGTTGATCAGCTCAGAGCCAAAGACGAAGGCCTTATGCACCTACTCCTGGGAATACAATAGCTGCTAATTAACACTTTGAAGGATAAGGTTCTTTTACTCATTATCACTCACCTAAATCTATTTTCATCTAGTTTCTATGACCATCGTTTGTTTACACATGTGTCTTCAGGCTGCTGGCATATGCCTTGATGGAATTAGCTCCACATTGTCAGCATCCCACCCTTTTTCTAGACTAGGAGACTCTGTGTTTTAAACAACATTGCGGATCATTAGGGCGAGGCGTGCATCTCAGCTTTGCACTCACCACTGTGAGCCTGTGGCAAGTCACAGGAGTTCTCAGCGCCTCAGTTTCTCATCTCCAAAGAGGACAGCAAATCCAATCTTGCAAGGTTGTTCTGAGAACTAGGCATAGTGCATTAAAAGAATATTACTTTTTGAATTTGGCAGATGAAACAATAGTAGAAAGAGAAGGATTTCCAGTAAGGTGAAATTAGATTTTTCCAAGTCCTTTATAAATTCATGAAAAGGTTTGATTCAGGGATTTGCAAATCAGAGAACTGAACAGTATATATACAATACTGATTCTCAAATAATTTTAAAAGGTTTTTTTAACTTCAATGAAACTAGTTTTCTACTTTGTTAAAATATGCAATGTGATCATGTTGCTTATTTCCTTCATAATCTGTAGCAGAGGAAATTTTATTTTATCTGGACTTCCTATGTAAAATAAGGACTTTTTACAGGATTCTGAAAAAATTATATACTATGACATTGGTCTGGTTAGTCGCAGAGGGAAGTAACAGGACATTAATCAAAGAATGTACATATTTGCATGAGGTTTTTTAAAAGTAGAGAGAAATAAACTGGCAACTGTATCTAGGCAGGGATTTTAGGTGAGTGGAGGACAGGAAGGAATTTAAATTTTGTGCCATGTACATATATTACTGATTCAAATAATAGTTAAATCTTTTTAATTTGTGGAAAAAGAATCTATAATAATAAAAGCGTAATATGCTAATTAGACCAGATGACATTCTGGACGAAGCTGTGGTGGCAGGGCTGAGGCAGAGGCAGTTAGGGGAGATCAGGCAGGCAGGCAAGCAGTTAGGGGCAATCAGGCAGGCAGGCAGAGTGGTTCGGGGCAATTAGGCAGGCAGGGGAGTGGTTAGGGCTGATCAGACAGGCAGGCCAGTAGTTAGGGGTGATCTGACAGACAGGAGAGAAGTTAGGGGTGATCAGACAGGCAGGAGAGAAGTTGGGGTGATCAGGCAGTCAGGAAGGCAGAGTGGTCAGGGGCAATCAGGCAGGCAGGTGAGTGGTTAGGGGCGATGAGGCAGGCAGGCAGGTGAGCAGTTAGGAACCAGTGGTCCCGGATTACGAGAGGGATGTCCGACTGCCAGTTTAGGCCCAATCCCATGGGATTGGGCCTAAACTGGCAGTCGGACATCCCCCAAGGGGTGCCAGATTGTGAGAGGGTGCAGGCCAGGCTGAGGGACCCCCTTCCATGCATGAATTTCATGCACAGGGCCTCTAGTCTATATATATAAAAGCCCAATATGCAAATTGTCCTACACGAGTTTGACCGGGAGACCAATCGCTTGCTATGATGTGTGCTGACCACCAGGGGGAGGCACAGAATGAAGGAAGATCCCGCTGGCAGCTGGCAGACAGGGAAGGGAGGCCCCAGCCAGCAGCCGGAAAGCCCCAATCGGACCTGATCACAGGCCAGGCCTAAGGATCCTTCCTGTGCACGGATTTTGTGCACCAGGCCTCTAGTTTTAAATAACACTATCCTTTTCATGAAGAGCTTCTTTTTATAACATTTCAAAGCTTCTTTGATAACAAGAAGCCAAACTAAATTCCTTGGAAAAGCCCCATTGAAATCTGATAATATATGAGTTTAAACCAATTAAATGAACCACATTACAATAGACTTACTTTATAACAACTTCTAAACTCTGCCTGCTGGCCATTCAAATGAACACTAAATTATTTTGACAAAGATGTGTAATCCATTGCAAAAACTTTACAGAGAACATCAAATTTTTAAACATGGACACCTTTAAGATATAATGAACAGGATAGTAAGCTCAATTTAGATGTTAAAGTATCAGAATCTGTGTTTTCAAAATATTCTGGGCAACTATACAACTTTTATATGTAAAACTTTTGTGATTACATATATAAATGTTTGCTGACAAAATTGTATCATATGAACAATCAACAGTTTACATAAATCCTGACTGCCTGTTTAAGGTTAATAACATAATGGTTATTCAAAAAAGATTGTGCACAAGAGAGAGATATTAAAAATATTAAGCCTCTCCAAGGACTACTTAGATCACTTAGATCTATGACACAAAGTGTGAGTCCTTCAGTTTTAAAATTTCATGCAAAAATACTTGTTTAGAAAACAGTTAAGTCTTGAGGTATCAGATGGCATCATGGGACTTTTCACTATCCCAGCAACTGCTATGAAGCAGACGACTACGACGGAGATCTGTATTAGGTGATTTGGGAAACACCAGGAAATGAAAGCCAAAATCCTGGCTCTGAACAGCAAATAACTACCTGAGTATATAATAACTGCGTAAGGAAGTCCATAAGCCCTAACCGGTTTGGCTCAGTGGATAGAGCGTCAGCCTGCGGACTCAAGGGTCCCAGGTTCGATTCCAGTCAAAGGCATGTACCTTGGTTGCAGGCACATCCCCATTAGGGAGTGTGCAGGAGGCAGCTAATCAATGTTTCTAACTCTCTATCCCTCTCCCTTCCTCTCTGTAAAAAATCAATAAAATATTTTAAAAAAAAAAAAAAAAAAGAAAGTCCATAAGTCCCTGGCCGGGTAGCTCAGTTGGTTAGAGCATCGTCTCCATAAGCCAAGGTTGCAGGTTCGATCCCTGGTCAGAGCACACAAAAGAATCAACCAATGAATGTATAAATAAGCGGAAAAACAAATCAATGTTTCTCTCATTCTCTCTAAAATCAACAACAACAACAACAACAAAAATGTTTAAGTCCATAAGAACTTACAAAGCGCAAGAACCAAATGATGAAAATTACAGTTAAACATTCTGCAAATATTTCCTATAAGTACATTGTACAGTAGAAGGCTTGGCTCATCAGTGGAGCATCCGGAGTATCCACTGATCGTCCAGTCTCCTGCACACAGCGCAGGGTGACTCACGCCTTGTTTTTTCAGTTTGTTCAGCTAACTAGAAGAAAACGATTTGTAATATAAATCAGTTCTTTTTAAAACTCCATGTGGAACTTAACGCTAAGCAAACATCATGTTATTGGGGCCCTTCCTCCTAATAAACCTGGTGAAACGGTGTTATCTCCATTGTGAAGTTCCTGGAACAAAAATAAACACTCAATACATGTAAGGCCTCTTCCTTCCTTCCTCTCTCAGCTCAGCAGCCCAGGTCTCCAATGCCTGCACCAAACGAAAGGAGCTAAAATTTTTCCATGCCAACAACTGTACACCTACTTCTGCCCAACCCATATGTCAGAGTCTCCTAACAGGACAGTCCAGCAGCAGCCAGCAGAGAAAACCTTACTTAAGGAGCCACTTGAGCAGGAGGAGGTGTACCAACCCTCTTATAACTCTACTAGAGGCCCGATGCATGAAAATTCGTGCAAGATTAGGCCTTCCTTCCCCCGGCTGCCAGCACCAGCTTCCCTCCGGCACCCAGGACCCGGCCTTCCCTTCTCCAGCTGCCAGCAGGCAAACTGGACCCTGGCTGGCTTCCCCCAGGCCACCCACAGGCACCCGGGACCCAGCTGGCTTCATCAGGAAGGACGTCTGGAATGAGGTCCGGAAGACCTCCGGTCTAATTAGCATATTACCCTTTTATTATTATAGATTGACCTTCAGGGAAAAGTCAAAGTCACGAGGCACAACCCCAGACCACCCGGAAGAACGCCGGCCTTTGATCTGGAAAGCATCCAGGTGTTCTCTCGGAGAACGTGACAGGCATTCTGACATCTTCACCAGGCAGTTTTAACCAGACCCAGTTGGATGTAGCCGAGAGAGCTAGGGGTTTCCCTTTAGGGGTGTGCATGCGTTGCTACTCCTACAGAACCTTTGTCGAGAGCAAGCAGGCAGAGACACACCTGCCCAACGCTAATCTTCTGTTAAACAATGACCAGAACTCACTCAGGAGGTTCCAGCGGACGGCTGAGCACTGCCAGGGGCAAAAGGCCCAACCGGAAGGCCTGGCAGTTGTTCAAATGGCACATGGGGTTTTGCAGTCCCTTCCCGCCCCTCCAATGGAACCTGCCCAGGCCGCAGAGTTCCAGGAGCAGCTGGTGATCCTGTAACCAACACGCCTCTTCCACGCGCTTTGAGCTTTTTTTTTTTTTTTTTTTTAAATGCATATCTTTATTGATTTCAGAGAGGAAGGGAGAGGGAAAGAGAGACAGAAACATCAATGATGAGAGAGAATCACTGATTGGCTGCCTCCTGCATGTCCCCTACTGGGGATCAAGCCTGCAACCCTGGCATGTGCCCCTGACCGGAATCGAACCTGGGACCCTTCAGTCCGCAGGCCGACGCTCTATCCACTGAGCCAAACCAGCCAGGGCTGAGCTTTTCTTTTCTTTTCCTTTCCAGGACATGAAGAAACTCAGAGCAATAAAAAAATCACGGGGGGCAGAAGTGGCCGGACCGGCCGTCCTGGGAGGCTGAGTGGGGGTCCCGGAATCTGCACAGTGGGGCCTGCCGTGGGCACACGCCCAACTCCTCCACATACATCGTCGGGTCGCCATGAAGGACTCACTGGTGCTGGTTCCTGGCCTGGAACCCCACGGGAGCCCTGCTGGCCGTGTGGGGGGGCGACCGACCAGTCCGCATTTGGGGCACCGAGGGTGGCAACTGCATCTGCAGATCTGTCCTTTCTGAAGGCCACAGCGCACTGTGCGGGAGGCGGCCTGGTCTCCCTGCGGCAGTTACCTGGCCTCTGCCAGTTTCGATGCTGCCACTTGTATTTGGAAGAAGAATCAGGATGACTTGAGTGTGTGACCACTCTGGAAGGCCCTGAAAATGAGGTCACGTCCGTGGCCTGGGCCCCATCTGGCGACCTCCTTGCTGCCTGCAGCCGAGATGAGAGTGTGTGGGTCTGGGAAGAAGGTGAGTATGAATGTGTCAGTGTCCTCAGCCCCCGCACGCAGGATGTCAAGCATGTGGTCTGGCACCCAAGCCAGGAGCTATTAGCCTCTGCCAGCTGTGAAGACACGGTGAAGCTGTCCCGGGAGGAAGAGGATGACTGGGTATGCTGTGCCACCCTTGAGGGTCATGAATCCACCGTGTGGAGCTTGGCCTTTGACCCCAGTGGCCAGCGTCTGGCGTCTTGCAGTGATGACCGTACCGTGCGCATCTGGCTCCAGTACCTACCAGGCAATGAGCAAGGGGTGGCATGCAGCGGCTCTGACCCCCGCTGGAGATGTACCTGCACTCTGTCAGGCTTCCTCTCCAGGACCGTCTACACCAGGCGTCCTCAAACTACGGCCCGCGGGCCGCATGCGGGTGTTTTTGCCGTTTTGTTTTTTTACTTCCAAATAAGATATGTGCAGTGTGCATAGGAATTTGTTCATAGTTTTTTTTTAAACTATAGTCCGGCCCTCCAACGGTCTGAGGGACAGTGAACTGGCCCCCTGTTTAAAAAGTTTTGAGGACCCCTGATCTACACAGTGGTTCTCAACCTTCCTAATGCCGCGACCCTTTAATACAGTTCCTCATGTTGTGGTGACCCCCAACCATAAAATTATTTTCGTTGCTACTTCATAACGGTAATGTTGCTACTGTTAATGGATCGTAATGTAAATATCTGTGTTTTCCGATGGTCTTAGGCTCTAAGGCAGCGGCTCTCAACCTGTGGGTCGCGACAGGGTCACCTAAGACCATCGGAACACACAGATATTTACATTACGATCCATAACAGTAGCAACATTACCGTTATGAAGTAGCAACGAAAATAATTTTATGGTTGGGGGTCACCACAACATGAGGAACTGTATAAAAGGGTCGCGGCATTAGAAAGGTTGAGAACCGCCCTGACTGGTTTGGCTCAGTGGATAGAGCGTCGGCCTGCGGACTGAAGGGTCCCAGGTTCGATTCTGGTCAAGGGCATGTGCCTTGGTTGTGGGCACATCCCCAGGGTGGGTGTGCAGGAGGCAGCTGATGGATGTTTCTCTCTCATTGATGTTTCTAACTCTCTATCCCTCTCCCTTCCTCTCTGTAAAAAAAAAAAAAAAAGAAAAGAAAAGAAAGGTTGAGAACCGCTGATCTATATGACATTGCTTGGTGTTCGCTGACAGGGGCCCTGGCTACAGCTTGTGGGGACGCTGCCATCCGAGTGTTTGAGGGGGACCCCGGCTCCCATCCGCAGCAGCCCGCCTTCTCCCTGACGGCGCACTTGCCTCGGGCCCACTCCCAGGGTGTCCACTGTGTAGCCTGGAACCCCAAGGAGCGCGGGCTTCTGGCCTCCTGCAGCGATGAAGGTTGAGAACCGCCCTGACTGGTTTGGCTCAGTGGATAGAGCGTCGGCCTTCGGACTGAAGGGTCCCAGGTTTGATTCCAGTCAAGGGCATGTACCTTGGTTGTGGGCACATCCCCAGGGGGGGAGTGTGCAGGAGGCGGCTGATCGATGTTTCTCTCTCATTGATGTTTCTAGCTCTCTATCCCTCCCCCTTCCTCTCTGTAAAAATTCAATAAAATATATTTTAAAACAATAAAGTTTGCGGGGTGAATGTACTACTTATCATCACCATGTTTATCTATCGGAGGCATGTATCTCAGACCTTTCTGAAATTGTAAGCCTCACAGAAATAATCCATCTGAGTCCCAAGTCCTATTTATATTATTAGAACATTCACAATTTAAAACATCTCCACGATGAGTCCTTCTGAAATAGGTCCTGCCTTCCTGCTTTCTGACCAAGTCCTTGCATTTAAGACATTCACTCAGTATTGAAGATTTTCTAATGTAGGCTAGTTGAGATAAGACATCTCTGCTTTCTCTTAGGAACCTTTGTGGGGAATGCAAAAAAAAAAAAAAAAAAAAAAAAATAGGGAAGGATGTGAACTCTAAAAGGGAGAATTATTATTGGCCATAGGCCATGCATTCTCAATGGGGCTGAAAATTGGCTCTTCGGTGAAGGACAGAAATATCTTAGAGACAATGATTTGTGGTCCCCTAAGGGACTGTAGTACACAATATACAATGTATCTATGATATTCAATTGTCATGGTGAGGGCAAGTAGGAAAAAGATGTCTGATAGATGTGGATTCCAGCAACAGAGAGGAATCGACAGGACTACTCCAGCCATGAAGACAGAAGAGAAGCAGTCCAGAGATGGAAGACGCTGTCGTGGCCTTCCCATACTAGCAGGGAGCAGCTGTGCATCACTGCAGGTTGCCCGGGACCAAACCAGAGAGAGTCGGACCTGCATTACCACCATTTGTCCACCATCCAGAACTGAAATGTCAGTGCTGACATATACACATAAGGAACTGTTGGACATTGAAATTGGGTCTCAAAAGAACTGTTGGCCCAGAAAGAAACTCACTACAGACCGATTCATTTGCCTGTCACCATAACCATTATTGCTTGTCTCATTTTCAGTTCTTATACGTGTATTTCTAATAGCACATGACCTCAGTCATCTAGGGGAAATAATGAACAACATAGACTGATGAACAAGAACAGACCCAGAAACAAGGAGGCATGGATCAGACTGTCGGGCCTCAGAGGGAGGGTCGGGGAGGGTGGGGATAAAGGGGAGAGATCAACCAAAGGACTTGTGTGCAAGCATATGCGCCTAACCAGCGGTTAAGGACAACAGGGGGGTGGGGGCATGTGTGGGGAGGGGTGTGGGATGGGGATGGGGGGATGAGGACAAATATGTGATACCTTAATCAATAAAGAAATTTGAAAAAAGAAAAAAAAAAGATGTCTGATAGAGCCCTGGCCGGTTGCTCAGTGGTTAGAGCATCAGCCTGTAGACTGCGGACACTGGTGGTCCGTGAGGTCCGAAAGGTTGGCGACCACTGGACCAAAGCGTCCCAGGTTCTATTCCCGGTCAAGAGCACATACTTGCGCCCTAACCGGTTTGGCTCAGTGGATCGAGCGTTGGCCTGTGGACTCGGGAGTCCCAGGTTCGATTCTGGTCAAGGGCATGTACCTTGGTTGTGGGCACATCCCCTATAAGGAGTGTGCAGGAGGCAGCTGATCTGATGTTTCTAACTCTCTATCCCTCTCCCTTCCTCTCTAAAAAATCAATAAGATATATATATATATTTTAAAAATCACGCTAAGTACCTGCTCTGTGCTGCCGCTTTGTGCCACACGCTGTAGACGAGCCGAATACACTACACCAAGCCAACACATCGTCACGACACCTTGCAAGGAAGTGTTGTTGTTCTCACTGTGTAAACGAAAAGGCTGAGGCTCAGAGGGGTTAGGTAACATGCCCAAGTTCACAGCGCTAGTGGCAGGGATAGGATTTGAACTCAGGACCGACTAGGATTAATACCCACGCTCATCCCACTTGGTACACAGCTCCATAATTAGATATGGAGTCACAATGCTCCTGGTAAGGAAAGAAGTCTCTAGCAACACAGGATTTTTTTTTTTTTTTTTAGTCTGAAATGAGAAAATATATTGAAAGCACACAGCCTGACACGCAGTAGGCAATTTATTTATTTATTTATTTATTTATTTATTTATTTATTTATTTATAAATCATTAGCTTACATCCTGGAACATACAAAGATCTTCTGTAGGGCTTTAAACGGGGACAGCTATTACGTCTTTAAAAATAGCAACACTCACGTGGCTCCCTAGTAAGTCAGTTGGCCAAATTAAAAATAGATTCTAAACATAGCAAGAGCAGAAATTCAATCTACGGTACCAAGTCATGGCAAGCAGGGACAGTGGTTGCAACAAAGAAAGGAGAGCGTGCAAACCCTGATGGGCATTTGTATAAAACCATTCACCTCCCTTTCACATTGCGTCTATCCCTTCTCTACAGCCGAAGACACACAGATACACGCGCGTATACACATGCAAATAAGCAAGCGAGGTTATTTTTGTTCGTAGAGGCATCACTTAGAAACCCGTCAATGTCGAGGCTTCAGCATTTCCTAACACATACTGGATAAGCTACAGCAACATGCATTTCCTCCAGATCTTTAGGTGGAGGGGAGGGGATAAAGTTTAAAATGTCTGGGGTGCCGATGCACACATGGCTAGACCGTAGATGGCTAGAAAGGATGGGGACAGAAGCTACCTTCATGATGACTCCCTCTGTGCCCCCTACATTCACAGCGGCAGGCTTAGAAAGTTGGGTTAACGTGCTGGCCCGCCATTTGAAACTGGGGTGGCGGGGGGTGGGGGGGGGGGGGTGGGCTGGCTTGCCAGAGAAAAACTCCGGTCCCTGCGTGAGGGCCCCCTCCCCAGAGCTTTCAGGAGAGAGCATGGAGCTTTGCCTCTCTTTGGGTCCCCTACTTTACAGATGTCCGGGGCACGCAGTTAGTTTTCTCTCGTCTGCTAGGGAGCTCCAGCTGTGGGTGTGATCACTGAGGGAGGAAGCCATGGAATCTGCATCCTTACATCACAGCATCTTGCCGGGCCGACATGGCTCAGTGGCTGAGCGTCAACCTATAAACCAGGAGGTAAGGGTTCGATTCCTGGTCAGGGTATATGCCCAGGTGGCGGGCTCAATCCCCAGTGTGGGATGTGCAGGAGGCAGCCAATCAATGATTCTCTTTCATCATTGATGTTTCTATCTCTCTAGCCCTCTCCCTTCCTCTCTGAAATCAATAAAAAAATTTTAAAAAAAAAAATCACAGCATCTTATTTCACAAACATGAGGAAGATCATGATAGATGGATGTGTATTATAACTTGAACTAATGACTCACTGCATCAAGCAACCCTTTCCGTAAAAATACAAATGTAAGAACAGATGCCTCTGATGTGGAGAAAAGGGAACCCCAGGCCCCTACTGATGAGAATGCAGACTGGTGCAGCCATTATGGAAAACAGTATGGAGTTTCCTCAAAAAATTAATATGGAACTGCCATTTGACCCAGTGATCCCACTTCTAGGAATATATCCTAAGAAATCTGAAGCACCGATCAGAAAGAATGTATGTACCCCTATGTTCATAGCAGCACAATTTACAATAACTAAGATCTGGAAACAGCCCAAGTGCCCATCAGTAGACGACTGGATGAAAAAGCTGTGGTACATTTATACCATGGAATTCTATGCAGCAGTAAAAAAAGAAGAATCTCTTACCCTTTGAGACAACCTGGAGGGACCTGGAGAATATCATGCTAAGTGAAATAAGCCAGTCAGAGAAAGACAAGTATCCCATGATCGCATTCATATGTGGAATCTAAGAAACAAAATAAACTGGTGAATTGAGAGCGGAATCTCAGAGGGAAGGTGGGGGAGGGTGGGAGAGGGTGAGAGGTAATCAATCAAAGACCTTGAAAGTATGTATGCATAACCCATGGACATAGACAATAGGGTGGTGAAGGCCTGGGGTGAGGGGTGGGGGCCTGGAGGAGGGGGAGAGAGAGAGAGAGAGAGAGAGAGAGAGAGAGAGAGAGAGAGAGAGAGAGAGAGAGGAGCCAGTCAGGGAGGCAGTTCTAGAGAATCGGGCAGCAATAGATTATTTGCTGTTGTGGCATAACCACGACGGTGAGGAATTTAGAAATAAACAAACAAACACAGCAGATACCTCTGGGGAATGAATGTTTGGGGAGCTGAAATAAAACAACCTAGTGAATGGGTTTAGTCAAAATACTTAAAGATTCATTACAAATGGGTGTAACCCACCACTTAGGAGAAGACCCCATTGGCTTAATGCAATGACACCCTTCTATGGTGTTCTGGATAACTGGGAATTGATCACATACTGTAGCTACAAACCACTGTTGGGTACGCTGTGGTATGGTAAGGGATGAGCATGCACTGTGCATCATTTGAAGGAGAAAGTAGCTTTGGGGGGTGAGTGTTTCAGTTCTGTGGGTCAATCATTTAGTAAACATAAGGACAAAACAGCCCCCAAACCAAGGCTTGTAGCTTAAAACGACCAGCTCTAAAAGCATGTCGGGCCGAAGAGAGCAGCTTTCCTGTTTGCGGACTCCCCACTGTGCCCGGCAGGCTGTCCCTCATTCATACTTTATACATACTTCATAAATATTTTCTGAAGGCTGGGTGAGTGTTCTTTCTCCGCCAATGGGGAGGGCGGCTAAAATGAACAAGACTCCCACCCCCCTGGAGTCAGCAGCTGCCTTCCTTTTATTAGGATTGTGAATGAGTAAGAAGAAATGAGAGGGGCTAGAGAACTAGTTATACCCTTTACCAGCTAACCAGCTTTCTCTTGGCTTGCCCCTCCCCCACCCCTGTGCATAGCAGACTTTCCCTTTCTATCCAAGCCTTCCTAAAAATAACTTCCTTTCTCACCTCTCCTGTCACCAGGATTCACCCCCCACCCCCGCCCCGCCCAATCTCACACCTTCCCTTCTTAAAAATACAGCTGACCTGAAAAACAAGGAAGTGTAACAGAAACCCAGCAAAACCTGTGAAGATGTTTTTAATCTTTGTCCATTTGTACTGTTTTATTTAGTGACGAGAGTCCCAGTGCACGAAATTTGTGCAAGGGGAGGGGTCCCCTCAGCCCAGCCTGCACCGCTCCAATCCGGGACCCTTTGCAGCCGGGCATGGCTGTCTGAGCCTCAGGCCTGTCCCAGGCAGCGGCAGCCACCATCCGAGGCCTGCCTGAGCCTCAGGCAGTCGCTGTGGCTTTGTCCAGAAGGATGTCCAGATGGTCATCCTAATTAGCATATTACCCTTTTATTAGTGTAGATGTTCTCTGTGGCGGAAGGGGTTACCGATCCGTGGTCTAGGGAGGCTACTGGGTAATGTGAAACTGGATCAAGGAATTAGCTTCCAATTCACAAGAATGTTTAGTCTCAACTGATTGTCCTTCACAAGCATTTTTTGAGGGTAAGTGGCCATGATCACAGGCCAGGCCTACAGCATCAAGGTGAGGCCCAGCCCTGAGCTATTCTCTCAATTCTAAAGCTGCAAAGGGTATTGGAATCACCTATAACACAAGATAATAGGACAAATTTACTTTTCAGTATCTGTTTGGTGATAATAGATGGCAATTAAAAAAAAAATCCATATGCAGTACATCTATAACTATCTATTTATTTATCCCCTAGGCTATTTTTCTTTTATTCTGTATGAGCCACATGGACTAGCATTGATCTGTGTAAACTCTGGGAAGGAAAATGACTGATGTACTAGCAGGAATGGCAGGGTGAAGGAAGAGCCACAGGTACCAGGCACACTCTCTTAAACCATCTCAGAGAGAGTCAAGAATCATTGAGCAGCCGAAGCCGGTTTGGCTCAGTGGATAGAGCGTCGGCCTGTGGACTCAAGGGTCCCGGGTTCGATTCCGGTCAAGGGCATGTGCCTTGGTTGCGGGCACATCCCCAGTGGGGGGTGTGCAGGAGGCAGCTGATCGATGTTTCTCTCTCATCGATGTTTCTGACTCTCTGTCCCTCTCCCTTCCTCTCTGTAAAAAATCAATAATATATATATATATATAATCATTGAGCAAAAAAGAAGAAATAAAGAGAAAGAACTCATGGACACAGACAACAGTGTGGTGATTTCGGGGGCCAGGGGTGGCGGCGGAGGAGGGTACAGGGGAGATAAAAGGTGATGGAAAGAGAAAAGAATCAGGAACCACATCTGTAAAGGTTTTCTAAGACTCCAGGATGTTCATTACATCCCCATTTTGTTAATTTTATTGTCCTGTCTCTTTAGGTCACAGTGAAACCCTGAACATTTAAAAAGTGCTCTAGCCCTAGCTGGTTTGGCTCAGTGGATAGATCGTCGGCCTGTGGACTGAAGGGTTCGATTCCGGTCAAGGGCATATGAAGGGTTTCAGGCTCACTCCCCAGTAGGGGGCGTGCAGGAGGCAGCAGATCAATGATTCTCATCATTGATGTTTCTATCTCTCTCTCCCTCTCCCTTCCTCTCTGCAATCAATAAAAATGTATTTTAAAAAATGCTCTATAATGTTATGAACCAATATCACCCCAATACATTCAATTAACAAATGCTCACGGGGTAGCAAGGAAAGTGGAGCTAGACAGATTGGGATGCCCCAGCCCCTTTCACATCCCCTCCTCACCCCATTGGCTGGACAATGCCCCCTTTGGGAGACAGGGGAGCAGGTTGAGACCCTGGGGTTCGGTACAGGGTATCCAGGGTTAGATTCTGAGGCAGACCCTCAGGAGAGGGTTTGGGGGACACAGCAGGAGAAAAGCCAGCTTTTCTGTCAGAGAAGAAACTTGGGGATGTTAAGTCTTGGTTTCTTCACCTTTAATATGGGGATTATATTAGTATTCTTCTCATAGGGTTATTGTGATGACGAAGTAAGAGTCAGTAGAACATGGCAAATGCTCCTAATATTGTCAGTATTGGTCTTAGAGCCATTAGTCACACACCCTTAGACCAAAGAAATTAAATCAGGCCGAAAGTCAAGGGAGAAGTCTAGATTGCCTTCATGTGTCAATTGGTTAATCTTCTCCTTATCTCCATGTAACCTCTATGTAACCTCATATGGGGAAACTGAGGTTAGACAGAAGAAATAACATGTTCAAAGTCATATAGCTAATGAGTATTGGAATAAGGTTCAATAATGGGTCCATTTACTTCCTAAGACTAATTTGCTTGGTCCTTCTATAAGGGTTATCTCCTAATGTCAATGTTAACATAAATGAAACTTCATTTCAAAGATTTCTTTCTGGAGCCAGAACTAAAAAATCATTCCAAACCCTTCCACACTTTTCCTCTATTCCCCACAACTTAAGGAGGAATGGGCTACGTGAGTAATCGTAAACATTTATTCAGTCTCTGGATCAGCTCCTGCTCTTCACCTGCCTGGTCTTATTTTCTTCCAGTATTTTTTCAGACAAGTTCTCTATCCCTTTCTCCCTTTCTGCCTCTTCTGGCACACCTGCTATTCTAATGTTGTTACATTTCACATGGTCCCACAGCTCCCTTAAGCTGTCCTCCTGTTTTATAATTTTTTTTGTTTTGTTCTCTGATTGATTTTTTTCAATCCCTGTCTTCTGATTCACTGATTCAATCCTCAGCTTCCCCTAATCTGCTGTGTATTCCTTCCAATGTATTCTTTATTTGTGTTATGTCATTCTTTATTTCCTACTGTTCTTTTTTCATAGTTATTATATATTTTTTTCATGCTGTTCAGCATCTTTACCATCATTACTCTGAACTCTGTTTCAGATAAATTTCTTATCTCTGCTTGATTCATCTCGTCTTCTAGATAAGTCTCTTTTTCTTTCATTTGAGGGTTGTTCCTTTGTCTCCTCGTTTTGGCTGTCTGTTTGGGTTTGTGCCTATGTATTAGGTAGACCCTCTACAACTCTCAATCTCTAGTGCAGGACAGTGTCAAACGATATTTCTAATTAGATCAGGCAAAGACTCAAAGCCTCCAGAGACTGCCTCTGCCTACAGACTAATAGGATTCCAACTTGAATGGCTCCAGGCAATTGTCCTCAAGTGTAGTGAGAGTTTTTTTTTTGACAGGGTGGGAGGGTTACTTCTGCCTGGAGGCTAATTGTTATTTATAGTCTTTGAAGTAGCCTCAGGGCAAGGTGTTTTCCAATAGGGTGTGTTGACTTAACTTCCTCCCAGGCAAGGCAAATGTCTGTGTGGGAAAGATGTCCTCCACTGTGTGAGGGAATGACTCAGTCCATGAAACTTGGGGTGTCTGCTTTCTGAGCTCTTTCCCCCAAGTCTCCAGTCCTGGCTTCTGCTCTCACATCTCCAGTCCACTTCACCCTCCCTCTCCCGGAGCACAAGGTGGGTGGCTCCACAGGGAATTTTGTGCGTTGGTCCTTTAAGAGGGTGCCTGAATTTCCAGCCCTCCTTCCCTGGCAGACAGCAACCCCACTGCTTTTCACAGCCAGATGTTAAGTGGGTACCCTTCTGAGTTCTGGTGCTCTCTGCAGGGGGGCCCAGCTTGGGGATTAGATCCCAGAGTTCTCAGTGGCAACCTCTCACAGCTGAGATATCTCTCCAGGACTTCAGTTGCTCTCTGTGGGCACCTGGCCAGCACTTTTGAGCCTCTGCCCCTCCTACCCATCTCTATGTGGTCTCCACTTTCGGTCCTCGGTTATCAGGGTTCTCTCCGGCGAGTTTTCTGTTAATTATTCAGGAAGTTTTCCTGTGTTTTAGTTGTAATTCCAGTTTGTTCCTGGGAGCATATCCGTGTAGCATCCACTAACTCTGCCGCTATTTTTAATCCTCCTGGTCTTATTTTCAATGAGTGAAGAACAGAGACTCACCAAATTTGCTTAGCAATGAGCGTCCCTGAAAATGCACCTTACGACAGGAAATGTTTAAGTTATAAATTAAACAATGACTTGCCTTGGTGATGTGTTTTTAAGAGAAACAGAAAGAAACATGCTTTTGAGAGAAATAGGGCCAGGAGTGTGATTTTCCAAATGCTTTAAAGAGTTCTGGTTTCACCCAGCCAGCGTGGTTCAGTGGTTGAGCATCGACCTATGAACCAGGGGGTCAAGGTTTGATTCCTGGTCAGGGCACATGCCCAGGTTGCAGGCTTGATCCCCAGTGTGAGGCGTGCAGGAGGCAGCCAATCAATGATTCTCTCTTATCATTGATATTTCTCTCTCTCCCTTCCTCTCTGAGATCAATAAAAAAAATATATAAAAAAAAAAAGTTGTGGTTTCACTAAGATTTACTTATAAGCTGCCCACAGAGCTGCGGTCCCAGCTTCCTGTTCTGGGCCTCCCTGCAAAGTCCAAAGGAGCTCTGGCACTGAAAACGCTCTTGTCCAGGGCCAGGAACTTAACACAATTCTCCCTTATGATGACAGGACGGAACCTGCTGGAAGGCAGGCAGGCAAGAGAAGGGGAGCAGATCAGGGAGTTCCTCCTCCTCTCCTGCCAAGCAAAAGCCAGGCCTGTAGGTTAACTATTTTTCTGGGCAGATAAGGACAACGTGCATGCCATTATCTGGTTCCCTTCAAGTCCCTAAGGGACCCTGCCAGTTGTTTTGGATGATATTTTGAAGTAAAAAAAAAAAAAAAAAGTAGGGAGGAAGATGACTAATCTCCCCCAGAATTTTTGTCCTTAGCCTTCTTCTAGAAATATTCAGGTTGCTAAATGGAATGGAACAATGATCCTAATATATAAAAACCCTGGGTCGTAACGACCAGTAACGACCGGAGGCTGACCAACTGGAAGCCAGTGCTGGCCCCGCCCCCAAGCAAGCAGTAAGGGACAATCAGGCAGGCAGGCAGAGGGGTTAGGGGTGATCAGGTAGGCAGACCAGCAGTTAGGGGCGATCAGGTAGGCAGACGGCCCCTTGCAGGGCTGGCCCCGCCCCCCAGCAAAGAAAGAGGGAGGCCCAGGCCAGCCAAGCCATTGCATCCCAGCCTGTCGCCTGCAGAGGGAGGCCACTGGTGGCAGGGGAGGAGGGGCAGCACTGCACAGATGGCAAGCAGTGGCAGCGGTGGGGGCGGGGCCAGCTGCCTGCAGCCCGGGGAAGGAAAGCCCCGATAGGCCCTGATCTCAGGCCAGGCCAAGGGAGCCTACCTGAGGTCCTGGATTGTGAGAGGATGCAGGCCAGGCTGAGGGGACCCCCCCCCCCCCCCCTGCCCTGAGTGCACGAATTTTCGTGCACCGGGCCTCTAGTATATTTATAAAGGAGCAGTGTTAAAAAAGAAAACAGAAAAAAAGTAGCAGCGTAGCACTAGAACCAGGATACGAGTATCAGCTTCCTAAGGACTGAAAGAGAGAATGTAACAAAGGACTTAGAAAAGTTCTATTATTATAACTGCAAGGAAACCACGCCGGTGTTCTGTTTGATTCCCATAAGGTTTCCCTTTTGAGATCACAGGGTAAAGCTACTGCATTATGGGTAGGGGTAGCATCTTCCTCAAAGGGAAGACACTTCATATTGAGTGTCCAGGGAAGGGATGTATCCTCAGTTAGGAAACTGGGTCTAGAGCTCAAGGAATCTAGATATGCTTAAAGGCCACTCCTGCTGGGTAAGGTTTAAGAAATGGCAAGGTGGAAGCCAGGGAGGGACCACAAAGTGAAAATGGTGAACTCCATCATGTAAAGTAGACCGTGTTATTACCGTACCCGAAATAATTCAGTTTTATTTTTTATATATTTTATTGATTTTTTTATGGAGAGGAAGGGAGGGGGATAGTTAGAAACATCGATGAGAGAGAAACATCGATTAGTTGCATCCTGCGCACCCCCCACTGGGGATGTGCCCACAACCAAGGTACATGCCCTTGACCGGAATCGAACCTGGGACCCTTCAGTCCGCAGGCCGACGCTCTATCCAACTGAGCCAAACCCGCCAGGGCAATTCACTGTTTTAACTTGTTAGTCCCACCTTCTTGCGTCTATAAAATCTTCCATTTTGTAAACTCATCAGAGCTTCCTTCTAGTTACCAGATGGGATGCTGCTGGATTCATGAACTGTTTAATAAAACCAATTAGGTCTTCAAATTTACTCGGTTGAATTTTGTTTTTAACAAAACGAAGTCATTACAAATCTATGTGAGAGGCTGTATGACATGAATACAGGAGGACAGGGAAAGAGGTTGTTGACAGGGAAAGCTTCAAATAGTCCCTGACCTTCAGGAGGTCACTGACAACCAGGAGGGAACAACATGTGTGACTGTGGGATGGTGACTGTTGGGAGAGGAGAGAGAAGGGAAAGGCATTCCAGAAAAAGGGAACTGCAAACAGCACGTGAGAAGGCACAGAGGGTAGGCAGTAAACCTGAGGCCAGAGCCCTTCATTATCTGTAAGGCAAGAGGGACTCTTTAAAAACAAATAACTAGACCAGAATGACTATGAAAGTTAAATAGAAACGTTAATGATTACTTTCTCACATTTTGGGGTGTTATGCATTTACTGTACGCAATTGTGTTCACGTTACATAAATATCTACCTTCTAATATGAGCCATTTTGTGATTTCGTCATTTATATTCAGTTTCAAAGAGAATGCTGGTCACAGCACCATATGAGAATATCTTCTATATAAAAAACTTACTTTTACTAAAGAATAATAGTTTGCTGTAGGGTTTAGTGAGAGATTACAGAAACAGAATCAATAAAAGGGGCGTAAAAACTTAAAATCATTGAATACTAATAACTTGCATTTGGTAGGCCTCTTAAAATATAGTCAACAGTTCAGAAACTGTTTTTATAGAACAGCATCATTTAAATTAGTACAAATATGCACTTATGATCATCTCAGTTTTACATATATTCGTTTGACCCTCATCATTAGGCAAATTATCCAAAAAAAACCCCACTTTTAAAGAGAACATGTTTTTTATATAGTGAACGTATCCTTAAAAATGGGACCAAAACTGAACACCACGCTCCAGCTGCAAAGCTTCAGCAAAGCGGGATCTAAAAACTTTCCAGTCGCTGGAGGTCAGGTCCCATTTCACAACCAAGCACATCCTCACATGCGTAACCATCCTCACGACACGGGCACGCTTCGGTTGCTATGAGAACCCTCTATTTTGTATCAGAAATTGCAGCCCTGACGACGCAATGCTTGCGCCTTCTCACACGTGTTTCTGCAGCCATGCCCCTCTCCGGGTCACAGCAGCTTCGTGGCTCTGTTTTCCTCCCGCACCGCCCGTTTCCGTTCAGCCCCGGTTCCGGCTGCGCTGCCGCCGGCCTGGGAGCGGGCGGCGGGCCCGGGACGGGAGCAAACGAGGGGGCGGGAGGCGGGGGAGCTCGGCCACCCCTCGGAGCCGGGCGCTGCACCCAGCTCTCCTGCGTTTTAAAATCTGCAGTAAAAATAAAATCGAGCCACACCACGTCGTCCCAACAGGAGGGGAGGGGAGAGCTGTGAGGTCTCCAAATGGGTCGGAAACCAGGGAACGGAGACGCGCGGAACTTGATTAACATGAACGAGGGCTCGGGCCGCGGGCGGCGGACGGGACTTCAGGTCTCGCGGGAGCTGGAGGGTCGGGGCGGGAAGGGGGGGCGCGCGCTCGGAGCCTCCCCTCCCCTCCCCCCACCCCCCCGCGCCCGGGGTCTTCGCCCCTCGGGGTTCCGAGGCCCCGACCCTTCAGGCCCGACTCGCCGCGGGGCACGAAGGGGGCAAGGACGCCGCGTCCTCGGGCGGCGACGGGCGTCTCCCGGGCGACGGGCTCCACACAAGATGGCGGACGAGAAAGAAAAGGAAGGCACAGGTAGGCCGCCCTCGCCGCCACCGCGACCCGGCCGAGGGAGGCGCCGGGTGGGGCCGGGCCACCCCCGGCCTGAGGCTCCCGCCGCTGGAGCGGGGGACTGTGGAAGGGCCGCCTGCGGGGGACGCCGCCCTCCCGGCTCCCGCCGCGGTCCTCGCCGCGCCCGGCCCCGCCCCGTCCTCGCCCCGCCCGTGCGGCCTCCTCCTCCTCCCTCTCGGGCCTCCCGCCCCCTTTCCTCGGCCTCCCCCTGGGGACCGAGGCTCGGTGGCTGCGCGGGTTACGGCCTAGGCGCCGGGCGGGGAGGGCCTCAATGGCGTCCTTGCTCGCGGCTGCGGGGACCCGCCTCCAGACCCTCGCCCGGGCTCTCGGGGCCGCAGGCGCCTCCCCGGCCGCTGCCCGGGCTGTGGGCCCCTGGCCGGCCCGGGGGGAGACGGGTCTGCGCCGACAGCTGGCGGGTCCTCTCCGGCCGCCCCGCCCGACCCGGGCGACGGCTTCCGCGGCCACCATTTTGGCTCCTGGACGGGGACATGGGGGGGACGGCCCCGAGGTCACAGGGTCCCCTCCGCGCCGCCAGCCTCCGGCCTCCGAAATGTCTGCTCGCGGCCGGCGCTGCGCCACCGGCTGGTGTGTCTTTTAACACAAACACACGACACAGTTTTAAGAAAGACGAAGAGCTAACGGGGCGGGGACGCGCACGAGCGCTGTGCGCGGGCCACGGCCACGGCCACGGCCACGGCCACGGCCACGGGGATCCCCGGCGGTGGAAGGATGGGCTGCGGGCTCGTGGCCACGGGCACCGGAGGGTTGGCGTGTGGAGGGAGAAGCGATGATCCACGTTTATTTGCATTCAGCAGTATGCTTGCAGACCTGGTCCTTGGTTGCCGTCCTGTTCCTCAAAAATAATAGACTGTTTATATTTGGTCGTTGTCAGACTTGCTGCAAAAGTTACATAAAAAAAGATAAATATTTTAGAAAGTAAAAAATATACTCTGCATTTGTTTCCTTTCTTGAGTGCTTACACCACACCATTTTTTCCTAGCATGGAACTAAGTGTTTCAGGTTGACAACTAATCTTTACAAGTGAAAACACCAGTTCTGAGAGTCATTTGTCAAGGCGATCACAGAAGAATCAGCGGAGAAACACGTGAGATTGAGCCAAAGATCTAGCAATTGATAACAGGCTGTTCTTTTTTAAAATGGTACCGTTAGCCTGAAAAGTCAGAATTGTTTTATACATGTTACCTTTCCTAAAATGTCCTTATGATTTTATTGTGCTGCTTTAAAGTATTACATCCTAATACAATTATATATATTTTAGATTAATTTTAAACTTCCCAGAAAACCAAATGACTTAATTTTTATTAAGTTCTTACTCATACAAACGGAAAAATTAAGTAAACAGTGGAATTTAAAAAAAAGATTTGATTAGGTCAGCATGAGAAAATGTGCTGGATTAAGCTGCACATACAAATTTTTTCTTTACCTTTTAAAAAATAAAAAAAATTGAAAGCTTTCCTGATTTTTCAGTTTTCAAAAATAGTTTTCTATTTAAAATAAAGTCAGAGGAGGAAGCAAGTCTGTATAAGAAGGACTATTAAAAAGCCTGTGCCAAAACCGGTTTGGCTCAATGGATAGAGCATCGGTCTGCGGACTGAAGGGTCCCAGGTTCGATTCCGGTCAAGGGCATGTACATTGGCTGCGGGCACATCCTTGGTGGGGGGTGTGCAGGAGGCAGCTAGTCGATGATTCTCTCTCATCGATGTTTCTAGCTCTCTCTCCCTCTCCCTTCCTCTCTGTAAAAATTCAATAAAAAAAAAAAAAAGCTGAGTTGTCAGGTGGGCACAAGATTTAATTAATGTATGATCACTTATTAAAAAGCTGAGTTGTCAGGTGGGCGCAAGATTTAATTAATGTATGATCACTTAGTAAGTTATGTCTAATCACTGGGGTGTACACCTAAAACTAATATAATAATGTATGTCAACTGTAATTGAAAAATAAAAGATGATTTTAAAAAGAGGTGGATATCATTCATTCAGTTGGTACAGCTATAATACCTATCAGATGGAAGGAATTTTGGAGGATACAAAGGTGAAAAAAAGTCTCTTCTCCCAAGGAGGGTGAGATCCCTAAGGAAAATAAGACGTGAGAAATGAAAGGGAACAGTTAACTGGGCTGAGCAGCCTGTGTGCCAGATGCTGTGCCAGATGTGTGACGTCCCCTCCTGGTTTGTGAAAACCAGTCAGCGTCCCTGGAAGCTGATCAGAAATGAAGGCTCTCAGTAGCCCTGAATCAGAGTCTGCATTTTAAGAGATCTTCAAGTGATTCACATTAAAGTGTGAGAAGCACTGTTACATGTTATATCTCACTTATTCCTAACAATATTATAGTTTACTACTAGAGGCCCAGTGCATGAAATTCGTGCATGGCGGGGGGGGGGGGGGGGGGGCGTGTCCCTCAGCCCAGCCTGCACCCTCTCCAATCTGGGACCCCTTGAGGGATGTCCGACTGCCCATTTAGGCCTGATCCTGATCCTGATTGCACTTAACCACTTCTGCTTGCCAGCCTGATCACCCCCTAACCACTCCCCTGCCAGCCTGATTGATGCCTAACTGTTCCCCTCCCTGCCTTTTTGCCCCAAACTGCCCTCCCCTGCAGGCCTGGTCGCCCCCAACTTCCCTCCTCTGCCAGCTTGGTCACCCCTAACTGCCCTCCCCTGCAGGCTTGATTGCCCCCAACTG
Source organism: Eptesicus fuscus (assembly GCF_027574615.1). Lineage (NCBI taxonomy): Eukaryota > Metazoa > Chordata > Mammalia > Chiroptera > Vespertilionidae > Eptesicus > Eptesicus fuscus. Next base: position 14,121,859 of record NC_072496.1, read on the forward strand.
CCCTCCCTTGCAGGCCTGGTCCCTCCCAACTGCCCTCCCCTGCTGGCCTGGTCTCTCCCAACTGCCCTCCCCTGCTGGCCATCTTGTGGTGGCCATCTTGTGTCCACATGGAGGCAGGATCTTTGACCATATGGGGGCAGCCATCTTGTGTGTTGGAGTGATGGTCAATTTGCATATTACTCTTTTATTAGATAGCATAGAGGCCTGGTGCACGGGTGGGGGCCGGCTGGTTTGCCCTGAAGGGTGTCCTGGATCAGGGTGGGAGTTCCCTTGTGGCGTGGGGCGGCCTGGGCGAGGGGCCTGTGGTGGTTTGCAGGCTGGCCACGACCCCTGGTGACCCAAGCGGAGGCCCTGGTATCTGGGGTTTATTTATCTTATATAATTGAAACTTTGTAGCCTGGAGTGGAGCCAAGCCTTCTACTCCCTTCGTGGCGGCAGCCATTTCTGGTGGGATTTATGTATCTTCTATAATTGAAACTTTGTAGCCTTAAGTGGAGGCCTGGGCCGGCCAGGGTGTACGGAAAGCTTGGCTTCCTCCATTGCCAGGGGCAACCCAAGCCTTCCTCCTGCTCTCTCCAGCTCCAACATTTCTGTTTGGATTTATGTATCTTCTATCATTGAAACTTTGTAGCCTTGAGTGGAGGCCTAGGCCGGCAAGGGCAGGCAGAAAGCTTGGCGTCCTCCATTGCCGGGGAAACCCAAGCCTCCCTCCTGCTCTCTGTGGCCGTAGCCATCTTGGTTGGGTTTATTTGCATATTCGCTCCTGATTGGCTGGTGGGCGTGGCTGGTGGGTGTAGCAGAGTGATGGTTAATTTGCATATTACTCTTTTATTAGATAGGATAATGCAATTTGAAGAGCATGATGAAATGAAGGTGTGTTGTCTGAGGATAAACTAGGGCAGTGATGGGCAACGTTTTGAGCTTGGTTTGTCAAACTTAGCCAAAAAACTGAGCATAACTCGGGTAGTGTGTCACTTTGAGGAAAAAAAACATTATTTCGCAAATGTTTCATCCTCAGGAGCAGCAAATGTTTCATCCTTGGCATGCGGCTGCCTCAGCGGCCGCGTGTCATCAGAAATGGCTACGTGTGTCAGTGCTGACACGTGTGTCAGTGCTGACACGTGTGTCATAGGTTCGCCATCACTGAACTAGGGACTCATTTATGATATCTTTGTACGGTCATGGACATTCCATTCCTATATTTGATTTTCAGCTCTGAAGATTTAGAATTACATGTAACCAATTAATCATAATTGTCAGGTTTTGGGATTCACTCAAGCTAACTAAACTCATGAACAGGGATGTGCAAACCTGAGTAATGATTTATTAATGTAAATAGGGTATGTTGATACACTGACCAGAAAGCTGATCTCTGCAATGTAATATGAAGTTTTGGGGAGGGTGAATTTATATTGCAAAATTTGCTTGTTGAGCATGAACTCACACAAAAGAAAGGTTAATTTTGGAGGATATATACATGACCCTATATGATCCGGAGGGTGGGGGCCATTTTCTGATCAGTGATGAATTAGATCATTTGAATTAACCCTTTGCACTCGCTTGCTTTTTTCTCGATTCCTTTATTCTAATGCTAACCGTGTTGAGTCACACTCGACATCTGAGTGCAAAAGGTTAATTAATGTGTTTATGTTTTAACCAAAGCATTATTTGCTGTTTCCCAAAAATCTACTCTATTCCTAAAGTATATGAAACTATTTTTAGGGTTTCCCCCCTTCTTTGTTTACAGATAAGCTATATGCTTCTATTTCATGTCGCTCAACAAACATGTTTTTGAGAGCCAAATATTCACTGGCCTGTCTTTAAAAAGCAATTACAAAAGTCCTTTTTATAGAAATAATGTTTTATTTTTTTATTTTTTATTTTTTTTTTAAATTTCTTTATTGATTAAGGTGTCACATATTTGTCCTCATCCCCCCATTCCCATCCCACCCCTCTCCCCACGCATGCCCCAATCCCCTGTTGAACTTAACCGTTGGATAGGCTTATATGCATGTATACAGGTCCTTTGGTTGAACTCTCCCCCTCCCCCCACCCTTCCCCTCCCCTCCCCTATCCTCCCTCTGAGGCCCGATAGTCCGATCGATGCCTCCTTGCTTCTGGTTCTGTTCTTGTTCCTCAGTCTATGTTGTTCATCATTTCCCCTAGATGAGCGAGATCATATGTCACTAGATATATACTAATAAGAACTGAATGTGAGACGAGCAATAATAGTTATGCTGACAGGCAAATGAATCAATCTGTAGCGAGCTTCCCCCTGGACCAACAGTTCTTTTGAGACCCAATTTCAATGTCCAGTAGTTCCTTATGTGTACATGTCAGCACGGACCCCTCAGCTCTGGATGGTGGACAAATGGTGGTAATGGAGGTCCGACTCCCTCTGGTTTGGTCTCAGCCGAACCCAGGGGCACGGCGTCACCCGGACTAAGGGGCACGTGGCCTCACCCATACCCAAGGGGCACGTGGTCTCACCCGGGCCTGGGACCCAGCCTCACCCGGATGGATCCAGGGGCGCACGGCCTCACCCGGACCCAGGATCTGGCTTCACCCGTACCCAGGGACGCTTGGCCTCTCCCAGACCCAGGGGCACGTGGCCTCACCAGGGCCTAGGTGCACGAGGCCTCATCCGGATCCAGGGACGCATGGTCTCACCCGGACCCAGGGACGCTTGGCCTCTCCCAGACCCAGGGCCACTTGGGCTCACCCGGGCCTAGGTGCACACGGCCTCACCCGGATCCAGGGACACATGGTCTCACCCGGACCCAGGGACGCTTGGCCTCTCCCAGACCCAGGGCCACTTGGGCTCACCCGGGCCTAGGTGCACGAGGCCTCACCCGGATCCAGGGACACATGGTCTCACCCGGACCCAGGGACGCTTGGCCTCTCCCAGACCCAGGGCCACTTGGGCTCACCCGGGCCTAGGTGCACGAGGCCTCACCCGGATCCAGGGACACATGGTCTCACCCGGATCCAGGGACACTTGGCCTCTCCCAGACCCAGGGCCACTTGGGCTCACCCGGGCCTAGGTGCACGAGGCCTCACCCGGATCCTGGGACACATGGTCTCACCCGGACCCAGGGACGCTTGGCCACTCCCAGACCCAGGGCCACTTGGGCTCACCCGGGCCTAGGTGCACTAGGCCTCATCCGGATCCAGGGAGGCATGGTCTCACCCGGACCCAGGGACGCTTGGCCTCTCCCAGACCCAGGGGCACGTGGCCTCACCCGGGCCTAGGTGCACGAGGCCTCATCCGGATCCTGGGACACATGGTCGCGCCCGGACCCAGGGACGCTTGGCCTCTCCCAGATCCAGGGCCACTTGGGCTCACCCGGGTCTAGGTGCACGCGGCCTCACCCGGATCCAGGGACACATGGTCTCACCCGGACCCAGGGACGCTTGGCCTCTCAGACCCTGGGGCACGTGACCTCACCCATGCCTAGGTGCACGAGGTCTCACCCGGATCCAGGGACACACAGTCTCACCCGGACCCAGGGACGCCTGGCCTCCCCCAGACCCAGGGGCACGTGGCCTCACCCGGGCCTAGGCGCACAAGGCCTCACCCGGATCCAGGGACACACGGTCTCACCCGGACCCAGGGACGCCTGGCCTCCCCCAGACCCAGGGGCACGTGGCCTCACCCGGGCCTAGGCGCACGAGGCCTCACCCGGATCCAGGGACACACGGTCTCACCCGGACCCAGGGACGCCTGGCCTCCCCCAGACCCAGGGGCACGCGGCCCCACCCGGGCCTAGGTGCACGAGGCCCCACCCGGATCCAGGGACACATGGTCTCGCCCGGACCTAGGGGTGCATGGCCTCTCTCAGACCCAGGGGCACGTGGCCTCACCTGAACCTAGGTGCACGAAGCCACCCGGACCCAGGGGCGCGTTACCTCTCTCAGACCCCTGGTCGCGTGGTCTCACCCGGATCCAGGGGCTCACGGCCTCACCCGTACTCGGGACCCAGCCTTACCCGGATCCAGGGGTCCACGGCCTCACCCGGACCCAGGGTTCAGATTCGCCCGGACCCAGGGGCACATGGCCTCACCCGAACCCGGAATCCAGCTTCACCTGGACCCAGGGGCGTGTGGCCTCACCCAAACCCAGGGGCGTGAGGCCTCACCTAGACCCAGAGGCGTGTGACCACATCTGAGCCCAGAGGCTCGCAGGCTCGCCTGGACTCGGGTCTCAGCGGGGTTTCGTCTTCTTGATCCCAATTCCTGTTGGTCAATTCCCTCTCAGCAATTCCTTCGGTCATTTTCTCAGAGCTCCAGGGCGGCTGCCGCAGAACTCGTTGGGCGGCGGGCTCGGCAAGGCTCCGGTGTGCCCGGTGCCCGGCGGTGGGCTGGTCCGGTGTCGCTGCGTCGGCCCTTGGGTCTGCAACGGTGGCCAGTCGCTGAGCGTGCGCACCTGGCCACTTCGGGGCATTGAGATTCTTGAAGGACTCGGAGGTCAGCAAGCATGGAGTCTCCCACCCCATGTCTCCCAGGGGCTCGTCTGTCCGTGCTCGGCAGCGAGGGGAGCCGTCCCCTCAGCCGGAGACCGCCGGGGGAACTGCGCCGAGCACGTTCCAGGCCACCATTGTGTCGCCTGAGCCATAGTTCTTAAAGTGTGGACTTTGGGTCACCGGCATCAGCATCATCCTGCGTACCCCTCTCTTTTATTCTAGTTGTAGAGCATCTGCTCAGCCAGCCCCCCGGTCTTTCTGGCTGGTGTCTGCTCTGCTCTCCCGTCGTAGTCTCAATATTGTTGTGGTAGGCAACGATCAGGCTGCCGCCCTATGTCTCCATCTTGGTCCTCCTTTGTACAGTTAAGTCTTGATTGTTGTTGGTGTCACTGGGAGGAATTGTCCTCCAGGCCAATTGGCCATGAGGACCCTCTTTGTCCATATAGGAAGAGTTGCTGTGCAGGAGACATGTTTGTGGGCCGGGTCTTGATGCAGCAATGCCTTGGCGCTCACTGAGTCTGCCTCTAGAATGCCTCCCTTATGCAAGTGATTGAAATCTGGTGTCATCTCCCACCAACCACTAGATGCCCTCGTTTCTGGGTCTCCAATGCAGTGTGGGTCAGCCACTACCTGAGGCATTCAGCAGGAAAAAGCTTCTGCTCAGCTTGGCTGGGGCGGAGCTACAGGGTGGAGCCTACAACCTTGGCTTCCTGTCAGCCCCGCCCTATGAGGCTCCTGTGTCTGTGTCCCTCTGTATTCCTTGCAAACACCTCTGAGAGAAACGCGCCCTGGAGTTTCGCCCATTGCCAAACAGTCCAGTCCCTCCCCTAATGAATCTGGACTCCCAGATTCTCGCCTGGAACTGGGTTTCAGTGCAGTTGGAACTGGGTCTCAGCGCAGTCTGGCGTCCCTGTCTCCTTCCCAGCAGGGCCACCCAGTGGCGCAGGCAAAAGTCCGTCCTCTGCGCACCTTCCAGTGCGCGCGTCTGGGGCCGCCGCTTCTCTGTGCCTCCGCCACCACAGCCCAAATTCATTCCCCCAGCGTGCGCCTGGCTTCCCAGGGTTTCGCCAGGAACTGGGGTTCAGTGCAGTCGGAACTGGGGTTCAGCACGGTCCTGAGCTTATGTCTCCTTCCCGCTAGGGCAGTTCAGTGGCGCAGGCAACAGTCCGTCCTTTGCGCCCCTTCCCGTGCGCGCCTCTGGAGCTCTGCCTTCCCCCGCCCGCTCCTCTGTGCCTGCGCCCCACAGCCCAGATTCATTCCCCCAGCCTGCGCCTGGCTTCCCAGGGTTTCGCCCGGAACTGGCGCTCAGTGCAGTCGGAGCCGGTGCTTAGCGCACTCCGGAGCCTTTATCTCCTTCCTGCCAGTGAACGCCGGCCAGGCCGTCAGCCGCCCCCTCCTCTCCGGCTCCATCCTCCCCGCAGGCGCGCGCGCTCGTGTCTCCGCCAGTTTCTCCATACCTCAGGCTTTTACGGCTCCCCCGACTGTCCCCGTGGCCTTCTCCTTCCCCCCAGCTGTGGGCATTTCAGTCCGCCAGCTCTCCTGTGGTTCTGGACGATGTCCGTTCTGACCTCTAGTTGTGCCTTTGAAATTGTTGTGCCCGGCTGCAGGTTAGGTGTTTCACCTATGCCGCCATCTTGGTTTCTCCCCTAGAAATAATGTTTTAAATAGTTCCTCTTTAATCTTAAGGGTTTTTTTGGTTTGTTCAATTTATTTATTTTATTTTTAATATATTTTATTGATTTTTTTACAGAGAGGAAGGGAGAGGGATAGAGAGTTAGAAACATCAATGAGAGAGAAACATCGATCAGCTGCCTCCTGCACACCCCCGACCTGGGATGTGCCCGCAACCAAGATACATGCCCTTGACCGGAATCGAACCCGGGACCCTTGAGTCCGCAGGCCGACGCTCTATCCACTGAGCCAAACCGATTTCGGCTAATTTATTTATTTAATATATTTTATTGATTTTTTTTACAGAGAGGAAGGGTTAGGGATAGAGAGTTAGAAACATCAATGAGAGAGAAACATCTATCAGCTGCCTCCTGCACACCCCTACTGGGAATGAGCCCACAACCAAGGTACATGCCCTTGACCGGAATTGAACTTGGGATCCTTCAGTCCGAAGGCCGGCGCTCTATCCACTGAGCCAAACTGGTTAGGGCTATTTATTTATTTTTTAAAGCTGAAAGGAGGATTAAATCTTTGAGTAACCATCATATCCACCTTTTCTTCAACATTTAGGGATTAATCTTAATGAAAATATTGAGAATACAGGGGTGGGCAGAAGTAAGTTACAGTTGTGACATTCTTTTGAGTTAATAAAGCTATTGTAATAATCATAACTTGCATGTCTTTTTCCATATGAATAAGCATAAACCTACTTTTGCCCACCCCAGTATTGATTAGAAAAAGTTAAGTCTATGGCAAGGGCTCTTATGTTCTATTTATAAAATTTTTCTATAAGATTGTGTTTATTGAAGTTGCTAATCTTACTTGTAGTATTTTTGTGCTTTAACATTGTATAATTTAATTTGTCTTAGATTAAAAAATGTTTAAATGGAAAATCAGTGCAGATTCTTTGGATCTTTACATCTTATTTTATTGGTTCTGTCTCCTAGAGAATTTTATTATAGGACTGGAAGGATCTTCTGTTTGTAATTCAAATCATCCCTAGGAAACAAACTGCTTAGAAATAAAATTCTAACTTTTGGCAGTCCTGTGAGTTTTGGAAGATAAGTCAGTTTTTTAGTAAGCCTCAAATACTCAAAGCTCTCTTTAGGATTTACTATTTTTGTTTGTACTAAAATATTCTTTGTTACTTTGCATGCTTTGATAACATTGCTTGGTAAAGTTCCTCCAATATAATTATTAACTCCTAGATGGAAAAGGTTTTGCAGGTTTATCATCATAATTATTATTATTATTATTATTTTAAAAAAATATATTTTATTGATTTTTTACAGAGAGGGATAGAGAGCCAGAAACATTAATGAGAGAGAAGCATCAATCAGCTGCCTCCTACACACCCCCTACTGGGGATGTGCCCGCAACCAAGGTACATGCCCTTGACCGGAATCGAACCTGGGACCCTCAGTCCCCAGGCTGACGCTCTATCCAATGAGCCAAACCAGCCAGGGCAATTGTTATTATTATTTCTCTATAATCATGCCACTTCCCTCAAAACCTAACATTTGGAAATCTAAGATAAAGAAAAACACAGAAATTACTGGTGAATATTACTTTTTAAAAAAGGGAACTGTTGATAGTACAGAATATGGTATGGAATAGTAGAAAAAGTGAGCTCTTGAGTAAGACCTGAATTTGAATTCTAGCTTTTCCAGCCTCTATCTGATCTTAGCCAAGATTGTTAACCTAAGGAACCTCAGGTCCTTCAAATGTAAATTGGGAATGATTGTATGTATTCATAATGTTGTTGTAGTGGGGACAGTGTCTTTTTATTCATGTTTCTATCCTCAGTACCTGCCACAATGCCTGACACTAAAGGAATGCTGAATAAATAGGAAGGGAAGTGCTTGGTACATTTAGGGAACAGCTCTTAGTAAATGTGTGACATGGAATATAAGGAGTAAGAAAAACTTAAATCCAAGTCTTACCAACTATTGATCACATATGATGCATTTGTACATATATTTGGGGCCATTTCACAAGTTTTGTCCCTGTTTTAGACTGATAAGTCTCTAGGTAGAGACTAACTGAGGAAGAAAACTAGCTTATTGAAATCTAACTTACTTCCTCTAATTCAGAATTAATAAAGTTTGGAGAAAAACTGGATTTAAATTTATCTTTGATTAATGTATAAAAATTTGTCAAAAATTCTTTATTTAAAAAATCAAATGGACAATGTATTAGTTACTATAAAAAGAAGTGTTGGTGAAGATGTGGGGAAATGGGCACCCTTGTATATTGTTGATGGGAATATAAAATGGTACAGCTTGCTCTGGGTGGTGTGGCTCAGTTGGTTGAAGCGTTGTCCTGTACATCAAAAGGTGGTGGGTTCCATTCCCAGTCAGGGCACATACCCAGGTTTCCAGTTCCATCTTTGGTTGGGACCCATTCGGAGGCGGCTGATTGATGTTTTTTCTTTTTCTTTTTCTTTTTCTCCTTCTAAAATCCTATATAACTCTATATAATAAAGAGCTAATATGCAAATGGTCATCACACGTTCATGCCATAAGGGCTCAGACACTCAACACTGGTGAGAGAGGAATGGGGACCAGCCAGGCACAAATGAGCTCGCCAGAGAGGAATGGGGACCATTCAGGCACAAATGAGCTCACAAGAGAGGAATGGGGACCAGCCAGGCTGTGGCCCGGTAGAGGGACAAGCCACCTGCCCTGCGGTTCTGGGTGCCAGCGCCTGCGACTATGGCCCGGGACAGGGACAAGCAGCCCTGCCCACGGTCCAGGGTGCCAACGGCTGCACCTGCGCCTGCGGCCCTGCAGAGGGACAAGCTGCCTATCTCGCGGCTGCATCTGTGGCTGCCGGCTGGCAGAGGGACAAGCCGCCCACCCTGTGCTCCCTGCGCCTGCAGAGGTGGTTAGGGGTGATCAGGTAGGCAGAGGTGGTTAGGGGTGATCAGGTAGGCAGAGGTGGTTAGGGGCAATCAGGCAGGCAGAGGTGGTTAGGGGCGATCAGGTAGGCAGAGGTGGTTAGGGGCAATCAGGTAGGCAGAGGTGGTTAGGGGCAATCAGGTAGGCAGAGGTGGTTAGGGGTGATCAGGTAGGCAGAGGTGGTTAGGGGTGATCAGGCAGGCAGAGGTGGTTAGGAGCGATCAGGTAGGCAGAGGTGGTTAGGGGCGATCAGGTAGGCAGAGGTGGTTAGGGGCAATCAGGCAGGCAGAGGTGGTTAGGGGCGATCAGGTAGGCAGAGGTGGTTAGGGGTGATCAGGCAGGCAGAGGTGGTTAGGGGCGATCAGGTAGGCAGAGGTGGTTAGGGGTGATCAGGTAGGCAGAGGTGGTTAGGAGCGATCAGGTAGGCAGAGGTAGTTAGGGGCGATCAGGTAGGCAGAGGTGGTTAGGAGCAATCAGGCAGGCAGAGGTGGTTAGGGGCGATCAGGCAGGCAGAGGTGGTTAGGAGTGATCAGGCAGGCAGAGGTGGTTAGGGGCGATCAGGTAGGCAGAGGTGGTTAGGGGTGATCAGGTAGGCAGAGGTGGTTAGGGGTGATCAGGCAGGCAGAGGTGGTTAGGGGTGATCAGGCAGGCAGAGGTGGTTAGGGGTGATCAGGCAGGCAGAGGTGGTTAGGAGCGATCAGGCAGGCAGGCAGCTAGCGGTCCTGGATTGCGAGAGGCAGTCAGACATCCTCTGAGGGGTCCCGGATTGGAGAGGGTGCAGGCTGAGCTGACGGACCCCCCCTGTCCCCTTCGTGCATGGGGCCTCTAGTCAATAAATAAAATGGTGCAGCTGCTATAAAAAATAGTATGGCAGTTCCTGAAAAAAAAAAAAAAAAAGATTGAATTACTATATGATTCAGCAATTCCACATCTGGGTTTATACCCAAAATAATTGAAAGCAGGAACTAGGAATAGTTAATTGTATATCCAACGTTCATAACAGCATTATTCATAATGACCAAAAGGTGGAAACAACTCAAGTGTCCACCAGTGGATGAATAAACAAAATGTATTATACACATACAACGAAATATTATTTAGCTTTAGAAAGGAAGGAAATTCTGACGTGCTACCACAAGGATGAATCTTGAAATTATGCTAAGTGAATTTAACCATTCACAAAAAGACAAGTACTATATAATTTCACTTATTTGAAGTACCTGGAGTAATCAGACTCAGGAACAGAAAGTAGAATGGCAGTTGCCAGGGGAAGGGGAAAAGGGAAGTTGTTATTTAATAAGTGTAGCGTTGAGGTTTTGCAAGATGAAAGAGTTCTGAAAATATTGGTTGCACAACAATGTGAATGTACTTAACACTAGTGAACTGTACACTTAAAATGGTTAAGATGGTTAATTTTTAAAAATATATATTTTTACTGATTTCAGAGAGGAAGGGAGAGGAAGAGAGGAATAGAAACATCAATGATGAAGGAGAATCATTGATCGGCTGCCTCCTGCATGCCCCCAATTGGGGATTGAGCCCGCAACCTGGGCATGTGTCCTTGACCAGAATTGAACCAGGGACCCTTCAGTCCACAGGCTGACGCTCTATCCACTGAGCCAAACCAGATAGGGCATGATGGTTAATTTTTTATATATTTATCACAATTTTAAAAAATCAAATGGAAATGTTGAGCACACCCAAAATGAAAAAAAAAAAACACACAAAAAACACAAAACATGGCTGGTTTGACTCAGTGGATAGTGCTGACTGAAGGGTCCTGGGTTTGATTCCTGTCTAGGGTACATGTCCAGATTTCGGGCTCGATCCCCAGTATGGGACATGCAGGAGGCAGCCAATCAATGATTCTCTCTCATCATTGATGTTTCTATCTCTCCCTTCCTCTCTGAAATCAATAAAAATATATTTTAAAAAATTGGTATAGTGTTTTTAGAAGGCAATTTGGAAATTACTATTTAAAAAGATATTCACATGCTGTGATTCTTTAATATACTGCTGGTTATTTTATCTTTAGAAGTATATTACTGAATGTAATAAAATAATTTATTTTTTAAATGCAGCAATAAATTTGAAGTCTAAAGACCAGTGCTTGAATTTGGACACTGCTTCCCCCCTCCAATTTTACCTGGGCATCTCATTTAATTCCTCTGAACAGTGGGAGAGAGAAGGGAATTTGTGTGATGTTTTTCTCATAATTAAACAGGTATGGAATTTGGGGAGGAAGACCACAGAGGTAAAATGCTATTTTCTTCACATCATATCACAGGTACATATGATCAATATAATTTATATCACTGTTGATGTTGACCTGGATCACCTGCCTGGGAGTTTTGTCAGGATTCTCCAGTGTAATGTTACTCTTTCTCTCCCTTTTCCATACTGGACTCTGGGAAGGAAGTCATTATGTAGAGCCACACAGAAGGAATGGGAGTTTGCTCTGCCTTCTTGAGGACAGAGAATCTACATAAATTATTTGGAATTCTTCTGCACAGATTTGTTTCCTGTCTCCTGTTTGTTTACTCAGTCATTTCTTTATGTCAGTGCAGACTTGTGGATGTTAATTTATACTTAGAATTATAATTATAATTTAATGCTCCTTTTTGTTGTTCAGATTGTTACAGCTCTAGCCAGTGGGAGCTCTTTCCGTGGTTTCTGTGGCTGTTTGACATAGGCCCAATCAATGTGTGGGCAAATATTGGAAGGTTCTTAATTAGGACTTAATCTTACTGTCCTGAACTGATTCTGGATGGCTTTTAGCTCTGCCCGTTGGCTCTGGGTTCCACCCTCTGTGTCCCGCTCCTTTTTATGAGAGAGAGTACATGTTTTCAACTAAGCAATTTTCTAAACCTGTTTACTACCAATAGAATTTTTGGGAGTCCAGTTGTTTCGTTTTATTTTTTTTTTATTTTGTGCTGTCTTTATCTTCTTTCAGTCCATTCTGGAGCTGCAGATATAATTCTCTTAAAATCTTCATGTGTGTCTTATGAATCTTAATGTCTACTGGACAAAAGCCACATTTATTTGAGATAAGCCATTCTCTACTTTGGGCTTCTACTGACATAACAGAGGTATTAGGCTTCTTTTGAAGCCTTCTTGTTTGATTGAAAGTATTTCTGAGACACATCCTTAAACTCCTAAGAAGTTCTTTTGCTAGTTTGTGTGGTGCCTGAGATGCTAGATTTGATCTTTCTGAGGTCTTAACAAAGGATTTTATAGACATATATATACTTTGTTTCATGTTTAAGCTGTGTTTTTCTGCCAGTGCTTTAAATTTGATTTTGCCCAGAAGCCATTTCTTATCTTAGCATCTGTTGCCATCTGGAGAGGCAGGTAACTTCATAACTAGCAATTCATGGCTCCTTTTTTTTTTTTTTATATATATACTTTATTGATCTTTTACAGAGAGGAAGGGAGAGGGACAGAGAGCTAGAAACATCGATGAGAGAGAAACATGGATCAGCTGCCTCCTGCACACCTCCTGCTGGGGATGTGCCCGCAACCAAGGTACATGCCCTTGACCAGAATCGAACCTGGGACCTTTCAGTCTGCAGGCCGACACTCTATCCACTGAGCCAGACCAGTTAGGGCCTTTTTTTTTTTTTTAAAAAAAAAATATTTTATTGATTTTTTTACAGAGAGGAAGGGAGAGGGATAGAGAGCCAGAAACATTGATGAGAGAGAAACATCGACCAGCTGCCTCCTGCACACCCCCCACCGGGGATGTGCCCGCAACCAATGTACATGCCCCCGACCAGAATCGAACCTGGGACCCCTCAGTCCACAGACCGATGCTCTATCCACTGAGCCAAACCAGTTTCGGCTCATGGCTCCTTTTTGTTTAAGTTTTTCCTTTAGGCGATCTTTCTCCTCCATCCTATATAATAAGAGCCTAGGATGTGTCTGGTCATCGAGTCAGCCGTTCAACCAAAGTGTAATCCTCTCTAATAAAAGGGTAATATGCAAATTAACCATTACTCCGCTATATAAGCCATGCCTACCAGCCAAGCCACGCCCACCAGCCAATCAGGGTGAGTATGCAAATTAATCCCAGCCAAGATGGCTACTAGAAGGGAGGCTTGGTTTCCCCGACAACAGAGGAAGCCAAGCTTTCCACACACTCTGGTGGGCCCAGGCCTCCACTCAAGGATACAAAGTTTCAATTATAGAAGGTAAACAAATCCAAGTGGCAGCCATAGATCCAGCAGGAGGCTTGGCTCCGCTCCAGGCTACAAAGTTTCAATTGTAGAAGGTAAATAAATTCCAGATACCAGGGCCTCTGCTTGGGTCGTCAGGGGCTTGTCTAGCCTGCAAACCACCACAGGCCCCTTGCTCAGGCCTCTCCACGCCCCAAGGGAACCCCACCCTGATCCAGGACACCCTTCAGGGCAAACCAGCTGGCCCCCACCCGTGCACCAGGCCTCTATCCTCCTATCTAATAAAAGAGTAATATGCAGATTGACCATCAATCCAACACACTATATGGCTGCCCCCATGTGGTCAAAGATCCTGCCCCCATGTGGACACAAGATGGCCACCACAAGATGGCCAGCAGGGGAGGGCAGTTGGGAGGCACCAGGCCTGCAAGGGAGGGCAGTTGGAGGCAATCAACCCTGCAGGGGATGGCAGTTAGGGGTGACAAGGCCGGCAGAGGAGGGAAGTTGGGGGCAAACAGGCTGGCAGGGGAGCAGTTAGACATCAATCAGGTTGGCATGGGAGTGGTTAGGGGGTGATCAGGCTGGCAGGCAGAAGCGATTTAGGGGCAATCAGGAAGGCAGGCAGGCTAGCAGTTGGGAGCCAGCAGTCTTGGATTGTGAGAGGGCAGTCGGACATCCCTCGAGGGGTCCCAGATTAGAGATGGTGCAGGCTGGGCTGAGGGACACCCCCCCTCTGTGCACGAATTTCGTGCACCGGGCCTCTAGTCTATACTAATAAAAGAGAAACATGCAAATTAACCATCACTCCGCTACGCCCACCAGCCACTCAGGAGGGAATATGCAAATTAGAAGGACAAAGATGCTGGCTGCCCGGCTGCCCAGCTGCTCCAGGCACAGGAGTGGGGCAGGATGCCTGCTATGAGAGGGAGGGCGGGGGCCTAAGGGATCTACAGGAGTGGCACTCCAGGTGCAGCAAAGATGAAGACTCCAGACTCTGGCCTGAGTGTGCAGAGAAGACAGCAGACTCTGGCCAGAGTCTGCAGCGAAGACGAAGAAGGCAGACTCTGGCCGGATGCTGCAGCAAAGACGGCAGATTCCGGCTGGATTGAAGGCCTGGGTCCCGGGTGCCAGCAGAAAACTGGTGCTGGGAGCCAAGGGAAGGAAGGCCCATTGCATGAATCTCTTCATGCAATGGGCCTCTAGTATGATAATGATATGCTAAGGCTGCTCAACTGCTCGCTGTGACATGCACTGACCACCAGGGGGCAGATGCTTCGACCAGTAGGTTAACTTGCTGCTGGGTTCCGGCTGATCCGGACTGAGCGATATGGGCTGGACATGCCCTGGAGCCCTTCTGTGGTCCCTCCCCAGTTGGCCAACTTCCCATATCCCTTCCCGGCCCCAGTTGTGCACCGGTGGGGTCCCTGGGCCTGGCCTGTGCCCTCTTGCAATCCGGAACCCCTTGGGGGATGTCGGAGAGCCGGGTTTGGCCTGATCCTGCAGACCAGGTCGAGGGACCCCACTGGTGCACAAATTCATGCACCGGGCCTCTAGTTTTATTAAGTGCAGCCAGAAGGAACCAAGGTGCACCTTTAGTAGTTTTCCTAGAAAATTTTTTATCTAGACCATTTAGTTTATCATGAATATTTAATATTATTAATATTATAATGTTAATATTAATGTTAATATTATTTATTGTTAATATTATTTCTTCTGCTATTCATAAAAAGGACCCCCCTTCACAGTTTGCAGTGTGATTTTCCTCACTTTCCGTAACCTACAGCATACTCAAAGGCCAGCACTTCCTGACTAAATCCTCTCCCACATTTTTTGGCATTTGTTATGGCAGCATCTCACTTTCAGGTACCAAAATTCTGTATTATCTATTATTACTATGATCTAAGTGGTATTCTGTCACTTTTGCCATGTTCCTGCCTTTAAGAATTTAATAGTCTAGTGAGTGTTTATTAGTGCCTACAGGTTCTAAGTATTGGGTTAGACCAACTCCTGTTGTTCATTTGGTATTTACAGTCCTGAAAGGAACTGCTACCCCACTTGAAGCTTACAAAGATCAACTAACTTGTCAATATTTCACCAGAGGACCCAGATTTGAATCTAAATTTGGGTAAGAAGACAGGAACCTGGGCCTTAGGTAAAAGAGGGGAAATATCCTATAAGATTATTGTCTTTGTATTTAAATGTGAATTTTCTTCAGCATACTTATATTCAGCTGTTTGACTTCTGTTTCATATGCAGACATCTCCGGTTATTTTATTTTCTGTGTTCCCTTCTTTATATAGTATGACCTTCTTTACCTGTCCTTTCTCTTCCTCCTGACTTTCTTCTCACTACTTTGTATGAGTCCTTTGGTGCTTGAGGCTTATTCTCATGTAAATAAATTTCTTTACAAATACTTTTTTTTTTATTGTCTAAAGTTTTACATATGTTCCCTTCCCCCCACCCCCCCATTGACAGCTCCCCCACCCCAACCATTCCCACCCTGGGCAAGCCCCCACTGCCCCAATGTCTGTGTCCTTTGGTTATGCTAATATGCATGCATACAAGTCCTTTGTTTGCTCTCTAACACCCCCATCTCCCCTGCCATTTGTCTCTGGATCTATTTTTGTTCATCAAATTATGTTGATCATTATATTCCACATATGAGTGAGATCATGTGGTATTTATCTTTCTCCGACTGGCTTATTTCGCTTAGCATAATGCTCTCCACTTCCATCCATGTTGTTGCAAATGGTAAAAGTTCCTTCTTTTTTATAGTGGTGTAGTATTCCATTGTGTAGGTGTACCACAGTTTTTTAATCCACTCATCTGCTGATGAGTAATCCTACTTCTAGGACTATATCCCAAGAAACCAGAAACACCAATCAGAATGGATATATGCACCCCTATGTTCATAGCAGCACAATTCACCATAGCTAAGATTTGGAAACAGCCTAAGTGCCCATCAGCAGATGAGTGGACAAATAATCTTTTCATATAACATCCCTCTCCTCCCTTTTTCTTAACTTAATCTCCGCTTTCTCTTGGCCTACCACTTCTTTTGGTGCAATTTCTGAGTAAGGACTCTTCATTCTCCCATGTCTTTTTGCTTTCAAGTAGAAGTTGAATCAGCCCACTTCAAATTCCAAATTATTGCTCTTTCATTCTTACATAAAAATTCTTCCTTTGAAATTTGTTCTTCTTCACCGTTTCTCTTTATTACTGTCTCCCTTTTGCTTACTGTTTGCTGATCAAAGCCTTTGGCATTTCTTTCCATTTCTGTCCATTCCAAATTCCACCATCATTCTGGATGACTTCACTGACTAGGTAGGCCATTCATCCAACACAGTAGTTTCATAATTCTTTATTCTTTTCAACTTCAGTGATCTTCATTTCCATTATTTTTTAACATCTTATTCTCATATCTAGATCCTGTGAGGCACTTTGAAATCCTGACTCTTTTTTACTATCAACTGACCACACTCTCCCAGATTTCCAGTGGTGTTCTGTTTCCTTACATAAAATACCTGCTGTTGGACCTTATCAAGTCTCTGGTTTCTGCACTCCTTCTATCTCTCCCCCTCCCAATTTATCAACCAAATAAAACAGATAGTGGCTAATGTAAGTAGAAAAGGAATTTATTAGAAGTTAGTAGGGAGCTCACAGAATCAACAGGGAATCTGGAGAATGAACTTGGACAACACAACTAGCAAAAACCAAGGAGGTTGTATGGCTGAGGTCATGCTACAAGGACAGTTTGGTTAATCTTCTACTGCTGTGCTGAAACTGGACAACCAGTGGGTCCAGGCTGCCTGTCACTATTTAAGCCAATTAAGCAGAGACAGGGTTGAGTCATATATGAGTGTTTATTCCAGTACTGCCGGCAGTATGGGAGAACAGCAGGTCATCCACCAAAATCTGTTCTGCACCCTCCATAAGCAGCTGCTTATATTGGGTAGGAGAAAGGTTACATGGGAAAGTAGGCAAAAGGAAAAAAATGGGAATAATGGTTACTGAGAGATTACAGGCAATGTGGGCTTGGGGCAGGCCATCCTTATTTGGGCAACAATGTTGTTAACCTTTCTGTGATAATAGGCAGTTCTTGGATGAGAATGGACCCCATTCCAAGGTTGACTCCCAGGTCCAAGGTTGACTCCCAGGTCCAAGATTGACTCCCAGGTCCCGGGGGTGTACAACTGCCAGCCAGGTTTGAATGTGCTTTCTATTTTTTAAAAAAATATGTTTTTATGTATTTCAGAGAGGAAGGGAGAGGGAGAGAGAGATAGAAACATCAATGATGAGAGAGAATCGTTGACCGGCTGCTTCCTGCACACGCCCCACCCTGGGGATTGAGCCCGCAACCCAGGCATGAAAACTGATAAAGAAATGCCAAGGAATTGAACCGTTGGTGCCTGGTTCATAGATCGACACTCACCCACTGAGCCATGGAGGGTGAATGTGCTTTTTTTAATCAGAATAAAACAATCATGGTTAACAGAGCATGAATAATATTTCTTACAACTAATAGTCCCCAATATTCTTTTTCTGTCCCTAACAGTACTACTGCCCTTGAACCACTGTTAACTAAATTCTTGCTGTTATTGCTTTTTCCATCCCCATATGTAATTCAAAAACTGTCCCTACTTTTTTGTATTAGCTCCTTAAAATTCAAAATCCTGCACAAGAATATTGATTGGCTGCGCCTGGGTCACATTCCTATTCCTTTACTACCTGAAGACGGAGAGGGAAGATCTAGCCCTTTTGGCTTTTTTAGTGAGATGACATTGTATTCTGTTAATACAATAGGAATTCCCTCAAAATAGGAAGTATTTGGATCCTGGTTGCCAAAAAAACAAAGAAGGGAAAGGAGAGGAAGAGGAGGGGAAAGAGCAGAAGGAGAAGGAGGTGGAAGTTGAGAGGTGGAGGGGGAAGAGGAAGAGGAGAAGGCAGAGGCATCCATCAATGTCTACTTTAGTCTCCTACTGGCTTGGGGTGGGGAGGAACTTTGCTTAAAACTGATCTAACTTCAACCTCCTTATTCTCATTAGAGGATCTTGCTTTGTTTTCTTAAAAATGGTAAACATTAGACCTGAACTCCCTCAGCTTGTTGCCTCTACCTTTAAACATATCTTCAACACTCCTTTCCTACGCCCCTTAGTTATTTTAGTAGAAGAGCGTTCCTTTTCTCATTTGTATTCATGAACTCATCTACTTTTTTCTTCTCCAGAACTTACTGTCATTAATTAAGCCTTTCATCTTTTTAGTTAAGAGTATTTATTAATATCACCTTTATGCCAGACATTGTTCAATGCCAGATATATAAAAATGAACTTGATATAGATGTGAAGGACTTAGTATTTAGTGGGGAAAAACAGACACAAGTACGTAATTGATTGCAGTGCAATGATTTGATCACAATGAAAATTACTTATGTAATTTTTTTAATATCTTCTTTTCTATTAGAATGTCAGCACATCAGTTTTGTTCTCTACTGTGCCTTCACTGTCTACTAGTATATCATAGGTGTTCAATGAATATTATTTCATGAATGAAGAGAAGTGATGTGTAAGCATCGATGACGAGTACTTGGCCTAGTCTAGAGAAGGAGAAGGAAGATGGGTGTCTGTGTGAGTGGAGATCAAAAGAGTGGCTTAAAGACTTACATGTTTGCCCAGCCAGCGTGGCTCAGTGGTTGAGTGTTGAGCTATGAACCAAGAGGTTACGGTTTGATTCCTAGTCAGGGCACATGCCCGGGTGGCGGGCTCGATCTCCAGTGTTGGGCGTGCAGGAGGCAGCAGATCCATGATTCTCTCTCATCACTGATGTTTCTATCTCTCTCTCCTGCTCCCTTCCACTCTGAAACCAATAAAAGTATTTAAAACAAAAAAAAGCAGGGAAAAAATGGGAGAGGACCAGCTTGAGAGAGGAGCAGGAACAAAGGTAGGGAATGGAGGAGAGGTGGATGGTTTGGGCAGTTAAAATAGTTATTAACAGTTAACATCTATTTAATATTTACATACATATTGTAAGTATTTATATATATTTTCTCATTTAATACTTACAATATTCTGTGTTCAAGGCTTTATTCTCATTTTAGAAAAGTATGTTTGAACTTTAGGGAAACTGAATAGCTTGCCCAAGCCCACTTAAGTCTATAAAGGTTAGAGTAGGGATTTGTTTGGGGTTGTTTCTGACTGCAAAGCCTGATGTTCTTTAACACTACCCTAATTAATGTAGTGATTACCAAACTTGGCCCCTCATCAAATCCCCTGAGGTACTTTGTAAAAATACTGGTTCCTGGCTGTATTCAGGATACTGAATCAAGTTAATATAAAGGATATCATTTGAAAGAGTACACTTAAGAGTTAATATCTAGTAAACACTCATAAGAAAGAACACAATAAATGCGTTCTTAATGTTTAACACAAAAAATACTCCTAAGATTCTTATTTTATCAACATTGATAAACCTTTAATCAGTATACAACATATTTTAAATATACATGATCGTCTGAAATGTGGCATCTTTTGTAGTAAAAGTGTGCTTGTTAACTAGTATTTCTGGTATTATTTCACCATCTGATCATCATGTAAAGTGCTTATTTTCACATATGGTCATTTCATTTTTGCTAAATGGGCACTCTATAAAAAATAACATTTTCTAGAACACCTGCTAACATGACATTTCAGTGAAAATAAATATATTATTGCTAATATTTTCCTCCAAGCTTGGCAAAATTTCATAAAACTTACTGAAAACCTACATATTAATTTTAGCTTCATTTAATTTTTGAGATATTATTTCTGATTTTGAATTAGATGTAATCATCCTAGCTCATAAAGAGGGAATATGCAAATTGACCATCACACTGTCACAAAGATGGCGGTGCCCATAGCGGAGGCGGGTTTCTGTAACACAAGATGGCTGCTCCCACAGCAGAGGCTGAGTTCCAGTAACAAGCCTTAAGGAGCAATCAGCAGGGACCTGAGGCTGTGTGGCGCTGGGTCGGGGCATGGGACCTGAGCCTGCACCCCCTGCCCAGTGGGGCTTGACAGGGGGCTTCAGGCCACGCCCCCTAGCCCTGGAGTCAGGCTGGGGACCCCAGGTCGCAACCCCCACCCGGCAGGGCTTGATGGGGGACCTTAGGCCGCACCCCCCGCCCTGGCACCGGGCCAGGGAACCTGAGGCTGTGCCCCCTGCCCTGATGCTGGGCCAGGAGACCTCAGGCTGCTCCCCCTGTCCTGGGCCCGGTGACCTCAGGCCATGCCCCCGTCCCGGTGCTGGGCCGGAGGACCTGAGGGTGTGCTGGGGGACCTGAGGCTGCGCCCCCCACCGGTGGGGCTTGATGAGGGACCTGAGGCTGCACTCTCCCTCCCCCCTCCCCCGCCTGGCGCCAGGCCAGGGGACCTGAGGCTCTGCCCCCTACTTGGCAGGGCTTGACGGGGATGGGGCTGGCCGGGTCTGGGTCTCATACGATTTTGAGGCACCGTGAGTGGGAGGGGACTTGACTCTGAGTCCCATGGCACTCTCCGGCCTCTGACAGGAGGAAGGTTTTCACATACATTTTACTAATTTTCTTTCATCTCTGACACTTCTATTATAGAGAAAGGGCAAATAGCAATATTAAAATATTTCCTCTAATTAATCCTCTTTTAATGTGCACAAATTTCGTTCACTGTGCCACTAGTGAATTAAATAGAATTACTTGGATTACCAACCAACCAGTTTCTCATATATACCAAGGGTATAGTTTAAACATGTTCTGTAGCAAGACATTATTTCCAGAGTACAATGATGAATTATGGCTTTATTTACATTTCTGTATTTTTAAAAAATATTTTTATTGATTTCAGAGAGGAAGGGAAAGAGAGAGAGGTAGGCTGCTCCCCCGCATGCCCCACACTGGGTATAGAGCTCACAACCTGGACATGTGCCCTAACAAACCCTGACCTCCTAGTTCATAGGTCAGTGTTCAACCACTGAGCCAATCAGGCCAGGCTTTACACTTCTATTGACATGACTAATCAAGAGTTAAGGTTAAGTAAGATTTTTGCCTGGTGAAGGGGAACTGAGTATGGATCTTTAAAAAACATTTTTAAGATCTCAGTAAACATATTTTTTCATTTGTGGTGGCCATAGTCAATACAATGCTTTTTAAAACAAAAGTGATTAGTCCTTACAGTAGAGAAGAATAAACCAAACCCTGGTCCATGACCACATAAGCATGTTTCAGAGGGGTTTTTCCTTTAGTTGAGAGGGCTAAATGACATCTAAATTCTCTTTCATCTTGAGATTCTGTGGTTTTTAATTGATTTTATTTCTGCACTGACCTAAGTTTGACATTAGCCAAACACTTCATGGAAGTTTCTAAAAATTTGTATAACATCTTAATTTGTTGTGTGTTAATAACTAATGAAGATATATGGATTCCAGTTAGTACTTTTGCGGCAAAATGGCACCATAATGTTACTGGCGATTGGACCTAGGTTCAGCAACCTCGGTACTTGAGCTCTGGCTAAGAAAGAATTCAGAGCCAAGACTCAAATACAAGTAAAAGTTTATTTAGAAAGTCACAGAGTGCCAGGCTGGAGTGACTCAGTTTGCTGAGCGTCATCCCATGCACCGGAAATTGCTGGTTGGATTACCAATCAGGGTACATGCCTGGGTTGTGTGTTTGACCCCCAGTTGGGGAGTGTACAGAAGGACACTGATTGGTTTTTCTCTCTCACTTCAGTGTCTCTCTCTCTGTCTCTCTCAGCATGCCCTTGGGTGAAGATTAAAAAAAAATAAATAATTAAAGTTAAAAAAAAAAGGCACAGAGGTAGAGGAAGTGAGCTGTGGAAGAAGTGAGCCAGCTGGGCTTTGTGGGCTCAGGAAATAAGTTACAGAGGCAAAAAAATGGGCCTTTGGAATTTAGGAGAAAGCAAGCAAGATGTACACGCCTGGGGGGAAGGAGAGGGCAAAAGGCGAGGGGCACACTCCAGAGAGAAAGAGCATACTGAGTCCTCCATCCTGAGGGGTTTTATTTGCCCTCTAAAGGCTGAGGGAGATCTTAGGGAAAGTCCCAGGGGAGGATCTCAATGGAATATTCATCTGTTTTCCAGGTGTTGTTCTTTTGGGATTGTGGTTCCTACTTATCGGTTGGTGCTAGGTTAGGAGGTCATCAGTCATCACAGCTGGTCCTAAAGTCAGCCATGGCATGTGTGGTGCCACCTCTCCCCCCCTCTCCTTACCCCCTCTGTTAGCCTTGCTGCCTTTCTGGGCCTGGAGCTGAAACACAACTGAGGCATGGTTTGACCAGAACTCTGTCAATAGACCGGAGACTTTATTCCTACGGTTATTTGATGTGGGTCAGAACCTCATTGTCTTGAGGGATTAATGCTTAAGGGAGTGGTCATGCAGGAGCTTGCATGGAAGTCCTTTGAGGCTATTCTCCGGCTCCTGTGTTTCTCCTCTACGGGAGTCTACCACGTGACTAGCGACATGCCAGGGGAGGAAAGTCGGGGGAGGGTCTGAACATCGATATGAAAGTCAGGGTGTCTAAACCTCCAGACCAGCAGTATCCTAGGGGAGGAAAGGTCATCTTGGGGGTGAGGTCCTTGTTTTCCCAGTTGTGCCCATTGCTAGGCACCCGGGGCTTTCCATCCTGGTGATATTCCTTCCATCCTGGTGATATTCCATACCAGGCCTATTGCTCTTGCTCTGCTCATGTCTGTCTGTCTACTACTGTACCAATTTATACAAATATATTGAGAAGCACAGAATTTTTTTACTCAGTGATTATTCATTTGTTCACATACATTTTATTCTAATGAATATATAGGCTAAAAATATATTTCTTAAAACAATAATTTCCTTAGGTACTGCATTTGTTATATCCTATATAATAATAGACAAATATGCAAATTGACCATACCTCCGACACATCCACAAGCCACGCCCACAAGCCACGCCCACCATCCAATCAGAGCGAGTATGCAAATTAACCCAAACCAAGATGGCTACAGCCACAGGGAGCAAGGTTTCCTAGGTAACAGAGGAAGCCAAGCTTTCTGCCAGCCGTTGCAGGCCTAAGCCTCCACTCAAGATACAAAGTTTCAATTATAGAAGGTAAACAAATTCAAACAAATGGTGGAAGAATGGAGCTTGAGAGAGCAGGCCAGGGTTGCCGCCAGCAACAGGGGAAGCAAAGCTTTCCACACTCCCTGGCCAGGCCCACCCGCTTAAGGCAACAAAGTTTCAATTATAACCCCAACACAAATGCCTGCGGGCCTCGGAGGGAGCCCCAGGCTTGGCTCTGCTCCAGGCTACAAAGTTTCAATTGTAGAAGGAAAATAAATTCCAGATACCAGGGCCTCTGCTTGCATTGCCAGAGGGCGTGGCCTGCCTGCAAACCACCACAGGCCCCTCACTCAGGCCGACCCACGCCCCAAGGGTACCCCACCCTGATCAGGGACACCCTTCAGGGCAAACCAGCTGTCCTGCCCCCATGTGGACACAGGATGGCCACCACAAGATGGCCAGCAGGAGAGGGCAGTTGGGAGGCACCTGGCCTGCAAGGGAGGGCAGTTGGAGGTGATCAACCCTGCAGGAGAGGGCAGTTAGGGGTGACCAGGCCGGCAGAGGAGGGAAGTTGGGGGCAAACAGGCTGGCAGCAGAGTGGTTATGGGGTGATCAGGCTGGCAGGCAGAAGCGGTTAGGGGCAATCAGGAAGGCAGGCAGGCAAGCAGTTGGGAGCCAGCAGTCCTGGATTGTGAGAGGGATGTCCGACTGCCCGTTTAGGCCCGATCCCAGGGATCGGGCCTAAACGGGCAGTCGGACATCCCTTGAGGGGTCCCAGATTGGAGAGGGTACAGGCTGGGCTGAGGGACAACCCCTCTCCGTGCACGAATTTCGTGCACCGGGCCTCTAGTAGTCTAATAATCCTCAAGATTTTCTTCTATATAAAAGTTATTTTTTCATGAGATATTTTAAAATCAGAGGCATTGTTTCAGGTGTTGTTTTGAAATGTTGATTTGAGCAGTGTAAGTTGCCAAATATTTTTGCAACCACTAATATCCATTATTTAGACATCATGCAGAGACAATTGTTATAGTTTTACTTTCATTTAAATTTGAATAGTTTAAATATATTTTTATGACAATAAAAATTTCTAAAGCTTATTAATCTGTCACATGAAAATATTAATAGTTTAATATAACTTTCTGACATGTTATGTATCATGGTATTTTAGCCATGCTTTGGCAAGAATATACACAGTCAGTCTGACTATAATTTTCATGAAAAGGGCAAGAAGGGGAAAGTGATGTTTTAGTTTGGGTTTGGCTTGCTGGTTGGCTTTACTATCTGGAACCTTGGATAATAGTGTTCAGAATGAGTATTAGAATTGTTAAACCCATTTTATTGTGTAATATGTATGCCCTTTAATTTTATAACCAACAACACATTTTAATTAGGATGCAGTGTATTACCATTTTTTAAGTGCAGTTCAGTGACATAAAGTACACATTGTTGTGCAACCATTGCCACCATCTATTTTCAGAACTTTTTCATCATCCCAAACAGAAACTTTGTACCCATTAGATAGTAACTCCCAAACCCCACTCCTGGCAACTTTTTTTTCTCTATGAGTTTGACTATAAATGGATACCTGTAATGGATTTAAGCAGTACTTAACCTTCTGTGTCTGGCTTATTTCACTTAATGTCTTGAAGACATTCATTCATTTTGTAGCATGCATCAGAATTTAAATTCTTTTTAAGGCTGAGAAGTATTCCATGCAATGTATATACAGCATTTTGTTTATCCATTCATCCATATATGGACCTTTGGGTTGTTTCCACTTTTTGGCTACTGTGAATAATGCTGTTGTGAGCATTGGTATGCAAATATCTGCTCGAGTTCCTGATTTCAACTCTTTTGGGTGTTCATCCAGAAGTGGACTTTCTGGGTCATTTGGTAATTTGATGTTTAACTTTTTGAGGAACTGCTGTACTGTTTTCCAAGGATGATGCTATTATTATCACCATTTAAGTTGAGGAAACAGGCACAGAGAAACTCAGCCACTTGCCCAAGATCTCACCGCTAGTATGTAGAAGAGCCAAGTTTGAGCCTAGATGTCTAGCTCCAGGGCTAGTGCTCTTAATCAGATTACTGTACCTACTATCTCTGTTGTATCAGTTTTAGCAATAATGGACATTATGCCCTCCTAATTGGGGAAGATTGGCTGATATCAATCTTTTGAGAATTGGACTATATCAAACCAATATTTTATTCCTAATACTAGAGGCCCGATGCATGAAGATTCATGCCAGAATGGGCCTTCCTTCCCGTGGCTGCCAGCACCATCTTCGCTCTGGCCCGGAGCTGCCTTTCTGCCTTCCCATGCTGCCCAGAAGCCCGGAGCTGCTGGGGCGGTGCAGAACACCTGCGTTGTTGCCACGGTGATGACGCAAGCATCCCTGCCTGCCCCCAGCCCCTCGGCGCCTGCATATGCAAATTAACCCGCCATCTTTGTTGGGTTAATTTGCATACTACTGATTGGCTGGTGGGCGTTGCAAACATACGGTCGATTTGCATCTTTCTCTTAGTGTAGATTTCCCTTTTGGGGTTGATTTTTTACATGACTAAATTGTTATAATTTGTACTCTTAAAAGTTTTCTAGAACAGTTCTAGATAATTATACAGGAAAGTCCCTTTCTTTCCTAGTTATTTGAGTGTTTTATCATAAAAAAATGTTGAATTTTGTCAAATACTTTTTCTTTGTCAATTGATAGGACCCTGGTTTGTTTTTTTTCCTATATTTTATTAATGTGGTGTGTTACATTGATTGATTTTTATGCATTCTTGGGATTAATCTCATTTGGTCATGTTGTATAATCCCTTTTATATATGGCTGGATTTGATAATACTATTTTGTTGAGGATTTTTGTGTCTATATTCATAAGGGATATTGGTTATAGTTTTCTTCTGATATCTTTTTTTTTTTTTTTTTTTGTAACATTGACCTTATCATATGCATTGGGAAGTATTTCCTCCTCTTCAATTTTGGATGAGTTTGTAAAGGATTCAGTTAATTCTTTAATCTATACACTTTAGATGTGGCACCATATACTATATGTTTGCATCTTAAATTTATGATTAGGAGCATACGTCACAAAAATACATTCAACAATAAACAAATGGAGACATGTTCTGCACTGTGATATGTAACTTGCACTTTCAATATTGGAAAAGTAGAATAGAAGGCACGTAAAGAAGTCTGATGAGATTGCTTTTCTCAATATATTGATTAATTGCAGGATAGATAAGGATCTGTTGTTAAGCTATTTTATAGCAATTTTTACCCTTTGAGTATAGGTACATTAACAAATGATGGAAGGGCATGAAATAATGGCAATATATTATCATATACAGTAGTATTTTGGAAATTTTTACTCTCTATCCTATACTAAGACTTTTTGAGAATATTTCTACCACACAGGTTTTCTGGTCAATAGTTAAGTAACTTGGCTTTGGAAAGGTAAGATTGGGAATTATCATAGAGTTGAGAAAATTTTGGCTATTAATACTTTAAAACATTATTTCGCTACAAAAATTTTAAGCAAACATTTCAGATTGAAATCCTTTGGCAGGAAAATAAATGTCTGGAAACCTACCCTTAATTTATTAATGTGCTTCCAAATAAAATGTTTATTTTACAGGGACACATTTGATTTAAAGCCAGTATATGTATTGGTTTCTTTACACATGAAAACTTATTGAAGACATTAAGTGAGGAATTACTGTGCTAAGGTAAACTTAGAAATTCATCTTTCACTTTAATCAAGTCATAATAAATTTTAGATGGCTCAGCCATTATGGCCCAGGGGTTGATCTGACCCATGCACCAGGAGTTTGCTAGTAACCCAGGGGTGGGGGCCCATGCAGGAGGCAGCTAATCAATGTTGAGGTCTCTCCCTCATCCATGTTTCTATCTCTTTCTTCCTCTCAGTTCCTTTCTCTCTAAAATCAATAAAAACTTTAAAATAAAGAAAAATTAAGTTTTAAATAAAATAAATTTTGGATGGATCAGAGTAAATATATTTTTTAATTGTAGAAGAAAAAAGAATTGACTATTCATCAAACATTCAGAAAAAGGATGATTTTTGTCCCTCCTTCTTGTTCTTTTAAAGAATAAGTTTCTTTTTCTTCTCTCTCTCCTGTTTTTTAAAAAATAAATGCAAGTTGTAATGTGTTCTTCCCACAACCCATTGAATTGTCTTGCATATACACGGGGGGACGTATATTCTGTATTTAGACAAAAATGAAACATTAGAATAATTCCCCTCTAAAGAAGTTTTGGGTAAAATGAACATCATTTGTACTTGACTTAGGAATGTGACACTAGCACAGTATAAGAAAGTGTACCATAGCTTTGCGGTAGGCTGCCTTGGGGTGGTTTTCTATCAGCATCAGTGGAAATATTCACAACTGCAATCGAGAGTTGGACTGAGTACCCTCTGATATTCCTGCTAAGATTCTAACTCAGGAACAGCTGAGTGGAGAATTGCACAGGGCAGAGTAGGAGGGGAGGGGCGTGGAACTTCCACGATACTCCTCCAGGACCTCCACTTGTTCACCAACCCAGGATATGTTTCTAAACTTTATAAGAAATCTCAACAGCTGTGACTACCTAAGAATGAAAGATAATGGACTTTAAAGATGTTCTTAAATTTAAAAAGCAGATATCAGCTTTGTGCAATGGCAGTGTTCTAACCAGTGTGATCATCCCCAGGTACTATCATGAGTAATAGGAACCTTTCCAGTGCCTCACACAAATTCAGATGTATTCAACTCATTGTATTTCAGTTAGGTAAGAAGACAATACACAAGGGTGCATTGTGCAAGATTGATCATTGAATAATAATTATAATAATGAAAAATCAGAAACCTAAATGCCTACAATTTGGTGTTTTGTTAAATAAATTATGATAAAGCTCTAATACAATGCCAGTCACTAAAATCTACACTAATAAAAAAGAAAGATGCAAATTGACCGTACCTTCGCTATGCTCACCAGCCAATCAGGAGTGAGTATGCTAATTAACCTAACAAAGATGGTGGGTTAATTTGCATACATAGGCGCCGAGCAGCCAGGGGTGGGGCAGGACGCAGGCATTCTGCACTGTCCCAGCAGCTCCAGGCCTCTGGGCATCATGGGAAGGCAGAAAGGTGGCTTCCACTGGAGTGAAGACGGTGCCGGCAGCCAGGGGAAGGAAGGCTCATTCTTGCATGAATCTTCGTGCATCGGGCCTCTAGTGATAATATAATATTTTTTGAGAGTGAAAGACGCTCACAGTTTATTGTTGAAAAATTGGATTACAAAAAGACAACGAGTAGTTAACTCTGTGGTAGGATTTGAAATGATCTTTACTGAATCTAAACTCTAACATATCCTTTTCTTCCTCCAGTAATCATGATAATCAGAAAGGGTATAGGACCATTTTTATTTTAGAAAAACTAATCCAAACTGACCTGGAAAATTATTTGCACTTAGTATGACACAAGATTAAGTATTTAAAAAAAATCTTTATTCTTGAAAGTATTACATGCCCTGGCCAGTTTGGTTTAGTGGATAGAGCGTCAGCCTTTGGATCAAAAGATCCTGGTTTCGATTCCTGTCAAGGGCATGTACCTCAGTTGCAGGCTCCTCCCCGGCCTGGCCCTTGGTCAGGGCATGTGCAGAAGGCACCAATTGATGTGTTTCTCTCACATTGATATTTCGATGTCTTTCCCTCCTCCACTCACTATAAGGATCAGTTGGAAAGGTATCCTCAGGTGAGGATTAAAAATAAATTATTATATATGTCCCCCATTGACCCCTTCCAGCCTACTGGTTAAATCTTTATTATTTAAAGAGCGCAAAAAATTTAAGAAAAAAATGGAGGAACTTATGGAGAACATGAACAGATAATATATAACAAAATAGAGGTGATAAACAAACCTATGGATCATTATTCAGATTCATTTGTAATCAAAGAAGTGTAGATTAAAATGAGATGACATTTACTTTTACTGTTAAATCAGCAAAAGTTGTTCACTGCCTGTAAGAAAAATTAATATCAATAATTGTAGTATATTCCTTTGGTACTATTAAAAATGGAAGATTATGGAGATGATGTTGCAGCCTGGAAAAAACATAACATTTGAGTGAAATAATTAGGAATTAAAGTATTTAAACTAGTTAGGTGGAGTAGGGAATGAGAGAGCAGGATCCCTCAAGTGAGAAAAATCTGTGTTCAGTCCAATTCTGCCGCTTAGTAATTCTCTAATTTTGGGCCAGTGTATGAACCTCTCTGAGCTTCGATTTTTTCTTCTTCTAAAAATGAGATGCTTACCTCTCTGATTGTAAATGTAGACATAGCACCTGACCAGAATCTGATATAGTGTTCATTCAGTAAGTTTTTGTTGAATGAATGAATGTGGTTACTAAGTGCTATATATAGCAGGTGTGTATGAAGAAAGATTAGAGGAAAATACAGGAAAATGATGGTGCTTATGTAGGGTAAAGGGAATATGAGTTAAATGACATTTTCCCCTATTTTCTATAATTTATGATATTTATAATTAAAATAATTATTAAACTCTTACTTTTTAAGATCTTTTTCTTTTGGGTGTCCTATTGTACTTACTATCTGAACAACAAATCTTGAGACTTGATTGCATTTAAAATATATTTCCCACACCTTGGTGTCAACCTCAACCCCTTTCTTTCTCTCTGCACCTTATATCAAACCTATCAGCAAGTCTTGTGGCTCTGCCTTTAGAATATACACTGAGTGGCCAGATTATTATGATCTCTGAATGCATAATAATCTGGCCACTCAGTGTAT
Source organism: Eptesicus fuscus (assembly GCF_027574615.1). NCBI lineage: Eukaryota > Metazoa > Chordata > Mammalia > Chiroptera > Vespertilionidae > Eptesicus > Eptesicus fuscus. The sequence goes on from NC_072496.1 coordinate 14,151,939, forward strand.
ATCCTATATAATAAAAGGTTAATATGCAAATTGTCCCCTCGACCAGGAGTTCAACCAGCAGGCAGGCCGGCCAACCGCCCATGTCCCCTCCCCCTGGCCAGGCTGGCTGGACCCCACCCATGTACAAATTCATGCACCGGGCTTCTAATATATATATATATATATATATATATATATATATATATATATATATACACACACACACACACACACACACACATATGCCCCAAGTGGCCAGATTATTATGTGTTCAGAGATTATGCGTTCAGTGTATATCTGAAATCCTACCATTTCTCACCATTTCCACTGCTACCATTCTGGTAAAAGTCACCATCATTCTCTCACCTGGAATTGCAATAGCCTCCTACCTGGTCTCTTTGACTCCACCCTTGTTCCTTTCCAGATTTTTAGAGAGAGAGGAAGGGAAAGGGAGAGAGAGAAACATTGATTTGCTGCCTCCTGCATAACCCCTACCAGGGATGGAGCCCACAAGCCAGGCATATCCCCTGACTGGGAATTTAACTGGTAATCTTTCAGTGCACGGGGCAGTGCTCACCAACTAGTCACACCAGCCCAGGCTCTAGTATATTCTTTTTTTTTTTTTTTAATGTATTTTATTGCTTTTTTACAGAGAGGAAGGGGGAGGGATAGAGAGTTAGAAACATCGATGAGAGAGAAACATCGATCAGCTGCCTCCTGCACACTCCCCACTGGGGATGTGCCTGCAACCAAGGTACATGCCCTTGACCGGAATCGAACCTGGGACCCTTCAGTCCACAGACCAATGCTCTATCCACTGAGCCAAACCAGTTAGGGCTCTAGTATATTCTTAACACAATAGCCAAAGCAAATATAAGCCAGGCCATATCACATCACTTCCTAGAAACCTGTAGTGATTTCTCATCTCATTGAAAGTAAAAGACAAAATCCTTAATGTAGCCCCTGTGTAGAATCTGTCCTCCACCCCAAAACTCATCTTTTCTGACCTTATTTCTTGCCATTCTGCTTTTCTGTTCTCTCTGCCTAAAAATTATTCTTGCAGTAATTTATTTATAGGGCTCTTTCCCCTCCTTTGGTTTGCATAGACGTCAACTTATGAAGTAGGCCTTCCCAAGCCATCATACCACCCTTCCCTCCACCCACACACCTAGCACTCTTCACATCCCTTCCCTGCTTTGTTTTTCCAGCACCATTGGACTTACTTTAAATCTTTTACCAAATATGTGTAAGCTTATGTATCTCCCCCAATAAAAAAATCCCAGGGAGCCCTAGCCGGTTTGGCTCAGTGGATAGAGCGTCAGCCTGTGGATCAATAGGTTCCGGGTTCGATTCTGGTCAAGGGCACATACCGTGGTTGCAGGCTTCCCTGTCTGGGCCCTGGTTGGGGTGTGCGTGGGAAGCAACCAATTGATGTGTTTATCTCATATCAATATTTCTCTCTCCCTTCCCCTCTCTCTTCCATTCTCTCTGAAATCAATGGAAAAATATCCTCGGGTAAGGATTAAAAGAAAAAAATCTCACAGAGGCAGAGATTTTTGTCTGTTTTGTTCCTTGCTATAACCTGAACACCTAGAATAGTGTCTAGTACGTAGTAGGCACTCCATAAATATTTATTAATTAAATTACTTTTTAATTGTCTCAAAACCAGTTGTTGCTTTTGTATGCTTCCCATCCCCCAACTTTAGCCCTCCTCAAGTGTAGGAAAAGCAAGGCAGATGAGCAACTAGTGCACCCCAATCAATATCAGTGGCACTGAATCCTTGGCCTCTCAGGCTGCTGCTTGAGATAGAGGGTAGGCTGTGTGGGAAATGTTCTATATCTTTATCTGGGTGGTGGCTCCATGGCTCCATGACTAAGTACTTGTGTAAAAACTCATGAAGCTGTGCATTTAAGATTAATGCACGTTTGGTACTAAAAAGGTCTAAAAAAGTTTGTTCCCTTCTTTGAGATCGCCTGAGGAAGTTAAACACGCTAAGTGACAGATTAAGATGATTAGGAAGGAGTTCTGCATATTCTTTCTTACTGAGAATTTCTAGTTTATTGAAAATTTTCTGTTGAATTCAAAATTAAAGTAAAATAATTTTTATTTCCTTTGTCTTTTACAGAGATAGTAGTAGCAGACTTGCAAAGAAAAATCAAAGAGGCTTTTGAAGTGTTTGACCATGAGCTGAATAATACAGTGGATGTGAGGTTTGGAAATATTTTCTTTGTTCTTATTCTAAATTACTGATATAACTCATAAAATAGAAGAAGGCTCTTTTTTCTTTTTCTTTCTTTTTTTTTTTAACATTCCTTGGATTTATCATGCTATTTTAAGTATTTATGTTGCGGTGCCCTGTAAAAGGTCTTTTGCTAACTACTGCTTCAGATCCATGCTGTTTCTTATTCTTTATGGTCTGGTGAAAAGAATATATCTGCACTGCCTGTTCCAAACTAATTCTGTGAGTTAGAGAAACTACTGTAGCTTTAGTGCTAGACACAAAGTTGGCATTCAGTAAATATTTGTTGAGTGAATGAATAGAATTTTATTTTAAAACTAGAAGCCCAATGCACGAAGATTAGTGCAAGAACAGGCCTTCCTTTCCCTGGCTGCCGGCACCCCCTTTCTGCTCGGGAGCCGCCTCTTTCCGCTCCGGTCCCGCTTTCCCATGCTGCCCATAGGCCCCGCCGTGGCCGCTTGGTGCCTGTGTATGCAAATTAACCCACCATCTTTGGTTAATTTGCATACTCACTCCTGATTGGCTGGTGGGCGTCACAAAGGTATGGCCAATTTGCATCTTTCTCTTTTATTCGTGTAGATGAGTAGGTATGTATTACCAAGCCGTGAATGGGAAATTACACTGATTAATAATGCTTAAGGAGGGAAACACGTCCCAAGTAAAATAACAAAAAGAAGCAAAAACAAAAGAACGTAAAATGATGAGAGAAAGACATGAATACCAGTAGATCTAGAATGGAGGACAGGAAACAAAGAGTAGTTTGAGACCAGAAAAAAATAAAGGCAGAAGGCAGCAGAGACATCCATGGGTGTAATAGAAGTTGTAGGATCCATGCCCCCATTCTGTGTTCCTTCCCCTTACTCTGCTTTGCACACATTGAAAGATTTAATGGAAACTGTTACCACAGTGGATAGAGAGGAGGTCAGGTGGTGTCTCCGCATTGTTTTAGAAGGAAACTCAAGGATAGTGAACTTTCTGTTTGGGCAGCAAGCAGCCATTTGGCAGTGCTGAGTTTGGAATTATTTAGACCTTTCACAACAATGAAAAATGTTTCAGTCAATTGATTTAGTAAATGTTAGGGTTGCCGAAGGAGGCCTGCATGGGGCCAAAAGTGGTAAGGGATTATAAATTAGCTAGGCCATCTGGAGACCAGATGGGCTGAGCCCCCAAATGGCGCCAGCACCTAGGGGTGGGGGAGGCAGAGGTTTTCAAGGACTCCAGGCTTTTTCGGGCTCAGTGGTTGAGGGTTGGCCTATGAATCTGGTGTTCATGGTTCAATTCCAGGTCAGGGCACATAACCCAGATTGCAGGCTCAATCCCCAGTGTGGGGTGTGTGGGAGGCAGCCAGTCAATGATTCTCTCTCATCGTTGATATTTTTATCTCTCCCTCTCCCTTCCTCTCTGAAATCAATAAAAAAAAATATATATTTTTTTAAAATAGGGAATTTGGCAGAGACATGAGGGGATGCATGTACAGGGAGGAAAGACCAAGTGAGGACACTGAGAAGATGGCCGTCTGCAAACCAAGGAGAGAGGTCTCAGAAAAACCAACCTTGCCAACACCATGATCCTGGAGTTCAGCCTCCAGACTGAGAACATAAATGCTGTTCAGTCTGGTATTTTACTCTGGTAGCCCTGGCAAACTAATAGTGAGGATCATGATGATGGTGGTGGTGCTTTCTCATAAAGTTAGCTCATATGTGTACTTACTTCTGTGTGTGTGTGCTTTCTCCCGCTTGATTGTGCATTCCATGGTTAGAGCAGGGACCTTGTCTGTCTAATTCTTGACAGTAACCTCAGTCAGTGCCTAAGGAGTGCCTGAGCCATAGGAGATCCAGGGTTCTTCATTTGGGGGCTGCAAACTCTAGCACATAGGACAGTGCAAGAAATAATAATGTAACAAGTTAGAACCAGAGGGTTTGCTGAAAGCATATTTTAGTAGCAGAAAAATGACTGTCACTTCCTTAGAGGGATATTTGGAAAAAGAGGCTTTTTTTTTTTTTTTTTTAAATAGTTCTGCAAATAAGGAGATTTAGCCATTATTTGAACTTCATTTCATGGCTTTGTCAAAATAAGATTAATCTGTGAAAAATGCCTTCCTTGAGGGCAAGGTTTTCTCTGTGTTTTCTGCTCTACTATAAGTGGTTCTAGGCACATAGTAGTGTGCAATAAATATTTATTAAATGAATGAAAATAATTTCACATCTTTTTTCCTTCTTAAGAATTTTTAAATTGCTTTTAATAGTCTCTCATCCTTAGCCCAATGTCAGTTATTCCACAGAGGGTAAAATACTTTGCCTGTTCTTTTCTCCTTAGAATTGCATCAGTTGTCTTGAATCAGGTCTTCACTTTTTGATGTTTTGACCTTAGATTGCCCTTAAACTGAAGTCTCACAACCTAGCTCAATGGCACTGGCTCCCCCTTGTGTCAGAAACGCGGTACCACACACACTGAAGGCTGGCTTGCCAAGAATCAACCTGCCCCTCCCATCCCCCTCAAACATTTTAAATGGCCCAAATGCTATACATAAATCAAATGGTGATGTCACTCTTGGGCAACCTTATTGTGCCTCATTTGTTGTGAAATGATTTGTCTCCATGTTTAGTACTGTCTGTATACTCCAAGTACAGAAACAAATTCTTAATATTTAACCACAAAGGCTTTTGGAGTTAGTTTGTAGTTCATACCAAGAATTAATGGCCTGATCTTTTTCTGGCCTCTGTTTTTTCTTGCCCTGCTCCTTTTTCCGTAGCTGACTTTTGGGAGCCTTACTACGCCTCAGTTAGCTGTATGGTTCTCCCAGAATGGCCAGGTTCCCAGCTCCATCCAGAGGCCATCTGGAGTTCTTCAGGGCCCACCTGACCCCTCTGCTGCGTTCCCAGGTCTGGACACAAAGTTGCAGAGTGAAAGGAGCTCACAGGTTCACCATATTCTGTCCTCCGGGCGTGTTTCAGGACATGAGAGCAGGAGAGCCTGAGTCATCTGTGTTCCTGCTCTAATTTCCCTTTCCTCTCCTCCCAGGGACTCTGTGCAGGAACTTGGGAGGCCTCCTGAAAGAAATGCACTCATTCCATTGCCTTTTGAGGAAGGAGCACATTTGAGAAGAACGGCCTGTTAGTGTTTAAACATCGCCTCCCTTCCTCTACCTCTGTCCTTGGTTCATGTTCTTCTTAGTCACCCTCTACTTGGCCTTGACTGGGCAGGGCCATCAGCCAGCCTTCTTGGGCCAGAGGTCACTCTGACCGTTTGGCTGGGAACTGCTCATCTTTTGAGAGCCTGAGCCCAGTGCTCAGTACAAGTCAGTCATGCAGCCCGGCTCTCAGCCTGTGGCAGCAGGAGCAGTTCACAGCGCTGCCTTCCTCATTGTTCCACCATCTCTCCTCATACTTCTTATTTCCTGCAAGGAACAGAAGACCCTTAGCAGCCTCATCTCAGCTCATACTGCGTGGATTTTAATCTATTCAGTGTTCCCAAGTTTCCAATTTCAGTTCCACAGTGCGGAGTAAACAGGTGTAACTCACTGTGAAACTGAAGGTTAAGGCATCCTTGATAATCAACATTGCAAGCCAAAGTGGTAAAAATAGTATAACACAAAAAAGCCAGTTGTTTTATAAGTAGTTTATAAAAGGCAGGATTTCTTTTATTATTCCTTATTACTTTGGTTTTGATTGTTGAGACTGAAATGTGCTTATGTGTATTTTTTTAATAAACACTTTTTCATAAAAAAATTTCAAACTTCTAGACAAATAGAAAGAATGGTGTACCAAACTGCTATGCACTTTCACCTAGATTCCCCAGTTCTCAACCTTTTGCCAAGTGAGCTCTTGCTTGCATGGACTCACTCTCTGTCTCTCTGTATATACAGGGTGTCCTAAAAATTGTATACCCACACTTTGAATAATTATAAAGGAAGTGTTTATAAAAATACATTTTATTTTCAAAATTGAGCTATCAGCTGTTAAAGTGTGTGTACATTTTTTGGGACACGCTGTATGTGCACATATATGCATTTTATTATTTAATGATTCTTTTCATTTTGCTGGACTATTTGAGTAAGTTGCAGACATTGTGACCTTTTTCCAGAAATACTCCAGTATATATTTTCTTTTAAAAGAAATGTTTTTATTGATTTTTAGAGAGAGAGGGGAAGGGAGAGGGATAGAGAGATAGAAACATCAATGAGAGAGAAACATCACTGATTGCCTCCTGCATGCCCCTACCGGGGATTGAGCCTGCAAGCTGGGCATGTGCCCTGACCGGGAATCGAACCAATGACCTCTGGGTTCATAGATTGATGCTCAACCACTGAGCCACACCAGCTGGGCCAGTGTATATTTTCTGAGAACAAGAGCATTCTCTTACATAAGCCACCAGTTTTGTGTGTATTTTTAAAGGTAATCTTAGAATCAGAGCATTGGGGGAGACTTATTTAAGAGTCATTTGCTCATTCCTTTGCTTCTTGCAGATAAATTCTTTGACAGAACAAAATTGATATTTTCCAAGGGTGATAAACAGGGGCCAGGTCTGTAACATAAGTGTGTGAATGAGAAGGTATAGGACAGTTCTCGTGACATGTATGCGCCATATAAACACACCAACACTATGCAAACAAAACCTTCTCTGAGGGCCAGGTCTGTCCCTTGTGTTAGGGTCTTTTCCGCAGCTAGGGTTCAGGAATCGAGAAGGGCTGTGCATAAATGAATAAAGAGACTAGAGAAGAAATATAAATTTGGGAGGCATGGGGGAGCTGGGGAAGCTCCACTTTCTAATGAAGTGGGCTCTCCAAATGTCCAGACCCACGGCTTTTATTTGCTGGAAAACACATTGGCCCTTTAGGAATGCAAACAGGTAAAGTTGCAGATCTTCAGCCATGCTGAAGCCCCAAGGTCCATCAGCCTTCTGATGAACTTCTTGCATAATTATGACCTGCTGGAATTTGCCACCAGCATATCCCCCTTTTTGATTTAATAAATTTAACAAGAATGTATGCCATTTGCAGAGCTCGGGTCCTTTTAAGATTTTTAAATTCAATGGAAAGAATTGAGTTCTTTCATGTCCTTTTAAATTGCTGCCAGGCATCAAAGGAATCAGTCTGTAGTAAGCTCCTTTCTGGGCCAACAGTTCTTTGAGTCCCCTTTCCAGTCACTGTCCCCTGTGACATGACAGCAATGATATCCCAATTCTGGATAGTGGACAAACAGTGAGCAATGGCAATGCAGTTCTGACCTTTGGCTTTGTCCCAGGCAACCTGCAGCGATGCACAGCTGCTGACTGCTAACATGGCAAGGTGTCTTTACTATCTCCCATCTCTGGACTGTTTCTCCTCTTTTTCCTCAGCATGTTGCTTGGGGCCACCGCCATCTGTGGCTGGAGTAGTCTGGTCAGTTCTTCTCTCGGATCCATTGTTGCAGAAATCCACACGGCTTGGAGGAGTTTTTTGGAAATATATAAGCATATTCTTGACCAAAGGTTAATAAAGAGACCTTTCTATAAACTAGACTTGGGATCTTTTCATTCTGCCCAAACCATTTTCCTTTAGCTTATTCTTACACCATGGGTGTCTTGCCATCAGCATTACAAGTGAAAAAATTTTTAAGTAAGGCTTAATGTAGTTTATTTACAGGAGATTACTCCACTATCCCCCCTTTTTTGTTTTAATACATTTCAGAGGCTTTTGGAAATCCTGCAAAGCAGTCTTGATAACTTTTAATTTAATTCTTAGCACAGAAGTATGACTGACCTGAATTCATTGTGTGATAAGTAGCTTTTACTATGAGATGAACCATCAGTAAAAAATTAGTTGAGGCGGAAGATGGGGCCGGACGCTGTGGCTCAGATGTCATGTGGCCTGTGTTTTGGACCATGTGTGGCCTTCATGGTCGGGGCTGTGGGCTACCACCTGGAATGGTTCATCCGGGGAGGAGGAGAAGAGCATCAGAGCGTCGGGAGGACTGAAAGTTGGATGAACTGCTAGGCAAGGACCACACCCAGTGGTGAGCCTTAAGGACAAGCTGGAATTTGCTCCTAAAGCTGTCCTGAACAGAAACCGCCCGGAGAAGAATTAATAGAGGACACAGGGCCATATGGGTCCCTCCATAGGCTGTGACTGGTCCTGCCACCATGTTGACCCAGCTCCAGAATCCACATCTAATTTGCATTGTTGCTTATTCTGGCCCCTCGGGCACCACCCAGCCACACACATACTGGGAGCTCTCCTACAGTCAGGCACACGGACACACTAGAAGCTGAGGGGCCAGTGAAGAGGAAGGCCCTGGAGGGTTCTGGCCTGCAGGCTGCATCTGCTGTATGGTGGGCACAACTGCCCCGGCTTCTGGGCGCACTTCTGGGAGTAGCGTTATGAAGTGAACCTGGGCTGTCAGTCCCTGCGGGGAGGCAGTTTGGCCTCAAGCTCAAGTGCATGGGGGTGGGGTGTTGCCTTAAGAGAGATACTACATGTCTAGTTCCTGTTTGCATGGGAAGAATTCAGAAATCTCCCTGGTTCCTCCCCTCATTTGCCCAGTCCTTTGTGCTTGCTCTTGCTGAAATCTTGTCCTACCAGCTCAGGAAAGGGGGGGACTCACTGGGGAAGGGCTGTTCTTGGCAGCCCAGGCTGTTCACTTGGGGTAGGCGAATTTCCTTGAAAATAGTCACCATCTTTCATCCCCCATCACTGTATAGTGCAAAACTTGATTACAGTGGCATCTGAGAACCATATTGATCTAATTCTAACTTCCAAATGGTGTGTGGGGTCTCCTTAGGAGTTACACAAGTGCAAGCATTTCAGGATTTCAGGATGGGATAACATTGGCCTTTAACTAAGGACTCCAGGGTCCTGGAGGCTTTGTTTTGCTAGTGTGGTTGCACTGGGTCCTGGAGGTGGGAGTCCTGGAGGCCAGGTTCCCAGAGGCTTTTCTGTCATGGTGATAAGAGGCTTATTGGACCTTTCAGAATCTAAATTAGAATAGACCAGGGTGCTTGACAGTTGCTATCAAATTTTCCAATTTCACACACACACTTTTCCCTATAAAAATAATCGATGTAGTTAGAACATTTGGTAGGGATTTTAAAAAAGGGCTCTAGGACAACTCCCAGGGCTCTAATACAACTAAAACGCTAACATTTTGTTAAGTTTTTAACAATTTCCCTATTGTTGGAGGACATTTAGGTGGTTTCTGGTTGCTCACCAGTATAAATAGTGCAATGAATATCTTTTTTTTAATATATTTTATTGATCTTTTACAGAGAGGAAGAGAGAGGATAGAGAGTTAGAAACATCGATGAGAGAGAAACATCGATCAGCTGCCTCCTGCACACCCCCCACTGGGGATGTGCCCGCAACCAAGGTACATGCCCTTGACTGGAATCGAACCCGGGACCCCTCAGTCCGCAGGCTGACGCTCTATCCACTGAGCCAAACTGGTTAGGGCAGGATGAGCAGTTTTAAGGGTCTCAACACATAATATAAAATATCTTTCCTAAAGAGCTGTAGAAGATTATACTAAAAGCTACCACTTAAGATGCCGCAGGGCCCTGGCTGGTGTGGCTCAGTGGGTTGGAGCATCAACCCGTACACAGAAAGGTCATAGTTTCGATTCCCAGTTAAGGCATATATCCAGATTTTGGGTTTGATCCACACAAAGGAGGCAGCCGATGGATGTCTCTCTCACACTGATGTTTCTCTCGCCCTCTCTCTAAAATCAATAAAAACACCCTTGATGAGTGTTAAAAAAAAAAAAAATTAGTTAATGATCCAGGAATGGGTTCCTGCCTAGTACAACTAAGTTCCCCTGAATATTCACTTATTTCAATTTGCTAATTTAAATCAGTCTGAAATAAAGCTTATTTTCTAACTTTACTTATCCTTGGGTATGGACAGTAAATGACATTAATTACATTTCTGCTATTAGTCTTTGGGTATACCCATATAAGCTTTGTTTAGGGAGGCAAAATGTAAATTACTTACTTTTCTTTTTGAGGCCTAATATGTTAACTTTTAATTACAGTTTATAAATATTTGAAGGAAACCTCCCTTTATTTCCTCCCAGAGTAATTTCTAGGCTACATTTAGGGAGCTTCTTTTAAAACCTTTTTCTTTTAAACTGAGAAACACACTTGGTTGATATTCAGATGCTGGCTCATGCTACCATGACTATATTTCAAGTGACTCTCTTTTTATTTATGCTGACTGATTAATGATCAGATTTAATGCTTGAATAATAACCTTCAGTTTACCCTGTAAATATTAGCTGAAGAGATTTTAAAAATTTAAAATTTCTCCTTTTTATTAAGCTTAAAATTTACTTTTAAACAGTATTCTTTTTGGTTAGTGCTCATTTGCATACACAGAGAGGGATTTTGTGAGGTCTTAGTAACTATTTTAGAGGACTTTACTAGAATTAATTGTTTAACACTTCGGCTTCTCATATAACTGAAATTATATGACACCTTGATTATATTTTAAAAATGTTAATTTATTAAGTAATTAAAGTAGGCATCTTTATTGAAAAAGCAAAGTAAGCAAACTTACACTTTTGACCTATGAAGTATAAATCCCATCCCATCCCCCCATCCTATCTGAAAGCAGGCTGCCTGAGGGCTATTGCTTGCTTTTGTTTTTAAAATTCCGCTGCTGAAGAAATATTTAGCAACTTTGCCTTGCCTCCCTTAGAGGTTAAAATCCTCATAACATTTAAAATATATGTATATAAATAAAATAAAATATATTTATTAATTTCTATTTGATAAAGCTTTCCACATGATTTCAAGTATATTAGATCAGCCTATTTCAAAATTATTTCTTTTAAGAAGAGAGAATAAATTCTTGAACCACTCCAAGGCCCTTGGGGTGTCCTAAAATCATCTCTCGGTTAAATTCTTGAAATTTAACTTGGAAAGATCATCAAATATATATCAAAGATTATATTATATACTTTTTATAATTATTCTAAAAGATATCAATTAAATTTAAACTGGTTTTTATATTAAAAATTTGGTTAAGACCATAGAATTAATCCTCTTTTTTAATTAGACCTAGGTTGAAATTTTACCATATGTAGTACTAAAATATATTTTGAACTATTAAATTCTCCAGAGAAAATACAAGAATTATTTTCTCAAAATAAATTTCTATACTTTATGTATTTTGTTATCACAACTATATGATTTCTCCTAAATTAATTTGAACTTTAAACTCTTAGAAGCCTCAAATTTTAGCTGGCAAGTTAAATACTTAACATTTCTCAGATTAATAATAACTTCACATTTTTAGAATATATTTCAAAAATAAAATACAAGACATATTTAATTAAATAGATTCAATTCTGTCCTCTAGATTTTTATATGAGGCAAACTCAGATTAACATTTCAGTATTATGTCATTTCAAAATACCTAGATATTTAATACATTTTATTTAATTCAGCAAACTCCAAAGTTTTAAGTTGCCAACGGCTTTGGAAGCAGCCTGGTCTATTTAAATGTAAAATCGCTACATTCTTTCTTTAGAAGTTGCTGCCAGCGGGAAACTAGCCCCCTCCATTAACAGTGTGCAGCCAGTCTTCACCTGGGCTACTGGACCTTCATTATCAATATACCTATAGTTATTACTGAAAAGCTCTACCACAAATCCTTTACTTTAGTTATATTTACTTATCTATGTTTTAATAAGTTTGAGACTTTAAAGCCAATTATTATTATCCAAGGCATTTACTTTGGCAAATTCTGTAACAGAGATAATTTACTGACTTTGAGGAATGCGGTCTATTATTATTAAAAAAACTACCTTTAATTATGGAAATACCAATCTTATTGCCTAAACTCAGCTATATTTTTTCTTTTGGGTCATTTTTGATATATATATTTTTTTTTTTTTTTGAGAAAAACAGTCTCTGTAAAGAGATTAAACTTAGTTGAAGAAGCCAACCAAGATCGGACAGGGTGTGTCATTTTTCTTAAGCCAGTCTTTTTCTCTTCACAAGTACAGAAATCCCAGACACATCCCTTAAAATTCTGCAAAATTTTACTGGGATAAAAAACATGGAGGAAATGAGACTTTTCTAATAGTACTCTCGGGAGTGGGCATCCATGTTACAGGATCACCACGTGTCTCCCCACCCCCACATCCTGTTTCTTCTGGGGAAATGCAGTATAAATGGTCTGGGCGCCCAGGTGGTTTCTTTTCCCAATTAAACTAAAGGCATGCTTAATATACTAACAATAAACAAATTAATATATTACAGTTCTTTTCCTGAATCTTTTCCTATTCCGCTCTTCATAGCATTGACTGGCCTTTAAAGTTATTTTAGCTAAAATCTGCCTGTCCCAAGGCATCCTATGGTAATTTTTAAACAAAGCAGAACAAGACCCCACATAGTTAAAGATGACAACGGCACTCTTTTTCCTTGAGCCTGATTTAAGAAAGTACTTTTGGCATTTGAATTTCTTTATCCTTGAGCATGGAAGCTAAAAATTTACAATGATATTTTTGCCTTTTGGTTGAATCCTTCCCCATTATGGCCTGGCTTAAAACAAAAGACGTTCCTGCCCACTCTGGATCTCGAATTCCAAAGTTTGGTACGGGCTTTATGCGCAGTGAATCTCCCCACCGAATTTACCGGTGAACCCCACCTTTACTGGTGATTAACTTCTTCGCTCTGGTGAATCTTCTTCTCCAGTTGTCCCTCGTTGAGGCGCCAGAAATGCTAGGGTCTTTTCCGCAGCTAGGGTTCAGGAATCTGGAGAAGGGCTGCGAGTAAATGAATAAAGAGACTAGAGAAGAAATATAAATTTGGGAGGCAGTGGGGAGCCAGGGGAGACTCCACTTTCTAGTGAATGTCTAGACCCACGGCTTTTTATTTGCTGGAAAACACTTTGGCCCTTTAGGAATGCAAACAGGTAAAGTTTGATAAACAGGAAAAGATTATCAGGTTAGAGGAAATGCCTACAGCTATTGCAGATATTCAGCCCTGCTGAAGCCCCAAGGTCCATCAGCTTTCTGATGAACTTCTTGCATAATTATGACCTGCTGGAATTTGCCACCAGCACCTTGGACCATCACTTTGTGACCCCTGGATCTCTCTTCAAGGCTCCCATGGGGTGGAATTTCCAGATCTCTCTTTAGAAGCACCTGTTACAGTCAAGAATTCTCCTTTAAGTCTAATTAAATTCTCAGCTGAGATTTATGCGAGTCAGCAGTGTGCAGTGGTTAAAAATACGGATTCCACCTGCCTGTGTTTGAATCCTTTCCTCTTTTTACTAACATCTTGGGGAAATTACCTAACTTTTCCTCATCTGTAAAATAATAAAAATAGTACCTACCACACAGAGCTAATGTGAGGATTAAGTGGATATGAATATTTAAAGCACTTTAAAACAGACAGAGCCTGTAAGACTTAATAAAAACTTGCTATCTCTGTATTCTATTACTATTAACCCGACAGCCTGGAGGTATTTTTTCTCACCTCCGGACAGTTCATGATCATGGTATCAGGGACATGAGTGAGATGTGAAGATTGTTCTTTCTAGAAGTCTTAGGGGAGATGTCTGCTCCTAAGCCAGAAAGCTAATTAACCTGCTGTTCTCACCTTCGAGCGACTTCGTTTCTGTCTCATCCCCTGTTCTACTTGTCCCTCCTGTCAGACTCTCCACAGCTCCCGAGATTCCCCTCGTCCCGTGGAGGCTGCTGCTTGAATATGTTGGCTATAAGTGACTCGGAGCAAGTTACCTAACTATTTCTCATCTGTAAAAGGAGGTTTAGAGTGTATGTTCTAAGACTCTTGACCACTTTCCCCCCAGAGAGATCGGAACCATCATCAGGTCGCTGGGATGCTGCCCTAACGAAGGAGAGCTGCATGATCTGATTGCAGAGGTGAGTGGCCGGGCAAGGTTTGTCAGCAGACTCTGTGCGACTCCGGCTCCTTGTTATTGAGAACATTTTCACCTGAAAGTAAAAATGCCCTACGCCGAGACCGGTTTGGCTCAGTGGATAGAGCGTCGGTCTGCGGACTGAAGAGTCCCAGGTTCGATTCCGGTCAAGGGCATGTGCCTTGGTTGTGGGCACATCCCCAGCGGGGGATGTGCAGGAGGCAGCTGATCGATGTTTCTCTCTCATCGATGTTTCTAACTCTCTATCCCTCTCTCTTCCTCTCTGTAAAAAATCAATAAAATATATTAAAAAAAAAAAAAAAGAAAAAAAAAAAAAAAAAAAAAATGCCCTAAACTGATAAACGGCTCAGTGAAAGCATGAGGGCAGCTATGTGAGTTATCCAAGCAGCAGGATCTGAAAGAATTAATAGCAGATCTGAGAAAATGGCTATAACTAAGTAACGCAATGGATCAAGTGAGAGCCCACTTTAGGTAGTGTATTCTCTAACATTAGTTGAAAAAAGGCCAGTAGCCACAGGGACTGACTATATACAGAAAGGGTATTGACAGATGACAGGAGCATTCTAAATAAAGTCAGTTCAAAGGGGATAGGTAGAAGCAGAAGTAGAGACTAAGGAATTTATATTATTTTGGAAATGGGGACAAAAGGGGCCACATGCTAACCTGACAGCTCAGGGAAGGCCTGCATGGCGGTCTTGCAAACTCAGAGACCTAAAGTTACCACAAAGGATGGTCTGAACTGAAAGCAGTTATGGTGGGTAGTTACGTCCTAGGCCGGTACCTTCACTGACAAGGTCAACCTTTACCTTAACTGAGCCTATCTGTCTTTTTGCATCTACAATAATGTATCCTTGAAATGTCTGGGTAACTTGTAACTTCCCTTTTTCTGGACCCCTTGGGGCACAACCTAATGTGCCTGGGTGCCAGACAGATACCACAAATTCCTTCATTGTTATCATGTTAATTGTTGACTGTTGGCTATCCTACACCATCTAAGTATGTGCCTATCATTTTACTTTTTATCCAATCCCAGAGGTCCCCCCCACCCTGCTTTGCTTTCTCCCGCCTCTCTAGTCATCAGTGGATTTCATGTAACCCACCTACGTCCCTCCTTTGATTGTAGTGTATAAAATAGATGAAAACCTGCCATTCTCCGAGCACTATCCCAATCCGTTGAGGTTCTGCTTCCCTGCAATTGTTGACAGTTTGGCTCAAATAAACTCACAAAAGTTCTTTACAGGTGTGAATGTTTTTACGTTAACAGAAAAAAAACTAGCTTTCAGAACAAGTAATAAACAATAAAATAATGACTACTGTGCATTGACCAAACAGTCTAAGAATTAAAAATAACTGATTATTTGCAAGAGTGTAGACGAAGGATAGACTTATCTCGTGCAGCTGTACTGAGCAGCCCAGGCCAGAGCTCCATGCCTGTTCGGTTTTCCAGAAAAGTGTCTGATCTCATTTCAAGTGCAGCTTTCAGTTCAACAAAGCAGAGCCCGAAAGGAAAATCGCTGCTGGGCAACCACCCGGAGAAGAGTGTTTTTCAGAAATGCCCTGCTGGTTTGGCTCAGTGGATAGAGCGTTGGCCTGCTGACTGAAGGGTCCTGGGTTCAAGTCTGGTCAAGGGCGCATGCCTGCGTTGCGGGTTCCATCCCCAGTGGGGGCCGTGCAGGAGGCAGCCAATCAGTGATTCTCTCTCACCATTGATGTTTCTATCTCTCTGTCCCCCTCTCCCTTCCTCTGAGATCAATAAAAATATATTTAAAAAAAGGAAAAAAAAGAAATGCTCATCTAGGTGTGTGGGTTTTGGTGGAAGCTAAGGGCAGCTAAGAGAATAAGAGGAAAAGAGAAGGAAGTGGGATTTTATTCCCTTATTCCTCGCACCTAGCACAGTACTTACTTGCTTAACGGGTTACAGAAGAGAAGCAGTTGTGGCTGGATGAGTAGCTTAATCTCTATCAGTTTCTCCATAAGTTTGCTTTGAAGGTGAGTGAAGTGATGTATAAGAAGACATGTTTTGAGTCCTCAAGCACGATATAAAGTTAAGAAATGGAAGATTAGAAAAATGATTCTTTTGCCCGCATGCCAGTACCTTGGTAACTAAAAAGCACTACCGATTTTTCATTAGCATTTTATTAAAAATATTCAATAAAGCAGGAAATCTTTACATTGTTTTTCCATTGTGGGATCCAATGAAGCTATTCTTAGTTTTTGGCTACACATCTGTTTTTGCACCTAAGAGTATATTTCCTGGGCTCCCTCTTCAGCGTTACTGGCCTTATATGCGACCTCAGCTTCTGTGGTTACACCACTCTGCCTGGCTTCCATTACTTGGGGGCGGGAATGGGGCTGCTGGCCAGTCATTCCATGGATATTACCTCGCCCAGATGTGTGTGCGCCTGTTCTAGTTGGCCGTGGCCTGCAGAGGGCCACCCCAGAACTTCTCAGGGTTCCCGTGCCTTTCTCACCAGCACATTCCGCATGTCCTTGGTGGGGGTGAGTCCTCTGAACCCTCCCATGGAACATCATTCTCTGCTGTGTTTCCTGATTCATAATATACCCATTCCAGCCAGCCCCCTTTTCTCAGCTCAGCATTTCGACTTCTCTCAGGCTGGTCACCACTTATTCCAGGTGTCTAAGGAGCCACCCTCTCCTGTCATCCTTGCCAGGGTGTTAGGTCCTGTGTCCTGAGAATGTGCCCAAAGCCAATGAATTCTTGCTGATCCAGTCTTCTATTCCAGCACCTTTGACAAACTTTCAGCCAATATCAGGGGCACTCCTCAGCTCCTCCTCGTTCATGCTAGCTAATTCTTTGGGCTGTTTCAGTGTATAGTCTCTTCCCTCCATTATCAGTCCCACACTTCCCCAGCCTGATGGCTATTCTAGGGTTTAAGCCAAGTATTCTGTGTCCCTGCTAGGGGAGGAGAGGGGGCAGTTCCTGAGGGTACTGTGGCCAGGCCAGGGACATGTTCTGCAGCACAGTGTGCTGCCTCCTATCAGGGAAGGGTGGGTGCAAGCCAGCGTGTCCGGGGTCTCTACGCGGATGTTTCCATCCCATGTTTCAGTGTGCCAGGGTTTTGTGGCCAGGGCCCTGACCTCAAATACCGGTCTTGGCTGTGCAGTTCTAACTTCCATGCCTTTTTTAAAAAATATATCTTTATTGATTTCAGAGAGGAAGGAAGAGGGAGAGAGAAATAGAAACATCAATGATGAGAGACAATCATTGATTGGCTGCCTCCTGCACACCCCCTACTGGAGATCGAGCCTGCAACCTGGGCATATGCCCTGGGCCGGAATCGAACCTGGGACCCTTCAGTCTGCAGGCTGATGCTCTATCCACTGAGCCAAACTGGCTAGGGCATAACTTTCATGCCTTTTATTTGTGGATGTCAAACTGTGGCCCACAGGCCAAATCCTCCCCACAGCCTGTTTTGTACAGCATGCTAAGAACTGTTTTTACATTTTTAATGGGTCGGAAATACTCTCAACAATAAAAATAAATGAAAAAAAAAAAAAAAAGTGCAGAGGTTGACCACCCTGTTTTATATGTTGCGGAGTCTGCTCTTTCACCGCCGTTGGTAAGGGCTTCTTTGTAAGCCATCAAAGAGGCTCCCAGGCTTTCACATGCAGTTTGCAACCGCTTGGCAATGGCCCTCAGTTCCTGCTTATTCTGCAGGGCATCAGTGCAGCTACAGTCACCTCGCCTGTTCGTAGGCCGTGTTCTCCCCATCTTTCAAATGCCTGAATCCTGGCCCCTGCAAAGGCATTTCTCTTCACTGGGATTTCCCAGGTCACCTCTGGTTAACTCTTTAGCGGTGAACTGCCTGAGACTGTCCCCAACACCACAGCATCCTTCCTTTTGCCTGCTTGGCAGAGTGACCCTGTCTCAGAGCTCCATCTAATCACCTGTCTCCTCCGGCCACTGCTGGCACCACTTGTGATACTTTGGGTGCTGAGAAGCAACAGTGAGCATTAGGTGGTCAAAGGTTCATTGTGGAAAACACCAGTGAGGGGAACATCAGCCAGGGGAGGCCAGGAGAGCCATCAGAACCCAGTACAGGTCTGACGCCTGTGAAAGAGGGAAGGAAAGGGGGGAGGGAGGAAGGGAGGAAGGGCTTTAGACTGAGCAACTCCAGGAAACAAAGCAGTGGGGGATTCTCAGTCCAAACTTGGCCATCAGAGGAGTCCGCCTCCTCAGGATGGCACTTACTTCAGTATCCCCACCACTCAGTTACTGGCTGGGAGCAGCACAGGACTAGGGTGGCCTTGGCATAGACCTGATGGCTAGAGACAGCATGTAATGACGGTCCTGCGGTTGGAGGTCTGAGGTGGGTTTTCATGGCTGCCGCAGTTGTCGTCTGGGAGAGCCGTAATGTGAGCCAGGGGTGGAATGTCCAGTAGGATATGGCCAGAGAGTTGGCTGCCCCGGATTTCCTACCTCTGAGCTCACCATGGCCTGCCTCTCGTGTTCAGGAATGGAACCGAGAAGAAAGCTGCTTAGGGATGAAATGAAAGCCCTCATCAGGGCCAAGCAGCGGGCATGGGAGAGTGAGCCGAAGCATTACCAGCCAGGTAGGTCAGTGACGGATCAGAACGGGGCCAGGCTTATCCTGGAATTCGGTCCTGGGGTAAAGAGATGACTCGATAGCAGGGACGATGGTGCTAGTGTTGTCCTCAACATATCTGTCTCCTTAGGCAAACAGCTTTCCTGCACGTCTGGCATTGTGGAAGGTGGGAGAAGGGACTAGATCCCCCTGATTTGTGTCATGTTAAATGATAGAGTTAAAGAAGTGTAGACCTGAGGTACTTGGGGATTATCTGGTATTGGCTACCAGCCATTACTTCAGAATAGAAATAGGTGAAGTTGGGCTGGGGTGGGGGTTGGGAGGAATGTGTTGTACAGAGAATACACTGAGTGAGTTGTTTCATTGTAGTTGGAAGAAAATAATAAATGGTGCTAAAGTGTGATCAACAGCAGGGAAATCGATAACAGTGGTTTTTCCTCTCTCACATAAATGTACAACATTTATAAGTAAATACATTTCATAGTTTTATAGAAAGTTCAACCATGACTAATACAAATTAAACTAATACAAATTTTTATTTTAAATATTTTATTGTATAAGTAACATTCACATTACAGAAAACTTTTAAATAGAGAATAATATCCTTTCCAATGATCCATCACCTTAACATAATCACTGTTAGTATATAGTGTACTTCCATGTAATTTTTCTGTACATGTTTTTAACATGACTAATTTTATAGTACAATGCAGTATGTACAATTCTGAACCTTGCTTTTTTCATCTAATTATAACAAAACCATGTTATTACAGACTTTTCATTATTAAAAAATACATTCCAATTAATTAAAATTGGGCAAGAAAAAAGTAAGGGAATGATCCCTGTGGTAGCTATCATTCGGACACAACCGGAATATTTTACTTTTTTAAAACTCAAAATTACATCAAAACAATTCTTCCACAGTTATCTAATTTTTAAAAACGAACATTTCAAGAAGGAAACCCTATCATACAACAACATGGATGAGCCTTGCAGATATGCTATGTGAAATATGCTAGTCGCAAAAAAGGCATATATGTCATGATTCCATTTACATAGGCGGACTCTTAGAAACAAAGTCTTGCTGTTGAAGATGCATTGAGTTCGGATACAGTTGCTTAATAAAGTGTAAAAATGAACAGTGATATTTAAAAATTAACATGTTGTTATATATGTGATATTGAGTATATCTGTGGACTAATACATTTATATATTCAACTTGACCACAATTCCTTTAGGGCAGTGATGGGCAACCTTTTGAGCTTGGTGTGTCAAACTTCGCCAAAACACTGAGCATAACTCGGGTAGTGTGTCACTTTGAGGAAAAAACATTATTTCGCAAATGTTTCATCCTCAAGAGCAGCAAATGTTTCATCCTTGGCTTGCGGCCGCCTCAGCAGCCGTGTGTCATCAGAAATGGCTACGCGTGTCAGTGCTGACACGCGTGTCATAGGTTCGCCATCACTGCTTTAGGGATTTTCTCATTAGGGAGAATGAAGATAACTCTTTATTCATCACTCTATTCAGATCTGTATTGTGTTAATCACCATGGCTTCCTTGCCTAAACCAAATCGCAACCCAGGATGAAGCTTTCCTCCCATCTATTGCAACAGTTTGAAACATTTGCTTTTGGGATAGATGGATGGAAGAGGACCGTAGTGGTGACCATGGCTCCAACACTTGTTGCCCCTGTCAAATAGGAGCGGACACCCCTGGGGGTAGGAGGGACGCTCATGCCCAGGTGGAGAGAAGCTGACACTGACGGGTGTGAGATACTTGGTGTAGTGGAGCCCCTCAAGACCCCCTGCCACTCCTAGAGGATAAAATGGGGAAATTCATGGCTCAATGGCCACTGATGCCCCCATGGCTCCAGATTGTAGAGACTCACAGTTGGAAGGGAGGGACCTTTATCAATGACCTGGTTTAGCCACCTGTTAATTCTTGGAATCTGATGGTCTAGCCCAGAGATGGTTCAGTCATTTTTAAAATATGCTTCCAATAATAAGAAAGGGACTTAAAACCCCAAAGAATCTCATATCCTAATTTTTGCACAACAGCCTCTGGAATGTTTGGAGTAAGTTATTTTTCTAAAATAGGCAGATTTACAATTTTCATATGATAGTTTGGACAAATGTCAATGAATTTTTATTATTATATCCAAGGTAGAGAAATATTTTTTAAATTGTATTTGTGGTTTGTTTTGAAACATGATTTATGTTAAGATTTTTATATGTGGTATTTAGAGTTTTACTTGAAATATCTTATGGTTTTCATATTCCTACTACAAATAGTTAATTCATTTGCATATCTTATTTGGTGACCTGGAACTTGTTGAAATGGAGGTGCTTTATACACCATCTTAACTGCTGATCTGATCTTGCTTTCGTGAAGCATGAAATAGTTCAGTGTGTTGACTGATCGTCGTGTCACTGGGGAGAAATGAATTTCCACTGTGTGTTTTATTGCACCTGTTCGGTGAGTTCAGCATTAGAATAAATAAGGCTTTAATGAGGAAAGAGATGGCCTGCTGATTTCCCTGTGGGAATGGGAGCAAAGAGCTCTGGGCTGTGGTCCCACCAAAACACCAGCGCCGGTGAGGACCAGGACAGGCACTTCACCTCCCTGTGCCTGGATACCCTCAGACGCAAAATAGAGGAAGAACATTGACCTTTACCAAAGGAGAGTGCGAAGCAGTATTTGCCTCATGCTTTGACACTTAGATAAGGTATATTTTAAAATCCCACAACATTTACATAATTACTGAGACTCTTCCATACTGGGCAAGAGGATGCAGAAAGTCTTGTGGAAGCTGGAGCAGTGGCTTTTCCTCAGGGCGCTACTCGCATAATTCTTAGGAGCAGGAGAAGTCGTGTTGGTGTGTCAGGGCCTTGGTCTCCAGGGGAACATCTGCTCACACTGTTAAGATGAATTCACTATAAATGGTATGTGGAGGCTACACTGGGGGATCTTCCTGCAAAGAGGTTTTAATACATTTGCATTCATAAATGCTGGCTATGTTACTTTCCCATCATTACCTCCTTTTCAGCACATTAGCCCTTTTCTTAGGTGAAACAAACTAGATTTGCCTCATACATGTTTGCAATAGCACGATATATTTGCTTTGTTTGTTTTTGCCTTTTGAAGAGAAGGGATGTGTTTGGTGGCTGCCTGTCACTCTCCTCTTGTCATTCCAAAGAGGCAGGCAGGGAAACAGCGGAGGCGGAGTCCTCACTGCTAATGCACATACCCTGTCCACTAGGCAGGGGTCCAGGGGCGAGGGACGGGCTGGTAGATATGCCCAGCAATTGAATACATTCTCACCACATTCCATGCTGCACTGTATGGTTGGGAGGCAGAAACAGTTAGGTCTGTATGGTGAGCCAAGGAGGATGTGTGTGAAATTTTAGCACCAGAAATTGATTCTTTCAGGAAGAGGTGTCATTGCATGATATAGAACCAAAAGTGTGTGCACCATTGACAGAAATAATGATCATAGTAGACTCTCAAGGTTCATGAAGCACCTTCATGTCATCGCATGTAAACTTCACAACAACTCTGTCAGGTATCACTGTTCTCTATTACAAACAAGGACACGAAGCTAGAGCATGAATTTAATCAGAGTATTTTAAACTAGTCTTGGCCTAACATGGTGACTACACTGTTGTATTTTCCTATGAAGAAGGCAACATCTCTTTTTAAAGACCCTAAGCCGTATCAAAGTGAAGTGGTTTTCCCAGCCTGACTTGGCTGTAAGTGAAGAAATGGCAATGAATTTCTGGTCTTGGAACTTGTCTGCTGTAAGTTAGGGAATCTTTCTTGACTTCATTTCATTATAAGTTGGTTAATTGAGTTTTCTGCTGAGAAAGTAGGTCTGAAATGCATCATTTTGTCTCAACTCTGTAAAATCAGTTCTAAATTTGGACTATCTGCTTTGGTAATCTCCAGTAGATGAGTAAGGAATTATGCTTGATGACAGTGATTCAGAGTCTTTGGATTAAAATGTGCCATGCATAGTTAGTAAGTAAATATATCTCACAGCTCCAGAGGTCAGGAGTCTGAGGTCAAGGTGTCGGCAGGCTTGGTCCTGCCATGAGGGGAGGACCTGTTCCAGGCCTTTCTCCTGGCTTGTGCATGACTGTCTCTATGTTCACGTGGTGCTCTTCCTATGTACATGCCTGTGTGTCCACATTTCCCCTTTTTATAAGGCTGCCAGCCATAGCGGTTTAGGCCCTACCCCAGTGACCTCATTTTAATTTGATTACCTCTGCAAGTACCCTATCTCCAAACAGGTACATAGAACTTCAACCTATGGATTTTGGGAGGACACAATTCAACCCCAAGTACTCCCTCTTACTCTGCATCTCTCTATCTTTATCACTATCTCTATGTGCTTACTATATGTGTATATATACATATTTGTGTCTTTATATATATGGTTCAGTATTTGATATATTTCTATTAAATCTTAAAGGCATTGCAATACATGGGATTTAAATAATTATTGAGCCATCACTGGATAACAAACATTTCTAGAAAATAGTATATTTGTATTATCTTACTAATGACCTCATAAATTATTCTGTACCAGAAATAATAGAACCATGTCTTATCCTTCCATATCTTACACTGCTTCCAGATTCTCGGAAGGGCTATTCTACTCTGCTCCTTGTTTCTCTTCTGTGATAGAGGAATAGACCATCTTTTAAAATGCCTTTTAGATAAACTAATGGAATTCAAATAAAGCATGGAGTTTAGTAAATAATTATGTATCAGCTAGAGGCCCGGTGCATGATATTCATGCACTTGGGAGGTGGGGGGCCCTCAGCCTGGCCTGCACCCTCTTGCAGGCCAGGACCCCTTAGGGGATGTCTGCTGCCAGCTTAGGCCTGATGCCCCCAGGAATCGGGCCTGGCCTAAGCTGGCAGTCAGACATCTCTCTCACAGTCCGGGACCTCTTGGGGGATGTCTGCTGCCAGCTTAGGCCTGATGCCCCCGGGAATTGGGCCTAAGCTGGCAGTCAGACATCCCTCTCGCAGTCCGGGACCTCTTGCTTCTTACCACCTGCCTGCAGCGGAGGCAGGAGAGGCTCCTGCCACCGCTGCTGCGCTCGCCAGCCGTGAGCCGGCTGAGCAGCGCTTCCCATGGGGGAGCGCACTGACCACCAGGGGGCAGCTCTTATGTTGAACATCTGCCCCTTGGTGGTCAGTGCACATCATAGCAACTGATCGTTCTGCCATTTGGTCGATTTGCCTATTAGCCTTTTGTTATATAGGACATTGATTCATTAGTTGTGACAATGAACCAACTATAGTTTTATGTACTACTAGTAGCCCTGTGCACGAATCCATGCACCAGTATCTCTCTGTAGGGCCTGGCCACTCCACGCCTGCTGCCCAGAGGCTCTCTGTGGCCCAAAAGCCCATCATGGCCGGGCACGGAATGCTTGTGTCATCGCCACGGCAACAAAGCAAGTATTTTGCCAGGCCGCTCACGCTGCCTGCTCTCAGTGGCTACCCCTCCCCCCCCCCCGGGACTGGGGGACTCCTGTGGGGTTGAGAGGACTGGGCACTGCCATCTTGTGGCTATGGGCGCTGCCATTTGTGTGACAGTGATGGTTAATTTGCATATTATCCTTTTATTAGATAGGACTAGTGGCCTGGTGCATGAAATTCTGGGGGTGTCCCTCAGCCCGGCCTGTACCCTCTCCAATCTGGGACTCCTCAGGGGATGTCTGACTGCTGGTTTAGGCCCAATCCCTGTGAGCAGGGCGACCCAAGTCACGCAAGCCTCCCACGCTCTCAGGCCAGATCTGTGGCCACCGCCCATAGGCCCCTCCTTCAGCGGCCGACCAGGGCTGGCGGGAAGCTTGGGACATCCCTCTCGCAATCTGGGACTGCTGGCTCCTAACCACTCACCTGCCCGTCTACCTGATTGTCCCTAACCACTCTGCCTGCTGGCCTGCTCGCCCCCAACTGCCCCCCCCCCCGCCAGCCTGCTCGCCCCCAACTGCCCCTCCTGTTGGCCAACTCATCCCCAACTGCCCCCCCTGCCAGCATGCTTGTCCCGACCTGCCCGCCCTGCCAGCCTGATTGCCCCCAATGGCCCCCTCCCACCGGCCTGATCACCCACAACTTCCCTCCTCTCTTGGCCCCTAACTGCCTCTACCTTGGCCCTGCCACCATGGCTTTCTCCAGAAGAACATCTGGAAGGTCTCCTGGAAGGTCTCCCAGTCTAATTAGCATATTACCCTTTTATTAGTATAGATAGAGGCCTGGTGCATGGGTGGGAGCTGGCTGGTTTGCCCTGAAGGGTGTCCCAGATCAGGGTGAGGGTTCCCTTGGGGGCGGGGCGGCCTGGGGCAGTTTGCCAGCCAGCTACGCCCCATGGGGTGGGGGTCCATGCTGGGGGTGTGTGGCCAGCCTGGGTGAGGGGCTGAGGGCCGTTTTCAGGCTGGCCACACCCCCTTTAGGGTGGAGGTCCCCACTGGGGTGCCTGGCCAGCCTGGGTGAGAGGCTGATGGCTGTTTGCAGGCTGGCCATGCCCCCCAGTGGGGACCCTCACCCTATGGGGGTGTGGCCAGCCTGGGTGAGGGGCTGTGGCCACTGCCATCTTTGTCCCGCTAATTTGCATATTCCCTCCTGATTGGCTGTGGGCGTCATGGAGTGATGGTCAATTATCGTATTTCTCTCTTCCTACCTAATAAAAGTAATATGCTAAATGAACACACCTTCGCCACGCCCAAGCCACGCCCACAAGCCAATCAGGGAGAGTATGCAAATTAACCCAACCAAGATGACAGTTAATTTGCATATCAAGACAGCATAGAAAGAAGCCAAGCACTGCAGAAGGGAGCGAAGCTGCGGAGAAGCAAGCAGGTGGATCGGGGAGAAGGGAGGCAAGCAGGCGGGGCTGGCGGAGAAGGGAGGCAAGCAGGCGGGCCAGTGGAGAGCGCAGCAGGAAGCCCTATTGCAGGAATCTTCCTGCAATGGGCTACTAGTATTAGTATAAATAGTAATGTAAGAGTTGACAATAGGGGAAACTGGGTGGGAGGAATATGGGAAATCTCTATCTCTTTTCTGTAAATCTAAAACTAAAAAGTTTATTTGAACAGTAAAAAACCTTTTATAATACAAAATAGTGTTTGATATATATAAGACAGTCTATTCTACTGTATTTAGAATCATCATATACCTGTTTTATGCCATTGCTTATGTATCTTTTTGTATAAAAAGTAGATAAGATACAGCCTCCAGAGGATAGTGTTCGGTCATAGACAGATTTTCACAATCTGTCCAAGTTGAAGATGAACTTACTTTTCCTTCACTTTGAATTACAAGGCTTTTATTCATTATCCCTCTTTTTAAAAAAGTCAAAGAAAATTTATGCCTCTTCTGCTATCCTGATTGGTTGGAGATCTGCTTTAACTAACTATTTTTGTGCAATTTTGGCTTACACTGATCTCTCAGGCCAGAATGACCCACAGAACGTTCACCCTAGTGTTCAGTGTTCAGTGTTCAGAGCACCAAGGGCTGCCGGAAGTTGTATGGAAGCTGGAGTGGGTGCGAGTGGGGCTTTATTAGACACATGTCATGTGTTCGTGAATTCTCATGGTGGGGGCGTGCTGTAGAGCTGACGTCCATTTGGAAAAACTAAAAACCGTTGGTAGATTGCTGAGGGTGCTGTGAAATAAAGGGGTCTGTCTTTCACAGTTGAGACTATGTGCTCTCGGTGGGTTGTTGGGGGTGGAGGGAAGGAAAGCAAACAAACCATTGCTCTGGAGTAGATTTCTTGAGGAATCAGAATAGAAACTCAACATTTTACTTTAAAAATAATCCCTCCAAAGGTAGTCTCTTGAGATTGACGTTTCATTTTTAAGAAGCTCCTGGGTTTGGGAATCACAGGGTGCGACTCAGTCAAGCACATCAGGGCCATGTGAACATTCATTTGCAAAATGCTCGCCTTGGACCTAGAGGCAGCTGAAGACAATTGTTCGTATGTTGACGGGCTCAGAAATTCTGAAACACATCATTTTGTCATTAGATAGAGGACATATTCTGCCAATAGTGGAATCTGAGGACTCCACTCATACTAGGCGAGAATCTAGGATAAACATTAACAAATAGTTGTCATTCGGAAGACAGTGTGTTCCATGTAGCAGCGGCCTATAGATTTCTTATTTTTGTTCAAAGAATAAATCTGTTAAAAGCTCTTCTGTTGAGTTGGGATTTATGAGCCTTTTAATAGGATTTTTGAAAGGCAGTGGAAAATTTACAGCTCCTGGTAAATAGCCTGACATGAAAGTTAAGATCGATGGAGTTTTGTTCAGCCACACCATCACAGTTGAACCTATGAGCAAGAGTCTTTCTCATTCTCATCTAATAGTGCTGGGCACCAAAAATTCTCTTTCCAGGTGTAGTGTTCTCTTAACTAGTGATGGTAGAACAAAGTTCTGTTGACCATCTAGGTGTTTTTTAAAAAAATATATATTTTTTATTGGTTTCAGAGAGGAAAGGAGAGGGATAGAGAGATAGAATCATCAATGATAAGAATCGTTGATTGGCTGCCTCCTGCACGCCCCCCTCCCCATCACCCCCTGGGGATCAAGCCTGCAACCCAGGCATGTGCCCTTGACCGGAATCGAACCTGGGACTCTTCAGTCTTCAGGCTGATGCTCCATCCATTGAGCCAAACCAGTTAGGGCGACCATCTAGGTGTTTAATAGCTGTTTTACAATGATTAGATACATGGTCATTGAGATTATGATTGGTCCCCTAACCTGGTCCCTTATCCAGTGTTCCTTCTCTCAGGGGAAAACATCACTCCATCTCATTTGTGCAAGTTAGAATCCTAGAAGCTGTCCTTGACTCTTGTCTTTTTTCCTCATCCTTGCCCAACAGGTCCTATTGATTTTACTTCTTGAGTAGTTTTTGACACCATCCACTTCCCTCTCCATGGCCACCAGTCTAACCCAAACCCTTAGATTTATTGCTACAGAAGCCACCTTACCCACAACCAGTGTATTTTTCAGACATACGTCTATGAGACCTTCAGTGATAACAACCAAAGTCACTTTTGTAGACAGTAAGGCCCTGCAAGGTCTGATCCCTGTCACTGCAGCCTCATCTGGAAACATTCTCCTCACTCGCTGTGCTTCAGCCTCCTGGCCTCCAATGCATCACATCACACAGGGTCGTAGTGCATGTAATTTCCTCTTCCTGGGAGTCTCTTCGCTGTGGTCTTTGTCTGATGACCTTCTCCTCATCCTTTATTCATCAGCTCCAGGCTGATTTCCTCACGAATGCCTTTCCTGGTCTCCTGGCTGAGAAAAGTTTCCTTTACTCTAATAGCTCCCTGCCCCTTTACTTCTTTGTGCTTAGATAAACTTTAATTAGACACTCAGCTTTGTTGTTTTTTGATTAATATATGTCCTCACTATCAGAATATAAACTCTGGGAGCAGGGACCATGCCCAAGGATGCTCATTATCAAATCCCCACCACTTGGCACAGTGCTTGGGAAAAGTAGCTGCTCACTGTATTTATTGAATGAATAAGTGACTATTTTTTATTGATTGTTTAGGTAGAGGAAGAAGAACCCACTGGATACATTCGATTTGAAAAATTTCTTCCAGTGATGACCAATATACTACTGGAAAGAAGGTAAGAAAGTAAGTGCAATGGTAAAGTAATGGCTATAATTACATTAATTGCAATTTTTTTTTTCTTCACTTCATATATTATCACCCAGTATTTTTCCCAGGATTGCTTCCTTCTAACTTTTCACTATACTCTGCCAGTTGGTATGTATTTAAAAATATGAATCACTTCAGTATTAATCTAATAAGCAAAGTGTAATTAAGGGGCAAATAAGCTACAAAAAGAATAAGTCAACAACATTCTTATTTTGAATTATAAATGATAAATAAGAATTAACCCTAATTATTTTTCTAGAGAGAGGGTAACATTAGCTTACTGTAGTTGGTTTATTGTAAAAATTTTATTCCCAGATAAGTTGATTTCTATGATGAAAAAATTAATAGGTAATATTAAACATGTCAGTGATTTTGAACTAAGTATTTCCCATGGATGTGGAATGCTTTCAATGTTCATATCTAGAAACCAAAAGAGTTCAATGAGGGAAGCATTATTTTTCTAGTATATTAGCAGTGTTTGTTTTATTTTATGTGATCATTTATTATGTAGAGCCTGAACTAAATACTGTGGTATTTACATCTTTTTTTTTGCATAATTAGATACAGACCAATTCCAGAGGAAGTCCTTCTTCGAGCTTTTGAGGTATATAAGCTCCAGATTTTATATATATTTATCTGAATAATTCATCATGTAGAATTTATTCATCAAACAAAAAATATAACTTCTACTTTCCTCTAGGTATTAGATCCAACTAAACGTGGATTTCTTTCTAAGGAAGAACTGATCAAGTATATGACTGAAGAAGGTAAGAATTATTTATTACATATCTTGTAACACTGACTTATTTAAGTGATTAACAATTTAATAATTATGCAAAAATTCTAGGGGATACTTTAAAATCAATCATTCTGGTTAAAAAGTTATTTACTATTCCTATTATTTTGGTATTGGGATGGTTTCTGTTTAGTAGTAGGTAAGAGGAAAAGGGTATGTTAAGGGGAGATGGATTTTTGCCTTTATAGGACTTCTTTAAAGTATAATGATACTTCTATAAATTGAAGGCATTCCATTCACTTAGAGTATTTCCAGAATAAAAGGTATGCCACCTAGAAAACATGAACTATCGAAAATTTTCAGTTTTTTATGCTCATGGAACCATAGATTCTTGCTTTGAACTTGAACTCTACACACACATAAACACACATAGACACACACATACACACACACACTTATACACAATATCTCTACACCAAATAAGCCAACATATTTCCTGTAGGAATTCTCTCTGCTTAGGCTGGTGTGTCAATTTATTTTTTTCTGACTGTCAGTAGCCTAATGGGCATTCTTTTGGCTATTCTCATATTGGTCATCTCCTCTTCTCTCATGCAAAGTTGTTAGAGTTCTATCTCCTTTGCTCAATCTACTGGTTTTCAGATTGAATCCTGATTCAGAGTTTCTGATCACGTGATACAAAAAAGTACAAGTAATTTTGAGTAGGAAAGACTAGACTGTGTCTCCATATACAACTGGTGTGGCCATTTTGCCTTGAGCCAGTGTAGGTGAGAATACAGGGAAAGAGCTGACACTCAGAGCTGCCACCCAACAACTCTGTGACATTGTTAAAATGACCTGAGGGATTAACCTTGATGGAAATGTGATGACTTTCAAAGCATCAACCTCTTAATCCTAAGAATTAATTTAAGGGAAGTAAATCCTAGATTATATTAGGCAATGTAAGTGTAGTCAAAGTGGCCAAAACAGTTCAATGTCATTTAGTATGGTGTACCTACTAAGAGCAGTGAGAAGTAATGATACTAAAATCTGTTCCCTTTCTTAAGGATATTAAAGTCTTATTGGGGGAAATGAAACTAACTTATAAAAGTTCAAAAATATAAGACAATAGAAAAGATGAGTATCAACCTGGAAAGTTTAAAGAGAAAATAGGTTTCTTAAGATGGTGGAATTGTGTGGGTGAGTTATTGAGAGCAGGGGTGAAATCTTACAGGTTATAGCACCCCCAACATACTAAGTCTTGACAAATATTTGTTAAATGAATGAATGAGTGAGTAGGTGAATAAAGAGTGGGTGAAGGGGCCCAGCCAGTGTGGCTCAGTGATTGAGCATCGACCTATGTGACCTATGAGAAGACAGGGCCAGAGGGGCTTGTTGGCCAACAGTAGGAATGAGTCTAGATAGATTTCCTGGGAGGAGATTTTGGAGGCCTGGGCTCAGGAGTTTAGAATTCATCTTGTGGGCAGAGGAGAAGCATCATAGTGTTTTGAGCAGACGAGTCACACAGTGCAAGAGGGATCGTGGGAAAGTTACTCTGGTGTTGGTAGCTTTGTTAGATGACTAACAAAGAGGTTATATTAGGGAGATCAGTTAGGGGGCGATTTCAGCATTTGAAGGTACCCTAATAAGGTCCTGATCTGGCAGCGGCAATGGGAATGGAAGGAAGATTGATACAATAAGACTGTCTACAGTGGGATCACGGGGCAGGATGAGTGCACGGGACGAAGATGGGAACGGAGTCAAAAGGAACGAGCCCGTGGCCTGGGGGATGGGATTATGTGATGCTACCACTGAAACAGGAAAGTCAAGACCAGACTGCGTTGGCTACAGAGACAATGAAACGTTCAGTGTCCACAGAACATGAATCGTTTGAGAATGTGCATTCTAAATGCCCAGGATGTCATCTGATGAACATAAATACCACTGAATCATGTTCCTACAAGATAGAAGTCCATGTGTGTCAGGCATGTGTATTGTGTCAGACAGTAGTTAGCAGGGAAGATCTCAAAACATTAAAAACACACATGTTGCTACTTATGTTCCAGGCAGTGTTCTAAGTACTATTCAAATAACATTTTAATCCTCATAACCCTATGATAGGTAGTATGATCACCTCCGTTTCTGAGACAGGAAAGCTGAGGCACAGAGAGGTGCAGTGACTTGCCCGAGATCTTAGAGCTAATGAGACAGCTTAGCATTTGAACCCAGGCAGTCTGGCTCCCATCCTTAGTCAGATGCTGCACTTCTCCTTCCCCACCCGAGGAGGCATGGACGGTCTTCTGTCATTTCCTGGAGCGAGGCCTTGTTCTAAGGGGAGGTGTGGTCACTGAGTTCAGGGCCTGGTGTGGGCCTGCTGGCCCTCGGAGTCCAACCCACCACTCGCTGGCTGGACAGGCTGCTGCGTTTCTCTGTGTGCCGCTGTCCTCCACTGTGAGCGGGGGTGGCACTTTGTACTCTCAGGGAGCGGTGGGAGGTTAACTTAGTGAATGCAGATGAACACTAGTTCTCATGAGGTTTATTAGTATTCTCTTAAGCACTTACTGTGCCCATCAAAGTTTATTGGTAGCATATTTAGTATTTAACAATCAGGCATAAGATTTAGAATTTGTCCTTTTGAGCATTTCAGGTAGTCTTTCTTTTTTTTGTTAATCCTCATCTGAGGATATTTCATCCATTGATTTTTAGAGAGAGTAGAAGGGAGGGAGGAAGTAGGGGGGAGAGAGAGAGAGAGAGAAATTTTGATGTGAGAGAGACACATCAGTTGGTTGCTCTCTGGGCTAGGGATCAAACCTGTAACCCAGGTAGATGCCCTTGATTGGAAATCAAACCCTTGTGTGCATAGGCCGATACTCTAACCACTGAGCAGCACTGGCCAGGGCAGGCATTCTTTTTTTCTTATGGATGTAAGCATGATAAAAGAACTCAGCACATTCCCTTGTTTGATAATACCATCATCATTATCATCAAAATCCCCATTTGAATAATTCCTGGATTATTAAATGAATTCCAATTTAGAAAGCATTGTTTGTAGAGGCAGGTGACTTAAGCTCAGAAGGCGGGTGATCCCCAGGCCTAGGTAACTTACCTGTTTGCATAAGACTCTTTACAGGTAGGACTTGTATGCATGCATATAAGCCTAACCAGTGGTCACAGACAATAGGGGGATGGGGGCATGCGTGAGGAAGGGTTTGGGATGGGAATGGGGGGATGAGGACAAATATGTGATACCTTAATCAATAAAGAAATTAATAAAAAAAGAAAACAATACTCTTTACAGGTAAGGTGGCAATTTGGATATTTCTCTATTTTTGTTTAAGATCAGGGAAAAGTTTTTCATAAATAGTCGACAGCCTTTCCAACATTCTTCATGAGTTGGCTTCTCATCTTGGTAAAACCAGTATCCAAGATGGCCCTCAGCCCTCAGCTGTTACCTGAATCCGACTAAAGCTCACAGATTTTCTCTCCACCTTCTGGTTTCATTTGACAGCAACACTGGACGAAACTGTAAGAAACAGAGAGGAATGCTTGGAGCGTCTGCTGCATGGCATCTGCCATTGGGTGCAACTGCCATCACTACGTTGGCCAGACCTGGTTAGGGAATATTCTGAGATGCAATCCTTACAGTTTCAAGTCTCCGTTAGCTGCTCTTCAGCAGTTTTGTAAAGCAATCATTGAATCCTCTTTTCATACTCTTACTAACTAAAAATTAGACTCCCGGGACTCAGGTTACTCCTTGGCAATTTCAATAGTTTTAATTTAAGTGAATAAACAGCCTTATTCATGCTGCCCTGATGGCCTCTGCTATTTTGACTGGAATGATCGATTCCAGGGTTGCTTGAGCTATGACATCTGCAAGGTAAAGTAAGTCCCAACTCTGCCCGGGGTGCAGCAGCATGCTCTCTGAGCCCCTGGACTGTCATGGCAGGTGGCTCTCTGCCCCAGGGAGAGCGACACGATGGGGCTTGTGGGGTCCCGTGGCAGTGAAGCTGGTAGTGGAAAGAGAAAGAAAAGCACCAGAGGGTTGTGAATGATGAATTTCCCTTCTTGTTCCTGCCAGGTGAGCCCTTTTCTCAGGAGGAAATGGAAGAAATGCTGTCTGCTGCAATTGGTCCAGAATCGAATTTCATTCATTACAGGGACTACATAACAATGATGGTGATAGATGAAAATTAAACACTCCAAAGGCTTACTTCCTAATTGAAAGGATAATTTTTAAAAATTGCTTATCTTTGTTCATTTCACATTATATCTTACAATTCCTTAATATGCTAGTTAATCCCTCATGACAACTATTTCAAGATATTCTATTTTTTAAAAGATGATCATAACAATTTAAAACAAGTTTATTTGGTATGTCTTGCATTGTGGAATGACAAATTGCTAATTATTTAAAAACTATTCTTAAAACACTTTAACATTACCCATGGATGGTTGTTAATTTTCTGCAATAAAATCTAGGTTACCGTCCAATGAATTAAGCTGACACAATGGAAAATGCCTGGAATGACCGTAGGTTTGGCATGTAAAGGTCTGGGGAGGGAGCAGCGTGGCCACAAATGGAAACTGAGTAGCATCGTGATGAAAGCTCCTTTTTAGACCCACATGAAGCACTGCAGCAATCTGAATGTGGAAGCGAGGTATGAAAATGAACATTAATAATCAATTCCTAATGAATGCCAATTACGGATTTCATTTGAGATGATAATAACTTAGTGTAAAAATGTAAATGCGCTGATCCAGCATGTCACCATTTGCGGAAGAGCTAAAGGAGCTGAGATAATTGAATCTAGAGAAAAGAAGACTGAATAGAATTCGGTCATGTAAGGAAGTGGCAATTATCTTCTCGTCTTTAGAATGCTCACCTCTTCAGACTCCCTGTCGTGCGCATGCCGCCCTGGATGCTGGGAGGGAGCACGGAGAGCTCAGGCTGTGCAGGAGGTGCGGCTGTGAAAGAGCGGGGCAGTTATCCGAGCACAAGCATCACAGCAGAAACTGCGCGGGATTGCAGGCAAAGGGAGAATCCCGTAAGGAAAATTATTAATCTTCCACAGCCTGTGTGTGCTTTTCCACACACCTCTGAAGACGCTTCCCCACTACATGTGTGTACATACATGTAAGCATTTCATGTTGCCTGTGATCTGCCTGCTAGTACCTGAGACTGTCACTGTGCCTTCATCCAGGGAACATTCACAGTGCTACTGGGTCATGTGTCGGAACTGGCGTTGCAAGGTGAATCACAGTTCAGTGAGGGAGACCTGCAGGTCAGCCAGCAGCCACATGCCGATGGGCACATCCAGGGGCTGTGGACGCACCTAAGAGGACAGCTAACAGCCTGGCGGGAGCTTCCTGGGAGACAGAAGACAGCTGTGAGTGGAGGGCTTCCCAGAACAGGGAGCACTGGACTTAAAGCCAGCCTTTTACTGAGTGGTGGCAGGGCACAGGGCATGTCAGCAGGGCCCGCAAGCCCCAAACTCCCAGAAGTGTCATGAAGCATGGAGCGATCTGGGAGCTGAAAGTACTTCCTCATGTTTGGTGTGTGTGAGATTTGAAAGACGTGCGAGAGAGGAAATTGGAATGGTGAACAGGAGCTGTATCATTAAGGAGATTAGGTTAGCCATGCAGTTAGGGTTTTAGTGTTATTAGAGTTTGGACTTTTTTTTTTGAAGCTCACAGAGAAAGAAAGATTATTTGTTAATAGCACAGAAAGTAGACACGAAGGGTCAAGACTAGGTGGATGGGAAGAGTCAGGCATGAGTGCCAGGTCTCTGGCTTGGACAGTGGGTGAATTACAGTGTCATTCACTTGGGTAAGAAATCCAGGAAGCCAGTCGGGCTTGGTAGGCAAAGTGATGTTTGGCTCTGGATATTGTGAGGTTGAGCTAGTGACACACTCAGGCGAAATCCAGTAATCAGTTGGATTAGTAGGAGGAAAACCTGGCTAGAGACGTGGGTTTGGGAGTTCATATGCGTAAACCAGGCTCGGACTTGGGGCATAGGACAGTGCTGAGCTATTTTCTGAAAGCCCGTTACCCTGTATGGCCCGGTTCTGCCAAAGCAGTAGCCCCAGTCCCTTCATGGTCAAATGGTGACATCTTGTTTTTCTAGGCTGTCTCAGGATTGGGTGCCCCCAGGTCTCCTAGAATTCTTCAGAAGTTCTTGCTGATGTCAAACTTCACACGCTGTTTCAGGAAGGAGTCACAAGGGTTAGCTTTATGGAATACTAGAGGCCCGGTGCAGGAATTCGTGCACGGTGGGTCTGGCCAGCCCACCCCGATGGGGGCCCATTGGGCCAGGCTGGCTGGGGGGAGGGAGGCCGATCGGGGTCCAGATCAGGCTGGTTGGCTGCCGCAGTGCATGTCATAGCCACTGGTCATTCTGTCGTTCTGGTTGCTGGGCTTTTATATATATATAGATGATTAATTTTTCATCTTTGGCACAAATTTGTTGCTTTTTTAAAGGCCATCAAAAAAGTACAACACAGGTGTCCATAGAAATCTCATTTTATCTCCTAGTTGCAGAATAAATGTAGCATATTTGCACAGGGAACATTTTTCTTTGTATGCAGACCATTTCGGTTCATATTTTGTCCCTCTCATTCACCTACTCAGCCCTCAAGATCCAATTTAAGTCAGCATGGCACTGG
Organism: Eptesicus fuscus; assembly: GCF_027574615.1. Lineage (NCBI taxonomy): Eukaryota > Metazoa > Chordata > Mammalia > Chiroptera > Vespertilionidae > Eptesicus > Eptesicus fuscus. The sequence goes on from NC_072496.1 coordinate 14,187,693, forward strand.
CCTGGCAGGAGGTTGCTTGGTGCAGAGTTCTCTTATCTTTGTGACCCGATTTCTGCAGAGCCTGCTCTGCCCCAGCTCTGGGGGCCTTGGGAAGGACAGCTGGTTCCCACCCCTCTGGGCAGGGAGCTGCGGGGAGCTGGCAGCCTGGAGACTCTTGCCTCCACCCGGCTTTGCCGGCGACTCACTCTGGGGCAGGTGCTTCCCTCCTGTGCTCCTCTGTCTGGCCCAGCTTTAGTCTTCTCCCTCCTTCCAGAAGCAGTGCTGATATAGTCCCCTTTGCGTGCACCAGACGTCCAAGTGCCAAATGCTAAGGGACAGAAAGAGTGTCGAGAGGGCAGGCTGTGCGATGGTCACGGGCAGGACCGTCTTCCGTGGACCCGACTGTGGTTAGGTCTTTCTCTTCTTCCTGCCGTCCTCCGTCCCCCTTCAGGACTGCTTGCTGCCAGGTAAGAATCTGTGTTTGTGCAGCCAGTTCCTTGTAGAATATCGGGGTCACTACACTGCCCCTGAGGGCAGCTCAAATCCGCAGAGAGCGTCGGGGTGCACATGCCCCACTCGTGCCAGGCGTGGCGGCTGGCTCCTCGCCTGTGCGTTTCGGGAGCGCGCTTACCAGTCACCTGCTTCAGAGGCACCTGGGCGGCTGCTGGTTAAAAGTCCAGACTCCAGACCCTAGACCGTCCCCGGGGTGGGGCCCGGAGCCCCGTTCTCCTCAGGAGTGTTGTGCACACAGCAGTGTGAGAACCACTGTTCAGGACGGCAGTCGAGGGGAAAGGGGGATTTGGAGCTGGGCTCTGCCACTTACTGTCAGTACTGGCACCGACACTGAAGGCTGCGTCTCTGCGCTTAGTTTGTAAAGTGGGAAGAACACCTGCCTTACAGGGCCGGCGTGGAAACTAAATGAGGGAAGAAAAGTGCAAGTTCTTTAACGTGATTATTCGTAGGAAACCAGCTAGGTAAGAAGGGGGAAGGAAGGAGAGATGAAAAGGAAGGAAAGAGGGTGGGGGGTGGGAGGGAGAGACGGAGGCGAGGCTCGCTCTCTGGGGTGGGCAGGCAGCGTGGCAGGGCGGGTAGGTAATAACTGCTTCATCTTGGAATGAGGGCCGTGAGCCGCCTGAGGTAATGGTGGGGAGATGCCGGGGTAGCTACCAGGGTGCTATTAATTACAGACTGTGAAGTCTATTTCTAGATGCGAAACTAGGAGGTGTTTGTCTTTTATAAGAAACTGTGCTAAAACACAGAGCATCACATTTGTCATCTTAACGACTTTTAAAGGTACAGTTGGTGGTGTTAAGTACACTCACATTGTGACTAGGTCTCAGAACGTTTCATCCTGCAGCTCTGAAATGCTGCACCCGGGGAACAAGCCCTCTTCCCCTGCCCCAGCTCCCGGCAGCCTCCACTCCACCTACTCCCGGGAGGCTGGCTTCTCTAGGAGCCTCCAAGTGGAATGACAGTGTCTGCCTCTGTGACTGGCTCATTTCCCTTTGCATGGTGTTGTCAGGGCTCCCGCGTTGTGGCACGTGACAGGAATGCCTTCCTTTGAAGCTGAGTAATACTCCATTGTTGGCGAGACCCCGTGTTGTTTACCCACTCATCATCCATTTGTGGACATTTGGTTTGCTTTACCTCTTGGCTATTGTGACTAATGCTACTAAGAACATGGGAATACATCTTTGAGGCCCTGCTCTCAGTTCTGTTGGATACATACCCCGAAGTGAGATCGCTGCATCTTTCTTCTTTTTAAAAAATTGTCTTCAGTGCTTTAGAGCAGCATGAATTATTCACCAATCACTGGAGCAAACTCTTACTCATTTGTGGAAATGGTGTTTTGTTTTTCTAAACTCACCAGGTTGAAATGTTGAGGCAACTTGCTATTTAGATCGGAGTTAGCCAGACTAGCACGCCTGAAGTTCAGGACAGTTTTACCCGGGGGCTCTGCAGAGCGCCGGGCGGCTCCTGGTGTTGCCAGTAAGTCTTCGGTCCTCAGTCAGAAACCTTGAACCAGCTTCTCACCATTGATCACCAGGTTCCTGACATTCATAAAGGATGGGTTGAGTATCGCCCTTAAGCACAGCTTAAAAAGTGCCAAGGTCTGTTTGTGTTCTGAATACAGTCTTATGTTCCAGGCAGTGTTCTAAGTACTTGCGTGAGACTCTTTACAGGTAACCACCGAGCAGCACTGGCCAGGGCAGGCATTCTTTTACTGTGATAAAACTACCTAGCACAAAGTCCTCGAGTCACCTATCCCCGTTTTTAAATGTTCTGCTAAATGTCTTGGCTCCATTCTAAGCCTGGTCACCAGCTCAAGGCGTGATAGTCACTTAGGCAAAGGTCATTGTTAGTGACAGTAAAGGTACATATATTTTCCAACTAGTATTCTTTTTTTTAAAAAATATATTTTATTGATTTTTCACAGAGAGGAAGGGAGAGGGATAGAGAGCCAGAAACATCGATGAGAGAGAAACATCGATCAGCTGCCTCCTGCACACCCCCCACTGGGGATGTGCACGCAACCACAGTACATGCCCTTGACCGGAATCGAACCTGGGACCCTCCATTCCGCAGGCCGACGCTCTATCCATTGAGCCAAACCGGTTTCGGCAGTATTCTTGATAACTTACAATTTTTTTGTTACTTCTCATCAAATCAAACTAGACTATCATAGTTTTACCTTGTGACATGGCTGACAACACTCATAGAGGAGAATTCAAGCTCACTTCCACTTACAGTATTAGTAGACTCTTCAAGGTTACTTCATAGGAAACTTTTAAAATAGTATTTTTATTGATTTCAGAGAGGAAGGGAGAGGGAGAGAGAGAGAAAAAACATCAATGATGAGAGAGAATCATTGATCGGCTGCCTCCTGCATGCCCCCACTGGAGATCGAGCCCACAAGCTGGGCATGTGCCCTGACTGGGAATTGAACTGTGACCTCCTGGTTCATAGGTCGATGCTCAACTATTGAGCCACGCCAGCAGGCCTGTAGGAAAGTTTTTAAGCCTCTTCTCTGTTTGTGAGGGCCAAACTAGATGACATCTTCGAGATCCTCCACTTAACTGGGTCCCCAGACATTTAGTGATGACCCTGCCCTGAGCCAGGTGACAGTGCGTGGAGTGAAGGCGGGGCAGTTTGGATAGGAGGTACAGCCGTTTGCTCAGTTCTTTAATTTCTCACAAGAAATGCTTCTTGATTTTTTTTAGAAGCATGCATTTTATTTTTTATAATTTCGTGTGTGACAGGTGGGGTTTAAAATTGCATGTGCCCTTACCAGAAGTATAAGCCCCCATGTGACCTGTGTGCTGGTCAAATCTGCTCCAGATAACAGTTTTCTTCCCTTGTTATTTTCTGGCGACGCAGCATTTACATTAGCAATCACACTGCTGTGTTTGTCATGGTGAGTCTATCTTCTTCTCGTGGGAGTGGCAGTGAAGTGTTTGGACTAGATGTAATTAAGTTGTAAATGGATAAAACAGATTTTGAACACCATAGGGCTATAAGAAAAAAGATGATTTAGAATAACTACTTATATAAATAATACAGCAGGAATTTATAAAAATTCTGAATATAATTCTTTGCTAAATAAACACTTTAAAAATCAATGAACACAGTTTATTTTGATATTTAATATATTTAAATTATATATTTTAAAGTAATGTATATTTTAAAATAAGAAACCACTCACACACCTCAGATTCGCAGCTTGTTAGTTCTGTGTTTCTTCCATTTTAAATTTGGTCATTCTACAACACTGCACTGGGAGTTGTAAGTCAGGTAGAAATTTTGTTAATTTCTGCAATAATTAGGGTTAACCAGATAACTTCAGAATTTTCTTAAGCTAGGAATTAGGGCTTCATATGATATATAAAATAGAATTATTTCTAAAGAGTTGTAAATTAACTCCAAAGAAAGGTTGCATTTCCTCCCCCTCTCCTCCCCGAGGGACACACTGGCACTTTATATATACACGGCGCAAAGTACACTCTGTAAGAAAATACACTCTCTGCTGATGTGTACCACCACCACCCTTCAGTACATCCCAGATGAACGACACAGGAAAGGGAACAACCATAAACACAGGGGAGGCGGGAAGGTTAGTGCTCTAGGGGGCACACAGGCAGGGACACACTGCCGGGAGGAGACACAGCCTCTTCTTCCCGGGAAAGAGCAATACGGCGGCGGCACAAGAGAACAGTCACCACAACTAAGCCTGTGAGGCCTTAACCTACACGGTTAAGAGGACAGGAGCGGAGGGGAGAAGGAAGAGAGCAGAGAGAGCTTCCTTTCCTGCTGTAGGCCCGAGGTGGGTCAGTTTATATCCATGGACTCAGAAAGGGGGTCACAGGCAAAAGGTGCTGGGGGGTCAGGTTGGCCAGGCTGGGGCTTGGTTTGCAGCCGACGCGCCACGTCCTGGCATTGATAGAAGAGGACATAGGCTGCCTTGGACTCGATCTGATTCTCCGTCACAGGCGAGACGCTGTTGTATCAAAGTAGTGCCACTGCCCACTGTCCTTGTTGCAGGCGAATGTTGTGTAGTGTCCATCACGCAGGCCGCCATAGTGGTTGGATACGGCTATGAGATGGTATTTGTACCGCTCTGGGGCTGACTCGTCCTGTAGCTTGATGACAAACTCGGAGAAGTCCAGGTCCCGAATAGGAAACTCCACAAGGGTGTCCAGCTTCTCTCGGAGAACTTGGTGTAGGATAAGCGCTTCAGGGGTATACTGAGCGTCTCGGGCAGTGTCCACAGGGCCAGCTTCTTGGTGGCCAGCTGGTGCTGCTTGCAGTTGGGGCAGTACCAGGGGTTCTCCTCCAGGGTCTCCACGGTGGTGAAGAGCTCAGTGCGCTCCTGCAGCCGCACAGGAGCCGCCTTCAGCACGTACCCCTCGCAGTCTTGCTTGACGTAGCCCTCAGCTTCCCCCTCATCGTAGTAACGCTTCTTCATCTCTGGGTCCCAGGCGATGGCGATGTAGGGCTGGGCTTGAGTATCCTTGTTAAAGTTGGAGCGGTCGCTGGTCCCGTTGGAGTTCACCGTTTGCAGGGTGAACAGGTGCTTGCGCCGCGTTCTCTGGGGCCAGTGAGATGGTCCAGGAGAGCTGTCTGCAGGGGCCCGGCTCCCACTAGCGACTCCAGAGCTGGGGCCCAGCCTGCTCCGGCCCAGGGTCTTGGGGGCTGCCCCCAGCCACGTTTCCAGGCTTGGGGATGTTCTTACCACCCTCTCTGTCTTTCCCATCACCATCATCCTCATCATCTGCGCTGGGTCTGGTCACATAGCGTGAGAGGCGGTGCAGCAGAATGTGGTACAGGGCGTCCCAGGAGAGGTCCCGGGGCACAGACACCAGAGCGGGTGTCCGCAGAGCATGAGGCCATAGGAGGAGCACGGGCTGGGGTACGCTCTCGCAGGTAGATGGGGATCACGACGTCCTCCCTGGTGTTCTCCGCGACAGAAGGCCTGCCTGGCACCTCGTAGATGAATATATCGTCCTGATCCAAGATGGTGCTCAGACTCCTCTAGCTGGGAAATCTTATAGAAGCGGTGACTGGACACATCGGCTACCATCATCCTTTCTGGTGAGACACCAGTGTGCTTGGCCAGGACCATGCACAAATCCGAGATCTTGCCTTTCCTGGGGACCACGAGCCAGTGCTGTTCTGGCTTGCGGCGGGGGTCCATGGAGACAAAGAAGACCTCCATGACCCTCTTGTGGCTGACAGGCAGTGGGACACTGAGGTAGCAGAAGGGGTCAAAGGTCACGGACACGTTGCCACAACCAGGGCACACCAGCGGGGACTTGAAGAGTCTGTGGAAAGTGTCCACAATCCCAGAATCGTTCCGCCGTTTGTGGTTCTGCCAGGCCTCCACAGCAACTTCTTGATCAGGCCGCCCAGCAGCATCACACTGCCCCACGTATTCCTTCTTCTTGACACGATTGAGGTCCTCATGCCGCCCATGCAGAAGGAATGACAGCAGCTCCTGCGAGTCATGTGCTGGTAGCCCAGAAACTGGGATGCAAAGTGGCCGACTTTGGTCTTGAACACATTGGGCGATGGAGCGGCGGCGGCCGGGCCAGGCCTGCTCCAGCAGGTCCGCGTAGGCCTCTGCCGTCGCCCTTCGTGCCCAGCGGGTGGCAGAAGTTGCGCTCCTCCAGGTGGCGGTGTTGAGGAAGTACTCGGTGAGCGGGGCCGTTGCTGAGGCGCTGCAGGCTGAGTTCAGGAAGCACGTGCTGCCCAGGGGGGTGAGACCGCAGGTGCCTGGCTGGCCCTGGAATGCCGCCTCCTCCTCCTCCGGCCCGCTGCTCGCAGTGCGGGGCTGCTGGCTGGGCCAGGTACCACCCTTGCTTCGGGTCTCCATGACGACCACCTGCCCAGAGTTGAGGGCAGCGTGTGTTGCACAACCTCTCAAAGGAGTCCTCTGCGTTCTTGACCCAACGCCATGTCTCTTCCTGGGGGCTCACCACGCACTGGTCTTGGGCGATACGCAAAACTAGGTCAGTGGAGTCTGTGTGGCTGGAGTGAGCGGTGTGAGGTGTGTCCATATCACTGTGCTGGGCAAGCAGCAGTTCTACTGGGTACACTTCGGCCTCACAGATGCCACGCAAACCCACAGCCTGGCGTTCAGTGGGCGGTTGGCCATGCTCTAGGCCAGGCGTCCTCACACTACGGCCCGCGGGCCACATGCGGATGTTTTTGCCATTTTGTTTTTTTACTTCAAAATAAGATATGTGGAGTGTGCATAGGAATTTGTTCATAGTTTTTTTTAAACTATAGTCCGGCCCTCCAACTGTCTGAGGGACAGTGAACTGGCCCCCTGTTTAAAAAGTTTGAGGACCCCTGCTCTAGGCCATACCAGCTGACCAGGTGGTTCCAAGCAGTGGTGGGAGCAGCACATAGTCCTCACCTTCCACCAGGCCCTTCCTGAGGTGCCAGTTTACGTTGTCTTCAAAGAGCTTATCATTACTGATACAGCCAGGGATGATGCTGGGTCTCCGTCTTCTACCTGCACGTACACTTCCCACTGTTTGTACCAGTTCCGCTCCACAAGGAGCCTGCGCTTTCTCCCGTCCTGGGAAGGAGGCTTCCGCCAGAGGCAAAAACCTTGCCGCATCACAGACTTTGCTCATCCGAAGACGCCATTTTCTGCTTCAGCTGAAAGGTGGCATTTCTAGGTCCCTGAAGGACATTATCCGAATACCTGGCTACCATCAAGGGCTCGGGTCCTGAGAGCAATGAAGCAGTAGGGAGGCTGAGAGGCAGGCATCAGCACTAACTACCGAGAGAAGTGCAAACGATGGACCCAAAAGGTAGACACCAGGCACAGTCACTAATGGTTGAAAACCGTGCGGAGAGGAGGGTGATCAGGGCTGGATATGGAAGCTGTGAAACCTACAGGCTGCCATGCCCAGGGGGGCCAGCAGGGGGCAGCTTTGGTTTCATGTGCTTGCACATTGCAGAGGTGGCGGTGGGGCCAAGCCTGGGCCAAGGTGTGGAAAGACATGCGTGTGCATTCAGGTACCAAGTGCGGTCAGGCTGTTCACTGGCCCCGGCACGCCGAGACTGAATGCTGCACTCCATCACTGTCTCCTTTAATAACAATAAAATTAAAGGCTGCTCCAGCTCTTGATAACTCGCCTGCAAGTTCTTATCCCACCTCTGGGCTTCTGTTCCATTCGGAGGACCTGGCTTGTTATTTGACAGAAAACATAGGAACCGTTAGACTTGCATATTCTCAGATCTCCCTTGTCAAAGACCACATGGCACCTCGAAGATCCGGGGCCAGAGGTGCAGCTGCCGGCACAGACCCAGCAGGGCTGTCGTCGGGAATTCTGCTCCTGGGAACTGGCACGCTCCTGCCTCCGCGCAGCCCTCTGCCTGCTCAGTCCCCTGGAGGGCCCAGGCTTTGGGGGTTCCCTGGGTACCACGTTAGGCTGGCCAGGCAACGGGGTGATTTTCATTCGAGACAGTTTCCTCCACAGACAGAAGCAGCCCCTGACTCAAGTCAGGGTATGCTCTACCTATTGTTCCTCCTCAGTTTATAGGCAGAAGGTCAAACCGTTAAAAAAATTCCTCATAAGCTCTTAAGGCTCTGTGCTTTGGGGTATGTTTTAAAATTGTGATAAAAAACATGAAGTTTATCATCTTAATAATTTTTAACGGTACAGTTCAGTAGTGTTAAGTATATTCACATTGCTGTGAAACAGATCTCCAGAACTTTTTTATCTTGCAAAACTGAAATTCTGTATGTTCAGTATTCTCTCACTCAGCTGTAACTATCCCCAGTGCGGGGCGTGTAGGAGGCAACCAGTCAATGATTCTCTCTCATTATTGATGTTTCTGTCTTTCTCTCCCTCTCCCTTCCTCTCGGAAATCAATAAAAATATATTAAACAATAACAACAACGTAACACCTTTTGTCCCTGAGCCACCTAAGGCCACAGCACAGGACTGGGGACGTCTTGAAAGTCCTCTGGTCAACATCAGCTCTTCCGAATGATGTTGTTACTGTTGTTTTATGTGAATGGTCCACATTGAATTACTTCGTTTAAGGCCAGCTTCAAGATGATTGGAGTGTAAAAGAGATCGTTAGAGCTGAGTGAGAGAAGAGTGCTGAACATTTTACAAATGTGTGTATTTATGTTTAGAGAGATGTGTTAAAGTGTGTGATTTTTAAACTTCTTTATACTCTTTTTTACTGTAATAAAACTACGCAGCACAAAATATACCATTTTAACCAGTTTTTGGGTACAGTTCAGTGGCATTAAGTACATTAACATTGCTGTGCGACCGTCACCGCCATCCATGTCCAGAGGTTTATCATTCCAAACGAAGCTCTGCACCCCTAACCAACCACTCCCTTTTCTTAAACTGGAAAACCCGTCTTCCTGGGTGTCTCCAGCTCCTCCCTGTGGAACCCCGGCACCGAGCTCAGTGGTTGGCTGGAGGCCCGTGTCTGCCGTTTTTCATGTCAGGCCAGGACTTATTCACGAGGAAATTCATTGGTGCTTCAAGAGCCTGCCTGAGTGTTTGGCAAAATATGGCCTAGTATTTTATTTCTTAAAAGTGTATTAAAGGGAAATTAACTGATTTAAATTGTTAGTTTTAGAAACACTATTGCCCACTTGTGAGCAATGAGGAAGGAAGGGAGTTACTTCTTGGGTCCTCAAGTATGGCTGTTACACCTGGGACGGCAATTCTCCTGGAGACCAGTGACCTGCTCTTAAGTTGAGAAGGTGGTTGGCAGGACCTGGCACAACCAATTCATCTTCCCGCAGTCAGCTGTTTGCCAACTGTGATGTGGGTCTCATTCATTCTTTCACTCTTTCGCCCACTCATTTATTTGTTCATCAGTAAGTTCCTTCCTTGAGTGAGGCACACCGGCCATGGGCAGGGCTTGCTGTCCGTGCGGGAGTGACTTGTGAATGGATAAATCCCAACCCCAATGGCAGTGGCTGCTGGGGGCGTGTAGACATGAAGAAGTGACATCTGAGCTGTGACTTGAAGGATAGCGAGTTTCCAGGCAAGTGGTCAGGGAGGGGGGCTATTTCAGGTAGAGAGAGCATTTGCACAAAACCTGCAGAGCCAGCTGGTGGTGATGTCTCATCCGAGAGGGACAGGTGTCCAAATGGGAAGGAAGTGCCTGGCTGCTGGTGTCTATTTTGTACGTAAATATAAACTCTTACACTTTTCTAAAGCTTTCAGTCACCTGGCTAAGACCTTTCTTTGTCTTAAACTATAGAAATAAAGATTAATGTTGGCAAAGTAGCATAAAAGCTGGTCTTGTAGAAATATTTTATCAACTAAACACACAGATGAGCTGTATACTAAAATCCTGGCTCTATAACTCTTGATCGTGTTCTGTGTGGTTCAGAGTATTTTGCTTTTATCTCCCTTCTTGTGAGTAACGCTTCTGGAGCCAGCAAGGATGTTACCGACAGAATGTCAGTGCCAAAGCCTCTCCTGGCTGCTCGCTGAGCATGGCCGCTTTGCTTCTTTCTTTGCACCGTATTGCGATGATCCCAGAGGTGCCCCGGGTTAAGCAGTCTGTGTTCATCGTGTGGTTCCCAAATCTGGCTTCCTTCCGCTGGAAGTGATAACAGCGAAACTAAAGCGCATTCACTTCTTTTTAAATATGCATCAAATGGGAAACAGTGAGGCAGGCAGATAGCAAAAAGCCACAGGAACGGTCCATGAAGGTTACCAACACTTGAGTCACTTTGAAACCGTGGGGTGGGCCTGCTCTGCTCCGTATTTATATTATACTGGCAACAGAAAGATCTTAGCGTCAAGAATATCCAAGATCTGCTGTGGCAAATAGATGAGAAGGGGATTAGAATGAACTGTGGCACCTATCATGCATTTCTGATATTCAAACTGTAGAGCAGACTCTTCCAGGAAGTCAATGGAAAATCTTGAAGGAAAGAAAAAGGGTCGAGAATAATCTATGGGCAGGTGGGCTGTGCTGTGCTGGTGAAGTCAGGGGAGGTGGTTACGCTGCCTGAATGCCTTTGAGGTTTGCCTTGTAGCTTCCTCTGGAGAACTGGGAGAACGCTTCCGATGACTTTCTAGGGCTTTTAGGAACGAATGAGAAACCCTAAAGGAAGGAAGATGCTACACGCTATAAAATAATGACAATTGTTAGTGGAGTGCTTTGATTTCTAAGAGACACTATATATAGAGAAAATTGTCCCTGCACGGGAGAGCTGGCAAGCTCTCAGCTAGGAAGAGGGGCATGGTTGACTCACGCCATGATAAAGCTAATTTAAAGGACACAAAAAGAGGACTTTATGGGCATGTACACACACACACACACACACACACTCACACACACACACACACAGCCATTTCCGACTGGTGTTCTGTGGAGTGGCTGCTGAGCCCCGCTGTGGCTGTGGGACCAGGGCAGGTGTAATCTGCCTCATTGAAGGACATCCGACATGCACTGCTAGGGCATTTCACTCTATTCACTAGCTCTTTTCTGGCTCAGTGAGAACTTACAGCCTGGGAAGGGCAGGCAGAACACAGGCTACAGGGGGAGAGGAGAGTCAGGGAGGGAGTTACCAGAGCTCTCTTCTCTCTCCCAGGTCTGCCTCCTCTGCATACTCCCTTCTGCCTAGGGACAGGAGAAAAGGGGGTGACACCTTCCCCTCCCTGTCCCTGGCCCATGTCACCTCTCATCACTCCCTGCACCGCCCAGGCTCATGACAGACAGTGTGGCCTTTCTACTTTGGAAAATGAGAATCCTCAGAAGACGGCAGAAATGGACGTAGTAAATGATGGAAATTACTGGGTATCCGGAGAGATGATGCCCCGAGAGAGAAGATTGGGGAGGAGTTGATAGGGTGGAATTGCCTGAGATTCTATAAAGAAATATGCTTATTTTCTGTGGCTTCTGCTCCAAATAAGAGTTTTGTTTCTCACACGGTGCAGTGTGCAGTATAACCCAGTGTTCATCACGGGGACCCCCAGGGGGTGGTCCAGAGGTCCCACAGGCACGATGGAGGGAAGTTGGGATACTGGCACCCTAACCAGAAAGAAGCAGGAAGAAAACAGAAAGAGACTGTCGTGGACAGAATGTGTTCTCCCCAGTTCACATGTTGAAGTGTAACCCCCATGTGATGGTTATGTGCTAAAGTGGGGCCTTTGGGAGGTGATAGGTCATGAGGGGGGCCCTCGTGAACAGGATTTACCTTGAGAAGAAGAGGCCGAGGGTGCCCTTGACCCTTCCACCATGTGAGGACACAAGGAGAAGTCAGCAGTCTGCAACCCGAGAGAGCTCACCGGAACCTGACCTCGCCGGCACCTTGACTTATGACTTCCGGCCTCCAGGACTGTTGTCTCCACTAAACTCCAGCTCCACGAGGGCAGGCCTTCTGTTTGGCCTGCTGCTGTATTCCTAGCATCCAGGACGGCGCCTTGCTTGTCTTCCGCACTCAGTAGTTACTGACTGAATATGGTGAGACACCTCCCTAACCCTAACCCTCCCCAGAAGTATCACTCTAGGGCTAGGCTCACAAACTTGGTTCACACCCTTTCTCTTTCTTCGGAATGATCAACTTTGGACCGAAATCAACTATCAGCTTTGGAATTTAGCATGAAAGGAATTGATGAGGATAAAATGATTAAGGACCGAAATGAGAGCCCAAGAGTGGAAAGTCTTTCTCAGCTTGTGGGCTAACAACCCTCCCCTTAAACTGCAGTAGTGGCCACGCCCACAGATGGAAGTTACCAGTCTGCTGCTGACTGGCAGCCCGCACATGATCAGACGGTCCCCAGGACACCCGTAGATCGTATGCAAATATTGTTTGCATATTCATCAAGCTACCACATGGACAGTGTAAGCTGCTTTAATTATCTTTAAGAAGAAACAGCCGCCTCTGGCACATGCATTCGGCTGCCTCTGTTGGCAACCGACCTGGAAATTATTCCAGAAGACAGATATTAAAGAGGAGTGGAATCTGTTCTGTTCTGCCCTCTGCTTAGCAATTAGAAGTTGCCAGGCTGATTCTGGACTTTCATTTCTGATTCATACTTTTAGACCTGGACATATTTTAGCTATAAAATTAATGAGTGACTCCTGAGGTATAAATAATGAACAAGCTAAATTGCATTTTATGAAAATATAGAAGTCTCATGAAGCATTCCCAAAGAAGTTATGTTGGTTTAATAATTAAGCAACAAGGAATATGGAATAAGAATTTAATTCTCAGCCAGGTAATTGACCTTAATTTTTTGCATTTTGTGCTTAGAGTTAGGGAGTCACTGTTTTCACCCAGGGATATCAATGGAATAAATAAATAAATTGTTGTTTATAGAAGCTCTGGACTTTTAGAAGCCAGTATGTAATTTTTTTCATTCATAAAGTGAGTGGGTTTTGTTAACCTAACCTGAGGTTAGGTTAATCCTCACCTGAGGATGTATGTATGTATGTATGTATGTGTGTGTGTGTATATATTCATATTCCCATTGCTTTTCAGAGAGAGTAGAAGAGGGAGGGAGGGAGAGAGAGAAAAGAGAGAGAATCATTGATGTGAAAGAGATATGTGGACTGGTTGCCTCCTACACGCACCCCTACCGGGGACAGGAAGCGAACCTGCAACCCAGGTACATGCCCTTGACTGGGAATCAAACCCAAGACCCTTTGGTGCAGGGGCTGACACTCTAACCACTGAATGAACAACACTGGCCAAGGTATAAGCTAAATATTGAATTAAAGCTGTCAAATCCATAAATGTGAAGACATGAGAAATCTATCAGTCATCTAATTTATGTATCAATGAATGGTTTGGTTGCATCATTAGAATATTTCGGTCTAATAGAAGGTAAAATTATAGCTAGTTTCTTTAAAGACTAACTCTTTAGGCTGCTAAACCCACAGAATGAAAACCCTTCAAACTACAAGAATTCTAAAAGGCTAAGGTGGACCTGAAAAAGCCACCATTAAAACTAAAATTAGGGAGTACTTTATACACAATTGAATTTTCCAAAGGAAATGATGACAAACTGGATAACAACAACATGAAACCTGTATAGAGGCACTGGAGAGTGGCCCAAAGCAGGCAGAGTCTGGCGGGGATTCAAGGACTCAGAGGGTTGGATGGGGCTTTCCAGTCTGCTGGGCATGGGGATTATAACTCAAGGAGATGGCCAGCTTTTGACTTGAGGTGTTATCACGTGGTGGAATTCAGGGCTGTGACTGGAAAGGGAGGAGGGGAATCCTGTAGAGGAGAGAGCCAAAATGAGGCAACCCCAAAATCCACATTAAATTTCCCTCAAATCCTTGGGTAACAGTTTTGAATTTTGCATACATGGAAGAGTCCAGAGGAAAGAAGCATTTAGAAGCTGAAAGAGTTGAGCAGAGATTTCAACTGCTATCTCTTCAGGGAAGCAGAGCTTGGACCCAAGTTAGAGGGCTCAGCAAACACTTTAGGCTTCCCACGCAAACCCCAGACGTGCCATACGTTAAGGGTAAAGAACAAGTCCCGGAATGAAGGGATTTTTTTGGGTCTAAGGGCAAAACCTAAATAGAACCACCTTTACAAAGCATAAAGCCAAGCCTCACAAGTTCAAAGTGATCAAGCACTAAACACCTTGCTGACCAGTCATGAGAGAACTTGTATCTGCACTTCCATTAATCTAAATAATTTGAAGGTCTGAAAGCACTAGAGTTTTAAAATTACTTAAATTAATGTAAGTGCGGACATGAGTTACCTCATGACTGGTCATCAAGGCGTTAACTGCCTGCTAGAACACAAATCAATACTCCTCAAAGGAAGATAATAGAATCTAGCATTTCTATGCTGTAATAGCCACAATATTCAACATACAGTTAAAATTGGATGTGAAAGAAATAGGAAGATGTGATTCAGAGTCAAGAGAAAAATCAGTTAATAGAAAGTGACCCCCAAATGAGCCAGATGTTGGAATTAGCAGACAAGAAATGTAAAAGTGCTATTATAACTATGTTCAAGGATTTAGAGGAAAAAGAGGTAGAGTCAAGCTGACGTGGCTCAGTGGTTGAGCATTGATCTATGAATTATGAGATCACCATTTCATTTCCGGTTAGGGCACATGACTAGGTTGTGGGCTTAATCTCCATTAGGGGGCATGCAGGAGGCAGCTGATCCATGAGAGAGTCTTAGAAACATCAATGATGAGAGAGAATCATTGGTTGACTGCCTCCTGCACATTCCCCACTGGGGATCAAGCATGTGCCCTGACTGGGAATCGAACCGTGACCTCCTGGTTCATAGGTCGACACTCAACCACTGAGCAACACTGGCTGGGTTATGCTTTTATTTAAAAGTATCTAATATGAAGAATTCACTGGATAGGCTTAAAAGATATTGGAAATAGCAGAAGCAAGGGTGGTGAACTTGAAGGAACAACAGACATTATCCAATCTGAAGACTAGAGAAGTAAAGATTGAAATAATAAACAGGCCTCAGTAACTTACGGGATAATCATAAATTTTCCCAAATTTGGTGAAAAACTTACAGATCAACTTATAGGTCCTAGAAATTCAGCAAACCTTAAGCTGAATAAATACAGAGAGAACTAGATCCAGTAATACAATAATCAAATCGCTGAAAACCAATGGTAAAGAGAAAATCTTCCAAGAATCCAGGGGAAAAAAGGCATTACATAGAGGAGAATTCCCATAAGAATTACTGCTGACCTTCAAGGAAGGCCAGAGGCAGTGAATGGCATCTTTAAAGAGCTGAAAGGAAAATAACTGTCAACCAAGACTTCTACATCCAGTTAAACTAGTCTTCAAACACAAAAGTGAAACAAGGAAGTGACCCAGTTGGAGAGCTGGCTCTTTAGGGGGAAAAGAAGTCCTAGAAATGGTAAAACTGAGTAAAATATAAAAACTACACATTTAATTTTTTCTCATTTCACTGAAAGACAATAGATTGTTTAAAGTAAATTGATAAGGTTATATGGTGGGTTTTATCTTATGTATATATTATCCTATATAATAAAACCCTAATATGCAAATCAACCAAAAGGTGGAACCACCGGTCGCTATGATGCGCCCTGACCACCAGGGGGCAGATGCTCAACACAGGAGCTGCCCCCAGCCCAAAGGTCCCTACCGAAGGAGGGTGGGGTTGGGTGGCTCCAGGCCAGCCAAGGCGGGTGCCAGTGGGGGCCTCCCCCATTACCCCACCGGTTGCCTGGCAGATTGGTCCTGATCACAGGCCAGGCCTAGGTACCCTACAAAAACATGAATTTTGTGCACTGGGCCTTTAGTGTGTGTGTGTGTATATATATATATAACATCAAAATAGCACAAAGGAGGGAGATAAAATAATTACACTGTTGCAAGTTTCTTATGTTTTTGGTTAAGTGGCACCATGCTAACTCTAAGTAGCCCATGATAAATATGCATATTATAAACATTAGGTTGAAAAGGATGAAAGAATACTAAAAAATATTCAGTTAAGAAGGCAGGAAAGGAATGAAAAACAGGGCAAATAGAAAACGGGTACTAGCAACAATGTGAAGCTCAAAACTCGAGTTAAAGCGAAAAAGTCAAACACTGAAAAATACATGTTGCATTGATTTTTTAGCAATAAATTCAAGATTAGGCAAAACTATGGTGATAGAAATCAGAGCAGTACTTGTGTATGAGGGATGGGGTTCTCCTAGGCCCTAGGAAGAGACAGAAATTTCTGGAGTGGTGGAAATGTATACTTTCATTGAGGCTGTGGATTAACTGGGAGTATACCTTTATAAGATTCATATAATTGTATGCTTAAAATGTATGCATTTCTCTGTAAATTTTACATCCACTTTTTAAAAGCCTCAAATCAAAACTCTCTTGCGGGGCCTGCGACTGTGAACTTTGATCAGCAGAGGGCGCTCCGAGCTCACCAAACACGTTTTAGGGACCCAGCCACTTGGGAATGCAAACCAGACAAGCTGTGGGCCTCGGTCTCCAAGGTAGCTTTCCCCGGACACCCCATCTTCCCCAACCCCGGCAGTCCATGTCGCCTGGCCATACGCTGCTTTTCGGCTCAGAAGCAGCGCGTAGCTAATGGCGATGCTATTTCCCGCCACATCTCCCCGGAGTGCAGATGCGGGTGGGATCTGGCGTGGGCTGCCTGGAGGTGTACCTGCCCCCCACCCTGAACCCCAAGGTCTCTTGATGTGATCGCTTTTAAATTGGAAGTAGGAACGCAAAGGAAACTTCCGCACTGTTCTCGACATCTTCATTTTGACCTCCTTTCCTCGCTTTGGTGACTGTAATATTCCCACGCAAGGGTTGTGGAGGGCGGGAGGGTGGGTGGATGGCAGCGCGAGGGAGGCAGGGTGTGTGTGTGTGTGTGTGTGTGTGTGTGCGCGCGCGCGGGGGGGGGGGGGGCGTTGCCCGGGGTTCCAGGTTCCAGCACCCCGGAATTCAGTCTTCTTGTCCCTCCTATCACAGAAGGAAGCCAGTGACAGAAAGGCACCAAACGTCCTTGGCGCCCTCGCCTACCCCAGGCTGGGTCTCTCCGGGCGCCGGGATGCCAGTACACCTCACGTGACCCCCACCCTGGGCCGGTCCTTCCAGAGGCGTCTCGCGGGGTGTTAATTAAAGGTCACAACAAAACGGACCCGCCGGCTCACCAGGAGAAATGCACTCCCGGGAAATGAAAAATGCCTCCCCGGAGCAGCCACGTGTGGAGCCCGGCTAGGCTGGCTTCCTGCGCTCCCGGGCGCTGCGCCTCGGGTGGGTGGGGGGTCCGAGAGGGGGCGATGACTGGCGCTCCCGGGGCTCCGTGAGTCCCAAGGAAGACATGGAAGGACGGGTGCTGAGGGGACCGGCCCGGCAAGGCGAGGCCAAGTCCAGTTCGCACACACCCCTCTCCAGGCCCGCGCCGTCGCTCCGTGCGCCTGCAGCGCGGCGAATCCCTCAGTTTCCCCTGCCCGAGGCTGCCTTCTCGATCCCGGGCTCACCTGTCCCAGCGCTGGGCGACTGGGCGCCTCACAGATAGGGGCTGGGCGGGTGGGGACCCCTGTCCTCGGGCTGGGCGGGTGTCCTTGGGAGGGGGGCCCGTGGCCGGCCGGGGGTCGGTAGGGCCATTCCAGAAAAGGTTTGCAGGGGAGGTCCGGGAGAACAAAGGGCGGGGGGAGGACCCGGCGTGTTTGCGGACTTGTTTGTGACTCAATCCCTTTTTCCCCGGCGTTTCAAAGGCAGAACTGCAAGCCTCGCCAGGAAGAGAAAGAACTTGGGGGCGGGGGAGGCGCGGGCGCATGTCGGTCCAGCCCCGCGGGCTGGGCTCGGCGCGGCCCCTCGGCCCCGGCGCGCGCAGCGGTGTTTCATTAGAGCCCTGGACGCAGGCCACTCACCAGGAACTTCCCCGCAAGGAGCGAGATTTACGACCCCCTCCCCCCGCCGGCTCGCGGCCTCTCAATGTCAGGCAGGAGCGCCGCAACCTAAAATGGAGCCGGGCCGGCGCGGCGGCGGCATCCAGGCGGCAGGCTCCCGGGCGGCGGGGCCGCGGGTCCCCACGCTCCGCGCTGCGCCCGGGCGCACACGCGCGCTCTGACCGCGGACGGCGCCCGGCCCGCCGAGCCGCCCCTTTCCCTGCCCTCGCGCGGCTGTCAGGCGGCGCGGGCCGGCGGATATTGGCTCCCACACGCCGAGGCTCCTCCCCGAGCTGGATCTTTATATTTTGGGAGAATTTCTTTGAACTCAGTTACCGAGCTGCGGGGAAGGAGACGCGTTCCCACAGCCGGCTCGCTGGCGGGGGGCCCGGCGGGGGCTCGCCCACCTTCTCCGCGGCGGCCACGTGCCCCGATTGTGAGGCCCCTTCCCCTCGTGGAGGAACACGGACTTACTCGGCTGCGGGCAATGCCGATGGTCTGGATGTGACCGTGGAAAGCGAACGTGTGGCTGGAGGCGGAGGAGAGGATGAGGGGAAGCAGCCTTTGAAGAAAGGATAAGCCACCCGCTCCAGCCCCTTGTGCAAACCGGTGCTGTTACTTCTGGGGCCCGCTTGCCTTTATGCCCCCTCCCCCAATTCAGGAGCCTCGGCCTGAGGACCAAAAGACAGCCCCCCGCCACCGGGAGACCCCTCTGGGGTGAAGACCTCGTGGATGTAGCGCCGGGGGCCCGTTCGACACTCTCTTCTGGACAAGCCACCATGAATTCGGTAGCTGGGAATAAAGAGAGGCTCGCGGTTTCCACCAGGGGCAAGAAATACGGGGTGAGTTGTGACGGGGACGACGCGGAGGCGCGTGCCCAGACCCACGGCCGCCGGGGTCCCCTTCCCGGGAACCGCGCGGCGCGGCAGGGCGGCTCCGAGCTCTCCTCCGGCTCCGAGGCGCCGCCGCCGCCGCCGCCGCCGGGCGTGCGTGCGCGGAGGCGGGTCTGTCGCGGGGACCCGCACACTCGCCTGGCCCTGGGGATGCTCAGCCCTCGCCCGCCTCCCCTTCCCCGCACCCCTCTAACTTTCGCAGCATTCCTGCACTGAAAGGGAGAGCTGTGCCGAACGGGGTGGTGGTGGGGGGTGGAGGGTGGTTTTCCACGAATTCCCTGCGGCTCCTTGGGACCATTTCCCGGTGCCTTCAGGGTCCAGAGGCTGCACCCCGAATGAATGAATGAATGAAGTCGCAGCCCCCTCCCCTCCCGCCCGCTCCGGGAGAGCGGCTCCCAGGACCCTGCACCAGGGCTCTTGCTGGATGGGTGTCGGGTTCAAAAGCGCGGAGCTCTGAGTCTCTGGGTCCCCCGGCAGAAACCACGGGACCCCCCCGAGCGAGGCATTTCCCCCGCCGGCGCCCGGGGCCGCGGGGCGCTGGGGACTCACTGAAGGAGCCCGAACGCGGCCGATGTGGCCGCCGGGCTCGGCCGGGCCCTCGGTGGCGCGCAGTCCCGGGAGGGCGCCCTGACCCCGGCGTGTCTCCCCGCAGGTGGATGACGTCTGCTCGCCCACCAAGCCCGCGGCGCCCTTCTCCCCGGAGAGCTGGTACCGGAAAGCCTACGAGGAGTCGCGCGCGGGCAGCCGGCCCACCCCCGAGGGCGCGGGCTCGGCGCTCGGCTCGTCGGGGACCCCGTCCCCCGGCTCGGGCACTTCGTCGCCCAGCTCCTTCACGGGCTCCCCGGGCCCCGCCTCCCCGGGCATCGGCACCAGCTCGCCGGGCTCCCTGGGCGGCTCGCCGGGCTTCGGCACCGGCTCCCCCGGCTCGGGCAGCGGCGGCGGCTCCTCCCCCGGCTCGGACCGCGGCGTCTGGTGCGAGAACTGCAACGCCCGCCTGGTGGAGCTGAAGAGGCAGGCGCTGCAGCTGCTGCTCCCCGGGCCCTTCCCCGGCAAGGTGAGCGCGCGGCGGGCGGGGCGGGGGCATGGGGGGCGGGGGGGGGCGGCCCAGGGCGTCCGCGGCCCCGCAGCCCACGGCGCCCGCCCCTCCCGCGGCCACTGCGCGCCCGGCCGCGGCCGGAGGAGCCTCGCACCCGGGGGCGCTGCACGGGTGGGGCAGATGCGGGCCGGTGTCGGGGGCGACCCCGCCCGTCTCTCTCGCTCGGACCCGGTGGGGCGCAGAGCGTGCGGGCTTTCCACGGTTTGGGGCCTCACAGCCCACGGGTGGGGGTGGGGGTGGGGGTGGGGGTTCAAGTGACTTGTCCTGCTGCCCCCCACTCCGTAGAGTCCCTTTGTGATCCCCGCACCTGCCCGCCATCGGGCTGGACCTGCGCGGCGCTGGGCCCGTCTCCCCGGCGCCCGCAAACCTTTGCTGGGGGGTGAGGTGGGGGCAGGCGGGGGACACGCCGGCACCCGCTCCCGGGAGTCTTCCCTTCCGCCGCGCTCCGGGCTGCCGGCCCGCTCATAGGTGTTTCTCCCCACCGCACCCCACCGCACCCCACCGCACCCCGATCCTCCGCAGAAATGCCGGTGGGGGAGGAAAAGCAAGCGGAGTCGGTGCTTCTCCTCGCCTGCCTGCGGCCCTTCCTTCCTCCCAGAATCGCAAAAACATGCACTCCGGCTGGGGGAGGCCGGGTGAGCGCACCCCGGAGCACCGCTACCCCCAGGCCGAGCGCGCGGGGCCCCCGGCCTGGAACACAATGCATCTGCTCGGTGGGTCCGAGCGCGCTCCAAGGACAGTATTGACTCTCGCACTTCAAAGAGCTCTTATCTGCGGTTAGAACATCAGGAACACAGAGCGGATTGCCGGGCGGTGCTGGTAGGGTTTGCTCAATGGCGTTTCTAATTGGCATTTCGGTGACTTGAAACACTGGTTGTGAGTGGTGGGCCCGAGGGGCAAGGGCCTCTGTTTGCCTCACCTGCTTATCCAAACACACGCACCCTGATGGGGTCCTGTGCAAGGGTTAAACCAAGCAAACACCCACACCCACACCCACACCCACACCCACACCCGCTGTAAAGTCCTAACCGGGGGAGATCACCGCCCAGAGGATTGGTTTTATGAATCCCGAACGCACCTCAGGAATCATTAACTCGTGGGTTGTTGTCAGCGTGCCATTTTGGCAGTTTTGGTGATAAAACCCCGAGAATAAACCTCAGGGATCCTAAGACTCCTCTCACTCCTCCGTTTTCACACTGTTGCTTCCCTCACAGGTTTGTTTAAGCTCTTCTGAGCATGTGCCAGTGCTCTCTGATTTCCTAGGCATCCGAGGCGCCGTGGTAAGCCCCGCAGTGAAATAACAGGGACCTACAGGCCTCGTCCACATGGAGCGGATATCCTAACAGAGGACACAGACATGAACCACAACACGCACAATTCGCAACTTACTCTTCTGCCAAGACGCGTGTGGGGTGCTGTGAAAGCGTATAACCAGGACAGACCATGTGATAAATTGGGGAGGACCTTGGCTCTTAAATAGATAACATCTGATATTTGGAAATCTTAATAAGCTGCAGTCTTCCGGACCATTCTAGAACATTCTTGAGGACGCATTTTTAAAAATCTTTATTGTTGAAAATATTACATAGGTCCTCCCCCACTCCCTGTATTAACTTCTTCCAGCCTACTCCCATCTCCCCCACCCCAGGCCCTCAGCACCTCATTGTCTGTGCCCCTGGGGTAGGCATATATGCACACAAGTTCATTGGTTGATCTCTTCCCACCCTCCCTCCCCTGCCTCCCCTCTGAGCCTGTTCATGCTCCTGTAGGACTCATTTCTATAATAGCGTCATGTTTGAGTGCTCTCGTGTGCAAAGGGAAATCAAACTATACCCTTCTCACGCAAATGGAGGGAGGGAAGGAAATCGCTAGGAAGAAGAAACCAATGTTGGGACCCTCCATCTTGTTTTGTGGAGTCATGTGACACAGGAGCGTTTTGGTTTCGTTGAAGCCGCCTGGGAGGTTCATTCCCGGGGTTACAGCAGGCAGCTCAGCATATTCGCCCATTTTGGTTACGGGATGAAATAAGAGGTGCTGGGAAACGGATCATATTGTCACAGGGATGGGTCTGCTACACCTCAGTGCCCTACACCCACGGGGACAGTCACACGGGGTCGCTTTAGGTGCACATGGGAATATCACACAGTGCCTGGAGTTTCATACGTGACATAGCATGATGGAGCATGACCTTGGCACAGGGAGTGCCCAGGACTCCAAGAGAACCAGTGGTGATTTGGATCACCGTATTGTTAGAAACCAGGAGCGGGGCTTCCATGTTAACTGAAAACACCCTGGCTGTCTCCGGGAATAACAATTGTAGTGTTATTTTTCCTTTCGAAAGCATCGGTACCCTCGGATTTTAGGTACAATTTTCATCGCACCTTGAAGTTTGCAACGTTTGAATCAAATAAACGCCGTGTTATCCCGAGCACCACGGGTGGAGGCCCTGGTAACTCGGAGACAAGGCCTTTCTCCTCCCCAGAGCTGGCTCTGCGAGCAAACGGGGGACCCTTGTAGCCCTCAGGAGGAGTCAAGTTCATCAGAACAAGAGCGTCATTGTGGCTCCAGCATGTAGTTCGCCCTCCAGAGTAAGCGCCTGGAAGATAAAGGCATGTTGTGGAGGGGTGATTAGCAAAAATCGTCTTTGTAATTTGCTTTAAGATGCTTAGCTGTATGTGGGGGAATATTTTCTCGTAAATAGAGTATTCAGTATTAAGTGAGGTGGTATTAGAAGTCTCCTGGGCAGGCCGGACCCGCACTTCCAGAACCTTGTTATTTTGGGGGGATTTGGGTTTAGGTCTTTTCTCCAGCACGGATTACGTTTGTGACATTGAGTCCGTCGGTTTTCCTGTGTGTGTTTCACTTTCCCACGGACACACTAAGGAAGGAAATGATTCACAGTTAGAATGTCGTGAAAACGACTTTAGATACGGTTAGAAAGGTGCTTCCATCCTTCAGAGACTATTAGACGAGATTCTGGTTGGTTGGTTTGTGTCTCATGGAACGTAAGATTTTTCTTACGAAACATCTGCTTTCAGTCTCTCATTTCGTCGGTGCCTTTCCCAAACGTCACACCGGCATACGGTTTCTCGAGCGCGGTGCCCTGGAAGGTAGCAGGCCCTGTTGAGTCCCCCAAGTTGTGTCGCTAGGACAGTTGGTTAAGAAGGTCAGGTGAGCTCAGGCTGGTGTGGCTCAGTGGTTGAACATCAACCCATGAACCAGGAGGTCCCCGGTTCGATTTCCCGGTCAGGGCACATGCCCGGGTTGTGGGCTCGATCCCCAGTGGGGGGCGTGCAGGAGGCAGCCGATCCATGATTCTCTCTCATCATGGATGTTTCTATCTCTCTCCCTCTCCCTTCCTCTCTGAAATCAATAAAAATATATTTAAAGAAAGAAGGTGAGATGAAGTGCTGGTGGGCCCAGGCAGGGGGTCTGGCTGGTCTCCGTAGTCAGGTGACCCCACTTCATGGAGGGGGGTAATGTTAACTGAGGCAGGCAGTGGGAGGAGACCCAGATTTGGGGGGAGCTCAGAGCGAAGGAGGTTGCTAACGGATTTGGTGCTGTGCGTAGAGTTTGAGGCAGATTTAGGAAAACACAGATGCTGGGAGGTAGACAGTGACAGCTGAGAGCTCACATGCCCTTAGGAATGCCCTGGATCCAGCCTTTCAGATGGCAGCTTACCCGGCCGAGCCAGGACCCGTGCCTGGTGGCAGACGGTAAAACGCTCGGCTTGGTTTTCACCATCTCGGCCGGTGAAAAAGGACGTCCTGGGTGAGAGCGGTTCTTGTCTAGCGCTGGTAAGTGGAAGTGGTGAGAAAAAAAACAAAGCAATGTGATTTGCAAAGTGTCGGGATTTTAAGGAAAACAGCCCTTTTACCCACTGCCGCGTTTCCATGTGTAAATATAAAACCATTTTATATCCACTGGCAAGCGCGCCCTTCCTGTTTCATACACAGCCGGGGCACCGCGCCAGGAACGGGGGCCAAGGCACGAATCTCCCGTTCTGGGCGATCCGGGATCCTTCCGATCCCAGCCGCGGGGCAGCCCTGCGAAACCTCAGCCCGAAGGAATTCCCCGGAGTAAGCAGAAACGGCCCAGCTTGGCGAGAGGTTATCAGACATCTGTTCATTTCCATATCAATAAAAGAAAATCTTCTTTTATGTGAAAAGAAAAAAAAAAAAAAAAAGAAAGAAAGGTCCAGGAAGACACAGTCCTATCTGATTTGTTCTCAGTCATAGGCTCCGGGGCCATTTATGCCCCAGAAATACCAGGAAGATTAGCCAGACACACGGAGAAGGGTGGCCAGGAGTCACCCAGATGAAAGGAAGGAATGTGTCGCGGCTTTAAAAACACCAAGCGTGGCCTCGAAATAGCCGGGGCCCCGAGTGAGTCTAGACTTGGAGATTGCATCTATATGTTTGCGTTTTCCCAGCTCCAAAACGGGGGATGGAAAAAGAACCCCACTTAAAAGGTCCCCGAGAAGCCATTGTAAGGCACTCTATAAATAGATAGAATAGACTGCCTTCTGAATAGTTATTAACGATGAGACAATTCTAGCTGAAATCCAAGAACACGTGACTATTTTCGGAAAGCTTCCTTCGCATCTTTTCCATCTCAGAAGTATTCGCGGTGAAGGACCAGCTAACAGATGCTATCAGGAATGGAAAAGTCCCGTAGCAATGATCATTCAAAGAAAAATTTCTGAAACATTTGAGGGATTACAAGAACATTCCCTAGGAGAGCCATGTGACAGCAATCTCTTCTTTAAGGCTTAGTGAGCTGTGGAATGATGGCATTGCATTCTACCAGACTTTTAATTGTGCACCAACCAGGTCAATTTTTATAGCGACTTAATTCACTTTGTGAGAATCCCTGGCCCGTAGTAATTTCTCCCACACTCACTGCAGATAGGATTATTGCATTAGAAATGTGATTTTTAAATGGCCGAGGCTAGTCATTTGTCAGCATTTGGAGGGATTAAGTCAATAAAATTTAGGCAACATTATTGTTGCTCTTTGGCATGTCACAGATCGTACTATTCATCAGCGCGTAGTAATGGCGATGGTAATAATGATGATTATAAATGGCTCGCAGTTACCGTCGGTAGGTGCTAGACGCATCACGTCTATGCACACGAGCCTACATAAACCTCAGAGCAAAGTGAAGACAAACCTGATTCCTTTACCCTTGGATTTCCAGGTGATCGAAACGATTTCGGTCACAAAAGGAAGCAGCATTAAAGATGCAAGGAACAGCCCTGACCAGTTTGGCTCAGTGGATAGAGCGTCAGCCTGCGGACTCAAGGGTCCCAGGTTCGATTCCGGTCAAGGGCATGTACCTTGGTTTCGGGCACATCCCCAGTAGGGAGTGTGCAGGAGGCAGCTGATCGATGTTTCTCTCTCATGGATGTTTCTAACTCTCTATCCCTCTCTCTTCCCCTCTGTAAAAAATCAATAAAATATATTTTAAAAAAAGATGCAAGAAACAGAGACACCCCACAAGATGCTTGCACCCCAGTGCCATTGAGGGTCCCCTCACTGCTACTGTAACTGCCCGAGCGGGAAGCTGAGCTGCAGAGAGTATGTTCTGATGCCTCCTCCTGGGCTCACAGATGGTAACTTCACTTCCAAGGTGGGGTGGGGTGGGGTGGGGAAATCGGTGAGTTGTCAAGGTTCTGAGCGGAGCCGTTTTCCCGGCTGGGAGGGAATGGAGGGAAAAGGACCCTCCTCGTAGCGAGCATTCACTCAGCTGCGGCTGCTGTCCGCTCTTCCTGTGCTGACCTTCAGCGGGCCGGCCCAGCAGAGCGGCGGGGCTTCCGGACTCCTGCTCTGTTCTTTCCTGGCCAAGACTGCAAACTGGGGGGGCCCTGAGGGTCCACTCTCCTTTCAGGAACACAACGCTGACTTCCTTTTCACCACGGTCTCCAGTCACAGGCTGAGGATAGCATCTTTTCTTGTTTCTTTGGTCAACCTCCTACCTGGCCTTGCCCTCCAGCAGGGCTGCCCTGGACCATTCATACTGACATGCACAACCAGAAACATCTTAACGGGTGTTCGCAGAGGTGCAGAGGGAGGGAGAACACACCGGCATTCCTAAATTACTCTGGAAATATTTATCAAAATAGTAAATCGGGCCCGGCTGGTGTGGCTCCGTGGTTGAGCGTTGACCTATGAACCAGGAGACCAGGGTTCGATTCCCGGTCAGGGCACAGGCCTGGGTTTTGGCCTAGATCCCCAATGTGGGGCGTGCAGGAGGCAGCTGATCCATGATTCTCTCTCATCATCGATGTTTCTATCTCTCTCTCTCCTCTCCCTTCCTCTCTGAAATCAATAAAAAAACTAAGTAAATAAAAGTAAAAAAAAAAAAAAGGAAGCTCCTACTGAAGTCTGTCCCCCATGAAAGCGTCACCCAGAGCCCTTTTACCACCAAGTTCACGTGGACGCGCCCCTCCCCTGCTTCGCTGGGATGTGAGTGTGGCCATAGCACGTCCCGGAGGTCTTCAGAGTCGAGGGAATAAGCGACAGGACAGAGATGCCAAGACGTGGGGCTGACGGTCATCCTATATAATAAAAGAGTAATATGCAAATTGACCCTAATCTCAGAACAACCAGTCGCTATGATGCACATTGACCAGCAGTGGGCAGATGCTCAACGCAGGAGCTTCCCCCTGGAGGTCATTGTGCTTCCACAGGGGGAGTTACGCTCAGCCACAAGCTGGGCTGATGGCTGCGAGTGCAGAGGTGGTGGCAGAAATCTCTCCCGCCTCTGCAGCAGCGCTAAAGATGTCCAACTGATGGCTTAGGTCCAATCCCTAGGGGAGTGGGCCTAAGCTGGCAGGTAGACATCCACTGAGGGGTCCTGGACTGCGAGAGGATGCAGGCCAGGCTAAGGGATTCATTCCCCTCCCCCCCGCCAAGTGCGTGAATTTTCATGCACTGGACCTCTAGTTTTGTATATTAGCCTGGAGGATAGTTGGCGTTATGATGATGTTGAATCTTTCCCAAGAGCGTGGAGCGTCTTCCCATTTGAACCACTCGACTTTTCAACAATAGGAGAGGTTTTTCTCGTACAGGCTTCGCACACTTTTTGCCCAATTTATTCTTAGGTTTTATGTCTTTTGTTGCTATTACAAATGAGCTCTTCACTTTCATTATCTCTCCTAAATGATAATTGTTTATATATAAGAAGGATAGTGATTTATATATAAATTTTATATCCTATTACCTTATTACATTTTTTTATTTTTTATTTTATTTCTTTATTGATTAAGGTGTCACATATTTGTACCTTATTACATTTTATTCATGTATTCATTAGTTTTTAAAATTGGTACTCAAATTTTTAAGAGAATTTATCTTCTGCAAATAGAGATATCATTACTCTTTTTCTTTGCTGCTTTTATTCCTCTAATGATTTTCTCTTGTTTGTTACATTGATTAATGCTTCCAATACAATGTTAAATGGTAGTGATGTAGGGGTCTGTGTATAGTTTTTCCATGAAGTGAGATACCGGCATACACACACACACACACACACACACACACACACATATGGAAATCACCATCAATTTCTATTTTACGTAGTGTTCTTAATGAGGAATGGCTGTTATATTTTGTCAAATGTCTTTCCGGTATTTAGGGAGATGATCATAAGATTTTTCTCCTATCTATTATTATTGTGAATTATAATTGATTTCCTAATAGTGAACCATCCTTGCATTCCAGTAATAAACCCCACAATGTATTTTTTAAATATGTTGCTGGATTCAGTTTGCTAACATTTTATTTATTGTTTTTGCTTTATTTTTTAAAAAAAAAATATATTTTTATTGATTTCAGAAAGGAAGGGAGAGGGAGGGAGAGATAGAAACCCCAGTGATGAGAGAGAATCATTGATCAGCTGCCTCCTGCACGCCCCACACTGAGGATTGAGCCCACAACCCGGGCAGGTGCCCTTGACTGGAATCGAACCTGGGACCTTTCAGACTGCAGGCCAATGCTCTATCCATTGAGCCAAACTGGTTAGGGCTGTTTTTGCTTTCGTATTCATTTGCTAGTAAGCTCTTTTTACTCCGGCTTATGTGCCCAGCTACAACACTATGCCACATTATAACCAAGCTATAAAAAAAGGCTAACATTCTTCCCCTGACGTCTGTCATCAGAGACAGACAGGGAACCAGAGAGCTCCAGTGCAGTGTACCAGTGCCGGGCTGGAGCTGTGCGGGCTGCAAGGCGAGGCGCCCGCTGCCGGGCAGGGTGAGCAGGAGCGGCCTTGTGAACGGGGACACCCCGACGCGCCAGGCCGAGGGGGTAACAGGCTCACGGCACACAGCGGTCACGCACGCTCCGTGCTCCTGGGAACCTGCGGTGTCTTGTCACCACAGCAAGGTGTTTGCATGGGCGAGTGACAGGCTGGGAAGGAATGTTCCGGAAGGGTCCAAGGCTGAAGGGCCTTGCAGGCTGCCGTCTGGTATTATCCCGTGGCCATGGGCTGGCATTCAAGGGCCTACAGGAAGGGAATGCAGTGATTAGATACGGTCGTGTAGGAGGGATTGCTCTGATGGTGAGAGGGACGGAGTCCCGGTAAGAGGCCCCCTGGCCTGCGTGGACGATGGCGCGGGCCCGAACTAAGGCAGGAGCAGTGGGAGTGAAGGGACAGCGTGGACCTGACCAACCTTGGGCCCGGAAAACCCATGAAGGTGGGAGGGAGGGAGAGGAGGACGACGAGGCCTCCTCCCAGACCTCTGGCTAGGGCCGGCGTGCGGATGGGGCTGCCATTCATTGAATTGGAGAATACAGACAGAGGGTTTTTGTTACTGTGGGTCTGATTTTTTGAGGATGGCTGTGGACAATAAAATTGGGCTGGGCTCTGTAGAGCTTGAGGTGGCATGTTCCAGAGGGGTCCAAGCTGGGGGGGGGGGGCTCTAGGGTGCATGCGGAGCTGGAGATGGGGATCTGGGAGACATCACCCTGAAGAAGGTGGCGAATCCGCAGATGGGTGAGGTCTCCACGGAGCATGTGCAGAGTGGGACAGCAGACACCCGAGCATGGAGCCGGGGACTCACTGACATTGAAGGGACGGGGGGCGGGAGGAGCCAGGAAGGCAGACCTGGGAGAGGCCAGAGAAAGGGGAGGGACGTGGGGACATTGGTGTCAGAGAAACCGAGGGAGGAGAGGGCTTCAGGGCGTAGAGCGATAAAAGGTGTGATCCCTCGGAGGGCCAGGGAGGCGAGGACTGGGGTTTCCATTGAATCCGCAAAGAGGGGGCCACTGGGGGTCTTTGCTAGAACATTCTGGCGCCCTGGGGAAGGACAGGCAATGACAGCGTGCACGGGAGTGGACGGAGAGGGGAGGGCATCGCGGCAGCATAAACTGTGGAGGACGCGGAGAGGTTAAGAGACCCATTTTTTCAGGCTCTTATGACCTTAGAGGTGAAGACTGACTGGGTCAGTCCCCGGGTGCAGACCCAGGCCACCTCACCGAGTGTGCGACTCCGGGAGGCCGCTCAGCCGCTCTGAGTCTGGGGATTCCCGCTATACCCTGGGGGTAGGGACGACACCGCGGCAGGGCTGCTGTGAGACCATATGCAGCCATCACTTCCTGCCTTTATTCCGGTGACGTTGAATTTTATTTTATTTTTTAAATATATTTTTATTGATTTCAGAGGAAGGGAGAGGGAGAGGAAGAGAGAGATAGAGACATCAATGATGAGAGAGAATCATTGATCGGCTGCCTCCTGCACGTCCCACACTGGGGATCGAGCCCCAACCTGACGGGGAATTGAACTGTGACTTCCTGGTTCAACGCTCAACTGCTGAGCCACACAGGCCAGGCCCAATGAAGTTGAGTTTTATTTATTTATTTATTTATTTAATATATATTTTTAATTGATTTTTTACAGAGAGGAAGGGAGGAGGATAGAGAGTTAGAAACATCGATGAGAGAGAAACATCGATCAGCTGCCTCCTGCACACCCCCTACTGGGGATGTGCCCGCAACCAAGGTACATGCCCTTGACCGGAATCGAACCCGGGACCCTTCAGTCCGCAGGCCGACGCTCTATCCACTGGGCCAAACTGGTTAGGGCTGAAGTTGAATTTTAGAAAAGGCCCCCTCCCCTCCCTCTCCTTCCTCTCCCCTTCCTATTGCCACTGCCCTGACACCAAGTGGAAAAACACAGCCAGAGAAAACGCAACCTCCCAGCTCGCCTTTCGTGTCTCTTCACCTGCAAGTGACACCGCATCTCAGACTTGCGTTCATCGGTAGCAGGTGGCTCCCTGGGAAATGGCGGAAAGCTCAGTTGCTGCAAACAGCGACTCCTTTTAGCAGAGCCGCCACGAATGTGGACGGAGGGTCTATCTCAGAGGGAAGTCCCTCCCTAAGCCCTGCCCCTCTCGGCCCTGCGGGGAGCATGGCAGGAGGCATGGCAGGGAGCTCAGCAGGAGGCATCAGCTCTGGGTGAGGGAGAGCAGGCCTCCGTGGCTGCAGCACCAGGAATTTGGGCTTATCTGCCTTCCAATCCAGGGCTATCTTTCCCAGACGGTTTTCTCTGCAGTTATGCTTTGCTGATCCTATCGCATCGATTCCGACCAGAGCCCGTGAGAAGTCTGGAAATAGAGACCCCCTCCCCCACCAAGAAGCATTTCCTGCCCCATCGCAGCTGGCGAGCAGGCTGACCGCTGACCGCTGAGCGCTGAGCGGCGCGGGGAGCTCCGAGCAGCTGGAGGTGGAAAGAGTCGCTATTTTTATGCTGCTATCCGGAGGCTCTGGGCAGAGTGAGTTTTCTGATAAGCAGAACTATGTCTAAACATATCTTAAGTGTGACAGACTAGGTGACTGCCAAGGGCCTTTTAACCCAGCTTTTCTACTGAGTGGAGTTCAAGCTCAGAACTCCAACCGCCAGGAGTTCTCGGGAAAAGTCTTACCTTTCCTTACAGCCTGGTTCTAAAACCTCCGCTTGGTTCTTACACAGAAAACGGCTTTATTTTTAAAGCTCGACCTGCAAAGGCTAACTTCAAGGCCACCTTGCTCCCACAGCAGTGACCGGTGCCAACTTCCAGGCCTTCTCCATCTAACCGGAGCGATGTCTGAGGTTGGTCACGGCTGACTCAGGACTTTTCCCTAAGATAACACAGGAACTCAGAGAATCTGAGCTGCTCCTGGGCCGTCAGTCCGTCTTTTAATCAGCAGTGATGAACGGCTCTGCCTTCCCGTGAACACTCGTCTCTTTATATATTTTTTTTATTTTTAAAAAATATATTTTATTGATTTTTTACAGAGAGGAAGGGAGAGGGATAGAGAGTGAGAAACATCGATGAGAGAGAAACATCCACCAGCTGCCTCCTGCACACCCCCAACCGGGGGATGTGCCCACAACCAAGGTACGTGCCCCTGACCGGAATCGAACCTGGGACCCTCCAGTCCGCAGGCCGACGCTCTATCCACTGAGCCAAACCGGTTTCAGCCGTAATTCCGTCTTTTAATCAGCAGTGATGAATGGCTCTGCCTTCCCGTGAACACTATCGTCTCTTTATTTTTTTTTAATTTTTAAAAAATATATTTTATTGATTTTTTACAGAGAGGAAGGGAGAGAGATAGAGAGCTAGAAACATCGATGAGAGAGAAACATCGACCAGCTGCCTCCTGCACACCCCCTACTGGGGATGTGCCCGCAACCAAGGTACATG
Source organism: Eptesicus fuscus (assembly GCF_027574615.1). NCBI lineage: Eukaryota > Metazoa > Chordata > Mammalia > Chiroptera > Vespertilionidae > Eptesicus > Eptesicus fuscus. Next base: position 14,219,214 of record NC_072496.1, read on the forward strand.
CCCTTGACCGGAATCGAACCTGGGACCCTTCAGTCCGCAGGCCGACGCTCTATCCACTGAGCCAAACCGGTTTCGGCACTATCGTCTCTTTATGGCGGTTGCTTTCTTTAGCGCTGGGATCACCACTTCCCCACGCCCCGCGCCACCCAACCGGTGGTTTCAAGCCACATCGAGTGATTTATTAACCGATCAGAAACCACCACCACTACCCCCAGCCAACTCTGTTGAGCTACCTAACCAAATGGTCATACAGAAAACGGACAGTTGAATTCAGGCCAACAACTAGCACCCACCATTGTTGAAGAAAAATAGTCAGCTCTAGCCGGTGTGGCTCAGTGGATAGAGCGCTGGCCTGAGGACCAAAGGGTCCCGGGTTCGATTCCGGTCAAGGGCACGTACCTTGGTTGCAGTGTCTTCCCCGGCCGGGGCCCTCGTCGGGGCTCGTGCAGGAGGCAACCAATCGATGTGTTTCTCTCACATGGATGTTTCTCTCTGTCTTTCCCTCTCTCTCTCACTCTCCCTAAAAATTAATGGAACAATATAGAAAAGAAAAGAAAAAAAAAAGAACAGCCAGCTGCCTGGCTCAGTTGTGTGTCTTTCAAGGAGGACGGCTTGATCTTGGACCCGGCAGCTGAAGAAGTGGCCTCGTGTGTCCTCCCTGAGGCCCCACAGCTGTGAATGTGAGCATCCCTTGTGGCTCGTGGGCTGAGGGGCAGATGGGGGAGGAGAGAAAGGAGAGGAAGAAGATGGCGGGGAGGAGGAGGAGGAAGCAGGAGAGAGGAGAAAGAAACGGAAATAAAGGGGTGCATTGGAGATTGTCTACAATCCCAGATGTTTAGGTTAAAAAGGACTGACCTGACCTAGCCCGTCTGGTTCAGTGGATAGAGCATCGGCCTGCGGACCGAAGGGTCCAGGGTTCGATTCCGGTCCAGGGCTCGATCCTTGGCTCTGGTTGGGAGCACGTGCGGAGGCAACCCAATGATGTGAGAGAGACCCAATGGATGTTTCTCTCTCTCTGTCTCTCCTCCTCCCTTCCACTCTCTCTAAAACTCAATGGGAAAATATCCTAGGGTGAGGATTAATTGAAAAAAAAAAAAAAAAGGAAAGGACTTCCTTATGTAAGACGAGGTGCAGGGGTCCCCAGCACTGATTAGCATGCGGTCTTGGGCTGGGCCCCGCCCCGGGCTTGCGCTTTCTTTCTCTGTTGTAAACCAGGAGGGTGGGAGTCATGGTCTTTAAACTCCTCCAGGCCTGCGTGCGAGTCTCTGAGGCTGCAGAGGAGCCCCGACTTGGTGGAGCCCCATCGTGGCCCCGATTCCAGAGGGGATGCCTCGCGAAGTCCCCAGTGGTCTCTGGCTGAACCAGGCGCCGAAGCAGGTCCATGAGCGGCCAGGTCTGCGGGCCTCGGCCGGCGGGGCGTGTCCCCTGGTTGGCGCATCCGGACGACGGACGATGGTTCTGTCTTTGGAATTTGGGCCATGAATGGACTGACGGGATTCTTCCTGCTTCTTAACACAGCTGTTTACTTTACCGTCCTCTGTTTGTAAGCAGAGGCCGACTTGGGCAAACAAAGGGACAATGGACTTTTAAAAAAAGCAGTTTGGCAAGGAATGCTTGAGAAAATGCATTGCCTTACTTCTCCGACAGCCTAAACTTGGTTTTACATTTAAACAAATGTGCTGCCGTCCAGCGTGGCTCAGTGGTTGAGCATCGACCTATGAACCAGGAGGTCACGGTTCGATTCCCGGTCAGGGCACAGGCCCGGGTTGCGGGCTCGATCCCCAGTGTGGGGCGTGCAGGAGGCAGCTGGTCAATGATTCTCTCTCACTGATGTTTCCATCTCTCTCTCTCCCTCTCCCTTCCTCTCTGAAATCAATAAAAACATCTATATAATAAAAATAAAAATGTGCCATGCTCATTAGGATTTAGAAATAATCTGCGGGGAGTTCCTGTGGGTAGCAATACAGGGACACCAGATCTCCAAGCATTTTATTCCGCATTCCTAAAAAGTCCTCCCTCCGAATTTAACCCCAAGACCTTGTTAGCTCCGCTGTGATTTCTCCTTCCTTTTCCTCCTCCTTCAAGTGTCTGGATGGGGCCCTAATTGCTCAGGCCAATATTGACAGTTCCCGTGCCCGTGACGTGGCTGTGAGAACCCTGTAGCTTTCGATCCTGTGGTCTACCAACGAGTCAGCAAGGTCGATTAAGTTCTTACCGATTTTATTTTTCTTTATCGTCAGCCCAGGTGGCCTCTTAAGCTGTCTGCTTCCTGTGAACGTTCCCCTCCTATCTCAGCGGCAGTCATTTATATTTGTGTCTGAGTGTAAACACAGCTCGGAGCACAGAGAGGAGAAGCAGAGCTTCGCTCGGCCTCGGGCAGCCCAGGGCTCATTAGGAGGACGCACAGAGCAGCAGGGACCCCATTTATTGCCCTCGTTCTTTTACTTTCTTTTTGTACTTGAGAAATAAAATAAGGTAAAAAAATGTTAACGTCTTCCTCAAAGTTCCTCCTCCGAGACAGGCAGGTCCGCACCAGGACGCTTTCTGCCCAAACCCTGCCCTGCCCCTCGCAGCGGCTCAGCCTGCCCCTGCCTCCCCCCCTCCCCCAATAAGGCCATCTGAGCGAATGCTTCTCTATGCAGAGCTCGCTGCTGACCCCATCCTCCTCAAACCCAGTCTCCGCACTGACTTTCAGGGGCGCGCTCTGAGGCCAGCCACCCCGGCTCAGCAGGTCCCGGCAGCCCCGCAAACCCTCCCGTGCTCCCTGGACTGTGTTCTAAGCTGCTCCTCATGGCTCCTGGGCTCTTGCTCCTGAACTTGCTGCTGTCATTCTGGGTGAAATCGCCCAGGAGAGGTCTTTCCTACGCCCGCAGGTGCGCGGTGCAGGCGCCCCAGGGGTAGGAAGCCGGGCGTCGGCGTCCAGGCTCGGGTTTGAGGCATCGGAGGCCGAGCTTCCAGTGGAGGTCAAGGCAGCTCCTAAAGGGGCTGTGAGGCGGGACGGCGACTGTCACACACACACACACACACACACACACACACACACACGGGCCCGGCCGCCCTCTGTCTCACACACACACACACACACACACACACACACGGGCCCGGCCGCCCTCTGTCTCACACACACACACACACACACACACACACACACACACACGGGCCCGGCCGCCCTCTGTCTCACACACACACACACACACACACGGGCACACACACACACACACACACACACACACACACACACACACACACACACGAGCCGGCTGTCACACACACACACACACACACACACACACACACACACGGGCCCGGCCGCCCTCTGTCCAGCCGCCTCTGCGCCTCCTGTGGGGCAGCCGCGGAAGGAAGCTGCTGGCTGCGGCCTGTTTGTGGGGGTCGGCGGTGCTACTTCACTTTGTAAAAAAAAAAATTTAAATTCTTTATTGTTTAAAGTATTACCTAAGTCCCCTTTGCCCCTCATTGACCTCTCCCCAGCCACTCCCCCTCCCCAGCACATGCCCTCGCCCCCCTCCTGTCCGTGCCCATTGGTGTTTAATGTGCTTTTTTAATGGAGTCTCGTGGTTATTGGCGATTCTCCCTCGTGCCTCTCTGTGGTGTCAGGAAGGGGATAGCGATGGTGCGGCGGTGGAGGAGCTGCCCAGGGTCCGGGCACCGGCTCCCCGCTCCCCATCGGGCGCTGAGAGGGTTTCTTCGTGCAGATGGGAGCCCTGGATCTCCTGGACCCTGGGCTGGGCGTGTGGTCATCGGAGTTGTTATTTTATGTTTTGTTTGGTGCTGAGCAGCCAGGAGACAGGAATTGTTTTTTAAATGCACGAATTCGCCAAGAATTTCTGGCCTTTTAACAAAATATATGTTTTTATTTATTTTTTTTTTTTTAGAGAGAGAGGAAGGGAGAGGGATAGAGACAGAAAAAATTGGGGACCTCTTGGTTCATGGGTTGACATTCAGCCACTGAAGCCACACCGGCTGGGCGATTTCTGATCTTTTTTTAAATTAAAAAAAATATATTTGTATTGTTTTCAGAGAAGAAGGGAGAGGGAGAGAGAGAGATAGACACATCAATGATGAGAATCATTGATTGGCTGCCTCCTGCACGCCCCACACTGGGGTTCGAGTCGAGTCCGCAACCCAGGCATGTGCCCTGACCGGGAATTGAACTGTGAACTCGTGGTTCGTAGGTCAATGCTCAACCACTGAGCCACACTGGCCGGGCGATTTCTGGTGTTTTGAAAGGAAAATCTCCTCTCCACTGCTGGGAATGAAAACGCCACTGGGGCTGAAGGAGGGGTGAGGGGCAGGAGGTGATGCCTGGGCTAGGCCTGGGGGTGACACACTGCTGTCCCCCGACACGTCCCCCGTCCCCCGTCCCCTGGAGGAGTGAAATCACAGGGGCCCCGAGCATGAGAGTGGGCTCCCCTGGGGGATGCTGGTCTAGGTATTTATGGACCAGCTAGTGTGCAGGTCCTGAATTCCTTGTTGGCCAATATGTCCTTGTTTTTGCTCAGCTCAATGCAGTTATATTCACTCTGGTCTTGCAGAACAACAGACTGGATGCTTAGAATGGGTCCCAGGGACTCCAGGAGGAAATTTATCATCACTGGTTGGAACTCAGCCGAGAGGGCAAGCGTGAGGCCCCTCACCCAGGCCTGGGCCCCTCAGGTTCAGTCTCCCATCATCTGAGAAGTGGTCCTGCACAGGGGTGAGAGGTGACACGTGGTGAGATGGTGACACGTGGTAAGATGGTGACACGTGGTGAGATGGTGACACGTGGTGAGAAGGTGACACGTGGTGAGAAGGTTACGTGTGGTGAGAAGGTGACACGTGGTGAGAAGGTGACACGTGGTGAGAAGGTGACACGTGGTGAGATGGTGACACGTGGTGAGATGGTGACACGTGGTGAGGAGGTGACACGTGGTGAGAAGGTGACACGTGGTGAGAAGGTGACACGTGGTGAGATGGTGACACGTGGTGAGAAGGTGACACGTGGTGAGGAGGTGACACGTGGTGAGGTGACACGTGGTGAGAAGGTGACATGTGGTGAGATGGTGACACGTGGTGAGATGGTGACACGTGGTGAGAAGGTGACACGTGGTGAGAAGGTGACACGTGGTGAGAAGGTGACACGTGGTGAGAAGGTGACACGTGGTGAGAAGGTGACATGTGGTGAGAAGGTGACACGTGGTGAGAAGGTGACACGTGGTGAGATGGTGACACGTGGTGAGGTGACACGTGGTGAGAAGGTGACACGTGGTGAGAGGTGACACGTGGTGAGAGGTGACACGTGGTGTGATGGTGACATGTGGCCACGTCCAGGAGGGGGTCTGGGAGAAGAAGGGACTCTCTCTCCCGGGGAAGGCTCGGGGCTGCCCCGGAGTTTGAAGTGAGAGGAGACATGCGGCCGCTGGTTTCGGGTCACTCAGTGCAGGGCAGCGAGGAAGAGGGATGGCTTTGCCACCGACGTCCCTGGGGCCATGCTAGGTGTGGAGAGCAACGGCGTGGAGCTCATGGCTCTGGCTCTGAGCGGCCTCTGGTATCTCTTCAGTTGGCTCCTGGACTGGCCAGACGCTCTCTCTGAAGCGTACAGAGGGCAGAATTTAATTTAATTTGTCAGCTTAAACGAGTGCCATTAGTGATTAACCTTGCTCACCACCTTTCCGCCTGGGGAGCTCAGAACGTCCTCTGTGGTCCTCAGCATTTGGTAGGCGTAGGTCAGCACGGGAGGAGCCGGGTGGTGCGGCCTGGCGTGCTTCTGAGGGGGCGCCTGGCGCCGGCCCCTCTGGGTTCTCATCCCTGCTTCGTCGTTTACCGGCTCTGAACGGAGAGAAGGACGGACTGCTTTCTGTCACGGTTTCCTCACTTGTCTAATGCGGTTAATAAGAGTTGCTTCGGGTCCTAACTGGTTTGGCTCAGTGGATGGAGCGTCGGTCTGCGGACTGAAAGGTCCCAGGTTCGATTCCGGTCAAGGGCATGTACCTTGGTTGCGGGCATGTCCCCGGTAGGGGGTGTGCAGGAGGCAGCTGATCCATGTTTCTCACTCATTGATGTTCTAACTCTCTATCCCTCTCCCTTCCTCTCTGTAAAAAATCAATAAGATATATTTTTTTAAAAAAAAAAAAGAGTTGCTTCGACCCAGCCGGTGTGGCTCAGTGGTTGAGCGTCGACCTATGAACCAGGAGGTCACGGTTTGATTCCCGGTCAGGGCACATGCTGGGGTTGTGGGCTTGATCCCAGTAGGGGGCGTGCTGGAGGCAGCCAATCAATGATTCTCTCTCATCATTGATGTTTCTCTCTCTCTCTCCCTCTCCCTTTCTCTCTCTTAAATCAATAAAAAACAAACAAACAAAATAGTAATTGTTGCTTCATAGACATGTCTTGTCTGGCACATAGTAGGTGTTCATTAAATGCTGGTATCCAACTGCCGTCTTGGAGAAAAGCAAAACTTTCAATCTAGATGGTGATGTCTGACTCCAGGATTCACTGGACACAATTAACATTCAGTTTATTCATTTCTCATTCTCTCTCTACCCATTTCTCTATCCATCTACCTGCTCATCTGCTTGCCCAACATTTCTTGGCCTTTACCGTGTAGCACTGTGGCCTCTGGGCTTGGTGCTGGGGACGGAACGATGGTTAACCCACAGCCCTGCCCCCGCGTCCCTCACAGCCTGCTGGGTGGGGTGGGTACAGACACACGATGCTAGTGCAGCTGGGAGCACCCGTTTCAGGAATGCCATGGCTGGGTAGAGATGGCTTCTTAGAAGCAGTGCCTGCAGCCCTAGCCAGTTGGCTCAGTGGGTAGAGTGCTGGCTTATGGACTGAGGGGCCTTGGGTTCGATTCCGGTCAAGGGCATGTACCTCGGTTGCAGGCTGGTCGGGTGGCTTGTGGGAGGCAACCAATCGATGTGTCTCTTTCACATCAATGTTTCTCTCTCTCTCTTCCCCTCCCTTCCACTCTCTCTGAAAAATCCATGGGAGGATATCGTCCGGTGAGAATGAACTGCACCAGCAGAGACCTGTGACTGCTCAGTTGAGTCTCACTGGCGAGTGGAACTGGGGAGTGGAGGCTGGAAAGGCGAGGCTTTCCGGGAATCTCATGCGCAGAGAACGGAAACAGCCCGAGGCCTGCAGACCCCGGGAATGCCAGGCCCCAGGTCTCCAAAGAGGGGAGCCCACTGTGGCGCCTTCACGAGGAGCGACACGCCAATGTCACGTGTGCACCCGTTTGAACAAATGCTGATGCATGTGTACGAGGTAGCAGTACCACCGCTCGTTCACGACTGCCTTAGTCCCGGCAGCCAGAAGGCAGAAGCAGTGCTAGTGTCCGTCATGGGCGAGTGCAGGAACAAGGCCTGGCGGACACGCGGGGAGGGGACACGCCCTCCAGCCTTAAAAAGGAAATCCCGCACACGCTGCCACGTGGATGAGCTTGAGGACGTTATGCTGAGTGCAATTAGCCCGACATAAAGGGGCAAATGCCGTGTGATTCCACTTACAGGAGAGACCCAGAGTTGTGGAATTCATGGAGACAGAATGATGTACAATGGTGGTTGTAGAGGAAGGGGGGTCTGGGGGAGGGGCAGTGGAGAGCAGCTGCTTACATGAGCGAAGAGATTGTTTGGGAAGATGAAAACAGTGCTGAGGCCCGGCCAGTGTGACTCACGGACCACTGAGGTCACAGGGGTCACGGTGTATTTCAACACACACACACACACACACACACACACACACACACACACACACGCGGCAATGCGGACTGTGCCACAAGTCAGTGTTCTAATGGGAGAGAGAGCCCACGGCCTGCGCCCTGGGAAGGTGCTATGCCGTGATCGCTCCTGAAGGGTGACTGTGATGGTATTTGTGGATCTGACCACCAGATCCGTGGTCGGCAAACTGTGGCTCGCGAGCCACCTGCGGCTCTTTGGCCCCTTGAGTGTGGCTCTTCCACAAAATACCACGGCCTGGGCGAGTCTGTTTTGAAGAAGCGGCGTTAGAAGAAGTTTAAGTTTAAAAAAATGTGGCTCTCCAAAGAAATTTCAATCGTTGTCCTGTTGATGTTTGGCTCTGTTGACTAATGAGTTTGCCGACCACTGCCCCAGATGCATCTGAGCACATTATGTGCGACATCACATCTCCTCCTCCTGGGACTTGGGGAGGTTCCTGTCCCCACTTTGCAGGTGAGCAACCCTCTGCCGGGTTGGGTGCCCGGACCAGCATCCTTTTCTTCTTTCTCTGACTCCCCCTCCCCCTCAGAGAAGGAGACCGGCCTTGGCCAGCCAGCAGCCGTCAGCTCCTCTTTTTGATGGTTCCATTTCTACCTGTTTCCTCTTCCTAGATATGTTGCAAGGGAAGAGCCACGAGCCGGGGAGCATGGCTTGACTTAGCGGTGAAATCTTATTCCCGTGCATTTTACCTTAAGGCTTACGCCCTGTGAAACATTGGCATTATTACCATTGTTATTTTTAAAAAAATGTATTGATTGGTTTTTAGAGCGAGGGGCAGGGAGAGAGAGAGAAACATCGATGTGTCGCTCCACCTACTGAAGCATTCACTAGGTGATTCTTTGAATGCGCCCTGAGCGGGAGTGGAACCCAGCGCCTTGGCACGTTGGGACGACAGTCTGAGCTACTCGGCCAGGGCCCGCCGGCGTGACTTCTCAGAAACGATTTGTTGGGGGAGACATGGTGTCCGATCTGTGAGGGTCACTCCAGGATTGGCTGGCGAGTAGAAAGTCCCTTCCCTGGAAGGGGCCCAGGGCAGCTCAGGAAAGATGCAAGGTGTATAAGGTGCAGAAGGTCCTGGCAGGTGTGTCATAGGCCCTGTGTTAGCTTCTCCCCGCAAGACGCTGCTCCCCTCTAGACACCGGATACGCATGGGATCTCGTTCCGCTCTTTCACTCCCAATATAAGGCTCAGGGACACCTGGTGGCTCATCTCCTCCTGTGAGCCGTGCCTTCAACCCCCGAGGAAGGAGCATGGCGGACAGGATGGCCACAGGCGATCCTTCCTGTGACCTTTGTAGGTAACATTGACCTCTGACTAGAACCTGGTGTGATGTACTTTTAACTCTCTGTACTTAAAAAAAAAATATAAATATACACGGAGTGGCCAGATTATTATGATCTCTGAATGCATAATAATCTGGCCACTCGGTGTATTTGTATCTCAAATGGATACCAAAAGTATTCTAGGCTTTTGCTGGAGATCAAACACCTGTTTGCCCTGAGCTTTCTACCAGCCAGTGCAAAGGGGAAAACTGATCAGGTGCACGATTTATAGTATCTTTGATATCAAATAAATGAGGTACTCAAGAGAAGTACACTGAGTGGCCAGATTATTATGCGTTCAGAGATCATCATAATCTGGCCACTCCGTGTATATGTATATATATTTATTTTATTGATTTCAAAGAGGAAGGGAGAGGGGTAGAGAGGTAGAAACATCAACGCTGAGAGAGAATCATTGACCGGCCGCCTCCTGCACACCCCTCACTGGGGATCGAGCCCTCAGCCCAGGCACGTGCCCTGACCGGGAATGGAACTGTGACCTCCTGGCTCACAGGTGGATGCTCAGCCACGGAGCCACGCCCGCCGGGCACTTCTCGGAACAGGTGGTTTGCAGAGAGCTCTGCACACCGTTTGCCAGAACTTCTGCACAGACACACACAGGTGTGGCCTGTTCCCCTGGCTCATGAACAAGGATGGCCCTCTCTTTATCGAGCCCTCATTCCCTCTACGACAACACGGTGTCTTAATAAAAGGGGGGGGGTGCTAAGTTACCCTATTCAGAGCTCTTTTGGGGGGATGGATTGTGGAGTGTGAAAACCACGAAGAAGCTGGGCTACTGTGGGTGCATGTCAGCATGACAGTGCAGACGGGGACAGTGCAGACGGGGACACGGGTGAGTGGCTCATCTGAGCAGCCACTCACCCGTGTGTTTCGGAGCCTGGCGACCTCCCCGGCGACTTCCCGGCCTCCTTGTCTGAACGCCGTCTCTGTGGAGCCCTGGTCCCTCACTGCCTGTGGAACCAGGGGTGGGCCCACTGCCCGTGGTTCTGATTTCACTTGTGGGGTGTGTGTGTGTGTGTGCATGCGTGTGTGTGCACGCACATGGTGTGTGTGTGCATGTGCGTGTGGTGTGTGTGTTTCCCCCTGGCTGTCTCAAGCTGGATGGCGGTGGCGGGGTCTGGGCCTGTGTGTGATTAGTGACACGAGCCTTCCCATGAGGCTAAGAGGAAAGTGCTCTCCTTCACCCCGGAACCTGGTCTTTCCTGTCTCAGGTTTGAGGGCCCCAGGTCCTGGGTCTCCGCTGAGAACATGAGGGCTGGGAGGGGGGCGAAGGGCGTTTTGTTTGGAGAGGAGGTGGAGGAGTTGCAGGAAGAGCTGGCACAGGGCTGGGCTGGGCGTGGCTCCCCTCGGGAGGAGAGGCCTCAGGGGGGCTGGCGGGTGCAGCAGGGAGAGCCTCTGGGGAGTCTTCTTCCCCAGGGAGGCCACGGGGCCACCTCCACCCACCGCCCTGCGGCAGGAGACAGCCGGGCCTCAGACCAGGCCTGGGCCCGCAGCGGCTTAGTCAAGCGATTCCGGAACATTCAGGAAACATTTAGAGCACCTACTAAGCGCCGGGCACTGCGTTAGGAGCTTGGAACTTTCAGGAACAACCCAATGACTGCGTGTGACCTCGGGGTTGTCCTCAGGGGTCTGGGCTGCATTTTAAACAAGAAGACGCGGCCTGAGGCTTCGCTCGCTGTGCAGGACCTGCTCTCAGCCCCTCAGTGCCCGCCTCCGCCTCCGGGCGGGCCTTTGTCAGTCACCCACCCTCGGGGCTGTTTTTGTTGTTTGTTTGTTTGTTAATCCTCGCCTGAGGATATATTATTTTCCATTGACTTATTATAGAGAGAGTGGAAGGGGGGGGAGAGAGAGAGAGAGAGAGAGAGAGAGAGAGAAACAGAAACATGGCTATGAGAGAGACTCATCGATTGGTTGCCTCCTGCACATGCCCCAACCGGGGCTGGAGATGGAACCTGCACCCGAGGTACGTGCCCTTGACTGGGAATCGAACCTGAGACCCTGTGGTGTGCGGGCCGACGCTCTACCCACTGCACCACACCAGCCAGCGCCCCGCGGCGGTCTTTAGCCCAAGTGACTGGATTGGGCCCCCGTGACTTCATTGACTCACTCATTCACTTGTTCGTCCCTCAGGCGCCTGTGAGCCCTCCCGAGTGGACTCGAGACGCAGCCTTTGGTCTGGGGGGGGGGGGCGGTTTTTTTCCCAACTCGTGGGGGACACAGGCAGGTCAACAGACAGGCCCCGCTGAGGGACCGAGGCCACGGGGCAGGCGTGGCGGGCGGGCGGGCGGGGCCGACCCCTCGCCTGAGCCTCACGGACAAGCAGGTGTTTCCCTGGACAACAGGGCGGGGGCGGGGAGGGCCTCCTGCAGACCCGCAGCTGTGGGAGCCGAGGCCTGGAGCACCTGCGGCCACGTGCGTGTGCGTGTGCGTGAGCGTGTGCGTGCGCATGAGCACGTGTGCACGTGCGTGCGTGTGCGCCTGGCCCGGCCGCCGCCTCCCGGCCCGGCACTGCAGCCCGGACACCAGCCGGCGGGGGACAGTCCCGTCGCAGCGTGGACAGCGGACAGCGCTGGAGGGAGGCCACCGGCCGAGACGGTAAGAGACGCTCCCGACGCATTTAAAGGGGCCGCGCGCCTTTGAGACAGCCGGTGTGGCTGGGACTTCGGTTTTCCCGGGGAAATACTGGGTGCCAGGTTCTCCGTTTCTAAGCGTGGCCTCTCCTTGGTGTGCACCTTGACCTTCAGATGCTGGCGGTGGAGGGGGGGCGGGGAGAGGGGGTTTGAGTCTCTTTAAAAACCGAGGGGGTCTGCTCCGCAGGCCCGAGCGCTGCGCCCGTTTTTCTGCCTGAAGTGGGGGGGCCAGTGCGTCGCCGGGTCCCTGTGGACGTGGGAGGAGAGAGCAAACTGGAGGAGCAAGTCACAGAAAGGGTCACGCACTAGCTCTCGCCGGTTGGCTCGGTGGATGGAGTGTGGGCCCGCGGACTGAAGGGTCCCGGGTTCGATTCCGGTCGAGGGCACGTACCTCGGTTGCAGGCTCAATCCCTGGCCCTGGTCAGGTGCGTGCGGGAGGCAGCCAATCCACGTGTCTCCCTCACATCGATGTTTCTCTCTGTCTCTCCCTCTCCCTTCCACTCTCTCCAGAGTGACAGCAGATTCCCTTGTCCACTGGGGTGAGATGGGGCGCGGCCGGCTGCCTCTAACCCCCTCCCTCCCCGCAGCCGGTGGGATGGGGAGAAGCTGAGAGCCTGGTTATGGTGCGGGAGAGGAATTCTCCAGACCTCTCTGGCTCTCTCCACAGCGAAGTTTCTCCTCTTTATCTCTTCCACACACAAATTTCAAACCCTTTTCCCCTTTAAATCACTTTTGTGCTGGTTAACCTCTTCACCCTGATTTTCCCTCCCTTCTTTCTTGCCTCTTTCTAGTAGTTTCCGCTAATGGACCACCTGGCTGACATTGCCCCCGGCTTTGTGGGGCGCAATTAGCGCTCACCCCGAAGGCGGCCTCGCCTGCAGGACACGGTGGGCCCGAGTCCTTTCATCGGAAAGTGGGTTATCGATTAGCGCCGATGCCAATTTACGGCGCAGGCTCTGGCCAGACTCCTCTTGATCTCATTATGGTGTAAATTTTCAAGATGGTATCACAGGAGCTCAGAGAACTCAGGAGAGGAAAATGTAGTAGTAAAGGAAAAAAAAAAACACACAGAAATCCCCGGCCTCAAGAACAGGAATAGTCCTTTTATTACATTATAACCCCGGTAAAAATGACACGGCTCCGTTCCGAAAAGAAACGTGTGTGTGTGTGTGTGTGTGTGTGTGTGTGTGTGCGTGTGTGTGGAGGTGGGTTGGTTGGAGCATGGTGACAGTGGCCACAGGTTTCAAAGTGCTTTCTGGTTTTGCTCTCCTCTTTTGATTTTTTATATATTTTATTGATTTTTTACAGAGAGGAAGGGAGAGGGATAGAGAGTTAGAAACATCGATGAGAGAGAATCATCGACCAGCTGCCTCCTGCACACCCCCCACCAGGGATGTGCCCACAGCCAGGGTACATGCCCTTGACCGGAATCTAACCTGGGACCCTTCAGTCCGCAGGCCGACGCTCTATCCATTGAGCCAAACCGGTTTCGGCTTCTTTTGATTTTTTAAAAGATTGATTTCCCTGGGAAATGATGACTTTAGGGGGAAGATGAGACTTATATTTTCCATGGCAGATCCTTCTACGCTCAGCTCTGTGAGACGGAGGGAGGAGACGGGACCCCTGAGCTGGGCGAGGAGGGAGCCTGGCCAGCCGGCCAGCTGTTGCTAATTCTGAACGTTTGTGTAGCCGTCTTCGTGTGGACATAGTTTGTGTAGGCCAGTGGTCGGCAAACTCATTAGCCAACAGAGCCAAATACCAACAGTACAACGATTGAAATTTCTTCTGAGAGCCAAATTTTTTAAACTTCAACTTCTTCTAACGCCACTTCTTCAAAATAGACTCGCCCAGGCCGTGGTATTTTGTGGAAGAGCCACACTCAAGGGGCCAAAGAGCCGCATGTGGCTCGTGAGCCATGGTTTGCCGACCACTGGTGTAGGCCAAAGTGTTACACAGAAAAGAATAAGAATGTAGCTCGGCTGGTGTGGTTCAATGGTTGAGCGTTGACCTATGAAACTGAAGGTCACGGTTCGACCCCTGGTCAGGGCACATGCCCAGGTTGCAGGCTCGATCCCTGGTGTGGGGTGTGCAGGAGGCAGCTGATCAGTGGTTCTCTCTCATCATTGATGTTTCTCTCTCCCTCTCCTTCCTCTCTGAAATCAATAAACATATACTAAAAAAAAAAAAAAAAAAAAAAAAGAAAAAGAAAAAGAATAAGAATGAGAGGTTTTATTTTTTTTAATAGCTTTATTGAGACAGTTGGCATGCCAAAAAATTCGCCTGGCTTAAATGTACAAGTCAGTGGGTTTTAGCTTATCTCCAGAATTTTGCAGCCATTAGCATCATCTGATTTTAGAATACTTTGTCACTCCAGGAAGAAATGTGTGGCCGTTAGGAGCCAACCCCTCCCTCCACCCCGCACCCCTTCCCACCTCCCCCCGCCCCGCCCTTCCCAGCCACAGGAAACCCCTAATCCACCTTCTGTGTGTGTAGATTTGCCTGCTCTGGACGTTCCATACACACGGAATGTGGCTTTGTGACTGGCCTCTTTCACTTGGAGCCGTGTTTTTAAGGCTCACCACGCGGGTCCGTGGACCAGCCTCCGTTCCTTTTTACCGCCAGGTGGCCTTGCGTTCTGTGGATACAGCACGGCACGTGTCTGCTCATCAGTGGCTGTCTGAGTGGGTACGAAAAATGCTGACATGAACATTTGTGTATCAGTCTTCATGTGGACATAAACTTTTTTGTTTTTTTGTTGTTGTTAATCTTCACCTGAGGATATTTTTCCATTGATTTTTAGAGAGACTGGAAAAGAGAGGAAAAGACGGAGAGAAACATCGATGTGAGAGAAACACATCGATTGGTTGCCTCCTGCACACGCCTGACCAGGGCCCGGGCCAGAGAGGAGCGTGTAACGGAGGAGGTACATGCCCTGGACCGGAATCAAACCCGGGACCCTTCGGTCCACAGGTCAGTGCTCTGTCCACTGAGCCAAACCGTCTTGGGCTGGACATCAGCTTCTTAAAAAATATTTTTATTGATTTCAAAGAGGAAGGGAGAGGGAGATATCATTGACTGGGGATCGAGCCCGCAACCTGGGCCTGTGCCTGGGAATTGAACCATGACCTCCTGGTTCATAGGTCAACGCTCACCCACTGAGCCACGCTGGCCAGGGTGGACATAAGTTTTCATTCCTCATGGGTAGATACTGGCAGTGGAATTTTTAACGTTTTGAGAAATGTCCACATCATTGTCTGAAGTGTCTGCCCCTGTCCGTTCCCACCAGCCGCGGGTGAGGACTCCTGTCCACGCTGCTCTCCGGTAGTGGCTGTTGTCTGTCTGGATTCTGGGCTGCGTGCGCAGCGGTACCGCATTGCCGATTTGACTTGCATTTCACTGATGACTAATGAGGTTGAGCGTCTTTTCATTTGCTTGTTGACCATTCATATGTTTCCTTTGGAGAAATCTTTAATCAAATCCTTTGTCTGTGTTTTTAAAATTGGGCTTTGTTGGTACTGAGCTTGTAGGAGGAGTCTTTTGTTTTTCTTTTAATGAAAAGCTTTATTTTTTTCAGATTTAAAAAAAATATTTGTTAATTACATTGATTGGGGTGGCATTGGTCAACATGAACAAATGGTTTCAGGTGTGGGTTTCTATGTTATAAGATCTGCTTAGCACCATGCGCCCACACCCACAGTAGGAGTCTTCTATGTACTCTGGATAGAAGTCCCTTATCAGATACTAGTGGCCCGGTGAGCGAAATTCGTGCACATTAAAAGGGGATTAATTAGAGGAAATATTTTAATATTGCTATTTGCCCTTTCTCTATAATAGAAGTGACAGAGATGAAAGAAAATTAGTAAAACGTATATGAAAACCTTCCTCCTGTCAAGAGTCTGGGGCGCACCACGGGACCCAGAGTCAAGTCCCTGCCCACCCACATTCACCTCAAAATCGTGTGAGACCCAGACCCGGCCGCCCCTCCCCCATTGGGCTAGATCTAGACCCAGCCAGTCCCACCCTTGTCAAGCCCTGCCAGGCAGGGGATGTAGCCTCAGGTGCCCTGGCCTGGCGCAAGAATGGGGGGCATGGCCTGAGGTCCCCCAGACCAGACTGGGGCAGGGGGCGTGCCTTAAGGTCCTCCATCAAGCCCCGCCAGGTGGGGGACACAGCTTGTGATCCCCTGTCAAGCCCCACTGGGTGGGGGGCATGGCCTGAGGTCCCCCATCAAGGCCTGTGGGCAGGGGGCATGGCCTCAGGTCCCCTGGCCTAGCACTGGGATGGGGGGTGTGGCCTGAGGTCCCCCAGCCTGAACCAAGGGCTGGGGGTGCGGCCTGAGGTCCCTTGTCAAGCCCCATGGGGGTGAGGGAGGGTGTAGCCTCAGGTCCCTGCTGATTGCTCGTTAAGGCTCCTTATGGGAACTTGGCCTCAGCTGTGGGTGCAGCCATCTTTGTGACAGTGATGGTCAATTAGCATATTCCCTCTTTATTAGATAGGATGTGATTGGCCAGTGTTTTCCCTAATCTGTGAGTTATCTTTTCACTTTCTTGATGATGTCATTTGAAAAAAGTTTTATTTTTTGATGAAGTCCAACTTGTTAATTTTTCTTTTATCGCTTTGCTTTTCGTATCGTATCTAAGAAATCGCTGCCTAACCCCAGGCCGTGAAGATTTATTCTTACATGTTCTCCTAAGGGTTTTAGAGTGTCATCTCCGACTTAAGTCTAAGACCCATTTTTGAGCTCCGATCATTCATTTTTCCCTGTAGTAAGACATTGGTCCAGACTCATTCAGGTTTCAACCAGATAGATCTAGAATTCCACTGGATTTTCTTTTCTGCTCTTTATTTTTTAACAAAACATACAGAGTGGCCATTCCACGCTGGGTAGAGTCAAGGTTCCAGAGATTGACGTGAGAGTTGGCCCGCGACAGGCAGGGGCTGGAGACCCTGCCAAGACCTCTAACATCAGCGGAGGGGGGAGCTGTCACAGGCAGCTCGGGGGTGGGAGACGGACTCCAGGCCTTTGGCACGAAGCACAGGAAAGCTCGGCCTCTTGACCAGCGTCGGAGGTGACAAAGCCGACGAGCGTCCGAGGGAGGCCGGGCGGCGGGCACAATTGAGTCATTGTGGCACCAGGGCAGTCGGCCAAGCGAGCTGTCAGAGGCAGACAGCGATCAGGTTGGCTGGGTGCTGTCATGTACTTATCTGATAGAGCTGTCTCTCCATTCCTGCTCGTGGGGTTTTCGTACCCCACCCCTCAGCCTCCTGCACAAGGCGTAGGAGCTTTCTCTTTCTGTGTGATTTTTTTAATCCTCACCCGAGGATATGTTCCCATTGATTGTTAGAGAGAGTAGAAGAGGGAGGGAAAGACAGAGAGAAATATCGATATGAGAGAGACACATCGACTGGTTGCCTCCTGCACGTGTCCCAACCAAGGTACATGCCCTTGACCAGAATCGAACCTGGGACCCTTCGGTCCTCAGGCCGACGCTCTATCCACTGAGCCAAACCGGCCAGGGCCAGGGCAGCTTCTTAAGCTCACCTCTGGTTTTCCTCCCAAGGCCCCCAGGATCAGGGGGGAAGTAGGGAAAGGTGAGATGCTGGGCTTAGTTTTACCCCAAACCAAGACTGGTAACTCAAGCTAGAAGTTGCTAGATGCAATGACCTCAGAGGATGTTGTTCCCTCTGGAGGCACAACTGCAAAAGCAAATTGAGTGGTAGCCTGTCAGGATGAACTTGAGTGCTTTGTAACTTGAGCTCCAGGCCGGGTCTCAAAACGCTTCGGGCGCCTGGCCAGGAACAGCTCAGCCCTACAGCGAATTGAGTGATAATGGAGAGGGATTGTGGCTTGGCCTTGGGTGCTGATCTTGGCATTTGTCCACACACATGTGACTCACCGTGTGCACACACAATACACCGACGGTGTGTGCACGGACTCTCGGGGAAGCTGGTTCATGTTTACTGTTCCTCCATCCGCCGTTTGATTTTAGAATCTTGGGGAAAGGATTGAAAAATCAATTGTATTCATCCCTCCTGCATATAGAGAAGGAAAGAGCCAATATTTAGAACTGTGAGTTTATGCAGCACATTAAAATGGACCATCGGTTCTCATCACAGAACGATGCCCCGTGGTGGACCCTGAGCGGGCAGTTCCTCCTGGGTGCAGATGCAGTGGGCTTTCCAGGGGGCCTGTTATTACACGCTAGAGGCCCAGCGCACGGAATGCATGCACAGGTAGGGTCCCTAGCGGCTGCTGGCTGCTGGCCAGGACCTCCCTTCCTGAGGTTGGCCTGCCGGCCCCGCCCCCGGTCGAACTCCCGGTCGAGGGGACAATTTGCATATTAGGCTTTTATTATATAGGATGGAGTGCCCCTGCCCCTGCCGTCTCCGGGAGCAGAGGCTGTGCCGCGAGGGGCGGATGGTTTTGTGGGTGTCTCCTCCCGCGCCTGCGAGGGTTGCAGCGCAGTTGCCGCTGTTGCAGCAGATGGAGCCACGTTGCTGCACGTGCCCCTGCTTGGCCCCGTCAGCCCGTCTGTTCCCTAAACCTTTCTCTGGGCGTTCGCGTCCCAGTTCGGCGGGAAACCATATGATTCTAGATTGGAACCGAAGACGCTCAAATCCACCGCTAATTTTCAGAGCCAATTTTTGCGAGTACTGCTTCTCTGGGATTATGCTAATCATCCCATTCAGATCCCATCCAGCCCGCATCTCCGAGCGCCTGCTGTGTGCGAGGGCGGCGGAGACCCTGAATGAGACCTCAAGAACAGCGTACTGACAGGAGCGTCTGGACAGCCTCCAGAGAGGCCCGTTGTGTATCTAAACGGAGTCTAAACATCCGTTCCCGGTTGTCTCGCTCCTCTGAACGTCAGCGCTGTTCTCAGCCGGCGGGCGCTGTGGTCTCTCTCTCTCCTTTGCAAAGCCTGGGGCGTGGCACATTGCAGGTCTCATGTCACCGGAGCGGGCAGCCAGCTGGTAGGTTAGCGACCAACGTCAGGAACTCCATTTGCCGCC
Organism: Eptesicus fuscus; assembly: GCF_027574615.1. Lineage (NCBI taxonomy): Eukaryota > Metazoa > Chordata > Mammalia > Chiroptera > Vespertilionidae > Eptesicus > Eptesicus fuscus. Next base: position 14,237,934 of record NC_072496.1, read on the forward strand.
AGTTTACTTGTACATCTCATGTTTACATTTTTCTCCGAATGGGCCCCCTCCCCCCGAAACTACGCTAGTTTCCTAGGTGATGGCGACAGGGACAAAGTTCCCATCCATAAGTCACGGGCTGAGTTGGGTTGTGGAGATGCTGGCAGCTGCTTCCTTAGCCCCGGGTTAAAGGTCATGCCACTAGCACCTTCCTGAGTGTACTTCCTGCTTTATTTGGGTGTAACTCAGATCAGTGACACAGCCTTAGTCAGTTTCCCCTGGGATGAGGCCACCTCTCGCTGTCTGGGAGGTGAAAGGAATTTCAATAACTTACTGTTGACAGGAGTTGTTTTTAGAGGGTGACCCTGAAGGGTTGAGAGTGGGAGGTCACGGGGTCAGGAGTCGGAACACCTGCGGGTTCTGGTCCCGCCCTCTGCTCCGAGAGTCACGTGGTGGTGATTGACACCTTCAGTTTGGCCTTCTGTAAAGTGGGAGTCTTCATACCTGTTCTTGCTTACCTTTGTGGCAAAAATCAAATACGACAGACCTGGCCGGTTTGGCTCAGTAGATGGAGCGTCGGCCTGCGGACCAAAGGGTCCTGGGTTCGATTCCAGGCAAGGGAACGTATCTTGGTTGCAGGCTCCTCCCCGGCCCGGGCCCTGGGCATGGCTCATGCAGGAGGCAACCAATCGATGTGCTTCTCTCTGTTTTACCCTCTCTTTTCCATTCTTTCTAAAAATCAATGGAAAAATGTCCTCGGGTGAGGATGAACAACAACAACAAAATCAAATGCGATAGGAGAAGTATGTCCTCAATTCCAGCGCCATCCTTATCATCGTCGACACCAAAAGAACGATGATAGAGTTGCACAGAAGGTGCAGTACTTTCCTGCCAGTTGAGTTCTCTAAAATAGAAGAGAACAAGACCTCAGGGTGCCTGGCGGGTGGCTGATGGTGTGGGTGGCTGATGGCGTGGGTGGCTGATGGCGTGGGTGGCTGATGGTGTGTCTCTGTGGTCCCTTGCTCTGGGCCAGCCTGGTCTCCCACAGTCAGCTTTACCTCCGCCCCTGATGCTCCGCCCGCACCTCGCACCATGGTTCCCAAGTGTGTTTTCCAGCACCGGCTCTCCTGGCATCACGGACCGGCTCCCCGCCTCCTCCTCCCACGGGGCGGTGAGCTTCCTGTGAGGTCGCCCACCAGCCTTTCCCAGCTCGGCTCCTGCGTGTGCACTGGGCTCCAGACCAGACGTTTTAAACGTCCACTTGCTCCAGAATCACTTGGAAAACTTGTTAAAACATAGATTGCTGGGCCCCACCACCAGAGCAGGTCTAGGATTGGCCTGAGAACTTGCTTTTCCTTTAAAAATTTATTTTCATGGATTTCAGAGAGGAAGGGAGAGGGAGGGAGGGAGGGAGGGAGGGAGAGGAGAGAGAGAGAGAGAGAGAGAGAGAGAGAGAGAGAGAGAGAAACATCAATGGACCGAGCCTGCCACCCGGGCATGTGCCCTGACTGGGAATCGAACCATGACCTCCTGCCTCCTGGTTCATAGGTCGATGCTCTAGCCCAGTGGTCGGCAAACTCATTAGTCAACAGAGTGGCAAACCGACCACTTGCTCTAGCCAAACTAGACAGCTGTGGTTGAACGGACCTCATATTCTCCCTTGAATCTCTTTTTAGTGCTTCTTCCTTCATTTGAATACTCTCCTTGGCTCATTCTGCCCATCAAAGTCCACCAGTTTACTTGTACATCTGTCCTGTGCATCCATCAGAGAGGCCGCCCTGGCCGGGAAGCGACTGCCGCTCCTCCGGATGGCTGGCTGTGCGCACCCCCTCTTTTGACCGCCCACGAAACTGTACCTTCCATCAGCGCCGCCCAGGTGCTGTGGTTACCTGTATTCCGTCTTATTTCCCCCTTCTGCATGGTAACCTGTTCGTGAGGAACAAAATACTGGGAAAAAAACAGCTTTTGAGATAAGAAACCCGACTTCTGGCTCATCCGTTCTGCATTTAAAGATTCTGGCAAATGCCCGGACGCTCCTGCCGGGCAGGCGTATGTCTTGCCCATTTTGGGATTCTCCGCAGCGCCCGGCTGATTCCTGGATCGTAGCAGGCCCTTCGTACATATTTGTTGAATGAACAACAAGCTGAAATGCTCGAGATGGTGCAGGCCTGAGAAAGACAGCGGCCTCCACGGAGCCGCCTCCCTGGCATGCCTGCAATCCTCTTAAAAACGTGGGCCTCCAGGAGAGCAGTTATTATTTTTAATGAACTGGTGTGTGGCATAGTTTAAACCTATTTATTATCCCTCAGCACTTAGCCTTGAGTAGCCTGCATCAGGCGGGAAGATCAGAGGCGGGGCGGGCCTGCCCATCCCCAGGGCACTACTTTTGCAGAGCGGAGGACTTTGAAGAGCCGGGAAGGCTGATCTTTGATTTTAGAGCAATGTAATTATAGTCACCTTGTTCCTAACAGCACACACTCCCTCTGCAGACATTGCTCGCGGCCAGTGACGGGAAGGTTCGAGAAGCAAGGGAGGAGAGGTATAGGTTGTTTTTGTTTTTAAAACATATTTTTATTGATTTCAGAGAGGAAGGGAGAGGGAGAGAGAGAGAGAGAAACATCAATGGTGAGAGAGAATCATTGATCGGCTGCCTCCTGCACGGCCCACACCAGGGATCAAGCCTGCATCCCAGGCCTGTGCCCTGACCTGGAATCGAATGTGACCTCCTGGTTTGTAGGTCAACACTCAACCACTGAGCCCCATGGCTGGGCGAGGTATTCTTTTTTAAGGATTTATTTTCAGAACTTGATTTTCTTAATATATAAATGTAAATAATGCTCACTGTAAACAAGACAGTACAGAAATAGATACCCAAAGTTAAGTCTCCCCGGGGAAGTATATTTTTATAACTTGAAGTGATATGTAGAGTTTTGACGTTTTAATGCCTCAACCGTAAAAGGAACAAGGCTCACCATACAGACCCTGATGGGCCAGTTTCTCTGGGGTGACCCCCACACGGTTTCCTGATACCCTCCCAGTTTCTAGCTCGCTGCACATCCCCGAATCTCACAGGGGTGTTTCAGCGTCTCCCTACTTCCCTGTGGTTTCCAGCTCACTCAAGCAGATGCCCTCAATCTGGCCCTGGGAAGGAAAAGCTAAGGGATGCCATCATCTTTGGGGATTTCCCCTCCCTTCTCCCCATCCTTCCTTCTCCCAGCAGATGCTGAGTGCTCCCTCCGGGCTGCCTCCCTCGGGCACTGCACCAGGCAGGCGTCAGGGGACAGTGGTGAGCAGAGCAGACCTGGCCTGCCCTTGGGGAGGCTGGGATCCGGGGAGCAGTCAGTGCAGTCTCCGGAGCCAGAGGGCCTGAGTTCGAATCCCAGATCAGGCACTTCCTCGTGGCGCTGGGCCTCAATTTCCTCATCTGTAAAATGGGGATAATGACATTACCTACCTCAAAGGTTATTGTCGGGATTAAAATAAGCAACATGTAAAATGGTGAGAGCAGAGCCCGGGACTTGGTAAGCGCTCACTAAATGTTAGCCATTATTTACAGTTGGGGTGGGGACAGGCATTAAGTGAGGACTAACAAAGAATGAAGTTATAAACCGAGACACGTTCTGCAAAGGAAGGATGAGGGATGCTGAGAGGGTGTCACAGGGGGCCTAATTTAGAGTGGGAGTCAGCAAGCACCTGAGCAGCTGGTGGGGGGCGGGAGGCCTGGGGGGCGGGGAGTGTGAGCTGAGGCTGCAGCCCCAAGCGGGGCGGGGCCCAGGGGCGTCTAGTTCGCCTCATTCATGTTAGCGATGAGGCAACAAAGGCCTAGGATTACTGCTTTTCCCGGGTTAAGACTGGTGACCAGCCACGGCAAGACACACGTGTCCTTACGCCCAGAAACTCCGTCCCTTAGACTTTTACCGCTTTCGGTTCTTATCTGATGCAAATCTAAGTGTCCTCAGCCTTGAGCCTGGTGGGGGCGGTCCTCATACCAGGAGGGGGCAGAGGGGTGGTGACTAGGATATCCCCTGTGCAGGCGCACACAGGCCTCCCCCCACCCCCCCTTCCTCTCACCTCCCCCCTTCCTTCCTGCCTTTCCTCCGGGGGCGTAGGGCTCAGGTGTGTGCTGGGTGGTTGTGGGTAACTAGCTAAATTAGGGGAGAATTCAGGCTGCTCCTTTGTTTCCAGATTTATTTTTTTTTTTTTTTTTTTTTTTTTTTTTTTTAAATTTCTTTATTGATTAAGGTGTCACATATTTGTCCTCATCCCCCCATTCCCATCCCACCCCTCTCCCCACGCATGCCCCAATCCCCTGTTGAACTTAACCGTTGGATAGGCTTATATGCATGCATACAGGTCCTTTGGTTGAACTCTCCCCCTCCCCCCACCCTCTCCCTACCCTCCCCTATCCTCCCTCTGAGGCCCGATAGTCCGATCGATGCCTCCTTGATTCTGGTTCTGTTCTTGTTCCTCAGTCTATGTTGTTCATCATTTCCTCTAGATGAATGAGATCAAATGTCACTAGATATATACTAATAAGAACTGAATGTGAGACGAGCAATAATATTTATGCTGACAGGCAAATGAATCAATCTGTAGCGAGCTTCCCCCTGGACCAACAGTTCTTTTGAGACCCAATTTCGATGTCCAGTAGTTCCTTATGTGTACATGTCAGCACTGACCCCTCAGCTCTGGATGGTGGACAAATGGTGGTAATGGAGGTCCGACTCCCTCTGGTTTGGTCTCGGCCGAACCCAGGGGCACGGCGTCACCTGGACTAAGGGGCACGTGGCCTCACCCATACCCAAGGGGCGCGTGGTCTCACCCGGGCCTGGGACCCAGCCTCACCCGGATGGATCCAGGGGCGCACGGCCTCACCCGGACCCAGGATCTGGCTTCACCCGTACCCAGGGACGCTTGGCCTCTCCCAGACCCAGGGGCACGTGGCCTCACCCGGGCTTAGTTGCACAAGGCCTCACCTGGATCCAGGGACACATGGTCTCACCCAGACCCAGGAACGTTTGGCCACTCCCAGACCCAGGGCCACTTGGGCTCACCCGGGCCTAGGTGCACGAGGCCTCATCCGGATCCAGGGACGCATGGTCTCACCCGGACCCAGGGACGCTTGGCCTCTCCCAGACCCAGGGCCACTTGGGCTCACCCGGGCCTAGGTGCACGAGGCCTCACCCGGATCCAGGGACACATGGTCTCACCCGGACCCAGGGATGCTTGGCCTCCCCCAGACCCAGGGTCACTTGGGCTCACCCGGGCCTAGGTGCACGAGGCCTCACCCGGATCCAGGGACATATGGTCTCACCCGGAACCAGGGACGCTTGGCCTCTCCCAGACCCAGGGCCACTTGGGCTCACCCGGGCCTAGGTGCACGAGGCCTCACCCGGATCCAGGGACACATGGTCTCACCCGGACCCAGGGACGCTTGGCCTCTCCCAGACCCAGGGCCACTTGGGCTCACCCGGGCCTAGGTGCATGAGGCCCCACCCGGATCCAGGGACACATGGTCTCACCCGGACCCAGGGACGCTTGGCCTCTCCCCGACCCAGGGCCACTTGGGCTCACCCGGGCCTAGGTGCACGAGGCCTCACCCGGATCCAGGGACACATGGTCTCACCCGGACCCAGGGATGCTTGGCCTCTCCCAGACCCAGGGCCACTTGGGCTCACCCGGGCCTAGGTGCACGAGGCCTCACCCGGATCCTGGGACACATGGTCTCAGCCGGACCCAGGGACGCTTGGCCTCTCCCAGACCCAGGGCCACTTGGGCTCACCCGGGCCTAGGTGCACGAGGCCTCACCCGGATCCAGGGACACATGGTCTCACCCGGACCCATGGACGCTTGGCCTCTCCCAGACCCAGGGCCACTTGGGCTCACCCGGGCCTAGGTGCACGAGGCCTCACCCGGATCCAGGGACACATGGTCTCACCCGGACCCAGGGACGCTTGGCCTCTCCCCGACCCAGGGCCACTTGGGCTCACCCGGGCCTAGGTGCACGCGGCCTCACCCGGATCCAGGGACACATGGTCTCACCCGGACCCAGGGACGCTTCGCCTCTCCCAGACCCAGGGCTACTTGGGCTCACCCGGGCCTAGGTGCACGAGGCCTCACCCGGATCCAGGGACACATGGTCTCACCCGGACCCAGGGACGCTTGGCCTCTCCCAGACCCAGGGCCATTTGGGCTCACCCGGGCCTAGGTGCACGAGGCCTCACCCGGATCCAGGGACACATGGTCTCACCCGGACCCAGGGACGCTTGGCCTCTCCCAGACCCAGGGCCACTTGGGCTCACCCGGGCCTAGGTGCACGAGGCCTCACCCGGATCCAGGGACACATGGTCTCACCCGGACCCAGGGACGCTTGGCCTCTCCCAGACCCAGGGCCACTTGGGCTCACCCGGGCCTAGGTGCACGAGGCCTCACCCGGATCCAGGGACACATGGTCTCACCCGGACCCAGGGACTCTTGGCCTCTCCCAGACCCAGGGCCACTTGGGTTCACCCGGGCCTAGGTGCACGAGGCCTCACCCGGATCCAGGGACACATGGTCTCACCCGGACCCAGGGACGCTTGGCCTCTCCCCGACCCAGGGCCACTTGGGCTCACCCGGGCCTAGGTGCACGAGGCCTCACCCGGATCCAGGGACACATGGTCTCACCCGGACCCAGGGACGCTTGGCCTCTCCCAGACCCAGGGCCACTTGGGCTCACCCGGGCCTAGGTGCACGAGGCCTCACCCGGATCCTGGGACACATGGTCTCACCTGGACCCAGGGACGCTTGGCCTCTCCCCGACCCAGGGCCACTTGGGCTCACCCGGGCCTAGGTGCACGAGGCCTCACCCAGATCCAGGGACACATGGTCTCAACCGGACCCAGGGACGCTTGGCCTCTCCCAGACCCAGGGCCACTTGGGCTCACCCGGGCCTAGGTGCACGAGGCCTCACCCGGATCCAGGGACACATGGTCTCACCCGGACCCAGGGACGCTTGGCCTCTCCCAGACCCAGGGCCACTTGGGCTCACCCGGGCCTAGGTGCACGCGGCCTCACCCGGATCCAGGGACACATGGTCTCACCCGGACCCAGGGACGCTTGGCCTCTCCCAGACCCAGGGCCACTTGGGCTCACCCGGGCCTAGGTGCACGAGGCCTCACCCGGATCCAGGGACACATGGTCTCACCCGGACCCAGGGACGCTTGGCCTCTCCCCGACCCAGGGCCACTTGGGCTCACCCGGGCCTAGGTGCACGAGGCCTCACCCGGATCCAGGGACACATGGTCTCACCCGGACCCAGGGACGCTTGGCCTCTCCCAGACCCAGGGCCACTTGGGCTCACCCGGGCCTAGGTGCACGAGGCCTCACCCGGATCCAGGGACACATGGTCTCACCCGGACCCAGGGACGCTTGGCCTCTCCCAGACCCAGGGCCACTTGGGCTCACCCGGGCCTAGGTGCACGAGGCCTCACCCGGATCCAGGGACACATGGTCTCACCCGGACCCAGGGACGCTTGGCCTCTCCCAGACCCAGGGCCACTTGGGCTCACCCGGGCCTAGGTGCACGAGGCCTCACCCGGATCCAGGGACACATGGTCTCACCCGGACCCAGGGACGCTTGGCCTCTCCCCGACCCAGGGCCACTTGGGCTCACCCGGGCCTAGGTGCACGAGGCCTCACCCGGATCCAGGGACACATGGTCTCACCCGGACCCAGGGACGCTTGGCCTCTCCCAGACCCAGGGCCACTTGGGCTCACCCGGGCCTAGGTGCACGAGGCCTCACCCGGATCCAGGGACACATGGTCTCACCCGGACCCAGGGACGCTTGGCCTCTCCCAGACCCAGGGCCACTTGGGCTCACCCGGGCCTAGGTGCACGAGGCCTCACCCGGATCCAGGGACACATGGTCTCACCCGGACCCAGGGACGCTTGGCCTCTCCCCGACCCAGGGCCACTTGGGCTCACCCGGGCCTAGGTGCACGAGGCCTCATCCGGATCCAGGATCGCATGGTCTCGCCCGGACCCAGGGACGCTTGGCCTCTCCCAGACCCAGGGGCACGTGGCCTCACCCGGGCCTAGGTGCCCGAGGCCTCACCCGGATCCAGGGACACATGGTCTCACCCGGACCCAGGGACGCTTGGCCTCTCCCAGACCCAGGGCCACTTGGGCTCACCCGGGCCTAGGTGCACGCGGCCTCACCCGGATCCAGGGACACATGGTCTCGCCTGGACCCAGGGGTGTGTGGGCTCTCCCTGACCCAGGGGCGCTTGGCCTCGCCCGGGCACGGGATCCAGCGTCATCCGGGTCCAGGGGCACTTGGCCTCACCCGGACCCGGAGTCCGGCCTCACCTGGACCCAGGGGCATGTGGCCTCACCTAGACCCAGGGACGTGAGGCCTCACTTATACCCAGAGGCGTGTGACCACACCCGAGCCCAGAGGCGCGCAACCCCGCCCGCACCCGGGTCTCAGTGGGGCCCCGTCTTCCCGATCCCAATTCCTGCCGGTCAATCCCCCCTCAGCAATTCCCCTGGCCATCCTTCCGGAGCTCCAGTATGGCTGCTGCAGAACTCGTCGGGTGGCGGCTCGGCGAAGCTCCGGTGCACCCGGTGCATGGCGGTGGGCCAGTCTGGCGTCGCTGTGTCGGCCCTTGGGTCTGCATCGGTGGCCGGTCGCCGAGCATGCGCACCTGGCCGCTTCCGGGGCGTTGAGATTCTTGACGGACTCAGAGGTCAGCAAGCGCGGAGTCTCCCACCCCATGTCTCATAGGGGCTCGTCTGTCCGTGCTTGGCTGCCAGTGGAGCTGTCCCCTCAGCCGGAGACCGCCGGGGGAACTGCGCCGAGCACGTTCCAGGCCGCTGTTGTATCGCCTGAGCCATAGTTCTTTTGTGTCGCCTGAGCTGTAGTTCTTAAAGTGTGGTCTTTGGGTCACCGGCATCAGCATCATCCCACATCCCCCTCTTTTATTCTAGTTGTAGAGCATCTACTCAGCCAGCCCTATGGTGGTCTTGGATGGTGTCTGCTCTGCTCTCTTGTCGTAGTCTCAAAGTTGTTGTGGTAGGCAACAATCAGGCTTCCGCCCTATGCCTCCATCTTGGTCCTCCTTTGTATAGTTAAGTCTTGATTGGTGTTGGTGTCACTGGGGGGGCTCTCTTTGTCTATAAAGGAAGAGTTGCTGTGCAGGAGATACGTTTATGGGCCGGGTCTTGGTGCAGCAAAGCTTTGGCGCTCACTGAATATTCCCGTTGAATGTGTCCCTTATGCACGTGGTTGAAATCTGGTGTCATCTCCCACAGACCACTAGATGCCCTCGTTTCTGGGTCTCCAATGGGGTGTAGATCAGCTACTGCCTTAGGCACTCAGCAAGGATTACAGCAAAAACTGTAGTTTCTTCCTCCTGTCTGAGTGGCCCTGGAGCAGTCCGACTAGAACAGCAGATCATCTGGTCCGCTGCCAGAGGGCAGTCCACCCACATGCATAAGCCGTTGCTTGGGGCGCAGGTGTGCCTGCAAGACTTGCGGGGCAGGTCTTCAAGACGTGCGGGGCGGGTCCCAGGGCGGGGCGGGGTCTCAGGGCGCCAACAGGCCATGGTGTGGCGAGCCTCGATGGCTGTGAGTCTGGTCCTTCTGCCTTCCATGTATCTAAGTCCCCTTGTTCCGCACTCCAGCGCAGCAAACACTGATTGCTGGGCGCACCTCTGCAAGAGTCCCGCCTCTCCCCGCAGGCATCTGGGTCTCCCGGGGTTCGCCAGAAGATGGGTTTCAGGGTGATGGAGAGCTAATCTCCCTTAGGCTTGGAACAAAAGCCCCTTTCCCCCGCCACCAGCCAGACCCACGCACCTCCACACCTCATCCCCTCCGATTTCGCTGGGTGCGAGGCAACAGAACAGCCTTTAACCTCCGCCGCCATCTTTTTCAAACTTCTCAATTTGTACCTCTTAATCCCTTCATTTCAGTCAACTTTACTGAAGTCTAGCGCCGCCGGGAGGTGCACGGAAAGGGCGCCCGGGCCTCCGTCTGGTGCGCGGTGCGCGCGTCCCGCGGAACCAGGCGCGTGAGGGCCGCGCGGCTGGGACGGGCGCTGGGCGGCCGCCGAGCTCCAGGCACCGCCATCGCCGTGTTCCGGACGTCGCCGCCGCGGCGTCCCCCCAATTTATACTTCTTAATCCCTTGAATTAAGTCAACTCTACTGAAGTCTAGCGCCGCCGGGAGGTGCACGGAGAGGGCGCCCGGGCCTCCGTCTGGTGTGCGGGGCACGCGGCCCGCGGCACCAGGTGCGCGGGGGCTGCGCGGCGGGGACGGGTGCTGGGAGGCCGCCGGGCTCCGGGCGCCGCCGCTGTGGCGGCGTCCCCAGCGTCCCGGGCCGGGCGGCCTGCGGGGGCGGCGGAGTTGCGAAAGTGAGTGAGTTTCCCAGGGTTTCGCCCGGAATGGGGTTCAGTGCAATCGGAGCCGGTGCTCAGCGCACTCCGGAGCCTTTATCTCCTTCCTGCCAGTGAACTCCGGCCAGGTCATCAGCCGCCCCCTCCTCTCCGGTTCCATCCTCCCCGCAGGCGCGTGTGCTCGTGTCTCCGCCCGTTTCTCCATACCTCAGGCTTTTACGGCTTCCCCGACTGTCCCCGTGGCCTTCTCCTTCCCCCCAGCTGTGGGCATTTCAGTCCGCCAGCTCTCCTGTGGTTCTGGACGATGTCCGTTCTCACCTCTAGTTGTATTTTTGAAATTGTTGTGCCCGGCTGCAGGTTAGGTGTTTAACCTATGCCGCCATCTTGGTTTCTCCTTTGTTTCCAGATTTAAATAATCTGTTCTATGTGTCTCTTTAGGTATGTCTCATTCCACCCACCCATCTACCCGTCCCTCCCTCCTTCAATCCCTCCCTCCCCCAACTCCTCCCTCCCTCAATCCCCCCCTCACTCCTTCCATTCCTCCTTCCATCCTTCTATCCCTCCATCCCTCCATCCATCTACCCATCCATCCATCCATCCATCCATCCATCCCTCCATCCACTCATCCATCCATCCATCCATCTACTCCTCCATCCATCCATCCCTCCATCCACTCCTCCATCCACTCATCCATCCATCCATCCATCCATCCATCCATCCATCCATCCACTCATCCCTTCATCCACTCATCCCTCCATCCACTCATCCATCCATCCATTCATCCCTCCATCCATCCATCCATCCATCCACCCACCCATTCATTCATCCATCCATCCACCCACCCACCCATCCACCTATTTGTTCATTCACTTATCCATGCAGTCCACAAATAGTTACCGAAGGGCAGCTGTAAGTCACGCATGTGTGCAGGTATTTTTGATAGTCACCTAACCAGGCCTGCTCTCTGCCTGCATGAAGCGTGTACAGCCTATCGGCAGTAACTCCACGGCAGCTTGTCACGTGTCCACACGTCATACGTGCGCTCAGTGTATGGGATTCAACCAAGTAGCGCAGGTGGTCCTGACCTCACCAGGGATGGGCAGTCCTGGCCCACCAGGCTGTTCCTGTACTGGCTTATTGATGCTTAACTTCCAATAGAGGGGCATTGAGACCCCCACACCTCCGATCTCCCCGTCACCGATGCTCAGGGAGGGGCCGGCACAGTGGCCGCAGCCCACGGCCGCCGCCGAGGAGCAGAATGGCAGGAGCCGTCTCTGTACCCCCCTTCTGGTCTCCTGGGCCCGGCTGATCTTGTCTAGAGCCCTGATAATCTCCCAGACAAAACATTTAAATCTTCTGCAGCTCTAGGGACTCTGGGGGAAGGAACAGTGTGGCTGAAATCCTAAATATTTTGGAATATAATTAATGCAAGTGTTGCCCGGCAGATGCTGCTCACCACAGCCGCCACCCCAGGAGAGTGGCCGAGATCCTTGCATATGGAAATGGGCATGTGCACGCATACATTTCTCCAGCCTCCCAGTTCCGTTTCCTCTCCCTTCTGGGGCTACCCTCAGCTTCCCCCCGTCAGTCCCTGCTTGCCTTCACATATATTTTTTTGTCTTTGTTTTTGGAAAAGGAAGAAAATGCTCACTGTCTAACCGACACAGGCTCGGATTATTATTGTTATTTCTCCCAGGGGAACGTGCCTTTTCATAGAAACCAAAGCTTCAGTCCAAAGGAATGACTCTCTTAATTGTTGAATTTCAAATGTGCACAGGGCTGATTTGGGGGGTACCGTATTTTCTGGCGTACAAGACGACTGGGCGTATAGAAGATTTTCCTGGGTTAAAAAGTCGTCTTATACGCCGGAAAATACGGTAATAGGATTTCCCATGCATTATTAAAAAAATATACTTTTATTTCAGGGAGGAAGGCAGAGGGAGAGAGAGAGCTAGGAACATCAATGATGAGAAAAAAATCATTGATCGGCTGCCTCCTGCACGCCCCCTACTGGGGATCGAGCCTGCAACCCTTTACGGGAATCGAACCAGGGACCCTTCAGTCCGCAGGCCGACGCTCTATCCGCTGAGCCACACCGGCCAGGGCTTTCCCATGTGTTTTTGAAATCACAGTGAGTAGGCCTGGCTCTATTGGTGAGACTGTAGTGTCAGGCATTTTCCAAATTGGGTGAAGGTCATTGTGCTACCCTGGCCATCTATTTTGGTGGAAAAGGTAACTAACTGCGTTTTTAAGAAAATGTTTAGTAATCCCACACCATGTGCTCAGTATCGTGTCTATGACAACCCCGAGAAGGGGCATTGCTACCGCATTTTTACCCACGAGGCAGCCGGGTATCAGGGCAGGTAAGGGACCTGCTCGAGGCCACAGGGCTGAGAAGGAGCGCTGGGCGTGGCCCGGGCCGTGGGTCGGGATCCCCGAGTGAAATACGGTCTCCACATCCGCCGCCTCAGCTCCAGAGTTTCGGGTTTAGCACAGGTCAGCTTCCTTCTGAACTAACGTCGTTAGGAGGTGGATAATGCCACGCCGGAAATAAAGCAGTCCTGACCACGGAGAAGGCGCCGTTACCCGCCTCGGGGAAGGGGTTGCTCCTGGGCCGCTGAGTCCTCCGTGTTTCCGGTTGGTGCCATCTGCCTTCTAACGGCGGCCCTGCCCGGGGTGCCTTCCGCCGCGGACTGCTGGAGCTCTGCATTCACACGGTTATTAGCCACCTGGGTAATTGCACCTCGGTGACTCCTAAGACAGCCCCCCAGGGGCAAACGGCCGTAAATGAGCTGTAATTCCAGGCCCAGAGCCCTGCCCGGATGTAGGAGCAGCTCCGCACTCCTCCTCCTCCGAGTCACAGCCTGAGTCATTCTCGCTGTAAAGTGGGAGCAGGCCTCCCTGGTGGGGGAGCGGTGAGGGGCCCCACGCCTCACCCTGCCTGCCGGGCTCCTGCGGGGGTTTTCAGAACGGGGACATTGTCCCACCCTCGGCCGTCTCTCCCCACAGGAGGCAGCTCGACTTCCCGCGGCGCGGGGAGGAGCCCGTGATTTCCTGTTTGGGTTTTCAGGTCGCCCCTGTCTGGGCTGTGGCTGTTTTATAAGCCCACCTGCGGGCGGGAGCCGGCTGGTCTAGGTTTTGTTGGCCGTAGGGCATGGGGGTGACAGAGCAGCATTATGTAGAAATGGCTGGGCAGGCCACATGGACTCAATTATCCCATGTTGAACCACGTGGGCCTGTGCACCCCGCCCCCCTGCGAGCCCTCCCAGGCGGCCGCCACTCACTGTGACACTGGGGCCCGGGAGCGGAGGGCCGGGGAAGCTCACCTGCCACCGCTGGTCCCTCCACGCCGCCCGCATCTTCTCTGCCGACTCACTGTGAGGGCAGGTCTGAGCATCCCTCCCGGAACCAGCTTTGTCCCAAGGCCACGATGGAAACGCATCCCTTTGCACGGAGACCACAGGCAGGCAGGGTTAGGGCAGTGGTCAGCAAACCGCGGCTCACGAGCCACAGGCGGCTCTTTGGCCCCTTGAGTGTGGCTCTTCCACAAAAGACCACGTGCAGGCGCGCACGGACAGTGCGATGGAAACTTCGTGGCCCGTGCGCAGAAGTCGGTTTTCGGCCTGGGCGAGTCTGTTTGGAAGAAGTGGTTCTAACGCCGAGCCACGCTCAGGGGGCCAAAGAGCCGCCTGTGGCTCGCGAGCCGCGGTTTGCCGACCACTGGTTTAGGGGAAGGAGCGTGGGCTGTGAAACCCGCAGCGCCCAGGCCAAGTCCCAGTCTCTGGTCTGAACCTGGGGACTTGACCGGCCTTTCCCGAGCCTCGGGCTCTGCATTGGTGGGTGGGGGGGCGTTCCGGGAAGTGGGTCCGTGCCCAGAGGACAGATGGGCAGGAGGAGGGCTGCTCCATGCATGTTGCCCCCGGATGGTTTCTGACACGGATGCTGAATCCGTAGCCGCGATCCCCTCCCCCTACTTGTCTCCTCGAGTTTCACTCAACAAAACACTCATTGGTCACCCCGTGGTGTTGCAAGACGCGTAACTGACTTTTATCTGGGAAGATGCCCCGCAAGGACTTCAGGTTGTAGCTGACCCCGGGGTGGACACGCCCTATTGGTGGGGGCTGCATTGCTGGGACCCCCATGGGCACCCGGCCAGCAGCGTCCCCTCGTGCAGGTCTCAGAGATCTCCTAGCCTGTTGCACTGAGTCAGGAAGCGGGCTTTTCACAGTGTCTCGTGGTTTCCATGCACTGCCTCCTGCCCTCCCCAAGCCCTCGCCTGCCGCCCACACCGTGACCGTCAGCCTCCAGGTCTTGGCGTGTCTGTCCTGTCGCTTATTCCCTGGACTCTGAAAACCTCCGGGACGTGCTGTGGCCACACTCACATCCCAGCGAAGCAGGGGAGGGGCGCGTCCACGTGAACTTGGTGGCAAAGGGCTCTGGGTGACGCTTTCATTGGGACCTACGTCCGCAGGAGTTTCTTTTTTTAAAAAAAAACTTTTATTTATTTAGTTTTTTTTTTTTTTTTTATGGATGTCAGAGAGGAAGGGAGAGAGAGAGAGAAACATCAACCATGGGAGAGAATCATTGATCGGCTGCCTCCTGCCCTCCCTCCACTGGGGATCGTGCCCGCAACCTGGGCATGTGCCCTGACCGGGGATCGAACTGTGACCTCCTGGCTCATAGGTCAAAGCTCAACCACTGAGCCACGCCGGCCGGGCCGCAGGAGCTTCCTGAACGTAGCGGGGATCGGAGTCCTGTTCCCAGAGGAGGATGAGCCCACGGCTGTTTGAGCCGACGCACCGCTGGCTTCCAGGACCGGCCGTTAGCGGACTCCTCCCACAGACACGGTCTCATTCATTTCACACATCCTCGCAGTCCTGGCCCTGCCCGGACACCGAGAAATGATGTGTGGGGACCTGGAGGGGTCCCCCGAGGGGCCTGGGCAGGAGGGACAGACGGAAGCCACACTGCTGCTCCATGGTGACAGTCACACACACGTGCGCTACCCCAGCGAAGACGCCGTTTGGAACGTCATCCGGGGGCGGGACTAACTTGCAGTCATAGGGAAACGCATCTTTCATGCTCTCAGGAGCTCTTCAGTCCCCCTCGCGGCTCTGCCTCAATCTCCAAGCAAGCAATTCCCCTAAAACGTTAAAGTGTTTATCTTTTTCTTTATTTGCTGAGGTATTTCTTAATTGTTCATTAACCGCCCTGACTGGGGCTGTAAGAGCGAGTTGCTGTGTTTGTTCAGCCGCCTCTGCAAATCCAGGCCTCCCGAGTCCCTTCCAGCACACGGAGTCCTAGCACAGCGGGTCGGTGCACGCCGGGGTGCCAGCGTCTAGTAAAAGGACCGTTGCTATAGCTTATTAGTTTTGCAAATGCAGTTTATCCTCAGCAGAGTATACCAGAGTTATTTCTATAACTCATGGTGGTGATTATCATTAAGGTGTGTGGGAAGAATATTTATTCTTGTTTCTATCGGATCAAGCAGCTGAGGCACAGAAATAACCTGCCTGTTGAATCTTCTCCTAAGAATCTAGGGAAATAGTGCTTGAAGTACATAATAATCCTACCTTATAATAGACAAATATGCAAATTGACCGCACCTTCGCTACACCCAAGCCACGCCCACCAACCAAACCACGCCCACTAACCAATCAGGACGAGTATGCAAATTACCCCAACAAAGATGGTGGCTAATTTGCATATCAAGACAGCATAGAAAGAAGCCAAGAGATGCTGAAGGGAGCAAAGCTGCAGAGAAGCAAGCAAGCAGCGGGGAGGAGAAGGGAGGAGCGGAGGTGAGGCTGGGGGAGAAGGAAGGAGAGCGGGGCGGGCTGGCGGAGAAGGCAGACCGGGGGACAAGGGAGGAGCGGAGGCGGAGCCGGGGGAGAAGGAAGGAGAGCTGGGCGGGCTGGTGGAGAAGGCGGGCCGGGGGACAAGGGAGGAGAGGAGGCGGGGCGGGGTAGAGTGCAGCGGGAAACCCTATTGCAGGATTTTTCCTGCAACGGGAACGCTAGTCTATATATATAAAAGCCTAAGCAACTGAACAACCAAACAACCGGCCGACCGGTCGCTATGACGCGCATGGACCACCAGGGGGCAGATGCTCAACGCAGAAGATGCCCCCTGATGGTCAGTGTACTCCCACAGCCAACCTCCCACGGTCCCTCCTCCCGGCCGGCCCTGATCAGCCCCGATTGGCCCCGATCGTTGACCAGGCTGAGGGTCCCCACCCGAGCACGAATTCATGCACCAGGCCTCTAGTAATAATAATAATAAGCGCAACCAGCAACACCAGTCACGGTAAGAATGATGCGTTTGCAGGCTGCATTTCCACAACTGTCCCCAGCACGTGGGAAAGCACAGAGCCACGTGCCACGTGGCATTGCTGGCGCCCTAGCTGCCCAGTCTTCCAGGGGGCTCTGCCGCCCTCGCTGGTCCGGGGCTAACAGAACAGAGCGGTGCTCGCGGGAACTTTGCCGATTGCGTCTCTGCTGTCCATGTCCGGAGAACGGCGAGCCGCCAGAGTCCTCTTCCTTGTCGCACACTGTGGGCTGCCTCGTGTCCTGAAGTATCCGAGCCCCTCCTCACCCACCAGCTCCCGTGAGGGCTGCGGGCATAACTCTGGGGAAACCTTTTGCTCAGCTGGGGAGAAATGGGGTCACTGGGTGCAGAGGTGGGATGTGAAGCTTGGAACCTTCATCATAGCTACACCCCGTGTGGCCCCATTTTTTCTACTGTTAGCATCCTGGCCCTCCCTCCCCCCACCACTGTCTTTGCACAGAGAATGCGTTTTGTGTGATATGTCTTACATTGATTTTCTCAGTGAGTGGTAAAGCGAAGTGGGACTAGAAGATAATTATTGAATCAAATGATATGTTTTCTATGTGCATTAACGTTTTTTTAAAAAAATAAGATTGCTTTCTTTTTAAAAAACATTTTTATTGATTTCAGAGAGGAAGGGAGAGAGAGAAGATAGAAACATCAATGATGAGAATCATCGATCGGCTGCCTCCTGCATGCCCCCTACTGGGGATTGAGCCCACAACCCAGGCATGTGCCCTTGACCAGAATCGAACCTGGGACCCTTAGTCTGCAGGCTGATGCTCTGTCCCCTGAGCCACACCGGCTAGGGCTGCACTAACGTGTTCTTGACATTAACAGGGCAGCTTCAGACTGTGGAGGAGCGAGAGACAGTGGCTCAGAGCGAGGCCGCAGTGGCTGCCTGGCGGGTGCGACGCCTGGAGGCGGGGCTGGGCAGGAGCTCTCACCGGCTCCCTGCTGCCTTCAGCAGTCACGTGGACGATTTGGGGCGACTCCGGGCAGGCCACCACTGGGGGGGGGCCTCTGCAGCAGGCCACTTCCGCTCCCTCTAGCTTTGCCCTTTAAAGATGAAATATCGTAGATCAGTTCAGAAAAAATTTTAAGTGGAAAATGAAAGTATCTCGATGTTTATAAAAGTTATACATACATGCACATTATAATTATTAATTAAAATGGGTTAAATCTGAAGAGAAAGGAACATTAATTGAGCTATCAGCTGATAAGTGGGTGTACATTTTTTGGGATAATATATATTCCCCAAAATACATACTTTTTATAATGTGTATAAATATATATAACAGGCGTCCTCAAACTACGGCCCACGGGCCACATGCGGGTGTTTTTGCCGTTGTGTTTTTTTACTTCAAAATAAGATATGTGCAGTGTGCATAGGAATTTGTTCATAGTTTTTTTTAAACTATAGTCCAGCCCTCCAACGGTCTGAGGGACAGTGAACTGGCCCCCTGTTTAAAAAGTTTGAGGACCCCTGATATATAACATATAATACCATTAGATATAGCATATAAAACACACATTATAAAGAATGTGGAAAATATAGGAAGAAGCCAGGAATATGAAATCAGTGCAGAGACCACAGAATTCAGGGTGATTTTGACGGGCGGGGGCGGTCACGTCTGAACGAGCATGACGACACCTCAGTGGCGTGTGTTTTGCTGTGGTCTCGGCCCCGCTCCTCCGAGGGAGAAGCGTGTGGCCGGAAGCCTCGCTCGGGCTGCGCAGGGCAGAGTGGGTTCGTGGCTGCTGAGCGAATGGATGAAGAAGCGGATGCATGGAATCAGGCAGGACACATGATTCCATAGGAACCATGATAGATTTCTGGGGCGTCCTGTGCATGACATCATAGGATCCTACGTCACTAGGGTGCGTGCGGGGGCTTTTCTCCCCTCTGTGCCAGGCTACTGGTGTCCACCTCCCACTCCCCGCCTTCCCACAATCCTCCACACACACACATGCACATCCATGCTGCACACCCTCGCCCCTTTTGGTAAAGGAAAGCGTGCACTTCCATCGTGCGTCACATTGGCACACCAGGTGCAGACACTGTGGGGTCTGCTGAGAAATGTGAAGCAAAAAGGAGCTTTCGTGGCCCTGGCCGGGGAGCTCAGTTGGTTAGAACATTGTCCCGATAGACCCAGGCTGCAGGTTCGATTCCCGGTCAGGACACATACAAGAATCAACCAATGAATGCATAAAAAGGTGCAGCTACAAATGATGGTTCTCTCTCTCCCTCTCTCCCTCTCACCAACCAACCAACCAGTCAGTCAATCAGGAGTGTTGGCAAGAGCACTGCCGTGGGGGACTCGCAGGCCTCCTTCCAGCAGGTAGCTGTTCTGCAGACGATTCTGTTAGCTCATGCGGGACCCTCCCGTAGGCGCTCCCTCGCCTCTTCTCCTCTCGGTAGGAACGATGAGGGACATTTCCTTGGCAATTGGAACCAAAGCGATGGATTGGCGGCGGGACGCGGCTTGGCTGGGGGTGAAATAACCAATGATTGCACGTAATTGCAGAACACAGTTTCGAGTTTCGTTAACGGAGCCCCCGGGCTGTAATTCACAGTTCTCTCCGTTCGCACCGGCCTGTGTTCTGTCACCCACAAGCTGCTCCTTTCAGGTGGTTTTCTTAAGGACGTGAACTAAGCAGACGGAGCAGGCTCCTCCGAGGACCAGCCGGCGGCTCCTGCTGGGCTGGTGTCCGTTCCCTGAGGAGGAGGAGGAGGAGGAAGACCTTCCTGCAGGAGGCATTTAGTTCTGTCCTGGGCGCACCTGCTTGTCCTGCGTCTCAGACGGCGCGCTGCCTTGTGCTGGCACCGTAGCTATCAAACGCGTCTGCTTTCCATTCGGCCGGCGCCCGGAGGTGGGCCTCAGCATGCGCCCTGTGGGGGGTGGGGGGGTGGTGCACCCGGCCTGAGGCCTGGGGGCCGGGGAGAGGCGGTGGAGGCTGGAGGAGGCAGCCTCCGTGGCCTCGCCCCACAGACACTGCTCCTCCCGCCCCTCGCCCCTCGCCCCTCGCAGGCACGACAGCCTGTCTCTGGGGGGACCTCGGAGATGGGGTGCCGTCCAGTTCAGTCCTTGGTACATTACACCTGGGGTCCTCCCTCCGGGAAGCCTGTTCTCAGCATCCCGTGTGGGAAGGAAGCGTGTGGCTCGCCTGCGCTGCACAGGCCGCGGAGCGGCGGCCTGGAGCGATGGACGGCTTCTCAGGGTGACATCAACGCGGTGGAGCCGGGACTTGAGATTCGAGGCCTGGAAGGGCCTGCGCCCCCGGCCTGCTGCTCCGGCGATGGGTGCAGACCCTGAGGCTGCTTCCGGGGTTCCTCTCCGTCCACAGCAAGTCCATCGCCCGCTCCCGTCCTGCCCTCTTGACAGACAGTTGTGGCGCTTGGCGTGCGTTCACGGTGAGAGCTCACGCAGGTTTCCCCGCCCCGTCCTGCCGGGTGAGGTGGCCGGCCTTGCCCCGATCCCGTGGAAGGGCGGCCGCCGCGCTGCACCCCGCTCGCCCGCGGGCGTGCATCGGAGTGGGCCGAGGTTTGGGGCCCAGGCGTGCACCTGACGTGACCTTGGGTGAAGGCGCCTGAGGGTGTCGTGGGGCGGGGGGACGAGCCGCCTGGGCGTGCTCCGCCCGCTTTACCTGGTTGCGTCCCTCCCGGTCGCTCTGCAGTGGGGTACCAGCCGCGTAACGAGCATCTGACGACTGCAGCCACGTTCCGTGACTGTGATTACAGCGGGACGCCCGCCATCGCGCGGGTGGTCTGCCCGGAGCCGACGGCGGGAGACGTTAACCCGGTTAGCTTCCAGCTGGAGGAAATAAACAACAGGAACGCGGTGGCAGGCTATGGACGGATGCACCTTTAAACCCAGGGTGGCTTTGCAGGCGGGGGGGAGGAAGGGGGGACCTCAGGTAGCGAGAGCATTCTTTTTTTCAATTAACCTCATTCGATTTTGATTTCCTTCAGGTTCGGAAGCATTTAGGTCAGTCTCAGATCTTTAAGAACGAACCTCTGGAGAGAAAGGAAACGAACCAGGCCCTGATGGGGCTGGGTTACCACAATTAACGCCAGAGACAGGCTCAGGTTGGCTGGGGAGGGGGGAGGGGGAAGGGGGGGATGGAGAGGGGCCATAGGACCCCTTCAGGCTGCCCCTCGCACGCACGGAGAGCGGGGCGGTCGGCCTTTTCTCTCTCTCGCTGTCTGGTTAAGGGAACATGGCTGCTCCGGCGCCTGCTGAGGGCTCCCCATTTCTCAGGCCCCTTCTAGCCTGTGTCTTCTCCTGAGAAGAGGGGTCAGTGGGTTCTCTACCCCCCAGGCGCACCGCTCCCCATTTCTCAGGCCCCTTCTAGCCTGTGTCTTCTCTTCTCCTGAGAAGAGGGGTCAGCGGGTTCTCTACCCCCCAGGCGCACTGGCGGGGTTCAGGGATGGGAGAGCCGCCTGATGCAGGGCCCAGGAGGAGGGAGGGGCTGAGGACGGGGAGGGGCCAGGCCAGGAAGCAGGGCCAGGCCGCTTCCTCTTAGGAGCAAGGCTGTCACTCACTGGGGCCAGGGCCATCAATCACCCGCCAGGTCCCCGTGGCCTCTCATCATCATTAAGAAGCGTTTATGCAGCGTGGATGCCTGTGTGGCCGCTCCGGACCTTCCGACGCCCCCACTCCTCACTCACGTAGATGATGAAGGATGCGGCCCCTCGACCTGGCTGCGGGATTCCCCGAGGGCGGATGGGGCCTGGGTTGCCTCCGGGTGACCGTGGGGGTGGTCATTACGCCTGGAGCACACATTTTTCTAAAGTTTGAAAACGACATGCAGTTTGCTGCTTTCCGTACAGCGAGACTGGAGACTTCCACGGCCCTTCGCACCCCTTCCCGCGACGTTTTTCTCCTTTGTCTGCAGAGGGACCAGAAGCTGAAATTTAAAAAAATATATTTTTATTGATTTCAGAGAGGAAGGGAGAGGAAGAGAGAGAGAAATATCAGTGATGAGAGAGAATCATTGATCCGCTGCCTCCTGCACACCCCACACTGGGGATCGAGGTAACCCCGGCGTGTGCCCTGACCGGGACTCGAACCCTGACCTCCTGGTTCATAGGTCGAGGCTCAACCACTGAGCCTCGCTGGCCGGGCCAGAAGTAGAAATGTTGTTCGCAGGGAAGTCCGTTTCCCAGGGAGGAAGGACACAGAGGTGGGATGTGAACTCGGACCTTATAATTGGGTGGAAACCAGATGAATGGGAGGCCCTGGGAGACAGGTATTCAGTGGCTGAGGGTCCCAGGTACACCTGGGCTTACCGTCCGGCGCCCACCCAGGGCCTCTGAAACTTAGATCCCCGTGTTCTCACACACGTAGCGTCAGGACCGCAGGGGCCACGGCAATGCCCACGCCCAGAACACTGTCCTCTGCCGTTGATCTGTGTCTCCTCACGGTCCGGCGTCCTCCTCCCTGGAGGCGGGCCCATCTGCCCAGGCTGGACAGGGCTCCACGTGGGAAGCCAGACTTGGTGCCCAGGAGCGTCCTTCCCATCTCAGGCTCGGGTTCCCGCGGTTGGGACACGGCGAGTGCCCGTCCGACGCCCACCTCCTGACCTTCTCTGTGAAGCGAAGGAGCGTAAGGAATTCAGACACAGGCGGTCGCCGTACCTTCCTGCATCCACACCAGTGCTCACCTGGGGTCTGAGGCGAAGCACAGCGTGGGATGTGTTTCCTGGCCCAACTCCCCAAAGTGAGTGACCTCTGAGCAGGGCGGACCAGCCACCGAAAGGAAGTTGTGAGAGAGGCCTGTCCCACCTACGACGCGTTTGCTCCCGTTGCCCGGACGACCCCGTTTTGCTGAATTGGCAGATGCTGCCCTGCTTCCTGCTGTCCCCTCTGTACCCGGGGAGGCCCCGCGGATAGGAATCTTGGACGCTGATGCATATGGGTGTACTCTCACATTCTGACCTGGAGGTTAATGCAGAAAATTAGCATTTTTCACTTCTTCCACTTTTAGGTTTGATTTTTGTTTTATCCTTTTCTTCTTTTTTGGGGTGTCTCTGACCTTGAGGTTTTGTTTCAATTGTTCCATCTTTATTTTATTCTTTTCTGAAATTATTGACTTACTAGAGGCCGGGTGCATGGATTTGGGCACGGGTGGGGGGGGGTCCCTCGGCCTGGCCTGCGGGGACGGGCCGAAACTGGCTCTCCGACATCCCCCGAGGGGTCCCAGATTGCGAGAGGGTGGTTCTCGGGTGATGCACTCCGGAATCAGGCTCCCGCCTCTCTTGTTCCGGGTGCGTCATCTGAGAACCACAGCTGCCAAGTCACCACAGCTCGGCAGCTCCTGTGTTGAGCATCTGCCCCCTGGTGGTCAGTGCACGTCATAGCTACCGGTCAGACGGTCAAACAGTTGGCCGGTTGCTTGGGCTTTTATATATATATATATATGGCTTGAGTCCCATTTTCCTGGAATCTTCTAGGCTCCCTCAGAGTTTGTAATTTGCATCACTCTCAATTTCAACCATCCATCTGTGCATCCACCCATCCTCCCATCAATTCATCCATCCATCTGTTCATTCATCTGTCCATCCATCCTTTCATCCATTTATCAGCTCATCCATCCACCCACCCACCCACCCATCCTTTCATCCAGCTCATGTTCATTCAGTGCCTGCTCCGTGCCAGGCACATGCTCACTTGGGGATACGGAAGGTCCCTGGGCCTGGTTCCTGCTCCGAAGAGTCTTCGGTCCTGTGAGGAGGGATCTGGGCCCCGGGGAGCTGGGGTAGCAGAAAGTGCGTCTCTGTGTGTCATCTCTGTATGTGTGTTTCTTCAGAGACTTACATAACCAGTGTCTTTGGCCTCAAAAATAATCTGAAATTGTGCCCTTGTCTTTATCGCTTAGCATGGTGTCACTCGGCATGACCTCATCTTCCTTCCGACCTTCCACATTTGGCGGCGGTGCTGTACGGCCTGCTGTTTCTTTAAGAGAGACTCCTTCTCCTTGAGTTCCGTTTTTATTGGCATGACTTGCTCAAAAATAATAAATAGGACTCGAAACCACCCAGCGTTGCGTTGATATCTTAGGGAGATAAGCCACCATTTCTCTCTCTGAAGCTCCTTGCAAGAGCAGATACATCTGTCACAGAGAGAAGCAGAGAGCGAGCACGCGCTCCTGGCAGGGACACTCGGAGAGACCGACCCCCTCTCTCCCACCCCCACCCCCACCCCCAGTCCGTCCCGCTCCCCCCCCACCCCCCCAGAGCCCCGGAAGAACAAAAGGCAATTCAAGTCACACGATATTTCTCCTGTCGCCACGGCACCAAACTATTAAAAATAAAACTGTCCCTCAAGGCAAAACATTTCATTTATTTTCCTTTGAATGAGTAACTTGTTTATTAAGATGAACTAAGTGGCTAAATCTAGATTGCACGCAGGCAAGAAAATTTGATTTATTGCCGCCTTCCGGAAAACGCGCTCTCTGTTCCGGGGAATCGGCGCTGGACTGTGAATGAAGAAGAACCGGGCCGGGCGCTGGGGCGGGAGCTCAGCGCAGGCCGCCCTGCGAGGGTGGCGCGTCGCCCACGTCTGCCCTGGGCAGGTTGGTCGATCGGGACCAGGTCAGGGAGTTGAGGGGTTTAGTGATCTCCAGGGGGACTCCAGTCCCGCCTCAACTGGAGCGAGAGTTTTCACTTAACCGACGAACATGGGAGTGTTTCCCTTCGCCTGGTGCGCCTTGGAGACCATGTCCCCCGGCGCCCCACCGCGTTCCCAGAGCGCTGGGGCTTCGTGTGTCCTCACCCCGCCCAGTCGCCGCCCTGGGGAGGGCGTTTGTCTCAGCAGGGAGGTCCCATGGCTGCCCACCCGCCTGGGACAGGGGCGTGATGTCTGATCCCCCCTGATGGAGGCCCTGCTTGCTGTGAGCTGATGGAACTAGGCTGGAGACAAAGATGGTTCAACAACAACCACTTACAGCCAGTTTGCCAGTGGAGCAGGGAACCTCGTGTGGAGGAGAGATGGTTTTAGTTCTGACATTTTCTCTCGAAACATGTGGACGAGTGACTCCCACCCTCTTTCTGTAGCTGCAGTTGTTGCATTGTAACATTGCAACCCACGTTACTTCTGATAGGTCGTCTCGGGACACCTCTGGGCCCCCAAGAATCCCGCGGGGTTGCCTGGTCATGATTATGAAGTCCATTTTTCAGAGGAGGAAACCAGCTCCGAGCGGCTTTGTCACAGGCGTAACAGTGAGGACAGCAGCAGCCACCAGTCACGGCACTGCCTCGTGCCTCCTCTGCTCCCCGCCACCCGCCATCAGCTCTGACCGTCACCCGGTTTCACAGACGAGGCCTGGAGCCACAGGGCGGATGAATGAGCTGCCCGGCATTAACCCAGTGGTGGCAGAACGGGGCTTAGGCCAGCGTTCTCTCCAAGATCCATCCCACTTTGGGGACACACTCTGTGGCCATTTGCTGTGTCCCTCTGGTATGGAGAGAGCCCCCCACACAGGCATGACCTGCACGGCGGGCGGAGGGCAGAGGCCCTGCGGGGGCCCCCGGACTCTGAGGCTGTGACGTGAGTCCAGGTCTCTGTGTGTTCATGTCCCCAGAGCATAGCCTTGGCTCCTCAGTGGGGTGCATTCGGCGACCTCAGCTGGTGGGGGGTCACCCCCCATCTGGTTTGCACGAGGTGAGCAGGCACAGGGTCACGTGACACCAGGAGGGACCTCATGGCCCTTTCTGTTCCCTGCTCACCTTTCACCATCTGAGGGCGAGGCGGAGGACAGAGGGGAGCGAGAAGGAGCAGGGGGGCGGGGGCGGGGCTGATGGCTCCCATCTGCCAGGAGCTCTGATGCGACCGATAGAAGAACGGGATGCGGGCCTCCCTTCCCCGTCTCCCGCCTGCGACCGGAGCTCGCGGGGCTGTGTGGGCCGCGCAGGACGGGCGGCTCCAGGGTGGACGGTGTCACTGCGTGTCTCCCACGTGCCCTGCAGCTCGGAGTTTTAATAAACCAGCAGGCGTTGGGTCTGCCGCGGGGGTGGTTCATATTTCCGGACCCACGAGTGAACGCACAGGAGGAGCCCTTTGTACTGGAGCCGGGGGCAGAGTGCGGCGCTCAGGGTTCTTGGCCCGCAGCGGCTGCTGCTCCTCTGGTTCCCCCGAAGCCTTTCCCCGTCCCCGCTGCCTTCCTGACTTTGCCGGTGCCGTGTGCACCGAGCACGTCAAGCTCAGAGGCTCACACGGGCCAAGTAAATGAGGCATGCGGCCCGCGGGCCGCGAGTCTGACGTGCTTGGTGTGCAAGATCCTTCCAGGACTACTGTGCCCCTGGAGGGGGCACTGCCCCGCACTGTTTCCTGGGCCGGCGCCCTTCCCGGCGAGTCGAGAGCATCTCACCCGCCCTCGGTCTCCCTCCGTGTCCCTCTGAGAGGTGGAGGCCCGCCCCACGGGAGGCACACGCCGCGTACCCACCTGTGTGAAAGCAGGTCGCCCGCTGTGTCTTCTCGGTGACGGCTGATTGTCCCGTCGGCTCCACTTTCTGAGCAGATGGGCTGTGGCGGGGAGAGCAGGGCGCCCAGCGGCTGGGCTTCCGAGGACTCAGCGGCTTTAGGGTGGCGGGCGGTGCTCCCACTTTTGCTCCCTGGAGTCTCGGGGCAGCCCCGCCCCGGGGGCTCTGTCATTAGCCTTCACTCTGGCTTTAGAGGGCAAGAACGCAGCAGGACCCGGCCTTCGGGACGCCCTCGCGGGCCCTCCCGGGAGCTCCGCCTCCCCGGGAGCCTCTTGTCCAGGTTCATTGCGGACGGTGGCCTGGCCGTGTGGGGGCTTCGGGGACAGAGGAGGAACGGGGTGCTCCTCCGGAGAGTCACTGCCCTCCCTCGACAGCACAGATGCGCCGTAATAATGACCAGCAATACACGTCGCACTGACGACTGACAAGTGCTCCCATTTGTCCTCACGGTGACCGGGGGTTTGAGGTAAGAATTACGGCTGCGGGACCGTTTCTCACAGATGTGGGAGCTGAGGCTCAGAGAGACTGGGGGACCAGAGGACCGGGCTCACTGTCCTCACATCCTCCGTCCTTCCATCTGTCCTCCCTCCTTCCATCTGTCCTCCCTCCTTCCATCTGTCCTCTGTCCTTCCATCTGTCCTCCCTCCTCCCATCTGTCCTCCGTCCTTCCATCTGTCCTCCGTCCTTCCATCTGTCCTCCCTCCTTCCATCTGTCCTCCGTCCTTCCATCTGTCCTCCCTCCTCCCATCTGTCCTCCGTCCTTCCATCTGTCCTCCCTCCTCCCATCTGTCCTCCGTCCTTCCATCTGTCCTCCGTCCTTCCATCTGTCCTCCGTCCTTCCATCTGTCCTCCCTCCTTCCATCTGTCCTCCGTCCTTCCATCTGTCCTCCGTCCTTCCATCTGTCCTCCGTCCTTCCATCTGTCCTCCCTCCTTCCATCTGTCCTCCGTCCTTCCATCTGTCCTCCGTCCTTCCATCTGTCCTCCGGCGTTGGGTTTGGGAGCCTCGCCCCCCAGCTGGACAGGTAGTTCCACGTGGTGAATGGTGGGTGGTCAGGAAGTGGGCGTGACATTTCAGAGCAATCGGTCATCTGTGACATCAGTTGGAGGACCAGGAGTCCCAGCTGAGCACGGGGATGCAGAGAGCATCCTCCCTGGTCAGCATCCTCCCTGGTCAGCATCCCGGAGGAAGGAGATGTGCGACTGTGTGATGTTCCAGTGAGAGTGTGAGTGTGAGTGTGTGTGAATGTGTATGTGTGAGTGTGTGTCTGTGTGTGTGTGTGTTAATGTGTGAGTGTGAGTGTGTGTGTGTGACTGTGTGTGTGTGTGTGTGTGACTGTGAGTATGTGTGAATGTGTGAGTGACTGTGTGAGTGTGTGTGAATGTGTGTGTGTGTGAGTGTGTGTGTGAATGTGTGACTGAGTGTGTGTGTGTGTGTGAATGTGTGTGTGTGTGTGTGACTGTGAGTATGTGTGAATGTGTGAGTGACTGAGTGTGTGAGTGTGTATGAATATGTGTGTGTGTGTGTGTGTGTGAGTGTGAGTGTGTGTGAATGTGTGAGTGACTGTGTGTGAATGAGTGTGTGCGTGTGTGTATGTGTATGAGTGTGAGTGAGTGAGTGAGTGAGTGTGGTGCGGGCTGTGGGCAAGCTTGAGATGCGTTCTCTGAGACATAAAATACTGTCTTTTGCGAAAAGAGGCAGATGGTGCCGCTGGTTTCCTGAACTCCCAGCAGCACCAGCGTTGTTTCAGAAGCCACAGCATTTCCCAAACAGTGGAAATCCCGAGGGGAGAGGCCGTGGGTTCTGGGACCGGGACGGGCGTGGGCGGGCGTGGGAGGGGACCGCAGCCGGACCGTCTTGTCCTCCGTGGGCGACGCGTTTCACACTCCCCTGTGCTCAGTGTGGTCTCGGGTTCAGCCGGGAAGGACGGGGGTCAGGAGGGACCGGCCCCCGGACCAGCAGCGGCCATAAACCAGCCGTCGGCCAGGACAGCCCCACTGGGCGTGACCTTTGGTGACCGCCCGTCAGCCGGTGTCGGGGAGGCCCGGGATCAGCCACCCGGCAGTGACGTGTGTCTAACAAACCCTCTCGTTCACGGGAAGTTCATTTTCCTCTCCAGTCTTGAAAACTGCGCCGTCTGTCCCCAGATGTTCTCAGAGTCACAGCAGACAGGGAGCTACTGTCGCCACCAAGATGTGTGGGGTCGGACCAATGAGGGAAAAGGGAGAAACGAGCAAACCAACGCCAGCCGCTGCGGAAACAGCCCCGGCCGTGAGGCGCGGCGGTCTCCGTGGGGAGCCCGTGACCCGCGCGGCTCGGAGGTGGCCGCCGACGCGCTCTGAAGTTGGGAGGGAAAAAAGCAATTTTTTCTCATCCTCGTTCTCCTCTTGCTTTCCCGCTTCCCACTTTTCATGTCCATTCACCTTCTCACTTGACCGACCCCGACGACCTGCCCACACAGCACAGGAGGTGAGCGTTAGCGTGGTTCTGAAGCCGCATCGCAGAATGCCTCTCTACCCACTGAGTGCGGGGGCCCGGCGTCCTGGGTTCCAGGTGGCTGTTCTCCGACGAACAGGAACCTGTGATCCTGTCGGGAATGAACATCTGCTTCCCACTGGACTGCCCTCACCTGTGCCAACCCTGGCTTTCCCCCTGCGGGTCCCCCCCAGCGCCCGACGCCTGTGCGGAGGCTGAGGCCAGAGAGGGACCCCCCCGCCCAGCCCCCAGGGACAGGAGGAGTTAGCCGGAGTGTACTTGCTCTTAGCAAAGCACATCTAGCTTTTATTATCCTATATAATAAAAGGCTAATATGCAAATTGACCAAATGGCGGAACGACCAGTCGCTATGACACGCACTGACCACCAGGGGGCAGACGCTCAACTCAGGAGCTGCCCCCTGGTGGTCAGTGCGCTCCCATAGGGGGAGTGCTGCTCAGCCAGAAGCCCTGAGCCGGGCTCATAGCTGGTGAGCACAGTGGCAGTGGTGGAAGCCTCTCCCGCCTCCACAGCAATGCTAAGAATATCCAACTGCTGGACATATCTATCAGTTGGACATCCCCCGACGGCTCCCGGACTGTTGAGAGGGCACAGGCCGGGCTAAGGGACCTCTCCTGAGTGCACTAATTTCGTGCACCAGGGCTCTAGTTATTGATACTATTATTTCAGGACGTAGGATAAAAAGATCCGTAAAACCGAGGGCATCAGACAGCTTTCACGGAACACGCATCGTGCTGGTTTGTTTGTGGGCGAACCGTATGGCCTAGTTTGCCCTAAGACGCGCGAGGGGTTCGGGATCAAGGGAGCAGGCACTTGGCAAACTTGGTTTGCGTTTCACTGAACACATTGTGTTAAAAAAAAAAATAGAACCAGGGTGCTCAGTGGCCCCACAACCTCCGAGTGCGGACCGTGCACAGGACTCTGCTCAGGGATTCATATCCGTCACCTCACGGCATCCTCGCCCCAGGCCCGCAGACGGCGCCTTCGCGCAGGGCAGCCATGGCACGGAGCGCGGGCCCTGGGTACCGGTGGAGGGGAGGGGGAGAGGCGGGCGGAGCGGGGAAGACCTGGAGCCCAGGCGTGGCTCAGCTGGGCCAGTGTTCCTTCCAAAATCCGCCCTCAGGGATGGAGCTGGCATGGGGACCTGACCTGGGATTCCAGAGAGCCAGCTGCACCCTCTCTCTCTCTCTCTCTTTTATTTTGTTTATTATTATGATTATTTTATTAATCCTCACCCGAGGATATTTTTCCATTGATTTTTAGAGAGAGTGGAAGGAAGGGAGAGGGACAGAGAGAGAGAGAGAGAGAGAGAGACAGATCGATGTGAGAGAGACACAGAGAGCGATTGCCTCCTGCACGCCTCCCAGCCTGGGGCCGGGGATCGAGCCTGCAACCGAGGGACCTGCCCTTGACCGGAATCGAACCCGGGACCCTCTAGTCCTCGGGCCGACGCTCTATCCACTGAGCAGAATGGCTAGGGCTGCCCCCTGTCTTCACGGAGCTGGGCACAGTGGGGATGAGGGCCAGGTCCCCCTGACCATCAGGGGCGCGTGTTCTCTCTCGGCCACGGCGGCCGGGAGCCGCAGCCCGTCACGCACGCAGGCGTGTGCGTCTGAGATTGGGAAGGGAAGGCGTGTTGCCGAGTCGTGTGCTGCCTGCAGTGGTCATGCTGACGCCATTCTCATCCATGATGGGTTGACGTTCCTGTTTGCGGTGGGAAAGCCCGGTGGACCGCCCTCTGCCCGGGACGGTGGCCCGAGGAAGCCGGCTGCGTGTTTGTTCACTGAGCACCTCGCAGGCCCGTTCCGCGTCGCTGGTCCGTCTCTCAGGTGGCATTTTCCAGATTCTTGTAACGCAGGCAGCGTGTTCTGAATGAGCTGGAGGGAAGGGCAGGCTGGGAACTCAGTCAGCCTCGGAGTGGGCCAGTCCCGTGTTGTCCTTTAGCGTGTTCGAAGGAAACTGCCCTTCGCGTGCCAGGCGACACGCAGTTCCAGGCGGACAGCATAGCGGGGAGACAGTCGTATGTTTTACACGGTGATCCCCGATGTTTCCTTCCCCCGCGGTATTTGAGAGTCTCTTCCTGAGGGAGGCGATGGCAGTGTGATGGTGGCCGTGCCCCCTCGTCTGCCAGCAGCAGCGGTCACACCCGTGGCAGGTGAGTGTGCGCCGTGCCAGCTCTGGGCTGGGGGCAGAGCGCTGCGGCTCCCGCCTCGTGGGGAAGGACCTGCTGGGGGCGCCTGCAGCCCAGACCCTGCCATCACGTCGGCCGGATCGCAGAGGGAGGCTGACGGGGAGGGAGGCTGACGGGGAGGGAGGCTGACGGGGAGGGAGGCTGACGGGGAGAGAGGCTGACAGGGGAGGGAGGCTCACACTCACAGCCATACACACACACACACTCACAGCCACACACACACACACTCACAGCCACACACACACACTCACACAGCCACACACACACACACACACACACACACACACAGCCACATACACAATCACACACACATAAACAGTCACACATACACACTTACACAGCCACACACACACAGCCACACATAGTCACACACACACTCACAGCCGCACACATACTTACAGTCACACACAGTCACACACACACAGTCACACACACTCAGTCACACACACATACACATATATATACATACACACATTCACAATCAGCCACACTCTCACACTCACAGCCACACTTACACACAGTCACACACACACAGTTACAGTCACACACATACATACACATACACACATTCAGTCACACACACATACACACATATTCATAGTCACACACACACACTCACAGCCACATACGCACACTTGCAGTCACACACAGTCACACACAGCCACACACACATACACACATTCATAGTCACACACATACACACATTCATAGTCACACACATACACACAAGCCACATACACACACACAACACACACAGTCATACACATACACAGTCACACACACACACTTAGTTACACACACTCACACACACATTCATAGTCACCCACACAGTCACACACCCACACACACACACTCACACACACTCACACACAGCCACACACACACTCATACAGCCACACACACACTCATACACACATACACTCACACTCATACACACATACACACACTCTCACACACACAGCCACACACTCACACACACAGTCACATACAGTCACACACACATACACACTCACACTCACAGTCACACACTGACACTGCTGTGATTTGCTCTGGGCTTGATGTTCCTCGTCCTTCTGTTATGACCCTGAGTGACCCCTCTGTTCTCCAGTCCCTCCACCGCTGGGCCCGGGGAGGGGCTCAGCGTGAGGGCCAGCTCATCGCCTCACCAGCAGACGGGGAGAACCGGAGGGGACGTCTGGCTCTCGAGGGTTTTCAGTCACTGGGTCACCTCAGGCGGAGCTCTGCGGCTCCCTTTACGTCTGTCCGGGGTAGAGGTCCCCACGGGAGCACGGGGACCTCGGAATGACCGGGAGAAAGACGGAGACAGGAAACTGACTCGTGGTGGAGGCTGACTGTGCAGCAGGCGGGGCCTGGATGGCGGGAGTGGAGGTGACGGAAGCCGGGGCTGTCTGTCCGCGGCCGCCGCTGAGGTCTGAGTGAGCGGTCTTTGTTCCTCACCCGCGGGTGGGACCCGTCACGCTCCGTGCCCTGAGGTAGCTTGTGGAGTGTCCGCTGAGGGCCAGAGCCCGTGCCCGTGTGCCCTGCGGCTGTGCCAGGATGGGCAGTGCCGGGAGCACGGCCTGCTCTTGTCCTTGCCGGCGGGGACGCGGCCAGGCCGCAGCCCGCTTCCTGTCACCGTGTCGCTGCCTCTCCGCTGACGGCAGGGCTCCGGAAACTCCTCACTCACTTACCTCAGAGGCAGACCTCTGGAAGCTTTGCCGAGCCACTTCGAGCAGCTTTTTGGGTGAATCATGGGTGGATTTACGATTTATAGATGCAGGAAGGACTTAAAGACACAGCCTTACTTCATTTATGTATTTAGATTCACATATGCATGAACTCATATGGTATTTGTCTTTCTCTAAGGGACTGACTTCACTTAGCATAATGCCCTCTAGGTCCACCCATACAGACACAAATGGTACAATTTTGTTCTTTTTTATGGCTGAGTCCTAGTCCATCATATATATGTCCCATCATATATATGTCCACTCGCCTACTGATGGGCTCTGGACTGCTTACATAGCGTGGCTATCCTATTCTAGATAATAAAAGGCTAATATGTAAATCGAATGACCAGCGGAACGACCGGTCGCTATGATGTGCACTGACCACCGGGGGGCAGGCCTAAGCCGTCAGTCAGACATCCCCTAAGGGCTCCCGGACTGCAAGAGGGTGCAGGCCGGGCTGAGAGACCCCCCCCCCCCCCTGCACGAATCTCATGCACCGGGCCTCTAGTTGTACATAATGCTGCAATGAAGATAGGGGTGCGTATATCCTTTCAAATTAGTGTTCTGGGTTTCCTCAGATATACACTGAGTGGCCAGATTATTATGATCTCTGAACGCATAATAATCTGGCCACTCAGTATCTATGTATCTATCTATCTATCTCTATCTATCTATCTATCTATCTATCTATCTATCTATCTATCTATCTATCTATCTATTAGAGGCCTGGTGCATGAATTCGTGCATGGGTGGGGTCTGGCCAGCCTGTCCAGGGGGAGGGGACATGGGTGGTTGGCCGGCCTGCCTGCTGGTTGAACTCCTGGTCGAGGGGACAATTTGATTATTAGCCTTTTATTACATAGGAAGGATATACACTGAGTGGCCAGATTACTATGCGTTCAGAGCTCATAATAATCTGGGCACTCAGTGTACATCCGGAAGTGGAATTGCTAGTGAAAAAGGTAAATTTATTTTATTTTTTAAAAGACAGAAACAAAGATGCGGCCTTGGACATTTGTTCTTCAGATGTGACTTTTGAAAAGACCTGTCAGTGACGTTCCTCCTTTTAAACCTCAGCCCAGCCACTCAGTGCCCGCTGCCCGGGGGGCTCTGCCCTGCAGTCATCGGTGCTCCCAGGATGGGCGTGCCTCGTCCCCGCCACCCTGGTCTTCGGTGGCATCAGCCCAGGCTGCTCTGTGCTGGTGCCCGTCCCCACGCCATGCTGTCTGCTAGCATATCTGAACTCCCCCCACGTGCCTCATAGCTGCTGTCCCGAGTCCGAGTCCCCCCGGCCCCAGGCCACTCCTCTAGGGTTTCCGGGACCCACAGCAGCCACTGAAGGGGGTCTCCAGCCCCGCCCCCAACTCTGGCTGGTTTATAGTCTAATAGGAAGACAGATAGGCATTCGCACTGCCCCCCTCCTCCCCATGGTTGTTGAGGAAGCCATTGTGATCGACAGAAGTCCATGTCCCCAAACTTGTTCCATATCCTGACTATCAAAACGTCATGGGACAAAAACGTGGGCCCTTTGCTGTGACGAGAGGACAAAGGAATTCCACTGTGTGCAGAGCTGTGCGCTGGGTTCTTGGGAGACGTTATAATAATAGATGGTGCATGGAAACCTTGCTTGTCAGTGCAGAACACACACACACACACACACACACACACACACACACACACACCTTAAAGGAGCCGTGCGTCACCGCGTCGACCCTCACGGAGGGCAGACGTGTGGAGGGTCCGAGAGCCAGGGAGCAGCCAGGCTGCCTGGGCCTGAGCGATCTTTTCTGAGTTCCTTCGACGCCTGCCACCGGGCTGCAGCGAGTTTGGGGAAATGTTTACAACTGTAGTTGACGGGGGGAACGTCAAACAAGCGACAATTTAAGGCAGGATGGGCCGATGCAGAGGGAAGAGGCGGACGTGTGGATGGGCGAGCACATGGGTGGGGAGCTGCGCTGCAGGCGGCCGTGTACGGGGCCTGAGGGGCAGGGAGGCAGCTGGCAGGTCCCCGAAGGCTGGGCAGTGGGTTTGGGTTTGATAGGAAAATCAACAGGAACGCCTTCCCTTAGTGACAGGGCGGGCTCCTCGCCCAGCACAGTTAGAACCCACCTTCTAGGGGGAGAAAGGGGTGCGGGGAGGTGTTTATGACCACACGCTACAGGAAGCGTCTCTCTTGCTTTCGCTCCGTGCACCTTCTCATCTTTTCAGAGCTGTCACCGCCGCCCACCGCTGCCCGGCGCCCATTGGCTGCTTCCAGTCCCAGGGAGGCTGGGAGGAGAAGGGAAAACCTCATATATTAGTCCCATCACCACCAGGGCCAGCACCGCCGTGCACATTCAAATGGTTCATTATTCCCTTCGCATCCTGGGGCTCCGAGGCTTACAGCTCAGACACACTGCTTGGTCTTTCTGGGAGGAAAATGCTGGCAGTCTCCCTCCCTCCTTCCCTCCCTCCCCCCTCTCCCTCCCTCCCTCCCTTCCATCCATATATTTTTATTGATTTCAGAGAGGGAGGGAGAGGGAGAGAGAGAGAAACATCAATGATGACAGAGAATCATTGATCGGCTGCCTCCTGCACGCCCCCTACTAGGGATCCAGCCCGCAACCAGGACATGTGCCCTGACCGGGCATCGAACCGTGACCTCCTGGTTCATAGGTCGATACTCAACCGCTGAGCCATGCCGGCCAGGTGGTAGTCTACTTTTATACCCCAAATAACTGAGCGCGTGGACAGAGGCGCTGTGGCTGATGTGGGGACTTGAGCAGTATGACTGGGGGCTCCGGCCTGTGGTGGGGGGCCCTCTGTGGGGCTGCGCTTGGGACTGAGAGCCCGTGGCCATCGCTCATCACCCAGGTGTGAGCACGCTTTCCACCCGCCTGCTGCCGGCCAGGGGGCAGCGTTCTCCTCGAGGGGCCTCAGATCCCTCTAGCCCAGCGGTTCCCAACGTGGGGCACACGCCCACAGGGGGGGGGGGGGCGATTTGATGTTTAAGGGGGGCAATTCGAGAAAGAGTTATTAACAGTGAACGTGCTGCATTTCTTATGGTTCTAGGGACCTCATCTACAGTTTATAAATATATATTACATTGTGACATATATTTATGCATTTCAGTTCTCTATTATATGTTTTGAAACATTGCTATTTTTTTTCCTATCACTTCATATTATTATTATTTTTAAAACAATTTCTTAGTGCTTTCTTCCTCAGCACTGCAGCTGTCCTTTTGTTCACTTTTCTCTTTCATGGATGCCATGTTCTTTGGAAGCTGGTTTAGTCCAAGTTCATGGCCTTTTAGGCTTCCTCCATGTGACTAGGAGCTCACTTTTTTTTTTTTTAATATATTTTATTGATTTTTTTACAGAGAGGAAGGGAGAGGGATAGAGAGTTAAAAACATTGATGAGAGAGAAACATTGATCAGCTGCCTCCTGCACACTCCCCACTGGGGATGTGGCTGCAACCAAGGTACATGCCCTTGACCGGAATCGAACCTGGGACCCTGAGTCTGCAGGCTGATGCTCTATCCACTGAGCCAAACCGGTCAGGGCTCACTTTTTGAATAATAAGAATTATATGTCACAGGAGGGGCATCAGGATGTTAGAGATGCGGAGGTGGGGCGTGGCCAACTAAAGGGTGGGAACCACTGCCCTAGAGTCTCCCGGTGTCCCCAGGACCAGCGGTCGCCAACCTTTCGGACCTCACCGACCACCAGTGGTCCGCGGTGGACCACCGGCTGGCGGCCGCTGCCCACGACTGTTTGAGAAGAGCTTTCCACATTGGAAGGTCCCTCTATTTGGCCAAGGACCGGACTTAGGCTATTTCCTGAACATGGGGACAGTACTGAAAATTCACTCATTTTTAATGATTAGCAAATAAACACGCCTACTTCTCCGTGCACCACCGTTCAAAAACGAAACAGTAATGAGCTTGAAACGGCCGTGTGCCCATCACAGCAGGGGGTCTAGGTTTCCAGGTAACACTTGGTGGTTTTTAGGGTAAGGCCCTCTTGAAAAAAATAAATAAATAAAATCTCTCTTTAAGCTGATTATCCCTCACAGTGGTTCAGACTGAACTTGATTTGTGAATTTGCTTATTTTCTCTTTGTTTTGTTTTGTTCATCCTCACCCGAGGATAGTTTTCCATTGATATTTAGAGGGAGAGTGGAAGAGAGGGGGAGAGACAGAGGGAGAAACATCGATGTGAGAGAGAGACATCGATTGGTTGCCTCCTGCACGCACCCACGGATTGAGCTTGCAACCAGGGTACGTGCCCTTGACCGGAATCAAACCCGCGACCCTTTAGCCCACGAGCCGATGCTCTATGTATTTGCTTATTTTCTCTTTTCTGTTTGAGATATTTTCCAATATTTCTGACATATCTTGTCCCATGGAAATGAAGACAAATTGACCTGTCAATGAAATCAAGTGTAGATTGATCTGTATCCCAAGACGTGGATAGATTTAATACGTTCCATTCTCTCTCCCTTGTGGAAGGCTTTGTGGAGGTTGTGTAACTCTTGGGAACTCCTGTGGGTTACTGTGAGAGAGACGTTTGCCGTCAGGACAGAGGACGTGATCTGGCTGGGGTGGAAGGAGGCCGCGGAGGTGCCTCCGTAACGTGGATGGAGCAAGGTGCGTGCTGATGGCCACACAGGACTCTTGTCTTAGGACAAGGACATACGTCAGCCCCCTGCTCTGTGGACAGAGGTTATTACAGTTCAGCTTAGACACGTGATCTCAGAGCCGACCCGGGAGGGTCACCGTGTCAGCGTCTGTGCAGGGCCAGTCAGAACAACCCTAACGTTAGGTCTGAAGGAGCCTTAACTGGTGTCTATAAATTATACACGGAGACGCGGGAGAAATCCTGCCTCCCTACCTGATAGAAGGTCTGTGTTGAATGCTACCCTCCAAATGTCTATCCGTTTTCAAAATTGTGAAAATTTTCAAATATTTAAATCTATGAGAAATAATGAGCATGGCCCACATAGCCTTCATATATTTAGCATGATACCATATGTGCTTCGGTACACTTTTTTTTTTTTTTAAAGAGAAAGCATTACGAAATTTTTAAAAATATATTTTATTGATTTTTAACAGAGAGGAAGGGAGAGGGATAGAGAGTTAGAAACATCGATGAGAGAGAAATATCGATCAGCTGCCTCCTGCACTCTCCTCGCTGGGTATGTGCCCGCAACCAAGGTACATGCCCTTGACCGCAATCGAACCCAGGACCCTTGAGTCCCCAGGCCGACGCTCCATCCACTGAGCCAAACCAGTCAGGGCTCGATACACTTTAAAAAAATATATTTTTATTGATTTCAGAGAGGAAGGGAGAGGGAGAGAGCGATAGAAACATCAGTGATGAGAGAGAATCATTGATTGGCCTGCCTCCTGCACGCCCCACACTGGGTACGTGCCCTGACCGGGAATTGAACCGTGACCTCCTGGTTCATAGGTTGACACTCAGCCACCGAGCCACGCCGGCCGGGCTGGATACACTTTTTAATGTAATAGAACACTGTCAAAGGTCCCTCCCTTTGCCCATCTTCCCTCGCCCATCCTTCCCTAGAGATCATGGCAATTGGCTTCACCCGTGCATCCACGGACACCTGCAGGGCTTTGTCAGGAGGAGTATTAAAAAGCACCTGGGAGCCCTGACCGGTCTGGCTCAGTGGATAGAGCGCCGGTCTGTGGACTGAAGGGTCCCGGGTTCGATTCCAGTCAAGGGCATGTACCTTGGTTGCGGGCACATCTCCAGTAGGAGGTGTGCAGGAGGCAGCTGATCGGTGTTTCTCTCTCATCGATGTTTCTAACTCTCTCCCCCTCTCCCTTCCTCTCTGTAAAAAGTCAATAAAATATATTTTAAAAAAATCAATAAAAATTAAAACACACACACACACACACACACACACACACCACAGCCAGGTACACTGCTGCGTGTTTTTAAGTCACTCACGGTGGGGGTCGCACCCTCTCCGGGGCCTTGGGAACCCTGCTCGTTTCCGTGGATGACCGTGTCAGGACGGCCCTGCTGATCGATCCTTTAACTGCCGCCGCCTTTCCAGAGAGGGGCCGCAGCGCGATGGGCTCGGCCGCTCCGCTTGTGGCGGACACAGGTGGTTCCCAGTTTTTCTCGATGACAAGTGAAGCCACAGTAAATAGCGTGGCCCGAGACTTGTCACGTGACCCGTCCCACGTGTCCCGCTCACAGAGCACGCTGGCTCACGGGCTGCACGCGACTTGGGCTCTGCGAGCTGGGGTGGCCGGTCGCTCCCGAGAAGTGGCTCCGCCGCCAGGCACAGCCCTCTGCGTTTCCAGACTGACGTCCTCGCCGTCAGATGGCGATGAAAGGGTGTTTCTTCGTTTTCATGGATGTACTTCGCGGATTACTGGTGGGATGGAGCGTTTTTCCATAGGGTTCTCACCCACGGGGTTTTCTCTCCTAAAATCGCGTCCTTAGTCCATTTTCCTCATTGGATGGCCTGCCTTTTTCATATCAGTTATTGTAGTTGAATCTTAGGAGGTTTGAATGCAAGTCCTTGTTGGTTATTGTATCAGGGTTCCCCGAGACCACAGGTTCGGTGATCTCCTGGGGCAGTGGTCGGCAAACTGCGGCGCGTGAGCCACATGAGGCTCGTGAGCCGCGGTTTGCCGCTCTGTTGACTAATGCGTTTGCCGACCACTGGGATAGGGGCTTGATCACAAGGAACAACCACAGCCTGTAATTATCGGAATCGAGAGTCTAGGTCAGTGGTCGGCAAACGCATTAGTCAACAGAGCGGCAAACCGCGGCTCACGAGCCTCAGGTGGCTCGAGAGCCGCCGTTTGCCGACCGCTGACCTTGGGGGCTCACGGCACAGATTCACTTCAGCCAAAGGACACAAAGCGGAAGTAGCCAAGGGCAGAGGGGCCGGGGGTGAGGGCCCGAGGAAGTGAGGTTCGAGCTTCCCAACGCCCTCAAGCACCCAGTTGTGCTCAGTGGGAAATGCGGACCACAGAGACGCTTATGAGGACTCTGGGCCCAAGGCTTTTATTGGGGGCCCGTCACGGAGTCACCCTGCGCCCAGCACACGGCGGGACTCCAGGCTCCCAGAGGGACAGCGGATACTGGGCGTCAGCCGGGATGTTTGTACCAGCAGGTCAGGCGCCGGGCGCCACTCTGACCAGTGCTGGGGGTGGTGGGAACCCCAGTTCCCGGGGCCTGCCACGGCCAGCCCTGCACGCAGACCTTTCTGAGGACGGCAGTCTCAGGTCTGCTCTGTGATTTTTTGTTTGTTTGTTTTTTGGTGGTGGTTGTTATCCTCACTTGAGGATATTTTTTCCATTGATTTTTAGAGAGAGTGGAAGAGAGCGGGAAAGACAGAGAGAAAGAAACATCAATGTGAGAAAAACACATCGATGGGTTGCCTCCTGCATGATCCCTGACCAGGGCCCGGGCTGGGGAGCAGCCTGCAACCGAGGTTCGTGTCTTTGACCGGAATCAAACCCGGGACCCTTTGGTCCACAGGCCGACGCGCCATCCACTGAGCCACACCGGCTAGGGCAGGTCTGCTACGTTAACCCTTTCTACACAGTTACATTCATGTCAGATACCTTCTCCTAATCGGTGTTTATGTTGCCTTTTGTCATAAAGTAGTAATGTCTGTTTTTCTGCAGTGCTTTGTAATTTTAACGCCATGCCAAAACATCCTCGCCGATCCCCTTCGAAAGGTAGCTCCGTATCTTTTCCTCTAATAGATTTCTCCCTCTGTGTATGAGCTATGCAGCAAACTGGTTACCCTCTTAAGTGTAATACTTGGTAGAGTCTTCTTGAAATTTTTTGTAGGTTAAGATGCTATCTTCAGTTACGACTATCTCTTTCTTTTCAATCCTACTCACTGATTTTCCTTGTCATGCTCCTCTACGTAGGCTCTCTGTGCCATGTTGACGGAGAGGAGTGATGGAGGCACCCTTATTAGTTCTAAGTTTTTTAAAGGAAATGTGTCTATCATTTGACCATTACATAAGATGTCTGCTGTGTGATAAATTTTCTCTTATTGAAGTGTGAATACCCACGTCCCGCGTGGTTCAGGGTTCTGGCTCTGGAAGAGGGGCCGAAAAAGACGAGACAAGAAATAATAATTTGGAAATATTGGGGGACCAGGTGGGCGCCCAACTGAAGAGGAAGGACTCCGCTTGGGCTCCGGCCTTGCCATCCTTTTATTCAGTTTGGGATACACCTATAGGCCTTAGGCACTTTCCAGTAACAGGCAGACTATCTTATCAGTAAGGGTTTCCATGACTGTCTGGTAGGGAAGTTGCTTCAGCTACCATTGTCTGGACTAAACAGTGGGTGCACGGCCCTGACCTTTGCCAGAGCTCAAGGTTCACCAGCCTTCCGGGATCCTGGTCCACACCTCTCTGCTAGGGAAGACAATAGGCGGTTTCCCACATTAAAGTAGGACGTTTTTGTCCCAGTTTGCTAATACTTAAACATTTTTATGAATGGGAATTGAATTTTATGAAGTGATTTAAAAACATCTATTGAGGTGATTATACATTTTGTTCTTAATATATTAATGGGGGAGCTACATTGAGACATTTCTCATATTATTTGCATCAAGGATGCTTTGGTTGTTGTTATTATTAAATGCACTGAAATTTTATTTAGGAGTTTCTCATCTCTGTTTATGAGTGAATGTAGCTATAATTTTCTGTTCTTGTACTATGCTCATCTGGTTTGGTTTCAGAGCCACAGCTATTTCGTCAAATGACGTGGGATGATTTCTCTTTTTCTGTTATCTGGAAGAGTTTTCATAAGACTGGATTGATACAGTTGGGCAGAGTTTGCCTGTAAAACTATTTTGACACGGGGATTATTGTTTTGCCAATTTTTGGCCACTAATTTAATTTTAAAAAATGATTAAGGGATAGCTCAGTTTCCCTATTCTTTTTTTTTCTTCTTTATCTTTATTGGTGGCACTATTATAGATGTCCCCATCCCCCATCTCCTCCAGCAACCCCCCTCCCCCTCCCCCTTCCATCTGACCATCATACCCAGATTTAAACAAATTCTGATTATACTCTCCATAAAATGTAAGTCCTGCTTTCCTCCTTTAACATTATAGGCATTTCCTAGGTCCTTAAATATTCACGGAGAAGATGGCTTTTAAAGCGTTTAACAGTGGTTTTATCTATTTTTAGATGTTCATAGGTGACACGTGTCACATACATCAGGTGGTAACACTAGCCGTGCTGGGCACGGAGTAGGCACACAGTCATTCCTGCTGGACATGGCACCCAGAACGAACCAGGCCTTGTAACTTTCCAGAGCAAAGTGTCGCAATTTCCTCATGCTTTCCAGGGTGAGGGCAAAGGCAGTTAGCTCTCTGAAAATTAACAGAGGGGAGGGGGAGCTTTCCTTTTCTGCGAAAGGAAAAATAACATTCTTTTGGAATGATGACTCATTGTTGAAACGCATCCTGTCTAAACAGATGAGCTCAGCCCGGCCCGATTGGCTCAGTGCTTGAGCGTTGACCTGTGAACCAAGAGGTCAGGGTTCGATTCCCGGTCAGGGCACATGCCTGGGTTGTGTGGGCTCAATCC
Source organism: Eptesicus fuscus (assembly GCF_027574615.1). Lineage (NCBI taxonomy): Eukaryota > Metazoa > Chordata > Mammalia > Chiroptera > Vespertilionidae > Eptesicus > Eptesicus fuscus. The sequence continues at coordinate 14,280,099 of NC_072496.1, forward strand.
CCAGTGGGGGGCGTGCACGAGACAGCCGATCAATGATTCTCTCTCATCACCGATGTTTCTATCTCTCCTTCTCTCTTCCTCTCTGAAGTCAATAAAAATATATATTAAAAAAATATAAACTGATGAGCTCAGATTTCTAGGTCTGAGCAATTTCTGTCGAAACACTCTTGTAGGCGTTTCTGAAAGTGCACGTAAAGGTGGCAGGCTCTTAGTTCTGAGGGAGGGGGAACCTGGGAGGAAATATTTTTTCCCTTTTGTTGACCGCATTTCACACGGCATAGCACATGCTTTTTCTTGTGTTGGCAGCGGCGGGATCCGCACCAGGCGTCTGACCGGTGGGGTTAGATGGGAGGACCTGGGTTCAGCAGCCTCGGTCCTTGGGTTCTGGCTAGGAAAGAATTCAGAGTAAAGACCCAAACTGTAAGAGAGCATCTACTAGTTGTACCGGTTAATAATGCGGATTTTGTAGTCAAAGAAAACACGGTAATTTCAAGAGAAACATCAAAAGTGCTTTATCCAAAGTAATGTCCATCGCTAGCTACACATTTCCCCCATCTTTCAGGTCATTTGTGGATACCGACCCAATAGAACTTTTCTTGTTTTGAGGCAAACCATTCAGAGACCCAATTTTCCACTTCTTCGTACGTTTTGAAGTGCTGCTCAGAAAGTGCGTGTGCCATCGATCGGAACAAGTGGTAATCTGAAGGAGCAAGGTCTGGTGAATACAGCGGGTGGGTTAATACTTCCCAGGCAAGATCTTTTAATGTGTCTTTAACTGGTTTTGAAGTGTGTGGTGGTGCGTCATCATGAAGCAAAATTACTTTGTCATCTGGCCCATTCTGGTCGTTTTATGATCAAACCGTGGTTCAAATTGACCTGGATGTTCTTTGTCTTTCACATAGAAATCATCACTTTTAAAGCGTTTAAACCAGTGTTCATAAGTATCTTGAGATGGAGCATGTTCACCATAAGCCTCCCGAAGTATATGATAACTTTCAGCAGCACTTTTCTTCAAATAAAGTAATGAATTAAAACTTCCCGCAAATGCTCTTTTTTTGGCATGAAATTTGACATTTTTAAGTGTAAAAATATCTATGATATTAACACCTTCAGAAAATTTGGCATATGAAGTTTTGAAGCTTATTGTCAATACAACAAAATAGCATACATATCAAATCACATATATATCAACATATGTGTTACTCCATCTATTGAAAAAAAATCCACATTATTAACCGGTACACCTAGTCCTATATAATAAAGAGGTAATATGCAAATTAACTCGCACACCATCACAAGATGGCTGTGCCCACAGCAGAGGCAGGGTTCCCGTAATGAGCCATAAAGAGTGATAAGCAGGGACTGGAGGCTGCGTGGTGCTGGGCTGGGGTGGGGGACCTGAGGCTATGCCCCCCGCCCGGCGGGGCTTGACGGGTGACTTCAAGGCGTGCCCCCTGCTGCAGCGCCACGCTGGGGGACCTGAGGCTGCACCCCTCACCTGGTGGGGCTTGATGGGGGACCTGAGGTTGTGCCCTCTGCCCACGGGGCTTGACGGGGGTGGGGCCGGCTGGGTCTGGGTCTCGCGTGATTTCGAGGTGCATGTGGATGGGCGGGGACTTGACTCTGGGTCCCGTGGCACACCCCAGACTCTGACAGGAGGAAGATTTTCATATACATTTTACTAATTTTCTTTCATCTCTGACACTTCTATTATAGAGAAAGGGCAAATAGCAATATTAAAATATTTCCTCCAATTAATTCCCTTTTAATGTGCACGAATTTCATGCACCGAGCCACTAGTATAATAATAAAATTACAATATGCTAATTAGACCTGATGGCTGACCAGTGGAACAACCATCCAGACGACCTTCCAGAAGAAGCCAGGGCTGCGAGGGCCGAGCCCCTTGCACGGATTGGCCCGTGTGGTTCAGTGTTTGAGCGTCGACCTGTGAACCAGGAGGTCAGGGTTCGATTCCTGGTCAGGGCACATGCCTGGGTTGTGTGGGCTCAATCCCCAGTGGGGGGCGTGCACGAGACAGCCGATCAATGATTCTCTCTCATCACCGATGTTTCTATCTCTCCTTCTCTCTTCCTCTCTGAAGTCAATAAAAATGATTTTGTGCACCGGGCCTCTAGTTTATTTAGAACATCACAGAGGGAGAAAAAGTGATTTGTAGAATAAATGGGCTTAGGAAACAAGTTGTAGAGGCAAAGGAAGGGCCTTGGAGCTTAGACGTGAGGAAGGTCAAGGTGACCTGCCTGGGGGGAGGGGTAGGGAGGGGAAAGCAGGTGTGCTCCCCGGAGGGAGAGTGCTGGTCCCCCTCCTCAGGGCATCAGGGGTGGAGATTTCAGGGGATCTCCCAGGGGAGGGTCTCAATAGTCTGTGCATCACCTTCCCAGGGGTGTCCTTTGAGGGTCTCCACAGGCCTGGGTCCCAGGGACCTGGATGTGGCTGCTGAACTTTCATCCCCTAGTTTGCACGGTCACTTCCTTGTCATTCCCGTCACCCACAGGTGTCCCCTGATAGCCACCCTGAGAGGGAAGACAGAGCCCCATCCTCGGGGAGCCTGGCTCCCATCCCACCGCGGGGCAGGACCCACACGTGAGAATAAGCAGCATGCTCGGTCGCCCGGACCCAGTGAACCTTGACCTTCAGGGCCCACGTGCAGGGAAGCGGAGTCTCGGGGTCCCCTGGGGACTGAGCGGGGCTCCTGCCGGGGCCAGTGTGGTGTTGGTCTTGGGGGAGGATCAAGGCGATCAAGGCTCACGCCGCCCTAGCCTGCAGACCTGAGCAGGTAAACACGCGGGACCGTAAAGCACAGAGACTGAAATGAAAGTGTGTCTCGCCGTGATGGGCATCTGGCCCCGCTCCAGATTCCACCTGCTCCGGTGGAGGGAGCGATGGCGTCTCGTTCCAAGCGTCTTCTCTCAGTGTCTGACCCAGGGCCTGGTAACAACGCAGTGCGGGTTGCCAAGGATAACAACGGCAGAGGGGGCGGCCGATGGGAGAGCCGGCAGGGCCCGCAGGTGGGGGGGGCGGGGGAGGAGACCCGCTGCGAGGCGGGGCTGCGGGAGGGCTGCTGACTCACAAGTTCTGCGAGTTACTCCACCTGCCTTTGTCCCCGCTTCCCCCTGTGGGCACCCGCGTGGGCGTTGGCTCAGGGATGGGCCCCTGGCAGAAAAGGCAAAGGCACTGGAATCACAGGTGCCCCTCATTCTGTGCCACAGCAGAGTGTCAGTCACAGTACAGCAACAGCCATCCACGTTGCCAAACCTGTGCCACCCCAGGGGGTGGGGCGTGGTCGGGTGATAGAAGCAGTAATAGATCAGGAGAGAACAGACCTTAAGAAGCCACTCTGCTTATCACTAAAGGAAGAGGCCTTGGCCCAGCTGGCGTGGCTCAGTGGTTGAGCATCGACCTAGGAACCAGGAGGTCACCGTTCAATTCCTAGTCAAGGGCACGTGCCCGGGTTGCAGGCTTGATCCCCAGTAGGGGGCGTGCAGGAGGCAGCGGATCCATGATTCTCATCATGGATGTTTCTCTCTCTCCCTCTCTCTTCCTCTCTGAAATCAATGAAAACATATTTTTAAAAAGCACACGGAAGAGGCGTTGGATTGGATGGGTTCTTAAGCACTTCCTCAGCTCGGTTCCTCTGGCCTGTGTGTCCGCCGTGGTGGGTGTGTCCAGGTGGGGGGACTGGAGGAGCAGAAAGGACAACAGGTGCCCTCAACTGTCCTGTCTCCCGGGCCCCGCGGGGCTGCCCCTGCGTCTCTTCCCCTGGGACAAGGGCTGGCGCTGCCCCTGGAACGGGCAGGGAGTTGGGGTCAGTCTCAGTGACATAAATACCCTCGTCAGAATAGCGGTCTGGGTTCTGGAGAAAAAGGCCCCGCGAGTGAGCACAGTGAGACCGAGGGACGGGAGAAAGCTGCTGGCTGGCGTCGAACCCGGCCACTCACCGCAAACGTCACCTCCTGGGAGCCTGAATAAGCCCCCTGCCATGTTCAGAAACATTTCCCAGTGTCGATAATAACTGGAAAATGATCTTTCAAAAGGATGATTTTTTTTAAATTTAAAATTGATTTCAGAGAGGAAGGGCGAGGGAGAGATAGAAACATCAACGATGAGAGGGAATCATGGATCGGCTGCCTCCTGCACGCCCCACCCTGGGGATTGAGCCCACAACCTGGGCATGTGCCCTGACTGGGAATTGAACCCTGACCTCCTGGTTCGTAGGTCGATGCTCAACCACTGAGCCACGCCAGCCGGGCTCTCTCGAGTTTCCTTGAGGGGGTGGGTAGCTGGAGTACAGCGTTGGGATGGGATGCTGTTGCTCTGCTGTCTGATGGGTGGAAGGACATCCCCCAGCTGCTTTGCTGGGGGGTGGGGCTGGGGGAGGGCCAGGTGAGCCAGGTGAGAAGATGAAATATAAGAACACTGATCGAGTTGACTTGCAAAACTGGCCTCTCCCAGTGGGCTGTGTGCCTGCCCCGTGGAATTCAGGGGGAGCTCTGCCTACAGAACCGGCACCGTGCTAGCTGACCTGTAAGTCTGCCGCGTTCTTGGTGCTTCCTGTCACTCACAGACAGTATGCAATCCAGGCCCGCAGCGAGGGGGTGTGGGGTGTGGGGAGGGCCAGGGCCGCGGCGTGCAGGTTTGTCTCAGCGTTGCTGCCAGCGTCCCGTGTGACCCAAGGCACGTGTCCTAGCCTCTCTGGGACCAGGTGCCCAGGAAAGGCAATGGGTGTTGGCTCTTCCTCGGGCCTGGAGGGAGCCGCCATGGGCACGCGCTGATGCTTCGTGGAGGCGATGCTTTCAGTGAAGGCTTCCGAGAGGCCCTCGGCGATCAGCGCCTGAGCCTGCGCGCTGGTGAGCTGCCACACCGCCCCGGGAATTTCCTCCCTCTGCACGGCAAGGGCGAGGGAGGTCCTCACGTCTGTTACCTTCTGCCACGTGGCTGTCAGGTGGCATCTGCTGTCCCTGCGCAGTGGCCTGGGTGGGAGGGTGCGCCAGCGGAACAGACCCCCGGCCCTGCTGGGGGTGAGCGCCACTTAGGGGGTGGGCATCAGAGGCAGCATTTTTATTCTTATTAAATTTATCGTTTTGCAACGTTTTTGTTTTTCGATTATTAGCTCAGCAGCCAACTTGTCTCCGATTCTCCCTTCTTATAGTCTCTGTGGCACCTGCGTGGCTAGTTGATACTGTAGTTTGAGCTGTTAACCTTTGCATTTCTTTTGTTTTCTTCAGTAAATTATTTATTGATATGATTTATATAACACTTTTTTTCATTGTTTAAGTATTATAAATAGTAGTACGTATGTCTCCTTTTCCCCCCATTGATCCCCCCTCCCGCCTCCCCTACCCCCAGGCACATGCCCTCACCACTCTAGTATCTGTCCCATTGGTTATGCTTATATGCATGCGTGCAAATCATTTGCTTGATCTCTTACCCCCTCTAGCCTCTCCCCCGTCCCCCTGCCTTCCCACTGAAGGTTGACAGTCTGTTCGGTGCTTCTTTGTCTCTGTAGCTTGCATTTCTTGATGGTTTTTCACTTGTAAGAGTCTGTAGTCTGGCAGCCGCCAATCATCTCGGACTCCGCATTCAAACCACCGTTCTTCGCAGCAGCTGGGGGGTCCTCCCCGGGCCCCTGATGAGTGTGGTCCGCATTTTGCAAATACCCTGTCTGGGGCTCCGCATCGCCGCCGATAGGCAGCTTGGTCCGGAGCCGGTATTTGTCTTTGGGGAGCCTGGTTCTCCTCCTGTGTGATAGCTACACCTCAGTGCACAGAAATCGAGATCGCGGAGGGCGAAGGAGCCAGCCCCCCCCCCCCCTCCCCCGGCAAAGCCACTGACAGCCCCGGAGACGAGGGCTGCCAAGTTTGACGGCTGGCCATGGCGTTGCTGTGCGCCCCGTCGTATTTCCTTGCGGGAGAGGCTTGGCTTGCTTCCTTGTTGACTCTGAGGAGACGCGGGGAGGCACAGGGAGGGTCCTTTAAACATCTGCCCGCGCTCCGCTTTTTAATTTCTTTTCCAGGCACCGTCTCTCGTGGGGGGCGGGGGCGGGGGGTGGTGATTTCCTACCGGGAACTCTCGGGAGTCTCCCTCCGGAGGTGAAGTGGAATTTTCAGGAGGATGGGAGCCAGATGCTCATTTCGTGCACAATGAACATCCACAGCAGCGGCACTCCAGCCAGGGATCAGGGTCTGGGCAGGAAGCGCGCCTCGTCCCAGCCACTCACGGGGATGGATGGTGAAGCAGAGCCATGCCTGGCGGGAGGGAAGTGCTGTGAGCATTCTTTCTCCTTCTCCTTCTCCTTCTCCTGTAGCCAGCGTCCATGCGGGCTGCACACAGGGTCATGATGAGGGGACTTCACGAGGCTGCGCAGACCCACAGCCCCGCCTTTGCAGCCCGTAGGCAGGAGGGGCATCGACGGGCAGGCGGTCCTTTATTGACAGCACCGAGCGGGCGGCTTGTGCCCTCGGACGTGCCCCTGCTTCTGACCTGTCCGTTCCCCTGAGTTGCCCGAGGTCACACCTCCAGTTGCTCACTCCAGTCGGGAGAGAAACGGAGCTGGGCCTCGGTCACGTCTCTTGTCGCATCTGCCCACAGAGCTCTAGGTCTGGGGTCTCGGCATTTCGGTGCTTCCTCCCCGCTCCGCAGGCGTGAGGTTGGCGTGTGTGACGAGCTGACGCGCTCTAGTGAGCAGCTCTCAGGGCATCAATCCAGGACTTTCCAGAGACGGGCAGACACGTCCAGCCACGTCTCACAGACACGGCGGAATACTTAGCAGGTCCTGGGACCGAGGCAGGCACGGGCGGAGAGCCAGAGGTGGCCCTGATGCCCCTGTGCCCTGCCTCCTGCCCTCAGGAGCTCGGGGGTAATTGGCCTAGGAGCTGGCAGACCAGGAGGCCCCCTGGCCCTCTTGGGAGACGTGACTGGTAAGACCCATTTCCGAAAAATACGGGGTCATCGTCCCAGAGGATTCTCTTCCTCGAATCAGCGTCAGGCATTGAACCTGTGCCTGCCATCCCCAAAAATTCACTTGGAAAAAAGACGCAGTTCGCGAGCAGACGCCATGGTGCTGAGCGAAGGCGCCGACTCGTTCTTTGTGTCGTCGTGGTGCGGCCACAGTCCGCGTCGCTGCTTCGCTCTCTTCCGCGGGGCTCCCCCTCAGGACCTGTGGCAGCCCCCCCCCCCCCCCCCCCTAGCATTTAGATGATTAAACTCTCAGATGGCGGATTCTAAGCGATCATGCCACTGATTAAAGAATTGTTAAGGCAGATTTATTTCTGCAAACACAAACACATGCACAACTGGGCCCACACTTGGCGAGCCATAGGAGCGCGTTGTTTCTCTCTCTCTCTCTCTCTTTTTAAAATATATTTTATTGATATTTTACAGAGAGGAAGGGAGAGGGATAGAGAGTTAGAAACATCGATGAGAGAGAAACATCGATCAGCTGCCTCCTGCACACCCCCCTATCGGGATGTGCCTGCAACCAAGGTACATGCCCCTGACCGGAATCGAACCTGGGACCCTTGAGTTCGCAGGCCGACGCTCTATCTACTGAGCCAGACCGGTCAGGGCTGTTTCTCTCTTCAGGAGCGTTTCCCTGTCCCTGTGCTGGGGCCGGCGTGCCTGGCGCTCAGGTCGTGAGGCCCATCTCCACGAGCTCTGAGCACGCAGCCTCCGTTCTAGAAAGGGCCTCCGTCCTCCCTGTGTTTCCTTCACTTCCTTCCACTGTCACCGTGTGCTCTGATGTGACAATGTACATAGAGCATGCATTGCATCCGGTGGAGATTTTGATGATTGCGTTCATTATGTTTACCAGTAATCTGACACATGTGCTCGTGGTGCAACACGCATGGTGCTTGCTCCACATTACTGCGCCTTTTTAGGGAGCAAGTAGAGAATTGGGGTGCATTGCTATCCCTTCTCTGTGTCCTGTTAACTTTTATGCAAAGAAGGTGGAAATCACTGCCCTAGGCAGTTTGGCTCAGTGGATAGGACTTCAGTCTGCAGACTGAAGGGTCCCAGGTTCGATTCTGGTCAAGGGCACCTGCCTGGGTTGTGGGCTTGATTCCTAGTAGGGGGCGTGCAGGAGGCAGCCGATCCATGATTCTCTCTCATCATTGATGTTTCTCTCTCTCTCTCTCCCTCTCCCTCTCTGAAATTAATAAAAACGTATTAAAAAAAGAAAAGAAAATGGAAATCACATGTCCTGGTCTCATGCCAGCTGGTTTCTAATGATTGTTCTTTAAAAAAAAAAAAAAAGTCCTGTTATTACTCACTGATCTGATTTTGTATGTCACCGCCCCCCTTCCACTTTACAAATAAATTATATAATAAAAGAATTTATCGAGGTTTCTGGCCACAAAGGCAACCTACCAAATTAAGTTGTATTTATTTGCTTAACCAGTAGTTGGGCAATGAAAAAGTGCCCAGGAGTAAATCTAACAAATGATGCATAAAACCTGTGCGGAGAAAATGATGGGAGGGGGTTTTGGGGGGATGGGAGTAAAAGGTGAAGGGATTAAGAAGTACAAATTAGTTGTTACAGAATAGTCATGGTTCCTCTTGCTGAGTTCCTCTCTCTGTACAAAGATTTTTCAAAAGACCTGAAGAATTCGAAGTGAACGGAGAGCTCACCGGATCTTCATGGCAGGACGAGGGGACGTTGTAAAACGTCAGTTCTCCGCAGAGCGACCTCAGGACTCAGCACAGTCCAGTCAGAACGACAGCCGGCTTTTCGGGAGGAGGACGCGGTGCACTGACTCTCGGATTTATGGGCAGGAATGGGAAGGGATGGGGGATTCCTTATACGCGATAGAGAGTTAGGACAGCGTGGCGTCAGCTCAGGGAGAAGCAGGGACCAGGGGACAGAACAGAGCTGGAAGCAGGTCTCAAGCAAGGAAGCTCCGTGTGTGACAGGCGCACGCGGGTGCGTGGGCGCAGGCAGCTGAGTCACACGTGGTGCCGGACAACGGGGAACCCCACGGGACGGCAGGGTGCGCTCGGGGCCCTCCCCTCAGCACAGACACACGTGATTCCATGTGGATCAGAGCTGGCACCGTGAAAAGCATGCTCTGCCGCGGAGGGAAGAATATAAGAAGGCATTTCTCTGACCTTGGAGATAGCAAATGGCTCTTGGCAGACGACACCAAAAGCATGAACCATGAACTTGAAGACTGAGAAATTTGTATGTAATTAAAAACACCCGTTCATAAAAAAATTATAGAGTAAAAGAACATCCACAAACGTAGAGAAGTTATTTGCAATGTATATAGTGGAAAAAAGATTAGTGTCAGAATATATCAAGAAATACTATAAATAAAAGACATCGTTCAATAGGAAATGGGCAAAGAATGGAGCTTGAGAGAGCAGGCCAGGGTTGCCGCCGGCAACAGGGGAAGCAAAGCTTTTTGCACACCCTGGCCGGGCCCACCCGCTTAAGGCAACAAAGTTTCAATTATAACCCCAACACAAATGGCTGCCGGCCTTGGAGGGAGCCCCAGGCTTGGCTCCGCTCCAGGCTACAAAGTTTCAATTGTAGAAGGAAAATAAATTCCAGATACCAGGGCCTCCGCTTAGGTTGCCAGGGGGCGTGGCCGGCCTGCAAACCACCACAGGCCCCTTGCTCAGGCCGCCCCACACCCCAAGGGAACCCCCACCTGATCTGGGATGCCCTTCAGGGCAAACCAGCTGGCCCCCACCCCTGTACCAGACCTCTATCCTATCTAATAAAAGAGTAATATGCAGATTGATCATCACTGCAACACACAATATAGCTGCCCCATGTGGTCAAAGATCCTGCCCCCATGTGGACACAAGATGGCCACCACAAGATGGCCAGCAGGAGAGGGCAGTTGGGAGGCACCCGGCCTGCAAGGGAGGGCAGTTGAGAGGGACCAAGCCTGCAAGGGAGGGCAGTTGGAGGTGATCAACCCTGCAGGAGAGGGCAGTTAGGGGTGACCAGGCCGGCAGAGGAGGGAAGTTGGGGGCAAACAGGCTGGCAGCAGAGTGGTTAGGGGGTGGCAGGCAGAAGTGGTTAGGGGCAATCAGGAAGGCAGGCAGGCAAGCAGTTGGGAGCCAGCAGTCCTGGATTGTGAGAGGGATGTCCGACTGCCCGTTTATCGGGCCTAAACGGGCAGTCGGACATCCCTCAAGGGTTCCCATATTGGAGAGGGTACAGGCTGGGCTGAGGGACAACCCTCCTCCGTGCACGAATTTCGTGCACCGGGCCTCTAGTACTACAAATAAAAGACATCGTTCAATAGAAAGTGGGCCAAGGACTTCAGCAGGCATTTCAGAGAAAAGGAGACAGGAATGGCTACTAAACACGTGAAAAGGTGCCTGAGCACCGGAGTGTGGGGACTCCCGGTGAAAGCCGTAACGCGGTACCGTTTTATACCAGCCCGATTGGCAAACAGATGAGTCTGACCCTATCAAGTGCTGGCGAGGGATGGGAATTGGGAACTGTCTAACGTGGCGTAACCGTTTTGGAAGGAAACTCGTTTTCACCCGTGTCCTCTGCGTAACGGGCTCCCAGGCCTACCTCGCCAGCCCCTGGCATAGACTCTGGCGGGAGGAGAATGAGTTTTGGAGTCAGACCAGGAATGGAGTCCCCTTTCACCCTCTCCTAGTTGAATGAACTTGACCTGTGACTTTCCGAGTTCCTCTCTCTGTACAACGAGAGCAACCAGGCTGATGTGTGTAATGACCGAAAAGTCTGGCATGGAGCCAACCGCGCTGAATGTCGCTATTTTTATTGCCATCTGACTGAAGGCCAAGTTCCCTGGGGGCCTCGTCTTATCCCCCTGTTACTGCTCGCAGGGCAGGTAGTGGGTGGGTTTGATTGAAATTTGCAAGGTCTCCCCTCATTGGCCACTTCATGCGATGCCCACTTAATTCTTCACCGACCCTCCTGCCGGCCACCTCCGCACCACGGCCCTGCTGTCCCCTCGCTGTGACCTTTTCTGCTCCAGTCGGCCATAGCGCTGACCTTCAGCCAGCAGCGTCCACATTCAGAACCCAGGGGGTTATGGAACAGGGGGCGGGGGGGGGGGGGGAGGGATGTGCTGTTCCTTTATCACCGGGCACCTTTAATGCTTCTTGAATGTTACACTGAACAGAACCGTGTAGAGCAGGGGCTGAGGGAGACCCAGGGGCACCCCGGCGGCCCCCTCTCTCTCCGCGCAGCCGTCTCAGATAAATTTAGTCTTTCCCGACTGTTCCCTGCAAACACCGTTGTGTGTGGTTTCCGCGCTCAGCCGTGAACCAGAACCGCTCCGAGCAGGTACTGCTGGGCCATCTAAATGGGAGCAGAGGGCAGAGGCAGTAAGTCCAGGGGGTTTCAAACCCCGAGGGCTGGCAGATCCTAAGGAACTCTCCAATTCCTCCGGTTTCGGGTGAGAATAGACCGCCTAAACGTTTTGGAGCGGCAGGTGTCTGTGAGTCAGGAGAGACAGACATTTTTCCGAGCTTCCACGGGCGAGCGCAGGAGACCAGCCCCGATGCCGCTTTTCTGTGCATCTTGAGGTCTTCCGTCGGCCCTGGCTTTCTGTTGCTCCACGAAGACCGGGCAGCTCACCCGCGTCACCGTGCAGATCCTTAGAGAGGGGCAGTGGGCCCCGGCCGGGGCGCGCGGGGGTGGAGCGCCGGCCGGATGCGCCCAGGTTGTGGGTTTGGTCCCCGGTCAGGGCGCACACAGGAATCAACCCCCGAGCACGTGGCAAGCCGGCCAGCGTGTGGGAATTTGTCTGTGAGCCCTAGAAAACGGATGCAACGTGGGACGTGCGCTCGGGACATGTTTGCTTTTAGATTATTCGCAAAATCTGGGAGGAGCGTTTTAGGCTTTTTTTTGCAGCCCAGCCCCCCTCTTCCCAGAGGGCACCCCTCCATTGCAGCTGCTGCCTCCTGGATGTTTGTTGGTGGTGCCCTGCAGTCCTCAGCATCCGGGCTCCCCGGGGGGCCCTGGGGCTGCGTGGTGGGGAGTGTGCCGGGCAGAGGCTGAGCCTGGGCTGTAGATCTCTGACCTGCCGGGGCCAAAATGACGCTGTCTCAGATGACCTATTTATAGGGGTTTAATTTAGGAGGGTTTATTTATTTATTTTTTTTTATTTTTTTTTTGAGGGGGAGGCACCCTGCCATTTATGCAAGAGAAGGAAAGCCCACGAAAGCCTGGCAGGTGGCATCCTCTCTCCTTCCTCTCCTAACGCCGCCCCTGCCCTGACAGGCTCAGGCCCTCGCTGGGCAGCACCCTTCAGGGGCCACGGCGCCCGCCTGCAGCCCCGGGGGCACCACGCTGCGGTGATTTGGAGGTAGAGGCGGGGCTTGGAGCAGAACCTGCGAACGTGCGAGTTGGAGGCACCGGTGCTTCTGATAAAATCCCAAGCAGTGGCTGCCTCCCCCCGGCCTGTGCATCTCGACGATAGATTCCTGCCCCTCTCGTGACCTCCTGCACATATTCCCGTCCTGGGCCGGGGTCCCCTTGTTCCCCACGGCCCACGGCCTTTCCCATAGGGCAAAGGTGTAGGAAGGTGGTGGGTGGATTCTTCAGTGCGGGAGCTGGGAACGTGGGCAGGCGGGAAAATGATTTTAAAAGGAAAAAAGGGGGAGGGCGAGAGCAAAAAAGAATTGGTCCCTGCTCTTGAGTGCTATAACCTCCCCGAGTGTCGCCGTAGAAATCAGCCCTCAGATTGCGCCAGGCACACATCCGAGGGGACAATCTGCCTGTATTGTTCGCTCCGCGTCGTCAGCCGCAGGACTCGTGTCCCACGTCATCACCTGCTTCGGGGCAGCGCTCATGTCTTTTCCCGGATTTGCCGCCCACACGCCCCCCTTGCGAGCCACGGGCGTCATTAAGGGCGCTTTTGACTCGACAAAAGGGGCTCCTCATTTTCAGAGCTGCCTTCAGGTCTTTACTTTGCATTCCGACGACCAGCCCCAGTCAGTCGCCTGGACGGAGTGAGAGGCAGCTCCCTGCTCCCTGCGTCTGGCACAGCCAGCGCGTTCCTGAACCACAAATGTCCTTTTCTCTCCGGACGTCCAGGGTGGACAACAGCAGCTGGATAAAGCCTCATCGTTAGAGGGAACGAGGAGACAGAAACGGGTGATGGGAACCCCGTCCTGTCAGAGCCCCTGGCCACCCCCTGCCTTCGCCTTTCACACTGGTTTCCCTGTCTTCCTCTCCTTCCAAGAGGGGACCCCGTGCCTGGGACCCCAGCGCAGGCTCATAGCCACCCCCAGCTCTGCACTGCTCCCTGCTCAGCCCTGCGGAAGCTAGCTGGCCTGTTGGGGAGATTTTGGGTGATGAAGTAGCTCTCCTCCGATCCCTTCTGTTTAGAATCTGGCTTCCTCTTAATCCTGCCCCTTGCAGGAAACCGGGAAGAGTGGTTGAATGCGCCAGTGACCCCACGAATGAGCTCGTGCTGGGGACGGGGAGGCCCAGGACTCTGAGTGGGAGCTGCCTGAGAAGGGCTGGAGTCCTCCTCCTCTTTGTCTCAGGCGCTCATGCTCCTCGAGGGCAGAGCGCATGGGCTTTCCAGGTCACGTGAGACTCAGGTGGGAGAGGCAGTGCCTGCCTTTGATTCCACCTGAAATGTAGGAGGCAGGGCAGCATGGACCTCCATCAAAGCTGGCTGTTCTCATTTATCCCCAAGCAATCAATTCCAACCTCCCAGACGCTTTCTTGTTAGTGTTGCTCCCCTCAGCACTGATGGCAAGTCCTTAGACCACCTGCCTTCTCTTCTCGCCGCCTCGGCAAAGCGGCGGGCCCCGGAGGGCCGGTGGAGAAGCCCGCTGGCTGCGGTGAGTTAGTAGCTGCTGGGGAGTGCCCGGACTTGGGCTGTGGCAGTCTCAGTCCTCTGTAGCCACTCTCTTTACTTGCAATTTTATTATAAAACTAGAGGCCCGATGCACGAAGATTCGTGCAAGAATAGGCCTTCCTTCCCCTGGCTGCCGGCACCACCTTCGCTCTGGCCAGAGCTGCCTTCTGCCTCTCGCCTTGTCGTGTCAATTTGCATATTCCCTCCTTATTGGCTGTGGGCGCCGCCATGTTTGTTGTGGAGTTACGGTCAATTTGCATATTCCTCTTTATTAGATAGGATATGTGTGCAAAAAGTGTTTATAGATAGATAGATATAAAGTTTAAAAAGAAGCAGTAAAACCTGGCCAGTGGGGTTCAGTGGTTGACATCAACCCTGGAACCAAGAGGTTGCTAGTTCGATTCCTGGTCAGGGCACGTGCCAGGGTTGCAGGCTCAATCCCCAGGAGGGGTGTGCAGGAGGCAGCCAATTGATCATGTTCCTCTCTCATCGATGTTTCTATCTTTCTCTCCCTCTCCCTTCCTCTCTCACTAAAAATCAATAAAAACGTATTTTTACAAAGTAGTAGCAAAAAGAACACCCATGTATCCTCCATCAAGCTTAAAAAAAAAAGAGACTATTATATAGTACTGTGAACCCCGGTATACAATGTTCCTTCCCCTCTCTACCCCATCAGAGGTACCTCTTTTCTGAATTTAGTGCCAATCAACTCCTTGATATAAAAATAGGTGTGTGTGAGTGTGTGTGTGTGTTACCACATATTATATACTTAAATATTATTTAGTTTTGCCTCATTTTGAACTTTCTCTGAATGGAATCACACAGTATGCATTTTTCTGCAATATGCTCATTTTGTAGACATTTAAAATTTTTTCTTTGTATTGATTTAGTAACTCAGTTATTTTTCATTGGGATTCATGTTCCTTATAATTTATCTCTAAGGAATCATTGAGTTGTGTGTTTAAGGGGCTTTCTTTGAGAGAGTATTTGGGTTTTATTTTTCCAGGTAGCTGGGGTATGGTAGGAGGAGTTTGAGGGTTTCTCACAACTATATAGATATATTCACAAGTGGGGTATAAATTCTGGCTCCAACCCCCACATTGAGAGGCAGCTTTCATCCCATCCGCTCCACCCAGAGCCTAGTCTGAGAGGTGTGTGTGTCTACACTCTTCTTGGGTGGGGACAGGATTTTTCTACATCACCCACTGCGGGTGTCGGCCTCTGGAGAATCCTGGTTTGTGTCCACTTATATTAGGTAGAAAGCCTGGTATGTAGCATTGAAATAGCAAAGCAGATATTGGTTACCTGTTGTCACTAGCATGTCTCCAAACAAGCCACCACAGAACTCGTTATTAAAATAATGATCATTTCCTCTTGCTCCCTTGTCTGGGACTCAGCCAGGGTCTGCGGTCCCGGCTGGTCCCGCTCAGCTTGGCGCGCCCGCCTGCAGGTCGGCCCAGTCCATTCCACACGTCTCCCGAGTTATTGGAACGTGGCTCTATGTTCAAGGCTGATGGGGAGATTATTATAACCTGCTCTTTGGCTAGAGAGATCACATTCTTATTAAGAGCCTCTGGTCTGAGGGTCCCCGAATGCCTTGTTTCTATTGGCACCTGCCCACAGGGAGAAAGGGACACCGACTTCAGTGCAACTAAGGGATTTCATCGGAAAGTAGCGGCTCCTACCTGTTTCTCCCTCTTTACTTTTCTCACAGCTCCTGGGCTTTGATAATTACCTTTTGAGAAATTAACCCAATCAGACTATTAGAAGTCTTACAAAAGGTAAAAGGAACGATGAGAGGAGGAGACAGCTAGAAATCCCCCCGACAAAGCCCATTTCCTCGCCCCAGATGATTCTCTCTCCCGGCACCATCCCTCCTCCCGCTCCTTCTCAGCGCCGAGCCCATCTGCTCTTCCTGCTCACCTCCCACCTGAAGCCATAATGTTCCACTCGGAGCATCATAATCCTTTCACAGCGGCCGCATGCGATTTCACACACAGCAGAGGGTGACGTCTGTGCAGAGTGAGCAGCGTAACATTAAAACCCTTAGGACAAGGGCCCCATCTCACACGAAGCTTCTCAGCAGCCAGCAGAGGACAGGACAGTGGGCAGCATGCATGGATTCGGGATAACAGAGCATCCGCTTTATCAATCTGTTCGCAAGGTCTCCAGAACACGATCTCCGCCAGAAGTTGTAGCCCACACCAGAGAGTGCTGAGCGAGGTCCCCCGGAGAACGTGGACTCCTGGGAGGAAGGACGTAGGAATGCGTGCCTGAAGAATAGGATTGAGCCCGGCCGGCGTGGCTCAGTGGTTGAGTGTCGACCTAGGAACCAGGAGGTCAAGGTTTGATTCCCAATCAGGGCACATGCCCAGGTTGCGGGCTCCGATCCCCAGTGTGGGGCGTGCAGGAGGCAGCTGATCAGTGATTCTCATCATTGATGTTTCTATCTCCATCTCCCTCTCCCTTCCTCTCTGAAATCAGTAAAAATGTATTTAAAAGAAAGGATAGGACTGGGCCCATCCAAGATGAAGTCTTTCCCTACCACGGTGAGCCCCTGGGCCAGTGTGACTCCTAGAGCAGTGGTCGGCAAACTGCAGCTCGCAAGCCACATGCGGCTCTTTGGCCCCTTGAGTTTTTAGCAAAGGCCAGCTTAGGAGTCCCCTAATTAAGTTAATAACAAGATACCTACCTATTAGTTTAAGTTTAAAAAATTTGGCTCTCAAAAGAAATTTCAATCATTGTATTATTGATATTTGGCTCTGTTGACTAATGAGTTTGCCGACCACTGGTCTAGAGGGACAGCATCCGAAGATGGATGGCAGGGGTCTGAGTGGGTTAGGTAACGAGTGGATGCTAATTTATGCCTCGTTTCCTTGTGTTTTGAGGAGGGAGAACTACAGAACACGTAGAATTAGGTCTGCAAACTCACACGAATTCCCAATAATCCCAATAATTAACAACAAGAATAATCCAAAGGTCTTGATTTCTCACCCAAATACCTATAATCTCCTTGATACTTGATTCCCTGTTTTCAGTTTACTCTTGTTATTTCAGGAAGGAAGTGTGTGTATGTTTTTTTTTTTTAATCAACAAGAGGAGAGTTAATCCAAATAGTTCGACTATTTTTTTCGTATCTGCCTTGCGTATGACACAGGTAACTAAGGTAATGAGCACCATTGCATTTGGTGACACCTGAGACTTGTGCTATCCGGTTATACGTGCCTTATAGCTAAAGGAAAGCTGTTAGAACTGGTGACGGAAAGCTGCTCAGAAGTAAAATGTTTCCCTCGCAATCGCCAGTAGTTTTTGTCATCCTCACCACAAATGATTGATCAAGTCCGGTGACCTTCTTCGTAGAGGGCAGTGATACTGAAGGTTAGTTCATCATAGGTCTGGCTAACGGGTGGGATTTGAAAGCCTCTTCTATTTCTTGAATAGAAAACTCTCATCGGAAAAAAAAAAAAAAAAAAACCCGAGACGTTGTAGAACCCTTCTGTTATCCCCTTCAATTATTATTATTGTGATTTTCTACTCAGCAAGTGTATAGACTTGAAAAAAATCACCTAATAAACATTTATTAGAGGCTGCTTTATGCCTGATAGCAGAAAATTAGCAGGCTCCAGATGCACCACTTTAATTAATTGGTGTCATCAGCAGTGGTATGCAGCTTCATGGGTGGAAATTGCTCACTTAAACTGTGGCTTTGTGGCTCAAATGAGTTTCTGGTCTCCCCTCCCCCTTGAATAATCACACAGTTAGAGCTTGCGTTTCCCTCTCTCATCTCTCTGAATGTGCTTCCTTCTTGTTTTGGAGGGTGGGAGGGGATTTCATTAGAACGGTTTTTATGGAAGGATAGTTTCCAAATCGGCATTTATTCTGCAGGAGAGTTGGGAGTTGATTCCTCGAATTTCCTCAGTTCATTCAGAAGACCGAGAGCTTCGGAGATGTAACAGGTACAGTAGGATGCGTGCCATTCTCCTTCCGGCAAGGGCTCCAGGTCGGGAATACAAGGAGCAGCCCTCTGCCTGGAAGACGCTTTTCCGTTTCTCCTGACTGCATTTACTCATCCTTTAGGTCTCTGAATAGACATCCTTTTCCCTGGGACGTCTTCCCAAACTGTTCCCTCTTCACCCTCAATCCCACTTCCAACTCTGTTAGTGCTCCTTACCCCTGGCTTCGTACGTGATCTAGTCTGTTTTGGAATTTCTCTTTATGGCCTATATTCTCTTTTCCTTGGAACATGAGACTGTGTCTTTGTCACCGTTATATTTTCAGCATCTAACGCAGAACCTGGCCTTCAGTGGGCGCTCGATAAAACCCACGTTGAACGAGTAAATGAGCGCATGAATGAATGGAAGCAGAATCTCTCACACTGAGGTGGTGGGATTTTCTATACTTCATTCATTTCTGCATCCCGAGTGCCTACTTGATGTATTAAGTCATCTATTGCTATGCAATAAACCTCTCCACAACGTAGTGACTTAAAATAATGGTCCTTTGAGAGGTTAACCAAAGAACCTACATGCATTACCTATGGACACAGACAATAGGGTGGCAAAGGCCTGGGGCCAGGTGGGAACCTGGTGGAGGGGGACTATGCGGGGGGGGGGGGGAGAAATGGGGACATCTGTAATACTCTCAACAATAATGATTAAAAAAAATAACGCCACTATAAACATTTGCAAAAAAACCAACAGAAACCAGTCCTTTGTTCAGCCTCGAGTCTGCAGGCTGGCAGTGCCGGCTGGGCTCAGCCGGGCAGTTCTTCTGGTGTCAGTGGGGCTCCCTCCTGGGTCTGCAGTCGGCTTCCAGGCTAGTTGGGGGCCTGTGATTTTTTTTTTTTTTTAATATTCCACAAGGTTAGACAGGCTTGTTCAAGAGGCAGCTGGGCAGGGTTCCCAGGGAGTGAGCACAAGGGTGCAAGTCTCTTGCCCAGGGTCAGCCTGGCACAGCACCACTCCTGCTGAATTTCATGGCCAAAGACATCACAAGGCCAGGCCACGATTAAAGGGAGGGAACGAGACTCCACCTGTTAATGGGGGAGCTGCGCAGGCACTGCAGCGGGCAGGGGTGCAGGGGAGAGAATAACTGAGGACATTCTTTGTGAATAATCGATCACACGTGGCAGAGAGTAAATGCAAAAAAAAAAAAAAAAAAAAAAAAGCTTGAATTGAATTAGATTCGAGACATTAATTTAGCCAAAGTGTGGGAAAAACGTTCGAAGAAGGTGAAGTTTGTCTTTGTTTCCATTCCCCATTTCCTCCTTCTCTACTTCCTGTTACCCTAATACTCAGGCCGTGGCGCTCACTGCGCTACCCGTGCCCAAGTTCTGTTCAACTGACGCGTGCTTATTGGGCACCTGCTGTATTACTGAGCACCTGGTAGAGGCCAGACTCTTTACTGGGGGGAACGTAGTTCTTGTCTTGTAGTAAAAGTGTTTGTCTGAGCAGACGGTAGGAGTGGCATTGGTTACAAAGACGTAGGGTGGAGGAGAACAGGTAACACCGGATCTGTTGAGGGTATGACCTTTAACCTGAGACCGAGTGGAGATGGCCAAGCCAGGAGCATTCATGAGACAGAGAAGGCGGCGTGGAGCGCTGTCCGGGGCGGGGGGGATGTGGGGAAGGGGCCCAGGGAGAAGAGCGTGTGCTGCGCGAGGAGCTGGGCGGGCAGAATGGCTGTTTCCCAGGAGGCAGGACCAGCGGCTGAAGGGTTTTAAATAGAGGAGAGATAGGACCCAATAAACTTCAAGAAACTCTCCCTGGCTGCCGAGGGAATAGATTAGAGGTGCGCCAGGCTAGACAGGAAGTCCATTCCCTCCTCCGCCATCAAACCCCACTCCCCTGCCAGGTGTTGGGGAGAGAGCAGCCCCACTAAATGGAGCTCACACCGCAGTCACTGATAACCTTGGCAGTGGCATTTGTGCGAATCCGTCTGTAACGTGCACTCAGAGTCTGCCTGAGCCGTGCTCGACAGCGGCTCCTCAGCCTTGGTGCGCACGGTGGTGCTTGGAAGCCGAGGGACACAGAGGGACGGAGGGTCACTGCCCAGCACAGAGCCTCCCCTCCATCCTGCCTGGGCTGCCTGCAGGGGAGGGGCCGGGGACCGCTGCTGCCCAAATCCTCCACAGGCCAGGGCCTGCTCTCCTTCACGCCATTGGGTTGTCCACCTTTGTACCCTTTCATGGGGCGTCATTAAAACACACACACACACACACACACACACACACACATATATATATCTCCTATCTAATAAAAGAGTAATATGCAAATTGACCATCACTCGAACACACAATATGGCTGCCCCCATGTGGTCAAAGATCCTGCCCCCATGTGGACACAAGATGGCCACTACAAGATGGCCAGCAGGGGAGGGCAGTTGGGAGGGACCAGACCTGCAAGGGAGGGCAGTTGGAGGCGATCAACCCTGCAGGTGAGGGCAGTTAGGGGTGACCAGGCTGGCAGAGGAGGAAAGTTGGGGGCAAACAGGCTGGCAGGGGAGCAGTTAGGCATCAATTAGGCTGGCAGCGGAGTGGTTAGGGGGTGATCAGGCTGGCAGGCAGAAGCGGTTAGGGGCAATCAGGAAGGCAGGCAGGCAAGCAGTTGGGAGCCAGAAGTCCTGTATTGTGAGAGGGATCCCAGATTGGAAAGGGTGGAGGCTGGGCTGAGGGACACCCCCCCTTCAGTATATATATATATACTAGAGGCCCCGAATTTTGTGCACTGGGCCTCTAGTACACACACACACACACACACACACACACACACACACGCTAGAGGCCCGGTGCACGAAAAACGGGGGCGGGGAGTGTCCCTCAGCCCAGCTTGCACCCTCTCCAATCTGGGACCCCTTGAGGGATGTCCGACTGCCCATTTAGGCCCGATCCCACCGGACATCCCTCTGACAATCCAGGACTGCTGGCTCCCAACTGCTCGCCTGCCTGCCTTCCTGATTGCTCCTAACCGCTACTGCCTGCCAGCCTGATCACCCCCTAACCACTCCCATGCCAGCCTGATTGATGCCTAACTGCTCCCCTGCCAGCCTGTTTGCCCCCAACTTCCCTCCTTTGCCCGCCTGGTCACCCCTAACTGATCTCCTCTCCTGGGTTGATTGCCTCCAACTGCCCTCCCTTGCAGGCCGGGTCCCTCTCAACTGCCTTCCCTTGCAGGCCTGGTCCCTCCCAACTGCCCTCCCCTGCTGGCCATCTTGTGGTGGCCATCTTGTGTCCACATGGGGGCAGGATCTTTGACCACATAGGGGCAGCTATCTTGATCTTGTGTGTTGGAGTGGTGAATCTGCATATTACTCTTTGATTAGATAGGATAAAGGCCTGGTGCACGGGTGGGGACCAGCTGGTTTGCCCTGAAGGGTATCCCGGATCAGGGTGGGGATTCCCTTGGGGTTTGGGGCAGCCTGATCGAGGGGCCTGTGGTGGTTTGCAGGCCAGCCACGCCCCTGGCGACCCAAGCAGAGGCCCTGGTATCTGGGATTTATTTACCTTCTACAATTGAAACTTTGTAGCCTGGAGTGGAGCCAAGCCTGCTGCTCGCTCCGTGGCCGGCAGCTATTTCTGTTTGGATTTGTTTACCTTCTATAATTGAAACTTTGTATCCTTGAGTGGAGGCCTGGGCCCGCCAGAGTGTGTGGAAAACTTGTTGCCGGGGAAACCCAAGTCTCCCTTCTGGTAGCCGTCGTGGTTGGGGTTAATTTGCATACTTGCCCTGATTGACTGGTGGGTGTGGCTTGACTGGTGGGCATGGCTTATGTAGCAGAGTAATGGTTAATTTGCATATTACTCTTTTATTAGAGAGGATATTGATTTTAAAAAGGAAGGGAGAGGGAGAGAGAGATAGAAACATCAACGATGAGAGAGAATCATTGATGGGCTGCCTCCTACACGCCCCACAATGGGGATCGAGCCCACAACCCGGGCATGTGCCCTGACTGGGAATTGAACCGTGACCTCCTGGTTCACAGGTTGATGCTCAACCACTGAGCCACCACGGCTGGGCCATGAGGGTCATTTTCAAAACTCTGCCACTTGTCAACACCTCTTACTACCTCGGGGCGCCTGGTCTCCCGGGCGGAGCGGAGGTCTGCCTTTTGGCTTTGCCTGGTGGGAGCATCTGGAAGCACCGCTTCCCAGGCTCCCTGATGCTTTGGGAATGACTGACAGGTCTCTGTCCATGGAGTGTCTGCAGCTCATGCCCCATCCAGCCCGCCCTGCTCTCAGTGGGTCCCAGGAGCAGGGTGGTACCTGCCCGCTTCTCCAGCGTAATGGACCGTTCACAGCCCTTCCCTGGCCGAGGCTCCACCCCCAGGTGCCCACCGCCTTGCCCGGGCCCCTGAAGTCAGACATTCGGAGTTTTCTTTAAAACCCAGCTCCTGCTTATCAATCGTGTTCAATATCGGGTTACCTGCAGAACGGAGTCATTATCTTTAATGTTTAATAACTGGGCCACACAGATAACACGATAAAATCCGAGAAATGCAATTTAGGGAGGCTTTCGACTCAAGCCTTGTGTGTGTGTGTGTGTGTGTGTGTGTAATCTTCCACAATCCTGTCCCCAGGGCTGAGCGAAACCTCGTTTTCTCTCTGTCTTCTGCGCGGCTGTCCCTTTTGTTTTGTCCTTGTTTCTGCTGGCCATGTCCTGCTGGGCCCCCGTGGGTGCCGCGGTGTGCGAGTTGGGCGCAGGGGCGACTTTGGGGACGGAGGACCCTGAGCGGGTCTGTGCTGCAGGATGGGGTCGGTGGCCACCTCGGAGTCTTGCAGGACTCTTTGCTCTGGATGCAAAGGAGCAGCGCACCCAGGTCTCCTGGGAGAGTTCCCTGAGCCCCCAGGCCTGGGCGGCTCGGGTCCCCAGGGACAGTGTGGCTTTAGAGCAGGTGGACGGCTCTCAGCAGTGAAGAGGTTCTCGGGTGGAAGCCGGCAACGGAGAAGGAAGAGTTCTTTCTATTTTTCTCTTTGGGAACACGCACAGCCTCGCGTTGGTCGCTCTGCTCTGTCTTCTGGGGAGAGCCTCAGGTTGGATTTGCTGGTTAAAACTCGGCGTTCCCGCGGGCAGCGTCCCCTGAGAAATAGGGCAGCCGGACTGCTTTGCGTTCCCCCTTTAAGGAGTGTAGACCATAATGGGGGCCCTGTTTCGGATCCTGAGGGGATGTGGACAGGAAGTCTATGGCCAGGTTCATAAAACACGTAGAGCTTTTCCAGAGAAAGGAGCCATAGAACTGGGAGGCCCCCCCGCCTGGGGCTGGCAACCTCCCACCGAGCCCTGGGCTCCTTTCACTCCCGGCCATAAGGGAGAGGGTCTGTAACAAGCCCCCCTCCCCTCCCCTCCTTTCCCCTCCCCCGCTCCCCTCCTCTCCCCCCCCCCACTCTCTCCTCCAGGAAAGCACCAAAGGCCAGAGTCCAGCTGTGCATGAGCATCCCTTCCACAGTTTAGCTTTCACACCTTTGAAGGAGGAGATGCAGGGGTGGGGAACCTTTCTCTGCCCAGGGCCGTGTGGATATTTGTCACATCATTCGCGGGCCAGACACAATCATCAGCTTAAAAATCAGCCTGCCCTATTTGGCTGGGCCAGACCGAGTGGTTTCTCAGGCCTTATACGGACGGACGTTCCCCACCCCTGGAGTAGCTCTCCTCAATTTTACAACTTTCCCTTTTATGACTTGCTTTATAAAGAGTTGACTTGCCTTCTTCAGCAGTCCAGGCCAACACAGCTTAGCATGGCATCCGGCACACAGTGGCTTTTGCGTTCCCATCGAAACCCTCGGATAGCTCCTCTAGGGCTGTTATGCTGGGAATAGGGACGGGGAAGCTGTTAGAGGTGGAGGAGAGGAAAAGGGCTGAGGACAGTCATTTTTAAAAATATATTTTTATTGTTTTCATAGAGGAAGGGAGAGAGAGAGAGAGAGAACCATCAATGATGAGAGAGAATCACTGATCGGCTGCCTCCTGCATGTCTGGGATCAAAGGGATGGAGCCCACAACCCGGGCATGTGCCCCGACCGGGAATCGAACCGTGACCCCCTGGTTCATAGGTCAGTTCATAGGCCGGGCGAGGCCAGTTCTTGAAGCAGGTGCTCCCCAGGGGGCCAGGCTTGAGTTCCATGGGCCCGCGGTTGTTGACTGCTCTGATGTTTGCTTAAATATATCCCCGTCCTCCACTCGTGGAGAAAGGCCGCAGAGCCTGTGAGCGCACAGTAGGAGGTCACACCCATGAAGACGTGCGTGATGCAGCATAGACGTGGTGCAGACCTCCACGTGGACCACAGAGGGAAGGCTCCCTTTTCCAGCATTAGGTCCAACTGCATCGATTCTAGGGAAATGCTTGCACACGCCATTGGTTTAACATCCTCACTGAATCCATGAGACACGTCAGCAAATGTTCAGTTCAGCCAGCTGCCTAATGGGTGTGTGACGAAACCGGCCCCATCAGCTGCTTGAAGCACGCGGTCACCTGCGGGATAGAGACGCAGGCTCAGCGGGACCGGTGTGAACTGCCCAGTGGCAAAGGGCTGAGGTCAGACCCAAGGGAGGACGGAGAACTCTGACCACAGAGCGTAGCAGCACCTCCCGAAATAGCAAATGTAGCCACGACCCCCCCACCCCTCCACCCCTCGAGCTCTCATCCCAATTTCCCGTTAAGTGGTGCTTTCCGTTCATGTTGAAAAGCACCTGAGCAGGTGTTGACACATTTGGGTGCATGGTGGGCCGTGAAGAAGGAAACGGGGGAACTTTCCAGAAGTTCGGGACATCAGAGATGGTGATTCTATTTAGAGTTGTCTTAAGTCCTTTAAAAAAAAATTTATTGATTTCAGAGAGGGAGGGAGACGGAGAGATAGAAACATCAGTGATAGAGAGAATCATTGATCAGCTGTCTCTTGCACGCCCCCTACTGGGGATCGAGCCTACAACCTGGGCATGACCTACAACCTGGGCACAATTGAACCGTGACCTCCTGGGTCATAGGTTGATGCTCAACCACTGAGCCACGCCAGTGGGGCCACGCAAACATTCATTTCCTGAATATCATCAGCGGAACTTATAACTACGTTTCAGGCCAGAGGGAGGTAGCAATGGTCACAGCCAACAGTCTCAGGCAAACAGAAGGGTCCTCACACGTCCCCGCTGGTCTCAGAAAGCACCCGTGTGTCACTGGTGTTCAGAGCGATGCTGGGACGGCAAGGCCTGGCCGGGCCGGGAGGCGCGGGCACAGCGGACTGGGCGGTGAGCAGAGCTGTCCGCGCAGCGAGAACGCGTGTGTTGGGCGGCGCCTTCGCTCAGGAGGCCAGATGGTGTGTATGTGGTTTCACAACTGTGACTGGGGACCGAGTACCGAGCCTGTGTGTGCTCCTGCCCGGCCCCCTGCCTCCCGCCTGCCTGTAGTGTCACCTCCCTCCCCGAGCTGGGGCTGAACAGCGCACTGTTTTTCTCTTTCCTGATTATTTTTATTGCACCAGGGCCAGCCTCGACCACCCTTAGCCTGCCCAGCGTCCAGCACAGGAAAGGAAATCCTTTCCAGCACATCTGACCAAACGAATGGCTTTCACTTTGCATTTATATTCAATTCGGGGTTTATTATTTTTATTTTTTATGTATTTTTATTGATTGCAGAGAGGAAGGGAGAGGGAGAGAGAGAGAGAAAACATCAGTGATGAGAGAGAATCATTGATGGGCTGCCTCCTGCATGTCCCACACCGGGGATTGAGCCCACAACCCGGGCATGTGCCCTGACCGGGAATCGAACTGTGACCTCGGATTCATAGGTTGACGCTCAACCACTGAGCCTCGCTGGCTGGGCCTGGGTTTGTTTTTCCAAGTTTGGGTCATGGGTTTGATGGATCGTGAGAGGACGAGTTCCCATCCCTTGTCGACTTTCCTCACCCAGATGACCTTCCTCCGTCGGATGGTGTTGTCATAGCAAACGCAAAGTTACTTGGCATGTGATGTGAGAAAACAAAATAACACGATAAAAGTATTACAAAGCAATATTTGCAAAACATCTTAGAATGTTCACAAACACGTTTCATGTAAATAATCTCGCTCGATCTTTACAAGAGTCCTGAGAAGGAATGGAGCAGGCACCCCCACTTTGTAGGAGGAAACTGAGGCACAGAGAGGGTAGGTGGTGTGCCCAAGGTGGCCCAGCTCACACTGGTTAGAGCTGAAGCTGGAGGCCTTATTGTCTGGGTCCCCACCCAGAATGCTTTTCACCATCCCACGGTACCTCCTGGAAAAGAAAATCGAATTACTGTAAATAATGTCAGTGTTATCTATCATTTCGAGCTACTTACCAGGCCATTGTTGTTCTTTATTAATAAGTCACAGTGGCCGAAACCGGTTTGGCTCAGTGGATAGAGCATCGGCCTGCGGACTGAAGGGTCCCGGGTTCGATTCCGGTCAGGGGCATGTACCTTGGTTGCGGGCACATCCCCAGTAGGGGGTGTGCAGGAGGCAGCTGATTGATGTTTCTCTATCATCGATGTTTCTAACTGTCTATCCCTCTCTCTTCCTCTCTGTAAAAAATCAATAAAATATATTTAAAAAAAAAAAATAAGTCACAGTGACCATTTGAACTTTGCAAAATCGTCTTTGATACTCTTTGTCCTTTAGTCACTCTTGAGACAAGTGTCTGCACTTGACCCATTTACAGATGGGTAAAGTGAGTCAGAGATTGAGCGCAGTGGGAGGAGAGACCCTGAGGTGGAGGACTGGGCTCAGGGCCTCTCGACCTGGGTCCCCGCTGTCTCAGCAAGGGAAGTGGAGGCTATCAGACATCAGATGTCGCAAATTCCAACCCAAGAAGCCTTCCGGAGCCTTCTAGTAGTTTTGGTGAAAATACCACATGCTGCTGCCCAGCTGGGATGCTCTGGAATGGCTCCGGGAGGGAGTGTGTCTTATCTTCCCATTTGTGTGCCCAAGGCTTGTGATGTCACAGGAAGTCAGCAGCACTGTGTAGTGGAACCTCTGAAGGCATCAGTGTCTTCTAGTGGGAATTGCAATCCATTGTTTTGCTCAATGGAAGTTTATTTTGTTACTAGAGGCCCGGTGCACGAAATTTGTGCACGGGTGTGTGTGTGTGTCCCTCAGTCCAGCCTGAACCCTCTCAAATCTGGGACAACCCTCTCACAATCCAGGACTGCTGGATCCCAACCGCTCACCTGCCTGCCTGCCTGATTGCCCCAACCGCTTCTGCCTGCCACCCTGATCACCCCCTAACCACTCCCCTGCCAGCTTGATCAACACCTAACTGTTCCCATGCAGGCCCGATTGCCCCTAACTGCCCTCCCCTGCTGGCCTGATCACTCCCAACTGCCCTCCCCTGCCGGCCTGGTCACCCCCAACTGCCCTCCCCTGCTGGCCTGGTCACCCCCAACTGCCCTCCCCTGCTGGCCTGGTCGCCCCCAACTGCCCTCCCCTGCAGGCCTGGTTGCCCCCAACTGCCCTCCCCTGCTAGCCCAGTCACCCCTAACTTTCCTCCCTTGCCAGCCTGGTCATCCCTAACTGCCCTCCCCTGCCAACCTGGTTGTCCCCAACTGTCTTCCCCTGCAGGCCTGGTCCCCCTGCAACTACCCTCCTTTGCCGGCCATCTTGTGACCACATGGGAGTGGCCATCTTGTGTCCACATGGGGGCAGCCATCTTTGTCCAAATGGGGGCGGCCATATTGTGTGTTGGAGTGATGGTCAATTTGCATATTACCTCTTTATTAGATAGGATAATTTCAGATAAAGCCCTTCCCACTTTAAGAAAAGATTTCTCATGTCTTTAGTTCAAGTTCCTTTTTTATAAAAAAAATTTTTATTGATCTCTGAGAGGAAGGGAGAGGGAGAGAGACGGAAACATCAACAATGAGAGAGGACCATTGATCCGCACGCCCCACACCTGCCGCCCTTTCCCTGATAGAGGCACAGATGGACCAGAGTCTCATCGAAACGGCAGTGAGCTGTGCTGGCTCTGAGGTGGCCCGGGACTGTGGCCGCCCCGGCCGCCCCTCCCGTCCCCGTGTTGCCGGAGGTGAGGCGGGCTCCCCGGCGGTGCTGCTCGGGGTGATGAGAGGGATAGGTCTTGGCACTGAGCATGAGCCGGGATCAGCCTGTTTCCTGTCAGCATTGGTTTTCCGTCCCACTTCCATTTCGTGTTGTACATTCCTTTGGGGTCAGCAGCCTTGCCTCCCTATCCCTTTGGAGATAGTCCTGGGTTCTCGTCAGCTGTGTGTTCATATAGACGGAGAGCCAGGCAGGGCAGGAAAGTGGCTGTCCGCCTGGTTATCCTCTGCGGATTGGACTCCATGGGGTTCTAGGACTTGGGCCTGAGCCCAGGGGTCCTGTCGCTCGCTCGCTCGCTCTGTATCGTAGCGTGCAGGCCCTTCTTCACGTACCTGTTGGTCTCTGTTCTCAGAAGCCTGCAGGAGAGCTGCCAGAGGAGAGGAAATACTGTGTTGCTGTTGTCATTGGAGGTGTTTACTGCTGACATGATCTGGTTCAAAGCTGACCAGCCTGTTGGCGAACCACAAAGCTGACTCGGAACTCCAACAATCCCTCATTGAGCTTCCTGCCCTCCGGTGCCTGATTACTTACCAGCAAACACGAGGATTGCAGCTTCCAGACTTGCAACCCTAGTTGAGCTGCGTGGAGAAGTCCTCGGCACTTTAGGATGCTCATACAGTTGACCCAGTTGTTGGTCCCCTTTTTAGACCCTCAGTCTCACTTTTTTTGTTGTTGTTGCTCATTTCTTTCCCACGTGATCTAGGGAGTTTAATCAAGTGGAATAGCAGCGTCAATAAACGTCCGTTTTATGTAGTTCGCCAAAGATGAGGGACTTTGCTTGATCTGCTGTTGTGACTTCCAGCAGCGCTCCTCCAAGCTGTCACTCTCCGTCCTACTTCTTGGGTGCATGCTTAGTGCATCACATCAATCCATCGCTCCTTCACCATCAAGGCCCTGTTTGTTGATGTGTAACCATGGCAGCGGGATTATATCTGTCAGCGTGGTATTATCAGCAGTAGTCAGAAAAACCTAATGTAAATGTACCGTAATGCCAGAGAGAAAGCCAGTGATGTGGGAAAGATAGGGAAGGACTTGTTTTGGAATTATTTCTAAGGCTTGATGGTTGATGGTACACACACGTGTCCAAATGAGTGAAGTCAGAGACGAAAGCGTTCCGTCTGACTCAGCTGTACATCAGACATGGTGTGATCTGGCTGTCGGATTGAAGGAAGGTGTTCTGTGAATTCGGCAACAAAGACGGTGTGAGCCTCCTTCTTGCTCCGCTGTCCGCCCCTTTTATGTGAGAAACACGGAGGGTTTCCCAGCGCATCGGAATCGTGGTCACTTCTTCCAGAATGCGAGGAAGTACGTGGTGCTGAAGCCGGAGGCTTTGTCGTCTGGGTCCCCACCCAGCATGCTTTTCGCCGTCCCAAGGTACTGCCTGGAAAAGAACGAATTATTGTAATTAATGCCAGCGTTATCTGTCATTTTGAGCTACTTAACAGGTTATTGTTGTTCTTTATTAGTAAGTCACAGTGACCATTTGAACTTTGCAAAACCGTCTTGGATACTCTTTGTCCTTTAGTCACTCTTGAGACAAGTGTCTACACTTGACCCATTTTAACAGGCGGGTAAAGTGAGTCAGAGGTTGAGCGCTGTGGGAGGAGAGACCCTGAGGTGGAGGACTGGGCTCAGGGCCTCTTGACCTGGGTCCCCGCTGTCGCAGCAAGGGAAGTGGAGGCTATCAGACATAAGATGTCACAAATTCTACCCGAGAAGCCTTCTGGAGCCTTCTAGTGGTTTTGGTGAAAACACCACGTGCGGGTGCCCAGCTGGGATGCTCGGGAATGGCTCACGTGGTGGTGGAGACGGGGAATGGTTGTCTGTGTGGTGACAGAAAAACAGATTAAACCAAGAGGTTTGAGTTCTGTGCTCAGTTCGGATTCTGACACCTTCAGTGACTGGAGCAAGTCCTCGCCTCATGGACCTGAACTTCCTTGCGCGTAGAAAGACGGTGTCAGGCCCAGTGCTCTAGGAGGTCCCTTCCAGTTCTTGCAATGAACCCGAACACGCAATCACGTGATTTACTTACACAATCTCCGCAGAAGTAAGTTGGGGTTGTGGATTGTTTGCATCTGGGTAATGGCCTGCACCACCAGCTGAAGCTGCAGTGAAGGAGACGTGGGCCCCCCCTCCCCCGCCCTCGTCCCCGTCAATTTGCATATTACTTTTTTATTAGATAGGATAGCGTGTTCTTTATTCATCCATCTGTTGACGGCACTGTCCAGCTTTTTGAGAGAAAAATAGTCACATCTACTGCCTCACAATGAACTCTCTGTTTCATCTTTTGCAGTTGGTCATCAATTCCTTACACTGTCCAGAAACCGCTCTATAATTGTGGACTTTGAAGCTATTCTGTCTTCATTGTTTTTGATTTTTTTTTTACAGTGTCAGATATGATCGACTGTGCTTCTGTTCTGGGACTTCATTTCCTCCTTAGGCTTTCTCTCAGAGCAGTATGACGAGTCCCAGATCAAAGGGTGTATAGGAAGCTCTTAGAAACTGCTCACAGGGACGCAATAAATACTACCTGTTGTTGTTACTTGGGAACACCGAGTGTGCTTCTAGGTTGGAGGCTCCCTACCTCTTTCTTCTCTGTTGGTTTATTTATTCTTTGTGCTCCGTAAGTACCGAGTCTCCCTGGGCTGCAGGCCTTATCCCTCCTCGCTCCTAAATGTGCCCAGAGTGCATTTCCTCTGGAGGTGATGGTTGAAGCTT
This sequence comes from Eptesicus fuscus, assembly GCF_027574615.1. Taxonomy (NCBI): domain Eukaryota; kingdom Metazoa; phylum Chordata; class Mammalia; order Chiroptera; family Vespertilionidae; genus Eptesicus; species Eptesicus fuscus. The sequence continues at coordinate 14,310,697 of NC_072496.1, forward strand.
TAGGGCTGCTCACCTGCACAGACCTCTTCCAGGGCGTAGGACCAGTGCATGCGTGCTCACAGCCGTGTCTTTCCTCGGATGTTCAGAGGCAAGCTGCCTCCCTGCGGGTGGCTAAGACCCCCTCTCTATGCCCCACGTGGCCTCCCTCAGACTTCTCCCGTCGGGGGATCGGAGGAGCTGTGGGCATCTTTGACATCCTGTTGAGCAGAAGTTGAGCTGGAGACACATTTAGTCCCATTCTGGGGGTTCTATTTATGTGGGTCCCAGTCACCTCTGTGTTTAGTTACATTATTGCTGGGGGTCCCCGGGTAGGAACGGCACACCCAGGCCCAGAGGGTGTGTCGTGATAGGAATAGATGGTCTGGTGTTGGGCACGTGAAATTTGAGCAGGGTGGAGGAGAAAGGCACAGAGACAAAAGCTAGACCGAGGAATCCTTTCTAAACGGCCAATTTGAAAAGTCCCAACTGTGCCTGAGGAAGGGGCGGATGTTTCTATTCTCTCTACAAGAACTTACGTTACAAGATTGTGTCATGTGAAGAGAAACATCGAAAGTACACTGACAAGACATGTAGGAAGACTAAACGCACACGTGACAAAGGAGAACACAGATCAATTGGAATATATAAAAGTGAAAAAAACTTGCTTCAAATAATACCATCAAGAATGTGAAAACCAGCCCACAGAACGGGAGGGAACTTTGCAGGTGGTCTGCCTTATACATTTGTAGCCCTCACACATGGATCGCGTGCCGGAATTCCTCAGACGGGATGCGTTCTTCATCCAGGTGGCCGCTCCCTTCATCCCTCTCTTGCAGCCCTTAGCTTAGTGCCTTATGTTGCATGTATGTCTGTTTTTCTTCTTCTTAAATTTCTATTCATTGCCTTGAGAGACAGAGAGGGTGTTGAGTGAGAGAAAGAGATTGACTGACTTGTCGATCCACCTATCCATGCATTCATTGGTTGGTTCTTGTGGGTGCCGTCCCTGGGGATCGAACCTACAACCTTGGTGTATCAGATGATGCTCTAACGGGCTGAGCTACCCACCCAGGGCCTGTGTGTGTTTTAGTATCTACATCTGACTGAGAGCAACCCCAGGCCAGGCCGTGAGCTTGCTCCTGTTAGCATCCCTCGGAGCAGCTGCTCCTCATCTTATCTGCCTGATCCTTGGTCCATTTTTGTCCCTTCCCGGAATGAACGGACCACGGAGTTAGCAGGAGGGATCTTCACCTCACACTGCACCTCCTCTTCTGCAAGGTCTTCCAAGAACAAAGCAAGAGCGAGCGCATGAAGACATTTTTGGAAACTCAAAACTCTGACTGTCGGGTATTACTGTCATCTGTCACCCTGGTAACTATTCAAATTAGTGTCAATTAACTCTTGGCGGCACGCTGAAGATTCCTTATCGTGCGCGCGCGTCAGATGAGGTAATGCGTTTTCCTGGGTGCAGTTGTCACTGGCGAGATTGGCAGCGTTTCATGGCTGTAAACAGAACCATCTCGTGCAGGGGACCGTGACAAAGAGGGAGTCGGACGCCAGAAGCGCGGCGAAAACACGTGCCTCCGTTCCGGCGAGAAGGAACTGTGACCCCGCAAATGAATGCGGGGGCCGCTGGTGAGGGGCCCCGAGACCCTGGTCCCGGCGACGAGCCCGGGCCCCCCTGAAAGCACCTTTTCTCCAGGGATCTTTGTTTAAAAACAGAATTCTTTTTTTTTTTTTTTTTTTTTTTTTTACAGAGAGGAAGGGAGAGGGATAGAAAGCTAGAAACATCGATGAGAGAGAAACATCGATCAGCTGCCTCCTGCACACCCCCCACTGGGGATGTGCCAGCAACCAAGGTACATGCCCTTGACCGGAATCGAACCTGGGACCTTTTAGTCTGAAGGCCGACGCTCTATCCACTGAGCCAAACCAGTTTTGGCTAAAAACAGAATTCTTTAAGTAAATATAATTATCAAGCGAAAAAGATTTCAAATATGCAGAAACACACAGAGTATGATATGGCAAACAAAGCCACCACCGGCATTGAACGAATGCCAGCTTTTGGCCATATCTGCTCTGGATTTTTTTTTTTAAATTTAATTTAATTTAATTTTTTAAAATACATTTTATTGATTTTTTACAGAGAGGAAGGGAGAGAGGATAGAGAGTTAGAAACATTGAAGAGAGAGAAACATCGATCAGCTGCCTCCTGCACACTCCCCTACTGGGGATGTGCCCGCCACCAAGGTACATGCCCTTGACCGGAATCGAACCTGGGACCTTTCAGTCCGCAGGCCGACGCTCTATCCACTGAGCCAAACCGGTTAGGGCAATTTATTTTTTTAAATGAAAAAACCTTTCAAAGATAGTTGAATCGTTTCTTTCCATCCCCAATCCCATTCACCTTTGTCCTCTTCGGAAGTAACTATCACCCGGCCGGTGTGGCTCAGTGGTTGAGCATCCGCCTATGAACCAGGAGGTCACGGTTTGATTCCCGGTCAGGGCACATGCCTGGGTTGCAGGCTCGATCCCCACTGTGGGGCTTGCAGGAGATAGCTGATCAATGATCCTCTCTCATCATTGATGTGTCTATCTCTCTCTCCCTCTCCCTTTCTCTCTGAAGTCAACAAAAATGTATTAAAAAATGTTTAATGGAAGACCGGTGCATGAAATATAGGCTCTTAGGTGTGAAGTTCTCTCTCCAAGTGGCCTACAGATTTGGTCATGACCTTCAGATAGGGAAAGACGTGCAGGGACCAGTGACACAATTTAGGGCCCTTAAGGTAAAACAAAACCAGAGGTCCTAGGAGGAATCGCTCCCACTTCCCTCGATTCGAGCTCAGCTCAGAAAGAGCCACGTGGCGGGGAGGCGAGGGTGCGTCGTCCCTGGGACGGGGTGGCCCTAGCTGGCTGGAGGGTGGTTCTCGCAGGCATCAGTGTGTAGGTTTGTGCCTCACAGAGCTGTGGCTGGGCCCTGTGCTGCTGTCTCTTCCCCTGACAGCAGCTGCCCTGTGCGTCTTGTGGGGGAGTTAGCTTTGCCTGCTCTTTCTGGAAATCCCCCTAAGTCAGAGTCAGCCCAGCTGGATGGAAACAGCGGGGAGGAGGATATAGGTGTGTGAGATTGAGGGCCTCCGGGGTGTGGGCCTGGCGGGGGGCTGGAGGGCTGCACAGCTGGGAAGGCTGTGGGGGGACATGGGTGCTGGGCTTGGAGGCACCCGTGAACCCCTCCGGCCTGTCACTTCTGCGCCTCCCTTCCCACCAGGTAAGGGCTGCTCAGGCATTAGCTTCCGATTGCAGCTCCGCGATGGACCTCGTACCAAGGATGCCACGGACGGCCCGTGTCAGGTTGTTGGAGTTAAAAAATATATTTTAATTTGTTTAGCTCTCCGGGGAAATTATCGGAGCCTACATGCGATAATCAACTTTCACATGAGCTTTCAAAAAAAAACCCTGAAATTATTCGAGCCACAAAATGAGATTTTTAATCTACATGAGTACGGAAGTCGTCCCCCTCCCCCGCCTCCTCCCCCTATTTTTTTGAGAAGAGGGGAGATTAAAAATGTCTAATTCATTCCTCCCCTCCCCCCCAGGACACCATCGTTAGCAACTGTCAGGAAGTGAGCAAATGAAAAAGGTATCGCGTTTATTGCATACGTTTTTTTTTTCTCCTTTTTTATTTGAAACCGAACACTGACTCTTTCTCTGCTCCAGAGAGGTGACGTGCATGTGATAACACATGCTTCGTGGTAAAACGTCTCCAGGTGCCTGTATTATTCGATGATAATCCCCATTAGAGTTACTATTTTCTGGGGGCGGAGTTTCCTTTTGGGAAGATGGGACGTTCTGGAGACGGGCAGTGGTCATGGCTACACAGAGGTGTGAATGTACTTGACCCGCTGAACTGTTCGCGTTAAAAGGGTTGAAATGGTCAGTTCCATGTATGTTTTACCACAATCCAAATTACACTGCCGGGATGTTGGGACTCACTAAGCCCGCAGATTCAGCAGGACACCCGCCGAGATGCGCACTCCACGCGTGACTGTGACGGGACAGGACGGCGCCACCTTGCAGCCCTCCGCCTGTTCACGCCCCGGCCAGGCTGGCTCGTGCGCCAGGAAGATGGCTCAGACCCCGAGCGTTCCGGGTGCCTCTTGGTTACGAAAATCATTCCCCCAGTGAGACTCCTGTTGGCTCAGTGGGAAAATTCTCCCCCTTCCCTCCCTATGAAAGCCCGGCGCAGGGATTTCCAGTTCTGTGCTGAGCTACCACCGACCTCTTTTGTCTTATTTTTCTCTGATAGAATTTCCTTGAAGGAAAAAGAAAAAAAGACATGAACTCTTTCCTACCCCTGCGTTTGTGAAGTAGCAATTCACTTATCTCTTCCATCCCCTGGAAACGGACCCAGACACACAACCACCCAGCCGCGTCTGCGTTGGTTTAGAGGCCGGTTTCTCCGCATCCAGGTGCCGTGGTTGCGCGTTCGTGACTGTGCTGATGTGTGAACCCGTGCGATCTCCAGGGGCTTTTGTCGTGGCTCACGGGACCCGGTGCCACCTCCCAGGAAGCAGGGCCATCTGCATGCACCTGCTTCTGACACGGTCCCTTTAAGAATCCCGGCACCCGCGCGCTGGAGGCCCGGTGATGGATGTCCCGGTCAGGGCGGCATATTGGCTCTGCTGCGCGGGTGATGGACGATGTCTGCGTGTCAGGTGCTTTGGGCTTCCCGTGCTCCCTGCCTGGAATCCCGCCTCGGTGTTGTTTTGTGCTTTGCTGCTCAGCGAGAGGAAAATAAATCCAGGAACCTGCCGGGGAGGGGACGGCCTGTGTGCCGTTCTGCATTCGTCAAGGATCTTAGCGGAGGCCTTCGTGTCCTTGGCTGTGGAAGGAAGGAATAGAATCAAGGTCCCTTCCAGCTCTGGGAATTCTGAGTCCCAGCTCCCTAGTAGCAGGATGAGGGGGTGCTCACTGCCGGACATCGCCTGCCTGGCAAGCCCAGAGGGCTCATTGTCTGCGGGGTTTCAGGGGCTATTCCCACCCCTCGGGCTGGATGATCTGTTTGCTCCCAGCGTGAGGCCAGAGAGCAGCGAGAGGCCGTTTGTTGTGGGCAGCGCTGAGGAAGCAGCCTGACCCCCTGCGGCCTGGAGTGGGGGGGGGAGGTCACGCTCGGAGCATGAGGAAATCGGGCAGGTGCAGCCTGGCCTGCGGATGAAGGCAGAGCCCCTGCCCGAGGGGTTTCGTTTCCCTGACCGTCCAGGAGCGAGACCCATCCAGAGGCCGCTCCTGTCCGCTCCTGTCTGCCTAGTCCCCGTCCCTTTCCTCCACCTCCCGACCCGGGAAGGCACAGCTCACTGGCCTCGGGGGTCACCTGTCACCTTCCTTGCCAGCCGGCAAGGTTTCCAGATGAATGGCGTTAATACCTAAAACCAGAAAACGGCTGGAGTAGAATGGCCCCTGGGACGTAGCTCTCTGTCTCCGGAGGCCCTGAAATAGGGGGCAGGCAGGGAATTCAGCCTTCCAGGCAGGCTAATGCCTCCGGGCACAGGCTCCACGCCGCCCGCCTTCCAGGTTGGAGCAGCGTCAGACCTGGACGCATGGAAAAGCAGAGGCGGGCGGGTCTGCTGTTTCTCTTCGTGGCTCGTGTTGCCTCCGAGATGAGGACTAAGGATGCTGAGAAGTGGCCTGGGAGAGCCTTACTCACGCATATGAGGATTTGACTCTGGGTCAGTCCAGCAAATATTTATTAAGGACTCACAAAAGGCAGGGCACCATAAGGCAAACACAAATCCAGGAATCAATACCCACACTTGTCACCGGGTGCGGGGGAAAGACAATACGAGGATGACTGGCAAATACAGGTGTGAATTCCACTTACTCTCAGCGGGATGAAGGAAGAGGAGGCGCCAGGACAGGGAGGATCCGCCGGCACCCATCAACCCCAGCGTCCCCCGGGGGCGTGGCCCGACCCCTCGCCTGTCGGGCCTGTTTGTTCTGGGAGCTGGACAGGCTGGCAGGACCACGTGACTACCAGCATCTGCTTGACCCGGGGGCTGTGGGTGGTGGCCCAGCGCCGGGACTGTCCGGAGCTCAGGACCGTCCTTTCCGTGACCTTCCGCAGCGGGGACTTTGCTGTGACTCCTCAGGCCGCCTGGCTAAGCCCGGAGGCAGCGAGCACAGTGTGGGGGACTGTCGCCAACGCGTTCGTGTCCCAGGGTGAAAGGTGCTAGAAAACAGTCCGTAAAGGGGGCATCGCTTGTCTCCTCTGCCTGCTGAGGGGTCTGTCCGCCCTGGCCGTTCGCCGCCAGCCTAGGTCAGGTGGGCTCCTGAGATGGGCGCCACCAAGACACGGTGAAGAGGAAAGGGTTGCTCAGTAACGTGGTAGCTTTTACCATCTGAGGTCAGCTAAACCCGTGGTCGGCAAACTGCGGCTCGCGAGCCAACTATGAGGCTCTTTGGCCCCTTGAGTGTGGCTCTTCCACAAAATAGCACGGCCTGGGCGAGTCTATTTTGAAGAAGTGGCGTTAGAAGAAGTTGAAGTTTAAACAATTTGGCTCTCCAAAGAAATGTCAATCGTTGTACTGTTGATATTTGGCTCTGTGGACTAATGAGTTTGCCGACCACTGAGCTAAACCGAGACTGACCAGGGGAAAAGAAGGTTGTATCTTCTTCCTAGACAAAAGGATTCTCTTGTAAACAGGAGGCATTCAGGGCTATTTGGGTCATGAGGGAATGCCCAAGATCCATGAAGAATCGTGCCCTGCAAGAAAGAGCTGGGGGTGGAGGTGGGGCAGGGGTGGGGAGAGAGACACGTGCAGAAGGGAGCCTGCAGTGATTCTTTTACGGGAAGGTGCATTCCGAGGTGTCGGCAGATACCAGGAGAGGACGAGGTTTTGCTTTAGGAGTTAGAAGATCTGGCGGAATCACACTGTTTTCTGCGAGAGATAAGAGCCACGTCAAGGCCTGCACATAGGCCAGTGGGAGGGGTGGGGGTGGGAGAGGTGGGCAGCCAGCGGGAGCTAAAGGTGTGGCTGGCTCTGGAGACTACAAGGTTCTTAGCAAGGATGGGGCGAACTGGCGAGATTTTTTGAGGCCCGAGTTTTGAGTTTCATGTGATCACTGTGCTATTTAGAAAGCAGACCCAGCTCGGCCAGCGTGGCTCAGTGGTTGAGTTCAACCTATGAACCAGGAGGTCACGGTTTGATTCCCGGTCAAGGGCACACGCCTGGGTTGTGGGCTCCATCCCCAGTGGGGGGCATGCAGGAGGCAGCCGGTCAGTGATTCTCTCTCATCACCGATGTTTCTATCTCTCTCTCTCCCTTCCTCTCTGAAAACAATACAAATATATTTTAAAAAAATGAAAAGATAATAGACCCAAGGAGATAAAGTCTGTACCGTCATGGGTATTTTTTCCCCTTAAAGTTATAACTCCCAGGGTGTAAGCAACAGAGAGCAAAACACAAGCTCTATGGTAACACGTCCTGCCTCAGACCCGAGGCACCTCTGTCCTCATGCCTTCATCTGCCGGACTCTCTGACTTGGAGGCTTGTCACAGCTGTCACCGTTTAGTACAAATAACAGCGGGCTGACGAGTGGGTGACAACGGGGCACGGTGCTGGGCCGCCTCTTGCTCAGCATTCCTCACGAAGCCTCCGCCGCTGGCCGCGGGCCAGGCCCGACAAAGAGCCGTGAAAGCGACTTGGCATCAAGTGATTTTTAAGAATTGTTGTTGAGCTCATTTCATGATGACATCCTTCGTGCCTGGCAAAATAATTACTATGCCTTCTCGAAGAATCAAGTAAACATGGATCAGATGCTCTCCCATATACGGGTGCGGCAGAGTCAGCGGCCGCTGAGCCGTGTCTGTGCGTGCGCCTCACGCAACCCCTGTCCTTCCTGCAGGAATGTACCCGCGGACTGGGGAGGGCGGGGATCGGGCTCTTCCACGGGGTCGCCAGAAAAGCATGTCACGGACCCACGCGCGGGAGGTTGTGGGGTGGCGAGATGGTTTACTTGTGGGTTCCCCGTGTCCCGTCTCCGTCCGTCCGTCCCGCCGTGGAAAACGTCCAACCTTGTCTTCATCGGGGCCACAACAAAGGCCCGTGGCCAGGGTTTCTGTTTCCTATTGAAGCTCCGTGCTTTAGAGCCTGCGCCGTCTGCGGCCGGGCTGCTGCTAGACCTCCATGGATGGCCGTGGCTTCTTGGCGGGAGAGAATGTGAACAAAGGGGTGAGTGTGGGGCAAGGAGCAGGAGGGTGGGTGGAGAGAGAGAGAGAGAGAGAGAGAGAGAGGCGGAATTCAACACTTCCAGGCAGGCTAATGCCTCAGAGGTTACAGGCTCCATGCCACCTGACTTCCAGGTTGGAGCAGCGTCAGACCTGGACTCATGTAAAAGTAGAGGCAGGCAGGTCTGCTGTTTCTCTTCTCTTCGTGGTTCATATTGGAGAGAGACACACACACACACACACACACACAGAGAGAGAGAGAGAGAGAGAGAGAGAGAGAGAGAGAGAGAACCTGTAACCGTGGCGTATCAGGATGACGCTCTAACCAACGGAGCTCCCCAACCAGGGCCTGTTATGAACATCTTGGTTAGTGTGGTGCATTTGTCCTAATCGATGAGCCAGCATGGGGACGTTATTATCAACTAAAGTCCATGGTTTACCTTAGGGTGCACTCTTGGTATTATACATTCTGCGAGTATCAGGACATGTATCCACCATCGCAGTACCAGGCAGAATATAGCTTTACTGCCCTAAACCCCTGTGTCCCTCCTACTCATCCCTCCATCCTTTGTGTTTGCTGTCTCCATAGTTTTGTCTTTCTCTGAACATCACGTTGTCGGAATCTTATAGAGTCCTTCTACTACCTTTAAAGTCCAGTATTTCCCCTTTTTTGTTTTTATCAACAGCAAAAATGCACCGTTTTCTTCTCTTTCTGAGGTAAGTTTTTTTTTAATGAAGCTATGTGCCTAAATAAGACCCCCCAGACCCCCCATGATCTCCTCTGCCTGTTCTTACCATTGGCTGGAATGAAGTCAGTAGACTTTTCTCTTGGTTAAGATGTCCTTGCTTAACATAGCACACCTAACTGCTGGCCTATGTAAGAATGTTGCTCCTCTGAGAAAACCAGCAAGAATCTTCTCTGTAGCCTAAGCATCGGATGCTTTCTTGTAAGCCTGCTTTACAAGAGAATTGTGTGCGTTGTGATGGAGAAGCGGAGGCGCTGAAAGAGAAGAGGCCTTGCCCAAGTGAAGGCGTTAGGAGAACAGACAGTGAAAGCCAGCTTCCCGTTCCCACTGGAGATGCCGCAGGATGCAGCCATGAGTGGTCGGGGCCTGGAAGGAGAGACCAGGCCCGTGAGCTCAGCCGTGCAACACAGAGGCTCTGACTCTGGTCCTCACGGATGCTAGTGAGTTCCCGGAAACTCACCGTGAGCTCCTGGCAGCTGTGGGGCCCATGTGGTCCCGCTGGATCGTGAGGGGAACCAGGACGGTAACATTACCGTAGATCTCACCTTCCTCTCACCCTGGAAGCCCAGGAATAAACAAGGCAGACCAGACACGTGACTTTTTTTTTCTTCCTTTTTGCATGAAGGAATTGAACACTAGCATTGATTGATGAGAGAGACGGCGTTCTGAAACCATGTTGTAGTTAACGGGAATAAAGAACGCATCTAGTAACGTAGGCATTTGTACTTCCCCGTTAGTGGTTTCCTGCTGCTTGGGTGGTAACTGTTTACAATGATTGGCGGTATCCAGAGTGTCAAAAAGATGAAAGGTCATAAACATTTTGAAGAGCTTCTTGCCTTTTAACAAGGACGGTATCTCATGTAAAAGGTAATCCAGGCTCCGATGACGGAGGATTCCCGGCGAGTGCACGCCCTCCCGGCTGCCGTCATGCACGTGGGTGTTGTAACCTGGTCAGTCAGTGGCAGCGCAGACAAGTTAGCGGAGCAGCTCTAGCTTGTGGGTCAAAACTCCTTCAGTTCGCTCCAAAGCCACTTACTGATGTCCCATTTGGGTGACCCTGGGCAAGTCACTTGGTTTCTTTCGGTGTCTCTTGTCCTGTCTGTGAAATGGGAATAACCATAGTGACCCGTGGCCCTGACTTGGAACAGACGGGGTAATGCATTCGGACAGTTCTGTGTTCTCCATACACAACTTGAAGTTGTGCAAGTGTCCAGATGGAAAGCGTCTTACCATTAATGTTTACTTATATGGCATATGTATTACTTTGTATATGTCTCTTATTGATGTTTATTACATATATGTACATATCTACACATATATGTGTGTGTCCATGTGTGTGTGTATGTATCTGTGTGTATATAGACCATACATGTGTTTTGTGCTGTACAGTTTTGAGGCCTGTCTTTGCAGGCCTCATTTGACCCTCCCAAAAATCTCAGAGGAGGGATGATCTTATTTTTTTAAGCTGGCTTTCCTTTTTTTCTTTTTTTAAATTGAATTTACGGGGGGTGGCATTGGTTAATAAGATTATATAGGTTTCAGGTGTACAATTCTAAAATGCGGCATCTGTATATTGTGTTGTGTATTCCCCAGCCCAAGCCTCCTTCCATCACCATGGATCCCCACGCTACAGAAGAGGGATGGCTTTGCCTTCATCTTATAAATGTGGCTGGGAGAGGTTATGGTTCCTGAAGCTTGATAACATTATCACGATTTTGAAATATGGGGAAAAGAACGTCATTCTAGATAAAGGTCACAATTTCACGTGCTTTTGTGATAACCAAATTGGGAACAAGTTGGGAAAAGTTACAAAAATCTGATTAACCAAAACCAGGAAGGCTAGCCTTCGGAAGAAGGTCTCTCACGAGTCCTTCTCATTTACCTCGGCGTCTGTGGGGAGAGCGAGCAGTATCTTTCTCTGAACCACAAACATGCCTGTTGGATTAGATTTCTAAGGAAGGTTCTGCTCAGGACAGGGTCCTTCAACAATCTGAAGAAAGGTTCCCAGGGGCCCACTCTCTGTAGAACCACCCAGTCACGTGGTTGGTAATTCTTCTTCCATCTACCCATTTATCCATTCATTTGCTCAAAAGCATTTACTAAGCTCCTACTGTGTGCCTTCGAGGAATACCCAGCTACATGGATGGGCAGGAGCAGACAGTGCACAGTGGGTCTGGATGCTGCACAGACCCAGCTGAGCAGGAAGTACATTTTCGGACCTGGGATAAGCCCCATGTGGTGGGCAGAGTTGCTGGGTGGGGAGTGGGGGCGGAGGGAAGGGGAGTGAAGTCAGGTGAGGACATGTGATCTTCAAGACATTGACTCTTTTTATTTTTTTAAATACATTTTATTGATTTTTTACAGAGAGGAAGAGAGAGGGATAGAGAGGTAGACACATAGATGAGAAAGAAACATCAATCAGTTGCCTCCTGCACACCCCCTACTGGGGATGTGTCCGAAACCAAGGTACATGCCCTTGACCGGAATTGAACCTGGGACCCTTGAGTCCACAGGCCGACGCTCTAGCCACTGAGCCACACTGGTTAGGGCTTGACTCTTCTTCTAGAACCTTGGGGTGGACTCGCTGGCACGAAAAGAATTCTTTCAGGGGGAGCAATAAACAGTGGCGGTGTTTCATACACAACTCCCAAGGTCAGAGAAAAACTCTGCGAGGGGCGGGGAAATCTGCAGAGAGAGACGTTCCTACAGAGGCTGTGGAGGGTAAAAGGAAGCCGAGTGCGCTGGGTTGAGATACGTTCTTTTCTCTCGCTCATCATTTCTCCTGAGCTTGGTGCCCCGGTCACCTGTAACTCCGCCTCGACTCGAGACATCTCCTACTCTGGTCCCTGCACGACCTTTGGCGTGTGCTCCATCCTGAGATACCACCCCCAGGGCCAGGCGGGAGACACGGCCAGGGACTCCGCCCATCACGGTCCTGGTCTTGCCAGCTTAACACGGCGCGGGACCCAAGATACCACGTTCCTAAAAAAGTTGGCATCTGTTGCCCGTGTCCTCACACACACACATCCGAGGCAGGACAATCACGTCTTCCTCGGTATACCCACCGGAATTGGTACTCGGGTTGTAAGTTGAACCACATGAAGTTGCCATTGTTCACCGTTTTCACCTGCAAAATGGCCGTTTCCTATCCTCCAACCTACCGTTGATATCATTTGGGTTGTTCATGGGTGTTTCTGTAGCGGTGGGACAGAGCCCTTTCGTCATCTGTCTCTGAGTCCTTGTCACGGAACAGAGTTCCTGACCCATAATAGACGTGCAGCAAGAAACTCATTAGGAGTGGAAAAGAGGCTGAAAGTTCTCCTGTATATCCTGTTGACTCAACGACAGTGTTTGGGTGGGCCAACTATCCATTCATAGGAAAGGGCATTGAAGGAAATCACCATTACCTAAGTTACACGTCTCTGCATTTATAGGCAGAGCCGGAATACGGATAGACTTCTGAAGTATTTACGGTTTTTAAATACTCAAGGTCCTTCCTTATGGCAAAGTCACGAGTCTTATCGGAAGTCCTTCCAGTCTGGGGGGAGACTCCGGGGTCCAGTGGAGGGAAGGAGTCACTTCCGTCAGGATCAGGCTCCCTGCCCTCAGACCCTGGAAATGGTCAAGACAAGCCGAAGCGTCCATTGCATCGCACCCCCTGGTTCCAGGACTGGGCGCTTCCTCCAGCTCAGCCCCGTGAATGTTGGAGCCGCTTCCCATGGGCCACGTCTGACAGATGAGACAGAGGGAGGGCCGGAGACCGGGAGACCAGGACACAGCCTTTATTGAGGAGAAGACCCTGCCGGCTTCCTTCCAGAGGGAGAAAGAGAGCATGTGCTGGGGTGAAGGCGCCTTTTAAGGGGAGGAAAGGAGGGGATGGGGCTTAGGGCACTCAGCACATGCTGATTGGTGGTCTCATATAAGGCACATAATTAGGGACTTAGGACTTGGGGGCTTAGGGTATTTGGCAGGTGCTGATGGGTGGTTCAGTGCACAGTCCATATAAGGTGCCTGGTTAGGTGCTCAGGAATGTCTATGCTGCAGGTACAGGTTACGTCATACTCCGTCCATCAGTTGGGGGAAGGGAGGATCTATCAAGGTCCGAGGCGGAGCTGTAGGGTGTAGGTCGTGATGGAGGCTTTCCAACCGGCACTGCGTTGTGGGCTTGACCGTGACCTCCGCCTTCTCTGGGGGCTGCCGGGAAACCATTGTGTCTGGTGCTGCTCGCTCGCTTATTAAATGGAGAGAAAAGCGAGGGAGGGAGTCGTGGAAATGCGGGCAGAGCACGTGGGAAACTGGGCCCGACGCGGAGCTGGGCAGGAGCTCAGCCCGCCGCGTGCCCACGCGGAAGAGCAGTTGTGTGACCCTGAAGGGGGAGACGCCTCCGAGGTCTGGGTGAGCTTGGATTTCCTCCCAGTGAGGTGTGGTCTTGGCAGGGCCCGCAGTGCACCGAACGTAACCGACGCGTTCCACACGTGACAGGAGTCATCCACAGCGACACTCGATCCCTTGACTTCATTTTTGCTGCCACAGAGGTGTTCTGGTTGGAAAGAAAACAGGCTGTGAGAACCCTGTTTCCCAGCAGAAATCGCGGTCACACGACTTGTAGGTGGGCCCAGAGGGTTACTTAGCAAAGCAGCAGCGTTGCTGGACAGGGGCCAGTTTGTCCCCCGCACACAGATTCAGTGAACTGGCCTTTTTTCCTTCCCACCCAGGAGGCTATCCTGTCCGCAGCCCAGAGACTCAACGGCTGTCGGATTGACCCCGGGCAGCCAGGCCAGGTTCTGGGCCATTTTCTTTACAATTCCCGCGGCCTCATGATGCTCAGGGATGCTGCCTTCCACGCAGAGGCCAGGGACAGTGGGCACGCGTGCCACGGCTGTGCCGAGGGCTTGGCGCAAGGGCAGGGACCTGGTGAGGATGGAGGCAGCCCGGCTCCCGGGCTCACGTTTCACACAGGAACGAATGCGGGACAACCTTTTGGTTTCCATAGATCTGTCAGGCATTTCTCTGTCCCTAAAAATTATATTCATGTTTTGAAAGATCCATATACTTAACCAACAATTGGGAAACAGCGTGGAACTGGAAGGTGATTTGGCAGTCATCTTTGGGCCCAATTCCAGTCCCGTTCGTCCTTTTGTAGATCAAGACTCAGGCCCAGCCGAAACCGGTTTGGCTCAGTGGATAGAGCGTCGGCCTGCGGACTGAAGGGTCCCAGGTTCGATTCCGGTCAAGGGCATGTACATTGGTTGCGGGCACGTCCCCGGTGCGGGGTGTGCAGGAGGCAGCTGGTCGATGTTTCTCTCTCATCGATGTTTCTAGCTCTCTATCCCTCTCTCTTCCTCTCTGTAAAAAATCAATAAAATATATTAAAAAAAAAAAAAAAAAAAGACTCAGGCCCAGGCTTAGGGGGAGCCTTTCTCCTTGCCTTCCCTTCATCTCTCGGTCTTCATTCCTCCTTCTCTCCCACAGTTTCTCTTCATTTCTCTCCTGTCGGACTCTTTACAGCCTGAAGAAGCAGAAAAATAAAATACTATGGTCACAGCAATGTTGGGACCAGGGACAGAATCAAGTTATGTGAGATCTTGAGTCGTAGACAATCGGAGGGCTTTTCAGAACAAGAATACAGTGTCATCTAACCTTATTGTGATAAAGTCACACAATGGTAACGTTAAGAAAGTGGAGAAAAATAAAAGTCATTCCTAACCAGTTTGGCTCAGTGGATATAGTGTCTGTCTGTGGACTCAAGGGTCCCAGGTTCGATTCTGGTCAAGGGCATGTACCTTGGTTGCGGGCACATCCCCAGTAGGGGGTGTGCAGGAGGCAGCTGATCAATGTTTCTAACTCTCTATCCCTCTCCCTTGCTCTCTGTAAAAAATCAATAAAATATACTAAAAAAAATCAAAATCAAAGAATGTAGACCCATTCGGACCCAACGGAGGGCCCGAAACTTAAGCTTCCATCTCTGGTCAGAATCATTAAGGTTTCTTCCTTTATTCCCCACCCTCTCTCCCCGCCCCCTGCCACACACACAAACCCCACTCACAATCTATGTAAATGGGACAGTTTTGCGGGTTTGAATAAAAAAGCCTTTCTGCATATAGTGGTATCATTTTAGCTGGTCCGAGCACACAGAATTAGTTGTTCAAATTGGTTATTGCATAGATTGTTTTAGTTGCCTTTTCTTTCTTACTTGTTTCCTCCCTTGCGTTCTGGTCTCCCTGCCTCCTCCCAGCTCTTAGCTGTGAGGTTTCCTAGGGTCCACATTTGCAGGATGCAGTAGAGGCTCTTGCCTGGGATCCATGAGTCCCGACCCCCCTGACCCCAGAGGGCTCTGTGGCTCTGGAATGTCGAGAATCCGCTTCACAGCATTTATTGTGAGGGAGCTTGCCTCTGACATCTTTTCTTCTACAGTGTCTGCAAAACATCGACGTGCTTTTAGCCTTTTTTTTTTTTTTCTCTATTAAGTATACTTCCCAGTATCTTTAAGGCACTAGACCAGGGGTGGGGACATCCGGCCCGTGGTACAAGGCCTGCAAAATCACTTGGTCTGGCCCTGCCTAGACATTAGGGGTGAGCTAATTAAGTGTTTGACTCAGTAGAGCAGGCTAGGTTTTAAGCTGATAATTCTGTATGGCCCGAGAATGATGTAAATATCCAAATGGCCCTGGGCAGAAAGTCGGTTCCCCACCCCTGCACCAGACCAATGGGGAAAAAGAGGCTTGTTTGTATTTTTGTGAAGGTGATGCTTTCCGTGATAAAACAGAGCTCATCAGACCTCACGAACTCGTGACTTCCAGAAAGGAGGGACTGTCAGCGATGGTCTCACCCGACTGTGGAGGAATGTCTTTACCCTGGACACGCCAGTCACCGCTCCGCCAGGCTGGAGCGAGGAGTGGCGGGGAGCAGGGCTATCTGGGCCTGTCACAGCCGTCAGGGGAGTGCCGGTGAGGAAAGGCAGGGGGTCCCGGCGAGTGGCCCTGCTGACAGGCTGAGGGGCCCGGGCGTGGCCCACACGGGGACCGGAGACCTGGGCGTCCTCACTTCTGCAACAGCCGTAATGGGGGGCCATTTATGTCCTTTTGGGGTCTCAGGCCTCCCATTTGCAAAAATGAGGGATTATACTAGGACTCAGGGCCCCTTATTGTCCTGGTTTATTTCTTTCAACCGATTATTCTCCTTCATAAATGTATCTCCAAAATAGGCCAAGGCAATGAGAGCCAGCAGTTGTAACTGTACTTTGTAAGGCTGCCTTAGGTGTCTTACAGACATGTTATGTGTTAACTAGGGAGATTCATGCACGGGGGGTGGGTGTCCCTCAGCCCGACCTGCACCCTCTCCAATCTGGGAGCCCTCACCAATCCGGGTGTTTCTGTCTGTCTTTGCAATCATATGAGCGAGTTGTCTGAGACCCCAACCCTGTTTGGTTTGCTGCTCACAGAATAATAGAGGCTTTTTTTTTTTCTTTGCTTCATTGGTGGAGATTTCCTGGAAGTTTTAGGATATCTTCCCTTTAATTTTTCCTAGACACTCTGATTTTACTTATGTCTCTCACCTTTGCTTTCCCTCCATCCCCCACTGCAATAGTAACTTGCTCCAGGCTCACTTTGCTCTAGTGTCTAGGAGATCCGTCTGCCACCAGAACTACGATTCCCAGCATTCCTGGTGCTCCCCACTCTCTGGGCTTCCGCTTCCAGTCCTGGGGCTGCCACCAGAACTACTCCCAGAATTCCTGGTGCTCCCATGCTCTGGGTTTTCCCTTCCTGCTCTGTCTCCGTCCCATGGCCTCCCGCTCTGCAAATCCTCCAAACCTCCAGCTCTCCCTCTCTGCTCTCTGTCTGGCGTCTTGGGGAGCCAAGTTCCCCAAGACGCTCCACTCTCCACTGGCTCTCCCGCTCTGCTCTCTGCCCGGAGCCTGTGTATGCAAATTAACTCACCATCTTTGTTGGGTTAATTTGCATATCCACTCCTGATTGGCTGGTGAGTGTAGTGGAGGTACGGTCAATTTACATGTTTCTCTTTTATTATATAGCATTACCTGTGCATGTTAAGCGTACAGCTCAGTCAAACGCCTGTGATAAGCTCCAAGCCTCTGGCCTTCACGCATGCTGTGTCTGTGATGTGGTTCATGCAGCCCACAGAGTGGCCGGCTGCCGTGACCGCCCCGACCCTGGGCTCCTCCCACCAAGTCCAGGGGTGGGGGAATGCCCCTGGTCGGTTTATAAAGGCCCAGGTGCCACGAGAGAAGGACCTGGCACTTGTGTCGCCGTGACCACTGTCCACCTGGTCCCCACACTCAGGGCCTTGGACATGACGAGGATGGCACCGGGGTTTCTGACAATGCCAGTGGTCTCTCCCGGGTCCGTGGGAAGAGGCGGGGGAGCTGCGCCTGGGACTTAACCGGGGTCTTGCATTCACCTTCCAGTGAGGGCCGTGTCTCCAGCAGCTCTGCGCCAGGTACCGTCTGTGACGTGCTGCATGTTATTACCGTCTTACGATCTGTCAGAGGGCAATTTTGTCCAATTTTCTGTCATTTCACAGTTCTGTGCAAAAGGCACTAAATTGTGGATTAAAATGCAGACATCTGGATATCGCTGGATAAAACCGGCCAAATGCACAGGCCCTCAGAGTGTCAGTCTGTTTGAAAAGCTTGAGCCATTTCTGCATTTTCCCTTTTTTTGGGAGGTGGGGGCAGGAAGGAGGTGGCCCCTGGCCCCTGGTCTATTTCCGATGGCTGGTTCCTCGGGGAGTTTGCAGGGTTTTCACTGACTTCATCCTGGGATTGGGCTCCATCCCGACTCGCCAGGGCCGGGGCTCAGAGAGGCGCTGATCATGAGAGCTGTCAGCCACCAGCTGTCGCTGATGCAGCCCGAGAGGGAAGCAGGCATCGCCATGCTGTGCGTTAGAGGGCAGAGCGGGTTTTTAAAAATATATTCTTATTGCTCTCAGAGAGGAAGGGAGAGGGAGAGAGAGAGAAACATCAATGATGAGAGAGGATCATTGATCGGCTGCCTCCTGCTCACCCCCTACTGGGGATCGAGCCTGCAACTGGCCATATGGCCTGACCGGGAATCGAACCGAGACCTCCTGGTTCATAGGTCGATGCTCAACCACTGAGCTACACTGGCGGGGCCAGAACGGTTTTTATGAATACTTCGTCGTTCTTGGCTGTAGTTGCAAAGCTCCACACTCCCTCCCCCACCCCACGGCTTTCTTGGGATTTGAACCTGAGCAGGTGAGGTGCGTGGAATGAGCTGCAGGCTCACGGGAGCAGCCCTGCGAAGAGTCTGGAGTCCAGACCGTCCACACGGGGTGACACGGTTTAGCCCCGCCCCCTTCCCCCACTGAATGGTTGGAGGCCTTGGTGATGGGCATCACATCCATCCACTCACCATTCACTTCACCTCCCTGAAGTCCTTCCTTCCCGTCTCCACTTCCACTCTCTCCTGTGTGACCTGGAGGTTCATTCGATGACATCACAGTGGACGCTGAGGAGATATTTGCTAAATAAACCGTGGAGTGGTGGGTAAACAATCAAAGTTTATTTCATATCAGGAGCCCGAGATTTCTGCAAGGACACAGTCCTCTCTGGTCCCTGGGCTCCAGCGGGGAGGTCACCTCTTCGAGCACAGACCCCGCCTGGGCAGGCCCGAGGAGGGGTCAGGAGTGGGGGTGCTGGCTTCTCCTGGCAGAGGGGTAGGCTGAGCCCCTCCGGCGGGTGGGTGAGGAGCGAGAGAGCGAGAGCGAAAGCGTAGCTCCGTGAAATTCCTGCTTAGAACTCGAGGCAGACAGCCTGGGACAAGCGTCAGGGACACCGGGGTGTGTGTGTGTGTGTGGGGGCAGGGTGCCAGAGGGGGTCTGACTCAGTCACTCATTCTCCTAATGGTTTCAAGTTCAGGGACAGAAAAGACATGCGCATTAAGTGAGGTGGGGGGACCCCAACAAAGACAGAAAACCTGAGTTGGGACCAGGCGGGATTGGGGTTCTGAAGGAGGGGGCTGGCCACACCCCCGAGGTGACCTGAGACCGCAGATACCTGGGGGACACCCCTCCGAGCAGGAATGGGCAAGGGAGTCGGGGCATCTGCGATAATTCTGAAATAAGCCAGCAGCAAAGGACAAGCATTGATGATCCCACTTCTGCTGGGGTTCCTGGGACAGCCCGCTCATGGGGACAGAGAGCAGGGTGGTGGTGGCCGGCGGCTGGGGGCGGGGCGGGGGGCTGGTGGCTGGTGCAGCGGGTTCCGTTTGGGAAGATAAAGCCGTCTGGACAGGGCGGTGGTGATGTTGCACATCAGCGTGAATGTGCTTAACGCCCCTGAACTGTGCCCTTAAACCTGGTCTCAGATGTCCGACACCGTGTCTGTTTTACCACAATTAAAACAAAGAGATGGGAGCCTGCACTTCTGACCGCTCTAGACCTTTCACTTCGGGGAGGCGGGTGGGGTTTACTAGGGGCTCAGGGGAAGCAGGGCACTTTGGGATTTGAACCCGAGCTCCCTTCCACTCGGGACAGGAAACAGTGTGGGGGGCGGGGCGCTCGGGCGCGGTGGCCTCGGTGGTGGTTAATTTGCAGCGGCAGTGGCAGCGGCACCTTTAAGTTCACCTTGAGTTCTGCGAGGCAGCTTTACCATCTGCATCGACGTATTCCCAGCATCTCTCCGCTGCCTACTCCCTTAATTGCTGTTTTGCTCGCTCCTGATGCCCAGGAATGTCGTTGGAGGTTCCTTCCTGGTCTGAGCTGGTGCTGTCAGTCCCTGCAGCCCGGTGATTAATGGCAGGGTGACCGCCCCTCTGCCGTGGCCTCCCCCCCACCTCCCTCCACCGCAGTGCACCTGGGTCTTTACTGCCCTGCAAGCAGATGTCTCCTCCAAGAGTGAAATTCCTACCACGCAGCCCCTCCTCCCCCAGCACGTAGGTGAGAAGTCGGGGGGCGGGGGGGGGGGGGGGGGGGCGGGGGAGGCACAGGAAGGAAGGGCGGGCGAGCAGCCCTGCAGGAGCCTTCAGAAGAGCCACCCCAGGCCTTCCCAGAGGAATGACCTCTGACCCCGCTGGGCGCAGTGCTCCCCGGGGCACCCACACAGGAGGAGGGTCATCTGGGGGAGGAAAAGGGCCGGGGTGGGGGGGTCACATGATGACAATGTAAATGTCTTTGAACAGACAACCCGAGGGAGGAAGGAGTTGGCGGCGCCGTGCGCAGTGTGGCTGGTGGTCGGTCCTCTAGGGATGGGGACATTTTTGAGCTTCTCTGCGTCCACCTAGGCCACGCGCCTCCCATCATCGCCGTGGTGTCCGCCTCACGGTGACCTGTGGGGAAGGCCTGCCCGCCCCTCCGCCTTTGCAGATGAGCAAACCACAGCGCGGAGCCAGGGCGGAGCTGGACCCAGGCCACGCGTGCGCGGTGTCAGAGCCGGGATTTGAACCCAGATCTGGGTGATTCCAAAGCGTGAGCCTCCAGGCCTAGCCTGGAGCCCCCGGCTAGGTCCAGAGGCCTGCCTGCGGTTCCGGTCAGTCATCCCGGGGAGAGCAGGGGACAGGGCCAGGCGGCCGGCCAGGGCGAGTGCGTGTCCCGCCTGCTCCGGCCTGCGCCTGCCTCTCTCGCCCACGGACACTCTGGCCAGCACCCGGTTTCTGGCTTCTGCTGCCCAGCCGGCCCTTCGGTGCTGAAGGTGGCTGCCTTGCCGCCCAGGCCGGGCCACGGCTTGGTGCCCTCCGTGCACGCCTCTCAACCCACCCGCAGGGCTGGCTGGCCCCTTCCCTTATGGCCTCGCCGGCCCGGCCTCCCACCCTCGTGCATCCGGTTCACCTGTGGCCCAGGGTGCCGCACGGGCCTGCAGGAGGTTGGTTTTCTTAACCTGAAGAATCAGCAGAAGGATCTAGAAGGGGCTGAACAGGGAGGGAGGAGGCTTGGCAAGGGACTCAGAGCTGGAATGTCCTGCTCACCTTCTCCTGGGAAACGGCCCTGCTCTCTAGCTCTGACCTTTATGCTCCAGGCTGCTCCATAGGCAGCCACCGCCCCCCCCCCCCCGCCCCCGGGGAAGGAGGCAGGGAGGACCACGTGGGTCAGTGGGGAGCAGTGAGGGTACGTGGCGAGGCAGAGGCACAGTAGCTGGTGCGCGTTTCCTCCGGGCTGACGGTCGATCTGGACACTTGGTGAAGGTCGTGGCGACCTTGATCAGCTCCGGGAAGGGAGGTGGTTTAATTCTCTGTGAGTGTGGGTCACAGGGGGAGCTGCGCTCTGTCACAATGTCGGGCACCTGGGAGAGCTCCTGGAGGCGCTTGGCGCTTGGTCGCTCGGTGGTTCCCTGCTTTGTCCAGTTCACCGTCTGGGTCCGCGCTGGGTCCCGCCCTCCTCGGGCGCACGCTGCTGGCGCCTTGCAGTTCGTACCTTTTCTTTCCCCAGATGCTCGGGGGGCCACAGAGGCGGCGGTATTCAACTGCGAAGACCAGACCGGCACTTTGCTAAGGAGTCAATTTTAAGTGAAACTGAAACCCAGGCGAGGGTTTTTGGTTCCCTTCCCAGATCCCAGGAATTTATTGCCTCATTAACACTCCCATAAGCAGTTTTAAATGATTCCAGGACAGGCTGGCGCTTGGAATCGCAGGTCATCTTCGTGGCCTCCGGTCTGTTAGCGCGTTCAGGACTGACTTTTGCTTCCAGGGGGCCCCTATGGGGAGAAAGGAGGCAGGAAGACGTGCAGAGAGGAAATGGGGGTGGGCGGGCCTTCTGGTTTAAGTAGAAGGGACTTTAATTGTGTGTGTGTGTGTGTGGCGGGGCGGGGAGCGGGATTTAGAAGTTTTGTAAATGAAGATTGTTAGTCATTTAGCCTGGTGACTTAGATGTACTTGGGAGGAGAGAGAGAGAGAGAGAGAGAGAGAGAGAGAGAGAGAGAGAGAGAGAACAGCCATGTGTCTTTACTGATTTCGATCTGTTTCTACTTTAGGGCCAAGATGGTTTGTAGGTTTAACGATCTATCTCGTAATGCTCTAGAGCAGTGGTCGGCAAACTCATTAGTCAACAGAGCCGAATATCAACAGTACAACGATTGAAATTTCTTTGGAGAGCCAAATTTTTTAAATTTAAACTTCTTCTAACGTCACTTCTTCAAAATAGACTCGCCCAGGCCGTGGTATTTTGGGGCCAAAGCGCCGCATGGGGCTCGCGAGCCGCAGTTTGCAGACCACTGCTCTAGTGTAAGCTCCTTCATGGCTGCTTTTGTGTGTGTGTGTGTGTTGTGTGTGTGTGTTGTGTGTGTGTGGTTTTTCAGATCGTTTATTACTAATGTATTCCAAGTACTTAGAATAGTGACTGGCACATAGGAACACAATTATTGTTTGTTGAGTGAATAAATAAATGACCGTGGAAGTGTGTGTGTGAGTGCGTTTGTGTGTGTAGGTAGGTGCACAGACACGCACAGACAAGAGTAACATCTCACCCGCACGTTACTTATGGAGCAACCTGGAGTGTGGAGAATAGGGAAGCGTTAGAGCCCAGTCCACAGCCTCGTGGAGGTGACACAGCTCAGGCCCAGGTTTCTTTACTCCCCGGAGAGACTTCCCGTCCTCACAGCCGCGCCTGCTTTATGCTGGCCTGGCCCGGAGCAGGTCAGAAATGGCCAGGTGAAGATAGAGATCATCAGAAAGACAAAACCAGCAGTGACAGCCGACAGCCGACAGACAGGAGGAGGGAGGACAGGAAGCAGGCCTGTGCGTCCTGAGGACATGCGACTGTCCCTTTGGCCTTGGACGTGACGTCGTGCGGCATGGATTAAATCAGTGGTGTTCTTAGTAGACACTGAACCATCAGGAGTTTAAAATATGTCTCATCTCTATATATAAAAGCCTAAGCGACCAAAACGACTGAACGACCGGTCGCTATGCTGCACACTGACCACCAGGGGGCAGGCACTCAATGCAGGAGCTGCCCCCTAGTGGTCAGTGCGCTCCTGACCAACTCGTCCCGGGAGTCACCAGCCTGGCGGCAGCCACTCCCTCCCTCAGTAGTCCTGAAGGTCCAATCTCTGGAGAACGGACCAGGCACCGATGGACCTGTGCTGCGGGCACGGTCCCGACAGCACCACTGGCCTCCTGGAAGTCGGCCTTCCCCTCCCTAGCTGCTTCCCCTCCCTAGATGCTCTGCAAGGTAGAAGGGATATAAAAGCAGCTGCCAGGTGGCTCCTGACAACTGTCGTAAACGTCAGCGGGATGGATCCGGATCCTGGGCCGGCAAGGGCATCCCATCGCCCGCCCGGAGGGCCAATTGCATCCTGGCCCTCCCCACCCCCCTGGGACGGCAACAGATGCAGGGCTCACAGCTGGTGAGTGCCGCTGTGGTGCAAGCCTCTCTCAATCAGGACTGACGGGGCGAGAGCCCAGGGAAGGTGCCGCGGGGCCGGGATGAGCGGGGGCGGCAGGCAGTGTTGGACTGCGGGTTTCTGCCTGATCCCCGCCAGTCACCCCGAGGGACCCCCACCCGTGCACGAATTCGTGCACCGGGCCTCTAGTAACTTTGTAAGAAGACAAGGTTACCTCTAACTCTGTAGAAAGAGTCCTTTGGAATGGGGTAAATAGCTGTTTCTTGAAGTACATGTTTCCTTGATCTATACCAGGAGGTAGAAAATGACGGCCAGCAAGCCAAATCCCGCTCGCTGCTTGTTTTTATTAATAAAGTTTTATTGGCAACTTTTGCACTCTTGAAGCAGAGTTGAGTAGTTGCAACAGAGATTCATGGCCCGCAAAGCCAAAAACACAGGGTCGGGCAAAAGTAGGTTTACAGTCGTGAGTACACAAAACACAGTTTATTCTTGTCTTATTGTTTATTAATTATTGCACTAGTTTCCATACGAACAACTGTAACCCCACTTTTGCCCTGCCCTGTATTTATTGTCTGGTCCTTTACAGAAAGGGCTGGCTGATCCCTGATCTAAAAGTTGGGTCTCTCCTGGATGTCCGTTTCTGCTTGTGTGCACATCCGATGCATGTGCACCCATTACCACGTGGTCCGTATACACGCGTGTGTACACGTGCCCATGCCTGGGTGGTCGCAAGCGCAATTACATGTTAACACCACATTCCTTTCACTTGTCAAACGTATGGGAAAGACCTTGGATCAAATTAGCCATCAGCCTTCCCGCTTCATTCCGCTGATGGTATGTGTGACCTCTGACTCAAAGGGCAAAGACATTTGGAGGACGATGGCACCTTAGACACCCCGCTGCACGCTCCCCATCCTCCATGGCTCCTCGAGCACATGTATAGACGGACTCAGAGCTTCTATAGGTGTGAAGGACTCTGTGATCATGTATCCCACACTATGTAGGGTCGTGTGGGATGGTAAGTGGAAGCCAAGCTCAATGGCAAGAAATATGCACCATAAAATGCATCGTATGCATCATAAAATGTAGGATGTATTCCAGGTTGAATTTTGCTTTCAGATGATTCCTGTGGCCCTGGCCACTGACTTAGTGGAGAAGCTTCTGGCTCAGGCGGCGCGCTGGTGGGTTGCTCTGTGCTCATATATCTGTGCCCGTCACATGAGTGTTTGCTTTTCCCATCTCTGACTGCGTCGCAC
The DNA here is from genome assembly GCF_027574615.1 of Eptesicus fuscus. NCBI lineage: Eukaryota > Metazoa > Chordata > Mammalia > Chiroptera > Vespertilionidae > Eptesicus > Eptesicus fuscus. The sequence goes on from NC_072496.1 coordinate 14,335,210, forward strand.
GCCTTGCTCAGCCTCACTCACGTACCGCACTCCATCCTGTTCATTTTCAAGTAAACAAGAGCCAGAATCCACCACGGAAGGCAGGCGTCCCGAGACTAGAGGCTCCTATGGAGAAAACATGTGCGTGGATCGTTAAAGTAAGCGCGAAATCACAGTTGGGGTTTGGGGTGGCGAACCACGTGCCTTTTTAAAAATTAAGATATAATATATTATATTGATTTTTTACAGAGAGGAAAAGAGAGGGATAGAGAGTTAGAAACATCGATGAGAGAGAAACATCGACCAGCTGCCTCCTGTACACCCCCCACTGGGGATGTGCCTGCAACCAAGGTACATGCCCTTGACCGGAATCGAACCTGGGACCCTTCAGTCCACAGACCGACGCTCTATCCACTGAGCCAAACCGGTTTTGGCAAAAAATTAAGATATAATTTATCTGCCACAAAACTGACCCTTGTAAGGTGTAAATTCAGTAGTTTTTAGTATATTTACAACATCCTGCAACCATCTTTTAAAAATACTGGTATACAAGCAGTTGGTTCACTTTTGAGCCACTCCACGTAGTCCCCACGGAAGTGGCTGTTCGAGTTGAACGGAAACCCACACGCGTGTGCTCTGTGGAGATTTTACAGATGCCTGTGTGCCCGGGACTGCTGAGCATGCGTCCTGGAAGTCCTGGGTCCCCTGGGTTTATTTTACACACAAATGGTTCATTCCCGATGGGCGGGGTCAGGGAGCACAGGGCCACTGTCCCAGGCTTAATCCTATCTGGGCCTCGGGGGTTTGATCGGCCCCCACCTGTTTCTGGAATCCTCTTTCCCTCTGTTACAGTGAAGCACGGAGAGCGTCCCAGAGCCTGCCCGGCCGAGTTCTCACTGGGGTCTGTAAGAAGTGGCATGGGACCGGGGACACCCCTGACTTATAAAGGGCGGGTTTCTGCAGGTCCGTCCTGAGCTCGCTCCCACGAGCTTCCGCTGGAGAAGCCAGAACCCGGGGATCTAGAGGAAAGCCCAGGGAGGCGGAGGCTCGTGCGTACACTTGCGTGCACGCCGCGAACGACATGCCCCTCACGGAGAAGCTCCCCCGTCTTTGTGAGTTTCATTTCCCAGCTGGCGGCCGGCCGGGCGGCGCCGCCAGATGGTGGGCGCCGGGCTCCCGGGGCGCCCCTAACTCTGCATGTGGGCACCCTCTCCCTTCCCTCTGGGTTCACACGACGACTCCCCGGATGTTGATTTTCTTTTCCGTTCTGGATTTTCAAATTCTCAGACTGCAAAACGAGCTGGGAAGCAATCCCTTGTTGCCTCTTGCGATGAGCGAGAGTCTGCGCCTGGGCGACCGCTCCAGGTGACGGCTGCAGCACATCCCTAACCTGGCTCCACTTTGGCGGGGGCACCGCATTGCCTCTGAGACCCTGGTGTGTGGTGTGTGGATTGTGTGTGGGTGACATGTGGATTGTGTGTGGGTGGTGTGTAGATTGCGTGTGGGTGGTGTGTGGATTGCGTGTGAGTGGTGTGTGGATTGCGTGTGGGTGACATGTGGATTGTGTCGGTGGTGTGTAGATTGCGTGTGGGTGGTGTGTGGATTGCATGTGGGTGGCGTGTGGATTGCGTGTGGGTGACATGTGGAGTGTGTGTGGTGTGTGGATTGCATGTGGGTGGCATGTGGATTGCGTGTGGGTGGCATGTGGGTGGCGTGGGCATCAGTAGTAGAAAACCGGCCTGGCTGCTTAAGGTTTCCCACACATTTGACTTCTTGCCTGCAGTGCGTTTTTATTTCAAGACCAGCAGCCGTGGGCAGACGGAGTCATTGAAAAGACGGACAGCATCGGGCCAGCTGGTTGGTGTTCGGGAGCCAGGGGCCCACAGAGGCACAGCCCCCGGCGCCTGCGTGTTTTCCCATAGAATCGCCTTTCCGGAAACATGTTGTCGTGTGGTTGAGAGTACTGGTGATGTGGATTAAAACGGGAGACAGCGGTATAGACGGGGAAAGGAAAGAGTAGTCTCTCACCCAAAGGCGACGCCTCAGTCTGTAGTCTCTAGTCACTTTGCCTTTGAACTTTCTTCTGAAGTTGATATTGTTTTTTTGTTTTTTTCTTTCTGTTTTCCCCAAGGACTTGGGGCTCCAGGGGCTAACGGGACCCCTCCACAATTTCTCAGCAATTCAGGGCCGTTTAGGAGGGTTAGAACTCACACTGCAGACCCTGGGGGCCGGGAGCCAGCTGCAGGAGGCCTGCCTGGTAGGCGGAGGGGGAGAGAGACAGTAGTGGGAGAGGGAGGAGGCAGGAACTTAAAGCAGGATTTGGGTTCAAGTTTATTTTGGAAAGAAACCATCATAAACAGACTCCAGGCCTGGGCCTTCACTGTTAGTTTGCTTGGGACTGAATCTGAAACGAAATTCCTTCGTTATCTGCTTGGGCGAGATGAACTGGAAGAAGAGAGTTAATCCATTTCATGTGGGGATCACTTGAGATTTAAGATTGGAGCTGGTTAATGACTTTACTGCATAAAAACTTTAAAAATATTTAGAAAGTTGCATAAAATTTATTTTTTTCCTACCACGACGCGTGCATTCATGAGGCATAATCCCCACTTTTGCCTCTGCTCCGCTAAGGTCATTACTAACCTGCACCCCAGTCTGTGTCCAAAACACCACAACGAGAGCCGGGGTGAAAACGAATATCACATTTTTACAAAGTTCCCACTAAATGCTTAAACTTTAGATTTTTTTTAACTTTTATTTATTTTTATTTTAACTTAAAAAAAAATATTGTTTATTGATTTCAGAGAGGAAGGGAAAGTAGGAGGGAGATAGAAACATCAATGATGAGAGAGGATCATTGATTGGCTGCCTCCTGCCCGCCTTCTACTGGGGATGGAGCCTGCAACCTGGGCCTGTGCCCTGACCGGGAATCTAAGCGTGACCTTCTGGCTCATAGGTCGATGGTCAGCCACTGAGCCACGCCGGCCAGGCAGATTTTTTTTTTTTTTTTTGACACCTGGCAGTAGTTTGGAGGTAAGAGAGGAGTCACCTTTGTGACTGGCATTTAAATGCATGCTTTTCTCTGAGTTGAAAAGGACCTCATTCACGCCAGCATAAGGACCCAGTTTATTATTTTTGCCGGCTGACGTGTCTGACAGGCTGCAAAATCTCAAAGTGAAATAGATGTACTTGCGCAAGACGTTGACTCGTAATTCATGGAATTGCAGCCTCTCCGGTAAAGAAAGGAATCAGCAGAGGTGTGCTTTTTATTTATGTGGCCAAAGCCAGAAAGCACAGAGGAAAGTCTTTGCTCTGCTGTCACAGCTGAAGGTGAGTGTCCAAGAATCCAGAATGCTCCCTGCAGCCGGTCCTCAGGAGCAGGGGTACAGGAAGGCCAGGGGTTTCCTGGGAGTTGGTGGAATTGCCAGGCTTGCTTGGGGTGCCCCTGCCCTGCTTTAGCCAGAACACTGTGCATGGGTCCTTCCTCCTTCCCTCCCTCTCCTTCCTTCCTCTCCCTCTCCCTCCCTCCCTCCTTTCCTCCCTCCCTCCTTCCTTGCTCTCTCCTCTACTCATCTGTTATCTCTCCGGGTGTTGTTTTTCTTGGTGGCTCCTCATCATCTCTGAAGAGACTCGGAGAGCTCAGTCTTCATACTCTTCTCTGCCTACACGCACTCCGTCCTGTGTCATCTCTCCTTGTCCCGGACTTGCCATCCGCTTGGCCCCTGGAATGGACTCTAGCCTGGGCCTTGACCCTGAACTCCAGACTCGATATCGCCCCCCCACCTCCTTTTCAACCACTGCCCTCACACTCATCCCACTCCAGCCTCACTGGCCTCCCTGCTGTTCCTAGTTATGCTAATTGTGCTCCCACCTGGGTGTGTGTGGGTGTCTGTGAGTGTGTGTGTGTGTGTGTGTGTGTGTGATATGTGTGTGTGTGGTGTCTGTGTGTGTGTGTGAGTGGTGTGTGTGTGTGTGTGTGATATGTGTGTGTGTGGTGTCTGTGTGTGTGTGTGTGTGGTGTGTGTGTGTGTGGTGTGTGAAGGTGTGTGTGTCTGTGTGGTGTGTGAGTGTGTGTGTGGTGTGTGTGTATGTGTGTGTGTGAGTGTGTGTGTGTGTGTGCGTGTGTGTGTGTCTCTGTGTATGTGCCTCTCCCCTGCCTGACGTGCTGCCCAGATGCCTGCTGTGTGTGTGGTGTGTCTGTAGGTGTGTGTGTCTGTATGTGTGTGTGTGTGGGCTCATGCCGCAGGCCTGTGTGGAAGTGGCCCTGGCGGAGGCCATCTCTGACGGTGTGGAAAGGGCAGTCCCTACTCCAATCCCCATGGATTTGCTTTTACTCGGTTTCCTCCAGAAGAGAGCTCCGGTTTCCTCCAGAAGAGAGCTCCGGGCCGCAGAGACGTGGCTTTGTTCTCTGCCCCGGGGCCAAGGTGGGGCGCATAGTAGGTGCTCAGTGAGCAGGTGCTGAGTGAGTGCACGGAGTCACCGCGGAAAAGCTAGGCAGGTGCCTTGTAGAACTCCATGCCTTTACGTTTTTAAAAGTAAATTGATTCTTGTTTACGAAGTGAATAAAGTCACAGATGGGTGAGCCTTCCCTCCTCCCTTCAGATTTAAGGCCTTCCAGATGCACCTGGAACTGTGGTAACCGGCTGTGAGGGTGCCAGCGAGCTCGCAGGGGATGCTAATGGCCAGAAATGGTTTCAGTAACAGCATTAGCGGTGCAGCGGTTTTGCTAAAGAGCCACAGTATTTTTTAGAAGGGAAGCTTCAATAATCCCATTTTACTACTTCCTGAAACCTTTGGAAAACACAGTACTCATTAGTGTTGAATTATTCACTAGGAATCCACCCCCAAACCCACCCTGATATTAGTTGTCTGGGGTTAAACGTTTTTAATAATGCCTCGATAATATTGGCTTAATGAATTAAGTTCTAAGAAAATAAATCAGGTTATACTTTTTGCAATAAAAGCAACTAAAACTCTGCTTGTAAGTAATAATGAGGGAAGATCTGGTATTAATCAAACCACTGGCCACAGCTGGGCTCTCTCTGCAGCCCTGAACTCGGTGGAGTTAATATGGAACGTATCCCTATTTGAGGCTTAAAGAACACAATTAGGCAGTCCTTTGAGAACAAGCTTTTTGCAAAAAAAAAAAAAAAAAAAAAGAAAAACCCCCAAAAAAACAAAACAAAAAAAAACGGTGGGGAATTGCACCCGAAACATTCAGAAAATCCTATTTTCAGCATCTCTGTCTTAGAACATTGTAAGAAACTAGGTGGCTAACCTCTTGACCATGTAGCTGGTCCTGGGAAAAAGGTGTTGGCAGTGTATTTTGCATAAATAATTGCCCTTCGCAGTTCCATGAGGGGAGGCAGACGCTGGCCTGGCCCCGTCCGGGTTGGGGGATCCCCGAGTCTGTGCCCGGTGCCCGCCCAGCCTGCGCAGGTGGGGCATCCTGGATGCAGCAGAGAGTCACCCATCTGGCCAGTGGCGGATCCACAGGCATATCTTGCTGCATCAGAATCTCTTTCTTCCTGAAGGAGATTTCTTGAGAGTTTTCTACCAGTTTCAGCAAAAAATACTCCCAACACTTTTTTTCCTAGGAGCAGCTACATGACCAAGAGGCTAGCCATATATATATATACATACATACACACACACACACACACACACACACACACACACTAGAGGCCTGGTGCACAAAATTCGTGCACGGGGTGGGGGGATGTCCCTCAGCCCAGCCTGCACCCTCTCCAATCTGGGATATCTCTCACAATCCAGGACTGCTCGCTCCAAACTGCTCGCCTGCCTGCCTTCCTGATTGCCCCTAATCACTTCTGCCTGCCAGCCTGATCACCCCCTAACCACTCCCCTGCCAGTCTAAATGATGCCTAACTGCTCCCCTGCCAGCCTAATTGCCCCTGCCAGCCTGATTGCCCCTAACTAATCTCCCCTGCCATCCTGATTGCCCCTAACTAACCTCCCCTGCAGGCCTGGTCCCCCCCAAATGCTCTCTCCTTCAGGCCTGGGTCCCCCCCCCAACTGCCCTTCCCTGCAGGCCCGGTTGCCCCCAACTACCCTCCTCTGTGGCCTGGTCACCCCTAACTGCCCTCTCCTGCAGGCTTCATCAATCCCAACTGTCCTCCCTTGCAGGCCTGGTCCCTCCAAACTGCCCTCCCCTGCTGGCCATTTTGTGTGGGCCATCTTATGTCCACATGGGGGCAACCATCTTTGACCAGATGGGGGCAGCCATGTTGTGTGTTGGAGTGATGGTCAATTTGCATATTACTTTTATTAGATAGGATTTTTTTAATGTTCTAAGACAAAGACTTTGAAAATATAATTTCCTAAGTGTTTCAGGTGCAGGTCCCCACCGATTTTTTTGCAAAAGCTTGTTCTCAAAGGACTGCCTAATTGTGTCCTTAGTCTAGCATCACAGGCCACCCTGACCCCCTGGGCCTTCTCGGAGGCCTGCCTGGTGTCCTGGGCCACAGACTGTCTGCCAGTCCTGTAACAGGGTGGGGAACGTCTGGCCCGCGGGCCGTATAAGGCCCGTGGAATCACTTGGTCTGGCCCTGCCAAGGCATGAGGGGCGAGTTAACTAAGTGTTTGACCAAATATAGCAGGCCAGTTGTTAAGTGGATAATTTTGTATGGCCCCTGAATGATGTTATAAATACCCAAATGGCCCTGGCTTTAGCAGATAAATACAACCGTTCTGTCAAATTCCAGGCTCCCATGTGCTAGGATGGCCGGAGGCAGCAGCGAGGACAGTCCTGGTCTCTCACCCCCCACCCCTCCTCCTCTCTCTAATGTGGGCTTGTGGTTAAGCTTCTATAGAAGCATCTAGAAGGAGTCACTCAAAGCAGACGGCTGCAGCTTTTGCTCAGATCCTCAAGGTGTTCTGCAGCTCTCCCTCTCGGGAGGGCCCTCTGCGGGGGGGAAGACGCCACGTCCTGGGCACGTGTGTGGTCATGTGTGGAAATCTCGCCTGCCCGGCAGTCACCCTGGCTGGGGTTCGTGGGGGGGGGGACCTGCGTGGAGGGCGTCTGTCTGATTCTCTGCATTGTGGGGTGTCAACGTGAACCAGGGCTGCCGGGGGGTGTGGCCAAGTCCCGGTGGAGGCCTCGTGACCCTCTGCCCCAGCCTGCCGTCTGCAGGGGCAGAGCTGCTCCCACGAAGCTTTGCCCACGTCCGGAGGGGTGCCCGCAGGCCTGGGGCACCCTGGGCACAGCAGGAAGTCTCTCTCTGGCCAGTGGCTGATGGAGACAGATCTTCCGCATCAGCTGAGACTTCTCCACTGTAGGTCTTTCTGGGAGAGAGAGGGTGGGAAACACTGCGGACCGTCCTTCATGGCTCCCTCCCTCCCTAAACAAACAGACACGTCCCAGACAGACGGTTCGGTCCGCGCCTGCGGACACGCCACGCCTGGGTCTCAGAGTGAGTCTGTCGGGTGTCGCTGCGGCTCCCTCTGCCCCAGGTGTGGGGCGCCGTCTCTAATGTGTCCTGAGGCCATTGTGCCTTCCCCTCCGGCCCGCTGGCCTGGAGCGTGGCTGGCTGTGCTGCCTGCACGTGCATTTTGAGGAACAAGGTCTCTCTGGCCCTCTCCGTAATGGCATCAGGTGACGTCTCCGCTGGGCCTGCTCACCCGGCGCTGGGCTTCCTTCTCCGAGAGGGAACTGTGGAGGCTTGAAGCGACGACCCCAGTCACAGCAGCCTCAGCCCAGCCCTCTCGAACCCGGGCCAAGCGGCAGAGCAGCAAATGCCAGGTCCCAGGCAGCCGCCGAGCCGCGACCCAGATGAAGGGCTCCCTGTGGTCAGGGTCCGGGCCCCACGTCAGCCCTTGTGGCCACCCTCCTGTGAACAGCTGGCACCCTCAGCGGCGCCCGGCTCACCGGCCAGGGCGGGGCATGTGTCTCCAGATGGAGGGAGGGTGGGGGCTGGGAACCAGTCCAGGATCTTAACTCCATCAGCGCATGGGGGTTGAAAGGTCAGGGGTCTGGGCCCACCCATGGTGCACGTATACACTCGCCCACGGCATGGTCATACACACCCACCCACGGCATGGTCATACACACCCACGACATGGTCATAAACACCCACCCGCGGCATGGTCATACACACCCACGACATGGTCATACACACCCACCCACAGCATGGTCATACACACCCACCCACGGCGTGGTCATACACACCCGCCCACGGCGTGGTCATACACACCCGCCCACGGCGTGGTCATACACACCCGCGGCATGGTCATACACACCCGCCCACGGCGTGGTCATACACACCCGCCCACGGCATGGTCATACCCACCCGCGGCATGGTCATACACACCCGCCCACGGTGCACTCATACACACCCGCCCACAGCATGGTCATACCCACCCGCGGCATGGTCATACACACCCGCCCACGGTGCACTCATACACACCCGCCCACGGTGCACTCATACACACCCGCCCACGGTGCACTCATACACACCCGCCCACAGCATGGTCATACCCACCCGCGGCATGGTCATACACACCCACCCACGGCATGGTCATACACACCCACCCACGGCATGGTCATACACACCCACCCACGGCGTGGTCATACACACCCACCCACGGCGTGGTCATACACACCCGCCCACGGTGCACTCATACACACCCGCCCACAGCATGGTCATACCCACCCGCGGCATGGTCATACACACCCACCCACGGCATCGTCATACACACCCACCCACGGCGTGGTCATACACACCCGCCCACGGCATGGTCATACCCACCCGCGGCATGGTCATACACACCCACCCACGGCATGGTCATACACACCCACCCACGGCATGGTCATACACACCCACCCACGGCGTGGTCATACACACCCACCCACGGCGTGGTCATACACACCCGCCCACGGTGCACTCATACACACCCGTCCACAGCATGGTCATACCCACCCGCGGCATGGTCATACACACCCACCCACGGCATGGTCATACACACCCACCCACGGCGTGGTCATACACACCCGCCCACGGCATGGTCATACCCACCCGCGGCATGGTCATACACACCCGCCCACGGTGCACTCATACACACCCGCCCACAGCATGGTCATACCCACCCGCGGCATGGTCATACACACCCACCCACGGCGTGGTCATACACACCCGCCCACGGCATGGTCATACCCACCCGCGGCATGGTCATACACACCCGCCCACGGTGCACTCATACACACCCGCCCACAGCATGGTCATACCCACCCGCGGCATGGTCATACACACCCACCCACGGCGTGGTCATACACACCCGCCCACGGCATGGTCATACCCACCCGCGGCATGGTCATACACACCCGCCCACGGCGTGGTCATACACACCCGCCCACGGCATGGTCATACCCACCCGCGGCATGGTCATACACACCCGCCCACGGAGCACTCATACACACCCGCCCACAGCATGGTCATACCCACCCGCGGCATGGTCATACACACCCACCCACGGCGTGGTCATACACACCCGCCCACGGCATGGTCATACCCACCCGCGGCATGGTCATACACACCCGCCCACGGCATGGTCATACCCACCCGCGGCATGGTCATACACACCCACCCACGGCGTGGTCATACACACCCACCCACGGCATGGTCATACACACCCACCCATGGCGTGGTCATACATACCCACCCACGGCGTGGTCATACACACCCGCCCACGGTGCACTCATACACACCCGCCCACAGCATGGTCATACCCACCCGCGGCATGGTCATACACACCCACCCACGGCATGGTCATACACACCCACCCACGGCGTGGTCATACACACCCGCCCACGGCATGGTCATACCCACCCGCGGCATGGTCATACACACCCACCCACGGCGTGGTCATACACACCCACCCACGGCATGGTCATACACACCCACCCACGGCGTGGTCATACACACCCGCCCACGGTGCACTCATACACACCCGCCCACGGTGCACTCATACACACCCGCCCACAGCATGGTCATACCCACCCGCGGCATGGTCATACACACCCACCCACGGCATGGTCATACACACCCACCCACGGCGTGGTCATACACACCCGCCCACGGCATGGTCATACCCACCCGCGGCATGGTCATACACACCCGCCCACGGTGCACTCATACACACCAGCCCACAGCATGGTCATACCCACCCGCGGCATGGTCATACACACCCACCCACGGCGTGGTCATACACACCCGCCCACGGCATGGTCATACCCACCCGCGGCATGGTCATACACACCCGCCCACGGCGTGGTCATACACACCCGCCCACGGCATGGTCATACCCACCCGCGGCATGGTCATACACACCCGCCCACGGTGCACTCATACACACCCGCCCACAGCATGGTCATACCCACCCGCGGCATGGTCATACACACCCACCCACGGCGTGGTCATACACACCCGCCCACGGCATGGTCATACCCACCCGCGGCATGGTCATACACACCCGCCCACGGTGCACTCATACACACCCGTCCACAGCATGGTCATACCCACCCGCGGCATCGTCATACACACCCACCCACGGCGTGGTCATACACACCCGCCCACGGCATGGTCATACCCACCCGCGGCATGGTCATACACACCCACCCACGGCATGGTCATACACACCCACCCACGGCATGGTCATACACACCCACCCACGGCGTGGTCATACACACCCACCCACGGCGTGGTCATACACACCCGCCCACGGTGCACTCATACACACCCGTCCACAGCATGGTCATACCCACCCGCGGCATGGTCATACACACCCACCCACGGCATGGTCATACACACCCACCCACGGCGTGGTCATACACACCCGCCCACGGCATGGTCATACCCACCCGCGGCATGGTCATACACACCCGCCCACGGTGCACTCATACACACCCGCCCACAGCATGGTCATACCCACCCGCGGCATGGTCATACACACCCACCCACGGCGTGGTCATACACACCCGCCCACGGCATGGTCATACCCACCCGCGGCATGGTCATACACACCCGCCCACGGTGCACTCATACACACCCGCCCACAGCATGGTCATACCCACCCGCGGCGTGGTCATACACACCCACCCACGGCGTGGTCATACACACCCGCCCACGGCATGGTCATACCCACCCGCGGCATGGTCATACACACCCACCCACGGTGCACTCATACACACCCGCCCATGGTGCACTCATACACACCCGCCCACAACATGGTCATACACACCTGCCCACAACATGGTCATACACACCCGCCCACGGTGCACTCATACACACCCGCCCACAACATGGTCATACACACCTGCCCACAACATGGTCATACACACCCGCCCACGGTGCACTCATACACACCCGCCCACGGTGCACTCATACACACCCGCCCACGGTGTGCTCATACACACCCGCCCACAACATGGTCATACACACCCGCCCACAGTGTGCTCATACACACCCACCATGCCCAGCCTGGTTGTCAGTCATAATTGTAGAGTCAAAATAAGAAGAGGTTGTGCTTTGTTGAGTTAGTGTCTCTACATTTAAATGAAACTGAGGTCGATAAGAGCCCGAGTCAGCGTCTGGGTCCCGAACCCCCTCTTTGTCCTGCACAGGGTCCTGTGAGGGGGTGAGCAAGAATCTCTGGGGGGGCGCAGGCCAGGGCTCCAGCCCCAGAGAGTCTGGTCCGGAGGATCGGGGGGGCCCGGGTCTGCCTGTTGTGAGCTTCCCAAGTGACTCAGCTGTGGGGTGGACTCCTCGGAAGCCAGGCCCTGGAGGGGGTGTCAGTGCAACCAGCTCTCCCAGTCGTCCGAGGACACTAAAATCCCCCCCAATCCCACCCCCCGCTCCCCTCCCCCCCACACACGGGACGACTTTAGTCTAAAGCCAAAAGTGATTAAAAAGACCATAAGGAAGATGAGGCTTTTAGATGTGAGAACCCTTTACACTGAAAAGGCATTCACTTCATTCACTCACTCACTCGCTCATTCATTCATTCATTCATTCATTCATTCGACAGATGCTTTCAAGTGCCCACTGTACTCCAGGCACTGCCTGGGGCATCAGGGAGTCAGCGTAAACAGTTCACACTTTGAGGGAGGCAGGCCACGACGAGGCCCCCACTGTGACGTGTTAGCAGGTGACAGTGCTGTCCAGAGAAATAAAGCAGAGCGGGGGTGGGGGGGGTGGGTACAGGGGAGCTTGCAGTTGTACTTGGTGGTCAGGGGCGGCTGCGTCTACGAGGGGGCGGTGGAGCATCACGCAGGAGGAAGAGCGCGTGCAAAGGCCCTGAGGTGGGAGTGAGATTCCCGGGCGACGGAGGAGCAGAAGGCTCTGTGGCGGGAGACCGAGGGCCAGGAGCGAGCAGAGGCGCCGAGGGCAGAGGCCAGCACGGGTTCCGGACGCTGCCGGAGTTGCGTGGGACCCGGGGGGAATGTCGGGATCAGGCGGAAGACTCAAAGGACACCCTGGCTGCTGTCCTGAGTGGCCTCCGGGGGGCAGGAGTCGGGGCTGTCCTTACTATGAGCATTACGGCACGGTTCCTGCCCCCCAGGAATTTGCCTCGATAGTGGAGATACAGCATGCATGCTCTAACTCACCAGGAAGAGTTTGCCAAGTGGTGTGAGTAACTCAGACCAGAGAGGAGCCATGGAAGTCTGGGGGCGTCAGACCTCACGGACAGGCTGGGCCTTACGAGGGGGGGCGAGCGTTTTGTGTTTAGCGGAATGGTTACAGAGCTGACATTCAGTGAACTGTACACGTCTCCAGTGTATGACTTGCTACGTCTGGTCCTATGTACACACACCCATGAAACGAGGGTCACAGTAGTGAACATGCCCATCACCCCACACGTTGTCTTCTGGTTCCTGAGGCGGGATCGGAACTATCGGGGTGGGAGTGTAAGCAAAGGCCCAGCACAGGGACTGCAGGGCTCCCGTGGGACCGAGGGAAGCCACCCTGGCTGTACGGGAAGGTCACGTGAGGACCCCGAGAGAGGCGATGGCGAGACAGCGTGAAGTACGTTACACGGGGCCCGAAACCAGGGCCCAAAACCAGGGGCACAGGGACAGGCCCAGAGGAGCCAGCAGGAGTGTTTGCTTGTGGTGGGATACGTCAGAGCAGAGCTTATCTGCTAAAATTTCATCTTTTAAAAATAATAGCAACAATGTCAAATTTTAGATGCTTTATTTATTTATTTTTTTTGGTAGTAAGTCCAGGAAAACATAGCCAAGTACATTTCTGCAGTATTTCATGCATACAGAATCAATTAACGGAGAAAGAAACATTAGGCAATTTCATAATTGGATAATTAACAGGCTCCTTAATAGCCTTGTACTAATACAGCAACTTGCAGATTGAAAATAAATCCATTTGCCATCTGATGGTACATCGGCGCCGACCCATAAAAAGTACATCTAATCCGGATCGCCTTTAATAATTTAAAGCAAAATTTCAGCGTGCCGTTACTAGGATCGCAGTTAGTGTTTGCTGTTTTTGAAGTCCATGTTCAACTTTGGAGCCACGTTGAAACGTGAACTCTCGAGTTCAGGGAAGCATTTTCAGTGGGCGTCACACACCCACTGTCCCATCCTTAGCTCCCCCTCATCGGGATCGGATCCCAGTTCCCCGCGGCTAAGGGGTGGACGGGGGAGCAAGGTTTTCATGTTGGAAGGTAGGCAGGCCAATGTGAAGTCATCGTTCTCTTTCTCCTCTCCCGGGGAGACGCTGGCAGTGATGGCTCTGAGATTCTCACTGAAACCCTGCAAAGGCCCTTTGGAGCATTATGTACTCCAAACGGAGAACCTAAGAGTCCTCTTCCGTTGAGAAGCATCGTACGGAAGCTCAGATCCATGGAAACGAGCTCTCTTAACCTAGAGGAGAAGGCAAGGAGCCATCCGGTCCCAGCTCAGGAACGCAGGGACCCATTCTTACTTGGGTTCCTTTTAAGAAGACCCCGACTTACCCTAATGCAGGAGGTGGTTAACCAAAGACCAGTTCGAAGGCACTCTTAATTCCAAAAGTGTTTGCTAAGTCCTCCCAGATAATAGGCTCCTGAATAGCTTATGTCAGTAAAGCGACTACAGCACTCCTTGCCGCCATATCATCATCGGTGGTGCTATAGTTATATATACAAGGTGCTGAATCACATACTGAGAAGTATAACATCTACCTAATAAAAGAGTTACATGCTAATTGACTGTACCTTCATGATGCCCACCAGCCAATCAGGAGTGAGTATGCAAATTAACCCAACAAAGCTAGCGGGTAAATTAGTATACACAGGTGCCGAGTGGCTGGGGGTGGAACGCTTGCATCATTGCCATGGCAACGACGCAGGTGTTCTGCACCACCCCAGCCTCTCCGGGCCTCTGGGCAGCATGGGAAAGCGGAAAGGTGGCTTCAGGCTGGAGCGGGAAGGCGGCTCCAGCCAGAGAGAAGTGGTGCCAGCAGCCAGGGAAAGGAAGGCCCATTCTTGCATGAATCTTTGTGCATCGGGCCTCTACTCTATAATAATAAAAGCATAATATGCTAATTAGACAAGACAGCTGAACGACCTTACAGACGTCCTTCTGGACATCCTTCCGGATGAAGCCAGGGCTGCGAGGGTCAGCTGAGGCAGGCGGGGCTGCGAGGGCCGAGCCCCTTGCACGAATTTCGTGCATCGGGCCTCTAGTTGATATTGATTGCTTACCATTTATGTCGCATTTCTTAGAACCAGGATGATGTCACATGTTTTAACACATTTAATCCTCACTTAACCCGATATAGGGGCTGTTGTCAACTTCTAATTTTACACTTAAGGTGACTGAAGCTGGGATAGGTTTTTAAAATATAGATCCTGGTCACACAGCTCCTACGTGACCCAGCAGGGACTCGAACCGCCCATATCCTTAACCAGCAGTCTTCAAAAGAACCATGTTATGCAGCTAGAAAAGATGAGACTTGGACATAAAAATATTTTTTTTCTGTGGTCGTGATAAGAAACCCCTCGCTTGTTCTTTTGAGTAATGCATGAGCTGTTCTTAATCATCTTAAGTTCTAATGAAAAAACAACAACCCTTTTCCTTTGAAGCAGATAAATCTTATCACCTGCGACACTTTCCACGCGTGGCAGTGGCAGCCTGGCCGCTCCTGGCATCCCGCCCGCCTCTGGCTCCCACGGCCTCCCGTGTGGGACCCGTCACTCAAACCCCAGCCTCCCTGGCGTCGTTAACAGGCCCCGTGTCTGCTCGGATCCGAGCAGAATGGCGTAGGCCGGGCACCGACACTCCATTCCGGGTTAATTTGGCTTCCTGTGTAGAACGGCTCTGGTCTGACATTGAACATCCCGTCCTCTCTGATCTCATTACCCAGCGCGCCTTCACATCCAGCCTTTCACCCGCTCGGGGCCTGTCCGCGTGTGATCCTCGTTGCTGGGTGAGTGCTTTGGGCCCACGCACGGAGCAGCCCGGTGACCATGCGGACCCTGGGGCTCCGAGGCGGCTGGGAGGCCAGAGGGAGTTTCCGGGGAAGTTCCGCGTGAACGAGGCAGGTCTGTGAGGTCGGGGCCCGGTGAGTGCTTGCCACCCCTCCGGTTGTGATTTCGGCGGCGGTCAGGTCTCACCCGAGCAAACGCGTTCTGACACGCCCTGGTAGCGTCAACGTGACCACTGGGCGAGCAGCACCGCACGTGGGAAAGACAAGACTCCAGCGTGTCCTGGTCCTGTCTGTCTCTTGGACCTCCCACACCCGTCGAGCACACGTGTGCGTGAGATGTGAAGGTCAGGGGGCCGATGACCCTCGAGGAACCAAATCTTCCTGAGGAAGACGTTACGTCCCCTGGTTGGCATTTCGGACACGAGTTGACCGAAGACGGCCGTTAGACAAGAGGCCCTTCAGCGGCCTGGCAGCCCACACTTTCCTGAAATGCCCGTAAAAGAAGCAGAGGGGCCGGAAACCACCAGGGGCACGTGCTTTGTTCTTTGTGGGGGTCACTGCTCGGGGGGACTGGGGTGCCTGAGCGTTAACCTCATCCATCCCACCTTCCTTCTGAGGGACTTCCCCAGTTTTCTAACCGGCGAAGTGTTTTCTTGACTCCCTCTTCCTGGCAGATGCGGGATACACATAATCTTGTATTAGTTTTGAAAGATGAGAGTGTTTTGAGCACAGACCCTTGCCCTTGAACGTTCAGGATGACTGCGTTGCGCAGGTACCCCAATGGCCCGTTGTCATACGTGCAGATGTAAAAAGCGGGGCTTTAAAGGCCAGGGTTCCGCCTGGCTGGTGTGGCTCAGTTGGCTGGGTGTTGTCCTGCGCACCGAAAGGTGATGGTTCGATTCCCACTCGGGGCACATGCCCAGGTTGCAGGTGTAATCCCCAGCAGGGGGCGTGTAGGAGGCAGCCGGCTGATGTTTTGCTCTCACATCGATGTATCTCTCTCTCTCTCTCTCTTCATCTCCCTCCCTTTCTCTCTTACAATCAATTTTTAAAAATCTTTTAAAAAGCAAGAGGTTCAACTTGTGCCCGGCTTCCCGCCCTTCCCCTTTGCGTGTTTCCTGACGTCACAGGACGAGTCAGCACCAGACAACATGAAGGTCTTTGCAGGCCTCCACCTGGGCAGCATGCGATTCTGGGTGCCCGGTTCGTTCCTCCCGCAGCCCGGGTGCCTGGTGTCAGCTGAGTCGGTGCTGCTCTCCTCTCCGTCTGCTGGGGCCGCTGCGTCCTGTTGTCGGCGTCGGCGTCAGGAACGCTGAGCATGAGCGAGTCACGCATGGTTCTGAGGCTCCTTCTCCCTTTCCTTCCTGCTGTTACCGCTGTGCCCGGCAGCGCCATCCTCAGCCTCCCAGCACTTGGGGAAGGCTGTGTCTGTGCGCCGTTCCTCTTGGACGTTTTGAGTCGCACTAAATGTTTATAACGTGTGCACAAGCCCTGGAAAGGCGTTTTCGTTCCCCGAAGATGGGTCTCTTGCCTCACGGAGGCCTTTTGATGATAAGAACTCCCATAAGGCTTCAGACCAGGGCTGCGTCACGGAGGAACTCCTCTTGGACATCAGTAGGCAGTTGCGCGCTCATTAAAGGGCCAATCTCAGCGTTGCCCCGGACAAGGCAACAGCGGGCTCGTGGCTGGCTGTGGCATCGTTGCTCAGACTGGTAGTCAGCTGTGTTGTCGATGCCTCGGGAGCCGGGAGGGGGGCACCGAGCTCTCTCTCTCTCTCTCTCTCTCTCTCTCTCTCTCTCTCTCTCTCCCTCCCTCCCTCCCTCCCTCCCTCCCTCCCTCCCTCTCTGTGTGTGTGTTGATTGGTCTGTGTTACTTGTTAGCTGTTGCAAAGGGCAGTACGTGCAGTAAAGAAGGCACCGCCTCCAGGGAGAGGAGTCGAAACTCAGAAGAGAGCACAGGCTCCCGGCGGGTGTGCAGGCAGATGTGCCGTCCAGCCGCAGATGCCCGAGTCGCTGCCGCTTCCACCAGGATCTGAGATACACTGCCGTGTGCCGATGGCCCTGGTCGTGTGTCTGCCTCCTTCCTGGGACACTTCAGCCAGTGACTGGGTTAACGAGCATTCTAAGTGAGCCCTCAGAGGCTTCTCGAACCCCATGCCTCGATAGCCTAAGCCGTGGGTTGCGGATTGGCTTTGAATGGTGGTCTCTGATTTCTCCCACCGCAATGGTGGAATGCAGAAGCAGACAAATGAATTATGAAACGACCGAAGGATAAACATCCTGTGGTCATTAAAAACCACACTTTCAAATGACATTTGCTGATAAGATTCTCATTATGTAATGCTATGTGAAGAAAAGCAAGAGGCTCTATCTCGACCCCTATGGGGGTTTAAATAAATTCCTTTTGAACAGATGGCCGTTTCCCAGCTGAATGGGGTGAAAACCTCAGATGTTGGTGCAAAAAAGTTGAGCCTTTGGCTCTTGAAGTGAAATGTTGTGGACTCGTGGCCAAGAAGTCTGGGCGTTGTCCAAGAGTCCTCCTCGGGAAACGGAGGTGACAGTCTGCTCTGGAATGGTCCATAGCGCCCCTGTGGGTCCCACGTGCTCTGAGCTGCCCCTTGAGCCTGTGGACAAAGCACAGGCCTTGAGACGGACACGGCAGGGCAGGTCTCCTTGGTCTGCGTCACTGTCAGCCGGACCTGATCGCCCTTGACCTCCTCTTGCTTCCCACTGTTTCCTGTGACGGTCTTGAGTTTCTGCCTCCGGAGCCACTCCTTGCCGCTGCTGGGTAAAGAGGCCTCCTGATTTATTAATCCGTTAATCAGTGCACGCCGAGGGGCTGTTCAGGGTAGTTAAACAAGATGCTGGGGATTGTAACCAAGATGGATCGTAATTAAGAACGCCCCTCCCACCGCTGAGCTTCCCGCCGCCCAGGTGACCCACGCCACCGCCCTCACCCTCCGCGCATCCAACCCGTGCGGCCCTGATGGGGTTCCCGCCCCCTAGGAGCTGACAGCAGGTTTCAGAAAGGCAGGTTTTCTTCTGGTGTCCTTGAGGGGAGATAGGCCTTGAGAGAAGCCTCATCAATTATTTGCAACAATTGTTGAATCTCAAAAGTTTAGCCAGGCCCCAGATATGGCCCGGTAGCTCTGTCCACGTGGATGGACACGGTGTTCTTCTGTCCCAGTTTCCGTACACGTGGAGATGGGAGGTTCGGACGACAAGGATGGGTGTGACCGATGACAGGTTCCGTGAGGCTCAGGAAGTGGTCCAGGGTCACACAGCGAATTCGTAGCAGAACTGGAGCTAGCCCCCACGTGTTTCGATACCCAGTCAACACACCTAGTGCTCAGGACTCTGTGCAGTCCTGCCTTCCTGGGAAAATTAACCCTTTGCACTCGCTTGCTTTTTTCTCGATTCCTTTATTCTACTCGGGATTTAATTTTTTTAAATACCCCAGATTTTACAAAGCGCAGCAGTAGAATAAAAAACTGGAGTTTCTTTTCATACAAACTTATTTATTTGGATTTTTTTTACATTTCAAATTATTGATACATTCGAAGAGTATAAAAAGAGCTGCTACCGATGCTAACCGTGTCGAGTCACACTCGACATCCGAGTGCAAAAGGTTAAAGCGAAGGAAATGAAAGAAAGCATCCTCAGTGATTTCCTGGTTTCTCTTGGGTAAGGGCTTCCGAGCGAAGGAGTGGTTAACAGTAGTTTTTAGATGAACTTTGTGGGGGAAGTAACTTGGGCTGTTTGTCCAGGAGATAGCTTTCTTCTGATGGATCAGGATATCAGGACCCGGAATCAGGCATGGCCAGCTCGCCACGGGGCAAAGGTCAACAGAGCGATCTGCGAGGGTGGCTGGGCCGCTGGAGCTGGCTGGGTCTCGGGGCCAGAGTCGGTGAGTTTGGTTTTCTCCCAGGGCCACGTGGCATCCGGTGCTCATGAGGCCGAGGCTTTCCCAGAACAGAACCTCTGCTCGGGGTCACAGGCAGCACCTCCATTCGTTACCAGCTTCCCATGGTTCACAGGGGCCGGGGCCACGGGGCACTTGTCCAGAATGGGCGTGCTCAGCCTGCCGCGCCGGGACAGACACCCGTGCCTACTAACGACACGGTGGGGGGACCCAGTGCGGCCGTAGCCCTTCGGGCACAAGGAGGAGAACCTGGAATGTGTTGACTGGCCTGGCACGGAGGGTGCTTAGAAATCTTTAATTTTTAACCAACCCTTAAGTCTCCACTATACAAACCTGCGTTTGTGAAAGGCGCTTGTCAGCTGGAGGCTCTTCTGCCTCATTTCCGTGCCCATGTCTGTGGGATGCCAATCCCATGCTTCGAGTAACTCTAGGACCTAGTGCCGTGGTCGGCAAACCGCGGCTCGCGAGCCCCATGCGGCTCTTTGGCCCCTTGAGTGTGGCTCTTCCACAAAATACCACGGCCTGGGGCGAGTCTATGTTGAAAAAGTGGCGTTCGAAGAAGTTTAAGTTTAAAAAATGTGGCTCTCCAAAGACATGTCAATCGTTGTCCTGTTGATATTTGGCTCTGTGGACTCATGAGTTTGCCGACCCCTGGCCCAGTGGATACCCACCGGCCTCTGAGGCGTGCTCACCAGGCTCTCCTTTGCTCTGCTTGTGCCCACAGGACCCGGCCTTCTCCGCCGTCATCCACGACAAGCTGCAGGTCCCCAACACCACCCGGAAGGCCTGGAATGACAGGGACAACCGCTGTGACGTCTGTGCCACGCACCTGAACCAGCTGAAGCAGGAGGCCGTCCAGATGGTGCTGACCTTGGAACAGGCCGCGGGCAGCGAGCGCGACGACGGCTCCCCCGGCTCGCCGCCCCCCCTGCCCAGCATCCCCGCGCTGGTGGGGTCCCGGCACGTGGGGTCCCGGGACTGGGCCTTCGTGCCCGCCTCCTACGCCTCCTCCAACTACGCGGCCTTCGTCAGCAACAAGCACAGCGGCAAACCCAACGGCCTCGGCGTCGGCAATGGGGCCGAGAAGAAGAGTGTGTCCCCCACCCACCAGGCCAAGGTCAGCCTCCAGATGGCCACCAGCCCCAGCAACGGGAACATCCTCAGCTCCGTGGCCATCCAGGCTCACCAGTACCTGGATGGCACCTGGTCCCTGTCCAGAGCCAACGGGGTCACCCTGTATCCCTACCAGGTGAGTAGCCTCTGAGCAGGGAAGAGCAGGGCTGGTTAGAGCCCGCGCAGAGACGTGGGCCGGCGACACTGCCTTTCTCCGCTCTTGTCCTTCGCGAAACTCCCCGGCTCAGAGCCCGCTGCTTCACGCGGCCCCAGTGGACATGGTTAGACACAGATAAAACACGTGAGAAACCGTGGACCCACGATTACACTGCTCCCACGGTCTACAGTGTCTGCAGGAGGTGTAGACTCCCCTGCCGACCTCTCCCACCTGAGGGCCCAGAACCCTTTGCTGTTTGCAACTCCCCTCGTCGGTGCCGTGGCCGTGAGGTTGCCCATCTGTTTCCGTTTTGGCCATTCTCTTTCCCCAGTTGTTTAAATCAGCACGTGCTCCCGAGGTTTCCTATGGGAATAAGGGAGCAGGTCTTAAACCTGCCCGGGAATCGGAACACATTCTCTTAACTTTTCTTGGCTGAGTTTTCTGTGGGACGAGGGGGTTGGCTTTACCGTATGTGTTCCCGTTGTCCCCCTGCGAAAGCGTTGACCGTCACTGTGGAGTGGAGAGGTGCCCAGGATCATGAAGTGTATCCGTCAGGGAAGGTAAGGGGTGTAACAAATGAGCTCAGGGTATGCGTTCCTCGTATCTCTCTGTTGTATTGGTGTTTGGGGTGGGGGTGGCCTTCCATTGAGATGTAGGGACTCAGGCTCCCCTACCTAACACGCCACCACGTTTCAGGGGCCTCGGAGCCTCCCGCCACATCCCGCACAACCAGCAGGACCTGGGTAGAAGGATGTGCACCAGACCATTTTACGTAGAGCAGCAAAACCCTACACTCCGCGAATCGATGCCTGGCCATGTAAATTAGGACCTATTCCTATAATGGACAGTGCTTATATAATGGAACATGGCGCTACCATTAGACCTCACATTTCAGCGGAATAGATAATGGCACGGGAAATGCACCCAGGATGTGAAGTAGGAAGCAAGGAGGAGGGAGCGGGGAGGGTCTCCCAGGGAGGCTGGTGGCCCGGCCTGGAGGGGTGTCCTTAATGTCCATCTGCAATCCAGTGGCAGGAGGCCAGGCTTCTGGCCCCGCCTTCCCTCCGGGGAGCCGGGGAGCGTCAACCCGTCCATGTGCCCGAGAGAAGCCAGCAGCACGTTGAGTGGGCACAGAGCGTGGTTTCTGTTCCCGGGGCACAGGTACAGGGAAACATGAAATGAGTTCACCGCGGCCGATGAACTTCCTGGTAACTTCTCTTGAGTGCGAGGGGGAATAAAGATCGCTTCTCGTGATTTCTTGCAAAAAAAAAAAAAAAAAAAAATGGGAGCGCCAAAACTGGTTTGGCTCAGTGGATAGAGCGTCGGTCTGCGGACTGAGGGGTCCCAGGTTCGATTCTGGTCAAGGGCATGTACATTGGTTGCGGGCACATCCCCAGCTGGGGGTGTGCAGGAGGCAGCTGGTCGATGTTTCTCTCTCATTGATGATTCTAGCTCTCTATCCCTTCTCCCTTCCTCTCTGTTAAAAATCAATAAAATATATTAAAAAAAATATGGGAGCATAGATCCTTATCTTAAGAAGGACACATTCTTGGACGGCCAGACACTGATTCCTCGGGTGCTTTGTAGCTTACAAAAGACAGCGCACCCAGGATTGTATTAAACCCTAGAACAGGCCTACGAGGGAGGGCGGGGCGGATGCCAGCTTTTCTTTGGAATTTGACGTGGAATGACCTGTGGCCCCCAGTTAGTGACAGAAGCAAGACCAGCTCTCTCCTGCCCAGAGGAAGGGGTTCCCCTACATGGCTGCTCCCGGCGTCCCCAGAGCTGCCTGCTGCCCGCAGCGTATCTGGGGTGGCTCCTTCGCAGACACGCACCCCAAATAAAAGGGCTCCTGTTTTGACCTGCAGGGGCCCGGCTGCCACTTCACTTTCGGGCAGAGCTTTCTGGGCTGTGGGGTTAAGTATAAGGAGGAGCCGGTGGCACCCTGGGTGGCTTCGCGGTCGAGAGCTTGAACTTGACCATCGAGGGCAGGAACAGAAGAGCTTCCCGTTGGCGAATGACATGCCTCTTCCGTTTGCAATTTCAAAACAGGCTGTTTTGAAAATGACAGGAAGTAACCCATGTCTGTGGTAAAATAAAACAAAGTAATATATGAAAAGGTTCAAATAAGACTTTAAAAAATCAACTTCCCCCAGAAATAGATGGTGTGACATTTGGGTCTATTTCCTAAAATTGTGACCATGTCCCATCCTGCGACCTGCTTTTTGCTGGATATACTGGGTGCATTTTCCCACGCCGTTCTCTATGTTGCTAAAATATGATCTAATGTAGCATAATATCCCGCTATGTTAAGTCCTATCCATCCTGTGACTGTGGCCTAATTTATATGACCAGGCACCAATTCGTGGAGTGTAGGGTTTTGCTGCCCTACGTAAAACGGTCTGGTGCACATCCCTCGACCCACGTCGGATTTCCAGCGCGTCTCGGGTTGTGCTTGTCACATGATCCCGTTCCACAGACGACTCCCACTTCCCCCTCCCGGCCCCGAAGCACGGGTAACATGAGCCAGGTGCTGATCAGAAGATGCAGCCGCTGCCCCGCGCCGATGAGCACAGACAGAGGACCTGGAAGTGGCGCTTCTGCGTAAAACATTCCAGGCGCTGGAGGGTTGGTGTGAGCCGGAGGAGTAGCTGGAGATGCTGCTTAAAAGGAAGATCTGGTGGCGGCACATTTCGGTTATTTGGGCAATGATGCTCTCTGCCCCTCCTCTTCGTCTCCAGCTCCGATGAGAAGGAATTTCCTGAGCAATAACAGGTGTTACTGAGCTCTAACCGAGTGCCAGGTGCCATGCTAGGTGTTGGGCCGGAAACTCAGGTTCCTGTCCTGTGGTCCTTAGGAGAGGAGCAGCTGAGCCTCCTAGGATAAGCCAGGGAGGTCAGTACTAAGGTGCAGAGATGCCCAGTCCACTTGGAGGACACACAGAAGGGCTCCCAGTTCAGCCCGCAGGGCAAGGGTGGGCGCTGTGGCCTAAAGCCAGCTACTGAAAGCTTCCCGCCAGCCACCACCTGAGACTGTCCTGGGCCCGTGGTCGGCAAACTGCGGCTCGCGAGCCACATGCGGCTCTTTGGCCCCTGGAGTGTGGCTCTTCCACAAAATACCACGGCCTGGGCGAGTCTATTTTGAAGAAGTGGCGTTAGAAGAAGTTTAAGTTTAAAAAATTTGGCTCTCAAAAGAAATTTCGATCGTTGTGCTGTTGATATTTGGCTCTGTGGACTAATGAGTTTGCCGATCAGTGTCCTGGGCGGATCTGATGGCTTCTGGCCAACCCCAGAGCAGCCCGATTCATGCATTTTCCTGGAGGGGAGGAAGTCTCTCTGGGAGAAAGCGACTCGGTGCCTGGCTGTGAGTCACCGTCCCCGTGGCACGGCTGTCCTCCTGGTGCCCTGCGGCACGGGCTCCGGGCCGGGCCAGACTGAGTGTCTCCTGCTGGACATCTCCCTGCAGTAAATTCTCTGCACTTCGCAGTCTGGCCCGCCTGGCAGAGATGGTTGACTGCTCTGAGGGTGACCTCACTTTTCCTGCTCACCCCACTCCGCCTCCTTCCACACCGAGCAGATGGCCCGCTGGGGCTGTGCCAGGGCCGGACCCGGGCAGAGAGGCTCCCAGGCTCTGTCACTGCTGGGGTGCTGCTCCCCTCTCACAGCCCGGGGCCCGGGAAGCGGGAGGAAAGGACACTGCCCTTCGGCCTTTTAAGGAGGGTGACAACGACCAGGACGGGTTTGTAATAGTGAGCAGGGGGACCTGTGAGCAGGGGAATCTGCGTGGGCGGCGGGAGGTCCCCAGACCCATCAAGCCCCATTACCCACAGCACCGTGCAGCCTTCTGCGATCAGCTCCCGGAGAAAGCTTCCTTCTGTGAGCTTGCAGACGTCTGACACAGTCTGTGTGCCATTGTGAAAGCAGAAAAGGCTCTAGAACCGTGGTCGGCAAACTGCGGCTCTTTGGCCCCTTGAGTGTGGCTCTTCCACAAAATACCACGGCCTGGGCAAGTCTATTTTGAAGAAGTGGCGTAAGAAGAAGTTTAAGTTTAAAAAATTTGGCTCTCAAAAGACATTTCGATCGTTGTACTGTTGATATTTGGCTCTGTTGACTAACAAGTTTGCCGATCACTGCTCTAGAACAAGCATGTCACTCAAAGGCTAACACGGGACAAATAAACAAGGCATGTGGCCCTTGGGCTGCGAGTTTGACACGCTTGCTCTAGAACCTTCATCGACCTCATGAGTTTTGACTGATTAGTTCCTTGTGGTCAGCCATACATTAACTGGATTTGAAGGGCAGCTGCTTTTGCCTGCTTTACGTTCATTACAGTAAATAAACTGCAAGAAAGACTGTACACATAACACTCAGTACCATAGAAGTTTCCAGAATCACAGAATCACAGCATCCCCTCTTGTAGGATGCAGGAGTGGATTCCTCATTCAAGTCCACAGCCCCACCAGTTGTTGAACCTCAGTTTAGTAGCTTAACATCTCAGTCTGTTTTCTCCCTATGAAATCCCTACCTTGTACCATTACTGTGGAGGACAATTAAGAAAAAAATGAAACTGTTTTATGAAGTACTAGAGGCCCGGTGCATGAAATTCATGCACGGGGGCGGGGGGGTGTCCCTCAGCCCAGCCTGCACCCTCTCCAATCTGGGACCCCTCGAGGGATCCCTCTCACAATCCAGGACTGCTGGCTCCCAACTGCTCACCTGCCTGCCTTCCTGATTGCCCCTAACCGCTTCTGCCTGCCAGCCTGATCACCCCCTAACCACTCCCCTGCCAGCCTGATTGATGCCTAACTGCTCCCCTGCCAGCCTGTTTGCCCCTAACTACCCTCCCCTTCAGGCCTGGTCACCCCTAACTGCCCTCCCCTGCAGGCCTGGTCACCCCTAACTGCCCTTCCCTGCAGGCCTGTTCCCCCGCAACTGCTCTCCCCTGCAGGCCCGGTCACCCACAACTGCCCTTCCCTGCAGGCCCGGTCACCCCCAATTTCCCTCCTCTGCCGGTCTGGTCACCCCTAACTGCCCTCCCCTGCAGGCTTGATCACCCCCAATTGCCCTCCCTTGCAGGCCTGGTCCCTCCCAACTGCCCTCCCTTGCTGGCCATCTTGTGGCAGCCATCTTTTGTCCACATGGAGGCAGCCATCTTTGGTCACATGGGGGCAGCCATCTTGTGTGTTGGAGTGATGGTCAATTTGCATATTACTCTTTTATTAGATAGGATAAGGCAAGGATACCGATGTGGATTACCTATTTCAACCCCCTCATTTGCTAGAGGAAGAACCCCGAGGCTGAGAGAGATGAAGTTCCTCTTGTTCAGTTTCCTGAATCTTGGTCTGGTCTCTTCTGCTGGATCACAGACTCACTGAGCACATGGGGCCATTTTATTCTCATGTCCCTTCCAACAGCTAAACGTGTAAAACTGGGTGCTCGTTAAAGAAAGCTTCGGTCTCAGGGAAACACGAAAGGTGTTTCTTATGATGGGCCCTGGATTTTGGGAAATAATTGCAGGCCAAAAAAATCTATTCAGACCCTGAGATTTTTGGTGGAAACCACCAGTTAGTTGGCGCCAAGCTAATCTTTAACCCAAAGTATCCTTGATGATACTCAATAAGTCCTTGGTTGCAATGAATAGAATTTTGATGCCACACTCAATCCAGGGACGTTTGAAAGGGCAGAAGTACTTGGTTTCATAGGGTTTTGATAAGTTGACCTTGTCAAGGAAATTCAAGAAGCTGTTAGATTAATGCATAAGTAACAAATCCAGGATGGGTCGTTCAGTGTGCATTCCTTGAGCGAGGGAAGCGACTTGGGTGAAAATGACCCTGCTTTCTCACCAAGCATCTGTGGGAATCCGTGTCCCAGGAAATGCTAGACTGAACTCTGGCTGAAGTCAGGGTGGGGTTGTCTCTGTTACATCTTTAGGAATGCATGGTGTCTAGACAGCACGGGCATTATGGGAGTTTACACTTCAAGACGTGTGAGCAAGAGGGACGTGGCAGCACCAACCAGGAAGCCACCTGAGTTTGCTAAGCCGTGGGGCCTCCGCAGGACCAGGCCTTGCTCTGCAGAGCTCGGAGGCCTTGGGGGGACATGGTGCTGCCCCTTTATTTAAAAAAATATTTTTATTGATTTCAGAGAGGAAGCGAGAGGGAGAGAGAGGAACATCAGTGATGAGAGAGCATCATTGATTGGCTGCCTCCTGCACGCCCCACACTGGGGATCGAGCCCCCAACCTGGACGTGTGCCCTGATCAGGAATCGAACCGTGACTTCCTGGTTCACAGGTCGACGCTCAACCACTGAGTCACGCCGGCTGGGCAAGTGCTGGCCCTTTTTCTGGAGGACTTCCTAGTGCCGGGGAGACAGGCGAGCCTTAGGGGGCCGGCTCGTGCTCCGGACTCAGAGCCCGTGTTTGTGACGGACTCATGGAGCCCAGAAGCAGCCGATGTCCAAGGCGCCCGGCGCCCTGTGCACTGTCCTGGCTGAGCCACGTGCCGAGGGGAGCCGGGCCAGGTGCTTGCCGTGGGCCAGGAGCGGAGAATTCCCTCCCATTCACGTCCGCTGCTCAGCCGCGTGTCCCCCGAAATACACAGGCGCCCTTCCTCTCCCGGCCCCGGTGTGTCCGCCTGCTGCCCCCTCGGCGCTGCTTCTGCCGGCCAGAGCAGGAGATGCCGCAGTCCGACGGGTCGTGACATCAGAAGGCCTTTTTTTAGCATCCTGGGTTTTGTTTTCTCCTGTTTATAGATGGCCAAGGGAGTTATGTAACCTTATGCTTCACGACAAACCATGGACTCAAGGAAAGGAACCGGTTGTATATTCGGTCGCAGACAGAGGCCTTCTCCAGGAAGTGCCGCTCGCTCCGGTGGAGTTCCAAAGGGCGTGTCACATCCCCGAGGCGGGGCCGCGGTCGGAAGGGCACACACAAACTTCATCAGGAAATGTCAGAAATAGCGTTCATCTGGTCATAGCCCTGGGGTGGTAGGCCGAACAAGGCCCCCCCCAAGACACTCATGTCCTGATCCCCTGCGCATTGTCAAGGGGGTGTTTGGCAGCTGTGACTAAGGTGAGGACTTTGAGATGGGGAGACCATCCTGGGTTATCCAGATGGGTCTGATACAACCAGGAGGGCCCTTAGAAGAGGGCGATCAGAGAGAGGCGGTGTGAGGGTGACAGCAGACAGCAGGAAAGGGCAGGAGGCCACGCTGCTGGCTTTGAGGCTGGAGGACGGGCCAGCAGCCCAGGGGTGAAGGCGGCCTGTCCACCCGGGGTGGGGACCCGCCCTGGGCCGTGTTGATATTGATAACATCATTCGAGGGCCACACAACAGTATCAGCTTACAAAGGAGCTGCTGTATGTGGTCAGACATGGAATTCACGCACCCCGAAGGTCTTGGCAGGGCCAGGCCACGTGAGTTTGCTGGCCTTCCGTGGCCCTTGGCCTGGGCGTTCCCCATCCCTGCTCTAGAAGCTGGAGAAGTCCAAGGAATCGGCGTCTCTCTCGAGCCCCCAGAACCAGCGCTCTGACCCACTTCAGACTTGCGACCTGTAGAACTCGAAGCGTAGGGAACACATTTGCGTGACTTGAAGCGGCAGAGGCTGTGGTGATCCGCCTCAGCCGCCATCGGGACCCAGGCCCCCGGGAGGCATTGGTAGCCGAAAAGCTGGGCAGGAGACGCCGGATGAGGTGTGCGGCCCGAGGAGGTGTGGCCAGGACACGGGCTGTGCGTCCCGCCCGGCGGCTGCACGGCCCTGTGGGTCGGACAGCACATTAGCAAGTCCGGGTATTTCATTTGGGCGCCTCCCCAGAATGACGGCTGACTCACTGCATGGCTGGCTTTCCGTGGTCTCAGACTTCCCAGTTGTCCCAGCATCACAACACGCACGCCGCAGCCCTCTCCACGGTAGCCAGCAATGAGCGTCATGTGAGGGTCATTCTGTGGGAACCACAGAAAGCACTCCCTCCGCGCTGGGAGGGACTTGAACTTGTGCGGAAGGAAGCTCATCCTCCCTGCAGGCCCTTCTGACCTGGTGCATGGTCTTCCCTAGAACCGCCCCCGATCACTCCACCATCGCGAGGATCCGGTACCTGGAAAGCGCTTGGGAAATAGTGGGGTCACTTTTGAAGTTGGTCGGCAGGAGGCAGGCACTGGGGATCTTGGAGTGTGGTAATGGGCACCTTCCCTTGCACACCAGTTACCTGGGAGTGTTAAGAAAATGCCAGTGCCCCTGGCTGGTTTGGCTCAGTGGATAGAGCGTCGGCTTGTGGACTGAAGGGTCCTGGGTTCGATTCCGGTCAGGGGCACATCCCTGGGTTGTGGGCTCGATCCCCAGTGGGGGTCTCTGGGAGGCAGCCGATCAATCATTCTCTCTCATCATTGATGTTTCTATCTCTCTCCCTCTCCCCCTCTCTCTTTGAAATCAATAATAATAATAATAAAAAGAAAATAGCAGTGCCTAAGCCACACCCAGACCTATTCAATCAGAATGTCGGGGGCTGGGGCCCAGGCCTTGGTGTGAGCCGCCAGGGTCCGGGATGACAGCTTTAGAGAGCTGGCCAGAGGAGATTCTCTAGATTGGGGTGGGGAACCTTTTTCCTGCCAAGGGCCACTTGGATATTTGCCACATCACTGTCGGGCCATACAACATTATCAGCTTAAAAATCACCCTGCTCTGTTTGGTCAAACGTTAAATTCACTCACCCCTAACGCCCTGGCAGGGCCAGACCCAGTGGTTTTGTGGGCCTCACACAGCCCGCGGGCCGGACGTCCCCCGGCCCTGCTCGGGATGCAGACTGTCTTTCCCAGTTCCCTCTTGTCTTCCATAGCTTCCCGCCTCCTCTCTCATGTGAGCCATCCTCCCCAGCCCCGGTTTCTTTAGGCAAGACATTTGCGTCCTCTGTAGAGTTGGGGGGAAGAACTAGGGGACCCCCACTGTCCACAGGGGGCTGGCTCAGGGGTGACCCAGCTCCTGCTTCTTTACATGACTAAGTACGCAGAGCTATTTTAGAAAGCCTGAGGCTGATAGTCACCGATGGTTCCACCCACGTCTCCAACGAGGAGGACGCGACGTGGGGTCAGGCCACACACGCTGCTCACGCACCAGGAGTAAAAGCCCAGCTCCCTGCTCCCCGGGGGCCTGCGGCAGGCGTCCTAATGTGATGTGTGCCTGTGTTTTCTCCTGGAAAGTTCCAGCTGCCGTGGAGAGGACAGGAGACAGTGAATGGTGGATGCTTGGCACGTGTCTGACACCGTGACCCTCAGTCCAGTAACTTTGAGTGCCATCTTGCTTTAGTCAACCCAGGTTCACGTGGCTCAGACCCAGAGGCGTCAGGGCCGTCTTTCCAATGTAAGAACCAGTGGGAGAGGCCGTGGGGACAAAGCATGAGACAAAGATGGGCCCAAACCCCTAAAAACGCTCTTGGCAATGCCGCCATCTAGTGAGACAAGCCCTTGCTCCCGGGCACAGGGCCTCTCGGGGCACTAACGGGGTCTGTCTGAGTTGAAATTTATTGGGGGAGCATTGGTTAATGACTTATAGCATCCAGGATCTTACCTAATAAAAGAGAAAAATGCTAATTGACCGCACCTCCGCTACGCCCACAGCCAATCAGAGTGAGTATGCAAATTAACCAAACAAAGATGGTGGTTAATTTGCATACGCAGGTGCAGAGCGGAGTGAAGCCTGCTATGAGGGGAAGTGGGGTGGCGGAGGGAGCTACTCGAGTGGTGCTTCAGACAGAAGTGAGGAAGGGCCGGCTCCTTGCGGCGCGGAGCGGGGAGTGGGGACTTGCTGGCTCCTGGGCGGCCTGGGAGCAGGGACTTGCCGGCTCCCGGGCGGCTGGGAGTGAAGCCAGGGGGGCCTATTCTTTTTTTTTTTTTTTTTTAAACATTTCTTTTTTTTTAATATATTTTATTGATTTTTACAGGGAGGAAGGAAGAGGGATAGAGAGCTAGAAATGTCGATGAGAGAGAAACATCGACCAGCTGCCTCCCGCACACCCGCCACCGGGGATGTGCCCGCAACCAATGTACATGCCCTTGACCGGAATCGAACCTGAGACCTTCCAGTCCGCAGGCCGACGCTCTATCCACTGAGCCAAACCGGTTTCGGCAGGGGGGCCTATTCTTGCACGAATATCGTGCAACGGGCCTCTAGTACATTATAATACGACATCTGCACGCACTATTGTGCGCACCACCCCAGGGGGTCTTCGTGGACCCCAATGATGTGCGTTTAAATCCCGCGTCCCGCCCAGATCCTGCAGAGAGCCCGCCGCCGCCTGAGCAGATCTGCGGTGGAAATAGCAACTTGGGTTGGTGCCGTGGAGGGAACATCCGCTCTGCATGAGAAATCTGGCTCACGTGGCCACATTTAAAAGTGTATGTCTTTATTGAGGTCAGAGAGGAAGGGAGAGGGAGAGAGAGACAGGAACATCCGTGATGAGAGAGAAGCATGGATCGGCTGCCTCCTCCACGCCCCACCCTGGAGATCGAGCCCGCAACCAGGGAATCGAACCCTGACCTCCCAGTTCACAGGTCGA
Source organism: Eptesicus fuscus (assembly GCF_027574615.1). Taxonomy (NCBI): domain Eukaryota; kingdom Metazoa; phylum Chordata; class Mammalia; order Chiroptera; family Vespertilionidae; genus Eptesicus; species Eptesicus fuscus. The sequence goes on from NC_072496.1 coordinate 14,366,366, forward strand.
CACTCCACCACTGAGCCACGCCGGCTGGGCTCGCTTGGTCACATTTGACCACACAAAACTTCAGTGTCCTCTGCTCTAGTATCGAAGCGTCCCAAGTCGATAGTAAGGTTACTGGGAGGATTAGCCCATTCATTCTAAAATATTTTTTGAGTTCTAAGCACTGGCTTCAAGTGAAGTTACACACACACACACACACACACACACACACACGCAAAATGACATCCCAGACTGAGAAATCCTACAGAATGGGCACCTGGGCTACTTCAGGGTGTAGAGCGTGGCCGTCTGTCCTGCCTGCAGCCGAAGCACGTTTGCAGGTGGGCACACACCCTGGGCAGCGCGCAGACCCCTGACCCGTGGCGGGCAGGCCCAGGAGGCAGCGGCTGCTCCGTGTGCAGCGGTCCCTCCTGATGAGTGAACGCAGCTCCCGAGGCCCCGCCTGCAGCCTGCAGCCCCCGGGGCGTGGAGCCAGCCGGCCGAGATGGGGGTGGCGTGGCTGGTGCCCACAGCCGGGTGCTTTCCGGCGGAGGACAGATTGCACTTTCTCTGGACGGCGACTCTGATGGCGGCAGGTGCCCAGGGAGGCAGCTGCCTGAGGCTGGGGCCCACGCCCTCCCCTCCCTGAGGACACGGCCAGGCTCCCAGGAGGCTCGGGATTGAACGCGGGTCCAGAGACAGATGTGCTGAGGGCCGGAGGGTTGGAGGCGAGGCTGCACTGTGTACAGGAGGTGGGTGAGGGTGAGGTGGGTATAGGAGAGGTGGGCGTGGGTGAGGGTGAGGTGGGTATAGGAGAGGTGGGCGAGGGTGAGGGAGAGGTGGGTATAGGAGAGGTGGGCATGGGTGAGGGAGAGGTGGGTATAGGAGAGGTGGGCGTGGGTGAGGGTGAGGTGGGTATAGGAGAGGCGGGCATGGGAGAGGTGGGCGAGGGTGAGGCCAGGAGGGTAAGAGAGGCTCGGGCAGCTAACTCTTCAGGACCCAGGCCTTTGGGCGCTGTTCCACGTCTTCTCCTCTGCCGCTGCCTGGTCAGTGCCTTGCCGTGGGCAGCAGTGACAGTGCTGTGACCGCCCTGTAGAAGGCCCCCCATTTTCCATCCGCGCAGCAAAGGTCTGGCCAGGCGCTGTCCTAGTCCCTGGGACACAGCTCGTGCTTTCGGCCTGAGTGGGGACTCTGCCTGGGGTCAGAGTGTCGTGGTGTTGGGAGCCAGGGAAGTGCGTCGACTCCTCTCTCCTTTCCTGCGCTGATGTGTGGGCGTGGGGTGCGGGGGGCACCCAGGGGTGTGTGTGCAGGACGGGCGCAGTGACCCCCAGGCCCTTGATGGGGGGCAGAGCTGTGGCCCACTCTGTGGGCGATGGGCTCAGGACTCCTGCTGCCCAGCGGTTGCAGCTACGGAGCACTAACCTTCGACCACCCAGAGCGGAAGAGCCTTGCTGGCCCCGCCCTGCCCCGCAAACACCGCAGGTCACAGGGAGCCCCTGACCTGGCTGTGAGACCTGTGTCCGCCTGCGAACAGCCGCCTTCTTAAAGCTGCCCACTGATGGGGTGAGTGACGAGTGGCTTCATCAGCTTAACCTACGCAGATGTCCCCTCTCCTCAGTCCCTCTGACCTGGGAGGAGGAGTTCAGTTGAAGAAGCTCATTCATCCAGTGTTGTGAGACACCCACCATATGCCAGGTGTCAGGTGTGGGAAGTCAAGATGAGTGCACACAGTCACACGCACACACTCACACATGCACACACTCACATGAACACACACATGCACACACATGCACACACTGACAGTGAACACACACGCACACACACGCACACATTCACACATGCACACAAATTCACACACCTCCACACTCACATGTGCACACACATTCACATGTGCACACACACTCAAGTTTGCACACACACACATGTGCACACATGCTCACACACCCCATACGTGCACACACTCACATGAACACACAAATGCACACTCACACATGCACACACGTGCACACACACTCACATGAGCACACATGCACACACACATGAACACACACATGCACGCACACATTCACATGTGCACACACACAGCTCTCCTGGCTTCACGGGAAAGGTTATAATTTATCCATCTTTATTGCAGGAATTGGCTGACAAAGAGCTATCGCTTACCTTCCATCTACATGAAAAATGGGATTATATTTCAAGCTCAGTGTACATAATTGTGTTTATCCTTTGAAGGGTTGTTCTAATCCCTTGAATATTTGAAGCAGTAAATTACGTTTTGGAGGAATGCTGTAATTACTTAGGGTGTTTAAATTTTTAGAAATTGTCTTTTGTGTTAGTTTTCAAAATCACAGTGACATGTACGCGAGAGTCTGTCACTCACCAATATGACACAGGAGGCACTGCCCACCGCTGGGCGTGCTGGCGCCTCCTGCCTGCAGAGATTCACTGATGTTTACCTTCATGTCATGCTGTTCTTTTCATTTATTTAGTTTTTGATTTACTATCAATTTATTTAGCTTTAGATTGTCTATCATAGCAGTTCTCAAAGTGTGCTTAATGAATGATTAGCGTCCTTAAAATCCTTTCATTGGGTCTATGAGATCAAAATTATTTTTGTTAGGTGGTGGTAAGCTGGATGGTGGTGAGTTGGGTGGTGGTAAGTTGGGTGGTAATAAGTTGGGTGGTGGTAAGTAGGGTGGTGGTAAGTTGGGTGGTGATTTAGGTGGTGATGAGTTGGGTGGTGGTAAGCTGGGTGGTGGTGAGTTGGGTGGTGATTTAGGTGGTGATGAGTTGGGTGGTAGTAAGCTGGGTGGTGGTGAGTTGGGTGGTGATTTAGGTGGTGATGAGTTGGGTGGTGGTGAGTTGGGGGATGGTGAGTTGGGTGGTGGTAAGTTGTGTGGTGGTAAGCTGGGTGGTGATAAGCTGGGTGGTGATGAGTTGGGTGGTGGTGAGTAGGGTAGTGAGTTGGGTGGTGGTAAGCTGGGTAGTGGTAAGTTGGGTGGTGAGTTGGGTGGTGGTGAGTTGGGTGGTGGTGAGTTGGGTGGTGGTAGGTTGGGTGGTGGTGAGTTGGGTGGTGGTAGGTTGGGTGATGGTGAGTTGGGTGGTGGTGAGTTGGGTGGTGGTGAGTTGGTGGTGGTGAGTTGGGTGGTGGTGAGTTGGGTGGTGGTGGTAAGTTGGGTGGTGGTAAGTGAGGTGGTGGTAGGTTGGGTAGTGTAGGTTGGGTGGTGTAGGTTGGGTGGTGATGAGCTGGGTGGTGATGAGTTGGGTGGTGGTAGGTTGGGTGGTGGTGAGTTGGGTGGTGGTAGGTTTGGTGGTGGTAGGCTGGGTAGTGGTGAGTTGGGTGGTGGTAGGTTGGGTGGTGGTGAGTTGGGTGGTGGTGAGTTGGGTGGTGGTAAGTGAGATGGTGGTGAAGGGGACACAATTTAAGGGAAATATGGAATTTCCCTGCTCACTGAGGAGCCAATCAGGTGCAAGTAGACTTTCTTGGAGATGACCACCTGGGAACAAGTCCTAGATCCAATGGTTGATGGAGCCCGTGCCTCTGCCGTGGTGAGAGTATTTACACCTTGGGAATTGGCAGTGCCCCAGATCATGGTTTTGTGTAACACTCGGACATGTTTTATCTTCTTTTTACTGTGTTGACATTTGCTTGGAAGGTTCAAAGGCAACAATGGTGACCCTCCTGGCACGTTTGCACGAATCAGGGCGGCGGCACCAGACCACACGCGTCATCGATTCCTCGTTGTTTTTCTCTTCGCATTAGATGCTTCCTCGGGTATTTGTGGTCCTTGGCTGGCTGATCATGTTTACGCGTGGGGCACGAAATAGCTAACGGAGGAGCCCGGGAGGGTCGTACCTGTAGGGTGACCTGGAGGAGCCATTTAAAACATTCCTTTCGTTCTTTCCTTTGCAGTTGGTCAGATCCCCCCGAAGAAAGGTTAGCTTCCAGTTTTCTGGGAGCAGAGAGGAAAGAGACAGGGAGACCTCAAATTATTATGTGAAGTTTGGCTGCATTGCCGCTTTATGAGTTCCCTTCTCCTAACTTCGCCTAATGGGTTCTAGTCTAGAGACCCTGGGTTTTATCTTCTCAGACTAAACCTTTAGTCCCTGCCAGGTGGGAGGTGGACTCACCTGGAGCAGAGAAAGGGGCCAGAGCTCTAACTGCTTCATAAACAGGATTCCAGCCAGTCCCCTGGGCTCAGCTCCACCGTCACCCCTACTTCCCGAGGGACCTGGTGCCGTCGGTTTTTGAGCCTTCGGGGGGTGTTGAGGTGTAACCTGGGCTGTTCGAAGCTTTGCCCGTCACTAGCTTGAGACTCGTCTTTTTCAGATCTAAGTTACTTAGCACTCACCATCCTGGTTCCAGCATCCAAAACCGTGCTGCGTTTATTTCCTGCCATGTTTTCTTTGGCCAGTGAGCCTGTGTCCTTTTAAAAGCTGCTTATTGTCATCTTATTAGGATTGCAGTAAAGAGCATTGCTAAAGGCCCGTATGTAACCCGCCGTCTCCAGCCAGAAGTGTTCTTTTGATATTTGAAAGGCAGAAATAATACCTCTAAGGTATTTTCTTAGAAGGTGAAATTGCTAATAGTAAGAAGCATTTATTCAGCTCCTACTATTTCTTGAACAAAGATAAAAAAAACTATTATTCATATCTGAGATATTACAGGCCTAATAGAGAAGTAAGCAGTTTTTAGATTTTAACGTTGAGCAGTCACATGTAATCAATATCAGGTTCAGACGCAGTAGATCTGGGCACAGGTATGTGTTGAAGATAAAGTCACTATTGAGGAGTTTTAAGGATGCTCTGGCTTTCTGAGATGGGATTTCCTGTGACCTCGATTTACTTGCGTTGGGCATCTGTAGGCCATTCTCCCCCTCCCCTTCCCTTTTCCAGAAAATGGCTCACACTATGAAATGAAATTAAGAGGTCAGTGAGGTGGTGGTGGAGGGGATGCCATGTGAGGGAAATAGGGAATTTCCCTGCTCACCGAGGAGCTATAGGTGCAAGTAGACTCTCTTGGAGACGACTACCTGGGACAAGTCCTAGATCCAGTGGTCATTGGAGCCCGTGCCTCTGCCGCGGTGGGAGTATTTACACCTTGGGAATTGGCGATGCCAGAGATCATGGTCTATTTTTCTGGAAAACTGGTTTTTAAATCTTTTTTTCAGCCTAGACCTGACTTTGCTCACAGGGTAGCCTGATGAAGCCCCAGAGCTTCGTAATTATGCCATCGTATGTCCGTTACATGACCTTGCATGTACTCACCACACCGAGGCCCAGGGAGGCCAGCTGACACAATGGGCAGACATCACATCCGAGAGGCAGACAACTTGACATTTCGATCCTCCCACGGCGACCTCTAGCTCCGTGACCTCGGGCAGATTCCTCTGAGCCCCAGCTTCGGTTTCTGAATCAGCAGAACCCGAGAAACAGCTTCCACCTCGCAGGATTGTTGTAAAAAGTAACGACTGTGACAGTCTGCCCTCCCGACACCATGCCTGCAGGAAGCTGGCTTTATGGGGAGGGACCTCTGTGGCCTTGTTCTGTATTTCAGCAGAGTTGTGTGACATCTTCGGCTAGGATTCTTATTTTTGTAACAAAAGACTCACGTTACCTTATGTTTATCTGGTCTCCGAAGTTTATGAAGCCACTTAATCAAGAATCTAGGATCTGTACACTTCAGACTCTCCCGAGAGAGTGTAACCTCAAACCTTCCCCCCTCCAGGGCTCAGAATCCCGGAGGAGGAGGCGGCTGGTTGGGGGTCAGTAACTTAAAGCACAGCTAGCATGCGATCCAGCGGCTCTCAGCTGCATCCGGCCGTCAGATAAAAATACTGGGGAAGATATTTACATATTTGGACCAAATCAACTTCACCCACGCTGGCTCATGTCTTGATCTTTCACCTTCAAGCTGTGATCAGAAAGGACTCTAAGGAGCGCTCGTGTTAATTCTGCGTCAGCGCTGGCTGTGGGTTTTGAAGAGAGAATGTTGAGTCGCCAGCACATGGCTCCGTTCCCTGGTGTCCGACGCCCATCCTACACGAGACGCCGTCCTGGTTCCAGGGAATAACCGTGTCTTTGCTGAGGAGCTGGTCTGTCCTCCCCTGCACACAGAGAGGCAGACTCAGGCCTCCCCGCCCACCGCTGGGCCAGGCACCTTCCAATCCGGCTCCAGAACCAACCCCAAGAGGGGTGTGAACTTCCTGTTTGGCTCGTTAGAGCTCTCCTCCAGGTCCTGGTTGCTACACGGTCACATCTATTTTATGAATCGTTTTGTATTTGCCTTTTTATCAATGAGAAATCCTCTTGCACATTGTGCAGCGCGAGGCTCGGTTAAGGAAACGGCCGGATTTCCGTCTGGACGAGAGAAGACGGGGGAGCATGCACCGTGTGCAGGTGTGTGAGAGGCTGTGTTTCGGGAGGGACAGGGGGCAGGAATGTTGCTGCTCCCGAGGACAGAATGGGAGCCCACAGGGAGACTTTCCAGGAACTGATCCACGTGTTCCAAAGTGATTTCTCTCGCGCCTCCATCAAGCACGTTGTGAGGTCCAAAGAGGAAGATCCGCCTCCTGCTCTCCGTTCTTCCTTTCCAGGGAGGCAGTTTTTGCCGACGGCAAAGGAGAACTTTCTAACAGTCGGTTACCCGACAGGGTCTGAGAGCCAACATTATCTTCCCAAGCAGGGAGCTTCCCGTCTCTGCAGGACCCCAAGGGACGGAGCGACCCAGCTCCCTGAATGGGCCCCTGCGTCAGGAGAGGGGCTGGGTCTGTTGACCTCCAAGGTCTGGTCCTCCTCTGCTTCCGTGATTCTCTTTGATGTGGAGGTTTCCACGTTAAACGGGAGGATTAGGTTGTTTCGGAGTAAGTGGGCGTTCCGAGGTGGGGAAGGAGAAGACGGTGAAAATGCCATCGCCGCACACCTGTCTCTCCCCTGGGACCCGGGCTGTTCCCACGGGCACCGTGACCCTTGGGCACTACTGGCAGCGCGTGGCGGCAGCCAGGGCTCCAAGGAACCTGTGGTTACTTCCTTACGGGGAGTCTTACCTGCTGTTGGAGCCACTGTAAGGATGGCTTCAGCCACCCCAGGGAAACGAGGGCAGGAGACAGACACCTGGGCCAGGGCTGAGGCCAACGACCCCAGCCCACGCTTCTTGCTATGGAGACGTCAGGAGGAGGGACTCAGGCTCAGAGCGAGAGCTGGGGTGGGGCCAGGAGAGGGGGCCCGTCACTAGACGAGAGCCAGGCATCACTCCCCACCTTCTGCAGTAACGCCCAGAGGCTGTCTGAGCCATTTGAGAGTGAGGTGCATGAGCCTTAAAAAAAAAAAATACACACACACACACACACACACACACACACACACACACGGTCAAGAACGAGGCCTGGTGCATGAAATTTGTGCGTGGGTACGGTCCCTGGGCCTGGCCTGCGATCAGGGCCATCTTTCCCAGCTGCCTGCAGCCAGCCCCGCCTCACACTGTCCCCCTTCTCCCCCCCCCCGCCCCCGGTTCCTTGTTAGCCATTGGGTGATCCGTGTCTGACGGCAGGGGGAAGGGACCGGGAGGTTGGCTGTTCCTGCCCGCTCGCCGGCCCCACCCCCACCTCAGGTTGCCCTCTGTGTGTGGGGCGACCGTTGGGGCGGGGGCCTTGGCCTGGCGCTGCCCGTGTTCCCGCCACCCACCCCCGGTACCCCATTCACCATCAGGCAGTCAGAGCCTGCTGGCTGGGGAACGGGACCCAGAGGTGGTCAGTGCGCCTCATAGTGACTGGTCCAGCCGTCGTTCTGGTCATTCCACCGTTAAGGTCAATTTGCATATTACCCTTTTATTATATAGGAAGGATGTATTTTTATTGATTTCAGAGAGGAAGGAAGAGGGAGAGGGGGAAACATCGATGATGAGAGAGAATCATCAATCGAATGCCTCCTGCACACCCCCAGTTGGGGATGGAGCCCACAACCTGAACATGTGCCCTGACCGAATCACACTCGTGACCTCCTGGTTCCTGGGTCAACACTCGACCACTGAGCCACGCCGGCCGGGCTGCGTGAGCCTCTGTGCCTGAATACGTCACGTGCATTTCCCAGGAAACAGGATGTTCTTTCGTGTCGTCAGAGCACAGCACCAAATTCAGTAGAATTAACATTGATGGATGACTTGCTCTGACCCGCCATCCACGGTGTATTCCAGTTTTTGCCAGTTGCCCCAATAATGTCCTGTATAGCACTGTTTCCCTTCCAGGGCAGGGTTCTGTGGAGGGTTGGTGACAACTCGTTGTCATGTCTCTTTGTGGAGATCTTTGAACAGTAACATTATTACGGTTAATTGGTCATTTTAGCGGCTTAGTCTAAACCAGGGGTCCTCAAACTACGGCCCGCGGGCCACACGCGGCCCGCCGAGGACATTTATCCGGCCCGCCTGGTGTTTTTGCCGCCGCTGCCTGTCCTGCTTAGCAGCCAATTTAGCAGTGTGCATAGGAATTTGTTCATAGTTTTTTTTAAAACTATGGTCCGGCCCTCCAATGGTCTGAGGGACAGTGAACTGGCCCCCTGTTTAAAAAGTGTGAGGACCCCTGGTCTAAACCTTTAGATAAAACGACTTCTAATCTTAGGCTATATTTAACTCCTTTCGTTCACTTGAAAACCAAGGCTACATTCTTGGAAACCAAATGTCCTCCCATTCCATAGAAGCGCTTTCACACGGCGGGTAGGGACGGGGGTAGAGCGTGGGGTGTGCGTTTTAGACAGGGGTGCCTTTTTATTGGACTCAAAACACACACACACACAGATCAGGGACGTTGGGAATCACCCTCCGGTGACCCTGTTTTCAATCCGCCTTCTTGCCGAGAGGCCTTTTTCCTTCATCCTCGAGGAGAAACAAAGACCATTTTGAGATTCCTTTATTTATTTATTTTGAAACAACACACGCTTAGGAATCTAGGAACAGATAAAAAAGTTTATCTTTACGTCCACGCAGAGCTCTCATCACCTTATCTCCGCACTCTTCCGTGTCTTACGAGTCAGCAGCAGCAGCACGTGTGATAACCGAGCGTTTCTACATGTGCAGTGCTGTGGCAGCTCAGGACGGGGTGCATGCAGCAACTTTGGTCTCCGCCCTTCAGAACAGCTTGCTTCACAGGCATCGACATGCATGTCTAACAGTAATAACACGGCAGGGAAGACATGCGAGACACAACACAGACTCTGAATTGTGGGCCACATTGAACCCCAGAGAAATGGAACAATTTGCCAAAGCTTACTTTTAAAAACACCCAGAGCGATCGTCCCTCCTGTCTGTGGTGTGGCTCAGTGGTTGAGCGTCGACCTATGAACTGGGAGGTTGTGGTTCCATTCCTGGACAGGACACACGCCCAGGTTGCGGGCTCGGTCCCCAGCGGGGGGCTTACGGGAGGCAGCTGAGCGATGATTCGCTCTCATCATTGATGTCTCTCTCCTTCTCTTCCTCTCCCTTTCTCTCTCCGAAATCAATAAAAAACATATTTTTGGTTTACTCCCTCACTTGGCAAATGCCCTATCTGAATGTCTTCTTTAGTCTCCACTCTAGGAAACAGAGGGACGGTGGATATAGAAGATACCAGGTTTTGAAGGTTACAGAAATCTGGCCCCATAGACTCTTTTAAGAAACATTTTTTAAATGAAAAAAAAAATTGGCTTTTCATTTTCCAAGGGTGCAGTTTTATAGAGAAGGGACCGCACGGTGGTCTGTGTGTACGAGGCTGCAGGAGCTCTGATTGGCTGGGAGGGAGGTCAGATGGGTAACTTTCTAACTTACCTCTGATAACTCTTATCATAGCCTTTTTTTTTTTTTCTGCTCTAAGTATTTCTCCTTTCACCTAGTTTAGTTTCCCTTTACCTATTTTGCTATGAATTATTGACAGAAAAAATGGACTTTAGAGGTGACATGATTTTAATATTTTTGAGTGTGTGGTATATGGTTTGTAGATTCTGAGTTTTCAGTGTCTGGCTCATGGTATCTAGTAACTGGTATCTAGTGTATAGCGTTTGCTAGAACGCATGCAGGCTGCCTTGTGGCTCCCTTTATATTTCCGTTGGACAGTGCAATCTAGAAGGAAAGGAAGTGCAAGCCAACACCCCAACTCATTTAGTGAATTTGAGGGTGCATTCCTGTGGAAAGATGAAATCCGGGGAGTTCCCATTTTTATTTATTTTTTTTGGATTTTATTAAGCTTCTTTAATTAAATCTATTGTAAATCTGTTCCAAGGGCTCAGCTGGGAAGAGAATTGGATCTTTTTAAAAAATATATATTTCATTGATTTTTTTTACAGAGAGGAAAGGAGAGGGACAGAGATCTAGAAACATCGATGAGAGAGAAACATCGATCAGCACCCCCCCCCCCCCCCGCCCCCCCACTGGGGATGTGCCCGCAACCAAGGCACAGGCCCCTGAGAATTGGATCTTTTTGTTTGCTTACAAGAATTCTAAGAAAATACTGAACTCATTTATTTTATTTTATTTTATTTTTTAAATATATTTTTTATTGATTTTTTACAGAGAGGAAGGGAAAGGGATAGAGAGCTAGAAACATCCATGAGAGAGAAACATCGATCAGCTGCCTCCTGCAAACTCCCTACTGGGGATGTGCCCGCAACCAATGTACATGCCCTTGACCAGAATCGAACCTGGGACCCTTCAGTCCGCAGACCAACGCTCTATCCCCTGAGCCAGACTGGTTTCGGCGTACTGAACTCATTTAAAAAGTGATTTGTTTTTAAAAGTTTCGGAAAAAGCTCTCCATTTACCGGGACTGGAGGTGTGGTTGATACTGAGTTCTTAAGAGGCTCGAGAACTGTGAGGCGTCTCCAGAACTCTCGGAAAGGACCTCCCGGGCCTCACAGAGAGGCAGCCAGGGAGACATAAGGGCCCTGGGAAGCCACGGATCAGCCATAGGCCCCGAGTTCGCACCTTCCCTCCAGCAAACGAAAACATTGGCAAAGATAAAATTTTTATTCCTAAGCGTCTATAACCGGATTTATGGGTGTAACTTGCTGGGTGTTATTGCCTGCGTAAAGCCATGTAACTGTGCACGTAAAGCATGTTTTTATTAGTTCCGACATAAAGTTTTTATGATAATGGCAAACAAAGGGCCAATTTGGTTGAGCTGAGTTTGTTCTTATGACTCCGCTTCGGAGAGATAAGCAACAGTGCAAATAACAGCAGGCGGCAGGGAGAAGGTCGGGCTCCCAGGCCGGGGCGCCTGGCCCCATGGGCCCCCGAGGTTGGACAGGCTGCCTGGTGGGGAGCCCCCAAAGGCCTGGCCAGAAGGTAGTAGGTGAGGCTGGGGGGAAGGGGACCTTGCCAGTAGCTTTCAAGTCGGTTGTTGAGCAGTTATATACCCAGTTGGTCACTGTGGCGTATTCAAATTTAGTGTCTGAAAAGGCCTGCATAGCTGCTATTGAAAGAACTCCCACATACTGGATTTCAGCTGGAGACTTACAGAGAAAAGAGGTTCAAGGGGCTATTGTGGGCCATCTCCCACTCTGGGAGTTAGACAAAGCACACACAGAACAAAGTTCCTTTAAACGGGGTGCCTTCATCTGAGTCCCTCCTGTCTGCGGCTTGGCAGGCTCGCGGGATGCAGAGCGAGCCCGCGCCTCTCGTTCCCACCACCGCCTTTTCATGTTTGACCCTTGAATGTGGCAAATGATCCCCACGGTGACCTGGATTGGAGGGGAGTTTCTCTAGAATTTGAAGATAAGGCGGCTTTCAGACAAACGGCATTTTTCTTCCCAAACGACTGGTTAAAAGTTGATAGTAACTCTGTAATCCGGAGCAAGTATGATTCCTGAACCAAAAAAATGAAAATTCAGGAGGCAGGATTTGACACATGTAGATCTACGTAGGGAACAATAGCATGAAGTATTTTAAGTTGACTGAGGCTAGAAAATGAAGGATGCGGTTATCATGGATATGCAACAATGAGGACTATCTTAGAAAGCGATCAGCCGAGACAGCAGGCAAGCTGGGACACGCCAGGTTCACGCTGGGCTAAGGTCTGTCTGGGACATTGGTGCAGTGACAGCTTGGCTGGGAGAGAGCTGCGCTGGCCTAGATTGTAGACATGGGAAGCATGTATGCATCAGGTTCATGTTTGAGCAGATTTTTCATCCAGGCATCTGGTATACCTCTCCTTCTCAGTAGAGCTACACGGGAGTCATTCTGGACAGCTGGCTACTTTGATTGATCTGAAAGTTGTCTATAGAAGGAAGGACCTTCCAGAACTTCTAGCAGCCCCACTTTGGGGACACGTCCCCTAGTCTAACCTGACGTTCTTTAGTCTGTGTGTTTCCTCAGGGGGCATGTTTACTGATTTTCAACTGCGTCTTAGTATGTTTGGCAAGTGGTTTCTTAACATTCTTCCCCCCAGGGGAGGGGTAGTCGTTCTTTCTCAGAGACACCGCTGGAGCAGAATTCCTCTCCTAAAGTTTTTATTGATTTTATTGGGATGACACTGGTTAATAAAATGATATAGGGTTCAAGTGTCCAATTCTATAAAACATCGTCTGTATATTGTGTGTTCACCACCCAATGTCAAGTCTCTGTTTATTCCATCCCCGTTTATTCCCCCTTTATCCTCTTCTACCTCCCCCACCCCCTTGCCCTATGACCATCACCATGCTCTTGTTTGTTGGAAGGACAATTCTGGTGTGTGTGTGTGTGTGTGTATACACACGTGTGCTTACTTAGACTCTGGGGGAAAAACAACCGACTAACTCTTAAGCCAACTGTGAAATGAGGGCACGTTGCCCTGCTCTGGCTGACAGTTGACGATCGTGCTGGTGGTAAGCCCCGTAGAAAGTCAAATAGCAGAGTGTCCCCCACTTCCTCTGCGGGGGTCACTCGGAGTAGTCACAGTGCTCCGAAGGCAAGCTTTGTTTCTGCCTTCATGGGACCGACCTTCCAAAATGGAGGTGGCGCTGTCCATGCGGACAAGGGGAGCTGCCCGTCCGGTGTCCTCTCGGCTGGTCTTGAACGTTGGAGCTGTTGGCCACCATGTCTTTCTGAGATGGCCTGGTGGTCGCCACGCCCTGGATCCAGACCTGGCTCTTCCTCCACGTGGAAGTTCCGCAGACGTCACGTTCCTTTGTGTTCAGGGCAGATGCGTGGTTTGGGGAGTTGAGGAAGACGACACACAGACTTCACTGAGATGTTGATGTTGCTCTTTCTTGAGGCTTCTAAGGGGATAATTCCATTTAGGGGACTTGCAACGAGACTGATTCGTTAACACAGTTGAGAGTCTTTTAACTCGGCATCGGATGAATGGCTTTTCAAGTGTGTGTGAAAGACAAGAGTCCCTACAGATCGGTTCTGTTTTCAAGAGCAGACCCCAGGGACGCAAGGTCTGCAACAAAAGGGCAGATATGGAAGGGAGGAAGCCCAGGTCCAACTGTGTTTGAGAATAGAGCGCGCTGGCCGGGGTCCCTGAGGGGGCCGGGCCTGCCAATCTCGCTGGCTCTGGTTTGTCAGGGAGGGGAATCTAGTCAGATTGCTCACAATAAGCTCGTTGGCATTGACTTTGCTGGGCCTGACCCATATTATAAAGTTCTAACGAGTGGAAAGTGTAGCCGAGCTTTGGGAAAAGCCATAGCATGCACAATAGAAGAAAAATCCCAACATCTTAAGTGAACAGAGGAGAAACTTGAGCGGGATCACCAAGTAAAGAAATCAGGACACTGGATGGAATGTTACAGCCACAACAGAAAAAGAAAGTCGAATATTCATTGAGTGAAGACATAATGAGATTATACAATTCCCTGGTGCCAACTCACAGAAAATCCTCGCCTCTTTGCTAATTATGTTCAAAGCAAAGGGGTGCTGAGAGACTATACAGACTTGAAGAAATCTGACAGCAGCAAAATTAATTTCAGAATTCCGTTTTACAACTTACGAGGCCCAAGATTTTAAAATATCCCTAAATTTGAGAATTCAGAGTTCAGGAAGGATTTAAGGACTATCCAAACATTATTAACCTTCTAAAGCATTCTCAGTGTCAATTTTACTAGTGAAATAGGCACTGAAAACACACATATGTAAATAAGTGTATTTCATTAATAATCTGAATTAACCGGGTGAATCGATTTAGAAAACCATCAACTGAGAGTCTCCCCAGGGCTCGGGCTGGTCCTGATCGGGATGAGGACCCAGAGTTGCCCAGTGAGCAGCCCTGCTGAGCTGGTCACTGAATTCTGGATGGTAGGGACGATACGAAGTATTTTTTTTTATTTTATATTTTATTGATTTTTCACAGAGAGAAAGAGAGAGGGATAGAGAGTTAGAAACATCGATGATAGAGAAACATCGATCAGCTGCCTCCTGCACACCCCCTACTGGGGATGTGCCCACAACCAAGGTACATGCCCTTGACCGGAATCGAACCTGGGACCTTTCAGTCCGCAGGCCAACGCTCTATCCACTGAGCCAAACCGGTTTCGGCACGATACGAAGTTTTTAAAAAAATATATTTTTATTGATTTCAAAGAGAGAGAGAGAGAGAGAGACATCAATGATGAGAGAGAATCATTGATCTGCTGGCTCCTGCATGCCCCCCACTGGGGATCAAGCCTGCAACCCGGGCATGTGCCCTGACCGGGAATCGAACCCTGACCTCCTGGTTCATAGGTCCACGCTCAGCCACTGAGCCCTTGGTCTTGAGTCGGAAGCCGTTGTTCTTTGTGGAGAAGGATGCTCGCGAGCGTGTGTATTTAATATCCTTGGTGGCAGAGCCCTGCCTTTGGGAGCTCAGTTGCAGCGAGGTTAATCCACTTTATTCAGGCCCCACAGCTGGCCACTTGGCTAGAACCGAGCCCCTGGCTTACGGACAAACTGCAGGCGCTCTCTCTGCAGTCCAGGGATTTGCAGTCATTTTAGAATTCTGCCCTCGTCCTGCTGCTGGTTTCTAACGTGCATAAGCAAGCCCTGCAATTGGCTGGCTGTGCCACACACGAGGTGTGTGTGATTTTGGACAACTCGCCTCACCCATCCGGGGACGTCTCTTCACGTGGGCACGGTGAACGTTGGCCTAGAACAGTGGTCGGCAAACTCATTAGTCAACAGAGCAACCGAGGAGAATATCAACAGTACAACGATTGAGATTTCTTTTGAGAGCCACATTTTTTAAACACAAACTTCTTCTAATGCCACTTCTTCAACAGACTCGCCCAGGCCGTGGTATTTTGTGGAAGAGCCACACTCAAGGGGCCAAAGAGCCGCATGTGGCTCGCGAGCCGCAGTTTGCCGACCACGGGCCTAGAATGCACCGAAGGACTTTCCCGGCTCCATTCCAAGGTTGTTTTGAAAACTGCGTCTGGATGGTGCAGCATGTGGCGTTTCTGCAGCTGGTAGCTGGGAGAGGAGAGACGTGAGGTCAGTCAAAGCCGGGACCACGGAAGTCCGTGCTCGGCTCCTTGTTCACCGTCGGTGGTCTGTGACAGCGTTGGAGAATGTTGTCTTCTTTGCTGTGTCAGAGTCAAGTCCACACAAATGTTCAATCAGGGACACACTTTAAAGATGATCAGGACTATTTCTACACGCCCCTGCGTTCTATTGGATCGGGACCTTAGGAACCACAGGACCTGTTCAGCTACGACACCCCACTTCTTCCCAGGCAGGCTGGGGAGTCAGGGCTAAGAGAGCCCCTCGTGCTGCCATCCATCAAGCCGGGCCCACACGTGGTCCTCACCCTTCAGGGCAACACTGACCGAGGCCGAAGCGTGGTCCACCCTTTGCTGGGCACTGGGCTCGCACTGGTCGTTCCATTTGCTCCAGCCCGTTTCCAGTCCGACTGTCTGTCCTCTGTGGCTGTGGTTTGGAGCTGCCAGGGCAGAGCAGGATGAATCCTACCCTCTAGAGCCAGGCTCCCTGCAGCCAGGCTCCGTGCTACAGCCTCCTGAAAGGCCGCACGCCGGGGCTGTGTTCTCAGGGCTCCTGCCGCCGGGGCTCCAGCAGCTGCTGGCCTCGCCCTTCTGCCTTATATGGGCTACCACCCCAGCATCCTGAGGGGTGCGTGCCTGTGTATGTGTGCATGCATATGTGTCCATGCATGTGTATGTGTGCGCCTGTGTGCAAATGTGTGGGTGCATGCCTTTGCTTCCCCAGTTTTGCCCAGAATGCAAGGTTGCTTTTGCATCTAGCAAACTGGCCATTCTGCAGACTTGAGGTGGGTCACTCAGAGCCAAGAATTGTCTACAGGTCCCTCTTGACTTTTTCGTAAGAGCGCAATTAAAACAGGAGGAAGTAAGGTGCCTACAAGGAATGCATATTTAAGATTCCAGGCCATAACGCACCGCTGGTTCTCTGGAAAGTTTTCCAAGCGTTAGCCAAGACTTGGGTGAAGGGCTGTGCCGCGTGCCCTGGGAAGGGCCTGCTTCTTAAAGACACATGACGATGTCCGCTCCAGACAAACACAGCCGGCTGAGCAGGGGCGGGCAAGGCCATGCGCCGTGTGAGGACGAACTGCTGCCTCAGCTCCAGGGAACCTGAGGAGCAGCCTCTGAGTCTTACTGTCCCCCCTGTGGAAAACAGTGCCATTCTGCAAGGGTGACCTGACGTAGGTAGGTATCCAGGAATTCCAACGTTCCAAGCCCTTTTCCTCAAAGGTTGGGGGTATTTTTTTTTTTAATGGAAAAGGGAGAGAGTGCTCAGTTTTGTGCCTGGATCTTCAGATTCCTGGGTGCACCTTTATCTTCTAGGCCCTGGGTTCAGAGTTTAGCTGAGACTCCTGCCCAGTTCCAGGGGCTCCAGAGCCGGCAGCGGGCCCTCAGTCTCTGGTTGGCCTCTCCTCTCCCGGGAGCTGGAGGTCTAAGGTCCTTTGTCCAATGTTCCAGAGAATTCCAGCTCCCCCCCTGTGGCTCTCACATGCTCACACTCACGCTGGCTGAGAGGGACAATCGCTGGTCTTCTCTCCCCCCTGGTCAAATCTTTTTACGTAAATTTCTTTTTGTTTTTCTCTCTCTTTTTCTTCCCCTTTCTCCTGTCTCTCTCTGTTTCCCTGGGTCTCTGTGTTTGCCCTTTCTTTCCGCCACTCAGTCACGTGTCTCCCCGCTATACTGAATCACATATATGCTGAAATACGTTATTTTTGTTGAATACAGCTTTATGCACCCTATTCATAGTTTTTTAAATCAGGCAAAAATAACCTGTTTCCTTAAAATCAAACAAACTCCAGCAATCCCAATTCAGTTAAATGAACTTCATTTTTATTTGCATGTATTTGTTAAGTAGTGTATTAATTGATGTGCTTATTCGATATATTCCATATCTAGACTCTAGGCTGTGCTGGTGATACTGAGGTGAGCAAGACCCAGGCAATTGTTTTTTTTTTAAATGTATCTTCATTGTTGAAAGTATGATAGACGTCCCCTTTGTGTGTCTTTCCCTCATTGGCACCCGCCTTCCCCGCCCCCGCCCCTCCCAAGCCTTCGCCACACTCCTGTCTGCGTCCATGAGCCATGCATATATGCATACAAGTTCCCAGTCAATCTCCTCTCCCCGACCCCCCCTTCCCTCTGAAATTCATCAGTCTGTTCATGGTTCTAGATCTCTGGGTCTGTTTTGTTCATTAGATTCCACATATGAGTGGGATCGTGTGATACTTATCTCTCTCTGACTACCCAGACCCTATTGTCACAGGACTGGCCATGGTTAGGACAGGGCTGGCCCTGACTGTCAGTGTGGGGAAGGGTGCTCGGGGCATGCGTTCTTGGGCCCTGGCTCTTGGTTGGGTGTTTGGGGCTGGGAAGCAATGGTAACCTTCCCCGAGTAGAAGAATAGCTCCCGGTAATTCATACAGGACTAATGGGGTTAGTCCTCCAGGCCCTGGGAGTAGCCCCTGGTGTGTTGACCCCGATGTCAAGGGTGGGCTGACACGGGTTGTGATTTCCTCTTGACTACTCAGTCTAAGTCCGCTCAGTTGCAGGTTGAACGTGAGATCAGTTACATCAAGATTCAGACACTTGATTTTATTTTCCTTCGATTGTAAAAGCCACAAAGCACTGGGGTAGAGTGAGCGGTTTGTGCACATTGGGAAGTTAGTCACATGATCGTGTTCTCTGCTCTTTATCCGGTCTTTTGTGGTGGCCCGTGTTCTGACTGGGAGCCAGAGAGGAAGAGCTGCATTGGGGCCGGGTAAACCCAAGGCCAGAAACCACGCTCAGCGGCATGTCCTGTTCCAAGGCTTTCCATACGCGGAGTTGAAGCTATTATCTATAATAATAAAAGCGTAATATGCTAATTAGACCGGACGTCCTTCCAGACGAAGCCAGGGCTGCGAGGGAAGCCCGGGTCCCGGGTGCCGGAGGGAAGCCGGTGCCAGCTGCCGGGGGAAGGAAGGCCTACTCTTGCATGGATTTTGTGCATCGGGCCTCTAGTTTTATAATAATGGTGCCTACTTCATAGGGTTTTTATCAGGATTAAATAAGACAGGACATGTGCAAAGCTCACCTGATGTCGTTCCTCAAAATCATGTCAACTGGACTCATTGTGTCGTTACATGTCATTGAATATGTCACCAAAACCACCCCACAAAACAGCATTGAGGATTAAGTATTTTTAAAAAAATATATTTTATTGGTTTTTTTTTACAGAGAGGAAGGGAAGGGATAGAGAGTTAGAAACATTGATGAGAGAGAAACATCGATCAGCGGCCTCCTGCACACCCCCTACTGGGGATGTGCCCGCAACCAAGGTACATGCCCTTGACCGGAATCAAATCTGGGACCTTTCAGTCCGCAGGCCGACGCTCTATCTACTGAGCCAAACCGGTCAGGGCGAGGATTAAGTATTAAAATTACTGGGATTCAACGTATCTGCCAGGTGAAGTTAAATGCACACGTAGAAATACTGCAGGCTCGATGGCACGGCTTGAGCATTTGTTAAAAGATAACTCTGTGCAAGAATGTTTGAGCCTTGACCTGCCCTCTCGGAACCAAGGAATCTCAGGGCAGAGGCCAGAACGGAAGTGTCAGGGGTCCTGGCTTCACCCTGCAGCTCAGTCCTCTCTGAAGCCTGTGGGCGGCCCTGCCCTTTACCTTCCAGCAGCACAGAGAAGGGAGGGAAACAGCCGCCCGTCGGAGGGGCCTCCTGCCATGGAGCAGTCCCTTCTGTTTGCCAACGCTCATCCCACGGGGCAGACCCAGGTGGGGGTGCGGCTGTAAATCCAGGTGGAGAGAAGGAGGGTCTCCCGGGCCCTCACCAGCCCGGCGTGCGGAATTATCTTTTGCAAGAGGTCACTGAGTCAAATGCTATGGCTGGATAATTTTATGGCTGCTAATAAAATTTATAGCCAAAGCAAGCTGAGATAATAAGGGTAATCAGGCACCCAGCCCTGGGACAGGAGAATCCCGCCTGGGCCCCTTGGTGCTGGCCGGGGGCCGAGCAGCAGGGGGTGTCTGTCTGTCTGTCTGACCCCTCAAGGTCAGTGGCAGAGGCTCCGAGCCCCTGGGAGCTGTGAGGATGGGGCCAGGCCCGGGGGCAAGCTGCAAGTTAGGTGGTCACTGCTGTGCTTCGGGGCAGCAGGCCAAGAGCCACAGGAAAATTATCTGTGGTATTTATTTAATTAAAAAAAAATTTTTAATCTTCACCTGAGGGTATTTTTCCATTGATTTTCAGGAAGAGTGGAAAAGAGAGGGAAAGACAGAGAGAACCCTCGATGTGAGAGAAACACGTCTGCTGGTTGCCTCCTGCACGCTTCCCGACCAGGGCCTGGGGCGGGTCAAGGAGCCTGCAACTGATGTACCTGCCCTTGACCGGAATTGAACCTGGGACCCTTCAGTCTGCAGGCTGATGCTCTATCCACTGAGCCAGACCAGCTAGGGCTCTATCCTATTCAAATGCCTAATAGCAATCAGTGAGCATAAGAAAGGATCAGAATCAACCCAGTTCTGGAATACTGAATTATGGAAAGCAGGTTAATCAGTTGCTTGGCATGACGTGGCTCAGCGTGATGTGGCTCGGCATGACGTGGCTCGGCATGACGTGGCTCGGCGTGATGTGGCTCGGCATGACGTGGCTCGGGTGAGAAGTGGCTCGGGTGTGACGTGGCTTGGTGTGATGTGGCTCTGCGTGACGTGGCTCTGGTGTGGCATGGCTCAGGTGAGACGTGGCTCAGGTGAGACATGGCTCAGGTGTGATGTGGCTCAGGTGTGACGTGGCTCAGGTGTGACTCGGCTCGGTGTGACGTGGCTTGGTGTGACTCTGCTTGGTGTGATGTGGCTCTGTGTGACGTGGCTCTGGTGTGACGTGGCTCAGGTGAGACGTGGCTCAGGTGTGATGTGGCTCAGGTGTGACGTGGCTCAGGTGTGACGTGGTTTGGTGTGATGTGGCTCTGTGTGACGTGGCTCTGGTGTGACGTGGCTCAGGTGTGACGTGGCTCAGGTGTGATGTGGCTTGGTATGATGTGGCTCGGTGTGACTCGGCTCGGTGTGATGTAGGAGCTGGGGCAGCCTGACCTGCCCAGGCTCTGCGGAAAGGAGGGTGTCCGGCTTCCCGACTTCCCAGTGCCCCCCTCTCGAGGGGGCGTTTCTTTCGTTTCTGTGCCAGCGAAGAGAACATAGCATAACTCAGGAAAGGAAGCCTTCGGGCCCCAGAAGGAGTGGTGCCAACGCAAACGCCGTGTGCCGTGCTTGCTAAGGCGGGAGCCCTTTGTGCAAAGTGCAGGCTGCCAGGGCGTGGGGGAACTGGGGGATGGGGGATAGTGAGGGGGGCGGAGCCTGCTTTGTGCCATCATAGCCGGCGCGGACGTGACTCTGGGAGGGGATTGCCGCATCTTCCTGCAGCCAGAGCTAAGACTCCGACAGGGAAGATAAAAACAAGGTGGGGTGCATCTACACCTCGGGACGCTATGCAGCAGCAAAAAAGAAGGAGCTCTTACCCTTTGAGACAGCATGGAGGGACCTGGAGAGTATTACGCTAAGTGAAACAAGCCAGTCAGAGAAAGACAAGTGTCACATGACCTCTCTCATATGTGGAAGATAAAGAACAAAATAAACTGATGAGAAAAATAGATCCAGAGACATAGCAGCATGAAACAGACTGTGGAATCTCAGGGAAAGCAGGGGAGGGTGGGTGGGGAGAGATTAATGGGGGAACTTATATGCATACTAGAGGCCCGGTGCATGAAATTTGTGCACGGGTAGAGTCCCCAGGCCTGGCCGGCCATCAGGGCCAATCGGGGTCTTCCAGCTGCCGGCCAGGGCCTTCCTTCCCCCAGCTGCCGTCTGCTGGCCGAGGCCTTCCTTTGTTCTGCGCTGCCCCCTGGTGGTGAGCGCATAGTGGGTGGTCGAACTCCTGGTAGGTCGAACTCCCGAGGGGACAATTTGCATATTAGCCTTTTATTGTATAGGATAGGCATAGCCCATGGACACAGACAATAGGGTGGTGAGGGCCTGGGGTGGGGGCCTGGGGTGGGGGCAGGCTGGAAGGGGTCCATGGGGAAAGAAAAGGGGCATCTGTAATACTTTCAACAATAAAGATACATTTTTTAAAAAAGAAAGGGCTGCGTATTGTTAAAACGTGGCCTGGAAGCTGCACAGAGCGGGTGTCTTTCTGTGCACATCAGCCTCCCTGTGGCACACGTGGGGCGTCGGTGTGAACAGTGCACTTGGCTTTATCTTTGCTTTGGGAATGCACTTTTTTTAAATCTTTTTTGTTGGCAGACCTGCTTCCCTAGTTTATATCTCACGTGGGCTGTTTGAGAGTGCATCCTAGCGTCCTAAGTGCTCGACAGTCGACAGCGTAGATGCATCCCATGACTATACCGAGGGTCACCTTTTCTGAGGGAACTGAGAGGTGGTTTGTGCACGGGAATATGTATTGAGCACCCACTGTTGGCACAACCACGAGAACATGAAGTAGCGTGTCAGTGATCAGTGACAGTAAAAGAGATGCCCCCAGACAGTGAGACAGTGACTGCTCCGGAGACGCTGACAGCTCAGCGCCGCCGTCAGCAGGGGGTTAGAGGTCAATGGCTCACAGACTGCCATTCGAGATGTGGAAGCAACCTGGGCTTGTAAGAGCCAGACCTCTTTTGTCTTGACTCTGTGGGCAGGCACATGGCCAAACGGAAGATTTTTCTGTTTCTTTGGGGATGAATTTGCAGCTCCTCATACCGAACGATGAGAGCAAACGTGTACGTGGTCGAAGACACGGATCTGGCTTTGTCTGTGAGGTCTGTGAAGAGCAGCCTCCGTGCACACGAGCGATAACTGGGGCTCTCATGCATGCTGAGGGCCCACATGGACAAGCACACATGTGCACAAACATGCACACACACGCACAAGCACACACGTGCAAATACACATGTGCAAACACGCACAAGCACACACATGGGCACACACTTGCACAAACACACGAGCACACACGTGTGCAAAACATGCAAACAACACAGGCACAGACATGTACAGACACACATGTGAAAACACAAATGTACACACACATACATGTGCAAACACACATGTGCACCCTCTCCCTGTGACACGGTGTTTTGAAAATAACAAATACCATTGCTTCGGTGAACTGGTCCCAAGGAGCCGCGTGGAGAGCTAAAGGCAGGTCTGAATCAGAACTAAACCCAGAAAGCCCTGCGCTGAGACATCTGGTCCCCTGTCCCCTGGTCTGTGAGTAGGACCCGCGGTGGGGTCAGCGGCTCCCGGACAGACAGGACACGTGCATCCTCCGAGGAACAGACTTGCCTGCAGAACCTCAGTTTCCACACGTGTTAGCTGGAGGTTTTCGCACCCGAGTCTCCGCAGGGACAGTCGTGGATCTGTCACGTTGTCGTGAGAGAAGACACTGACTCAGAGCGGCCTGAGGAGCAGAGGCCACGCCTCGTCCTCTCTCCACGGGCTCCCGCTGTGGCTCCCGCTGCTGCCGGGCATTTTCTGTCCGTGGATGGGGGAGGCGCCGAGAGCAGCCCCGGGACAGGAAGGGGTCCTGGTTGGCGGGGGGGCGGGGGTTTAGGAGGGGAACTGGACTGAGGGGTGGAGTGCAGAATGGAGATCGTCTCAGAGTTAAACAAACCGGGTCCAGCCCTGGCTCCCCGACTCCCCGTCCCTGGGTACGTGGCCCCATCTTTGTGCCCGTCAGCATCCTCAGGGGGAGATGGTTAAATCTTAGAACCCAGCTTCCACAGGTGACACCACAGGACTGCGTGAGGCTCCGAGGGGCCCGCCCAACCCCCAGTACACGCATGGGCCCCAACGTGGCCTGGGAGCCAGAGGGGGGCCGCTGAGCGGCTGGACAGGGCAGGGAGCTTGGGGGCTGGTCTCCCCACTCTCGGAGCAGCCTGCGCTTTCGGGCCGACATACACCCCGCAGGGCCCGGCCAGAGCTGGCAGCCGACGCTGGCCCCCCGCCACGCTTTGGAAGGGGGTGCGGTTGGGCCACTGGACTGAGGCCGCAGCGCGACATGACAAGCGCAGCCAGGAGAACGCTGCTCCTGGGGAGCGGGGGGCGTGACACCGCGGGTGGGGACAGTGACAGGAACTGGGGTGGGAGTGACCATGGTGGGAACACTCCTCAGACCCTTTCAGGACTGTGGTGTCTGCCCCACGTCACTCAGAGAACCAGCCCCGACGCGGGGAGACTGAGTCACGGTGAGGCCGAGGCGTGTGGCAGCGTCTCACGCATACGTGTTGTATGACGGGGGCTGCAGCTGGTGGCCCCGGGTCTGTTTCCTCCAGAAGCAGGTGGGGTGACCCAGGATCAGCACCTCCTCCTCCTCCTCCGGCCCCCACGCCCAGGGCAGGCCTCATGCTGCTCCCCCATGGACACGGGGCTGTTTGGTGGTGGCGACGGCGTGATGGCCATGTCTTTAGCCCCCCGGTTGTTTCAGGGGTCCCTGCGGGAGAGGGGCAGCTGGTGGAGGGTGGAGGGGAGCCCACAGCAGCGGGCAGCGGAGGCAGCCCAGGGAGAGGTGGCCGGTCCCTGCACTGGGCGGCGCCTCGCTGAGCCCGGGACGTGCTGCGGGCACCGCGGCCTCCGCGGCCTCCGTGGCCTCCGCTCTGCCCTCTCCCATGTGGGTCGGGTTTCCCTGCAGCGCGGAGTGAACGAGAAGAAGAAAGTGTGTGTTGGCAGCGTTTCAGCTGCATAAAGCCGAGGCTTTCCGAGTAAGCGCATGAGTTTAAGCAGAGCCAAGTGTCAGGTCAGTGGGGCTCAGAGTAATGGCTGTTGGGCCGGTAATGAGAAGTGCAAATGCGTTTGTGTTCCAAAGGTCAGCAAATGGGGCTCTCCCCGCCTGCTCCGTCACAAAGTGGAAATTGCCCGCCCCCCCCACTCCCCGCCCCCCCCCCCCCCCAGCCTCCTCGCTTTATTGCACTTGCATTTTCTAGGCAATTAGAAGCATTGTCCACGCAGCCTTTCAGAAGTTGGAGCTGGCTGGAGGCTTTTTTTTTTTTTTTTTTTTAAATCCTCACCCCAGGATATTTTTTCCCATTGATTTCTAGAGAGTGGAAGCGGGGGGTGGGGGGGGGGGTGGGGGGGGGTGGGGGGGGGGAGGAGGCGGAGAGAGAGAGAGCGAAACATTGATGTGAGAGAGACATGATAATTGGTTGCCTCCCCAGGGCTGGGGAACCTGCAGCCAAGGTGCATGCCCTTGACCAGGAACCTAACCCCCAATTCTTTGGCCCACAGGCCGATGCTCTAACCACTGAGCAACCGGCCGGGGCTGTCTGGAGACTTTCTCTTTTAAACTAAAATGTCCCTGTTTTTTGTTTTTTTAAACAATTTTTGCTTTTTACAAGTAGACCCAAGTTTTAAAGTATTTTTTTTTTTTTCTGAAATAGCACCCTAGACGTGCCTGCGTCATTATGACACTTGCCACGGGGTTAGCAGTTTCCTGGAGTAGATTTCTATGCACGTGTCTCATTGCACCGGGAGTATAGTTCTTAGTAGCATATGACGTGGATTTAGGCAAAACAGACCCAGCCCCATCGGCCAGAACTCCTGTTATAAAGGCGACGATTGCAAATACGATGGGAGCCATTGATCTCAATGATCCAGGAGGAAAATGGAAGGATCTAAACCCTCCCCGGGAACCCCCGCTGGAGTTCATGGCGACTCTGTCTATTTTTATGAGCTTTTCGGTCAGCTGCGTGCCGACTGCCTACAGCAAACAACAACAAGCAACGCTCTAATCCCTCATGCCCGGCGTGAGCAGGCTCACGTCTCCCTTAACAAAACGAGGCCTTCTGGGGGCGCTCCTGGTAAGACACTAGCGGGCGCCGGTCGATGCCACTGGCCCGGTCTTGGGCTGCAAACAGTGCGGATAATGGTTCAAACGCAGGGGAGACAGACATAATGGAAACTTCCAGTGTCAGCGGGTGATTTTATTCCATTATTTGGAACCCAAGTGAGGAGGCATCCTGGCTAGAATGCTGGGAAATGGCCTTGGAGGAGCCCTGAGCGCCGTGTGTGCTGTGTGACGGGGGGATGTGCTCTCCCCCCCCTCGCCCCCCATGCTGGCAGGGGCGGTCAGGGCACGTGGCGAGCCCCAGTAATGAGCTCCGTGTCCGTTTCCCCCTCAGATCTCCCAGCTGATGACGGAGACAGGCCGGGAGGGCCTGTCCGAAGCGGCGCTGAATCGCTACAATGCAGACAAGCCGTCCGCCTCGGGGGCCCCGGCCTCGCAGGGCTCCTGCGTGGCCACCGAGACCTCCACGGGCACCTCCGTGGCCGCCTCCTTCTTCGCAAGGTAAGAGAGGTTCCCGGAGCCTCGGTTCTCTCGGATCAGCCCGTCTGCCTGGTTAGCCTCTCACGTGGGCCAGTGCCGATAAAACACTGGGAAGAGTCCTGGCTGGTGCGGCTCAGTAGGTTGGGCGTCCCGGGCACTGAAAGGTGGCTGTTTGATTCCCAGCCAGGGCACAAGCTGGGGTTGTGGGCTTGATCTCCTGCAGAGGGCGTGCACGAGGCAGCCAATCAGATAATCTGATGTTTTACTCTCACATCAATGTTTCACTCGCTCTCTTTCTCCCTTCCTCTCTCTCTAAAAATCTATAAAAATATCTATATCTATAAAAGCCTAAGCGCCGAACGATCGAACAACCGGTTGACCGGTTGCTATGATATGCACTGACCACCAGGGAGCAGATGCTCCATGCAGGAGCTGCCCCCTGGTGGTCAGTTTGCCCCATAGCAGGAGTGCGACTCAGCCAGAAGCCGGGCTCCTAGCTGGTGAGCGCAGGTGCAGTGGCACGAGCCTCTCCCACCTCCGCGGCAGCAGCAGGCGCAGAGGGGCCGGGATGAACGGAAGCAGCACCCGGCCCCAGCTCAGGCTCCTCCCTGGCTGCCTACCGCTTCCTGCACTGCTGCATCCCGAGGCTGAGACCGGCAGTCCGACATCCCCCAAGGGGTCCCGGATTGCGAGAGGGTGCAGGCCAGGCCGAGGGACCCCACCAGTGCACAAATCCGTGCACTGGGCCTCTAGCTAAAAACAAAACACTAGGAATAGTTTGGGGCCATTCTCTGACCTCACCCTTTAAGACGGGACTCTCCACCTCAGCACTGTGGGCATCTTGGGCCAGATCCTTCTGGGTTGTGGGGACCGTCCTGTGCGTCGGAGGGTGAGTAGCAGCCTCCTGGCCTCTGTTCGCTGCATCCCTATGGCACCTTCCCCATCGCACCTGTCCCCTGGGTGCTGAGAACCGCGGTTCTGAGAACCCGTGGCTGTCAGGGTTGCTATTCCGTGGGGTGAGGGCCTTCGTGGGTGCAGCCCTGTGGCCGGCGTGTCCAGATTTATCTTCTCATCACAGAAGGAGCTGCTTAAGCACGAACATTGTATAGATGGGCAGTTTTCGTCCTGCTTGAGGGACCCGCTGGTAGTTACCAAATACCGCCCAGCTAATCTTAGAAACTGAACACACGAGGAACCAAAAAAGAGAAAGGCATTTCAGCCATGTTCTCTGCCTAATTTTAGCAGCTCGGTGGAGACAGGGCCACAGACGGGGGACAGCTGCGAGGCGAGCACGGCAGGGCCGTCTGACCTCAGTCCCCCGATCTTATGAATGAGGAAACTGGGGACCCGCCGCGTGAACCTGGGGGTTCATTCGCAGCAAAGCCCAAGACAGGAACGGATTCCTCTGCTGTTTCTTTATTGGGTACTTGGAACTTACCCTGAGAAAACTTGTCCTGCCTCAGATTTCTAAGCTCCCGAAATTGAAACAAATACGAAACCAGATGACCCCTTGGGTTCCAGTTCCAGGTCTGCCTCAGTTTCCTCGTGTGTCAAGCGAGGAGGACGCCCACTCGTAGGGCTGCTCTGAAGGTTGCGATGAGTGTGGTGTAAAGTGCTATGCAGATGTTAACTCGGAATGGATGTCGCTAGCATGTCCGAAGAGCAATGCTGGATGGCTGTTCTCGTTACCCTCATGAATGGTCACATCGAAAGCGCAGACATGAGGAAGGGGCTCAGGTGGAGAGAGGAGGGTTGGAGGGCTGATCCCCGGGGTTAAGATGCAGGTAAGGCAGCACGTGGGCTTCTTGGAAGACTGGCTTTGAGGTCCTGATTATACTGTGGTGCCGTGTTTATTGTCCTATGAACCATCGGGCCAACTTGAAGGCATGGGAAGTAACAGGAAACATGTATGTGCAGCCCCATCCACGGGGCCCGTCGTGCTAGCTCTGTGTGGACATGGATTCCCGTGTTGTTGGGACCTTTGGACGAGCTCGCTGGGAGGTCATGTCCGTGCCATTCAGGGAGGGAATAGAGAGGTGGAACGGAGCGTGAGGAAACACCACAGCACAGAGGACCCCGGGACCTGGGCAGGCCATCGGAGCCGTCAGCGGGGAGGTGGCTGGAGTGTTGAGGAACCTGGAAGCCACCTCCTGGCAGGCTTAGTGCAGAGAAGGGTCCTCAGTTGCCCCGGGCCAGCACGTCAGAGAGAGGTGGTTGGTTCTGCAGATCACCCGGCCGTGCGGGCAAAGGCTGAGTTACACTGAGTGATGGCAGGGAGATAACTCCCAGGTCAGAACGTGTCGGCTGGGGGGCCCTGCAGGGGAGTTAGCGGTGCGCGGCGACGGGACTCGTGATTTCCGGAGCCCAGCGGCTGTGGTGTGAGCCTGCGCAGCGCTGGACACATCCACAGGGCGGCCCGATCGTCATTTCAACGAGGTGGATGCTGATAGCACTCGGACCTTCATGGCGCAAGGCGATAAAAGTCCACGGATTGTTTAAAGGTTTACAGCGTATAGTTGCAGGGGCCGGGGGAGGTACCATGTGAAAAAAGAATTAATCTTCATATACATACATACATATAGAGAGTTGAGCAAAAGTAGGGTTACAGTTGTGAGTATGTGAAACACGGAGTTTATTCTTGTATTATTATTTATTAACTAGAGGCCCGGTGCACAAAATTCATGCAAGGGGCTCGGCCCTCACAGCCCCGGTTTCGTCCGGAACGTCGTCTGGAAGGTCATTCCCCTGTTCAGCCGTCCAGACTACTTAGCATATTATGCTTTTATTATTATAGATTGTTGTATTATTTTACTTATGAACAACTGTTTGCCCCGCCCTGTATATAACACACACACACATACACACACACACACACACACACACGTACATACATGTATATTCACCCCCCTCACCTCCTGCCCTGCTATTCTTGTCAATCCCTCTGGGCTATGTCACTGCAAGGAGCTAGGCAGCATTCTAACACCCCTGTCCCTGACGGGGCCTAAGCAGAAGATGGAGTGTCTTCTGTCTCACAGTCAAGAGACAGAACCAGGGATGCCTCCTTGGAACCCTCCCCCCCAACCCCCCGCCCAGATCCACGGATACTCGGACCCAGCCACCTCGTGCTGTCAGACGCAGCTGAGTGCGTCCAGGGCTTTCTGTTCCGATGCAGCAGCGCTGTGGGCGGCGGCTTTGGATGCGGGTGAATCTGGATCCGTCGCTGGAGCCCAAACCAGAACCCTTCAGCGGCTGTGGGCTGATGCTGAAGGACAGGGGGGTCCTTCGCACAGGGTTTGGGGACAGGGTCAGCACCCATACCCCAAGCCCGTGCTCACCACTGTCCAATGCTTTCTGCTTGCCTGGGCAGCACCCCGAGTCTGCAGGGCCCTGGCCCCGAGGCTCCAGAGAGGACACGGCCAGCACTCAGGAAGCCGTGCTGGCATCATTTCACATCACCTGGGGGTGACACCGTTTGCCAAATTGGTGGCCAACGTGGCTGACATGTACCGAACACGCAGCATGCGTCCATCACTGAACTAAGCTCTCAATAGGCAAAGGCTCCCCCAATCCTGCGAGGGGGACCCTGTCTTTTCCCTTGTTTGGGGGATAAAGAAGGAAGGGTCCTAAGCTTGAGCTATGGACCCAAAGCCGCACAGCCAGGAAGTGGCAGCATCGGGGGTGGATCCTCGCTCCCTCGCACTCGTGGGCCCTGGTGCTGTTCTGCTCTAGAAGAGATTGAAACACGTGGCCCTGCAGTGGGTCTGAGAGGAGAGATGGAGCAGCAGCCACGACAAGACCCCCATCTGTTGAAGGGGGCAGCTGCCCACTTCTCTCCGAGGTCTGAGCCTTTCTTTTTAAGTGTTTACTTTTCAGAGCTATGGGTAGAAATGCAAATGGACCTTGTTGCATTTCAGAGATTCAGCATCTATAAAATAAGAATTCCAGTTCTGAAAAAGCAATGATGCTGCTGGCCAGGGCTCCCCCAGGTGTGGTCTGTGGTCCGTGGTCTGTGCATGGCAGCCGGGCCGCCGGTGCCTGGTCTGTGACAGGGGTAGAAGTGGAGAGGAGGCATTCAGGAACTTCGGGAGCAAGGTGACAGAGTGACCTTATGTCTGTGGAACCCAAGAATTGAAAAGTGGGGTTGAGCTCTGACTGGTGGGACTCAGTTGCATGGGCTTCGTCCTGGGCTCCGAACGGTTACTGGTTCAATTCCGGGTCAAGGGCATATGCCCAGTTGCGGGCTCCATCCCCAGTAGGGGGTGTGCAGGAGGCAGCCTATAGATGTTCCACTCTCACATTTATGTTTCTCTCTCTCTCTCTCTCTCATCCCCTCTCACTTCTCACTCTCTCTAAAAAAAAAAAAAAAAAAATAAAAAATATATTTTTTAAAACTGGGGCTTATATTTTAGATTTAACTAGAAATTCTCCATCACGGTCTGAGAAGCACTGCTTTAGAAAGCGGTGAAGCCCAGAATTCCCCTTGCCCTCTCCCCCGCCCCCCCAAATTTCTTTATGCCTTTAAATCTCAGCATATTGGTAAAAGACCTTTGCTTCAGGATTACTGTGCCCAGTTATAGGAAAAACACGTTATTTATTTTTTTTTTGGGGGGGGGGAATATAGTAACACTGGCATAGTAAAAATAACACTAAAAATGTTAATAGTAATCCAACAAGGATGTTGACACAATTGGTCATCAAGTTGGTTGACGATCGTGTTGGCTTTGAACTTTTCAAACGAGGGAATGTCCTTTGCGTGGGTCCCATGTTCATCTGAAGTGGTGCATGAAGCAGGTGTGATGCACTTTTCCCATTCGTTGACGGTTAATTTTGCATAAAGATTTCATTGTGTGCTTAGCCTTAAGGACAGGAAGTTGTAGGTCAAGGCGGTGGGGACTTCACTTTTATTTGAAGAGCAGCGAACAGACTCCGGGTTGTGCACAGCATTGCCTTGAACCCTGGTCCACAAGACAAGACACCTCTTTCAGATGATCTCATCGCGTCGCATCGATGCTCTTTCCCAAATAACCATTTCAGTTCATGTTGTTGTTGTTGTAATTCATGGAGCGAATGAGCTTCTGGAGGATTTTAATCTACACGGTTTGAGAAATGGTGAGAACTGCCAACTCTCACATGCGCTTCAAAGAGACGAGTTCGTGTGGGGAAGCGTAGAACCCTGCCCCGCTCTGGAGCTGATGAGCACGCGTGGCTTCAGTCCGGTTTGCAGACACCACTTCTCAGTGGGATGGTGTTTGCTTCTAGCTGTTAGGTTCCGGTCACAACCTTTGTAAGACCATTGCTTTTTATCAAATTCAAGTCACATTTTCCAGTGAAATTATTTAAGGGCATTTTTGAGTATCAATGTTTTTTTTTTTTGTTTTTTTTTTTAAGTTCCCTACATTCTTAAGTGTAAATAAATGCCTTTCAAATCTGCTTCCGTAGGTTTTGGTTCCTTCGGATGACTCGGTTCCTGCAAATGCTCGACTCTTGGTCCTTTTGCTCATTACGTGGTCCGTCACGTTAGTCCGAGCGTCTACCTCTTTCTCTCTTCCTTTCTGTTTTTCAAGAACAGGGTTCTTCTGTGCTTTCTTCTTAAAGACTTTATCTTTTATACATTTTTTTACAGTTGATTAAAAAGACCTCTGTCCTTGGGTTTGGAATTTCTGGGTAGATTTGGTGTTCACCTCGCTAACCGGTTGCTCTGAAATTCACTCTGGGGGACCCATTTGCTGTCCCTCATTTCCTTCCACCAACTCCTTCGGCTCCTTGACTTTGTCCCAAACTCATTGTTCCCTCAGGGATGTTGTTATATTTCTGTCCATCTCGCTCTCTCGTGCGGTTCCTTCCATCTGTGGTTTTTGATGGCTCCTGTGTTACCCGGCGGCCTTCTCCGAGCCCCTGGAGGGCACTGCGACGGACTTGATGGGCATCCCACGGAGACCAGAGGCTGTGGCGGCAGTAAAACCGGGACCCACTCAGGTTCTGGGGTCAGGAGCTCAGCTGAGCCGAGAGGGTTGACTCTGGCCTCTGAGGCCCTTCCTTAGGTCCGGGTGGCTCCATGCCTCACCCCTGGTGGGACCTGTCTTAGTGCCGTGTTCCCACGCGCTGCGGTGCCTACAGGGAAGGTCCCGCCTCCAAGCCATTTCCACCTTCCTGCCGGCAGCCAGCTCAGCGGTGCCCGTCCCACTGGTTACAGCAAAGGCTTTTCTTGTAGAATCTGTTCGGCGAGGGCTTTCTTGAGTCCCTGGCAAGTTAATAACCCTTTGCACTCGCTTGCTTTTTTCTCAAGCTGCTACCGACGCTAACCGTGTCGAGTCACACTCGACATCCGAGTACAAAAGGTTAACACACAGCAGGAGTGCTTGGTTCTGTGCTGGGAGAGTATTAAGTCCAGGAAGGATGCGGAGGGGTGTGGATCTGCTCTCGGTCCTTTGCTGCTTCCATCAGGTACAGTTCCCTCCAGGGAAGCTCACGTCTTCCCGCTATAAACACACCAACGATTAGGACCCGAGAAAAATCCCTGCTGTGCACACCACAGCTGGTCTCAGGCGACCTCGGAGGTGGGAAGCGGAGCGGGTGCGTGAGACCTGACTCTTACCTGCCAGTCCCTGTGGGGAGAGGCAGCGTTTCCGCCCTGTTTTACAGAATGGAAGTCAATTTCTAGCCCCGGGTCGTCATTTGTCATAAATGACGCCTCTGCAAAACAAAACAAAACAAAACAAAACAAAGCACAACAATGGGAGCGCTTTTAGGAGCTCATGTTGTGGGACTTCTCTGAATTGTTATGTTTTTCCTGTTTCTTGTTTCTTTGTCACTGGAGCACATTGTACCTCCCCTGCCCCTTCCCTCGTGCCAGCGTCCCACTCTGACTGGTGTCTGTGGTTCCCTTTGCCCCATCCCCGTCTCCCCGCTCCCCGCCCCCCGCCAGCTCCCGCCCTATCCCAGGCTTCCACTGAAGTGGGGCTTTCCCTGAGCTCCCACGGGACCTCGTGGTCGGGGCCGACATGTAGAATCAGGGGACAAGAGCAACAGTGGAAGGAGCGGGTCGGCGAGTGGGGCTTCCCTGTGGCCACCCCGCTGCTGCCTGGGCCCCGTGCCCCCCTGCCGGGCCCCATCCGTCCAGACGGGCACCCCTTTCTCAGTTGTGCAAAGGTGCAGCCTGGGCTCCAGTTACATCCCTGGTGGCCAGGCAGCGTCGGGCGTGATCTTTGAAGGCCTGAGCGGGAGGCCAGCCCCCACCCTCTGGGGCTCGTGTTTGTTTATTTCTGGCAGGTCACACCTTCACTTTTCCTGGAAAAGACTCCACAGACTTCTCAGAAAACAAGGGGCTCTTTCTCATGTGCATTGGTGAGGCGAACGTGTAGGAATCCTCGTTATTATAGGAGTATAGTTTCGCGGGAACGCACATCAGTCACAGTATGGAAGGAACACGTTGAGAGGCACATGTGTGTTTAGTGCCATCGGATTACAAGGGCCGCCAGAAAGTTTCAGGTGTTTGCAGAACAAAGAGGTAAATCTTTGCCCGGCTTGGTGGTTGAGAGTCGTCCTGTGAACCAGGAGGTCTCGGTTTGATTCCTGGTCAGGGCACATGCCCAGGTTGTGGCTCAATCCCTAATAGGGGGCGTGCAGGAGGCAGCTGATCCATGATTCTCTCTCATTGATGTTTTTTTTTTTCTCTCTCTCTCCTTCTGCCTTCCTCTCTGAAATCAATAAAAATATATTTAAACTAGAGGCCTGGTGCACGAAATTTGTGCACGAGTGTGTGTGTGTGGGGGGGGTGTCCCTCAGCCCAGCCTGTGCACTCTCGCAATCTGGGACCCCTCAGGGGATGTCTAACTGCGGGGCCAGCCCCACCCCCCCGATCACCGCCACCAGTCACCTCCCTCTTGGGGGGCAGATCCTCAACACAGGAGGCAGCTCCTGCATTGAGCGTCTGCCCCTGGTGGTCAGTGTGCATCATAGCAACTGGTTGTTCCGCCCGTCGTTCTGTTGTTCGGTCGATTTGCATATTAGGGTTTTATTATCTAGGATAAGAGGAGGTAAATCCTTGATTGCTTGTGAGAGACAGCCGCACTGCTGAAGGAAAAGTGGCCTAATTCAGTGTCTGCACTATTATCCTTTATGTTGAAAAAGACAAATTCTAAAACTCTCCAGCTAGAGAACCGAGCCCCACGGCCCCCAGGACTATTCGCTTTGGGGCTGTGCAGACCGTAACAGAGCGGCATTCATGGCCGGTCCATGCCATCCTGGCTGGTGATCTGTCCCAGAGAAAATGGCCAGTGTCCGCAGCCCCTCCCCATCTCCCGCCGCAGGGTGTGTGTGTGAAATGGGGCATTTTCTGATTAAACAGGCCCTTTGTCTGCCTGGTGGCTGGCTGGGGTGTTGGCAGTCAGCTCACAACATCTGGGAGTCATTTGCACAGCGTTGCCGCGGCTGGAAACCCAGTTCCTGCCTTGGTGTGGGTGTTTGAAGGCAAAGTGAGCCTGAAGGACCCAGGGATTGCTGTCAGGTATCCCCAGGGCGGGGCGTCTCAGTTCTTCCTGACAGTTTGAACGTCTTCTTGATGATGTGGGTGGGGGTGGGGAAGAGGGTACTGGGCAACACCGAGGGAAAGGCGTGTGGCCTGGGGTGGGATCCGGAGTCTGCCACCGTCACGCTGCCACCGGGCGTCACTGCATCTCTCTGGGCTTCAGTTTCTTCTACTTGGTGTCGAGCACCACGCCTCCTTCCCAGGACTGTGGGAGGGTTAACTGCAAGGTGAGAGCTCTGTGCCAAGTCCATCTAAATCCCA
The DNA here is from genome assembly GCF_027574615.1 of Eptesicus fuscus. Lineage (NCBI taxonomy): Eukaryota > Metazoa > Chordata > Mammalia > Chiroptera > Vespertilionidae > Eptesicus > Eptesicus fuscus. The sequence goes on from NC_072496.1 coordinate 14,400,832, forward strand.
CAGCTGATGTGAAGATGGGGCTTCTTGTAAGAAGGAGGGGATCTGCTCTCAGTGGGAAATCCATGAATTCTCAGTGGCGTCTCCCGAGTCGAGGACTTGTCAAGCCTGCCTTTGCAGCATGGTGCCCGGCCTCAGGACACCCTGGGGCCCCTGTGGCCAGGTGCAGATCGAGCATCATGCCTCGAGGACCAAGGCGCCTGCCTACAAGGGGCCCAGAAGACACTCAGCCCTGAGAGCCTCAGCTAGAAAGAGCCAGGCGCCCCTGGTGGTGGGAAACGGTAGCGACCCACACAGAGAGAAACTCCGCCCTCCCCGGTGGGGCTCCCTCGGGCTGCCTGTGCAGTTCTAAACCTCTTGCAAGGCTTCATTTGGTAGCTTTATGCTCTAGAAAACCCCCCACAGGGTCGGGAGGACAGCAGGGGAAAAGGTAGGAGCACCTAAGCATTCTGTACCACCTGGCTTGGTGGTGACTCAGGAGCAGGGAGCTGGAACTCGGCCATGACACTGACCGTGGCCGTGAACCAGAGCAGTAAGCGAAAGAGATGCGAACGGGGGAAACATTCCCCTCCTTTGCTCATAGCCTCTGGGTTTGAATGGGGGCTGAAGAGCGAGAGTGAGGCGGCATGGTGTCCATTCAGACAGAGCACAGAGGGACCGGGTGTTGGCGGAGAGGACGGGTGGGGAGAGGATACAGTTCTACCTACTAGGTCAGTGGTCGGCAAACCGCGGCTCACAAGCCACATGCGGCTCTTTGGCCCCTTGAGTGTTCTAACGCCACTTCTTCAGAATAGACTCGCCCAGGCCGAAAACCGACTTCTGGGCCTGGGCCACGAAGTCTCAATCACACTGTACGTGGTGTTTTGTGGAAGAGCCACCCTCAAGGGGCCAAAGAGCCGCATGTGGCTCGCGAGCCGCGGTTTGCCGACCACGGTACTAGGTATTCTTAAATTGTGGGTCCCAGGCTGCTCTTCCACCACCTACTGCCACGCCTCTATAGCCCGTTTCCTTTCTTCAGTCCTCGCTCACGTAGCAACACTGGCCTACATTTGTTGAGGGTTTCCTTCACTACTCTTAGTTCTTTACAGAAATTTAAACATTAAATCCCCCCCAGCCCCCCGCCCCGGTTGGTCCTCTTACTATCGCGTTGTTTAGATGTGGAAACCACGGTCAGTAGCCAGTCGGTGATGAGCAGCTACTTGAGCTCGGCCGTGGGAGCCCGGGGAACCAGAGTGTAAGCCACAGGGTACGGCCGTTGGTCTCTCTGATCTTGGCCGAAGCCTCAGTGCCTGAGAGAGCCCCTAAGAGACGTCCGTGGAACGAATCAGCAAATGCTCTCGGCGCCCACGCTCTCCCGCCGCCACCCCCCTACGTGGTGGTGGGTGGGTGATCACGTGGTCTCGGCTCGAGGACGGCCAAGGAGACCGGGGGAGGCCGTGGATGCTCAGCAGCCACGGAAGCTGCAGGGAGAACGTTGGTCCAGCTCCGCCTCGTTGGCCTCGTGTCTCTAGTTACTGAACTATCGCTTCCTCTGTTACTCCGAGTGGACGCTGACGGGTTTCCGTGACGTCCAAGGCTTTCTCTACAGTCTGCCCTCCGCCCCCACCCTCTCCCCCTCTTGTTTACTCTGCTCTGGGTACCCCGATCTCCTTGCTTTCCCTCAACAAGTGCCAAGACCATCCACACCCCCTGGGCTTTGCTCTTTCTGTTCCCTCCGCCCTCCCCCAGATAATGCATGGCTCCGCCCTCCTTTTAGACCTCTGCTCAGATGCCACTGACCGGCATGCCTTCTCCGCCCTCCCTGTTTAATAGGACGGCTGTTCCGTGTCTGCACGTCATGACTGTGGTCTTCAGAGTATTCGTTGATTGAATGAGTGAGTGAGTGAGTGAATGAATGAATGAGTCTCAGGCTCACAGGGAGACGGGCAGCTCCGTCTCTGGATTGTTCTCCACTCCAGTTCTTGGAGGAGTTCCCATCTTCGCTCACTCAGTCCGAGCTCCATGCTCGGGATTTAAATTACTCCTCCAGCTCCAGGGCGCTTTGGGGCGATAGCATCATAGGGCAGCACGGGCAAAGACATCGCTGGGAAATGGAGATTCTTGTCAAAGCGTCGGTGCCTCGCCGTCTTTGCACGAGGTTTTGTAAGAGATGGGACCCGTGGTGCTGCCTGGTTCAGCAAACCCGAGAAGGAGTCAAAGCCGAGAGAGGAGCTTGAGTTACAGGGCGAGCACCAAGGCAGCGGGCTCCCCGTCTTTCTTCCCGTCTCGCCGAAAACCGGCCTTGTCCTCCCTTGAACAGACCTCTCTGGGTTCTGTCCCCGCTTTGATTTATTATTTTAATTCTGGAGCTGTCTCAGTGAAGTATGTAAAGCATTTGCGGGTAAAGTCATGTGGAAGACATTATGGGAACGGAAGATGTATTACATGACGTGGGACCGGCGAGAGCGTCGGCCTGCTGGTGAGTCACGTTGTCGATGAGAACACAAATCTGTCCCCGGATGGTCTGGCGGCTGAGGGAGCACTCGGCTCCTCGCTGAGAGCAGGAAGGAGGAGTTCGGGAGCACAGCAGCGATGCTCTGGCTGGGAGTTTGTAGAACAGAAGCGTGAAGGGACCGAGTCGAAGGCTCGGCTGTTTATGCTCCAACGTGTCTGTCACTGAAGGTGGGGTTCTAATCTCGCCTCTAAAATGGAAATCTTGGGGTTTCCTTTGCTTCTACCTGGTTCCTAAGGTGTAGATTTCATGAGAATGGGAACAGTGTGTAACTGACCCCCCCCCCCCCCCACACACACATACACACACACTTAAATCACGCCTGGTGTATGGGACCAGCTCAGTACATGGAAGTTGCAAGAACGGATCAGCCATGCTTGCCAGCTTAGGCCAGCCCTGCTTCTCACAGGGTGAAATGCTTCAAGAAACGAACACTGAGCAGCCATGGGATTGATTGTGCTTGGAAACGTCTACGCTGATTGTGTAGCCTCTGAGTTGTCCTTATCGCCAGTACCGGGGTTCGTGACAAAAATCATTCTGATGCATAAAAAGCGAAAGGAACCCTTTTCCTTTGTTGATTTCAGCACAGATTCCTCGGGACACTCTCTCTGATCCTCACCCCGTTCTGTAGCTCCTGCATCACTGTCATCCGATGCGCCTCTTAGCACCTGGCTGCTTGTTTGTGGAGGACACTGGAGTTTGGGAAACCGGGTTTTAGGAGCCTGGAAACAATGGCCTGTGTCAAACCCAGAGCCTTAAGAGTCCCAGTGTGTCCTTTTAAACCCCAGCAGAGGACAGAAAGGGCCTGGCAGTGGCCGAGAAAGAAAAGCCCTCTGGGCACCTGTGGTGAGAAGGATGTGGTCAGCACCAGACAAGCCACTGTGGATCAACAACAAGCATATCAACCACCCCTGCCATTTATTTCCAGTCTCCTGGCCGCTTCAAAACAACAACAACAACAAAAATAAATGTGGGTCATTTTTCTCAAATGAATTTTCACTTATCATCATCTCGGGCTCTTTGGTGCCCAACCTGACGTGGCGAGGTGGCGTTTGTGGGGAAAGCAGACTCCTTCCGTGTGACCTGACTACCCAGCATTTCAGAGGCACCTTCTGGGGATGAAACGCCTAGCAAACAGTTTTAAGCCCCTATACGCACTCGCACCACGTACAAGTGTTTAAATACCAAAACAAGCCCTTGTTTCCATCCTTGAGGAGCTCCAAGCGTCAGGTTGAACTTGAGAGGGAGTGGAAGAGGGCCAAGGATTGCCTGTGAGGCTGAAAATCTGCCCTGGCCCGAGTCCAGGCCGTTCCCAGAACCTCCCCTCCTCCCCCCACCCCCCGCTGCTCCACAGCCCCTCACACAGCACTGTCTCCAGGTCCCCCCGGAATTCTCCAGGTGGATGGAGGTGGCTGCAGCAGGTCCTGTTGGCCCCCAGGCCCCCATGATTCTCTGCTCATCATCCTCTGAGCAAAGCCCCTCGCTCCCGGGCTCAGCCCTGTGACTGCCCCAGGGTTTTCTCCGGCTGCTGGAGCCCCTGCGCTCACGGGTGGGCCAGGCCAGGGTGCCAGGGGTGTGGTCCTCTTGGGGGCAGGTCCCAAATGAGGCTGACGGGGTTGGGGGAAAAGTACCCCCAGCTTCATTGGCCCTTGGTTGGGATAACACTGAGACAATGTCCACCATGTGTCCCAGGTTTTGTAAGTAGGATTGAGCCTCAATTGCCCACATCAGCTTCATGCCACCCCCTCCGGTGGCATCTTTCCCTTTCTGCCTCATTTTCCCACTCCCCTCCCGCTGCCTGCTGAAATTACCTCCTAATTAAACCTGCTAGCACTCTCATCTTTTCCCAGAGATGTTTTTACAGAAGCCCAGCATAAGATATTGGCAATATATCCTCATCCACCCATCCATCTATCCATCCATCCATCCATCCATCCATCCATCCATCCATCCATCCATCCATCCATCCATCCTCCATCCATCCATCCATCCATCCATCCATCCATCCATCCACCCACCCATCCATTCATCCACCTATCCATCCATCCATCCATCCATCCATCCATCCATCCACCTATCCATCCATCCATCCATCCATCCATCCATCCATCCATCCATCCATTTATCCATCATCCATCCATCCATCCATCCATCCATCCATCCACCCACCCACCCATCCACCCACCCACCCATCCACCCACCCATCCATCCATTTATCCATCCATCCATCCATCCATCCATTCACCCACCCACCCATCCATCCATCCATCCATCCACCCACCCACCCACCCATCCATCTACCCATCCATCCATCCATCCATCCATCCATCCATCCATCCATCCATCCATCCATTTATCCATCCATCCATCCATCCATCCATCCATCCACCCACCCACCCACCCACCCACCCATCCATTTACCCATCCATCCATCCATCCATCCATCCATCCATCCACCCACCCACCCATCCACCCACCCACCCATCTATCCATCCATCCAGCCAGCCATCCAGCCAGCTAGCTGTCCGTCCGTTCCTCCCTCCTCCCTCCTCCCCCCTCCCCTCAGCATTTGGCAAGCCCATACTGTATTCCACACATTATATGAGACACTGAGGATAGCAAGCAGCAGCCACTGCCATCAGGGAGCGCCTAGTCCAACTGCTGGACAGAAGCAACAGGGACGCTCAGGACACACGGCTCCCAGCGCCGCCCTCCCTGAGTCTCCAGGATGCCTGGAAGTTAAAGGTGACTTCCCAGCCCCTGCGATGATCAGAAATTACCTTGGTCACTTGCTTCCTTATTGCCGGTCTCCCCTTCCAGCACGGAAGAGCCAGGGAAAGAGGCACCTGTCCGTCTCGTTCCATCCCCGCATCCTCAGCTCTCAGAACGGGGCTGGAAGGCAGTAACTGCTGGGTGAGCACCTCTCAGAGGCCCGGCGGGGTCTGCCAGGAGCCTTTCTGTCCGCCCTGGAGGAGCCCCCCTGTGTTACCGTAAAGCTAAGCTCCTCTCTGAAGGCAGTGTCTCCAACACCCCCTGACAGCCTGGCTCAGGCAGGAGGGAGAGGAGTCCCCACCCCCCAGGCCACCACGCTGAGGGCAGGGCTTCCTCCCCCGCCCCCCTCCCAGGGAACTAAGGACTTTGCCCAAACGATACCTGAGGTGAGCGCTTTCCTTTAACATAATGGAGGGTGACGTGCTTCCTCAGAGTCTATTGATCCAAATGTGAGCCGCCCCCAAAATGCCTTCAGAGCAGCACACAGACTGGTGCTTGACCAGACAGCCGGGCACCATAGCCCCCAGCCGGCCATCTCACCGAGAGTCAGTACCAAGTGTCACCTGAAAACACTTCCCATCCCTGCGGCTGCCCTGCTGGTGCCCAGGCGGCTGCCTCGGTCCCTCCCTCGCTCACCTCCCTCTTCATCCTGTGCTTCCTGGGTCTCTGCTGTGGGCATGTTTAACCGAACCCTCGGGTCTCTTGGGTAAATTGGAGGGTCTCTTATCATTTACAACTGATGATGTGAGCGTTTTATTTTAGCCTTTGCACCAAAGCTTGAGAAAATACAGCCAGATATCATTCACCTCTAAGCCTCTCCGAGGTCCTGATCGCCCACCACAGCCTCCTAGACGTGTAGTGGGTTTACTACTTGCACCACGTCTCCATTTCCTTTAAGCTGGACCCGTGAGGGACACTGATTTATGGAGCCTAGATCCTGCTTAGTTAGGGGGAGGGAAGCCAAGTGTTGCTAAAGCAAGCGGCAGTAAATTTTAAAATCACTAGTATATATTTTTACACATTCCGGAAAAAAAGTCAACCTTAGTACGTTACTATTGCTATGGGAGCTCATAAATTTAAAAACAACAAGTCTGTATCCTATACACCTGGGACTTCAAAATTACAATCTGTTCATTCCGTGATTCTCCCTTTGCAAAAGGGGAACGGGGGTGGTGGCGTTATGGCTCAAACAGGCTCTCCCATCATAGCTCGAAAATCCAAGCAATGATTCCTCCATGTCTTTTGACTGTTGCTTAAAAAAATTTGGGGGGGGGGGGGGATAAGGAAGTTACTTACCTGAAATGTAGACTCTAAGAATTTGTAGACTCTAAGAATTTTGTGCCATTATTTTCCCCCTCTGACTTTCCTCTTTTCTTACTTGTTCTCTCTCTCTCTCTCTCTCTCTCTCTCTCTCTCTCTCTCTCTCTCTCTCTCTCTCTCTCGTTTTGGATTTTTTATTTTGCACAAATTTCAAAACAAGTCTAGCAGCATCAGAAACAAAACATGGGAAAAGTCTTCTTTACTTTCTCTCTGCGCTGAGCCGTAGCTGCCTCCATGCCCTCAAACAGTCCACCCCAGCAGGCCGGGAAGAATGTGATCCCCACAGAGCTCGCGAGAGCGGGGACATGGTTTCCCCTCCCATCGCTGTGGGGGTGCTTGCCACCTGGCCCTGTGGCTTCTGGGCGCCCCTTTACGAGGTCAGGACCGCGCAGCCCCGGTGGACGGACTCCTGCAGAAGCAATGGCACAACTTCGAGGCCCCATACGCTTTTACGTCTTCCTTGTCTTCTTTGAGAACTACGTTTACTTTTTTTTTTTTTTTTTTGAGAAAGTGCGTAAATCAAGGGGAAGGGGAGGAGATACTTTAATTAGATGATGAAGTCAGCCTTTAACCTTCTGCACTCGGATGTCGAGTGTGACTCGACACAGTTAGCATCGGTAGCAGCTCGTATGTCGAATTGTATTGAATGTATCAATAATTTGAAATATAAAAAAATCCAAATAAATAAGTTTGTATGAAAAGAAACTCCAGTTTTTTATTCTACTGCCGCACTTTGTAAAATCTGGGGTATTGAAAAAATTAAATCCTGAGTAGAATAAAGGAATCGAGAAAAAAGCGAGTGCAAAGGGTTAAAAATAAGTCATAATGGAAGCAGTAGAAATCAGTTTTCACTGCCGTACCACCCAGCCCTCCACACTTAGGTTTCCCGAAGAGAAATGAAGGCCTGTTCCCACAAACACTTGTGCTTGAATGTTCATAGCAATCCTATTTAAAAGGCTAATATGCAAATCAACCGAATGGCACAACACCCGGTCGCTATGACGCACACTGACCACCGGGGGGCAGATGCTCAACGCAGGAGCTGACGCCAGGTGGTCAGTGCGCTCCCACAGGGGGAGCGCCGCTCAGCCAGAAGCCGGGCTCACGGCTGGCAAGAGCGGTGGCTCGCCTCCGTGGCAGCGCTAAGGATGTCTGACCGGGCCTAAGCCACAGTCCACAGTTGGACATCCCCGTAGGGATCTCGGACTGCGAAAGAGTGCAGGCCGGGCTGAAGGACGTACCCCGCCCCCCCTCCGTGCACGAATGTCATACACCGGGCCTCTAGTTTTATTCATAATAACCAAAAACTGGCAACAACTCAAGGGTCCACAGCTGATAAACGGATAAACAAAATGTGGTATATGCATACTGTGGAATGTTACTGAGCGTGTTTGAATTGTTGGTATATGCAACAGCATGGATAAGCCTCGAATAATTATAGCGAGTGAAAGAATCCAGACTCCCCCGCAAAAAACAGAAGACTACATATGTATGATTCCATTTACTTTAAATTATAGGCACTGCAAACTGATCTGTGATGACAGAAAGCATAGCCGTTGAGTAGGAATGGCCGTGAGGGGAAGAGACCAACAACACATGGGCATGAGGAGAACGGGTGTGCCCATTACCTTGTCATGTGTCCATAGACACAGGTGTACACATAGGACAAAACCCATGAAATGGTCTACTTAACTATGCACAGTTGATTCTATATCAGTTATACCGAGGGGTCCTCACACTTTTTAAACAGGGGGCCAGCTCACTGTCCCTCAGACCGTTGGAGGGCCGGACTATAGTTTTTAAAAAAACCTATGAACGAATTCTTATGCACACTGCCAAGTCGGCTGCTAAGCAGGACAGGCAGCGGCGGCAAAAACACCGGGCGGGCCGGATAAATGTCCTCGGCGGGCCGCGTGTGGCCCGCGGGCCGCAGTTTGAGGACCCCCTGATTCTACCTCACTGAAGCGCACCAAACGAGTTTTGTTGGGATTAGAGAAAATGTTTTGCGTTGGGGAGAGAATGGTCTTAGAGAGTAAGTAAAAGGTGGGGATATTTGGAGGGCAAAGTGTTCATCACGGGAACCCATAGAAAAGCGTATTGCACGGAACCTCATTCACATTTTCTCGAGGGATCAGGATAAAGAAGTGCCATGGGGAGTCTCCAAATGTGTGTGCAAAAGGAGCTTCCGTTTGCCGTATCCTGTCATTTCGGACGCTCCATCCTGCTTCCTCCCACCTCCCGCCTCCCTGGCTGCCCCCATGTCATCTGCGGGCTCTGGGGGTTGGAGGTTCCAGCCAGTTCGGCTAGTGAGGGTGTGATTCTGATGGTCACGAGCAACAGGAGCGAGCCCGGGAGAGACGCGAGAACAGGACGGTCCTGAGTTTTCGTGCGGAGACTGATAATCCAGGCTCCGGTCCCGGCAGGCGAAACCGAGGGGAAAGGAGAATGAAATCGCGCCCGCTGCTCGCGCTGGCTGGCGGAGACGCCCCCGTATCCGGCGGCTGCGCTGCATGGCTCATAAAGGCCCAGTCACGTCCCTCAGGGGCCTTTTTCCGAGCGAGGGACCGTTTTGTCACGCAGTTGTGGCACATCGGCTTGCTGTCCCTGGCAGCACAAAGACCCGCAGGCAAGGCGGACCCGACTGCAGAGGCAGCCGCGGGGTCTGGGGTCACCTCTCACCTTAAGAGCACCCTCCAAATGCAGATGCAGGCTCGGCGGCCGGTGGGCACTGGGCACCTGCTGTGTGCCAGGCACCGGCTAGGGCATCTCATTTTACCCCCACAACTGCCAGGCAGGTATTCTCACCTTTTGCAAAAGAATCAGTGGGACACAGAGCCCGGACTCTTCGAGGAACATACATGGCCATTCGGGGTCACACTGCCGCAAGCGACAGGCCGGGGTGCCCAGGACGGGGCCCTCGCTCCGGGCCGCCCTCCTTTGCCTGTGCACGTGTGTGCTGAGAAGGAACAGTACCTTCCAGAACACGCACGCTGCGGGCGTGCTAGGTGACCTGCCGTTTCCCCAGGAGCAGATCCTGAAGCGAGGGTTGCTGTGCGAGAGGTTTGTAGGGATGTGGAACCCAGGGAACTGGGAAGGGCATGCGTGCGTGAGGGAGGCAGGGGGGGGAGGGGAGCCAGAGAGGGCGGCCTTCAGCGTCAGCCCCATCTTGCCGGGACTCCGGGTGAGTCACACCTCAGAGCTGTCCTGAGCTGGGGCTGTTCTAGTCCCTGACCACCTAGTAGGGCTGCAGGAGAGGGCCAGTTGCTGACTGCAGCCAGGGGTCCGTCTCCCACGAGATGCGCATACTGTGACCACCACATACCGGCAGCGTCTCCACCAGCCAGTGCGAGCAGCGGGTAAAGGTATTTCATTCTCTTTCCCCTCTGTTTCCTGTGCTGTTCACCTCCTGCCGGGATTGGAGCTGGATTATCAGTCTCCACATGAAAATATAGGTCCGTCCTGTTCCTGTGTCTCACTCGGGGTCGCTCCTGTTTCTTGTTACCTTCCGAGTCACACCCTCGCCAGATGATTGGCGGTGACCCGATGGAGTGACCGATGGACGGGATGGTCATCTTCCCCGTGGCGGCTTCTCTGGGTGGTGTCAGCTCTGCCCTCCCTCCCGAGCACGGTGGGGCCAGCCGGCCCTGGAGCTGGTGCCTCCGTGGCTGGCTCACTCGGTGCTGCTGTGTTCCCACCCATTCAGGTACCAGCCCCCGGGGCGCTCAGGTCTGCTCTGTGCCAGGCCGCGTGGTACTGAGAACACCAGGTACTCACGCTCTAGCCTTGATGCTTTCATTCAGTCCTGTCCGCCTCGTCGTCTGTCTTGAGTCCGTTTCTGTCTGTTAAGTGAAGAAGAAGATGCCAAGTACTGGGATGCTAAACCACAGCTCTTCATAAGGACTCATCTTGGAAAGAAGGAGTTCACGCGGACGGACCTTCTGGGGGTGCGGCCGATGCCAGGAGCCCGGAGGAGACCTGGGGTTCTCTGTGTGGAGCTGTGGAGCGTCATGCAAACAACCCAGGGCTGTATTCAGCCCGAAGTTTGGTAACTGTTGTTGGATTCGGAATGGGCCACAGTCTATAAAGTGTCGAATCCTCTCTTGCGTACATAGAGCTCGCTACCTTGGGTTTTGATGCCTTCATGCTATGCATTCATTGAGAAATACATTTCTCGGACGTCTACGGATTCCCGATGGTGGGATCTGCTAGGCTTTGGCTAGCCTCGTATTTTTAAAACCAGAAGCACCAGCAGCTAGTAAGTCCTTAAAGCGAGACCAGGCATTCCCAGCCCGGCCTCTGCGAGCGAAGAGGCCTGGTGCTCAGTGTAGCACATCTGTCCGTGAGGGTCGAGCCTCCGTGGCTGTTTCTGGCCACGGCGTTCAGGACAACGTCACGTGGGGGTGGAACCAAAGTGGATGTAGCAGCAGACGGCCCATCACCGTAACAGAACGGGCCGGAGCCCGCAGCTGCCACCCCATCAAGGCGCTCGCTTTCAGGGCGCTCCGCGTCCCCATGGGCCTGGTCATATGGAAGCGATCGGGGCGAAGAGAACCCAGATGTTTCTAAACGTCAGTGAGAACGAGTGGCAAGTCTGAGCCCAGAAACAAGCTGGCCACACCACAAAGGAAATGCATTTCCCACAACCTGTTTCGGCGGAGGCCGCAGAGGGCTTGTCTTTGAATCGCGTTTGCCGTGCAGCGTCCGGTCATCGCTGCCGTGGTGGCCGGACGGGAGGGCGCTGTTCCCTCTCAGACCCGGTTCCCGGGAGGGAGTGCGCCATCAGGGCTTCGTTCCCGTCGCCCTCTCCGTGGCTGACACACGTTTCCACTCCGGGCTGTTCCCTGGGTACGTTACGAGGAGCTGGAAAGGCGTTCACTAACCACCTGGCTAGCCTCGGGCTCGTTACACGGGAGACAGAAATGGTAATGGCTTTTCCATTTTAGACTGGATTATGGAATTCTGTAATCAAGGTTCCTTTTCAAACCCCCAGTTGACTAAAGAGGTAAAATATCCTCGATAGTTCACAGCTGGGAGGAAATGTATCCAACAGAAGACGAAAACGTACATCTCAAATAACAGTTTGTTCCAAGGACATTCCACCTACCAAAGATGCCTTTAAAAAAAAATTTTTTTTTATTGGTTTCAGAGAGGAAGGGAGAGGGAGAGAGAGAGACAGAAACATCAATGATGAGAGAGAAGCATTGATTGGCTGCCTCCTGCACACCCCGTACTGGGGATCCATAGATGCCTTTTACAGTCTGCTTGATATCTTAGGTCAGTGGTCAGCAAACCGCGGCTCGCGAGCCACAGGCGGCTCTTTGGCCTCTTGAGTGTGGCTCTTCCACAAAAGACCACGTGTGGGCATGCACGGACAGTGCGATGGAAACTTCGTGGCCCGTGCGCAGACGTCGGTTTTCGGCCTGGGCGAGTCTATTTTGAAGAAGTGGTTCTAACGCCGAGCCACACTCAAGGGGCCAAAGAGCCGCATGTGGCTCCGCGAGCCGCGGTTTGCCGACCACTGTCTTAGGTGGTTATTGCCAATGCTTTCCGCTGACGGAGTCGTTGCAAGTGGGTTTACCATACGTGGAATCTGTCTTTTCTTGTGTGAGCACTCTCCATCCTCGTCCGGGTGAGATATGTCCATCTGTGCCGGATGGGCTCTCGTGGACGAGGAGAGAAAGGCGTCGGGGTGGCCTGTACGTGCGTTTTGGGCAGCACCCACGTTGGACGGAAGATGCAGTCGGTGCGTGTCTAACAGGGTGAGCCGAGCTGGCCTCGCTCTCGTTCCCCTGAGCGGCCCTCACCTGCTTCCTCCAGCTGGCCACCCGCGCTCTCTCTTCTCTGTGGACTTGGTGGTTCCATCAGCACGTTGTGTTCTCTGGCCCACGGCAGAGGAGCTCCTTCCCAACCCCTGCGCGCACAGTCTGCGGGAGCCTGCCCGCCGCCCGCATCAGTTGAACATGAAGAGTGGAAGGGGTGGGGTGGGGCCTGGCCTCGGAGGAAAATGCCCCCTCACCTCGCCCTGGTCCTGGCTCTGGGTCACAGCCTCCTGGTATCCGTGCGTTTCTGTCTGGTTCGTGTGGGCTTGTTCTTGTAAAAGCGGCTGCTCTGTGTTTGGTGCAAAAATATTCGTAAATGCTATACTATTGCTGTGAGCCGTGGCTTTAACTATCACCACGTCCGTTTGTCCTGGTGAATGCTTTCTGACCTGGGTCCTACCTTGTCTGGAATCAGAATCACAGACGCTGGGGAGAACTGGAGATTCTAGCTAGTCCTCAATGTACATATGATGACACCGAGGCCCAGGGACGTGGAAGAGGTTGAAGTAATTATGCTCATTAAGATAAAAATGCCGCTTGCTTCACGTCTAAGTATGGATATGATAACAGCCTCAGTGTATTTCCATGTGGAAATGGCATCATGCTGAAATTGTGCAAATAAAAACCACAGCGACTTATCACGTGCAAGCACTGCACGGGCCACAGGACTGCCGAGCGCTTGGGATGGGCGGGCTCAGGGGGGCTCCGGCCGCACGCGGTTCGCTCAGGGAAGTGACACTCACACCCACTCGGGGATGCTGGCTAAGAACGCCAGTCGGGCGAAGCAGCACGATCCGCCTGCTCGGTGATTGGGCAGTTTGGTTTTAGTAATGCGATTCTGGGCTCCTTTCTGAGCTTCTACAAGTTTTTTTTTCTTCAACGGGGGTGACACTGGTTAATAAAATGAAACAGGTTTCAGGTGTACAATTCCATCATCCACCAACGGCGTATTGTTTTGTGTTCACCAGCCAAAGTCAAGTCTCCTTCCATCATCATTTATCCCCCGTTTGCCCTCTCCTACCCGCCCCCCCTCCCATTCCCCTCTGGTAATCACCATACTGTTGTCTGAGTCTATAAGGTTGCTTTTTGTTGGTTTACCTTTTTTTCCCCAAAAATATATTTTATTGATTTTTTTACAGAGAGGAAGGGAGAGGGATAGAGAGTCAGAAACATCGATGAGAGAGAAACATCTGATCAGCTGCCTCCTGCACACTCCCCACTGGGGATGTGCCCGCAACCAAGGTACATGCCCTTGACCGGAATCGAACCTGGGACCCTCCAGTCCAGAGGCCGATGCTCTATCCACTGAGCCAAACCGGTTAGGGCTACTTTTTTTTTTAATCTTAATCCCTCATCATTTTTTCACCCAGCCCCCCCCTCCCCCACCCCCCCCACACCTGCAGTCTGCTCTCCGTCTCTAAGCGTCTGGTTCTATATTGTTTGTTCGTGTGTTTGGCTCATTAGATTTCACATGTGAGTGAGGTCATATGGTACTTGTCTTTCTCTGGCTGGCTTATCTCATTAGCATAAATGCTCTCCAGGCCCACCTCTGCCATCACAAAGGGTAAGAGTTCCTCCTTATTCCGCCAAGTATCTCCAAGTTTCACGAGGGAAGAGGCAGTTGTTTTGCTGCACGGGCGCAGAGTCCAGTCCCCCGGTCTTTCCCTTTTGTCCTTCTTCCCGTAACTCACCGTCTCCGCATCCATCAGCGGCTTCATTTGAACCGTTCCGCGCCCCGAGACCTTCCTATTTTCTCCCAAGTAGCACTTGTGCCGGGTGCTTCGAGCATCTCTCGGGAGGCACATCCAAAGGAGGAAGTAAAATACGGCTCCATTTCGGCCTCACCAGCCCCTTCCAAATGCACTCCTGCCTCTCCCTGCACAACGCGCTACGCGAATGGAAGACAGAAATGATGTTTTGGTCCCGCAGGCTCAGAGCAGCGGTGGCCGCGCAGGGAAGCCCTGGCCCCGGGACGCAGTCTTTCCCTTTGAAACGATCCACTGGGAGACTCCGCACAATACACTGTGTCCCCGAGCTGCTGCTCCGGGTGGGGGACACGGAGAGCACCATGGAGGCCTCGGGCAGGGATCTGATCTGCCCCAGAAACTGCCCCAGTTCCCTGTCAGGAGCCCCAGCCGGAGGGAAGGCTGCCCCCTCCCCGAAGCCTTTCTTCTCTCTCCGGGTTGCTCTCCTTTCTATTGTAAGAATTGTGGGAACGCTCTGCAACTGGAAATGACCCTGGGGCCCGGCTTTGTTTTGCGAGGTGGGTAAATGCCTGGATATCTCTACCCTCTGGGTGGAACTGGAGTCTCCGCTTTAGGTTAGAGCAGACTTATTTGGGACAAATGCAGTAGTTCAAGGAGAAATAAGCGCGAGGCAGTATTGTGTGTATGTTTTTTTAAAAATTAATTATTTTATTTTTTATTGATTTCAGAGAGGAAGGAGAGAGAGAGAGAGAGAGAGAGATAGAGAGAGACATCAATGATGAGAGAGCATCATGGATCGGCTGCCTCCTGCACGCCCCACACTGGGGATCGAGCCCACAACCCGGGCATGTGCCCGACTGGGATTCGAGCCCTGACCTCCTGGTGCAAAGGTCGACAGCATTCAACCACTGAGCCGCGCTGGCCGGGCTTGTGTGTATGGTTGTTAAAAGCACCTAAAAATTAAATGCTTGGTCCCCAGGCTGTGCCAGGCAGCCCGTTCCCTCCTCACTGGTCCCTGCTTGGTGCGTCTGCTCCAGGCTGGCTCCCTATCAGGTTTGTATTGGCATCCAAATCTCTTGCCACCACCCCTTGCTTGATTTTAACCGCTTTAAGTATTTCCGAACCCCTGCATGTCTATCCCTCTTTAAAAACTCTACTACAGCCCGGCCGGCGTGGCTCAGTGGTTGAGCATCAACCTATGAACCAGGAGGTCACGGTTTGATTCCCGGTCAGGGCACATGCCACTTTGTCCCCACTGGGGGAGGGCAGGCGGGAGGCAGCCGATCGATGATGCTCTCTCATCATTGATGTTTCCATCTCTATCTCCCTCTCCCTTCCTCTCTGAAATCAATAAAAATATATTTTTTAAAAAGTCAGCTAACCATTAAAAAAAGAATTAGACCTCATTACTTTCTGATTGCAGTTGCAGCTTATGTGGTAAGCAATACTTAAGCTGGTGATGCCGAGGGACATGAGCGGCTCAGCTCACCTTCTTCTCTCACTCATTGAGACGAGCCTGAATGGGTACAGATGGAATGTTCCAGAAGTGAAAGGGCATCCCAGGAGCCATTCTCCCAGGAGTGTGAGGGGTTTGTTCTGCAAGGACCCTGGGCAGCAGGGGTCTTGCTGCTCCTCTCTGGGGGTCCATAAGGACATGGCGGCCAGGCCAGGAAGGGGCGCAGCCATCCAGTGGTACCACCTTCAGTGCATCCTTCCGTCTATACACCTGAAGGGTCCTTCCGCAGTCTCAGCTTCTGCAATTATCTCATCATTTATATTTTACTCTAATTCTAAGACAGGCCCCTTGAAAAATATTTGAAAACAACGTAAGGGTGTAAAGAAAGGAGACACCTATGAGTGAGCTCAGGAGCCTTTTTTCCATGCAGAGATAGATATTTTACAGAATTGGATTCCTGTGCATAGGCAGTAGGGTTGTATCCTGGTTTCTCCTCTAACATTGTCTCTTAAACACTTGCCCGTGTCATTTAACATAAATTAAAAGATAAATACATATGAAGACTGCAGGTTATTTACATTGTGTAGGTACCGTTTTATTTAGCAAATACTCTGTTAAATATTTAGGAGTTTTGCTTTGACAAGTGATGCTGTAGTGAATATCTTTGCCCATAAATCTTTGTGTTCATCTTGGGATATTTTCTTGGTACATAATTCTAGTAGGACCATCATTGGGTCAAAGTGTTTGATATTTTTAAGGCGCTTGACACATAACGACCAAGCAGTATGTGAGCGGCTAATTTCCTGAACCTATACCAGTAGGAAATATTACCTTTGCCAATTTGATAGTTTAACTTCGTGCATTTTACAGTTTGTCCATCTTTTTGCTCATTTGCTTGAAGACTTTTTGTGTCCCCTTTTGTGATTTTGCCATAAGAAGTACTTCTGCTAAAATGTTTCTGTCCTTCATCCATCCCTCCCATTAGGGCATTGGGGTTTTTCCTGGTGGTTTTTCAGAACTCTAAAATTCTGTTATTGTGAAGTGTGAACTGAGTTAGCAAAACATTTTAAATTTTAATGAAGCAACAGTAGTCGGTCTCCTTTTCCATGTAGCCCTGTTATCATTTCCACGCCGTATGCCAGGAGCAGAGCTGTGCATCCTCAAGGGGCTGCATACATGCTTCCTGCTGAGAGGATGATCCATTATCGTAGCACGCCACTGATGCACAGGCTGGTTAGCAGAGCTAAGATGCGAATTTTTAGTCCACTCAGAGTTACAATAGGAAAGTTTTGTGTTTTTTTTTTTTTTTATAATGAGTCATCCCAGAAAAGGAAGACGGAAGAATAAAAATAAATTATATTCATAACTGTGACCAGACATCACAAAGGACAAATGTTACAAATCAACATAAAAGGAAAACTCAGAATTTTAAAAGATGAAGCAATACTTCACGCAAAATATAAATCGAATGATCTCTAAAACTTATTTTAAATCTTTATTTTCTGACCGTATTTTAAAGAGATAAAACATTCCCAGGAGAGTAGAGTTCCTGCATTCCTTTCTCCCATCTCATTCCCCCTTTCTCCCCAGAGGTGGCTATTATTCTGAATACGGTACTTTTCACTCGAGTGCATGTCTTTATATTTTTATGGCATAGGCATGAATCTGTAAGGAATATGGTGTCTTGTTTTTCATTTTTAAACCTTTTTATAAATGGTGTCATGCTATAAGTTTCTTATTGCAGCATTTCTTTTCTCATTTAGTGTCAAGTTTGGGGGCACTGATCCATTTCCATAGTATTTCATCATGTAAATTTCACAACTTATTTATCCACTTTCCCACTGGTGTTCATTCTGATATTTTGCTCTTGCAGATGTCACGGTGATGAGCAATGTTGATTGTGTCCCCTTGTCCACATGTGTAGTTTTCTCTAGGGTAGCAATGGAATTGCTAAGTCATAGCTATGTGCACCTCCTTTTCTAGAAAGTTCCACATTGTTCTCATGGGTTTACGTACCCGAGTCCCCCATGGACATTTAGATTAATAATGCCAGGGACTATTTTGTGAGTGCTTCCTGTGGACAGGAAATGTTCTAAGGGTTTTTACATGTTTCAGCATATTTAATCCTCACCTCATCTATATATATATAAAAAGCCTAAGTGACTGTTCGACCATTCGACCAATGGCTATGACGTGCACTGACCACCAGGGGACAGACGCTCAACACACAGGCATGGAAACATGGAACAAACTGGTGAATCTCAGAGGGAAGGGGGAGGGGAGAGGGCGGCAAGAGATTAACCAAAGATCTCATATGCATACTAGAGGCCTGGTGCACGGATTTGTGCACCGGTGGGGTCCCTGGGCCTGGCCTGTGGAGATCGGGCTGAATCCATGCACCAGGCCTCCAACATCCCCCAAGGGATCCCAGATTGCGAGAGGGTGCAGGCCAGGCCGAGGGACCCCACCGTGCACGAATCCGTGCACTGGGCCTCTAGTCATTTTATAAATGAGGAAACCAAGACACGGTGAACTTGCAGATCTTGCCTAAGGTCAGACAGTGGGCGACAAGGGCCCATTCAACCCAGGCCATGTGGTTCCCAAGCCCCGTCTCTGAACCCTAGACTATGCTCCCGGCATAGAGAGGTGCCACCCAGGCCACATGTATGATGGCACAAAGACAGCAGCCAGTGGCCGACAGGAAACCTCTGGAGAAAGAGGCAGCCTTGCTGGAGTGTTGCTGCTCCGCAGATTAGGAAAAGGCACCAGATGGCGGCTTCTTGTGCTCAATCCACTGAGCAGTGACAGGACCAAGTCCAAACCCAGGCCCGGCGGCAGCAGCAGCAGGGAGCCACATGGCCTCTTTCCCGGCTCCTTCCACTGGTGTGAGCACGAGGGCATGCAGCCCCACCTCCATGCACTTCCATTTCTTCTCCGCTGGGTAGACAGCTGGCAATAGCAAGGTCAAAGGCAGATTTTAGGAGTAGAAACGGTTTCATCTTGTACCTGCACCTTCTAATCGCAGCGCTTTAGTCCCCAGTCTCAGTGCCAAACTTTCAGGATTAATTTGCTGCATCTGGAGGTAACAGGGCACTCTGTCTTCGGACCAGATTCCTTGCCCAAGGGCCCTCATTTCCTAATGAGTAATCGCTGCAATGTTCAGAGAAAACGCCACTGGTCCCATCCTGCGTGAACATTCATCAGACATGACGCAAGCCCAGTCAGGAGAGGTGGCCGTGTGCTTAGCCTGCAAACAAGGGCATGGAATGCACTCTCCGGACCCTATAATTTTCTGGGGTGAGCGCTTCCATCAGGGTTTGGAGCAGCTGATGACGACACTATTCCTGGCCCTCCAGCCCCAGGGATGGGCCAGGCCTGAGTCGGGCTCACAGAGTGGCTGGCTGCAGTCCTGCGTCCACTTGCCTTTTCTCATCCAGGCCCCTTTGGAGAAGGAGAAGGCGGAGGCGGGAGGAAGCCGCCCCAGGGACGCCCCCGCCTGTGCGCCCATCACAGACACGCAGCATCGACAGACTAATTACAGCCGCAGGTGGAGCATTTCCGCCCTCGGCGCTCGGTGTGCAAACAGCCAATTATCTCCATCCTGTGCGCTGGGAAGCACGACTCCAGTGGCTCCTGGGTTACGTTCCGGGGAAGTCCAGCTGGCCACCGCCTTCCCTCTTCTGCTTGGATGGATTGATGGATGGATGGAGGTTGGGATTCCCACTCCTCTTCCATCCCCGCCCGGTTAGTTACTGGTTTTGTGGAGCCTTTCTGACCTGCCTGCAGACCAGCGGCCGGGAACGTCAGGGTCACGTTAGCTCACCTGTGCGCAGCCTTATCCCCTCTACACGTGAGGCCGGTCACTAGACGATGGGGTGGAATATGGAGGGGAATGCGACCTTGTCACACAGGGCTTTAGGGTTGACGGAGTCAGGAAGAGGATGCTAAGGCACTTTGGGGTGACTGGGACTGGGAAAAGAACCGGAAGGCGGTGCGGGGGTGGAGGAGCGGGTGACCCCCATCCCCGCGGCCCTGGCTGGGCCCCTGCTCTCTGTCGCGGCGCATGGAAGAATGAAAACCCCCGACATGGGGACTTGTGACTCGGTTGCAGCTGATGTAACATCTACACTTCCAGGTTCATAGGTCGCTCCCTGGCCCTCTCGTTTGTTTCTGCCGGTGACCTCCGTAGGCTGAGGAAGGCAAGGAAAGGCCTCGGTTAATTGTCGCCCGCGTACGGACAGAGTTTCCTTACGGCAGAGTCAGCTTACCACCGTCTCCTGGATCACGTTGCTCTTAGGTCAGGAGGGAGCAAAGGTGGCCGAGGGCCAAATCCAGCCCAAAGCACCTGAGTTTGTAAATAAGGTTTTGTTGGGACACAGCCACCCCCCCGCCTCCCACCCCACTGTTTGTTTCTGGATGGTGTGGGGCAGCTACGATCCTGGAGGTGAGGAACTGGGCAGAGACCACTCCGCTTACAATGTTTACCCGATCACTCTGCAGAAAGTTGGCCTCCCCCACCCGCTTCGAGAAGACGTCCAGGAATTCCCGTGTGGGAGTTCTTGCAAAGCCCTCTGGCCCCGCAGAGCTGTGCGCGAGAGGGGCGTGCTTTCTGGAAGAAACGCAGGCGTGTGGACAGGTGCCAGCTGCCTTCTCTCCCGTGGCAGGAGCACGCAGCCCCGCGTCCGTGAGGGGGCAGGTCCACGGCTCCTGAGTGAGGCCACCCGCTCTAGAGGGGTTTTGGCCAGCCTGGCCCACGTCTGTTCAACAGACTGTCTTGAACTTCTGCACTCAGAACAGGAGATCTGAAGATGAGGAAGGCAGAAGCAAGCTCTTCTGAGAAGTGGGGGAGGCAGGCATGCAAGCAAATTTTGCAAACAGAAGTGACCCAAGTGCCCGGCCGGTGAGGCTCAGTGGTTGAGCGTCAACCTATGAACCAGGAGGTCACGGTTCGATTCCGGGTCAGGGCACATGCCCCGGTTGCAGGCTCCATCCCCAATAGGGGACATGCAGGAGGCAGCTGATCAATGACTCTCTGTCATCATTGATGTTTCTATCTCTCTCTCCTTCTCCCTTCCTCTCTGAAATCAATAAAAATATATATTTTTACAGAAAGTGACCAAAGTCAAATCTCCCAGTTTGAGTCCCTGTAGACACACAGGAGCGGGGTTGACGGGAGCCCAAGGAGCGCACCCCGCTCTGCGTGGGAGACTGGAGAAGGCCTAACACTGAGGTTCTGGGGTGTCCTCGTTCCTTCCATTCCCATGAGAGGCTCTTCAAGTCCATTCACTGAGGCCACGAAGCCTCCCATGCTGTCTTCCCTGGCACAGCTCAGCAGACACTCAGGAAAACGCATTCTTAGGGGGAGGGGGAGAGACTGCGAGTCCTGAACCCAATTCTCCAGCAAGGTTTGGGGGAGCCGGTTTGGAAGGCTGGGTTGCTGAAACCCGGACTCGCTCTCTGGCTCTGCTTTCTCAGCTCACTTTCCCGACCTGTGGCCAGTCGGCTGAGCCAATAATGTGTTCAGCCAGCAGCCAGCGACCAGCCAGCGTGCTTGACGACAGCGGTCAGTGTAATCTGTTGCGAGAAACCCACCGAGGAAGAAGGAAATTAGTATCCATCGTTCCCTCCAATTAGCCGGAGCTGCTTGAGCCCGCCTCGGCCTGCGGGGAGCCTCCGGGCCTGCCCGTGGCTCCCGGGGAGGCTGAGAGCTCTGTGCTCGGCTTCCCGTGGCATCTGTGGTCTCGTAAGTGCTGGCTGCGTGCTCGGCGTGCTCAGTGGCGCTGTCTCAGAGGACAGGGTCTTCCTGGAGACGGAATGCAGATATTCCAATGATTTCCCATCGCCGCAGGAATTTAACGTGAGGTGTCGTGAAGACGTGAGATTTTGACTGGGAATGGTGGAAGAATTTTGCAAAACTCCAGGAACCGACCTTATCCCTCAGGAATACCATTGAGAGTGGAGTGAGTTACACCAAAATCCGGTCAAATGGGGCCCGGCCGGTGTGGCTCAGTGGTTGAATGTTGACCTAGGAACCAGGAGGTCATGGTTCGATTCCCGGTCATGGCACATGCCCGGGTTGCGGGCTCGATCCCCAGTGTGGGGTGTGCAGGAGGCAGCCCCTCAATGATGATCTCTCTCGTCATTGATGTTTCTATCTGTCTCCCTCTTCCTTCATCCCTGAAATCAATAAAAAAATCTGGTCAAATGCAATGGCTTCCAGACATGTCGAAGGAATGCCGTTACACTGACTTGTGCTTTTTTCTATGTAATATTTTTAAAGAAGTTAACCTCTGAATTGTTTTGAAGTCCAGTTTTGCACGAACATCCTGAAACATGTACCTTGTGCATATGTTACATTAGTGAGTATTTCCGCCAGCAGATCAATGCCACGGGCAGACCCAGCTCTGAAGGAGTAGGAGGAGGTATGGCCACGGCCACGGATTCCTTCAGCGGCATCTTCCCCGTGTCCCCCATGTCCCCACAGCGTGAGAAATGGCAGCCATCACTGAATGGGGGGCTTGCAAGGCCAGTCCCCTCAGATAAGCACTGCACACGTGCCGTCGTGTGTGCTCACAGCGTCCACGTGGGACGCAGAGGCACAGACGGGGAGGCTCGTGGCCGCCGGTCGCTCAGGGCTGGGATTGGAACCCCGGTGGCCTGGCTCCAGTGGCCGCGCTCTCTGTCCCCCTTGTGCCTCCTCTGAGGAATCGGTATGAATGGATGAATGAGTGGAATCTGCTGAGGGAGCAGGCCCTGGGGACCCAGAGGGACAGCTCCTGCCCAGCGTTTATGACCAAGTTGGGGGGGACAAGGCTCGACACAAAACACGTACCCACAAATGGGGCAGAATGGATGAATGCACGCCCGTCAGGTGGGTCACATGACTGCGGGGAGCTTCCCTCTGGCTTCCAGCCACGCTTTCCCAAAGGAACCCTCTCGAAAGGACCCGCGGCACTGCACGCCAGTGCAGGTCACGCCTAGTGATACCAGCTGCTCATTCCTTGTCCTGAGCGCATCACACACATCGCCATGCCCAGGCCTCAGCTCCATGAGGTGGGGACTATTATTCCCATTTCATAGAAGAGGCAACAGAGGCTCACACAGGCTAAGCAACTTGCCGGATCCCACAGCCGAGAAGTGGGCCGTCAGGGCCCATGCAGTGGTGGGTGGGCAGGCCATAAAGCCCGAGGGTTGCCATGGTGTCAGGTGTCCCCCATGGATACACATCAACACTGTGGTGGGCTCATTTCTTCCTGGCCGGTGAGGGCAGCGGGGGGCCAGAGAGCTCAGGAGGGTGACAAGGAACGTGGCGCACTGGAGGTACTTGGACCATCAGGAAGGTCACAGGTCAGTTCCTTTCAGACTTCCTGGGCGATGCAGTCAGTGGTCACAGAGGTTACTCTCGAACAGCTCGTCCTGAGACCTGGGAGTCCAGCATGTTACCCCTCCCCCTAGGTGCACCTCTGGGACCCGTAGTTGTCTGCACGGTGGCCGAAGGGGGAAGAGGAGGTAGAAACAGGGAACTAGGAGTGCAATGTCACTGTTACAGGACACTAGGAGTGCCGTGTGGCTGTTACAGGACACTAGGAGTGCAGTGTGGCTGTTACAGGAAACTAGGAGTGCAGTGTGGCTGTTACAGGAAACTAGGAGTGCAGTGTGGCTGTTACAGGACACTAGGAGTGCAGTGTGTCTGTTACAGGAAACTAGGAGTGCAGTGTGGCTGGTACAGGAAACTAGGAGTTCAGTGTGGCTGTTACAGGACACTAGGAGTGCCGTGTGGCTGTTACAGGACACTAGGAGTGCAGTGTGGCTGTTACAGGACACTAGGAGTGCAGTGTGGCTGTTACAGGACACTAGGAGTGCAGTGTGGCTGTTACAGGAAACTAGGAGTGCCGTGTGGCTGTTACAGGAAACTAGGAGTGCAGTGTGGCTGTTACAGGAAACTAGGAGTGCCGTGTGGCTGTTACAGGACACTAGGAGTGCCGTGTGGCTGTTACAGGACACTAGGAGTGCCGTGTGGCTGTTACAGGACACTAGGAGTGCAGTGTGGCTGTTACAAGAAACTGTGAGTGCAGTGTGACTGTTATAGGAAACTGTGAGTGCAGTGTGGCTGTTACAGGAAACTAGGAGTGCAGTGTGGCTGTTACAGGAAACTAGGAGTGTAGTGTGATGTTACAGGACCTGGAAATGGGCTAGTGTACGACATGCAAACTCCTCAGAGACGAATCCGTTTCACACATTTTCTGCTTGCAGATGTTTTTTCTGTGAGGTTTGTTGTCCAAGGCTTTCCCGTAATGGTTTTGGAAACGATTCATTCCTCAATTAGTGATGTTTTATTGCTGCGTTACCCAGAGCTTTCGAATTCCTTTCTCCCTCCTCCGGAAAACATGCTCAGACTCTGCCACACTGCGTCGTGCCACCCCCGACCTTTCCTTCTGTCCTCGAACTCCTGCCCGTTCCTGCGTCTCTGAGATGAGAGGAGCCCACGGTAATCACAGGAAATACACACCAGGAACGAGAACGCACATCAAATGAATACGCTGGTCTCTGATTCCAGAGCTGCTGCTGCTGACCCAGGGGCCGCGCTGGGCTGTTTAAGAGCCGTGGGGAGTGGGGTCGAGGCTGCAGGAGATGGGGGGCCAGACAGAGTGAGGCGGGTCCACTGACCTGGTGAGCGCGTGTGTGTGCACATGTGTATGCATGCATCGGGCACATGTCTACACACACGGACTTATGTGCACACGTGTATATGCAGGTGGGCATGCAGTGAACACGGGTGTGTGTGCAGATGTGTGTGTGTTTCTTTCTGGACAAGGTGGTGGCATCCGTTGTCCCGGAGACAAGCACCCAAAGCTGTGTGCTAGAGAGGGCACCGATGTCGCATCGAAGGAGCAGGCGGTGGTATGTCATTCTCTCGAGAGTGGGTCCTCATTGCAAAACGTCCGTGCGTCATGTGCCATTTCTATGAAAATCTGAAGAGGGTGGAGAAAAGAATAAGAAAAGAATAAGGAGGCTTTTGCTGGAAAGAAGGGAGCTGTTTGCCAAAGGAGGGAACCAAGCTTAGAAAGTTATTGTTTGGAATTCTTCTATGTTAAAGAAAGGGCGGAAGGGGGTGGGGGAAGGGAGGAGAGAGAGAGAGAGAGAGAGAGAGAGAGAGAGAGAGAGAGAGAGAGAATATGCCCTTGTTACCAAGTTGAGTAACGTTTTAGTTTTTCTTTATTAAACGGTGATAAGTCTGGCAGTAGAGCCGGGCGGATAACAGCTCAGTTATACTCTGTGGTTTGGTTTGGTTCGTTCCTGCGAGCTGTTTGCATCTGGACTGTTGGATTCAGGGAGATATTAAGGATTCAGCAAGTGAGGCTGCTTGCTAAGGTAGTTATTTAAAAATATACATCTTAAAATATATTACATATACATACTATATCCACACACACTAAATACATGTGTGTGTGTTGGTTTGTTTTGTAACCTCAGCTGGGGTAGAGAGAGAAGGGTATCGCCTGGCCAGCATGGCTTAGGGGTTGAGCATCGACCTATGAACCAGGAGGTCATGGTTCGATTCCCAGTCAGGGCACATGCCCGGGTTGCCGGCTCGATCCCCAGTGTGGGGCGTGCAGGAGGCAGCCGATCGGGGATTCTCTCTCATCGTTGATGTTTCTATCTCTCCTCTTCCCGTCCTCTCTGAAATCAATAAAAAAGTATATATTTTTAAAAAGGGTCTGTGCTAGGAGAGTCGTTGCCACCTGGGGTTTGAAGAAGAGACTCCGGCTTCGGCCTGCCTCCTCCTCCCACCAGCGTGGCCCCCGTTCAGCACCAGCACCTGCTTGTCGTGTGGAAACGCTGCCGTAGTTTGTCGGCTGTGCTTCTGAGCTGCGGCGACAGAGACAGGGTCCTCCAGGGAGAATGTCGGGAAGGGGTGGTCTGCCTTCACTTGACATGGCCTGGCTTC
The DNA here is from genome assembly GCF_027574615.1 of Eptesicus fuscus. Taxonomy (NCBI): domain Eukaryota; kingdom Metazoa; phylum Chordata; class Mammalia; order Chiroptera; family Vespertilionidae; genus Eptesicus; species Eptesicus fuscus. The sequence continues at coordinate 14,426,342 of NC_072496.1, forward strand.
TCACCTCAATGAAAAGCAAGCCCTTAACTTGGCTTTAATGTGGGGATTTTGTGGTTCACTTTTCTCTTCGTGTGTGTGTGTGTGTGTGTGTGTGTGTGTGTGTGTGTGTGTCTACAGTTCATTTTTCTTTGGTGGTATCCATTAAGGGGGCCGTATCCATTAAGGGGGGGGGTATCCATTAAGGGGGTGGTAGCCAAATTGATTGGCAGAGCCCTCAGGCATTTTGGGTGTATTATTACTATTCGGATGTACTTTAACCTTCCCTACCTGGAGCAAAAGCCATCGTGGCTTAATCAGGGCTCTCTTTTACTCCAGAATTAAACCATGTTTTTTTGTGGTTACCGTGAGGCGAGGCACAGCGAAGTGACTTTTTCCAGTGACTTTTGTATTAGTCAGATCTTTTAAAACGGCCACACAGACTTGTAAAAACGCATACTTACTTATCCGTGACTGAGTGGCATTGTTGCTGCCCGTGTTTAATGAAAGGGCAACCTAGAGCCCGAATGCAACGCATCCCAAACCCAGTTGCCTTAAACAGTGGAATCCTTTTTACCGTCCACCTGCAGTGTGTGCAGGGTGTGCTCCGTGAGGGGGATAGGATCCAGGCCCCGCTTTTAGGAATCCAAGATCTCATGGGAAAGTCTTAAAGGTGCACAGGGAAACGGATGCACAAGGTAGTCGAGGGATACAGGCCCACTGAGTAGAACTGAAGGGAATTCCATGGGGTCAGAGGAGCTGGAGGTCACGGTGGATTGGAGTGGGGAAGAAATGGGGTTTGACTTAGGTCTTTAGAGAACCAAGAGGATTCGGATGAGCAAAATGCTCCAGGGCACGCAATCTGATTATTCAGAACTGGGGACCCTCGGCCCAGGGCGCGGTGTTGGGGGGTGAGTGTGACTGGAGGGCGCCTGACACCCAGGCTTAGCTGCTGTGGCCGGTGGGGAGTTCTCTGAGGGGTTGTGAGCAGGGAGAGCCGGGCGTTGCTAATGGATTGGGCAGAAGGGGGATGAACGGGGCTGTTGCGATGGTCAAGGCTGCAGTTACTGAGGATCTGGGTCAGGCGGACGTGCACAGAAAGCAATGGATTCGAGTCACGGAGGGAGGATTGGCAAGCGCAGCCAAGCAGTTCACGGAGAAGAGCTCTGTGGTCTGGAGCACTCCACAGTCCTCGTCCGACCCCCTGGAGGACGAGAGGCCTTCCTGGCATATTTGAAATTCCCTGGCTATTGGTGCACAATCTATATATATAAAAGGCTAATATGCAAAGTGTCCCCTTGGGAGTTCGACTCGGAGACCGGGAGTTTGATTGCTCGCTATGACATGTGCTGACCACCAGGGGGTGGCACGGAACATGGCGGGTGACCAGCGGCGGTGGGGCGCTGAGGGAGTGAGGGAAGGAGGAGGCGGGCAGGTGGGGAGGTGGGGAATGTGATCGGCCCTGCTCGCCAGCCAGGCCTAGGGACCCTACCTGTGCACGAATTTCATGCACCGGGCCTCTAGTTTTAAATAATCTGTATGTAACTTTCAGATGCTCATTTCCTTCTGGATTCCCTGGCACAGTTTCATATTCTCTCTCCCCTCCCCCTCTTTCTCGCTCAGAAATATATATGTTTGATTTGATAACTGGCTCAAGAATTTCCAGCTACATTCTGTTCCTCTTCAGCTCCTGGAGATACTTGGGCGGTAGCCAGCGGGAGAGAAAGTGAGAATATAAAAATAAACCCAAAGATTTTGGCTTGATCGACGGGAAGGGTGAAGCCTCCATTAGTGAGACAGAAAAGGCATGAGAAGGGGGAAGACGGGAGTCCAGTTTGGAAATGCGGAGTTGAATTGCCCCTGACATCTGAGAGGTGCCGTCTCGCGGGCGGTTAGACAAATGAGTCTGGCGCGCAGGAAGCAGTCTGGGCTGGGGATATAAATTTGGGCTCATTGGCATAGAGACGGTGTTTAAAACCATGGAACTGAGCAGGGTCACCAAGGTCCCCATCCATCTTAAGGACAAAATAAGATAAACGTGGAGAGAACGGCAATATTTTCTGTTTATTGAGTTCTAACAATGAGCTCATGTCATAACTGAACACACGCATCACAGATAAGCTTCTCTAGAAACTCACGTGTAACGTGGTTGAGCTACGTTAAATAGGTACAGGTTTCTATGTACAGGCAACCCGGGTGCACGTACAGAAGTCATCGGGAACCCCTGGGGCCTGGGCGTCACTGTGGGGTGAGGTCTCTCCTTCTCGCTCCGCTGTCCACGTTTGGGTTATTTTTCTGTTCTCTTACATGCGCCTTGCTCTGCGATTGGTACGTGAAGGTGCAGGAATGGTTGTTTGGCTGAGATGTTGGTAAAAAGCGGTGGCAACCTTACCTACTAGTAACTTGACTCATTGGAGGGCAGCGGACGGTGAAAAGCAACCCTTGACGTTGTTAGATGACTGACCGCTGTACCATGGCATCCAGTTCATCCGGGAGAGGCAAGTGGGGTGCTGACTGTCCCGGAAAGCATGTCAGGGAGGAGCAGCTGTAGACCTGAGGGATTCAGCCAGGAGGAGGTGGAAGGGAGGAAGAGGGGGAGTTATCGTCAGGTATTTGAAAGGGCACAGACTTGTATGTGGCTCTAGACAGAACTAGGATTCACGGGTAAGGATTGCAAATAGATAAATCTCCATTTAAATAGAACTTCCGCGCACCCACTACCCTGTCAGCGGGGTGACCATCAGTCGGGGGCACAACCAGAGGGACTTCCATGGGCCAGGACCTCTCACAGCTCTGCCAGCTTATGAATTCCATGGGTCTCCGTTGGCATATCTTAAAAAAAGATGGGATGGTGTGGGGGAGGTAGGAGAGAGGGTAGGGGGCTAAAGGGTGATGGAGAGAGACTTGGCTTGGAATCATGAAATATTCTCAGTAAAACAGAGCAGAGAGCTAGTCTAATTTCCTCATCCTATCTAATAAAAGGGTAATATGTAAATTAACCATCACTCTGTCACAAAGATGGCGGTGCCCATAGTCACAAGATGGTGACGCCCAGTCCTCTCAGCCCCGCCGGAATCCCCCAGTCCCAGGGGGGCGGCCGCTGAGAGTGTGCAGTGTGAGCATCCTGGCGAATGCTTGCTTTGTCGCCATGGCAACGAGGCAAGCGTTCCGTGTCCGGCCGCGGATGGGCCTCTGGGCCGCGGAGAGCCTCTGGGCAGCAGGCACGGAGCGGCCAGGCCCCGCAGAGAGCTACTGGTGCACGGATTCGTGCGCAGGGCTACTAGTTTTATAGAAAAAGAGAAGACAGGATCCACACAGCAGTTGATCGGGAGGAGGACTTGATTCAAACCTTCTCTTCTTAGTCCCTCTCCAGTGTCTTCCCACAGTTATGTTTATTTCAGATTTGGCAACAACCCCCACAGGAGAAGGACTTGTCATGTGCCAGGCATTGTGCTGGCCGGGCCCTGTGCATACATTTCCTTCTCTAAAATGTCACCTGTCAGCGGTGTCTCTCAGAACCCATGGTGGGCCATTCCCTTTCTTACTGGGAGGGGTTCTCCATCAGCGGTCCCTGGCAAAGCCCTCTCACCAGCCCTGGGTGCCGGGAAGGCCCGCAGCCACCGCTCAGCTGGGGCAGGACCTGTTTGGGTCCTGTTCCCCCATTTCAGTCAGTCTGTCGGGAGAACAGTGGGGTCCTGGGACGTTCTAATACTCCCCTGGGAGTGAGGACAGCACCCATCCCAGCTTCCTATTTGCACTGCTCCCCGGCACGGGCTGGGGGGAGAGGCCCCATCAGTATACAGGCAGACTCTGGACTCCAGCATCACTTAGCGCCCTGGTCCGCGCGCTGTAGAGCAAGCATGTCAAACTCAAAGGCTAACATGGGCCAAATAAGTGAGGCATGTGGCCCGCGGGCCGTGGGTTTGGCATGCTTGCTGTAGACAGAGAGATGCCACGCTCGTCCCAGCTCTCAGATCTTGGACCTTCCCACATGGAGCTAATATTTGAAGAGATTCTTTCTTTCCCTGGAGAGTCAGACCCCCCCCGTCAACTCAACCTGAAGACAAGGAAAGAGGTTTTCTTTGCCATCACGTGAGGGCAGATGTGGCCACGTGCTGGCAGCATGGTGTGCGATGAAGGCAAGCGCTGGCATCGCCGAGCACCAGCCTTGTTTACCTCCCAGAAGCCCCTGGGGCCTGAGGCTGGGGTTTCGCCCGCAGACCCTGGTCCACGTCCTCACCACTCCGAGCGGACTCTGGCGGCGTGCGACAGCGTGTCACCGTGTCACCATCCTCTCTCATCAGCGACACAGTGGCATCCACCACTCGGCGCCCCCTCGGGCCCGGGGGCCCTTTTCTGTCCTCGCTCACGAGGCCCACAGCGAAGGAAGGGACGGAACAAGGGGGCAGGCGTGTGGGTAAGAGGAGCCGCTGTGGGCCACGGTGGGGAAGTGACGGGCCGTTCACTGGGAGAGACGTTTATTTTATTTTTTAAATATATTTTATTGATTTTCTACAGAGAGGAAGGGAGAGGGATAGAGAGCTAGAAACATCGATGAGAGAGAAACATCGACCAGCTGCCTCCTGCACACCCCCTACTGGGGATGTGCCTGCAACCGAGGTACATGCCCTTGACCAGAATCGAACCTGGGACCTTTCAGTCCGCAGGCCGACGCTCTATCCACTGAGCCAAACCGGTTTTGGTGAGACATTTATTTTTAAGTCAGAGCTTCCAGGGAGCGACATCAGAACTGGGCGTCTCCTCGGAGCTGGGTATTCAGAGATCCACACTGTTCTGCACACAAGCCCAGAGGCTGAATATAAGCATCATTAGCCGGGCTCGGGAGCGCGGGAAGACACTGCCCGAGGGCACCTGCTTTCCGCGCCGCTGTATGCCGTCCGCCCCAGCCCCCTGTGGGTGGAGAAGAGAGAACAGCGCCGGGTAGGATGGGCAGGGAAGGGACCAGGGGGACTCACTTCACTGATGGACTATGGAGCCTTAATTACCATCTCATCGCTCTCTTAAAAACATATATTTTTATTGATTGAAGAGAGGAAAGGAGAGGAAGAGATAGAAACATCCATGATGAGAGAGAATCATTGAGTGGCTGCCTCCTGCACGCCCCCTACTGGGGATCGAGCCTGCAACCTGGGCATGTGCCCTTGACCGGAATCGAACCCGGGACCCTTCAGTCCGCAGGCGGAGGCTCTATCCACTGAGCCAAACCCGCTAGGGCGGGCAACGTCCCATGCCTCTTGAGCCTCCTCCCGGGTGGCTCTGATTACCAGCAGAGCTCCCAGCAGTGCTCCCATCAGTTGGGTAGCCTGGAGCGGAGCCAAGCCTGGGACTCCCTCCGAGGCCAGGCCAGCGGCCATTTGTGTTGGCCTGCAGGGGAGGGCAGTTGGAGGTTATCAATCATGCAGGAGAGGGCAGTTAGGGGTGACCAGGCCGGCAGGCAGAAGCAGTTAGGGTCAATCAGGAAGGCAGGCAGGCAAGCAGTTGGGAGCCAGCAGTCTTGGATTGTGAGAGGGCAGTCGGACATCCCTTGAGGGATCCCATATTGGTGAGGGTACAGGCTGGGCTGAGGGACAACCCCCCTCCGTGCACGAATTTCGTGCACCGGGCCTCTAGTGTTGATATAAAAATCTGTAAATCAGATTTCTTCGTCTACCTTTGTACTTTTCCTTACGACTTTTCTCCATTCTAATACCTCTTCTTGACCTGGAGCCCTTCGCTGTAATAATGGCGTTCGGTCAAGGTCACCTTATACCAAGGCGCCTTTTGCGTCTCCCGGCTTTAGTTCTGCTTCCACGCCAGAGGCGTCCACCTTCACGTCTTTTCTCTTTCCCTTTCCCTCTCACCTGGCTGCCTTCCCGCCACGACCCAGTGCCAATCGCCGTGGGCTATCTTTTTACTCGCTCTGGCCGATACTCTGCACCTCACCTGCTAAAGGAGGCGCCGAGGGGTGTCCCACATTCTGCACCTGTGACCTCACACATGCAGACAAGCTGCACGCCTGACGCAGTCACCTGAGCCCTGTTCCCATGGGGCCCACCGACAGGGCATGGAGGGCGCCGCCCGCCGCCGGCACCTGGTCAGACGCTGTAGCTTCTGTAACCGGACGCGGTAGCTTCGCTGATGCATGCGAACTGACCAGTGTCTGCCAGTCCATGTAGCTGCTGGGATGCCCTTCTGGAAGACTGGCTCACAGATTAGCCGGATGGAAATGGGGTAGCACCATGATAACAGGTAGTAGAGCATCCTTCAACGATTGGACATTTTTGGATAATGTTCCAAATCACGGATTTGGAGATCATTCGAGCGATTTGGAACTTTTTGCGTGTGTCTTTAACACAGGATATAGAGTGTCCCCAAAACTGTGTACACAGTCTTTGACTAATTATACAGGCAGTGTTGATTAAAATACATTCCATTTTCAAAGTTGAGCTGCCAGCTGTTGAAGTGTGCACACGTGTTTTGGGGACCCCCCCCCCCCTGGAGTGCGAGTTCAAGGTGACCGGGCCCTGAGTGTGGCTTTTCCTCTCTGGGTTAAGTGGGATGACAAAAGGTAGGCAGACTCTTTAGTAGTTACGTCTGTTTTCCCAAAGGAAACTGAGAAATAAAAATAACACGGACCAAGTATGCACCAACAGATGCATGGATAAACCACATGTGGCTTTCCCCATGAATTGTCCATGAAAAGGAATGAAATTCTGACACAGGCCCCAACATGGGTGAGGCTTGAAGACCTTGTGCTGAGTGACACACGCAGTCACAGAGGGACGGATACTGCACTGCCACGTCCCTGAGGGACCCAGGGGGGCAAATCCATAGACACGGAGGCTTCGCCGGCGTGATGGGGTGGGGGGCCTGGGGAAGAGACAGGGGGAGCTAGTTTAATGGGCACAGTCTCCGTTGGGGAAGAAGAAAGTGCTGGAAGTGGATAGTGCTGATGGTTGCCCAACAGTGTGACTGTTCTTAATGCCACTGAAACACACACCTGAAAAGGGTTAAAGTGGCAGTTTTCATGTTATATATCTACTTTACCATAATTAAAAGTATTTTTAAAAAAATGCTGCCTGTTCAGGTAGCCCTAGGGCGAGCTCTGCAGCGCCCTGTGAACCGTGACGTGTGGAGGCCTTCTCCGTGGGCACAGGGCCTTCGGGGCGAGGCCGTGGCTGGCCCACGGTGACCCTTCCCCTGAGTGACGCTGACGTTTCTCCATCAGGTGGTGAATCAGTGAGTGAAGGAAAGAGGTAAAATCCCCTACCGCCCTGCATCTTGGTCAGCGGTGATTCTGTGTTCCGGTTCAACGGGAGCGTTATTTTTTCAGCACCCTCCTCCCAGCTGTTCTTCCTAAAGATGCTGGCATTTACTCAGGCTTGACCCTTCCGAAAGGAGCTGGGGAGGAACCCGCACACCCTGATTAAAAATAGGAGGCACACGCTTTCTCAAGGGTTAATGCCGGCAAAGTGAAGCAATAGTTGTTTCTAATTTCAGCGCGCATTTTTTAAGGCTCCTGTGTAACCCATTCCTGTTTTAGCCCCTCCATGTAGGCTAACACTGCTTCATTGAGCATTTCTTAAAAATCATTGAGAAACTCCAGAAAAAGATTCCTTCCTTTTTTTTTTTAAATTGATTTTTTACAGAGAGGAAGGGAGAGGGATAGAGTTAGAAACATCGATGAGAGAGAAACATTGATCAGCTGCCTCCTGCACACCTCCTTCTGGGGATGTGCCCACAACCAAGGTACATGTCCTTGACCAGAATTGAACCTGGGACCCTTCAGTCTACAGGCTGACGCTCTATCCACTGAGCCACACCGGTCAGGGCAGATTCCTTCCTTTTTTGTATTTTCTTCTTCTCCTTCTCCTCCTCCTCCTCCTCATCCTCCTCCTCCTCCTCCTCCTCCTCTTCTTTTTTTTTTTTTAATGAGGGTCATACTTGGAGCAAAAGGAGGAAGAAAAGCATCTGTCAGTTGGATAAATCATTTCCAAGAAAGAGGTTTTAGCCAAGTATAAGATTGAGCAGGCCATTCAAGGGGAAAAGGAGAAAAGAACATCACATGTAGTACCACACAAATGGTTTTCATGTAGAACTTGGAAACACATAATTTCCTTCGTAGCATCTCATTTGATGCTCCCCATGGCTCAGCAATGTAGATATCATTGTTTAACAGCCGAAGCATTGGAACGTCAGCTTTCGTAGGTGGCCTGCTCAAGGTCACGCAGGCGTAGGAAGACGACCCGACTCTAGGAGAGTCACGCTCCTGTCCCTAGCACCTGCTGTCCCGACGTGTAAGGCCCAGGCCTGGGGCTGGCGTTGTGTCATGGCGCTGGCTCCCCATTGTCCACCTTCGTGGCTCCATGTCTACGTGAAATGAACCTCTAGTTGCGGAAAATAGAGACCCTGCGTGTTTGGAGTCTGTTGAAGTGTTTCGGCAGTGCCATGTCTTTGCGTGTGTCCTTGTAACCACAATCACGCCTTCCATTTCTGAAATGGCCTTGAACGCCTGAATTTGCGCTTTTAAGGTGAACAGGTGTAAACAGGTGGGTGGCTCATACATAGCCAGGACTTGATCATTTGCGGGGCCCGGGGCAAAAGCGGGCCTCCTGCTCAAAATTTACTAAAAATCGCAAGATGGTGACAGTGCAGTATTAAACCTAGAACGGGGCCTGGACAAGCCGACGTGCAAAAGCTGTGAGCCGCTCTGCAGGTCGCCTCTGCACGGTGCACGGGGGGGCTGGGGGCGGCCTTCCCTCACCTTCCTTTTGTTTGTTTGTTTGTTTCAAATTTTTTATTTTCCCAGCTTTGTTGAGGTATAATTGACAAATTGTAAGATACTCAAAGTGAGCATCGTGATGGTTTGAAATACTGATACATTGTGAAAGGATTCCCATCTGGTTAATCATCACATACATGCCCTCACGTATTTCTTTTTGTGTGTACGTGCGCGCGCGCATGTGTGTGCATGTGTGTGTGTGTGTGTGCGTGTGCGCGCGCTCGCGCACGTGTGTGTGTGTGTGTGTGTAAACATTTAAGTCCTACCCTCTAAGCAAAATTCAATTATACAATAGAGCCGTGGTCGGCAAACTGCGGCTCGCGAGCCACATGCGGCTCTTTGGCCCCTTGAGTGTGGCTCTTCCACAAAATACCACGGCCTGGGCGAGTCTATTTTGAAGAAGTGGCATTAGAAGAAGTTTAAGAATGTGGCTCTCAAAAGAAATTTCAGTCGTTGTACTGTTGATATTTGGCTCTGCTGACTGATGAGTTTGCCGACCACTGCACTAGAGTATTATCATCTCTGGTCACCATGTTAAGGCCTCATTCATCTTATCGCTGCAGGCGTGTCCGCTCCCCCACACTTTTACGGGTTCCATGCCTCTCTCCGTGGCATCGGTGAAGAGTTAAAGGAAAGGTGGTTGGTCGTCCCGAGACCTGAACCCTCTTCTCTAACCCGCAGTTTTCGGTTGGACGTCTGCTTCGTGTCCTCCACGCATGAGAATGTCCTGTTGGTACAGCGCCTTCTCTCTTCGTTGCTCTGCTGGCGACTGTGAGGCTCACGTAGCTTGTAAAGCCCCCCCCCCGGCCACGTGATAAAAAGGAGCAAAAGGCTTCACCCCCACCTCACCTGGGACCACAGTTTTGCCAGCAGATCCCAGGAGGGTCTACACTCCCTGCAAACACTGACCGAACAGACACCGGCCCTCGCAGGCTGGGCGGGCACCAGGGAATGTGAGGGGGGAGGGGCTGGCGGTGGCGCCTGTCACATCTTGGGCTGAGCAGGACCCCAGAGCCCGGTTCCTGAAGGAACAGCCTCCTGGGAGTGATTCCCCCCATTAGCCTGGGAGACCCTGGCGCCTCCTGGTGGGTCCGTGATTGGGGTCAGATCTGGCCCGGAGATCACATCACTCCGCCGTGGCCCTGTCCTCCTCCATCTGCCTTCTGACGGACCGAGACGGGGGCTGGGTGGGCTGTAATGGAGACTTCCAGGAGAGGGAAGCGGTCCAGCTGTAAGAAGATTATTATAATTATCCCCGGGCACCACAGCGGGCGCCCCATTTGCATTTCAGACGCTGAGATCAGAGGGCAGATCGCTAAGAGGTTAATTTTGTGAGGGAGCCCTTAACTACAGAGGCAGGAGCCGGGATGCTGTGCGCCCTGGGCTGGGCGTGCAGCTGGAAGATGCAAAGATCCCGGGAAGATGAAAGCTCCTCTAGGACTCTCCAGCGAGCCGCGCGCTCTTTTATTTGCAAAGGACCGCTCGCCTCCATCTCAGAGGACTCCCCGGGCTCCCGCTCCCCAGAATCCTTGTGGATTTTAGGGACAGGAAAGCAGGTCTTCCTCTCTTACAAGTCACTGCGAGGCAGGGCCAGCTCGTCCCGGCCGCCCCGTTCGGGCAGCTCGACCTCCTCACCGGGGTCCAGGGAAAGGCCAGGTGTTGATCATCGTACGCATGCCCACCATAAAGCAGCCCTTCGGCATTGCAGGCATCTTCTTGGACGAACTCATTGAAACGCAGCCCAGGGAGGACTAATGCATCCTATTCAACCCTCAGGAGCAGGGGAGAGAGAGAGAGAGCCTCTTTTGCTAAATTGCAGTTGCATTCAATTACGAATAGACATGGATTGGGCTCGTGATGCACATGCAGGGAAGATATTTATACCTCCTGGGAGGAAATCTGATGGCTCGTTTTCTTTTCAAATGATCCAGCCGACAATCAGGTCCTGGGGTGGAAACCCACGAGGTGTCCAGCCACACGGGTTGAAATGACTTTTGACAGCCCGCAGGTATCCGCTCAGCCGCTCGCTTCCCAAGGCAGCCAGACTCAGTGCGTTTTAAGTGTATTTTTATTGATGTCAGAGAGGAAGGGAGAGGGAGAGAGGCATAGAAGCATCAATGATGAGAGAGAATCATGGATCGGCTGCCTCCTGCACGCCCCCCACTGGGGATCGAGCCCACAACCCGGGCATGTGCGCTGACTGGGAATCGAACTGCAACCTCCTGGTTCATAGGTCGGTGCTCAACCACTGAGCCACGCCAGTCGGGGCAGACTCAGTGCATTTTAAACACAGGACTGCATCCCTCTCGAAAGATTTGATGGTAGTGTGCGTGAGGCTTGTCATTTTTCAAAGCTAGAAAACGTGTGTCCCATTGCTGAGTCCTCTCTGGCTGGTGGGCGGGCAGCGTCCAGGGTTATCCGAAGGAAGAAGCAAACTGGTTGCTCAGAAGGTCTAACGCGATGTGGCTTAGTTTAACATCCACCAGAGCTCTCTCTCAGACACGGCTGCCGACATCCACATTATTCTGTCCATGCCAATAACAGCTAACATCCGCTGCATGCCTACAACACCCCTGGCCCTGGGCTAAGAACTTCATGCTAACGGTATTATCTAATTTTTACAAAATCATATTGATGGGGAGTCTGTGAATCACCTGGTTTTATAGAAGGAGAGACGGAGGGCAGGGAGGATAACTAACATGTCCCAGAACAGGTCACTCCACGCCAGTGGTCGGCAAACTCATTAGTCAGCAGAGCCAAATATCAACAGTACGACGATTGAAATTTCTTTGGAGAGCCACATTTTTTAAACTTAACCTTCTTCTAACGCCACTTCTTCAAAATAGACTCGCCCAGGCCGTGGCATTTTGTGGAAGAGCCACACTCAAGGGGCCCAAGAGCCGCGTGTGGCTCGCGAGCCGCAGTTTGCCGACCACGGCTCTACGCGATCGCGCTGCGGGTGAACCTCGTTCTTTCTGTGTCCAAACCTCTTACGTGTAACCGCGGCGCTGCCGACGGAGAATTGTGTCGCTCCCTGGGATAGGAATCAGTTTCAGCTTTCCTGCTCGCGGCACTCCGAGGTCGGCCTCTGCCTTCAGATTGAACTTGGCGGGAACGTGGCTGCGATGGAGGTGTGCTCTCTGCAAGGGGTAGACCCAGCACAAAGGGAAGACGGACTGGAGTCGCCATTCCCATCCCAGCCTGAGTATCCCATCCCTGGGGACTTCTGCGTGGTCCCCACACCACCGCTTCCGTCGAACACACCTTATCACACAGTCCTCATTAGTTCGAGCCTGTCACCGGGCGACAGAATAAAAAGCAGGCAGTTTGATATGAGCATCTCATCAAAAGCAGTGCCCATTTTCCATTCATGCTACTTCTGGATTTTTTTTTTTTCTTCCTCAATATTGAGTCCTTGGGAAATGGTGGGTAGGATGAAAACATTGGGGGCATATCTGAGGGCGGTTTTCTGTTACCTCTCGTGTTGTCTGTGAGTCTTTCTCTCAAGAATCCCAAGTCCTTTGTGAGTTCTCAATTTGTAAAATACACTCCCATTGTAGCCGGAGACATAAGCGAGCAAGGAAACGGTGTTTTGAAGTATCTGTAATATTGGCAAATCACTCAGATCCTTGTATTTTTCCATTTTTTACAGAAAATTCGGCCACATGGCCGTCTCTTCCGTAATGAAGAATTCCTCCTCTTTCGTTTTGTTGCTTAGATTGGCATTCGCCCCATGAGAAATCACCGAACAGATTTAATTCTGTTTATTCTTTCTTTTGAGGCAGCGTATTTCTTCTCTGCTAGAATTACCCAAAGAATGAAATGAATTCCAACCAGAGATGGAAGGGCCTAAACATTCAGGTCAAAGCTAACACGTCAGTGGCTTTTTCTGGCGGGTACCCGCATTTTCCCATTTCTCTCCTGGACTGAAGATAACTATATATTGCAATTTCAGAATTACAAGCAGTCCACATTACTGACGGCTGTTGTTTCTTGTTACTCGGATATAACAGCATCTAGTTTCTTTGTCTAGGGCTGTGGTCGGCAAACTGCGGCTCGCGAGCCACATGCGGCTCTTGGGCCCCTTGAGTGTGGCTCTTCCACAAAATACCACGGCCTGGGAGAGTCCATTTTGAAGAAGTGGCGTTAGAAGAAGTTTAAGTTTAAAAAACGTGGCTCTCCAAAGAAATTTCAATCGTTGTACTGTTGATATTTGGCTCTGTTGACTACTGAGTTTGCCGACCACGGGGCTAGGGCATTCTGCTCACGTGCAAGGCAGCTGGATGGGTACAGGTGACCTAAGTCCTGGGCCGGATGCAGTGTGTGGGGCCCTAATTTGGGTCAGGTCGCCAAAGCCAGCCTGGAGCAGTGTCACCAAGCCTGACAGGGGCCACGGCCTCCAGGCGCTCCTTACGGAGGACAGAAAGAGGGGAGCCCTAAACAGCACGAGGGATTGAAAATCCAGGCAACAGAGTTCTGGGTCAGGTCTTACCGCCTGTGTAAACTTGGCTAAGATACTAAGCTTCTCTTTTCTTTAAAAAATTTTTAAAAAATTTATTTCAGAGAGAAAGGGAGAGGGGGAAAGAGATAGAAACATCAATGATGAGAGAGAATCATTGACCAGCTGCCTCCTGCATGCCCCCCACGGGGGGTTGAGCCCAAACCTGGGCATGTGCCCTGACCGGGAATTGAACCATGACCTCCTGGTTCATAGGTTTATTATGCTCAACCACTGAGCCACACTGGCCAGGCCTAAGCTTCTTTGACCTCAGTTTCTCTGAGAATAAAATGGAGATAATGGACCAGGAAATCTCTTAAGTTCCTGCCAAGTTTAAGTTCAAGGATCTCATGCTGTCTGAGGGCAGGCTATAATCGATGCTCTTCCACTCTCTGCATCTGGGGGGGCCAGGGAGGCGGGGAGCAGTCCCATGGAGCCCCCTGAGGACAAGGGCAGAGCCCTGCCAGTCGGGTCCAGGAAATGCCACTTGGCAGCCTTTCTAGGACCTCGATGTGTTTCACTAAAACAGAGTCCGATTCCGATATTCTCTTCGCTTCGGGCGATATCGACAAGCTGTGTGAGCCTTCTTCTGATGGGGAGAGGGAGGGTCCTGGTTCCCAGAATACAGTGCTCTGCTGTCAGCTTTAGGGAGACCCTCCGTTAACCCCAGGTCCTCGTTGTGTGCAGTGAGAACAGTAAGAAAACGGGGCTAAATCGGGCCAAGAAAAAGCCGAGCTGACAATAGTTCCCATGATGTTTCAGAAGAAAAACAAAGGTGCATAACCAGAGCAGAGAAGGCCCCGTGGCCACTGAAGTCTTCAGTTGACTTTGATGCCAAGGGCACTTGCATTGGTCTTTCGCTGGATGCTCAGGTTGCTCCACATCTGACTACTGTGAGTAATGCTGCAGTGAGCTCAGGGTGCCCGTGTCAGATGGGAGCTAGAACTCAGGGTGCCCGAGTCAGATGGGAGTTAGAACTTAGGGTGCCCGTGGAAGATGGGAGCTAGAACTTAGGGTGCCCGTGGCAGATGGGAGTTAGAACTTAGGGTGCCCGTGGCAGATGGGAGTTAGAACTTAGGGTGCCCGTGGCAGATGGGAGCTAGAACTTAGGGTGCCCGTGGTGGATGGGAACTAGAACTTAGGGTTCCCGTGGCAGATGGGAGTTAGAACTTAGGGTGCCCGTGGTGGATGGGAACTAGAACTTAGGGTTCCCGTGGCAGATGGGAGTTAGAACTTAGGGTGCCCGTGGTGGATGGGAACTAGAACTTAGGGTTCCCGTGGCAGATGGGAGTTAGAACTCAGGGTGCCCATGGCAGATGGGAGCTAGAACTTAGGGTGCCTGAGTCAGATGGGAGTTAGAACTTAGGGTGCCTGAGTCAGATGGGAGTTAGAACTTAGGGTGCCTGTGTCAGATGGGAGCTAGAACTCAGGGTGCCCGTGGCAGATGGGAGCTAGAACTTAGGGTGCCCGTGGCAGATGGGAGCTAGAACTTAGGGTGCCCGTGGCAGATGGGAGCTAGAACTTAGGGTGCCCGTGTCAGATGGGAGCTAGAACTTAGGGTGCCCGTGGCGGATGGGAGATAGAACTTAGGGTGCCCGTGGCGGATGGGAGATAGAACTTAGGGTGCCCGTGGCAGATGGGAGCTAGGACTTAGGGTGCACATGGCAGATGGGAGTTAGAACTTAGGGTGCCCATGGCAGATGGGAGTTAGAACTTAGGGTGCCTGAGTCAGATGGGAGTTAGAACTCAGGGTGCCCGTGTCAGATGGGAGTTAGAACTTAGGGTGCCCGTGTCAGATGGGAGTTAGAACTTAGGGTGCCCGAGTCAGATGGGAGCTAGAACTTAGGGTGCCCGTGTCAGATGGGAGCTAGAACTCAGGGTGCCCATGGCAGATGGGAGTTAGAACTTAGGGTGCCCGTGGCAGATGGGAGCTAGAACTTAGGGTGCCCGTGTCAGATGGGAGCTAGAACTTAGGGTGCCCGTGGCGGATGGGAGCTAGGACTTAGGGTGCCCATGGCAGATGGGAGCTAGACATATCGGTGTGATCACTTCGTAAGTTACATAGATGGTGAAGAGCCGCATCGCTGTCCTTTGAGCCCACACTCTGACAGCCACTGCTAACGGACACCCCGCAAGCAGGCGGGAGTTGCAACAATTGTACGTTTGCGTGTAGCTGTAGCACAGCTCCAAATGGGAGAGGCAGAAATTGGACAGAATTAAAAGGATAAATAAATGCATAGTCATCGTGGGGGCTTTAGCACCCGCTCTCAAGAATTGATAGGGCAGGCAGACAAATAAACCAACAGGGGCATAGAGATCTGAGCACCGCCATTCATTCACTCACCGAGTGACGGACACAGGCCACGGAACTCAACATGGCGCAGCGCAGTTCTTCCCCAAGTCCCCCACGTCGACGGGCTTGCTGGCTCAGAATGCAGGTCAAAGGCCTGACTTCATCCAGACTCTGTGTTTTGGACCCAGTTAAGCTAGAGATTAATGACAAAGAAAAAAAAGAAAATATCCAAACCTTTGGAAAGAAAGAAATGTCAGTGGAAATTCGACACTATATTGAAATTAAATGATAACGAAAAGCTGCCCTATCAAGTACTAACTAACTAACGAACCATCCTGCAGTGTGGATTCCTGACTGAGGCACTTGAGATGTTAGCTAACTATCCCCAGAGGGTAAATCATTATTAGTCCACACATATAACCCACTATCTATGCCCAAGGACTGTGTTTTAAAGTAAATTGCTGACAGGGTAACAAGAATGGAGATCATTATAGTAAAGCCCGTGTTTTAGGTGAGATGTCCAATTATTAAATAAAAAATAATGCTTCGATGAAGCTATGGTGAAACACACTTATTCTATACTCATCCATCCAAACCACGCAACCCCCCCCCCCCCATCATGTTCTATTCATCCATCTAAAAAATAATGCAACTGAACGTGTAATTTCCAGGTGATTTCTCAGCATTCAAACATCACTTATGACCTGTCAAGTTTCCATCTTCTTCCACGTCTCTGGGTATCTCTTTCCCATGTGGGAGTCTTCCCGCGAGCAGAGGGAGGTGGGCGGGATGAGAGCCCGGTCGGCCACACGTTAAGTTCTAACGGTTCAGCCCGAAAGCTTTATCGTGATCAGAGACCTCGAGGGCAGCCAGTGATGAATCGGCCTGATGGGAGGTTATCAGTGTTGGCTCCCGGAGCTTAATTAGAAGCCAGTGGAATATTATCATTTGCTCCGCCAGGAAAATCTTCACTTGAGAGGCAGCTGAGTTAAGGAAGAACAGGCTGAACGCAGAGGCTGTGAGCCATGACGGAAATCTGTGTGTCCACCGCGTCTCAGAAAGAGGGAGGGGTGGGCGGGTCCAGCACTTGGCGGTCTTCTCACCAGGCGATGGTTTCTGTGAAGCGCTATCTGATGGCACTCAGTCATCTATGCTGGGCTTCGCGAAAAGCTAGGGTGGATCCCTGGCCGGTGTGGCTCAGTGGGTTGGGCGTCATCCCATGCACCCAAAGGTTGCCGGTTTGATTCCATTCCCGGCCAGAGCACCAAGTGAATAAATTGTCTCTTGAATAAGAGATAGAGAGATATACATATACATATAGATACACATATAGGTATACATATCTATAGAAAAGACTAGAGGCCCGATGCACGAAGATTTGTGCAAGAATGGGCCTTCCTTCCCCTGGCTGCCGGCACCGCCTTCGCTCCAGCCCGGAGCCACCTTTCTGCCTTCCCACGCTGCCCAGAGGCCCGGACCTGCTGGGGCGGTCCGGCTGCTTGGTGCCTGCATATGCAAATTAACCCGCCATCTTTGTTGGGTTGATTTGCATGCTCACTTCTGATTGGCTGGTGGGCGTCGTGAAGGTATGGTCAATTTGCATGTTTCTCTTTTATTAGTGTAGAAGAGTAGATAGTGTGGAATGTCAAGTTTCCTTCCTCTTAGTAATGGAGTCATTAATATTTGACTCCCTTTTAGCCTGGAATCTTCAATAATTTAGTCACTGCCCCTGGGAGAGGCTTGTCCTGCCCATTTTGCCTCTTGTCCTGACCTCCAGGGTTCCGACTCTGAGCGCCCAGGGCAGAGAGGGCAGGAACAAGGCTCGTCTCCCTCTTGCCTGTCCCTTGCCTCCCTGAGCTGCTATACTGACTCCCACTGCCCTGCCCTGCATCAGGTAGTGAATGTGGCTGAAGAAGTGTAGGGGGGTGGAAGCGGGGCGGAGGGCGAGGAAACGAGCAGGTGCCCTTTAAGAGAAGCAGGTTGCCAGACGAGAGTGGCCACTGCCAAGAGAACTTTGCATTTTTGTGCCCGTTTTTATCTCCGTCAGCTATCTTTCCAGCGAGGCCAGCCAGGGCTCAGGTTCCCTTTGCTCGGGGAGAAAGGCGTGTGGAAGCTCCTGACTCGGGGCAGTTCTCAGTCTGCGCCCCGGCAGTGACCCATATTAGAATGTGAGAGAGAACTCAACATGACGGGGTGTGCGTGTGTGTGTGTGTGTGTGTGTGTGTGTGCGCGTGCGCTCACACACATGCGTGCTGGTGGCTGCCTCCCCTGGAGAGGGTCACAACACGTCACATAATCTAGGTTAATTCAACATCATCCGAGTATGACAAAGTTAAATAAATCTGCCCAGACAGATGAAGGGACGCAGCCGAGGCTACACGGTGAGTTTGGAAGTCAGAGCCCCTCCCGCACACCGACTTCCCGCCATGCTCCCTGGGAAGGAAGGGGGAGATTGGCGTCTGATTTTACTGCTTCGGGCCAGGCCAGCCAAGTCGCTGGAGGCACACAGCTGACCCGCAGCAAACAGATACCTGCTGATGTAGTAAATACAGGCGGCCTCACACTACGGCCCGCGGGCCACATGTGGGTGTTTTTGCCGTTTGGTGTTTTTACTTCAAAATAAGATCTGTGCAGTGTGCATAGGAATTTGTTCATAGTTTTTTTTAAACTATAGTCCGGCCCTCCAACGGTCTGAGGGACAGTGAACTGGCCCCCTGTTTAAAAAGTTTGAGGACCCCTGTGTAAAATCTCAGCAACTGAGACGCTTGCACTCACAGGTGTTCTGGATCTCCACTGAGAGGCCAGGGCAGGGGCCAGGCAGGCGGGGCACGGCTCCGGAAATCACCTGGTTCCCGGAAACAGCTCCTCCGTCACGTGGCTTTCAGGTGCACTACCTGCAGGCCTGGGCCCGGGGGCGGAGGACGGGGAAGAAGCTGGCTCGGTTGGGGTTCTGCCTGTGGTTTTCTGGCTGGTAGGATAACGGGTGCCAGGTGAGTGGCGTGGAAGGCGTGCGGGGGTCCCTTCCCTCAGGGGGACGTTTCCTCCTCCGGATTTGGGGGAGCCTCGGCGGGTGGGAGTGTTGCTTTCCTCCCTGCTCCCCGACTCTCCAGCGCACACTGTTTCGGGCTGGGCAGCTGCCTGTCATCCACTGGAATGTAGACTCTCGCTAAGGACATGGGGGGGTCTTAGACTCGTGCCTTAGGCACCCATCCCTCAGCCCAGAGCGGGGACTCCTAGGCATCCCTCCCAGACCTGGGAGCTCAGGATGAAGTTGCTGACTTACCTCCAGAGCCGATGCCGCCAGGGCACCGACCTCACCCCTGGGAGTGTGACTGGCTGAGTCCTGGGAGTGGCAGTTGTCCCTTTAGAAAGTGTTTGATCTGAAGAAATATGCCCGGCCGGCGTGGCTCAGGGGTTGAGCATCGACCGATGAACTAGGAGGTCACGGTTCAATTCCCGGTCAGGGCACATGCCTGGGTTGTGGGCTCGATCCCCAGTGTGGGGTGTGCAGGAGGCAGCCTATCCATGATGCTCTCTCTCATCAGTGATGTCTCTCTCTCTCTCTCTCTCCCTCTTTCTTCCTCTCTGAAGTCAATGAAAATATAAAAAAAAAAGAAATAGTATTGCTCATTTGGCCCACATCCTGGTTCCTAAAGGAGACTCATTTGCAGTAAGTTTAGCTCACATCTGAGGACTGAGTTCTTCAGACACATCCCGGGTTTTCCGCGTTAGAAGAAAGGTGTGACTCTGGGAAGTACCACCTGTCGCACTGTCTGGCCCGCCCACCGGGTTGGAAACGGGGTTTGCGGCGATAACACCCGGCGGGCTACCTGTTAACATGCTCTGTGCCCGGAGCAAACTGGCAGGCGCTGCGTCTCCTCTCGCCAGTAACGTGTCAGAGGCTGACTCCGAGTTCCTCCCAGACTCTCAGGAGAACATCCAAGACGGGGGGTGTGCGTAGTCCTCGGCCTTCACCAGGGCCAGGCCGGCCCCGGGCCAACGCGAGGGTCACCCGGAATTCGAGGGGGAACCCTGCAGAGCTGGGAAGGGGCCGCCGGAGGGAGGGCGAGAGGCTGCGTACGAATGTGGTGAATTCATTGATTGGTGTCTTCCGTGAAGGTCAGGGGGAGGGTCAAGGTGAAGCTCCTTCCCCTCCCCAGCTCTGCTCCTTGCTCTCTGGAGCTCAAAGCCTGCCTCCATCCCCTGGCAACCAGAGGACAGTGTACATGGAGCCAGGACTCCGTGATGTCACAGAGGCAGAAAGGCGGGGGGCGGGGGGTGGGGGGGGACTGGGCACTGCTAATAACCAGAGACGAAGCATCTTCGGTGCTTTATCTCAGCATCCTGGCGATCCTTGGGCTCGGCACCGTTCTCCCCATTTCGCAGATAAAGCACGACCTTAGAGAACTCGAGTCACTTACACAAGGTCGTCGAGTGTCCTGTGCGGCAGAGGGGACCCTAAAACCAGACCGCCTGGCTCTCTCTCTCTTGGCTTTGCCACTGAGTAGTCACCGCGAGGGAAGCTTGGAGCTGCCCTGTGCCTCAGTGTCTCCCCCCGAAGACCGAGGGCAGTAACGCACTTCGCAGCGTTGTGAGGAGGCTAAACCAGCCGGTAGAGGGACAGCCCTGCGCACGGGCCTGGCGCGGCGGGTTGCGGGGGTTGGTCTCAGCTGCGCTGAGAGATGTCCTCTTGCAGTTGGTTTGATACGTCGGCTCTTTGTTACCTGTCGTTCTGTGACTTTATACAAGCAAGTGGAGCAAATTTCCAATGTCTCTCACATCTGAAAAGGGATGATAGTCCTGCCGTGGCCGACAAAGGGATCACGGAGGTGTTTTTTGTTTGTTTTTTGTCTGCAGAGCACTTTTTAAGTGGAGGCTAATTGCTGTCCTGGGCTGGTCTTCAGAATTCCTGTCAAAATTAGACTCTGTAACGTGAAGTATACGCAATTGCAGTTTTGCTAAGAGTAGCCACAACGTTGGAGGCGTACAGCCGTCCACCAGAGGCCTGTCGCCTCACCCGCACGCAGGCGCAGGCCTGTCGAGCCTTCTGCTAAATTTGGCTGCTCACTGTCTGCAGAACCAGCCCGCCTCCGTCGCGCCCACGCTGTGCTTTTCTGGGGTGCTGGCAACTGCCGCCGGCCGCACTCACACCGGCTGGGCGTCGGGGGTCCTCTGAGCATCTGGCCAGCAAGACACCACCTGCGGCAGCAGACCCTTCAGACCACAGACTCCGGGCCCCGCCAGACCCCTCGGCGCTCCTTTCTGTTAGAGTCAGTTTGTCTATTGTTTTTGTTTGTTTGTTTTGTTTTGTTTTTAAATATATTTTATTGATTTTTTACAGAGAGGAAGAGAGAGGGAAAACATCGATGAGAGAGAAACATCGATCAGCTGCCTCTTGCACACCCCCTACTGGGGATGTGCCCGCAACCAAGGTACATGCCCTTGACCGGAATCGAACCTGGGACCCTTGAGTCCGCAGGCCGATGCTCTATCCACTGAGCCAAACCGGTTTCGGCTGTCTATTGTTTTATAACTCCTTAATACCAGAGCTCTTTATGTTATGATTTCTGCCAACTAGAGATTCCGAGTTCCATGAAAAACCAGATAAAACATTCCCACTTCCTGCCCTGGCCGGTGTGGCTTTGGTTGGTTGGGCGTCATCCTTTGCACCGAAAGCTTGCTGGTCCCACTGGGCTGCAGGCTCCGTCCCCGGGAGGGGGCGTGCAGGAGGCAGGTGATCAAGGTGTTGCTCTCACATCGACGTTTCTCTCTCTCCCTCTCCCTTCCGCGCTCTTTAAAAATCAATAAAAACCCACGTATTTTCTTGCATCTTTTCAAGATCAAGGTGGAGTGAGGAGAAGCAGCAACAATTATTCCGGTGCAAGCTCGATGAGGATCAAAGCTGGGCTGGTCTTATTCCTGGTACTCCATGCAAATTTGGTGGAAGGAAGCAGAAAGGAAGGAAGAGAGGGAGGAAGGGAGGGAGGGAGCGAGGGAGGGAGGGAAGAAGGAAGGAAGGAAGGAAGGAAGGAAGGAAAGAAGGAAGGGTGGATCAGTTATGATTATGGACATTATCTAGGTTGGAAGAAAATGCTTCTAGGTCAGGAGAGATAATTGAAATGTCAGCGGGACTAAAGGACCCAGGACGTCAGCCGGTACCAAGTCCTTCCTCGCCATTGGGGGTGTTGCCCGGAAAACGATCTATATTGGTTAGAAAAGCACCTTACAGAGAACTATTTTTAAACCACACATCCTTTTTCCTAATTTGCCTTTTAAAGGTTACATCTAGAATTTCATGTGCCAGGTTTCCTCAGGCTTATACCTCCTTAACACGGGGATTTCATGTCCACTTGGCTGTCTAGGATGTGAATTAAACTCCTAATTTGTATAAAATGCCACGATTTTCGGTAGTGCCGGCCACCCTGTAGATACCACATGTCAAGTTAAGATACTGGATTTCCCCCCAAATGGCATTTACATTCTTTAACAGTGCTTCCTTTCCCCCACGCAGGTCTAACTAAATATTAGAGGTATTTGACCTTTTCTTGAAAAAGAAATGTTTGATGTCCTGACTCTTCTCACAAAAGACCTCTGTTCTCAAATGCGTTCTATGGAGGGGATTCCTCAGTTCTTTAAAGAGAGAAAACCCTCTCTCAAGTCCCCAGACGGAAGATCAAGGGCCTCGCAGGCCCGCTCATCTGAAGCGAGATTGTGGTTCCTGGAAGAAAGCGCGATGCTGACAATGCCCTCCCCCCCCTCCCCCCCTGGCCAGACCAATGGCAATGGGCGTGGAGCTGGGACATGGGGGTTGTAGTCCTGGCTTTGCCGCGGGGCGGCTGTCTTGCCTTGGGAAGGGGTGAGCATCAGTCTCTTCTCCCGTGAGGCTCCCAGAGTTCCCAAGGCCACCCCAGCCACACTGTAGGGTCTGATGCCACATGGCTCCTCGTGGGCCCATCCCAGGGGTACGAGGCGTTTTTCAGAGGGTCTCCTAAGTGGGGTGATGGCCCAGTGCAGGGGCTCCCCGAAGGAAGGAGCCTGGTCCTGCCCGGATCATTTTCTTATCCCCCTCGGGGCCACTGATTTCAGAGCATCCAGTCTTCTCTGCCCACTTAGCAGGTGTGGGCAGGGCCAGGGGGGCAGGGCCAGGGAGCAGGGCAGGGGGTGAGGGGGGCAGGGCCAGGGGGGCAGGGCCAGGGAGCAGGGCAGGGGAGGGCGGGGGGCAGGGCCTGGGTGGGTGGGGTGGAGGGGGTGGGGAGGGGTGCAGGGCCAGGAGGGTAGGGTTTGGCTGTGGGATAGAGGAGGCCCTGGGCCCAGTTTTGTCCAGTAGCTGAGTCCCACCCATGCTCACTCCCCCTCCTCTGGGCATAGCCCTTCATTCTAGAACTTCTTAACTCCTTTCCGCCTTCCTTTCTGTACACTTTCCTCCTTCCTGCTCTCTGCTCTTCTCTTCTCCCTCGTTAACACTGGCGCTGTGTCAGGCTGTTCCCATCCCAGAACGAGGCTAGGAAACCGGGCTACAAAAGGCAATAGGAATCTACAAAGGAAATTGTACGATTTAAATATCTTAAATGGACACATCCCTAACTTTCTACTGAAAGACAAACTGCATAACGACTTACCTTTGGGAAATTAGCCAATAAAACATAGTGTTTTAAAGGGAAAAAGCTATGCCCAGGCTTCCACACGCTTCACAGCTCCAAACAGGGCAGAGGGAAGGTCTTCTCATTAGCAGACTTGGGGTCCATATTTGGGGACAACTGAGGGCTTGAAGATGCAGAGGGCCGAAGACGAGGCGTGTGTACAACTTGAATCACATATTACACTGCCCCGCCTTCGATCATGCTTTTTTTTCTGAACAGCCTAGGTCTTGAGAATAATAACCAAACATACATGTAAAATGTGTGGACTTGGTGGCACCACACGTTGCTTTTTAACCATCTCTGCGTTGTACTTTCGGAATACACATGACTTAGTTTTGTCTCGGTGTCTTTGAATGATTAAGGATTTCCCAATGTTTGGTATTTTCCCTAGGGAAATTCGCAGGTTACTCAGGTCTGATCCTTTTAGAGTTTTAAAAAAATTCTAACTATTTGCTCACCACTAAAGGTTCTTCCTTGCATACGAATACATGCATGTTTATGTAAAATGTATCACTAGACCTTTAGCGTCTTGGGTTTCTTTTCTTTTTAATTAGCACTTGGAATAGTATTTCCTTATAAAGGAACTAAGGAAATAGTCTCTCTCGGGCTCCCTGCCGACACAGTGGGGTCTAATTTCTATGTCCCCCAAGCCATCCCTTGTCACACACCACTCACTGTGCCTGGAGCTAGGAAGGGGGACATAACTGCAGACCACAGCCAAGGAATGGCGTTCATTTAGCCGAAAGCTCCTCCCTGTACTTGGCCATCTTAAATTCTTCCCATAACCTCATAAGCTAATAAGTTCCCAAATCTTCCAGGAAACAGTTCTTAATTCCCTCATCATTTATGCAGTTTTCAATTTGCGCAATAAACGGAGTCTGTCACTTAATCTATGTCACGCTCTTGTCTTTATATGCGAGTTGATTGGTTTTTTCCAAGTCAGTGGGTGGCCGAGGGCACATGCCATTGTTCCACTTTTTGGGGTCCTCTGAGGACCGAGCATTACAGACGAGGGGAGGGGTCTGTGGGACCATCTGAACCAGTGTTTCCCAAAAATAGGGTTCACGGTAAAGCCCCGATTTCCAAGGAAATCCTCAACAGAGAGAACGGATAAAAGTAGAGCGTCTCTGGTTGAAGGGGGATCGCATTTCCTGTGCCACCCAGAGCTCACGGCCTCTCGTTTCCTCCAGACGAGGGAACTCAGACCTGGAGGGAAAATCAGTCGCCCAGCATTTGGGGGGCGAGAGTGGGGGGGTCGCTTTTTGTTGTCTTGCAGCGCCGACATCTCTAGAGGCACCTGTGTGGGGATTGCAGGTAGTTAAGCGGCAATGACTGAGGGGGCGGGGTTCAAGGGCCCAGCACAAGGACACCCCTCTCTATCCCAGGGGGTTGCAGGTTGGCTTCTCTGGAGACGGACACTGAGGTAGAGTTGGCCACTGAGGTGGAGTTGGCCACGCAGAATGTTTATTATTAACACCCATAGGAATGGTGTCAAGACACAGGGTTGCACAGAGGACAATGCCAAAATGCCTAAGGGGCCCCACAAAGCCTCGGCCAACCCACAGGGGCACTCTGGAACATAAAGGGCCCGTTGTGGTGCCTTTCTTGGACTTAATGGCTTTCCTGGGCCCTTGAACCCCCACCACCATCCACCTTTGGATGTGGGCCACCCTGGGAAGGCCATGCTCTTGGGAGAAGTGGCTTTTTGCAGCGGAGGCAAATCCTAAAAGAGCTGACAGCTGGAGGCTGGCTGTCCACAGCTGGGACAACAGGACCTCCCTGGAAGCACGATCTAGAAGGCACATCTGTCTCCTTGTCTCCACTGCAGAGGCCGCTGGGAGTTGTGGTGAGCACAGGGCAGTGGAGAGGAGGATGCTGGAGGCAGTTTCCCAGCCGTCTGCTAGGCCACCCAAGACTTCCCCTGAGGGATTCCCAACCCTCATGCTGAGTGTGATGCTTGCTGAGCAAATGTTTTGACAAAGAGGTCACCCCTCAGATCGCTGCCCCTTTGTGTTTTAAGATGGAATCCCGTGGCTGTTTTTCATTTTCATCCCTGTTTCACCACGTTTAATGGCATTTTCATCTGGGAGGGCTTACTTTGGTACAGTGGCAAAGGCAGCGGTTTATGTGTGGAAGGATTTGGATTCTAGAGCTCATTCTGGAAGTCATTAGCTGTGTGACCTAGGGCAGGTCATTTACCTTTTCTGAGCTGTGATTCCTCAGTTATTCATGGGGGACTTGATACCAAATAAAACACTTTGAAACAAAAACAGTATTTGAAATGCCCCTTAGATAGTGATAAACCCCAGAGTTGTCTTGGGCCCTCTTACTCTAGCACTCATCTAACCATCCTTCACTCATATATTCACTCATCCATCCATCCACCCATCCAACTCATCATCCATCCATCCATCCATCCATCCATCCATCCATCCACTCATCCATCCATCCATCCATCCATCCATCCATCCATCATCCACTCCATCCATCCAACCATCCAACTCATCACCCCTCTATCCATCCACCCATCCATCCATCCACCCCTCCATTCATCCCTCCATCCATCCATCCACTCATCCGTCCATCCATCCATCCATCCATCCATCCATCCATCAATCCATCCAACCATCCATCTACTCTGTCCAACCTTCCATCCACTCCGTCCGTCCATCCATCCATCCATCCATCCATCCATCCATCCATCCAACCATCCATCATTCACTCCATCCATCCATCCATCCATCCATTCATCCATCCATCCATCCATCCATCCATACATCCACCCATCCATCCATTCATCCATCCATCCATCCATCCATCCATCCATCCATCCATCCATCATCCATCATTCAATTATTAGTATGAGTGATTCCTAACTTTTCATTTATAATTGCTCCAAACTTCTTAAGCCAAATCAATGGGAGATTTTGTTTTCTGCTGATTTTGGTGGTCCTCCAGGAGAGGTGGTAAAGCTCTGCTCCCCCTTCATGCAGCCCAGCTCTGTTCAGGACACCTCTTTGCCGCCACTGATGGCAAACGTGCGACCTCTCTGAGCCCCAGACACATCCGCTTATCAGAAACCACCCCCACAATATTGCACATCTCCCGGGCTCACGCCCTCCGGTGCTTCCTTTGCTTTTTGTCCTGTTAACGCTAGGTCAGTTCTTTGCGATTTTTTTCTCTTCATTATCCACTAAGTCCTAACTTTCTAGACCAAGTCTCAGATGTTATAACTTACTTAAATTTTTTGTTAAGTGTATTATGCACACAAAAATAGTATATGGAACATTGAAAGATGCCCAGTTAAAAGCCCACTAACAGAGCAAATGTCCATGTACCAACCACACAGGTTAAGAAATACGCTTGTGGTACATTTAGCTATTTAATCAGTGCATGTTTATTGAGTGCCTACTTTGTGTCCAGAATTCGAGGATGTATAGCACCGACTGAGAGATCATCTTAATTTATGTGGAACAGCTCACCGCCATGTAACGGAGGAGAGAGAGACTGGCGGCTGCTGATCAGTGCGCAGAGGTGCTTGCCGTGAAAAATGCGGCCAACGCGCCTGGGGCCCACCCTGCACCTGGTCCTTGTCCCTGCGCCGTGAGAGTTAGCACGGCTTCCAAGAGGGTGAGACTGCGGACTGAGTTTTCAGGGATGGTTTGTCTGGCGAAGAGGAGCATTCTGGGAGTTTCTCTGGGAGTCATTAGCTGTGAGAACACGCGGCATGTTTGGAAAGCGGCAAGTCTTTCCTTCTTCTAACTCTCATTTAGTTCCTACGATTCTCTCTCCTGTTCATCCCCCGCCCCCCATGTTAGTTGTATTCTGTCCCTCCACCCTCCACAAATGCTGGGTTCTCACAGGTGTCCCCTGAGGGTCTCTTCTCCGTTCCTTCCATTTTTCATTCATCCAGCCGCTCCTTCAACACCGATGACGACATGGGTCTTCACGAACTTCGTCAGAAGTTTGCATCCGACTCACCGGTGGGGCTGGGGAAATGGCAGGGTCTTTGGGGGAGGGTCCGAGGCCCCGTGTTGCCAGGTATTTCTAATGGGGACGATTGGGACCATCGTTGGAGAAACACGTGTAGAGAGGGAGGGCAGGAGGGAACATTCAGGAACGCATCCCAGATGGTCTTGTTCTGCCCACCTTCATAGCTGCCCCTTCCAGCGTGCCTGGTAGTTCTTCCTCCTTCTATGCCCGCCCCCGGTCCCCTCCCGCCCCCTCCCGCAGAGCCCCGTGTGTGCCGTGTCCCTGCTCCATGCCACTCGGGCATAATCTGTGCCTTGCTCTGTCTGTGAGTGTCCCGGGCTGCAGTGCCACAGACAGTGGCGTGTGGCATGCGGAGAGACATGACAGCCACACGAAAGCCCCTGCCTTCCCTCTCTGCCTTCTTCTTTTGGGGGGCTCCTTCCCTGAGGCAAGAAAAAGAAGCAGGACCCCCCCATAGCTGGGGAAGGCATGATCGAGGATGGGGTCAGAGGCACCGGGCTGCCTGCCGACTTGCACTTCCACCGCCGAGAGCATCTGAGTCGTTTCAAGACATGTGAGCTGCGAGACGAGACGTTTTCACTGAAATACACGCGTGTAGATGTTGTTGTCGTGGGGACGTTTGCCTGCATGCGTGTCTACACGTGCTTACTTACAGGGACGCACACGAATCCGGCCTCGGAGTGCCATCGGCTTTGTCTGCCCTGGAAGTGGGTGTGGACGGGAAAGGAAAGATCTGAAACATGCATGTTGCGAGTGTGAGCTGCCGCTCCTGTGCCCAGGGAATTCCTGAGCGTCTGTGGCTAATGGGAGTTTTAGCGAGTGTTTCTGTCTTCGCCGGGCTGTCCTCTCCCTCCCTCTCCCTGGCTCTCCCCCTCCCTCCCTGCCCGCCTCTGCTCTCCCCTCCCTCTCTCCGGAGATAGCAGGCAGGAGAGGGAACTGGCAGGCAGCCTCCTGACCGGACTGGCAGCATCCAGGCGCGCGTCCCCTCCATCCATGAGCTGCTCTTGGAGGGAAAGGCAATGCTGGGGCTACAGCTGAGCTGGACGGGGCAGGTGGCCGGTGCCTCCGGGGGGCCAGGGTCCTGGCTGAGCCGCAGGCGCGAGTGGCAGGAATGTTGCAGCAGGCTCTGCTCTGAGAATTCCCAGACCCCCATGGATTTCGGGATTTCCCAGCCTCTTCTCCTTCCCCTGGGCACTTCCCTGCTTCCTCCTGAGATGGCCCAGACCCGGGAGACGCTGGAGAGGAGCTGTGCGCCGGTGGACGGGGAGGATGGGAGCCTGCTCTTGCCGATGGATGTAGCCAGGATGTCCCGATGATGGACTGGGAAGTGGTGTAAGTAGCGGCTGTACGTGCTCCTGTCGCTGGATGGTCTGTCCTTGTGGCTTTTTTTTTTTTCTTTCTGCTGTAACTTCTCCAGCGAATTTCTTTTTGAGAAAGGTGCAAAGAAAATGTGGTAGAAAGTACTCGAAAGAAGTTAGGAGGGGCCAGATTTTACGAGCTTCCTTCTCGTTCGACTGGCTTGCAGGGAACCCCCAGGTAGGATCTGCCGGCACCCCCCAGGGTCTGACTGCAGCAGGAAGTAAACGAACCGGGGTTTGAGCCGACAGTCGTTGCTATAATCTGACTTTTCCCGAATGGCTCAAACACTCGACCTCATTTTAGAATCAGAGGCGGCTCTCAGACGTGCTCTCTGGACGGGGTCGTAAAGGAAGTTAGCCTGTGGCATTCAGGGGAGGTTCTTTCTGCTGACGTAGAGGAGACCTTTTGGTGAAAACCATTTTTTTTCATGTTAAATGTCGATTATGTCTCTCTCCCCTGTCAGCTCTTGAGACGGGACACTTCCCCCGTTGTGGCATCTAGTGTCTGCTCACCCCTGGGTGCAGGCACTGCGATGTGAAAGCCCCTCTACGCCAGGCACGGGGTTTCCCGCTCTGCTGTGCGAGGGTCTTCATGTGAGCATGTAAACCCACCCCCCCCCCCGGGAGTCAGGGGAAGAAAAACACGCACCAAGTAACTCAGAGGCCAAATTCAGTGTGTGTCACAGGAGAAAGGAACGGCATCGAAAAGGTTAGAAATATAAATGAAACAGTATGATTTGCCTTTTCTTCGAAGCTTGAAGTGAGGTTAGTTTTGTATGGAAAGAGTAACTTACGCTTTCTTGACCGGAAAACGGTCTTTTAAAGGCTACTTTAAAGCTCATACATTATTTAGGTAAGGACATCAACATAGATTGTGGTGTTTTTTTGTTTTTTTTCTAATGACCAGTTGCAACTTTTTCTTTGAGCCTCTGTGCAGTGGTGTTAATGTGAATGCCTGCGTCTGAACACGGGCTCAGGCGTGGGAGCGGGCTTTCGGACAAGGGCACGGCCAAGGGCTTCTCGGGGGGGACCTTGGCCTTGCCTCTCCTTCACATCTCACCCCAGGCAGGGCCTTGCCCCTCCCCCCACCTCCTCCCCGCCCCCATCCTTCCCTCTGAGTCTTGGAAGCTTATGAAAGCCCCCTCTGAAGACTCTGCAGCCCTGCCCAGCCGCACAGAGCCGGTGCTGTACGCCCATGCGCGCACGGCTGCCAAATCTGGCACCGAACGCGCTCAGCGGTTCCTGAATAGGGAAGCAGCGCTCGCTCTCAGCAACCCCTGAGATCCTGTCTGACGCACCGGACCCCAGTGCTCCTCACTTGACCGATTGGCACTTGGACATCATCAGGGGCCGGCCGTGACCCCGAGCACCCGAGGGGCCCAGCGCGAAACCGAACGGAACCCCCAGACGCTTCCAGATCCCTGCTGGCCCAAGACTCCCAGGGCCACGCCTTTTAAAACCTGTCCTTTGTTACCCGGGGGGGGGGGGGAATCTGACACAGAAGACGCACGTCGGCAGCGTCACGTGGGTCTGCGCACGAGGTGGTTGTATCGCGGGGGAAACGCTTTCGACCGCGTGCTGGTTTGTTTTGGCTTCTTGTTTGGGACGGGCTCTGCCGGACTGGGGCATCTGGAAGAGCGGGGCGGGGTGGGGAGTGAAAAACCTGAAGCAGTGCACGCCGGGACCGCGGGAAATGACTCACGAACAGAGTCACACTGAAGAGGAGTAAATCTCTCACGTCCCAGACACCGCCCTGGATGCGGTTCCGTCTGCCGAAGCAGGGGCCGCGGGCAGGCCTCCTGGCCTTGCCGGGACAGAGGTGCTCGCGCACCACGTGGGAGCCGGAGCAAAAGAGGCAGCTTTCCCCGGAAAGATAAGAAAGCCAATGAGAAGCAGTCGTTCGAGTTGCTGCTCACTTCAACAGAGCAAGCCCCTTCCTTCCCTCGTCCCCACCCGTCCTACTCTGCCTCCTCCTCCAGCCCAGCCTGCCTGTCTGAGCCTCCGAAGGGTCCCCGGGAGTGGCTCGTCCCCCGGGACTCTCCTGTGTCCTGTGAAGGCCACGGGGAGCTGCCAAGGGCAGGGCTGGCGTGGAGGGCGGAGAGCGCTTTGTGGCGGTGAATGAGCAAAGGGGCCTCATACGCTGATTCCTGCAGGCAGCCTTTGAGAGGCGGCGATTGGCATCAGTAAAACTGCTGAGCAACGAACAGAACAGAACGGGAGTCAAGGTGAGAGGAGAGGAGAGGGACGGGAGGGAGGCGCCGTCAGTCTCCGGGGTGTGCAAACCAGTTCGGTGAGGCACCCGGAAGCTCATGGGTGAGGCCCGATGGGGAAGGTCAAGGTCGTCGTAGACGCTCAGGGCCCTGCAGGTGGACGGAGCTCCCATTCCGGCCTCACATTCTGTGAAACGCTTGCCCCGTGCCCTGCCGCCCTCGCGTGCCCTCCTGTCCTGCTGGGCTCCCGCTCGCTCTCTGTGTCCGTCCTCATAGCCACTGGTTGGCACCCAGAAGCTGGGAGCTAGGCAAGTTCTCACACCCGCCGAGGCCTTCCCATCCTCAGCTCGGAGGACAGCGCAGATAGGCCCCAGTTTGACATCTGTCACCATTCTCCTCGCCACGAATGCTGTTCCTTCGTCACCATTCTCCTCGCCACGAATGCTGTTCCTCCCTCATGTCGCCTGTGCTCGAGGTTCTGGAGAGTTCTGCTGCAGAGCCAGTTGTGCTGCGTTGACACAATGTACCTCCCTCCCTCCCTTCCTTTATTTTTTAATACATTTTTATTGATTTCAGAGAGGAAGGGAGAGGGAGAGAGAGAAACATCAATGATGAGAGAGGATCATGGATCAGCTGCCTCCTGCTCACCCCACGCTGGGGATCGAGCCCACAACCCAGGCATGTGCCCTGACCAGGAATGGAACCATGACCTCCTGGTTCATAGGTTGATGCTCAACCACGGAGCCACGCCGGCCAGCCACACCCATTATTTCCTTCTTTTTGTTTTCAGTAGAAAGGACTTGCTTGCATCACCTTCTTTAATGCTTCGGTTTGAATGCGCCCATTCTTCCCTTCCCCTCCCCAGCTCTGCCCGTGCAGGGGCTGCAGGCGGGAAGTCCGTGTCTGATACACACGGACCGCAAGGCAGACCCGTGAGAAATGCCTGCACAGGTTTTCCGGGCGGGAGGATGGACTTGCCTCCTCTCCTGGACCGTTTTCCTCCGTGCCTTCCTCTGCGGCCCAGGGAAGACCTGCTGTCCGATCACATCGAAATCAGCAGAACCGATTGGTATTAGGCACGTAGGAGCTATTGATCCGTACGCTACGTAGCTTCTCGAAGCTTCTATTCTTTGCATCAGTACAACGCATGCAAAGCTTACCTCGTGCGATTTTGCGAGAATTAGATGGTCACACACGGACTTAGCTCCGTGCCTGGCTACGGGTCTGTTACTGACAGGTGCTCATGGTCTCCTTCAGCGTGGGCCTGCCTGCCGGACACTCTCGGCCGACCCAGGCCCTAGGTGCGGGGGTGGCGGGGAGACATGTGCTAGAATGGAAAGGGCAGGAATCAAGGCCCAGGTGTTGCAGTCCCAGCTCTGTTAGCAGCCACTTGCGTGACCTTAGGACAATGGCCGCCTTCCCCAGGCTCCAGAAATGGGAACCCGTCCGTTTCCCTAAAGGGGTTGCTCCATCAAGATTCATGCTGGTTCCTCAGCCCGGCCTGTTCTCCTTCCCGCCTGCTCTCGGCGAATTCCTTTCTTCTCTTCTTCTAGGAGAGGTCCCCAGGTCCTCTGCTCCTGGGTCTGTGCCCCCCTCTGCAATTCTGGGACCCCTGCCTGCTTTATTTGAGCCCCCCCCCCTCGCCCCTGACATCAGCGTGCTTGTCCGCCTCTCTCACTAGGCTGCAGTCACCTTGGCCATGACCCCTCTGTCTTGAAGCTCTGCATTTGGTATCAAGACCAGGACCTAGCCCTGGCCAGTTTGGCTCCATGGGTAGAGCATCGGCCCGCGGACTGAAGGGTCCCAGGTTCAATTCCCGGTCAAGGGCACGTGCCCTGGTTGTGGGCTTGATCCTCAGTAAGGGGGCGTGCAGGAGGCAGCTGATCCATGATTCTCTTTCATCATTGATGTTTCTCTCTCTCTCTCCCTCTCCCTTCCTCTCTGGAATCAATAATAAATATATATTTAAAAAAAAAAAAAAAAAGACCAGGACACGGCTCAACAAGCAAGTGCTGAGTGGACACTTGGCTGAGAGAAAGGATGGATGGAGACTGCCCGGCCTCCATCACAGGCCCCGAGCGGGGATGAGATGGGAGAATGTGTGAAAGGCGTTGACGCGTAGCCATACGCCGTGGCCTTTCGTTTGAAGTTCGTGTGAGCACAGCGCACGCTTCATCCCCATGTTTCAGTGGGTTTCTTAGACACTGAGGTTCACAAACTTGGGTGAAACAAAACGATATTCTTTCCTTGCGCTGTCCTGGCGGGATGGGGCCGCTGTTTGTCATAGAAGGGGGACAGGCTTTGCTGGACCCGGGGCTCGGATGTTAGAAACCCTGAGAGCGACAAGACTTTCCTTCCGAAGAAGGAGAGAGGACTGGAAGCAGGGCCTGGGAGGGTCTCTCTGCGACTTCACTTTGGCCCCGGGTGAGCGAGGGACGGCCCGTCCCGCCGAGGGGTGGGAAGGAGCTGGGGGCTCAAGGAGAGATTTTGCGAGAATTAGGTGGTCACACACGGACTGAGCTCCGTGCCTGGCTCTGGGTCTGTTACTGACAGGTGCTCATGGTCTCCTTCAGCAGTGGGCCTGCCTGTCGGACACTCTCGGCCGACCCAGGCCCTAGGTGCGGGGGTGGCGGGGAGACATGTGCTAGAATGGAAAGGGTATTGATCAGCCGCCTGGCCCATTTGGCTCAGTGGATAGAGTGTCGGCCTATCGGACTGAAGGGTCCCAGGTTCAATTCCCGGTCAAGGGCGCGTGCCCGGGTTGCAGGCTTGGTCCCCAATGGGTGGGTGTGCAGGAGGCAGCCGATCAATGATTCTCTCATCATTGATGTCTCTCTCTCTCTCTCCCTCTCCGTTTCTCTCTGAAATCAATAAACATATATTTTGAAGAAATAAAAAAATAAATAAAAGCAGCGGTGGGGAGAGAGGAGGTGCTGGGTCCGGACAGCACATGCGGCCCCCTTTCTGGGCTTCCCGGTGGAGGCGGCCCCTCCAGGGGAGAGCGGGGACCTGGAGCCTGACCAGCCGGGGTGGGGTCCCAGCCTAGACTGGGGCCTTTGCTGTGCTTCTCCCGCCTTCGCTCCGGAGCGATGCTGGAATCTGGTTTCCGGTGAACCAGGCTCTTCTTGGCGTTAGGTCTGTTTTTCCTGCAGAAAATGTCCTTTGCGGGGGGGGGGGGGGGGGGGGGAAGGCATGTTTCACAGCAATAGCCATTCCCAACGGCCGGTCCTGATGCCGAGTCCCCGGATGGCCCGTGGGTGACCGCGGTCACGGCCAAAGGCTTTGTGAACGGGCCGCTCCGTGGGGATGCGTGTGAACACCGTGCACGTGTGTGGGAAAGCCACCGCAGCGCCGTGGCCACCAGAGCGGCGACACGGGGCCTCTCATTGTTCACCCTGCAGGCCCAGCCCCGGCTCCTTCCTCACGCTCCCCTGACCCTCGATGTCTCCGCAAATGAGCCACCTGCTGCACGTTGGGGGTGGGGCGCGGGTGGGGGTAATGAGCCCACAGTCCTGCCCCCCCCATTGGCCGCTCCGAAGGGGGTTGAGGAATCCTGCGCAGCCACAGATCCGAGCTGTCAGCTCATCAGTATGTGAGCTCCTCGCTAGGTAACGAGCTCCCTGACAGCCCGAGCTGTCATCCGCACGTTCTCGTCGGCTGGACACAACGTCCCCGATGCCAGACTGTCCCTGGACACTGGGGACTCGAGCCGGGGTGAGTGGGGAGGGGCGGGCCGGTCGCTCTGACGGTGCTGGCTGCTCTCCAGGCTGCGGTCCCCGCCCTCACCCCCGGCAGGGGCTGTCTCTCCTGGTATTTTGATTCCTCCGTGTAGGCGACATTTTTACAGGATGGCACTCGGAATAGGAAAGGAGTTGCATATATGAATGGAGACGGGGAAAGTAGCTGCTAGCATTTAGCTTTTGGCCACAGTGCCTAAATCTGTACACGTCTCAGTCTCTGTTGTGTTATGTTTAAAACTCTATCAGGCGCTTAATAACAGTCATTTCAGTGGTTTACTGTACATCTAACTTTAAAGGCCCGCAGGTGGACGTTAGGGCAGGAAGCAGATATTTGGGACACAAACATTTATTGAACACCTAATACGTTTCTAATAAGGCACTCTGGACAGTGAATCCAGGAGAGGAGTGATTAAAACATAACCCTACTGTAATGCACGGTGGCAGGGAGGGGGTCGCATGCCGGAAGCTCGGTCTAGAAGGATGAACAGGGAGGTGGCTGGGGGGTAGAACGGCTTAGGGCAGTGGTAGGCAAACTCATTAGTCAACAGAGTCAAATACCAACAGTACAACGATTGAAATTTCTTTTGAGAGCCACATTTTTTAAACTTAAACTTCTTCTAATGCCACTTCTTCAACATAGACTCGCCCAGGCCGTGGTATTTTGTGGAAGAGCCACACTCAAGGGGCTGAAGAGCCGCATGTGGCTCGCGAGCTGTGGTTTGCCGACCACTGGCCTAGGGGAGCTGGCACGAGTCTCTGTTTATGCAGAGAAGCAAGAACGTGTAGGGCATCATGCAATTATATGCCTATTGCATGCACATTAAAACAAAATACTTCTCCAGCGTCTCAAAATAGGCAATGGTTAATAAAATAGATCGCATAGATTAGGATGGTATGATGGTGATGACCAATTGTATCAGATAAGAGTCAACGTTGTGTCACATTTTCACGCTGATTAGAAACGGTGGCTCCTGGGTCAGGCATAGGGAAGGGTGTAGGAATGGACCCCTGCCTGTGTTGAGAGACTTGGTTCTGTGACTAAACGGTGGGCGTCTTATTCTACTCGTTAACTCGTCTTCACTGAATATCCATTCCTACAACTCACTGCCCGAAGAGAGAGATCAGACTATCGAGTCCTCAGAACTGATTTCACTTGGAAATTCAGAAGGAATCGGAAACTGTCCACAGTAAAAGCACAGGACTGAGTAATTCAGTCTTTTTACAGTTGTAATGAATACCTACCTCCTCGTCGGCATTCTGTTAACCGGTTACTTTATTAAGGCGCACACCCCAAGTTCATGATAGTGGGAAAAAAGTACTGACGAGCCTTCTAAAGCACGCAGGGAGGGTGAAATCAGTGTTTTGGATGCTTTTAATAGTAAGTCACAGCGTCACGTTGCTTAGAAAAGCTATAGCATGGTAGAGCTGGGGGAGTCGTCAGGGCTCATATATTTCGATGACTGTTTCACGTCTTTGGAGAAGGGCATTCTGGGTGTGGGAACTGCAGATGTCTGAGAGCAGAGTTGGTGGGAACTCCCACACTCCTGGATCCATCTGGGCATCCAAGTCTTTTCATTCAACAAATGTTCTTAAAGACGTTACAACACGCAGACTAAGTATTTAAGTGAGATACTGCTGTACCCTCCAGGAGCTCACAGGTCCGTGAGGAGGTGAGACGTGCGGTAACGAACATAAATGGAAAGTTATTTTTGAAATGAAGGTTCGGAAATGGGAAATAGCTTCCAAGCAAAATGGATGGCTATGCCTGACATAGGGAATTGGCTGCCTTCACTCGGACTTTGACACCCATATTTGTTTTATGTAAGAAATTTTGAGTCTCCAACAAAGAGAAAAAATTTGGTGAAATTAAGTGTTTGGACTGAACCCCCGTTTTGATTCTGGGGGAAAGCAGAGCAGGGTGACACTGAGTTGTTGAATTGTCATTCTAGTAAGAACGTGTTGTTCAAGCACAAGAACATAATTGATTTAATTACCTTGAAAATATCATTTTGAAAAAATATTTTTTAGAGGATTCAGCCCTAACTGGTTTGGCTCAGTGGATAGATCATCGACCTGCGGACTGAAGGGTCCCAGGTTCGATTCCGGTCAAGGGCATGTACCTTGGTTGCAGGCACATCCCCAGTGGGGGGTGTGCAGGAGGCAGCTGATCGATGTTTCTCTCTCATCGATGTTTCTAACTCTCTATCCCTCTCCCTCGCCATTCCTCTCTGTAAAAAAATCAATAAAACATATATTTTACAAAAAACATTGAGGACTCATTAGGGAATAACACACGTGAGCAGTACCTAAAGGCAGGTCTCCCATCCCACCTGCCCCAGGGGGAAGCTCAGGAACGTGGACTTGGAGCCCCCTCTGGAGGAGAGAGGAAGACCCTCCCTGCTGGCCTGGCAGCAAATGGTTTCTCCCCTAAAGGTCAGAAATGGAAAAAAAGGATCGTCTAATCAAATTGACTTTTGGAATTAACCTTATAAAGCAGAAATCCACAGCCTTTACCTCACGAGAACCCGGGGAGGATGTCTGCTTCATTAGGCAACTTCAAAACATCCCTCCCTGGAAGGCTCGGCAAAGCGAACGCTGGATGCAGACGAACAGCGACATGGAAAAATAATTACAACGAGAACAATAATTATGTTTGTTTTATGAGCAGAGCCTGCAGAACCCCAGGCCACAAAACCTTCTATGGAGTGTCATCACTTAGGAAGCCAATGAACTTCAAAAACAAACAGAGAAATCTGTGTATTTGTTCGCTCGTTCTACAAGTGTTTACTGAGCACCTACTGTGCACCAGGCACCGTTCAAAATGAAAGCCCTGGAGCGGTGTTGGGAAGCATCAGCTCTGACCGCCGCCTTCCCTGAAGGGGCGCTGTGGCGTGAGTGAGTGTGGGCAGGGACGAGGGACGCGGGTGGATCTGGGAACCCTCAGGAGATTAGACTGTGCCACGCCCTCCGACAAAATAAAAGCTGATTGTAGCCCTCGGACAAAATAAAAGCTAGTCACCTTCCCCAGGGATGATGAAGGACTTGTTACTATAACTTGACCGGCTGGTTTTGGGAGATATTTAGAAACGTACCTATATCCAATCTGCCCCAAAGGATAGCCTTGCAGAACCTCCGGGTGGAGGAATCTTAAGCTAACAGCCACCACGTAGACCAGTGATTGTCAACGTTTTTCATCTCACGGCACACGTAAACGGATGACTAAAATTCGGCGGCACACCAAAAAATGTATTCTTTTGCGTATCTGCCATAAAAAAAAAAAAATAGGTATCATTTTGATTCATTCACACTGGACGGCTATTGTTGTGTAGGCTGTTGTCATTTTTACGTTTGACAGTCTAAGGGCAAAGAGGTCAGTGCCCCTGACTACATAGCTTTAAAAAATCTTGCGGCACACTGGTGGGAAATCGCGGGCCTTGACCAATGTTTCCAGACTCTTCTATGGACGGGAAGCGTGTGAGGATCGCAGGGCTGGCCCGTCAGGAAGACGAGCAGCCACCAGAGTTTCTTCTTCCGTGTCAGTGGTTTGGGGCCCCCGGCTCCTCCGACCACCCCTGCTTATTCTGTCAGTACTCGCTGCGGGCAGGCGGTGCTGGGAACACAGTCCGAGGGCAGGCAGACCGGCTCCTGACTTTGTGGCGCTCTCCATGCTGCGAGGAACACAATCCGACGTGTCACTTCATTGCCCATTTCAAGGTCATGATGAGCTCATTCACTCTAAGCCCGTGGACACTCTTCGTTCTGTTGACTTTCTGGGTCTTAGTCGCATTTAACACTGTCGCCCGCTCACCCCATCTTGCCCCTGACTCTCTGGCGCCCCCTTTCAGTCTCCTTGGCGTCCTTCTCTGTTTCTGTCCCCCGGGAGATGTTGAGGTTCCACATGTTCTGTCAGGGGTCACTTTCTGTTACGCTTCTGCTCTGGACCTCCGGGGCCATAGCACCCCCCCCCCCCCCCCCTTCAGAGCCTCGGTGGCCATCTTCGTGCTGAAGACTCTCCAGTCTGCACACCTACCCAGATCGGCGATCCTCACGCTGCAAATGCTCCAAACCAAGATTTATGTCTTCAAAAGAAGTGGGTTTTTCTATGGAGTCAGAGGCGTTTTACAAAAAGTGAAAAATCCTCTCTATTTCGGACCCATTTCTTGGTAATTAGGAGGCACTTCTGTGCATCTTCAAGGGCAGCATCCACTGAGTCTTTGCGTTGGTTGTTGTTAGTGATTTGTTTGACAGAATAGGAGGAAAGCACAGAAATTTAGAGGTAAAGTGTAGCCCCTCTCAATGGAATATCATTCGGAAAGACAAAATGTCTCTGAAATTTTCATAGAAATCAGTGCGAAATAAGATTTAATTTATAAAAACTCAAATCACAAGCAATTTTGTAGAAACATATCCATTGTGTGCGTGTGAGGATCCACACGAGGAGAAGGCGATGGATTGGGTTTGATTGATTATGTGACGTGAAAGGCGATTGATTGGGTTTGATTGATTATGTGACGGGCACAGCTGGTTGGCACCCTCACCAGGGAGCAGGACTTCCTTCTCGCACAATCTGTTCCAAGGAGCCCTGCTGGTACATATATAAATGTTATTTTCCTTATAATAACATTATTTTCCTTATAATATCAGACCTGGGATTTTTTTTAATAAAAAATTTAAAAATATATATTGTTATTGATTTCAGAAAGGAAGGAAAGGGAGATAGAAACATCAGTGATGAGAGAGACTCATTGACCGGCTGCCTCCTGGGGATTGAGCCCGCAGCCCCATCATGTGCCCTGACCGGGAATTGAACCTGTGACCTCCTGGTTCATAGGTCGACGCTCAACCACTGAGCCATGCCGGCCGGGCCAGATCTGGGAATTTTATTCTTAGCCAAGGGTTCAGAGTCAGAGAACTAGTTATAGGTACCAATGTGTGTGAGTCAAGTTGAGATAATAGTCTAAACCCACACTGTAACCATGCTCTCGATTCTGTGAACATGGGTCTCATTTAACTCAGGATCCTAACAAGTCAGAGTAGCCACAGCATAAAATCCCGTTTCACTTACTGTAGATTCCAACTACTGAAAATAACACGCCCCTGGAAGAAACAGTAGCGAAACGCGCAGTTCCACCGGCTCTAGCATCAGAACAGAGTTAGCCAGGAAGCCGGAACCGTCTTCACTCGATTTGGATAAATCTCTCTGTTGCCTACAGTTTCTCTCAGAATAATTAGCTTTCTGTAGAGCTGTGTTTCATCGTTTCAAACACACTTATTAACTACAAGACAAAGAAGTAACCATGAAGGATGTGATAAAGACACTAGTTGAGAGAGATGAATTACTTGAGGGGAATCCACTGAGTTATCTGCTTATTTTTAATTTGCTTATTCTCCCTGCCTTCTCCCTCCCTCCCCAGACCACACACCCACACACACACACACACACACACACACACACTCATACTCATCATGCACAGCCCCAAGCAGCTTAGCCATAGCATTAGAGAGAAAACCATTGTAAGAAAGGGAGTCCATTCTTCGTGCCCAAGTTCATGTCCCGTCACTGGTGGCTGTCTCTGTCCCATGCGACTTCATAGCATCACCGCCCTGCACCTGCAGAAATAGGCAACTAAGCAGGTCGGTTCCACAAAAAGCAAGCTTCAGGTCTTTGTTAGCCAAAGGAGTTGGCCACGGGGTCTCCACAGGCCCCGATTCCTATGGGTTCTACTTCCTTTCACAAGTTATCTTGCCGGAGTAACCAATCGCGCATCTAGACCGTCTGCTTCATGGAGACCACTTCTCCACTGAAAACAAGAGCTGCCTTCTTCCCTCTGCTTCGGGGCTTCTGAACCTGACCGTGAGCGGTGCACTTCGCCGCAGGGTACATTCGCCATGGTTTCCCGCCATCTGCGCGGGCCCCGTCCCAGGTGACCTGGCGGGGCAGTGGGAGGGAACGGAGCTGTGAGCTCCTGTCTCTGTCCCTCTGGTGGGGCTGCTGTGGGCCGGCAGTCTAGCACACTGTCTGGGCCTGGGTCCTCCAGCCCTGCTGCAGGGGGGAGCAGGCACCCCAGCCACCGCTGTGACTGGTCCCTGCAATGCAGAGACCCCATGCAAAGTGCTGTTCTTTGAGACAGCTTAATTATTTCTTCAGGTTTTCATTGTGGTAGATAATTTGTTCAACAAGAAGAGAGTTTGATATGAAAGGGCAGAGAAGAAAAAACTTCCTTTAGCAAGCGAAACCAGCGGTTGTATCCAGTTTTAATTAACCAGGAAGCCCCCAAACCCCAGAGCCTGCCACCCCGCATTGACGACTAATTAGCGCGGCTCTGAAAGAGCTGCAGGCTTTGCGCAGGGCGGTCGGGCGCGAGGCGCTGTCTTCCCTGCCAGCGCCGTCCACCCCTGGCTCCACACCTCGGCGGCCACGTGCTGCCTCCGGCCACGGCGCCTCTCCCAAGTGTGGGGTTTCCCGTCGTTTCCAATGATCCACAGAGGAGAAGAGTGAGAATAAAACGCCGTTTCTCGTAAAAGACATTAAAAGTGAACAACGCAATTGCTTTCCAGTTTCCAATGCTTTTCAAGATGATTTTCTACCAAAGAGCTAAGGAAGATAAGTATGAAGGAAAACTCCTAAGGAATGAGGGGTCACCCTTGGCCTTTAAATGGGCCATCCGTTTATGGCAGGTCATGTGGGTTCCTTTATTTACATTACATTAGCATATATAACTACTAACTCCAGTAGTTTCTAGTTAAATCATTCATATATATAACTAGAAACTACTGAAGTTAGCATCTAAAAGGCAGCATGATGTAATGAAAAGAACATTAGATTCATTAGATTCTTGAAATCGAATTATCTAGAATATGCTTATTCCTTGAAGGAATCTTAATCTTAGTTGGAT
The DNA here is from genome assembly GCF_027574615.1 of Eptesicus fuscus. Lineage (NCBI taxonomy): Eukaryota > Metazoa > Chordata > Mammalia > Chiroptera > Vespertilionidae > Eptesicus > Eptesicus fuscus. Next base: position 14,467,728 of record NC_072496.1, read on the forward strand.
CGCCCTTGAACTCTAGAGGTTTATATATTCATATATTATGGACAGTGGTTTCTCAGCAGGAAAATCAGGCACTGCTGGCCCATGAGAAATGGGCTTTAATAAAGTGTAGGATTGTCTCTTTCTCCGTCTCTATTTACGGGCAACTGGACTAGCTGGGCTGTGGTTACATGGTTTCGTCAGTTCCATTTCGTAAGACCAGACAGTCCTCACGTACTCGTGTTTAGGAAAGATGCCAGTAATGGCAATGAACTCCCATCACCCGTGTCTAGTCTGGGATGGATTTTTTAAACATATGTTCACCTTTACTTAGTTTTGGCGTCGTAGGTATTCACAATTCTGTTCATTTTTTGTTGTTGTTAATCCTCACCCGGGAATATTTTTCCACTGATTATTAGAGAGCGTGGAAGGGAGGGGGATAGACAGGAAGAGAGAAACATCAATGTGAGAGAGACACATCCATTGGTTGTCTCCTGCACGTGCCCCGACCAGGGTTGGGGATTGAACCTCCAACCGAGGTACGTGCCCTTGACCGGAATTGAACCCCGGGCCCTTCAGTCCGAGGGCCCATGCTCTATCCAGGGACCAAACCGGCGAGGCCGCTGTTAATTTCTGTGTTGAGCCCAGTTGGCCAGGGCATGGCTCCGGAGGAGGTTAAGCTGCCCAGTTTCCTGGGTACCGAGCAGGCGCGGCTGGGCAGACCCGGCCGGGCCATCGAGATCCGCAGATGGCGAGCATCTGGTCAGAGGGATGGATGACCGGCGAGGCCAGTTAGCGCAGGAAAGAGAGCCTGGGGACCTTCGTGCAAACAGGAAGGAAGCCAGCGCGGTCTGTCGAGGCTGGAAGCCCCAGACCCAGGGCTGGGCCCCGGCTGCACAGCAGGGATAAGAGCGGGGGAGGAATTGGGGTGCAGCTGGGTTGACACACCCGGTGCATGACCGCTGGCACCAGGTCAGACAGCAGGCCAGGCTGTGCCCCTCCTGGCATTGCCCAGGGCACCTTCGTCAACACACTTCAAGCAGAATGCCCTGGAGGGGCCCTCAGCCTTGTGTGCTTCCTATGCTTTTTCCTCCCTGATGATCCAGTTCGTTCTCATGAGTGTGTCCAGCGAGTGGGAGCGCATCCCTCCAGGACCCTGACCCCCAGGGAGTAAGGAAGGGGCCTCAGAGGAATACTGACTCGGCCGTAAGGACGAAGCCGATCGCCTCGGAGTCACAAGCTCAAGTGCACGCCCCGTGGCATCAAAGGCAGTTTCCGCGTTGTGCTGTGTTCCCTTACCCTTCCCAGCACGTGAATGAGGCTATGTGTGGGTTAGTGCATCTCCCAGCGACCTTGAACGAGTGGGGGTGCTCGCTCCTAAACGAAGAGAGGTGCTGACGCTCAAGCAAGTCGAGGGCACTGCTGAGGCCCCCGCATCTCAGAAACGGAACCTCCCTGCTCCGGAGGTGTCTTCCTCTAGGTCGTGGCCCGGAATGCGATGTCTTAGCAGCGCGTGGGGCTGCCTTCCTGGCTTTGCCGAGCACACAGACACAGAGCAGGGGCATGAGAAAGGCCGCCCATCGAGTGTGGCACCGGGTCGTCACGTTCTGGGTGAAATTACGGTCCTGAGAGCAGGGGTCCCCAACCTTCTCTTGGGCCCCCGGACCCAGCCCCCCGCAGATGGCATCTCGGCTGCTAGGCAAGGCGCTCCGTCAGGGTCCCTGTGACATAGAAGCCACGAAGGTCAGCCACCGTGTCTGGCGTCCTGCTGCCTGAGGCCTGAGGGCCGCAGAGTTGGGGACAGCAGAGTCCAAGTCCCAGTGTCCTGGGAGAGCTTCCCTGAGCGCAGAGAAGCCGTGGCATCGAAGAGACAAGAGCAGGCACACAGGCCAGAAGCTCAGGCCGCGGGCACGTCCCTTGGAGCTTCGGAGGCAAAGGGCCTGGGCAAGGCATGCATCCTGCCACTCCCAGTGTCACCGGTGTTTCTAAAACCCAGGAATAACAATCGACGTGTTGTCCTTCTGCCTGGCCTTCCGCACCAACGGCCAATTCTTCCATCAGACCCTTATAAAGGGCATTTGACAACATTTCTATTTTCATCCGAGGAGCCGGACTCAGCAAGCATTTCATAGGCACCAGGCTTTATGCAGAGGAGAAGGTTTGCCTTTGAAAAGCTTTTGTAAAAAAAAAAAAAAAAAAATTGGTTTCTGAATGGGCTCCCTTTTCTCCCATGATTCTCCCCTTGAGTCATATTTTCATTTACCCGAAATATTGTCACTCTGTCCGTGGAAAAATCCAGACACACATGGATTGGCAACATCCACCAACAGTGTGGTTTTCAAATACTGCTTAAAAATATATATTTTTTTAACTTAAGCATAGTTGGTATAGAATGTTAGATTGGTTCTGTTGTTTGCAGGTGACAATGTGGTGGTTTGACATTTTTATACCCGGCAGTGTGATCACCGCACTGACTCTGATGACCATTGGTCACCGTGAGAACGCACCACAATGCTTCTCACTACATTTCCCCTCTCCCTTTTCACTCACCCTCTCCTTTCGTGCCTTTGGGCCTGAGTGAGTGCTGTGCCCCCAGACGTCACAGTTCAGGAAAAGCTTTCAGCTCTAACGGGACAGGAAGCTCTTTAGCGGGTGCTGGGCTTCGGGCTGGGGCCTGCAGGCTTCTCCCAGCTCCCCTCCATCTCTGCTGCCGTGGAGCCCGCATAGTTGCCAGGGACTGTTGGTGGCGTGGACCCTTCTTACCTGTGCAATTTAGGGGGAGACTGTCGAACCCAGAGCAATTGCTGGGTGACTCAGGGATGACTTGAGGGATGTGGGTGGCCTGTGGGTGACATAGTTCTTTTGTGAACCCAGTAGATATTGATTGGTTGCCTCCTGAGCAGCTTCCCGCATTCTGCAGGTGCGGGAGAGGCACGAGGTGGGGCCTAGCACTGTGCCGTGGCTGTGGTTGTGGTTGGAGGGTTATCGCCACACAAGGACTCGCTCTGGGTTGGGGTTATAGACACAGAGAAGCCATTTCCCTGCAATTTGCCTTTCTCATCCTCATTCTGGGCATGACCTAGCTCACTCAGCTGAGACATTTTCCCCCTGTGATACGGAGCTATGTTGCTAAGCAACTAGATCGGTAATTGGTAAATGCTTATATGTGATTTGATTTGAGTTACATATAAAAATATGTAACTGCTTTTTTTTTGTCTTTATTACTAGGCAAGTGATTATCATTTGGTTTTATTTTGCCCAAATAAAATAAAATAACCACTTTCATTTAGCAAATTGCATAATAGCACGATGCACTGGAAGGACCCTGGCTCTGGAAGGCAGAAGGCTTACATCCTAACCTCAGGTCTGAGAAGCACTGGTCCTGTGACCATGGATGAACTCGGGGAACGGCCGAGCCTTCATTATCAAAATCTGTCATTTGCAGTCCAAACGCCTCCTCTGCTCACCTCACAGGACCGAGTGAGGATGGACGTCACCATGTGGGGAAAATGCGTTAGGCAGAGTAAAACATGCCAAGGTCGAAGCATGACCGACAGCTTCGGACTACTCCCTCTCGGGACTCGGCGTGTGTGAGTGTAGATCCAAAGTGGATCGATGAAGTGCCGAGCGAGCGAGCGAGCGTATTCTCTGCCATCAACGGGGCACACAGCTCTGGGCAGGTCCGGGAGCCACAGACGAAAGGAAACACGTGGTCGTGACCTTCAGCGAGCGAACAATGCAGTGATGGAGGCCATGCTAATGACCTACAGAAGGGAAGACCACAGAGCAAAGCAGCATCTCACTACGTGTGAAGTCGCAAGGCATAGACTCAAGGCCAATGGCCGTGAGGTTTCAGGGTAACGGCTGGTGGTCCCCGAAGGAGTCCGTGAGGGCAACGGGCACAAGCCCTTGAAGAAGGGGCTCACGTTTGGGAGAAAAATAAAGGGAACTTTGGAGCCATCATCACTCTGGGTTAATGTTAGGCGTTGCAAAAATCAGTCCATTTTCTGATGGCAGCAGTGGCCGGCTGTGGCATCTGCACAGCATTGTTGGAGGTTGCCGGCCTGCCCGGTTTTGCCTCCTCGCAGTAAACATTTTATTTGAAGTCGTGTCATGAATTATTTCCTGCACTAATGAAATGGATCATTTACATAAAAATCAGGAAAAAAAAAAAGACCCAAGACCCATATGCTTTGGGTCTCTGGGGACATGGAAATGACCTTGGTGACAGCCAATTAGAAAATGGAGAGGTGACGGAGGATGCCCTTAGTCCCATTTGGAGAGTTTCCAGAAAGGCCACCGTGCTCCGTGGCAGAGCCAGGACACTGGGAACTAGCGCTGCGTCCAGAGGGAGCCGGGCTGGCGTGTTTTCTTTCCATGTAGACGGACATCTTCCCTGTTTCCAGCTCGGCCCCAGACCACTGCCGCTTGTCACGTGGCCTCCTCCTTTCCCCGTCCGTTGTATTTCCCTCTGCCCCGTGTCACCGACCCCGCGGATTTCCCGGAGCCGCTGCGATCTGTCCCGTCATTGCCCATTATCAGGTCGTCTCAATCCTCAGAGCATTGAAATGCCTTCTAATGGCACGGAGGCCGCGGAGCCCGTGGCGGCCCAGCCGTTGTCACATTAAATCGCAGCCTGGATTGCCTTTTCCGTGCTGACGGTGGCGATTTCTGCCTCCGGGGTCAGGACCCTTTATCTGCAGCAGATGTGGCTGCTCCCCCTGCCTCCTCTGGGGCAGATTTTCAGTTGCTCTCTCTCCAATCAATCGCCTGGTCCAGTCGAGGAGCGCTTGAATGACCTCTTCATTTATATAAAACCTTCCCCACCTCTCAGAGCATCCTACACTGGAACCCGCCCCCCCTCCCTGGGGGCAAGATGAAATGTGCTCAGGACGTGGTTGGCAACACATAGTGCGTTAGAATTTCTCAAAGGAAAGCAAATCCTTTAAGAAATGCCTGTGCCGCCTGCTATTCCTGCCTGTTGCCTACGGAAAGTTCTGTTCCTCGGGAAACTAATCATTCTTAGAAGATCGATAGGTCCATATTTTAGGAATCCCTGACACTAAGGCTGGGAGGCCCCAATGCAGTTCTCATGAGATGCACGTAGGCTGAAGGGCTTTCCGTTGGAACATGTCACAATTCCGAAAATCCAAGGTCAAGTGGTCTGTCACAGGAAATGCCAAAAAATTTAAAAGTCAGAAAATCTCCGTAAGTTCTCCTCCAATCTACGTAGAGACCTAAGACATTTCCCCCAATAAACCAATGAAATTCAACAGATCATTGTTTACCTGATTTGTTTTTTTAGATGTGGATGGATCTGGACAGGGAGAGAAAAAGTTACCCTCCATGGGAAGGTGGTGTCTGAATTCATGTGCCATCACAGTGATGGGTTAGGGTGGCTGTCTCCTGGGGGAGAGGAGGAAGGCTACAGAGACAGAGAGGTAGAACCCAGAGGGAAGAATCAAGTTCAGTAGGTTTTAATTTTATATATATATATATATTTGATTTTTTACAGAGAGGAAAGGAGAGGGATAGAGAGTTAGAAACATCAATGAGAAAGAAACATCGATCAGCTGCCTCCTGCACACCTACTGGGGATGTGCCCGCAACCAGGGTACATGCCCTTGACCGGAATCGAACCTGGGACCTTTCAGTCTGCAGGCCGACGCTCTATCCACTGAGCCAAACCAGTTAGGGCTGTGGTTTTAATTCTTGCCAGGTTCACACCACTGCTCTTCTCCTCGCTGCTTGATCATGCTTAGCATGGCGCCCATTTTTCATCGGTGTTCAGTAAATATTAATTTCATCCTGCTAGAGGAACTATCTTGTTCTTCCTGAAATAAGGCGCAGGGAATGAAATGAAGCTCATGGATGTCTAAAGATGTATGCCGCGATGAATAGCTTTAGGAAAAAATGTGATACTACCCGTGCTAGGAATGAGACAAGTAAATATTGCTTAGAATGGCTTTTGAGATTAATTTTTTGTTGTTTGAAATCTTGGAAAACAACCACTCATTTGTTTTTTTCTCCCTATCAACAAGGAATTGTGAGGCATTAATTACACAAAATGCACCTCTAGCCAGAATGTCTCTACCTTTTCAATTCTCCCCTGACTGCTTCTCCTTTATGTCACTGAATAATACAATTATACATGAGTGATTTCCCGACCTTCACCTTCTCCTATCTGCGTGTCTGAGGTGCTATATAAAGAGAACAGAAGCTGCTGACTTCCAAGAAATTGGAACATATGAAATAGAGATCCAACAGCTGGTTATGAGGATGTCAAAATGAAAACAAATGTTCCTACAGATTATATAGATGGCTATAAAATGTGACTTACTAATTTCTAAATTGTGGAATTCTCCTGATATATATTTTTTATATACATGTTTAAGAAGAACATAATTGTTAAAATATTTTTTTTAATTTTTCAGTTGCAGTGGCCAACATAGTGATTACACAAGAAAATGCTTTTTAAATGTAATGTCAACATAAACTCCTCCATTACTATATTTTCTGCATGGAGGCCAACAGAGGCTTGCCCAAATGGAATAGAAATTCCAGGATCCTTGCAGAATCTCAGCATTGGAAGAGATTTTTGGAATCGTCTGATTTTCCAAATGCATGCTCACTTATCCTGATATTCCATGTAAATGGGTTTTTAGCCACTACTTGGAAACGTCTCGTGACAGAAGGCTCACTATTTCATGAAGCAGATCCATTGCTAATGGTTTGTCCGCGTTTACCAAGATGCCCCTTACCCTTACCCTTACAATTCACCTGCTTATTTTGCTCCCTGTATGGAGACTTTAGGGTGCATTATGAGGCACACAGACCTAGATTCATTCTGGGCTCCACTACTTAGTATTATATACCTTCGAAGTGCTAGCTATTAAGTTCTTCCTGTGTACTAACCACTTTATATGCACTCATTTGATTTTCATAAAAAGTCTACACAAGTGGGTTCTATTTTTGCTGTATCTTGCTATGCAGACATTGAGGCTTGCTGGTAATATTTGTGATAATGATGATGCTGATAGTATTTCTGAATGCCAACTCTGTGCCAGGTGCTGCGCTAGGCCCTTTATATACATTGTAAACATGACCAGAATTTGAGTGACTCGCCTATTATCTGCCTCGTATCTGAAAAGGCTGCATGATGCCGAGACCGGTTTGGCTCAGTGGATAGAGCGTCGGCCTGCGGACTCAAGGGTCCCGGGTTCGATTCCGGTCAAGGGCATGTACCTTGGTTGCGGGCACATCCCCAGTAGGGGGTGTGCAGGAGGCAGCTGATCGATGTTTCTCTCTCATCGATGTTTCTGACTCTCTATCCCTCTCTCTTCCTCTCTGTAAAAAATCAATAAAATATATTTTTGAAAAAGCTGCATGCTCAAAATCAGGTCAGATATGAAAAGGACTCTGAATTTAACTCTTGAAGCCTCATTTCTTTGTCTGGTGAATGGGAGTACTATTATCTTCCTCACACGGTTTCCTGAAATTAAGAAAGTTGGCCTAGGAAATTAACGAGAATTCTTGTTTGAAAAATACTTCCTGTCACATATCATTTATTCACATCTTTAAAAACTCTCTTCCTTCTCCCTTTTCCAGGTTTATATTCCCCAGGCTCCATATCCCTAGATCCTTCAGTCTTGAGTCATTCATTCAACAAATATGTCTGAACTCTGTCCTATCAGAACTTACGTTCTAGTCAGGAAACAGCCACTAAATAGCACACATGATAACTAAATAGTCATCCTATATAATAAAAGCCTAATATGCAAATCGACTGAATGGCGAAATGACCTGCAGAACAACCGGTCGCTGTGACACACACTGACCACCAGGGGGCAGACGCTCAATGCAGGAGCTGCCCCCAGCCTGCAGGCCCCAGGCCAGCCAAGATGGGTGCCAGTGGGGGCCCCTGATCGCCCCACTGGTTGCCCCACAGAGGGAGGCAACCGGTGGCAGCGGCAGGGGCTGGGGCCAGTGAATGGTTGGCGCCAGGCTGGCCAAGGTGGGTGCCAGTGGGGGCCCCCCAGTCACCCTGCCAGTTGCCCCACAGATCGGCCCTGATTGCCGGCCAGGACTAGGGACCCTACCCATGCACGAATTTTATGCACTGAGCCTCTAGTCTATTATGTTAGAAGATATTCAGTGCCATGGTGGTGAGGAGGGGTGGGTAAGGCAAGCAGGACAGGTGAAATTAGGACATTGGGAGTGGGTGGTGTATCATTTACTCTGGCTATGTAACCAGTGACCCCTAAATGTAGTGGCTTGAAGCAGCAGTGATTGCTCATGGTTTCCAGAGTTCAGAAATTCAGACAAGGCATAGTGGGGATGGCTTATCTCTGCCCCATAATGCCTTGGGCCTTAGTCAGAAGATGTGAAGATGGCATCTGGAATCATCTAGAAGCTCATTTACTCATCTGTCGGGTGATTGACCCTGGTGGCCAACTAGAGGCCTCGTGTCTTCTCCATGTTGGCTTTTCCATGTGGCCTGAGCTTCTCCCCACATGGATGCTGGGATCCCAGGGCGAGAGACCCAGGTAGAAGCCATATTACCTTTTATGGCCTAAGCCTGGAGGCTATATATCATCATTCCCTCCATATTCTGTTGGTAAAGGCAGTTTCAAAGTTCCACTTGGGTTCAAGGGGAAGGAAAATGAACCCTACCTCCCACTGGAGAAGGGTCAGTGTTGTATCATGGGAAGAATACGTGGGATGGAATACATCGTGGCACAGCCATCTGGGAAATGCAGTCTGCCATGGCAGGTGGGGTGGGCTCATTGATGAAGGTAACATTTGAGCAATGATTAAAGGGGTAAGAGAGCGATCCATATGCCTATATCTATATGGGGCAGAGCATTCCACGCTGAGGCAAGAGCTGGGCAAAGGCCCTGAGGCAGGAGTGTACCGTGTGCCAGGAGTATTTAGAGGCCAGGATGGCTGGATTAGAGCGATCACAGAAGAGAAGAGCAGGAAGGGTGGTCTGAGAGATATGAGGGAGGATCTATGGGAGGCCTTCTAGGCCTTTGTAAGTACTTTGGCTTTTATTATGAGACGAGAGGCCCGGTGCATGATTAAATCATGCACGTGTAGGGTCCCCTACATGCTTTTGCTTTTGATCGCGGGGGAGCTGGGTGCCTGTCCGCTGGTGCACCAGGCCTTTCAGAAGCCTCCAGTGTGGCAGAGGCTTCTGAAAGGCCTGGTGCTGGAGTGGACAGGCACCCAGCTCCCCCGCTTTTGATTGTCCGCGGCGGGACGTGAGCTCGCTGCCCCAGAGGCCCCTTCTATGCCGCAGCACAGCCATGGCGCAGACGCTGAGCTTGCGCCGCCGCTGGCGATGCGAGCTCAGCGTCCTGCCAGCCCAATCGGCTACCCCGGCCACCCCGAGTCCCGCCCCCCCGCGCCTCCTGGCCAATCGTGGGCATAGCGAAGGTATGGTAAATTTGCATATTTGTCTATTATTAGGTAGGACTAGATGCCGGGTGCATGAATCGTGCATGGGGGGGAGGGCTGTGGAAGATTGCCGCCACCCACCTGGGAAAGGGGCTGTGTCCGCTGCCATCCACCCCAGGTTCCCCATCCTAGCTCAGGGCCCAAAGGCCCCAGCAGGGTCAGGAGAGGAGGCGACGGTCACCGGGCCGGGCGTGGAAGGAATGGTTGCGGTACACCGCCTCTGCTGTAGGCGACTTGCCACCACACAGTTCCCCGCCTCCTCCCCCTCCTCCTTCCCTCGCTGCCGTGCTGCACCGCCACCGCAGCAAGTGGGCAGCCCGCGGGGAAGGGAGAGGACGGGAGTGAGACAAACCCTTGTGTTGAGGGCTGACTTTCAATAGATCACAGCGAGGGAGCTGCTCCGCTACATAGGGAACCCTGACCCAGAAGCAGGTCTCTACGAATGGCTTAGCACCCGGGGCAATGGGGACCGGCGGGCTGGGGGAGGGGCCGTGGGAGGTTGGCTGTGGGAGCACACTGACCACCAGGGGGCAGCTCCTGCATTGAGCTTCTGCCCCCTGGTGGTCAGTGCACATCGTAGCAGCTGGTCGACCGGTCGTTCCGGTCATTCGGGCGTAATGGTCGCGTAGGCTTTTATATATGCGTATAGATGAGAAGCACAGTGGAGGGTCTTGAGCAGTTATGTTTTAAAAGGATCACTCTGGCGCCCTAGCCGGTTTGGCTCAGTGGATAGAGTGTCAACCTGCGGACTGAAGGGTCCCGGGTTTGATTCCAGTCAAGGGCACATGCCTGGGTTGCAGGCTTGATCCCCAGTAGGGGGGAGTGCAGGAGGCAGCTGATCAATGATTCTCTCTCACTATTGATGTTTCTATCTCTCTCTCCCTCTCCCTTCCTCTCTGAAATCAATAAAGAGGTATATATATATTTTTTTAAAGGGTCACTTTGGCTACTGGTTGGAGAATAGACTGGGTGGCAGGGAGGTGACAGAACAAGGAAGGCTACTGTAGTCATCCAGGCAAGAGCGGTTGGGGGCTCAGACCCACATGGTGGCAGTAAAGGTGATGGAGGTGGCTGGGTCATCGGTCTGTTTTGAAGCTAAGAGCCAACACGAGTTCCTGATGGGCTGGATGTGTGGTGCGAGGGAGAGGGGGAGGGGTCGTAGAATTTCTGGGCCATTGTAGGAATGGAATGGCCATTTTCCGAAACGGGGGAGGCGGAGGGCACACAGCTTTGCAGGAAACGGTCAGAAATTCGATTTTAGAGGTGAAAGTTTGAGATGTCTCTTAGTTACCCAAGTGGAATTGCCGAAGAGGTAGTTGAACAAATAAGCATAGAGTTCCAGAGAGAGGTCTACGCTGGAAATGAAAAGTCAGGCACCGTAGGTATAAGGATGTTATTAAGATTGTGATCCCAGAAGAAAACAACGAGAGACTGGGTGTAGCAGGGACGGGACAAGGGCTGAGCCCCGGGGCACACGGCGCTGAGGGCTGGGGAGAAGGAGAGGAAACTGCGAAGGAAGGACCTAAGAAAGCGAGTGGGTCAGGAGGAAGGACGCACTCAGCTCGGAGAGGCCGCGTGAGGTGGGGCTGAGGCCGTCGCACCCAGCGGCCCCGAGGGTCGTGGCGGCCCCGACAAGGGCAGCTTCCGAGGAGCAGTGGGTCGGTGACCTCATTGGAATGAGTTTATAGCGATGGGAGGAGAGCGGGAGAAGCAAGTGCACACACGTTCCGTGAGTTTCCTTGCAAAGATGAGCAAGGAAGCAGAGCAGTAGCTGACTAGAAGAAGAATCAAGAGAAGGATTTGTGTTTTCGCTTTGAAGATGGGAGAAATAACAGCACACGATGCCATTGGAGATGACCTAGTATAGAGTGCAAGTTTACATTGTGGGAGAGAAGAGAGGAGAGGAGAGGAGAGGAGGGGAGGGGTGGGGAAGGGAGAGGGAAGGAGAGGGGCGGGGGGGGGGGAGGGGAGAGAAACCCTGGTGTTATGCCCTTGAGTATGTCCTTCATATGCTTCCGTTTCAAGGATCCTCACCTTCCCCTTGGGCAGGGAGTGTGGGCATGGGTGGGAGAGAGAAGAAAAAGGAAAACAGCAGCAGGCCCCTCTAAGTTGCCTTTCAATAGCATCTTCTTCTCCTCCCTTCTCCTCTCTGTCCCCCCATTTGGACTGGGAACCCCAACTGGTGGGGGAGTGGGAACCACAGCAACCGCCTGGTCCTTTAGCCACTGGACAACGGGGTCCGATTGTGAACGGAGAAGCAGCAGGTGCCGGCGGTAGATCACCGTCCCCCCCTCTTCCTGACTCCCCACGGCACAGGCAGCCGGGCTGGCAGGCGGGCAGGGGCCGCTGAGCGCAGGCCTGGGTGTCGGGACCGCGTGACGCGGACACGCACGTCCATCCGCACGAGTCGCTGTTGGTTCAGGGAGAGAATCTCGGAGAGAATGAAAGCTGCCACGCGGCCGCGACTCGTCCCTGACCAGCTCTGCCCGCCTGTGACTGGAGGAAGGGTGGCAATGAGGTCATGAAAAGAAACGATGCCACATTTTTCTCTCCGCCGACTGGCACGAGGAGTTCTGCGGAAACCTTCCCGTGCCCTTCGTTTTCAGCATCCTTCCACCGCGTGCCCATAGAGTTCCCTGCGTTCGGGATTGGGGCTGTGGGGTGTCATTCCGTCAAGATCTGTTATCCCTCCCATATGCCATCGCTCTCTATTTCACTCTGTGAACCCCATTGTCACTTTTGTGGCTCAGAAAAACTAAGCTATGAAATAGTAATTCTTCGCTCTATCTGTGCAGTGGTACTTTTTTTTTTTTTAAATATATTTTATTGACTTTTTACAGAGAGGAAGAGAGAGGGATAGAGAGTTAGAAACACTGATCAGCTGCCTCCTGCACACCCCCTGCTGGGGATGTGCCCACAACCAAGGTACATGCCCTTGACCGGAATCGAACCTGGGACCCCTCAGTCCACAGGCTGACGCTCTATCCACTGAGCCAAACCGGTTTTGGCTGTGCAGTGGTACTTTTGTAGCCCAGGGGACTGATCAGTCCAAAGCATAACTACTACCCTGGCTGGTTTGGCTCAGTGAATAGAAAGTCAGCCCATAGACTGAAGGGTCCCGGGTTCGATCCCCGTCAAGGGCATTTACCTCAGTTGCAGGCTCAATCCCCAGGCCTGGTTGTGGTGCGTGCAGGAGGCCACCAATCAATGTTTCTCTCTCTCTGTCTCTCCCCCTCCCCTCCACTCTCTCTAAAAATCAATGGAAAAAAATATTCTCGGGTGAGGATTAACAATAGGAGAAAAGCATGCTACTTACTGATACAAAAGCAAAACTAACTTTTCCAGATCACCCCAAAGGGGAGGCCGGGGAGGGAGAGGGAAGGCGCAAACAATGCTGATTTTATCTTTTCGACCCGCCGCTGCCTCGACCTGCGAGGTGACCGCTGGGAACCCCGGGGCGGTGATCAGGTTCTGATCTGCAGATGGAAGTCCTGGCCGTCCATCTGCTTAGGCAGCAGCTCACAATGTGGAATGGCATTTGATAAGGAAATCGGAATTCTTGGAACAAGAGTCTGAAAACACTGAGACCTAATCCAGAAACGAGTATATGATAGTCCGTGAGATGCCTGAGCCTGAGCCTGTTCCCTGGTTTCCTCCCTCTTCCCTGTGCTGAGGCGATGGTGCGGACACAGGGCGTTTGGATGAGGGAAGATGCGGTGGGAAGAACCAGTGCTGGCAGTGACGTGGGCACCTCGCCCCCGCCCTCCCGGCCCCTCGGTGCCCCCTCGCGGGCTCCGGCCCGCTCACCCTCCCCCGTGCCCGCGGGTCGCATTCTGTATGGGGAGACCACCCCGCACAAGCAGCCTGGTTCCAGGCAGCAGCCCCACCCCAGCCCTGCACACATGGCCTCATGTGTTCCGATTTGCTGTTCCGTTTCTAAAACCAGCTGGATCTATTTCCCCACTGCCCCGGGGGGCATGTGTTTCTCTCCCACAGGCACGTACATGGCGTGCCTTGGTAGGCCGCCCCGTGGCCCTTCCTCAGGCCGGCCTGGCTTTTACCAGGCGTCGGAGTTTCTACATCAGGCGAAAGGCCTCTCCCCTGGAGTTCATGCTGGAGAAGTTATGGCGTGGTTAACCTGATAGGAACTGTTTACCCCTAAAGACGCCCGGCCTATTCCCGCTTCAGCCGCGTGTCTGAGGGTAACAGACCATCCTTTGTAAATCTCCATCTCAGATCGGGCACTTTTACGGCTCTCTGCTGCCGTGGACATGATTGGGGAGCCCGTTAGGCCGACTGCGCTGTAGTTCAGGGCGGCTGCGGAGCACAGGGAGGATGGAGAGAGGACGATGAAGCTTCAACAGGAACGAGGAGGTTCTTTAAGGGCGAGAGAAGGAAGTGACGGGACCCGCCTTTCCCCTTACTGTTCGCTTTCTGCGTTTTCCCTGCAGAGCTGCCCAGAAGTTGAATCTGTCTTCTAAGAAGAAGAAGCACCGACCTTCGACGTCCGTGGCCGAGCCCCCGCTCTTCGGCACCAGCTTCAGCGGCATCCTGCAGACCTCCCCGCCCCCCGCCCCGCCCTGCCTGCTGCGGGCCGTCAGCAAGGTGAAGGACACGCCCGGCCTGGGCAAGGTAGGCGCCCCCGCCGTCTCCACTGGCTCAGGGTGAGGGGCTCTGTACTGGGGGGGGAAGGAGGAAACCAGGGCTCCGGTTTATTTGTTTAAAAAAGGAGGTGAGCCCGGCCGGCGTGGCTCAAGGGTTGACCATTGACCTATGAACCAGGAGGTCAGGGTTCCATTGCCGGTCAGGGCACATGCCCGGGTTGCAGGCTGGATCCTCAGTGTGGGGCGTGCAGGAGGCAGCCGGTCCATGATTCTCTCTCATCATTGATGTTTCTCTCTCCCTCTCCCTCTGTCTTCCTCTCTGGAAAAAAAAAAAGAAAAGAAAAGAAAGAAAGAAGGAGGTGGCAGGGAGAAAAGGAGACAGAATGGAATTCATTGGAAGTCCTGTAGAATCTTCTTTGGTTGCATGTACTAACCAGTAAATTCAGACATTCCCATTATTGGTGATCTGATTTTATTTTGGCACAAAAAAAGGGGGTTTCCCTTGTTGGGCAGAATTGTCATCCTTGAAAGAAAAGACACAAAGGCGGCAGGCGGAGGCAGGAGGCCGCGCCAGGCACAGCGCGGGAATGAGGCGCAAGGATGCTTCGTCGATTCGGTGACGCACTCCCAGCTCCTGCCCCGGGCCTGACTCCTGGCGGGGTTTCTGGGGAGCGACCTCAGTCGTCCTGTCCTAGCCAGGAAACGCAGAGTTGAATTGTGACAAAGACTTAGAAAGCGGTGCAGGAGCCCTGTTCGGAGGTGTTGCTCAGCTGCGTTTGGGATAACGGTTTTTCAGTGTCATCTTGACGCCCTCTCGTCTGATGAACGTCTGGGTGAAGCAGCTGTGGCTTAGGCTTCCGTTGGTAAAGAAGCCGAGACGGGGAGAAACCTAGCGAGAGGACGAGGCGGCTGTCACTTCTCGGCTTCCGGCAGGCACGGCGAGTCAGCGCCAGGTCCCGGAGGCACCGGCTTCGTTTGGTTGGGAAACTGGCAGGTCTGGCTGCAGGGAGCTGCAGCCCCGCATTTCGGTCACCGATGCTCTTGCCCCTGGGCCCTCAGACACGGTTGTCCCAGGTTCATGGTCGTCAGTGGCCTCAGCCACGAGGCAGTCCTTCTGGGGTTCACCTGGGGCCCTCTGCCCGCTCCCTTCACGTCGTTCTCCTTTCTCCGCTTCTCCCTTCCCCTCCCGTGGGCCCCACCCCCAGTTTCACCACCCCGTCGGGAAGCCATTAACTTGCTGTCACCTTTCCAACAGGGTCTCACTTCTAAGATCATGTTGAAGAGATTACGCTAACGCTAACGGATGGCTCCAGGGCCTTCTGTCCCCACCTTCCCTCCCATCCCTGACCCCCACCCCTCTCCCTGGAATTCGAACAAGGGGGTCAGGGTGCTGAGCCCGGGGCTGAGCCAGCAGGCTGAGTGTGGCAGCAGGACGAGGACCCAGCACTTGTCCCAAAGTGCTGGGAGGGCACTGGTCCAACCTGATTTCATGATGTCCCCCAGGCAGGGACCGGACACAAGTGTCATTATAAGTAAGACTAGAAGCCCGGTGCACGAAATTCGTGCACAGAGTGGGGTTGTCCCTCAGCCCAGCCTGTACCCTCTCCAATCTGGGACCCCCGGTGGGATCTGGCCTAAACGGGCAGTTGGACATCCCTCTCACAATCCAGGACTGCTGGCTCCCAACTGCTCACCTGCCTGCCTTCCTGATTGCCCCTAACCGCTTCTGCCTGCCAGCCTGATCACCCCCTAACCACTCCGCTGCCAGCCTGGTTGGTGCTTAACTGCTCCCCTGCCAGCCTGTTTTCCCCTAACTTCACTCCTCTGCCGGCCTGGTCACCCCTAACTGCCCTCTCCTGCAGGGTTGATCATCTCCAACTGCCCTCCCTTGCAGGCCAGGTCCCTCTCAACTGCCCTCCCTTGCAGGCCGGGTGCCTCCCAACTGCCCTCTCCTGCTGGCCATCTTGTGGTGGCCATCTTCTGTCCACATGGGGGCAGGATCTTTGACCACATGGGGGCAGATATATTGTGTGTTGGAGTGATGGTCAATCTGCATATTACTCTTTTATTAGATAGGATCAGCAGGTATAAGTAAGATCAACATGTGCATGAATATGACAACCGTCCATAAACTACTGCTTATCAATCATACAGTTATTGCTTTATAATGGAGGCCCGTACCCCTCTCGCTCATTTGCAGCCCGGGGTTTGTTGAGTGGGAGAGAAAGGGGTGACGTTTCCGGCAGGGAAGGCAGGCGGCCCCGGGTTTGTCCAGGGCAGTGTGTCAGGGATGGGGTCATCAGCTGGGGGCACAGAGGAGGTGGGAGGGGTGACTGCTGTCCGAGCAGTGGCCACGTGGCAGCGTCCTGCTGAGCATGGGGGCGGGGCGGGCACTGGGGAAGGAAGTGGCCGTGGAGGGTGTGTGCCCTCGGAAGACCGTAGCTCTGGTCATACCCGTGTTACTTGTGTGTGTGATTGGAACAGGAGGCCAGTAAGCACACCGCCACCCTGCCTCCTGCCCAGAGTGCCTGCTCCTCCTGGTGCCGGAAGGCCTGTGCGCTCCCTCAGCGGTGCCCATTCTCCAGACTCATGCTCTCCTTCCCCAAACCTCACCGTAATCAGGAAGTGAGACTTACCCGTTCTCTTCACCCATCAACTCCCACCAATGTATCTCTGGTGCATAATTTACATATTAATATCTTAAGAAAATACCATGGAGTTTAATATAGGACGTAAGTAGGTGATGCTATCTATATCTTAATAATAAAAGACTAATATGCAAATGGTCATCACACTGTGACAGTGTAACGACCGATCAGCAGGGACCTGAGGCTGTGTGGCACTGGGGCCGGGGCAGGGGACCTGAGGCCTCGTGCCCTCCCCCACCCCCGCCGCCGACCCAGTGCTGGGACGTGAGGCTGCGTCCCCGCCCTGCAGGGTTTGACGGGGGTGGGGCTGGCTGGGTCTTGGTGTTGCCCAATGGGGGTGCGGCTGGCCGGACACTGTTATAGAGAAAGGGCAAATAGCAATATTAAAATATTTCCTCTATTTAATTCCTTTTTAATGTGCACAAATTTTGTGCACTGGGCCACTAGTCCTATCTAATAAAGAGGAAATATGCTAATTGACTGTCACACCCTCACAAAGACGGCAGTGCCCACAGCTAATAAGGAGGGAATATGCTAATTGACTGCCACACCTTCAAAGATGGCGGCGCCCACAGCCACAAGATGGTGGCACCCAATCCCCTCAACCCCGCCGGGGCAGCAGGCGCACGGCACAGCCGGGCCTGCCCCCAGGCGGGTCTGGCCGCTCCACACACCTGTCTCTGGAGTCCCCCAGTCCCCTCAGCCCCCCAGCTGCCCAGGGCCGGCCTGAGGCACAAGCAAGCCTTGTATGTCAGCTGCCCAGCCCCCCAGGGCGGGCCTGAGGTGCAGGTAGCCAGGGCTGGCTGAGGCTTGTGCTGCCGGCAGTGGCAGCAGCAGAGGTGTGATGGGGGTGTCGCCTTCCCCTGCTCGCCGGGTCGCCTCCCGCCCTTGAGGGCTCCTGGACTGTGAGAGGGGGCAGGCCGGGCTGAGGGACACCCCCCCAATCCAGTGCATGAATTTTCATGCACTGGGCCTCTAGTATATACTACATGAATTGGTATGTTTGATGTTGATAAACTTGATTCATTTGCCGAAAGCAACTTAATTATTTAAACCCCAGAGCTGAGGCCTCATGAAGTGGGGGAGGGGAGCAGGCCCAGCCCAACTCCCACCTCATGCCCCAGCCACCCAAGGACTTCCTCAGTGTTAGGGTCACTGAAGGAGGAACACATGAGGCTGAAAGGGGTAAAGAATTATGGATTTACTAGAGGCCCGGTGCATGAATTCGTGCATGGGTGGGGTCCTGCCAGCCAGCCCACCCCGATCGGGGCCAATAGGGCCGGGCCGGCAGGGGGAAGGGGACACAGGAGGTTGGCTGATGGCCCCGCCCCCTGGTCGAACTCCCTGTCGAACTCCCAGTTGAGGGGACAATTTGCACATTAGCCTTTTATTATATAGGATTCAGTCATCTGGGGACCAGATGGGCTGAGCCCCCAAATGGTGCCAGCACCCAGGGGTGGGGAGGCAGAGGTTTTACAGGACTCCAGGCGGGCTTTTCGACGGAGAACTCTCTAGGCGGGTCCGGATCCTGGGAAAGTCAGGAGGGGAAAGATAAAGGTCTGAGCGATGGAATGTGGTCTAAGGAAAGGGAATGTGGGTGGCGAGGTGGTCTAAAGGTCAGTTCCCAGGGGAGGGGCAGCGATTCCATTATTTGGTCAGGCCGAACACTCAGGAAACCTGGCAGGTTTCACAGGTGTGGGAGGGCTTTAATGGGCCCATTGAGAGCTCCCCTCTCATTAAGTAGACAGGAAGACTGAGGCCCAGAGAGGGGAAGTTCTTCCAGTGCCTCCTGAATCAATCCAAGGAGTCCTTAGTTTTCTACTGTCCCACTGGCTGCCCCTGGACACACGAGCCCTTTCAGACTCTGGACTGGAGATAAGCGTGTCCCGGGGCCATGATGACATAAACTAATGTTGGGAACCAGCTGCCTTCACCCAGTGGAGAAGCACACGTGTCCCTTTTCAGTCCTGGTTGGGAGAGAAGGGGCAGGCACAGGCGAGAGCAGACACAGATCTGGGCGCTCCATTCCACCCCTCCCCTGGCTCCTGCTCCCTGCTGTTTCCGGGGAAACTACCCATAGCCACCTTCTGCTTGGAGTCATTGCTGGCCACGGAGCACTTCTCCGCAGCACCTCGAGCAGATCCTGGCTCACAGCGCATATTTATTGAGGACCTACTGTGTGTCAGGCACTGGGGCTGGGCACTAGGCTTGCAATCATGGGCCGATGAGGCAGAATCCCGCTCTTACAACACTTGTAATCTGATGCATTGTTCCAATCAGTCTTAGACATGTCAGCAACCGGTACCAACATGAAGGAGAGTGTGATCTAAGAAGTTGGAATTACAGACTTAAAATAGTCTGCCTAACTTTGAAATTATATAATGAAACTATGGTACCGAGTGGCCCTGTAAAGACACTCATAATGAACTGATAGAGATGATTGGTGGATCAGAGCAGCTTAGTCCCTGTTTATATTTCGTTGATTTGGCTTATATGTAAATGACACTGCTAATCTGTTTGGTAATGTGTCCTTCTCCTAAGTCAGCATCCGCTCGTAGTGAAATTTGTTTGCACAATTAGCTAACATCCTTGTTTAAGGTTCATGTATTAGTGTGTCGCAGCTTAGTGTCAGAGCTCTTCGTCTTGGATGATGCGCTTCTAGAGCAGTTCCCATGATCTGTTCAACTCACTATGTCTGTGACTCGAGCCATACCACGGGTGCATAAATGCTTTTATTGTTTAAAAATTTATTTTTCAATAACAGTTGACATACAGTATTATATTATTTATTATTTTCAGGTGTACAGCACAGTGATTAGACATGTATATACCTTACAAAGTGAACATTACTCCGCCATAAAAAAACGAATGAGCTCCTACTATTCGTGATAGCATGGATGGACCTAGAGGGTATTATGCTAAGTGAAATAAGTCAGGCAGAGAAAGACAAATGCCATATGATCTCGCTTATAGGTGGCATCCTAAAAAAACCAACATGAGTGAACAAACAACCTCGTAGGTGCTTTTAAAGGTCAGAATGGCAATGGCGAAATTGCATGGGTGGTGACAATCTGCGTGGGCGTTGGCTAATTATCTCCCCAGAAGAATATCAGGAAGGAAATGATGTCTTCATAGTAATTCCTTCATAATCTCTAGGAATGCCTTCCCCTAACCCCCAACATGTTTTGGGGTTAAAAGAAAACTCTTGGAGGTGAGTGCCAGCAGCAAGAGGATGGACTGTGGAATTTGGAGAGTTCATTAAACATTGGACGGAGCAAATGTGAAGGGGAATGATGGGAAATCAATCTGGGGACAGGCTGAGGAGGGTTTGCCATCCTTGACTCGTGCAGGGAGTATCCACAGCCGTACTGTGTTCCAGGTACTGCCGTCGGTGTCACCGCAGGGGGCAGCACATAGGGGCTGAGTGGCTACTCGGGCCACATCCCTGCAAAGGGAGAGGAAGGAGGGTGTACCCTGATCTCCATGAACTCTAGGCCCCCATAAATGTTTGCCTGGCGTCAGCCCCAGCCACCACTCCTGGGCTACAAGCGATGTTTCCTTCTCCTCGGTCCTCACTCAGCCTCGTCTGGGCAGCAGCAGAGCATGTGGCAGCCGCTGTGTGGATCCCCGTCACCGCCCATGCCCACCCGTCGGTGCATCCTGAACGGCTTCACCGAGCTTTCTCCTCTGTGGACGGTGTGGCCCAGGCAGGGCACCTGGTGTGATCCTCCGACTTGCGGTTTAGAAGCAGGCGTGCTTGTCTCGCCAGATTATGTCTCAGGAATTAAAGGCTGGACCCATTTGGCTCTGTTCCTCTCAGTCCTGGAGTCCAAGTCATATCTGTCTCTTACTCGGCACTATTTTCAAACCCAGTAGCAGCATAATTTGACCTCTATTCTACCTAATAAAATAGTAATATGCAAATTGACCACACCTTCGCTACACCCAAACCACGCCCACGAGCCAAAGCCACGCCCACCAGCCAATCAGGAGAGAGTATGCAAATTACCCAACAAAGATGGCAGTTTAATTTGCATACACCGAGGGAGGGAGGAGTGAAGACTGAAGACAACTTAGAAGGAAGAGGGAGGAAAAGCGGAAAGCAAGGTGGCTGCCAGAGGGAAAGCCCGGGTGGGGCGGGGCAGAGCAGGGCGGGTGGCAGCAGCTCGTGGGTGCAGGCACAGCGGCCACAATGGCGGCGGCAGCGGCAGCGGCAGCGCATGCGGCCGCAGCGGCCGCTTGCAGGATTCTTCCTGCAAATGGGCTACTAGATAAATGATATGAACATATATTCTCTCTCTCTCTCAATCTCTCTCTCTCTCTCTCTCCCTCCCTCTCTCCCTCTCCCTCTCCCCCTCTCTCTCTCTCACACACACACACTCACACTCGCACACTCACACACTCACACACTCACACACTCACACACTACTTGGCTCATGTCACCAGGTCCTGTATTGTCTATAATTAGTCTATTTCTAAACTTGCTCTTGTTTGGTGTGTAAACTAATAGCATAGAAAAAAACAAAGGCACCTAAAAGCACCACGTGTGCTCTGTAGCAGCGTCTCTGTTCCTTTACAGAGATCCCGACAGTCCCGACAGTTTTTTAGGGTAGAAGTCCTTCAGGTACCGAGCCCTTACCAAACCCCGTGTGGAAAAGGAAGCCAAGAGTCTTGTTCAGTTGACATTCTGATGACGAGAAGGGGAAACCAAGCGCGAGAGACATCTGATTAAGACCTTGACGAGTTGCTAATGTAGCTCTTACTCATACTGAGGAGAGAGTTTCCCGCCTCCGAGCCCACCACGGGCCAGGGTGTACGGTCAGTGTGCACATTATGGAATCCCTCATCCTCATGTCCACCATTCCTCGTCCTGAAGCTGCATCCGAGAGAGCAGGGTAGGCAGATTGATTTCAAGCAGCAGCTATGCAGCAATGGATCCCCTGGTGATGGAGAAGTCTGGGGTCCACGTCTCACTCACCCGTGACCACTCCCCCCTTAACCCTACCAGACCGCTGTACTGATTTTTCGGTAATTTCCAAATCTGCCGCTATACCGCTGTACCTAATTTTTGGTACTTTGCCTAGACCTATTTTCTACAATGTCTCCAAGTTCCATCTTATTCTAACCACTTGTTTGCATGTAACTAACATTTATCTATATCATGTTGATTTTTTCTCTTTAATGCTCAGGAGCCCAGGTATAGGGGACAGTTAGGTTCAGGGCCTCAGGTCTGGTAGGGTTAAATGCACCGATGGGGAAAGTGACTTGTGAGTTCTCTATTTTGGTGTGTGCGAGCGTGCCGAGGGCAAGACTGAAAAACGCACACGTACACATGCATCGGGATAGCAAGCCCGGCCGCGGTGTAAATTAAGTTGTCAGCTGTCCTGGGAAATGACCTCGTGTGACCTTCCCCGGCCTAACGACAGTGGTTCTTCTCTGCGCGCTGTTGGTTTGGGCTGAGACTGCGAAGGCCATGTCGCTCGGGTTCGGGTTTTCTCTCCTTCCTTCCTTCCTTGTGTTGACCCCTCCTCCAACCCGCATCTCCGGAGAAAGGGGACTCAGGGAAATGTTCCCACTCATTCATCTCCGCCGCCTCCTTTTCCCACGGAGGCCGAGGTGTCCGCGCAGTCCCAGCGCCGCCGCCTCCGGCCGCACATGCGCAGTGTGCAGCCGCACCATCCCCAAAATTCCGGGCTCAGAAGTGCACGTGCGGACCCTCCGAGGGCCAAACCCGAATGACCTAAGTCAGGGGGACTTTTTCCTACACCCCCTGCCGCCCTACCAGGAGTTAGCATTCTTCATTCTTGCACACCAAAGGGACGTATTAGAATATTCTCTATTTATTAGTAGGGGCCACTGGACAGGAAGGTCAGGGTAGAACATGCCTCAAGGCCGTGCCCATTCGGTTTTCATTTCAGGGTGACGGCCTTTGGTACTGCTGACTGAATTCTGGGTGTCATTTTCTCTTGTCTGCATTGTTAGGTGGAGAGCTTGAGGGGTGAACAGCACATTTCAGCTTAATTAGATCAGGCTTCTGATCAGATGGCACAGTATTACCTATAAAATATTCGTTTTCTGGCATTCTTTGCCCAGGAAGTCCACACGGAGCAAACGGGATGGGAGCTGGCCGAGCAGGGAGGAGTAATTTGGTCTTGATCCCAGAAAGTTGCCTGCCTGACGTCCCAGGTCCATTAGGGTAGTGTTGGGAGCATGGAAAGAGGAAGGAAGTTTATATCCATTTTCTTTAAAAACATTTTGTTAAAAATTGATTTCCAAGAGGAAAGGAGAGGGAGAGAGAGAGAAACATCAATGACGAGAATCATTGATCGGCTGCCTCCTGCACGCCCCCTATTGGGGGTTGAGCCCGCAACCCGGGCATGTGCCCTGACCAGGAATTGAACCGTGACCTCCTGGTCCACAGGTTGACGCTCAACCACTGAGCCACACCAGCCAGGCTCCATCTGTTTTCTTTATGGCAATTCTGCATCTTCCAGTTCTCTGAACAGCCCCGGCCTGCGTTAGGGCAGGAGCTGGGGTCTCCTGAAATCCTCCTGGTTTATGTTCCAGGGACACTTAGCCTTCCAGACACCAACACCTACAGCCATCAGCTCAAGAGGCATGTGGGCCAGCGAGCTTCCGTTCCTTGCATCCCTGGCGAAATGGCCTTCTCAGTTTCTCTCACGGGTCATAACCTCACTGAGAGCAGGGAGTATGTCCTTTTCATCTTTGTGCCCATCAGTGCCCGCTTACAAAAAGGACATAGCCAATATTGAGTATTTTTACGTAATCCTATGTAGAACTTGTGAAGTCCTGTGTAGGTAGGTGTTCAATGCTGTCTAGGATCCATCCTGCAGGATGGAGCTGTGATGATGAGAGACGAACACTAAGGACATCCAAAGGACAAGACCCCTCGGGCCCTTGGCCCCACTTTCCCCTCGGCATGGGAGCTACCGGAGCAGAGTGCCGCCAGGTGCCGCCTCCTGCTGGCGGACTGGCACACTGGCAAGGAGGAATCTGCTCATTGGTCCTCTTGTCCAATCATCACATTTTGAATACGAGGAAACTGCGGCCCAACAAGATAAACTAACTCGTTATCCCATTTACGTGGGAGCATTTTAAAATTTGAGTATAAAAGATGATCAGTCATGAAGACTTCAGGGCAGAATTTGAATTCTGGGACTTTCAGCCTCAATTCTACTGGCTCAGTTTTTTATTATTTATTTATTTATTCATTCACACAAGGATATTTGAACATTGATTTTTAGAGAGAGTGGAAGAGAGAGGGAAAGACAGAGAGAAACATTGATGTGAGAGAAACACATCGATTGGTTGCCTCCTGCACGAGCCCCAACCAGGGCCCAGGGCCGGGGAGGAGCCTGCAACTGAGGGACGTGCCCTTGACCGGAATCGAACCCGGGACCCTTCGGTCCGCAGGCTGACGCTCTATCCACTGAGCCAAACCGGCTAGGGCTGACTCTGTTTTTTAGACATTAAGTGGCGATGGTAGGCATGTGTGTGGGGGGGGTGGGGGGTGGGGAAGGCACATGTGCAGAGAGAGGAATAAGGAGGTGATTTTTATAAGGGCCTTATAAAGCCTAGAAACCTTTATCATAATTGGAGGATAGGTCTGGGGCCTCCCTGAACACCTGTAATCCCTCATTAGCATCCTGAATTATGGAATGAAAACATGAGATAAAACGAGGGAATTCTCTCTGGAATAAATGCCACTTTCTCAATTAACCAAAGGGCAATAAGATGGATTATAATGCCAGAATAGGGCTTTTGATCATTCTTTGTCCAAGAAAACCCACATTTTAGTCAGTTCAGCACAATTAGACAATTACTGATACCAAGAGAAGGGGAATAGTAGGTATATTTTAAGCTAACATTTCTAGCATCTTATCTTTCTGTGTCTTTCTCTTGCTAATGGCTGAAAGGGAAGTTAATCATGATTTGCTGTAATTATCCCATTAAAATGGGATTGATAGTCATTTTTGTAAAGAATGGTGAGTCCAAACTGCTGAGTTAATTAGAAAGTTTTCCTTTGTGCCTCAGATTAGAAAATGCTCCTCTTGCCTAGTGAGAGGCTTGTATAACAAAACATTTGAATTCCTTTCTCATGCTTCGTGGAACTGAACTGCATCATTACGGAGGGGGAGTCATTCTGATACCTTATTAAAAGCAAAATATAATTTTCTTTAGATTGGTAAATGGTTTCTGATTTAAAAATCCTCTGGCTTCTCAGATCCGTAATATAAGACCCTCTGTGTTCGCTCAAATTGCTGTACAAGTCCTCCAGTTCTGTTCTGTACTACTGTCTTAGTCTGCTCCAGCTGCTATAACAAAAATACCATAGATCGCGTGACTGAAGCAACAGAAACGTATCTCTCACAGTTCTGGAGACTGGGACATTTAAGGTCAAGGTGATGGCAGACCTGGTGCCTGGTGAGGGATCTCTTCCTGGTTGGACCAGGGTCATCTTCTTGCTGCACCTCACATAGTAGAGAGGAGAGATGGGGAGGGGAAAGGGAGAGAGAGAAAGCCAGCTCCCCCGGCTCTTCTTATCAGGGCACTAATCCCAGTGTGCGGGCCCCACCCTCCTGACCTAATTATCTCCCAAAGTCCTCATCTCCTAATGCCATCACCTTGAGGGTGAGAATTTCAACATATACCTTTGAGAGGGGCACAGTGACACAGTCCACAATGCTGACCTCGAAACCCCAGCATTGGGTTAGAGTAGTTGATTTTCCAGATAAAAGAACCAGAAATAGAACCATTATAGTAGCCGTTAGTGCCAGAGACAAAAGTCCTTTCAAGTCCCCCCCGCCCCCCCAGGTTCCCTTGGTCCTCTCAGTGCCCTATACCAGTGGTCGGCAAACTCATTCGTCAACAGAGTCAAATATCAACCGTACAACGATTGACATTTCTTTGGAGAGCCCAATTTTTTAACCTTAAACTTCTTCAAACGCCACTTCTTCAAAGTAGACTCGCCCAGGCCATGGTATTTTGTGGAAGAGCCACACTCAAGGGGCCAAAGAGCCGCATGTGGCTCGCGAGCCGCAGTTTGCCGACCACGGCCCTATACCACAGATAGAAGTTTCGTCCACATGTAGTTCGGTTGAGATCTCTCTGCCACCAACAGTGAGCACTTGGTGGATCCTTTCGTGGGCACTCTACCAGCTGTAGCTCATCAGGGATTTTTTTTCTTGCTGAAGCAAGCCAGTGATGATAAATCTGGCCTCTGTTTCCCGGCGCGAGCTTCCTAGGCTGGTAAGTTCTGTTCTCTTCTTCAGGAGTGTGAGCTCACAGAGGCCTGCCCCCTGCTGTGGGAAGAGGTGTGCTTATCTGCCCCATCCCAGGTGGCCCAGCTGACTGCCGGGGCCGTGCAGTAAATGCTTAGCACCCCCCCCCCCCCGACACACACACACACACATACCCTACCCCTAGAACACAGCTACCTGTCCTGCATTTGAGACCGCGTCTGTGTCTGAAGACCTGCAGCAGTTCAGGCTGGGGAGGAAGGCAGAGGATTGAGACTATGCAGTGAGCTTGGTTCAGCTGGTACTGACGGAGTAGCTGCTGGGGGTCAGGCACGGTCCTGGAAAGGCTGGGGGGAGGGGGGAGGGGGAGAGAGAGAGAGAAAACAATTGTGGAGGCTGGCAAATCCAAACTCCGCAGGGTAAGCCAGCACATGGGGCCCCAGGGGAAGGTTACAGTTCAAGTACAAAGGCAGCTGCTGACACAGTTTCCTCTTCTTCCAGGTCAGTCTTTCGTTTTTTACTAAGACCTCAACTGATTAGACGAGGCCCACCACATTATGGAGGGCAATCTGCTTCCCTCAAAGTCTATTGCTTTCAATGTTAATTTTATCTAAAAAACAAACAAACAAACAAACAAACAAACAAAAACCCCACCTTCACAGAAACATCTAGAATTATGTTTGACCGAATATTGGGGGACCTGGACCCAGCCAAACTGACACGCAAACTTAACCGTCACACCAGGTGAGGGAATGGACAGAAGGGACCAGGACCTGGGTCTCCTCTGCTGCTCTGATGATGCTTCAAACCTGGATAAGGCCTTGCTGCTCACACCCCCTTTCACCTGGATCATCTCCCTGGATCTTGAATACCCACCTGAGGGGTGGGCATGGGGAGGGAGGGGGAGTGGTAGGCCCCGCTGAAAGGTGAGGGCACTGAGATTCAGAGAGGGCAAGAGAGTTCTCAGAGGTGGCACAGCTTTTCCGAGTGGGCGGCGAGACCCTACGTTTTTGTAGGTTATACAGCATATATTGGCCCTTTCCCATGCCAGGCACTGGTCGGAGTGCATCACGCACATCACCCTGTTAAATCCTCTTTCCCGCTCTGTGGGAAGGGTCTGTGGCAGTCTCCCCCATTTGACATCTGAAGGAGCCGAAAGAGGTTTAAGGCATCTCCCCAAGTCATCCCTGGTCCGTGGTGGAGCGGGGACACGGACCCCGGTTCCGGACACATGCCCACGGCGCCGTCGCTCTGCACACTTCCTGTGTACGTTGCTGGTGTCAGAAAGGGCCGGGAGCACTGGCCCTGGCTGCGTTTGTCGGCGGCGGACAGGGAGCCGAGGCTACGGCCGGGCTGTCCTCCTCGGCTGCCGGAGAGCTTGGCCGTTGTCCTCCCCGTGTTGTCTTACCGTGTGCCATTGTGTAGTTTTAGCCCTTGTCCTAAAAGCGATCACGCGGCGAATCGCCGTTTGTGGCTTCATGTTTCCGTGTAGTAAGCAAAGCAGTGAAGGCAAATCAATACCCAAGAAGGTTTTGAAGTCCAAAACAAACCCCCCCAAAAATCCTAATTTCCACGAGAGACACAGCCAGGGACGGTCAGCCCCGTTCCAGAGCAGTGGCCGCCCGGGCCCAGGCGAGGTGGAGACAGGCCGCTGGAGCTTGAGATCGAATCCCATCCTGGACCACACTGAGCCATGGGGTCACTGGGAATTCTGTGTCTGCAACCAGACCGTGACAATGGGCATGTTTGCATTTCAGCTCTGGCTTAAAGGAGTCCGTCTGTGAGCGCTAACTGCGCCGTGGGCGGAGGGTGTGGCGCGGGGAGAGGCAGTCCTCTCTGGGCCGCCATGCCTGCGCTCCCGGGCTGGCCTCTCATCATGGACCACAGTATCCCCCTGCCCACACCCACCCGCTCTTCCAGATCTGCCTCAACGCCCACTTGTGTCCACATGCCGTATCTACCCCAGACCGGCTCCCTCACTTCTCTGATGTTTGTACGATGCAGAACCGATTCTTTCATGACCCACTTACTGCTTCATGCAGCATTGCTGTCATGTTTTATGGGTGCTCAATCCCCAGTGTGGGGCGTGCAGGAGGCAGCTGATCTCTCTCCCTCTCCCTTCCTCTCTGAAATCAATAGAAATATATATATATACTAGAGGCTTGGTGCATGTAAACTCATGCACTGGAGGGGGGTCCCTCAGCCCGGCCTGCTTCCTCTCACAGTCTGGGAGCCCTCAGGGGCGGTAGGCGACGCCCCATCACACCTCTGCTGCTGCCACTGCTGGCAGTGCAAGCCTCGGCCTGCCCTGGTTACCTGAGCCTCGGGGCTGAGGGGACTGGGCGCCACCATCTTGTGGCTGTGGGCACCGCCATCTTTGAGGGCGTGGCAGTCAATTAGCATATTCCCTCCTTATTGGCTGTGGGTGCCGCCATCTTTGAGGGCATGAGGGTCAATTAGCATATTCCCTCTTTGTTAGATAGGATTTTTAAAAGAATTTGAATCCCATTCACGGGGGCTCCATCCTCATGACATAATGACCTCCCAAACGCCCCACCACCTAACACCATCACCTCTGGGGGCTAGGATTTCAGTGTATGAATGTGGAGGGGATGCAGGCAAAGTGGGGACTCTAAATATGTCTCTCCCGGGTGACGGAGGGCTCCGGCGGCCATGCTGGGGGAAGCGGGCCTGAGCCATGAGGGTGGCGGGAGGCCTCTCCTGTGGGCCCGGGGAGCTCAGCCCTGTGGATGCTCCAACCAGGCCAGGCAGGGCCTGAGGTTGCCGTGACTCGTGGGTGGGGAC
This sequence comes from Eptesicus fuscus, assembly GCF_027574615.1. Classification (NCBI taxonomy): domain Eukaryota; kingdom Metazoa; phylum Chordata; class Mammalia; order Chiroptera; family Vespertilionidae; genus Eptesicus; species Eptesicus fuscus. The sequence continues at coordinate 14,496,480 of NC_072496.1, forward strand.
GCGTTAAGTGGGTCTTAGCGAGATGGCTGTGGGGGATGTGAGTCCATGTTGAGGACCTGAGGAGAAGCAGCACGGGTGAAATACGGGTGCATTTGCCTAAGGGTCCAAACTGAGGCCCATCTCAGAGACTCCCATCCAACCCAAGACGAGCATTTAGTCCGCAGCTCTCCACGGTCAAGGGGCACGTGGTGATGCGGAGGGAAGTGATGGCAGCTATTCCAGGACCCCGGTTGCCGACAACCTTGGACTTCAAGGATGAGCAATCCACCTTGGATACTCACGGCCGTTGATTCATAGAAAACCGGGGTCTGGGATAGAGAAGAGCAGCATGGAGCTGCCCCGGCCTGGATGCAGGCCCAGCAGGACTGAGCCTGGATCAGGCCAAGGCTGCCCTGCCTCCACTCCAACCCAGTGACCCCTCGCTCTGCCAGCCACCACACAGCTTCCCCTTCAGGACAAGCCGCTCAGTGGACACGCCACTCAGTGGACACGCCACTCAGTGGGCACGCCACTCAGTGGACACGCCATTCAGTGGGCACGCCACTCAGTGGACACGCCACTCAGTGGACACGCCATTCAGTGGGCACGCCTCTCAGTGGACACGCCACTCAGTGGGCACGCCATTCAGTGTACACACCACTCAGTGGGCACGCCATTCAGTGTACACACCACTCAGTGGGCACGCCACTCAGTGTACACACCACTCAGTGTACACACCACTCAGTGGGCACGCCACTCAGTGGACACGCCACTCAATGGATATGCCACTCAGTGGACACGCCACTCAGTGGACACGCCTCTCAGTGGACACGCCTCTCAGTGGACACGCCACTCAGTGGACACGCCTCTCAGTGGACACGCCATTCAGTGGGCACGCCACTCAGTGGACACGCCACTCAGTGGGCACGCCACTCAGTGGACACGCCACTCAGTGGACACGCCACTCAGTGGACACGCCACTCAGTGGGCACGCCACTCAGTGGACATGCCACTCAGTAGACACACCACTCAGTGGACACGCCTCTCAGTGGACACGCCACTCAGTGGGCACACCTCTCAGTGGACACACCACTCAGTGGACACACCACTCAGTGGACACGCCACTCTGGACACTCGAAATTACTCGGCGCAGGGCTGTGTAGCTGCTGCCCGCCCTCCGGCCCTGCCCCCTGACTGCCCCTTGGACGCCCGTGACCATTTGCCAGTCCTACAGGGAGGCCCCGCCTCCTCCCACTTCCAGCCTCTGTTCCTCCTCCCCCTCCCATCTTCCTCCTTCACTCTTACCTTCTTCAGGCTTGACTTTGGGTGTGATTCCCTCAGGACGTCCCCCCGAGGCCCCCGCTGCCCCCGGCCCCGTGCAAGGGCCCCCCTCCCCTCCTCCCCCCCCCCCCCCATGTGCTGTGCTGAGCTGAGCTTGGCCTCCTCAGGGAGAGGTGTTACCCGGCCTGCCCTTCCAGAACATTCCGTGTGGATAGTTTCCATCACTGTTGACCTGCATAACAATGTTAACCCTCGGGCAAGACTCTTCTATTTGCAAAGCACAGCGTGTGAGTGTCCCTTGGAGACCTCAGCGTCTCGGGAGGAGGTGATGAGGTGGGGGAGTCTGTGCCTTCGCCGCCAGGTGATGGAGCATCGTTGGCGATGCGCTCAGACCTGTGACAGGAGTCGAGGCAGATGCATGTCAGGTCCCATGAGGGAAGCAGCTCCTCGTTACCCTCCCACACTGGAAGCCACGTGTGTTCTCAGCTCCGTGGGCTGCAGGCGCGTCCGCCACGTGTGTTCTCAGCTCCGTGGGCTGCAGGCGCGTCCGCCACGTGTGTTCTCACAGCTCCGTGGGCTGCAGGTGCGTCCACCACGTGTGTTCTCACAGCTCCGTGGGCTGCAGGTGCGTCCACCACGTGTGTTCTCAGCTCCGTGGGCTGCAGGCGCGTCGCATTGACATCAGACGTGAGGGATTCTGGTTTCCCTGCCTGATGGACGGCGAGTCACAGGGGTGTTGATTTTTTTGGGGTCGTCTGCTTTTTGCAATCGGTATCGTCGACATTGTGGCTCCCGATGGAGGTTTGGATGCCGTGTCATGTGCCCTTGGCAGACCAGGCCCTCCCGCCTCCCTCCTGCTCGTGTGCCCTTGACTCTGCCAGGGACGCTCATCTCTCCGTCATGCGGGCCTGGAAAATTGCGGCTCCCCCCTCGAGGCCCGGCTCCCGTGTCCCCTGCCCCCTCCGCCCCCTCCTGCACACACCGCGCACCCCTGCAGACCGTGAGCTGAGGGCAGGGGCTGGGACCCACTGTGTTGGTGTGGATTCATGTGGACACAGACCCTCACTCACTCTGCCCACGGAGACCGCTGTCTGCCGTTTCCCCTCCTGTAGGCCCGAGGCCGAGAGGCAGCCTTCCCTTCTCTGAGGGCGGGAGGGGCGGGTGAGCTGGGCGGGTGCTGCCCGCACAAGGCCAGCTGTTCCAGTTCTTCCCCAGGAGAGGAAAGTGTAGCTGCCGGTGCTCCTTCCTTTCAATTCCGCCATGACATTTGCTGTAAGGCTCCGAGATCACAGGATGTTAATCTGCTTTATTATAGTCTGTTGTTCGTTACCGTATTTTCCGGTGAATAAGATGACTGGGCGTATAAGATTTTCCTGGGTTAAAAAGTCGTCTTATATGCCGGAAAATAGGGTATAGGAGAAGAAGCAAGAGGGATCTTGGGTTTTGTGCTGCTTCCTCGGGGCACAGGGGCTTAAAGCATCTCACGGGCTTCGTGGAGGTTCTGTGGATCACTGCTTTTCTGGGAAAGGGGAACGCAAGCCATCAGCCCCGCCCCCCCTTGCCCAGGGAATCCATCAGTCACCCCCCTGCCCAGAGAACCAGGGAATCTGTCAGCCCCTCCCCGCACCTGCCCAGGGAATCTGTCAGGTGCGCCCTCCCCCCCCCCCCCGGCCCAGGGGAACCAGGGAACCCGTCAGTCCCCCTGCCCAGGGAACCCGTCAGTCCCCCTGCCCAGGGAACCCGTCAGTCCCCCTGCCCAGGGAATCCGTCAGTCCCCCCACTGCCCAGGGAACCAGGGAACCTGTCAGTCCCCCTGCCCAGGGAATCTGAAGTGCATCTCAGTCTGTTACTTGGCCGCAGGTGGGCTGTCTCCCCTGAAGGCATCTTGCCTCCAGCACCCGGCTCCCTCCCACCGCACCCCCACTCCCTGTCCCTCAGGGTTTTCTTCAGACAGTGGGACCCGTGCCGAGACCCCGTCTCCACCCAGGTAGCCTCTCCAGACCCCTCTGTGCCCGGGAGAGAATCAGTTCTGGACTTTGGAGTCTCACCTTGAACATCACAGCCCTTAGGGGTGTCGGGGATGGTGCAGGCCACACCCATCTGGTCCCGTGGGAGGCCTGGTGGGCGCAGCCAGCGCGGATGCGACAAACAGAGGGTGGCCCCTGCCCTTTAGGAGAAACCAAAGCACCCCAGGGAGGGCGAGAGCTGCCCCCGGCCAGTGGCCAGGTGCCAGGGAGCTGGCACCTTCTCAACTCCTGGTGGCTGTTTATCAGGAGGGGCACCAGGCAGACGGGGCGGGGGGCGGTGCTGAACCCCACGACACCACGCTGTTCCAGCTTGAGCTTGGCCCAATAACACCGAGAAGCAATGGTGTGGGCACCAGCGGACAGGCAGTCGTGGGGAGCAGCCTGGGCCGCTGCAGACACAGGGGGAGCCACAGAGGGAGCAGCCTGGGGGACCCTTAGGTGTGTGTAGCTTCTCTTCCTGGGAGAAGAGCGGACCTGGAACGACAAAGGCGGCGTCATCCTCACGCACACACCCAGACGTTGGTGACCGGGCTGTATCGCTGAGTCACGCAGCGTCACTGCGGAGAGGACCACTCGACCTGTCCTCTGGAATTCTAACTCAGCGGTGACATTTTTTTTTTTCTTTCTTTTTTTTTTTTTTTTAATGAATCTTTATTGTTCAGATTACAATTGTTTCTCCTTTTTCCCCACATATCTCCCCACCACCCAGTTCCTACCCCCTCTCTTCCCTTACCTCCCCCCGCTGCTGTCCTTATCCATAGGTGTATGATTTTTGTCCAGTCTCTTCCCATACTCCCCACACAGACACCCCTTTCCCCCTGAGAATTATCAATCCACTCCCATTCTATGCCTGATTCTATTAAGTTCACCAGTTTATTCTGTTCCTCAGATTTTTAATTCACTTGACTTTTAGATTCACTTGTTGATAGATATGTATTTGTTGTTCATAATTTTTATCTTTCTTCTTCTTTTTCCTCTTTTTAAAGAATACCTTTCAGCATTTCATATAATGCTGGTTTGGTGGTGATGAACTCCTTTAGCTTTTTCTTATCTGTGAAGCTCTTTATCTGCCCTTCAATTCTGAATGATAACTTTGCTGGGTAGAGTAGTCTTGGTTGTAGGTTCCTGCTATTCATCACTTTGAATATTTCTTGCCACTCCCGTCTGGCCTGCATGGTTTCTGTTGAGAAATTAGCTGATAATCGTATGGGAGCTCCCTTGTAGGTAACTAACTGTTTTTCTCTTGCTGCTTGTAAGATTCTCTCTTTGTCTTTTGCTCTTGGCATTTTAATTATGATGTGTCTTGGTGTGGTCCTCTTTGGATTCCTTTTGTTTGGGGTTCTGTGCGCTTCCTGGACTTGTAAGTCTATTTCTTTCATCAGGTGGGGGAAGTTTTCGTTCATTATTTCTTCAAATAGGTTTTCAGCATCTTGCTCTCTCTCTTCTTCTGGTACCCCCATAATTCTGATGTTGGTACGCTTGAAGTTGTCCCAGAGGCTTCTTACACTATCTTCAACTTTCTGAATTCTCTTCTCTTCATGCTTCTCTGAAGGAGTGTCCTTGGCCTCTTTGTATTCCAAATCTTTGAGTTGATTCTTGCAATCCTCTAATCTGCTTTTGGGTCTCTGTATAATATTTTTTATCTCAGTCAGTGTATGTTTAATTTCTAGTTGGTCCTCATGGAATTTATCAGCCTTTTCCATGAAATTCTTGAAAAACCTTATAACCGTGGTTTTGAACTCTATGTCCAGTCGCTTGTTCTCCTCCATTTCTTTGGTTTGTGATCTGTTTCCTTGCCTTCTCATATTCTCTGCTTCCCTAAGTTGGTAGGGTAGTTTTGTGTACTAGGTGTCCTATTGGTTCAACGGGTCAGCCTCCCAGTTACTTGAGGTGGACACTCTTGGTGTACCCTTGTGTACTGTGTGTCCCCCAGCAGGAGCTATAGCAAGGGCTAGTTTTCTCCTCCTTTGCTTGGGCGGTTTTGGAGCAGTCTGACTGGAGCTGCAGTTGGTTAAGCTGCCACAGAACAGGCCATTTATATGTAAAAGCCGCTGTGTGGAGCCGGGCGGGTTTGTAGAATGTGCGGAGCGGGGCCTCAGGGCGGGGCCTCAGGGCTGGGCGGGGTCTCAGGGCGTCACTAGGCTGGGACGTGGCCAACGGCGATGGCTGCCGTCAGCCATCTCTGCCTTTCCACGTTTCCAAGTCCCTGCGCCCCACGCTCCAGCGCAGTAAACAATGATTGCTGGGCGCACCACTGCAAAAAAGTCACTCTCACTTTCCGACCCGATGGCCGAGAGTCCAGCTTCTCCCCGTAGGTGCCTGGGTCCCCCGAGTGTCCCCAGAAACTGGATTTCAGAGTGATCGGGAGCTTGTCTCCCTGCGGGTTGAAGAAAAGCCGCGCACCCAGCCTCCCGCCGCCGGCCCGATTCGTGTGCCTCCGTACCTCAGCTTTTCAGCGATTGTGCTTCTTTCTCTTCTTAGTTGTAAATCTTCCACTCAGCCAGCTTTCCCGTGGTTCTGGGTGGTAGACGTTTTTGTCTTTTAGTTGTATTTTTGAAATTGTTGTGTCTCAGCGGTGACATTTGAGTCCCCGCTAAGGGGATAGCATTCCTATTCTGATGTAATGAGGACAGTAGCTAATAAGAGTAGTTAGCACATATTATTGTGTATTGAATGCTCTTCTGAGTGCTTTATATACATAACTCATTTACACACCAATACATTACATAATCAACTCATTTACATACATTAACTCGTCTACATATATCATACACACAGTACACTCACATAAACTCATTTGCATACATAATATATTTGCAGACTGTCTTAGTCCATTCAGGCTGCTATGACAGAACTCCATAGACTGGGGCTTAAACTGCAAACATTTATTTCCCACAGTCTAGAGGCCGGAAGCCCAAGATCAAGGTGGCGGCCGATCCGGTGTCTGGCGAGGAGCCACTTCCCGGTTCCAGGCAGTTTTCTTGTTCCCAGGTCCTCACTGTGGGGAGGCTGAGGGAGCTCTGTGGGGTGGGATCTCTGTTAAAGGGCACGGATGCCATTCAGGAGGGCCCCACCTTCATGACCTAATCAACTCCCACAGGCTGCACCCCAAATACCATCACATTGGGGAGTAGGTTTCAACATGGGAATTTTGGGAAGGTTACAAACATTCAGTCCACAAGACATGCATTAACTCATTTACATACATAGCCATGTACATGCACTAACTCATTTACATACATAGCCATGTACATGCACTAACTCATTTACATACATAGCCATGTACATGCACTAACTCATTTACATACATAGCCATGTACATGCATTAACTCATTAAGTCACCTGATGAGACACTGAGGCACAGAGTTACATGCCTGAGGTTAAGCAGGTCACCTCTAGCTCCAGAGTCTGAGCTGCTGGCCGCTGGTGGACGGCCTGCATCCCGACCTCCGCCTTCCGTACCCTGAGCCCTCCACGCAGGAGCTGGGTCTGGTGATGCCTGCTCTCACGTGATGCCCGTGGTGCTGCCCCGCCCCTTCAACTGGCATCACATCCCCTGGGCGAGAGCTGCGGGCGGGCGAGGCCTGGCTGCAGGAAGGCGGACGCAGGGACAGGGCTGCCTCGGCTCGGCGCCCGCCCATCAGGCATCCACGGAGGCTTTTCCACAGAAACCCAGGCCTCCAGGTGCACACGGGGCCCCGCCCATCCCGGCCGCCGTCAGAGGCCAGGGACCAGGGACCGCCCTCCTTTCCAGAGTAACATTGGAAAGGACAGCATTTGCATTCCCACCGTTTTGGGGAGCTCACGGTGGTGGAAGACTAAATCACTAATTCAGATGTCAGTGTCAGGACAGGTGCTGTCGGTGGGTCCGAGGGCACAGGACATTCTGGGCTCTGACGGGGCCTTGCCCATCACTTGTACATCGTTCCTCGTCCGTGTGCTCCTGTTCGGGGAGGAATTAGGGCGTGGCACGGTGCCGCCAGGTATTATCAGGCCTCCGGAACGTACCCACGTGGAACAGAGGTGCCTGCCTCTGCCCAGCGGGTCCTCCTTCGAGGGCACCCCTAGCTCGTTCCTGGCGATAACGCGTACGTGTCCCACAGGAGGCCTGAGCCCTGCGGCCGTCACACCAGCCCCGGGCCCACGTGGAGCAGTTCCGTTTGGCCGTGGTACCGCTCTGCTCTTCGGTCCAGCCTTCACCTGCTTTCCGCCACATCCGCCTGCCACCTCCTACCCCCAAATAGTTTCCACTGTTCACTTTCCCTCCTCCTGGTGCTGCAGGTTAATGGCAAGTTCAACGATAATTGCGCTCATTGTACAAAATCTCTTCTGGAATAAGGCGGAATGTGAAAGAAAGCGGGAATGCGTGGATAAATGCCAAATACAACTGCTGATGCTGACATTTAAAAAGGGGGGGCAGGCAGAAAGGAATGAAGGGCAAAAGTATTTACTTCTCTTCCTCTCCTTCCTCCAAAGCAAAGCGCTCTGTTACCCCACCCCGGTTTCTGACCCTGCCTTCTCGAGCCAAGAGCGCGGGGTCCAGCTCGGAATGGCAGCGGCACCCCCCCAGATCCGGTTCCCCGAGTGGCCAGCCCCCCCCCCAGCCAGGGCACAGGGTCAGGCGCAGCCACCGGTGATTAATCAGGTGGCTCCTGAATTAGGACACAGCCAACGTGATTGTCTCTGCAGACCAGACCCGTAAAGGCCAGCAATTAGCATTTCCCCGGAGACCTTTCAGATGCGGCAGGAACTGAACTGACAGGAGACCTTCCAGATGCAGCGGGAACTGGCGTGGCAGGCCCTCCCTGCTGCTGACTCAGTCCTCCCTCCCAGGAGTTCCCGCAGAGGTCAGCCCTGGTGGGTTTTCAGGAGCTGTTTCACGGCTTCTGATCCGGCCACCCTTTCCGTGCCCAGTGGGGGGCAGAGCTGAACCCCAGAGTCCCACCTTCCCAAACGGTGACGTGGCAGACGTGCCTTCTCCAGCCACCATTCCCCCTCGGAGCGCCCGTCCCTCCTCCTGTCCCAGGAGCTGCGGAGTAGGGCCGTGGGAGAGAGGCAGTGGCATGAAGTAACCCATCCCATCCCCACCGAAGCTGACCATTTACGGGGTGACCAGTGGCAGGAAGACACGCTGTCCTCACGGGGAGGTTTGGTTGGTTGCGGGGAGGGGGAGCTTTCTCACATTCTTCAAACCAAACCATGCCGATAAAACGGACAAACCGTCTCCCTCGCTGCGCGGGTCCCCTTAGCTGACCTCTGCAAACTTGGGGTGTTGTGTAGCTGGGTCTCAGGACAACACATCTCTTCCTTTATTTTTTAAAATATATTTTATTGATTTTTTTACAGAGAGGAAGGGAGAGGGATAGAGAGTGAGAAACATCGATCAGCTGCCTCCTGCACACCTCCTACTGGGGATGTGCCCGCAACCAAGGTACATGCTCTTGACCGGAATCGAACTTGGGACCTTTCAGTCTGCAGGCCGACGCTCTGTCCACTGAGCCACACCGGTTAGGGCTCTTCATCGGGGCAGTGTGTCATTGCCTCTGTTCTCTATCATCATTCCCTGTCCCAACATTCTCCTGTAAAGTCAGAGTCTTAGGTTAGAGTGGAAAGGGGAAAGGGGCTCAAGGCCTTATTTAAAAGCCCTAAAAGGCGTGTGAAACATCACATCGCTCGGGGCTCGTCTCTGGCTGTGGGTAAAGGCATCGGAAGGAACGGGGGGCTACCTGAGTGTTTATTGAGCAGCCCGTGGTCTGGACCAGTCGCATCGCCCTCTGCCCTTGGGGGTCACAGGGCTCCTTGAGGGATTGCTTAAAAGGAACCGAGGTCATGGAGAAAGGGGTCCATTTTCTGAGTCCTCTTGCGTGTCCTGACTTATCGCTCGGTGTCAAGCAAGGGTCAAGGGCGTGGGAAATAACAAACAATCGCAAGAGGTTCACGAGCTCCGAGGACCTTAACGCCCATCCAGGCTGTGCGTCTGAATTGGGCTGAACGAGTGGATACGAGAGGAAGACAGTACAAACGGGTTTAAACTGAGACCAAGTTCTGGGATTTCCCTGCTCTGCCAAGGGGAGGGCACAGCTCTTGCCACGTGTGAGATGATGAAGGCGATTGGTTCTGCTCCGCATTCGCTGGACTAAGAGGAGACATTGGTTTAGGTCAGTGGTCGGCAAACTGCGGCTCGCGAGCCACATGCGGCTCGTGAGCCGCGGTTTGCCACTCTGTTGACTAATGAGCTTGCCGACCACGTGTTTAGGTGATCACGAGAGTGTGGTTGGGTGTGAAGAGTCGTCCTTGTAGGCAGTGAATAAACGCTCTTAGGCCACCAGGATGTCACAGATGTCCACAGACTCTGCGGATGTCCACTCTGCAGAGCCTCGTGCTGGGAACTGTTCGGACTTGGGTTTGGACGGAGGATTAGGCAGGTGCCCCCTGAGTTCTCTTTCCTTCTCTCTATATAATTCACCCCACTGTGTATTGACCGCCTTCCAAGTGTCCCACTGGGCCTTAAGGCAAAGGTCCCCATGGTAACAGAATGGGAGCATCCAGCTAGGACCTTTTTGAATAATCAAGAGTTCTTTTTGTCTCTTTTCTGGGCACGTTCTTTTCATGTGACCCTCCCCTAGGAGCTAGAGGGGGACAGATGTCGTCTGGTTCCACTTTCTAGAAGAGAAAGCTGAAATTCACCCATGTCACGTGACCAAGCCACCCATGATTGAAATGGTAGCCTCACTTTTGTGTTTCTTCTACTCATCCCACAGTCAGCCCATCACCAAATTCTGTTCATTTTTTATTTCCCCCCTCCTTGTAGTGTTCCGTGCGTCTTTCTCTCCGTATGCACATTGGTTTCCTATCCTGCCTTCCAGGGGCCAGTCGGCTCCTCCTTGACACCTCCCCTGAGTTTCTGGATCTTGGGAACATGATCCCACATCTGTGCCATGCATCGGTCACCTCCAGTGGGGTGTGGGCACAGCGTGGAGGCGGCATCGGGGTGCTTGTGACAGGAAAGGCTGTGCAGAGGGTTCTGACATGCTGTGCCTTGTCGGCACCTCAATTCCGACTCCCCGCAGCCCTCAGCACTTGCTTCTGGGGTGCGGGCCTCTGCATAGAGCGGGCACACGGCTGTCTGCGCCTGCACTTCTCCGGGGCGATGCAGCCAATGGCCTCAGGGCACCGAGTCAGCGAGCGCTCCAGCTGAAATGGCTTTGTGCTCTCAGAACGAGGACCCATGGGCCTCGCTGCAAAATGGGTATCGGGGCACGTTATTCACCCTCGTTATGTCATGTTCACAGGACTCTGCGGATGTCACCAGGGCTCATTATAAGTAATTTTTAGCCTCTCTAATGTCTAATATTAGTTACGTCTAATATTTTTAAGTGTCTATCATAATAATTTAAAATGTGTCATTAGGATGATAATACTGCCTACCTTTCAACCCGCATTTTCATTGTATGAAAGAACATCGTTGCATTCTATGGTGTTTTGTTTCTGTCCCACCGCCCTCTCCATGTAGATGGGCGGTCCCTGCATGGCAAAGAGGCGTCTTTGTTCACGGGTCCCGTTACTCAGTAGGGTATCGCGTGCCCAGTGTGTGGGACCGTGCGCACTTACCCCCTGGCCCTGTAGGCGCGGTGTCGCTGGCTTATGAGTGATGTGCCCAGCGGTGGGGGTTCACGGTGTTGGGACTGAATGGGGCTCCTGCTCCCCAGTCCCACCTGTGTCTCTCTCACGACACCACGTGGCTTCCACACGTCGTCGTGTCTGAGAGCTCCCCAGCTGTGACAGTCCCGCGATGGAGGAGCAGCTGAGCCAGGCCTCCAGCTGGAGAGAGCCTCTGTCACCCGCCCTCCGGCTCCCTCCCCGATGGAGCTGGTCAGGGGTCACGAGTGCAGCCCCCTCCCCGGTCCTACCCACCGGCCTTCCTCGGGAGGTGCTTGTCCGTCAGCTTTCGCTCTCCTCCCGTTAGGCTCCCTCCACACGGCAAGGAGCAGAATGGCGGAAGCCTTTCTCCCGATGCTAGACAAGCAAGAAGGTCCGTGTGCGCAGTGGCTCCTGGCCTGGGGCCCCTCCTGCCTCCCAGAGGTTGGGATCTTTGGCCGTAGGTCGCCGGGCATCTTTAGTGTGCTTACGGATTCCTTGTGAACCTCTGGATCCGCCCCTTGGCGATCCCTCTCTGCCCTTGGGAGATGAAAGACATTGTTCCTGGTGTGACAGATACCAGGTGCTTGGAAGAGCAGCCTTGCAAAGAGGTACCTGCCCCGAAGGGCTCAGCGTCCCAGGGACAGATCCCCCAGCGCCGTCCCTCTAAGGCCCCGGATTGAGACAGGACGAGCCTGCGCCGGCTTCGGCGTGGAGACTCCCCCAGAGCAACGTTCTCAGGGAACAGCCTTGCCAGCCGGGGACGACCACTGTGGCAGATGCGTGCGCACGAGGCCCAGCCCTCGTGACCTCGATTCGGAAAGGCTGCCAGGCCAAGGGCCTGCGTGTCTGCTCCCGCGGACGGCCCCTCCCACTCCACGCCCGCAGGGGGCTTCGCCCTGGGCAGGCAGGATTCATCTACCTCTTGTCGTCGGGCCCAGAATGTTCCAGAATTCCCGTCACGCTTGGTGGGGGCTCCCGTGGCAGCAGTCACTTTGGGAGACAGAAGGAGGTGGAGGATGTTTTTGTGTTTCAGACACGGAGGGTGTGGGGGCCTGGGGACCCATCTCTCAGTGGCTGGCCTTTCCTGGGGACAGAGGTGCCGCTGGGCGGGGAGGAGTCGCTGGTGTGAGGGTGTGGCCCTGGTCGGGGCCGGACACACGTCTGTCCCCTGAGCTGTTTTCAGGCATGAACTTTACATACTGGCGCTGACCACAGGGGGGCCCGGACCCTCCGGCTCCTCTGTGCCGTCCTGTTCCCAGGACAGTGGGGATGTGCATTGGAATTCCCTCTCGGCATCCATCCTCAGGCGTAACCATAGAGACAGAAGGTGGAGTAGTGGTTGCCAAGGGGCTGGGGGAGGGGACTTGGGAGTCACTACTAACAGGTGTGGAGTTTCTTTGGGGGGGTGGAATATTCTGGAATGGGATAGTCGTGAACATTATATAATATAGTAAATACACTGTATATCTTAAAAAAAAACAAAAAAACATTTCTACCCGGCTGGTGTGGCTCAGTGCTTGAGCGTTGACCTATGAACCGGGAGGTCACAGTTTGATTCCAGGTCAGGGCACAAGCCTAGGTTTCAGGCTTGATCCCCAGTAAGGGGGTGTGCAGGAAGCAGCTGATCCATGATTCTCTCCCATCATTGATGTTTCTCTCTCTCTCTCTCTCCTCTCCCTTCCTCTCTGAAATCAATAAAAAAATATTTTTTTAAAAGTTGTTAACTATAAAAAAACCCCACCAAAACAAACCGTTTCCCTCGCTGGCATTTTCCGGGTCTTTCTGCCCTCCGGCTCCCAGGTAGCCGGTTTCGAGAGCCGTGGCTCAGTAGCGCCTGCATGCTCCGCCTGCCCCTCGCGGTGACTGTTCCAATCAGACGCTGTCAGGTGCTGAGGATGGTGGGAGAAGATTTTAAGTCTACAGCGTTGTTAGCGCTGTCAATACAGTAATTTCACACGTGACCCATCAGGGACAGAGGCTGCCTTCCCAGCCAGTTTTGGTTTTGTGTGACATTTTCCTGGAATGACTTTTGTTGAATTATGCAAATGAGCCGATTGGCCGCAGAGAGACTGCGCCCTGACCTCTCTCCTGCCACCTGCTGCGTCACTTTCCTCCTCAGGATCGCGCCCTGCCCCCACTTGCATGCCCTTGACAGAGGCCAGGACACGCGGTCCAGGCTCAGGGGCTCCATCCCTGCTGGCTGCCGGCGCCCCTGCGGGAGTCTGGACGCCATCCCCCTCCAGGGCCGGCTCTCAGCCCCGATTTCGGAGAGCCCAGCTGGCCCCATTTTTCCCCAATCTGAAAGTGAGAGAATGAAATAATATTTGAGGGAATGAAAGCAGGAACCCGTGGCTCACAGCATAGTTGTCAGTGAGGAGGCCACAGGCGTCCCTGAGCCCCCGAGCTGGGCGGCCTCGGACCTGGCCTGGAGGTACCAGGGCATCCTTTCCGTCCCAGCCCGCACCCGCCGGCACGTGAGTGCATCGTCGCTGGGGTCTTCTCTCTCTCTTTTGTGACCTTATTCCCCCCCCACCCCCCTCCACACACACACACACTCCCAGTGATCATATTTGCCGTCAGTTGTCTGTGTGAGGATTTAGTGACTTTTTTAGGGATAAGTGCTAACCCTGAGGCCCTCCAAAGAGACCTATGACATCAGCCTCTGCGATGGAGAAGTTGCCCTGGTCTCATTGCCACCGTCACGGTCAGAAAGCCCCCTGGCGGCCTCTGAGCCTGCACGCTGCGTGCCTGGGCCTCGGGCGGGCTTCCCCGGGCCCTCCCCGGCCCTCCCTGCCGGTTCCATGGATCCCACACCGTGTATTCCTCTAGACCAGTGGTCGGCAAACTCATTAGTCAACAGAACCAAACATCAACAGGACAACGATTGAAATGTCTTTTGAGAGCCACAGTTTTTAAACTTAAACTTCTTCTAACGCCACTTCTTCAACATAGACTCACCCAGGCCGTGGTATTTTGTGGAAGAGCCACACTCAAGGGGCCAAAGTGCCACATGTGGCTCGAGAGCTGCAGTTTGCTGACCACGGCTCTAGGGCCTAAAGTCTAGGGCCTGGGGAGGGAGGGCCTTGGGAGGGAGGGCCTGGATGGCAGCACCTCTGAGACCCATTTCCACAGGCTCGCCTCCGCCTTCTGCTGTTGGGAGGAAGCACTGTTTGGACAAAGGGGGGTTTGTAGGTATCGCTCCCACCAGACTCTCCTGAGGGGGAGCCGGGGACCTGGCGCTGGGAACTCCTCCGGCTCTGAATGGATGCCTTGTTGGGAGGTTGTTGACACGGGGCAGTTTCTCGCGTCTTTACAGCACGAGGGGCTGCCGCAGCCTCAGGGACACGTTTCCTTGTTGTTCCTCCACGAGCAGCCTCACCGACGCTGTGTACTTTTGCGGGACTGATTTTTGCTTCTCGGCATCACTGATGATGTGATTCGTATCTAAATTTGGTACAAAATTATATACTTGCCCAAATACTTCATCTGCATTTCAGAATTTTGTCTCTGAAAATGTTTTTTTTAAAAAATGATCTAATCCAAACCTCTTAGTTCACAGATTAGAAAACAGAAATCTACATCAGGGTTTCTCCACAGCGGCTCTGTTGGCATTGGGGGCCAGCTAAGTGCTATGGGGGGTGCCTGGTGTGTTGTAGGGTGCCTGGCAGCACCCTGGCTTCTACCCTTTAGATGCCCCCCAAAAATCCCCCAATTGTGAGAACAGTGTCTGCAGACCCTGCCAGATGTTCCCAGGGGAGAGCCCTGGCTTGGGGGTGGACACCCGCTCAGCTCCGAGCTCCTTCCCCTCGTCCAAGTCCCACGTCTCGGTTTCTTGGCCACTTTCTCCTCAGCTGAACCCCGCCCCGATTTGTACAGGGCTCCCTCCTGTCTCTCCTTTAAGTCGGGGTCACTTTCCTCTCGTGGCTGCAGGTTGAGAGGACACCTGTAGCACTCAACACGCGGGCCATGGCAGGTGGTGGACACCCAGGGTTTTGCCACTTCCCGGTGGAGAGGACACGTGTAATTAATTACCAGGGGTTTCCTAGGCGAGAGGGCAGCTCTCCATGGGCCTCTCTGAGCCCCTCCGAGCCTGGTTTCCCCGCGTGCAGGTCGGGATGGAGCCTGGTTACTGAGCTGGGGCCTGGGGAGGGCGGGCTCTAAGCTCCATGGAGCTGTCGGAGGCGACTTTCCTATGGAGACAGGGTTTCATCGGGGCCGTGCCCACCTGCCAAGCAAAATCCACTCGCCTCTCCGAGCCTCTTGCTGAAATGGTGCTAGAAACACCGAAATAGGATCAGGACTTGGGGCTGCAATGACTTGCGGGGAGTCCAGTAGGTTCTAAGAAAGAGCGAGTGAACTGAGGAAGTGCAGGTTCTGGTTGTGCTCCTGGGATTTGTGGTTTTATTCCAAGAAATCGTTGCTGCGGAGCAAAGGCGTTTCTCGACGTGCCCGGCGCTGTTTCCTTCTTGGACTTTGTGAAGAAGCAGCGTTCTCCGTGTCTCTGAGGCATTTCCCGCGCAGCCACCTGGTCACCGTCCACCGGGAAAACCCGATCGGTTGGTTCTGTGAGCTGCATTTTATCGCCATTCACACGGGGACCACCGCGCCCCGTTTTCCACCCCATAAAGGGGGAACATTCTGGAAACTTCTGAACAAAGAAAATTCGTGTTTATCTCCACAGTTGGCATTTCCTAGGGGGGAAAAATAGCAGCTGGTTGAGTAGGAGGGAGCTCACTTTTCACCACTTCCAGCCTGTGTCTGTGAGGGTCTCCTCGGAGGCTGTCTGCTCCGTGACCGGGTGACGGGGGAGGCTCTTGCTCCCTCGGCCGCGTCCCTCGGGTGTGTGTGACGTGGGGACAGAGCTGTGCCAGCCGTCCTGCCCGTGATGCTCGGACACAGTGGCTCTAACAGCTTAAAAGAACTCAGACTTTTACCACGGACGTCATATCATCAGGCCAAAACCCCAGCATCTCCCCCAGTATTTACTTTAAAAATATATATTTTTATTGATTTCAGAGAGGAAGGGAGAAGGAGAGAAAGAGAAACATCAATGATGTGAGACAATCATGGATCGGCTGCCTCCTGCACGCCCCCTACTGGGGATCGAGCCAGCAACCTGGGCATGTGCCCTTGACCAGGAATCAAGCTGTGACCTCCTGGTTCACAGGTCGATGCTCAACCACTGAGCCACGCCGGCCGGGCCCTTCCCACTCCTCCCCGTGCATCCTTCCCTTTGCTGATGGAATATCAGAAGCAGAGTCTCTTCTCCCGCCCCTCCCCCAGCAGCCATGGCTGCACACTGAAGGAAGCCGAGAAAAGAATGCAACCTGAGTATCAGGTGTATCTCAGGGTCCTGCCAGGGAAAGGGCTGTCATCCTCAAATGGGGAATTTAGAGGAGTTTCACGAAGGGGTTGTTCCCAGAAGGGTGGGTAGCCGGGGGCTGGTAACGCCGGTTGCCCGTATCCCCTAGGTCTCAGGCTCAGAGGAGGAGCCGTCTCTCACCCAGAGAAACGGAAGTATCCAGAGACTCGCCTTCCTCCCTCCAGATGTGGTCCGGAAGCCCGCCTCCCCGGGCCAGCAGGATGGCCAAGGGCAGACCGTGCATCTGGAGGGCACGGAGGAAAATTGGCCCAGCATGGATCAGACCAATTCTTTCAAAATAGCCCTCCCACTCGCTGAGACTAAGAGGCACCCCTGCCGCCTCTCTCCATCCCTCTTTGTCCTGATGGGTATAGCCGACACCTCCCACCCCTGCCTCCCCGTCATTTTCCGTCCTGTTTGCTGCCCTCACTCCTTCCTCTGCGCTATAATGACGGCCGGAGAAGCGAGAGGCTATTTCAGATCATCTCTTCCGCTGCTAACAGCACGCGGTTTGTTCTGCCACCGAGTGCTCCTACCGCGAGGGCTCTACTCCGAGCTCATGGCGTCCATTTCCTCCGGGCAGGCCATCTTTCTCGGCAGGCAGCCCTGGCTGGCCAGATTCTGGCTGCGTGGACACGGTGGGCAGTGATGGCTCTGGCCCACTCCCCAGCTGGGTTGCTAAAATGTGGACTCCAACCGTGGGGAGAGAGCAAACGGGACGCCCTTTTGGCCTTTTGGCCTTCTCGAGGAACAGTGAGAAACGGGTTTCTTCAGATGCATTGACACCAGAGAGACCTGCCAGAAGGGTATTCACCAGGCCCTCTGGCCCCTGTTTTCCCCAAGTTCAAACCAAGGGCTATTAATGAGACGTGGCCCTAGAGCCAAATAGCATTGAGTTTCATGCAAATACATCCTTGAGCATTATAATGATAAAGACAGATGATAGATAGATAGATAGATAGATAGATAGATAGATAGATAGATAGAGGTGTGTGTGTGTGTGTGTGTGTGTGTTAAAGAGTGAAGTCAGTTGGCTTAGAGCCATCTATTCTCTTACCTTGACCTCCATTCAGTGAGTGGCTTGTATGGGCAAGTTGGCTGAAGGGGGTTTCAGTCCTGGGGTCATCCGTTCTTATAAGAGTCCATGGCCGCAGACACATCAGTGCCTTGCTCTGTGGTTCAGCCCCTGCAAGTATTGGACTTGGTACATCACCTGAGCTCTCTCTGTGCCTCAGGCATCGAGTCTGTAAATGCGACAGTGAGCACACGTGGCTCATATTCTCCAATGTGAGTGCCGTGAGAAGGCAGGGTTCTTAGGAAAAGACAATAATTTTGGGGGGAAATGCAAGGCAGCAGGAAACGAGGAAGCGCACGTAGGAGATGGGCTGACTCCCTAAAACAGCCCTGGGCTGGGTCTGCAGGGGCGGAGGACCGGCACGGCGGGCTCCACTCACTCAGTGGGTGGCCGGGAGTCGGAGCCGACGCAACCGCACGTGACACAGGCGTGACCATTCATCCAGGCAACCGCTGAGGCTTGGCAAACACGTTATGGCTGTTGGAAGCCAGATCATCATGGATACACGAGAAAGGGTGAAGGCTGCTAACCATCATGCGGCCATGGTGCCACCCTGAGCCCCGCCGTGTGCCTGCTGGGTGATCAGCCATCCTCTTGACGGAGGGCTAACACATGTGGTGACTTTACCGTGCGCCCACCAGGGCGGCAACCTGTCCATTAGCTGCGCAGGAAAGATCTGAAGAACGAACGGAGCAGAACAGTTTTCAAAAGTCTTGTTACAGCCCATCGCGTCAGTAACTTACGATTTTTGAAAACCCCTGAATACAAATTTACACAAGTTTGAGTTGTTTTACAGCTTACCAGGCCATTAATTTAAGTTTTAAAAGTCCCTTAATATCCCTAACCATAGCCTGTGCTTTCTTAAAGGAATGAAATATCTTTCCATAAAGCGCAGCAACACAAGGAAAAGGGGACTCCAGGGAATTCCGGAAAACTTGCCAAAGCACCACAAAGACGTTCGGGGGAGGCCTGTTCTGTGCACGGTTCACCTGCCATGGGTTGGGCTTGATCTCAAGTTCTTGCACGTCCTCTTGCCGGGTCCCCGCCGGGTAGGAAGTCGGTAGACGGGACATGGGCCTGACCTTCACCAGAGCTGGGGCTGGATCCCTTTCTGCTGCTGCTTCCCGTGAGGCCTCAGGGAAGCCGTCTGCTCCCCGGACCTAGTTCTTGCATCACAGTAAAGGGCCTCCTGGGCAGGGCAGCTGGGAGGGGGCGGTTCAGAGGTGAGACCTTAGGAGATGCTTGTTGAATGGAGACCACGTGCAAGAGCTGCCGTTGAGCAGAAGGGCCGGCAGCATTCTCTGCCTCCCCGACGTCCCTCCGCACACCCCGTCCCTCAGAGAGGCCAGAAGTCAGCATGCACTTACCCCCATATCTTTTGTAAATTCAGATACACTCCCTACCCCGACAGTCGGCGTAACGACCCCCTCCGACCCGTCCCCCTAAAAATATAGAAGAGAATTTATACTCTGCAGGCTGCCTTGCAAACATTTCCAACCCCTGATCTAATTGGTCATGGTTATGTCGAGAGCCCTCTTCCTCTTTCTTCATATCTCCATTCATTCTTTCATTTCCCTTTGTAGCCTCATCTAGAACCTTCCCAGGAAAGACCCCGTTTCTCCAAACTTCCACCTCTCCTTTCTGACTCTCAGATCGGAGAGCTGAGCTCCAGCTGGGGTGGCAGCTCTGTCAGGGATGCTGGGTGGGGAGGTGAGGACACGTAGGATGCAGACTGGCCTTCCAAAGCACTGGCAGTTTTACAAATTGGAATATGAGGGGGGTTTTGCCTGGAGCATAACCTCCAACTCTGTGTACCGGCCCCGGCTCAGAGTCTCTCTCAGCTGCCACCCAGACATCCTGGCCCCACCCAGACGTCCCTACCCTAAACTCGACCTTCTGGGGAAAACGCATTACAGTCCCATTTACTCTAGTTTTATAGATGAATGCTTCTTATCACGCACGAGAGTGTATGACATCAGCTCCTGCCGCCTGGACATGGCTGGGGCCCTCTCTAATGCGCCCGGGGCCCTTCACCATCTGGACTGTGTCACAGGTGGGCAGCATCATAATAAGATCTTCTGGTACCGAACCGGCCTTCCCGGTGGGTCTGGGTTACATCAGCGTCCTCACGTTCAATGTCAAAGCTGGAAAAAAGGGCTGGGGGGGGGTTGCCAGTTTCCACCTACCCAACAAAGCACCGTCCTCAGCCCACCCGGTGAGGGCCGCGTGTTTTCAGTGACGGGGTGATTCTGAAATCCTCCCGTCAAATTCAGACATCGTTCCGGACAAACTGTGACCCAGAAGCGGAGGGCCTTCCCCGGAGCAGGGAGCCCACGTCTTCTCATTTGAATAACTGTTTCCCATCCGAAGTAAATATTGACCGCTCTACCCAACCGACATGCTTATTGATTCTAGAAAATGTTAGATCAGAGCGTTAACCGTCGCCCTCACGGCACTCATACACACACGCGCGCACACTGCAGAGCTCGGGGAGCGTCTCTAGGGGAAACATGGTCTGGAAACAATTGTTGGTTTTTTTTTCTCATATTGATTTTTCTGATGAGTATAATTCTATCCAGTCCCAAGTAATTGTTTGTTTGCGGAAAGGAGAAAAGAATCTACAGGACGCGTTGGTTTGGTTTTTACTGTGTGACGTTGACGTGTCCACGACGGTAGGTAGTAAAAGCCGTTGGAGGCAAAAGCTACAGAACCAAATAGCACGGTTGCAGGACTGGGTTCCGTGTAGAAAAGTTTCTTAAACTATTGCTCCTTCCTAAGGTTGACACATCTTGTTTCATTGAGAACTCAAGAGTTCTCCTCAAGCAGATCAGTGCCATAGAGTCAGAAGCCACTTCTGTGTGTTCCTTTAAATATATTTTTACTAGAAGCCCAATACACGAAGATTCGTGCAAGAATGGGCCTTCCTTCCCCTGGCTGCAGGCACTGCCTTCACTCAGGCTGAAGCTGCCTTTCCATCTTCCCACTCTGCCCGGAGGCCCAGAGTGGCTGGGGCGGTGTGGAATGCCTGCATAGTTGCCATAGTGACTATGCAAGCATCCCACCCCTGGCCGCTCGGCACCTGTGTATGCAAATTAACCCACCATCTTTGTTGGGTTAATTTGCATACTCACTCCTGATTGGCTGGTGGGTGTCAGGAAGGTACAGTCAATTTGCATATTACTCTTTTATTAGTGTAGATTGATTTCAGAAAGGAAGGGAGAGGGAGAGAGAGATGTAAGCATCAATGATGAGAGAGAAGCATTGATCGGCTGCCTCCTGCATGCCCCACACAGGGATTGAGCCAGCAATCCGGGGCATGTACCCTGACAGGTAATTGGACCATGACCTCCTGGTTCGTAGGTTGATGCTCAACCACTGAGCCACACCGGCCAGGTGCCACTTTTGTTTTGACAGTGCAAAAAACCTTTCTCCAGCTTCCAGAATCTTTACAATTAATCAGACCGTCGCTTGCCCAGGATAGGACAGCCACGTGAATTGTGTTGTGAGTCACAGTGGGGCTTGAGGGAAAGGCTCCAGGGGGATGAGCCCGTGAACTTCCTGAGAAAGTGTGGCCCAGACCATCAGCAGCAGCTGGGACTCGCTAGGAATGTGGACCCTCAGGCCCACCCAGCCCGCCGCATCTGAACCCTGGGAGGAGCTCCAGCCCCCGGGGTTTCCACAAGTCACTTCAGATTGAGTGGTTTGCTGTCCTGGAATAAGGAAGCACAAGCTTGCCCGGCAGATGGCTCAGTGGTTGAGCGTCAACCTATGAACCAGGAGGTCAGGGCACATGCCCGGGTTGTGGGCTCGATCCCCAGTGCGGGGTGTGCAGGAGGCAGCCGATCAATGATTCTCTCTCATCATTGATGTTTCTTTCTCTCCTTCTCTCTTTCTCTCTGAAAGCAATAAAAATATTAAGAAAGAAGGAAAGGAAGGGAGGAAGGAAGAAAGAAAGAAAGAAAGGAAGGAAGAGGAAGAGGAAGGAGGAAGGAGGGAAGGAGGAAGAGCTTTCCTGTGGGCTTTGTGAGATCAGTTCCCGGGAAGCCCTTGTTACTTGAACCCAATGGGGCTCGAGAGAGCACATCAGAGGGCCAGCTGCCTCGGAAAGGCCACTAAGGGACGAGCTTGCGCTGCTGCTGGCGGGACAGACAGCCAGGCGCTCACGGGGACCGGGCATCAGGCTCAGGGAAGAGGAGTGTCCGGGGGGAGAGGACAGAGATGTGTGTCTGTCAGGCCGCTCCTGCCGCCGCCTGGCCTGTTCCTGCTCAGACAGCAGCCCCGTGGCCCCGTGCGCACACACAGAGCACACATCCTCTCCCGGGGGCCTGGCGCACAGCTGTCTTCCATCTCGAAGGCAAACAGTGTGGCGTGCTTGCTCTCCTGGGTCAGGAGGGTGCCTCGCTGGTCGGCATTTGAATATTCATCGGCGTGCTGAGTGATTCATTATTCTCCCGGCCAGGCCCCGTGGCTGACACCCGCACACAGACTCCTCGCTGCACGGCCGTGTCATCCACACAGGCCCACGGTGCACATGCGGCACACGCGGCCGGCACACTTGTGAACGTTGGGCCGTGAAGTACGAGCTGCACCGGCGTGTCCCCCTGTGGTCACAGCAGCCCCGGGTGGAGAATGCAGGCAGTGCTGGCAGCGCTGCGTTCCAGACGGGAGAGCGTGATCTGGGGCTCAGACACGGGGCCCCCCGGTCACCTTCCTTCTCTGTCCTTCAGGGCCCCCCATTGTCCGGGGGAAGTACAGACTTGAGTTTGGAATAGACGTCTCCCCACAGTCTGACATCCACCTCTTTTTCCAGCTGAATTTCTTCCCCCTCCTCCACCCGCCCCACTCGAGACTCCGTCAGAGGGAAATCACTGAGCAACACTCACCGAGCCCTGACCATGTGCCAGGCTCTTTGCCAAGACTGCCCCGGGCAGCCTCGCTCTCGGAACAGCTCCCAGGAGGCATAGGCCTGCTCCGTCCCCACTTCACAGATGGGGAAACCGAGGGCGGAGAAGCTAGGGAACGGGACCCGAGGCCCCGTGGCTACTTGCGGGTTCCAGCCTCGTGTTTCCCTGCCTTTGCCACACACGCCCCCTGCGCGGGGTGCCCGGGCCCCGCCGGGGTGTCTGGCTACACTGACTCCCTCCCCTTCAGGTCCCTGGAGCCTCTTCCTGGCGCCGCTCCCCTGGTGGGAATGCCAGGTGCAGAGGGCCTAGAGCCCCTCTGTTACACATGGTGGGGGGGGTGTCTTAGCCGATACACAGTGAGCCCCGGGGAGACAACGGCTGGCTGTTAAGCTCTTTATCACCCAGAGTCTTACATGGTGCCTGAAGGAAGGAAGGAAGGGCTAAGGCTCCCGACTCCCGACCTGGGTGTTATTCCTAGAATAGTTCCAGGTGATCAGGAGTCTGGCAGAGGCCCTGGCCAGGCCCTGTCCCTTGGGCAAGTCTCTTCTAGCCTGAGGTTTCCAAGTTCAAGCAGATGAACCGAGCGCCCTGCTCTGATGGGGCAGAGCGCAGGTCCTTGGGGAATACAGGCAGGGCAGTTGGCGGGTCAGCTGGAAGGGGAATTCAACAGCCTGTGAGAGCTGGAGCCCAGGGGCCAGGCTCTGTTGTGGGGACCCGCAGGAAGGGAGAGGGAGAGAGAGAGAGAAGCACCAATGATGAGAGAGAATCATTGATCAGCTGCCTCCTGCAGGCCCCACACTGGGGAGCCAGCCTGCAACCCAGGTTGGGAATCGAGCCGTGACCTCCTGGTTCCTAGGTCAACGCTCAACCACTGCGCCAGGCCAGGATCTTGGAAGCTTTCAGATTCTCAAATGCAGGGTCCGCCTTGCTGATCAGGCGCCTTTCATCGAAGGTGGCCGAAGCCCCTCAGCCAGGAGGCGATGCTCCCATCCAGGCCTCCCCCACGGCCCGCCTCCAGGCACAGGGCTTAGCCTCGCTGGAGTGCAGGCATGGGTCTGAATGTGTGGGTCTCTCCCACCCACATCATATGCACGCCGCAGAAGGCTGCAGTCAATACCCCGTTTATTTGGTGCTGCCTTCCCTGACCGCCATCCGATCCTCCACACGGGCATTCTGGGAAGAAAACGAAGAGAAAGCGCGTCCCCCAGGTAGCCCTTCGTGTTAGAATTCACCAGGCTGCTTTGCACTTGAGTCCTGAGGCCCCAAGGGCTTCTGGCCAAGGCAGAGAGGCGGTCAAGGACATGAGGGTCAAGGACATGAGGGTCAAGGACATGAGAGGCGGCCTGTGGCTTGCCTGTGGCCAGAGGTGGTGGGAGCCTCATTAGCATTTGCGCCTTTAGCCCCAGCTGGCCTCGCCCCCTCTTTTTTCAGCACATTCTTCCCACCCCTTCCAGCCGTATCCCGCCCGCCCAGGCCTCCAGCTGGATGGCAGCAGCGAGCTGGGGGGCGTCCTCTGAGCTTCCAGGCCCGGGTGGAAAGGGAAGGAACCTCAAGTGGAAGTGCCACCAGCTCCGTTTGGTTGTACCCGCAGTCCCGGCGGTTTCTCCACCTCCCACCCTCCTCTCGCCTCGCTTCCCCCCAGCCAAGCTTGGCTCGGGGCACGCTGTGGGCTTTGTGTCTGTTCGATGGACGTGGACAGAGGCCTCTGTGAGGGCGGAGGCGTTGGGAGGAACTGGGAGAAAGAATTGGGGCGACATTGGCCATTGAGCTTTCTTGATCTTGGTGAACGAGAGTGAGAATCTCGAAGGGTAACCGTGGGTCCAGGGATGTGGGACCAAGAAATTCGCGTAACGTCTTCCTCCTCCTTCCCTCCTCCCTCTGCTCCCTCTTTTAGGGTGAGACGGTCATGAGAAGGTGGAGTCCATGGCAGGCTTCCATGCACATTACATTTTAGCTAAGCTGAATTTCAAATTAAACTTCAAATTTTAAAATATTTAAGTTTTAGCTAGATTTTAGCGAGGACTGTTCCAGATCTCAGCCTCTTGGCCCCAAGACCCCTCAGACGCCCCCTCTGGCCTGGAGTGAAGGCTGCAGCGCTGCGGGCTGGAGCCGAGGCCCAGGCTTGGCGTGGGCAGGGCCTCGCAGCTTTCGCCCCAGGGGCGGCCGGTTCAGGCCCTGCTGGGTTTGGTTGGGGGTGGCCTGGGCTTTTCTAGGAGGGTACTCCCCCAACCCCGCATGGAACCCGCCTCCCCAGTGGCCTGTACCCAGCATGCAGTCTGGCCCCTGGCTGGTA
Source organism: Eptesicus fuscus (assembly GCF_027574615.1). Classification (NCBI taxonomy): domain Eukaryota; kingdom Metazoa; phylum Chordata; class Mammalia; order Chiroptera; family Vespertilionidae; genus Eptesicus; species Eptesicus fuscus. Next base: position 14,521,042 of record NC_072496.1, read on the forward strand.
GGTCTCGGTGCTGGACCGGGGTCCTGCCCTGGGTCACGTGACCTCTGTCCCGGATGCCCTGGGAACCCAGGCTCATGCTGGCACCTGTGGGTCCTATGTGGGTCCCCTCCGCAGGGAGAACACCACTGTCATCCCATGGGTGATGCATGCATTTAACGGAGCTCATAAGCCTGCAGCATAGAGAGTTGTACGAAGAACGCACGCTGAGGGATGCCTGCCGGGAGAGTACAACCCTCACCGTTCGCTGTCCGCGGCCTTTTCGATTTAGATAACTAGGCTGCTTACTGCGGTGCTTTGCAAAATCCCACGGCGCATGTGAGAGCTGGGGTTTCTGGGCCTCACCTGACAGGGGCACTTGACTTATTCTCAGCGTTCCTGGGTGCTAGTAAGTAGGTCAAAGGCCAGGCGCAGCGGGACAGGGAGAGTCCTGGGCCCAGGGGAAGGGGGCAGGGAGTGAGGAGACACGGAGTGGAGTGTCAGGCTGTTAGCAAGCTGAGGTTTTATATTTGTACTAGAGGCCCGGTGCACGAAATTCGTGCACGGAGGGGGTTGTCCCTCAGCCCAGCCTGTACCCTCTCCAATATGGGACCCCTTGAGGGCAGTCAGACATCCCTCTTACAATCCAGGACTGCTGGCTCCCAACTGCTTGCCTGCCTGCCTTCCTGATTGCCCCTAACCGCTTCTGCCTGCCAGCCTGATCACCCCCCAACCACTCCGCTGCCAGCCTGTTTGCCCCCAACTTCCCTCCTCTGCCGGCCTGGTCACCCCTAACTGCCCTCTCCTGCAGGGTTGATCACCTCCAACTGCCCTCCCTTGCAGGCCTGGTCCCTCTCAACTGCCCTCCCTTGCAGGCAGGGTGCCTCCCAACTGCCCTCCCTTGCAGGCCGGGTGCCTCCCAACTGCCCTCTCCTGCTGGCCATCTTGTGATGGCCATCTTATGTCCACATGGGGGCAGGATCTTTGACCACATGGGGGCAGCTATATTGTGTGTTGCAGTGATGATCAATCTGCATATTACTCTTTTATTAGATAGGATAGAGGCCTGATACAGGGGTGGGGGCCAGCTCGTTTGCCCTGAAGGGCATCCTGGATCAGGTGGGGGTTCCCTTTGGGGTGTGGGGAGGCCTGAGCGAGGGGCCTGTGGTGGTTTGCAGGCTGGCCACGCCCCCTGGCAACCCAAGCGGAGGCCCTGGTATCTGGAATTTACTTTCCTTCTACAATTGAAACTTTGTAGCCTGGAGCGGAGCCAAGCCTGGGGCTCCCTCTGAGGCCGGCAGCCATTTGTGTTGGGGTTATAATTGAAACTTTGTTGCCTTAAGCGGGTGGGCACGGCCAGGGTGTGCGGAAAGCTTTGCTTCCCCTGTTGCCGGCGGCAACCCTGGCCTGCTCTCTCAAGCTCCATTCTGCCGCCATTTGTTTGAATTTGTTTACCTTCTATAATTGAAACTTTGTAGCTTGAGTGGAGGCTTAGGCCTGGCCAGGGCAGGCGGAAAGCTTGGCTTCCTCTGTTACCTAGGAAACCTTGCTCTCTGTGGCTGTAGCCATCTTGGTTTGGGTTAATTTGCATACTCGCTCTGATTGGATGGTGGGCGTGGCTTGTGGGTGTGTCGGAGGTATGGTCAATTTGCATATCTGTCTATTATTAGATAGTATTTATAATATATTTATAACAAAGTGGGCTGCAAAAAAGACAACTTTCCCTTGGTCCTGCGTGTGTCAAGCCCACAGCGTCTCTGTGGTGACACACTTCCTGCGTGTTTGCTGATGACAGATCCATTAGAGCTTCCGTTGCTACACGTGCGTGGGTTTTGGTGGTAAATGGCCCTTTGTTAACAGTCAGCACCCGAATCCAGCCCGAGCACCTCTGAAAGGATTCTGGTTTTTAAGAAGTACCCACATGCTGCCGACTCAAAAACTCTTCCCATGCTGTTTTGTCCTTTGAATGGGGATCTCAAGGGATGAAATAACCGCAGAAACCACAGACTAACCACGGGGACTTTTTCTAGCTATGTTCTCCGATTATCACTTACCCAAGATTCACCAAAAAAGAATCCAAAAATGTCCGGCCGATGTGGCTCAGTGGTTGAGCATCGACCTAGGAACCAGGAGGTCATGGTTCGATTCCCTGTTAGGGCACATGCTTGGGTTGTGGGCTTGATCCCTAGTAGGGGCGTGTGCAGGAGGCAGGCGATCAATGATTCTCTCTCACCATTGATGTTTTTCTCCCTCTCTCCCTCCCTCCCTCTCTTCCTTCTTCTCTGAAATCAATGAAAAATATTAAAAAAAAAAAAAGAAGAAGAAGAAGCAAAAGAGAGTGAGGGTGGAAGTGGGGAGACCTGGGCTTGAATCTGTGAAACCCTGGAGGCCCAGGCCAGCGTGGAACCTGTGTTGGCTCCATACTCTATGGTGAGATAACAGTGTCCCTCCCCAGGTCTCTCCTCTGGGCATAGCGACTAAGAATCTAGGGATCGGGTGTCCTGACCTCCTAGGTCCAAGTGGGGAGGGGAGAGCCGGGGTCATGTTAGATTCCTGAGGACATGGGCATGATGGGAACTATTACTGACCCGGGACTACTTTATGCCAAGCACTGAGCAGATAATTTGCTTAATAACCATGGGAATCCTTCCATATTGGGATTATTATTCCCATTTTAGTGATGAGGAAACTGTTAAAATAAAACAGTCATTGTCGCATAGCCAGTAAGTAAGACCAGATCTGTCTGACTTCAGTGTTCCTGATCTTTCCAGTGCTCATACCCTCAATAATTGTAATAATTTCACAATGTATGTTATACATTTAAATATTTAAAGGTGCTAAGAATTTACATTATAAAATTTAATAAGCATTATTATCTTTATTACAGGACTAGAGGCCCGGTGCACGAAATTCGTGCACGGGGTGGGGTGTCCCTCAGCCCAGCCTGCACCCTCTCCAATCTGGAACCCCTTGAGGGATGTCCTACTGCCTGTTTAGGCCCAATCCCAGTGTAATCGGGCCTAAACGGGCAGTCAGACATCCCTCTCACAATCCAGGACTGCTGGCTCCCAACTGCTTGCCTGCCTGCCAGCCTGATCACCCCCTAACCATTCCTATGCCAGCCTGATTGATGTCTAACTACTCCCCTGCCAGCCTGTTTGCCCCCAACTTCCCTCCTATGTCGGCCTGGTCACCCCTAACTGCCCTCCCCTGCAGGGTTGATCGCCTCCAACTGCCCTCCCTTGCAGGCCTGGTCCCTCTCAACTGCCCTCCCTTGCAGGCTGGGTGCCTCCCAACTGCCCTCCCCTGCTGGCCGTCTTGTAGTGGCCATCTTGTGTCCACATGGGGGCAGGATCTTTGACCACATGGGTGCAACTATATTGTGTGTTGGAGTGATGGTCAATCTGCATATTACTCTTTTATTAGAGGCCTGGTACATGGGTGGGGGCCAGCTGGTTTGCCCTGAAGGGTGTCCTGGATAAGGGTGGGGGTTCCCTTGGGGTGTGGGGCAGCCTGGGTGAAGGGCATGTGGTGGTTTGCAGGCCGGTCATGCCCCCTGGTGACCCAAGAGGAGGCCCTGGTATCTGGAATTTATTTACCTTCTACAATTGAAACTTTGTAGCCTGGAGTGGAGCCAAACTGTGTGGCCGGCAGCCATTTCTGTTTGGATTTGTTTACCTTCTATAATTGAAACTTCGTAGCCTTGAGTGGAGGCTTAGGCCGGCCAGGGCAGAGGAAAGCTTGGCTTCTTCTATCGCCTTGGAAACCCAAGCCTCCCTCCTAATTTCTCCGTGGCTGTAGCCATCTTGGTTGGGCTAATTTGCATACTTGCTCTGATTGGCTGGTGGGTGTGGCTGGTGGGTGTAGCAGAGTTAGGGTCAATTTGCATATTACTCTTTTATTAGGTAGGATATATTTACCAAGTGCCCGCTGTGTACAGGCACTGCTGTTGGGGGTCACAGGCATCCGCCCTTTCAGGGGTTGCAACCACCCCACTGAGCAGCCTGTTGCTAGGACTAGTTTGTAGATGGGGCCTGCAGGGGCCACGTTCTCTGTCCACAGAGGCACATCAATAGAGGGACAGGCAGCCCTGGCCGGTTTGGCTCAGTAGATAGAGCGTCGGCCTGTGGTCTGAAGGGTCCCGAGTTCGATTCCGGTCGAGGGCATGTACCTTGGTGGGGGCTCGCTCAGGAGGCAACCAATCAATGTGTTTCTCTTACATCGATGTTTCTCGCTCTCTTCCACTCTCTAAAAAATCAATGGAAAAATATCCTTGGTTGAGGATTAATAACAACAACAAAAAACCCCCAAAATAGGGGGCCAGGCAGAACTCAAACCCCAGCAATCCGTCTCCAGAGCGTGTGCCCCAAGCTCCAGGCCATACTCCACACGGTCCAGGGAGGGCGCTGACATCCAGAGCCTTTAATAATGAAGGGGGTCCCCAGGGATGCCTCAGGACCCCAGGTTCCGCCTCCCTCCCGCCCCAGCTTGCTGCACCTGAGCATGCGTTTCACCAGCTCCTTAATCAGCTCCCCAGCCCTGAGCGAGAGCGAGGCCTGTCCGACAGGCGGCTGTCAGGATCCGGCCTCTGCTGACAGCCCGGCCCGGACGCCTGTCTCGTCTCACAGGCTGTGCCGCCTGCTAATTGCGGGGGCGGGGGGGGGGGGGGAGCTGCTGCCATGCCGCGCCTCTGGCAGGGCCTTCCCTGGCTTTGTCCTCGCTCCGCGCCTCAGTCCCTGCTGGCGACAGGCTCCTGCTGACGAGGCACTTTGGGGAGTCTCCGTCCCCCCACTCCCCGAGCGCTTCTGTCTGGAGAACATCTCATTACCCGGCTCCGTTACTGGCCACACTGAGCTTCCTTGTGCCGCCGCTGTCACCGTCCCCAGCATCTCCCTCTCGGAGGGCCTCGCGGCTCATGACTGGCTGCCTGGGACCACACTAGGCCACCCACTGGCACCCCTGAGAGCCAGCGTCCCCAGCGCAGGGACAGCCCTCCGGCTCCTCCAGGAGGTTCACCCCGGCCCCGCCCCGGGAGAGGATGCTCTGGTCCTGCTGGGCTGGGCTCGACCCGGACACTCCCTGCAGGGGAGCCGGTCCCGGCCCCCCACCGCCCCTGCACCTCTGCCAGGCAGCGGGCTGTGGACCAGCCTCCGAGGTGCCCCGAGCTCAGCCTCCTGAGCCTCCAAGGAGGGGTGCAGGTAGCGATTGTAGTGATGATCCCTAACACGGCTGTTGGGGAGCCCCGTGGAGGCAGTCCTCGGTACATGTGAGGTTTGTGGAACTGTTAGAGACGGTATGGCGCTGGTGCCCAGGGCTGATTGACAGGTGGTGATTTGTCAGCAGAGCAGACACTGCCCCAGACTAGGCCCGGGGTCTCACCCCACCCCACCCCCACCCCCACCCCCAAACTCGGTGCTGGATCCCCCCACTCTGCATTCCTGCAGTGACTACAGCCCCATGACCTTTGAATAGGTCACGTCGGGTTAGTACTGTGTTCTATGCAAAGAAATTCAATCCAGTTTGGTTTTGCTCTGTAACTAACAGCTCCAGTGTGCCTGGCGTCTTTGGGGTCCCGGCAGGTGCAGATCTGCGATTCTTTTTCCCCCCTTTATTGAGGTATTACAAATGTGTCCTTATCCCCCTATTGTCCCCCCATCCCCCACTCATGCCCTCACCCCCGGCCCCTGGTGTCTGTGTCCATTGGTTAGGCTTATATGCATGCATAAAAGTCCTTTGGTTGATCTCTCCCCCTTAGCCCCGCCCTCCCCTGCTGGATCTGCGATTCTTACGGGTAACTGTGTCTTCCTGCGACACTGACCTTGCAAATGTGTTCACAAGCGCCCGAAGTCACCTCGGGAGCAGGCCTGCTGGCCTCCCTCCCATGCTTGGGGGTGGGCCCTCCAAGGTCATTGCTACGGGGATATGGTTCTTGCGGTCTCCTGGAAAACTTCTGGAAACTTTCAGTCCCACGGAACCATCAAGGTCTTCCTTCAGAGAAAGTGACTTCAGATCATGGCTCGAGATGTTATTAGGAAAGTATTTAAACCTTTGCCTTTTATAAAACCCGATTTTAGTTTGCTTCTCTCTCCTATCAGGTGAGGCGGGCACATTGGGCAAGTTACAGGGGGCCGGGGCGGTCTTATTCGGGGTTCCCGTGTGCCCATGGTGGGCCAGCAGTGGAGTCGTACGTTGTATCAGGAGAGGAAGGCGCTCTTTAAGCCAGGCCTGGGAATGGCCCGTCGTCCCTGGCCGTGTGGGTTAGACATGGGCACGTCACTAAATCTTTTCCGGCAGCTCTGTCGGACGGTCCTCAAGCACAGGACGGGGAGGGCTGCGAACTTCTTGGTTGATCAGAAAAGCGAGGGTGCTGAGAAGAGCGTACATGGAGGGGTGTGTTTCACGTCCCAGCCTCCCCAGCCATCCTGTGCGGAATGGTGGGAGAATTCCCCGGGAGTGACGGATGGGCCCTGAGCAGACGCTGTGCCCACCCTCATCACCTGATCAGACAGAAAAGAAAGGAGTCGAGTAAGGGAAGAGCTCACGTCCCTTTTTGATGCTCAGATCCGATTTCACGTGGATTCCTCGCCTTTACAAATATGCCAGCAAGCTATAGCCTTTGATTTAATCATCGGGGAGGCGGGGATACTCTGCTCTCTGCTGCCGTGGATGTGTGTGTTCATTAAATAATTCTTTTACTTTAATTTTTAAAATTAAGCTTAGGAGAAAGGCTTCTGATATCAGTAACTTGATAGAGAAAGGAATACGAATTCCCTCCCTCTTCCCCTCCCCCCTCCCCATCCCTCCCCCCTCCCTGCCTCCCCCTTTCTTTCCTTCCTTCTTAGAATAATATTTTACATTTGTATGCTGCTTTACTTGTCTATTTGTTTCTTTCTTTTCAAAATATATTTTTATTGACTTCAGAGAGGAAGGAAAGGAAGAGAAAGATAGAAACATCAATGATGAGAGGGAATCATGGATCGGCTGCCTCCTGCACGCCCCCCACGGGGGATCGAGCCTGAAACCCAGGCATGTGCCCTGACGGGGAATCGAACCGTGACCTCCTGGTTCATAGGTTGATGCTCAACCACTGAGCCACGCCGGCCGGGCTCTCTAATTGTTTCTTCAGAAACGTCCTTCAAGGGAGGTGGCACAACAGGCCCGTTCTGGGGATAAGGACACCGAGGCCCACGCCTTAGATGGCGGCCACTCAATGGTGGCAAAGTCTGGATTCGAACCCAGTCTCCTGGCTTCCTCTTCACGGCAGTGCCGTTATACCCGGAGCCTGTAAGAAAGGAGATCCGCTCGTTAGATACAGTGGGCCCTTTTCATGGCCCTCCACAGTTTTCTCTCAAGAGCTGAATCGCCCCCAAAATGCCTAGAGCCAGGGAAGGCCTCCTGGCCCGCACTGAGGGCCGCAGGGCGCTGCGTCTCCGCTCGCTCTCGGCTGCCATCAGGCAGGGCCTGGGACGCCAGGGCTCTCCCATCGGAGGCAGAGTCTCCCGTGAGCCACAGGATGCCGGCATTCCCGGGCGCACACCCACCGTGAGGGCACCAGCCTCCCGTCGCCGCCCGGCCCCATGGGAGGAAGCCGGCCCTGGACGGGCGTCCGTGGCGTCCGTGGCGAACGGGCTCTGCAGGGCAGTTGCTCTGTCCCAGCAGGTGGAGGACTCCCCAGGACGAGGAGTCCCTCTGGCGGCCTCAGTGTTCTGCTCTCCCCACCACGCCTCTGGCTGGTGCGTTCTGATGACACTTCTTTTGGGCCCTGACTTGCCTTGGAGACACGTTTCAGGAACTCACTAGACTTGGGAAGCTTAAAGGTGGTCCTCGGACTGCTGGGATGGAGGCAGACATGTGCCAAATGTTAGGTGATCTGACCTCGCCTTGACCAGTTTCTACTAAGCTGATGGTTAAAAAATCGCTGAACTTTGCCTGGCTGGCGTGGCTCAGTGGTTGAGTGTCAACCTATGAACCAGGAGGTCACGGTTCGGTTCCCGGTCAGGGCACATGCCTGGGTTGTGGGCTCGATCCCCAGGGCGGGCGTGCAGGAGGCAGCTGATCAGTGATTCTCTCTCATCATTGATCTTTCTCTCTCTCTCTCTCTCTCTCTCTCTCTCTCTCTCTCTCCCCTCTCCTCCCTCTCCCTTTCTCTCTTTGAAATGAATGAAAACATATTTTAAAAAAATCGGTGAACTTAGACATCAGTAAAGGAATTGAAAGACGGTAGTGGTTCCTTTCCTCTGCAGCCTCTGGCCTCGTGGGGAAAACTCATCCTCGCTGACATGCTGTCCTCGAGCAGCTATTGTGGCCGAGACCCTGGCCAGGGAGCCGTCATTGTTCCGAGTGTGTCCGTCGGGGCCTCACTGCGGGGCCCACAAAGGAGTGTAAGCAAAGCGCGTGCGTGAGGACAGCTGGGCGGCCTCCTCCCTCCGCCTCCCGTCTCTGTGGTCTGTCAATCCGTGAGGGGCCCTGCGAATGGTCAGGTTTGCCCAGGCGCTCAGTCAGCCTCCCGCTGGGCAGACGGGCGATGAAGAGCCCCCGCTGGGCAGCTCTGGGCAGAGAGGCGAGGGAGAGCCCCCCGGGGTCTGCACCGGGGCTTCATGCTGTGACACGGGGCAGACAGGGCTCTCCGTCCCGGGGATCATGTGTGGTGACAACAGTGTGGGGCCCATGCCACAGTCACGCCCTGAGGCTGGGGGGCCGTGGGCTTTGCCTCTACATGGATGGTGTGTGTGTGTGTGCGTGTGTGTGTGTGTGTGTGCATGCGTGCGTGCGTGTGTGTGTGTGCAGTTCAGGCCCTGCCTCTCCCTCTCGGCGAGTGTCCACAAATCCTTGTCCCTCTGTCCCGCCCCGCCATCCCGGAGATGGATGAGCAGGGCACCAAGACAGCGGTTGCCCAGAGCAACAGCTGCCGGCCCCGCCCATGGGGTGATTAGGTACAGGAGGTGAAGTGAGGTCCCAGCAGAGAGAGCTTGGCTAGAGGTGCTCATCTGCTCACAAGTCGGGGTGCCAGGCCCTCCCGCCCCCCAGCTCGCTGTGCCCCCTTCAGCTCTCTGGGTCCTGCCATTGGGGGGGACACGGTGGCCCTCCCTCGGTGCTGGGAGCGGCTGTGCCTGTGAGCACTGCAGGGCGGCTCCCCGGAGGCCAGGGAGGAAGGGTGAAGCAGGGATTGCCAGGACCTACTGGGTTTGCGACAGAAGCAAGAACTCTTGGTTTTGTTGTTGTTAATCCTCACCCGAGGATATTCCCCCATTGGTTTTTAGGGAGAGGGGAAGAGGGAGGAAAGACAGAGAGAAACATGGATGTGAGAGAAACACACTGATTGGTTGCCTCTTGCACGCGCCCTGACCAGGGCCCGAGTCAGGGAGGAGCCTGCAACCCAGGTGCCCTTGACCGGAATCGAACCCGGGCCCCTTCAGTCTGCAGGCCGACGCTCTGTCCACTGAGCCACACCGGCCAGGGCTGGGAGGCCTTTCTCGGTCACAGTGGTATCTCCCGAGCACTTTAATCACCGAGGATGGGGCAGGAGGGTGCTGGATTAAAAGGAAATGACACAACGAAGTGAAGCAGAAAACCCCAGTTTCCTTCCTGTAAGGGGGAAAAAAAAATCTCCATTTATCTAAGTGAATTGCAAAGTAAAGAACGGAGCGCGCATTTCCCCCAGCCCAGAGTTCAGCGGGTTGTAGAGAGCCTGCATCGACGTGGCCGGTGGTGACTGGGACCCTCCACCCCTCCGTCCGCAGAGATGGCTTGCGGGCCCGGCCTCATTAAGATGCAGGAGATCCCTCCCCGACAGAGGACTCGCTGACCCAGGCCTCTCTCCTGCTTCCCCGCGCAGCCCCACCCTGGCGTAGCTCACTCAGTCGGCACCCACAGATTGCACGTGGGACTGTGCGGTGGACGGGCAGTGGCCATGCGCCTCCATCAGTTCTCCTGGCGCTGCCTCCGCCCGGCCGGCGTGTACGATCAGGGGCCCGGCTGGAGGTGTGCTGCCCGCTTAGCAAGCCGGGCGCCAGACACCTCCCCAAAGTCGCAGCTGGAAGATGAGCTCTTCAGCACACGTGCTGTGTAGCGGGCGCAAATCGATGGAGCGGAATGGACCTGAACTAGGACTAGAGACATTCACAGTGAACTAGGAAATGGCCAGAGTGGGCGGTGGACAGCTGTGGGGGCCGCTGTCCTGTAGAGGGACGTGGGGCCACCAGGAGCCTCGTAAGGCCCCGCGCCGATGCCCAGCTCTGTCTGCGGGGATCCCCCCCCCCCCCCCGTTGGGATTCATGGCACCCAGAGTCCAGGACAGGGAGTTCCACAGCCTCATCGTTGACTCTGAGATTGGAAAAGGCCAGCGTATTGTGGTTCAGCGGGAGCACGCCTGGGGGGAGGAGGACGAGGGGGAGGAAGAGGTCACCCCCTGGGTGCCCCCCACCCCCGTACTCAGCATCTCCCATGCCACTTCCTGTCATTCTCGCCACAGTCCCGTGAGATGGGCATTGCTCTTCCTATTCTACAGGCGAGAAACCAGGCCCGGAGCAGAGCAGCCGTGTGGGAGGCCGCGGGGGGCACCGTGGAGGAGTGTGAGCCTGGGGACAGGCCTGGCCTTCCCATCCGCAGGTTCAGCGCTTTGGGACACGCTCAGGGACCTGTGTTTTCTCACCTGTACAATCTGGACCAGAATCTGTAGGGAATAAAAGCCACCCCCCGGCTGAGGGGGATGAAGAGGGAGCCCGGGGATGACAGCGCCCACGCTCACACTAGACCCTCAGGAAACGGCAGGTGTCAGTGTGTGACCTCCCAGTGGGAGGACCAAGATTTGGACCCTGGAAGGTGGGCCTCACCCCAACATTGTGCTCCGTCCACCGTGGCCCCGGCCTCGGGACCCTCCCCCGAGTACCGTTCTTCTGGGATGGGGACAAGGACAGCGGGGCACCGGGCCGGGCATCTGACAGCCCGGTGCTCTGGGCACGCGCTACGTTTCAGCTTTATACTCTGCCCGTTAGTTCCTGTACCTCAGCGGACAGGCCTGCAGTGGGCAGGAGGTGGCCTCCCTCGTTACGCGCATATAGAGTCTTCTCTGAGCTCTCCCGTGCATTTGAAATATTTCATTTAAAAATTTACAAGCTCCCTCCCCACTGAAATTGCATCAGCCCTGACCCGTGATGAGATGAAGACGGCAAGACACAGAGTTTAACCATAACTCTGCCCAGGCTCAGCACGGGCCACATCATGCCATAGAAATGGCCTGTCTGCCCTGCCACGTCATGTACCGCGTGACTTTGCACCCCTCACGCCTAGGCCGGTGCCTGGTGTCCCAATTTCTCCTTCAGGGACGTAAGCACAGGTGACCAAGGGTGCCTCAGCCAGTCTCTAAACTGACACGTACGACCCAAGGTACTTACTTAATATTGACCGAGCATAAATTACACAGGAGACAGACATGCAATGCACGAATCACACACGGTTTATTTACAGAGTCCTGGTGGTTTCCAGACCTCGGCAGGCCACCCGGGGATCCGCGCCGACAGACACACACACTGGACGTTGGACGTTGCAGCTGCGGCTCGGCATCTTGCTTGAGGCCTCAGTTTCCGGCTCACTGTCTGGACTCACAGTCCACGGCAGAGCTTGGGCAGATTGCAGGAAGGGGGGTGGAGAGTGACCGTCTGTGGAGGAGCAGAACAAGCCTCTCTGATCTTCCTCTGGTGCTTCCTCTTTTTATGTGCCTAGATGGGCGTCTTCAGTGTGTCTTATCAGCGGGTCCCAGGAGCCTTGCATATCTGGTTTTACATATGGGGAACAGATCACTTTACTTTTTTTTTCTGCATACAGGCCACTCAGGGGTGTTTAATCAACCTGTTTACATTACATTTAATACTTCTTAACATCATATTTTAATATCACACTGTAATTCCACACTTTGATACTTATTCTATATTATTCTTATCATTATTACTATAACACCTGGCACATAGCAGAGGCTCATCGCCGTTGGACTGAACTAGCAACATAGCAGCGAAGAGCTGGTCAGGGCGTCATTGCTGTCCCGGGCCCAGGACGGAGTCTCCAGAGCTGCGTGTGAGGCCTCAGCTCGACTCCGCTCAGCTCAGGGCCCAGGGCAGGCGGTCCTTTCTGTAGGCACCACGTTCGGCCATGGGGGGGGGGGGGGGGGGTGCTGGTCATGAGCCCCGGAGACGTCCGTGCGCCGTTCCCAGGGGCGGGTCAGCGTCCCACGGAGATGTGCTTTTGGGCCCCGAAGAGCCGCCTTCCATGCGCTCACTCAATGGGATCCCAGATAGCAGCTCACACGGATCCCTCCTCCCGCTCCCTGGAACACACTTCGGACGCTGGCGGGAAGCCGGCCACGGCACGGCCGTTAATGACGACACTAATAACGTGGGTTTTTCTCCGAGAGTCCCGGCGAGCGGAGGCGAGGAGTGAATCACGCAGCTAACTTTCATGTCGGGGCTCCTTGATCTGTGGGCTTCGGGGGACGGCACCAGCCCGAGAGGCGGCAGTCGGGGCCACCTTTTCATCCACGTAATTGGGCCGCCGGGGTGCCGCTCATTCCCCCTTTATGTGAACAGGAAGGCCGGAACCTGCTGTGCCGCTTCTGTAATGAAGCCAGGGGCACCCGGAATAGCCCACCGGGTCATCACAAACACCCCCGTTTCCCCACAGCCCGGAGGCTCGTGCTGCGGCTTCACTGGAGGGATTAAGATCCTCGTTGATCACGTGACGGTCCCATGCACGTTCCATCCGACTCAATCCCGTCTGTCCCGTCCCGTCCCCCGACAGGTGAAGGTCATGCTGCGCATCTGCTCCACGCTGGCCCGCGACACCGCCGAGTCCAGCTCCTTCTTGAAGGTGGACCCTCGGAAGAAGCAGGTCACCCTGTACGACCCCCTGGCGTGCGGGGGTCAGAGCGCCTTCCAGAAGAGAGGCAGCCAGGTGCCCCCCAAGATGTTCGCCTTTGACGCGGTTTTCCCACAGGACGCTTCTCAGGTGGGTGCGGACCCCCCCCCACCTCTCCCCCGACCTCTCCTCTCCCCTCCCCCGCCCCCCCCCGGGGCCAGGCAGTGCTCAGTCAGGTCCGGAGCTGTTGCTCATTCTCTGGGACCCATGCCTGGAGGTGGCGCCCAGAGCACCCGCAGGACTAGTCCCTCCGCCCCCGGAAGCCGGTTTGGGCTCCATTGCACAGTCCATTTGAGTAACTGGAGTTCTACGGTGGGCAGGGCCACCGTGCCAGGATGTCACCAAGACAGAGCCCTGGGAGGAGGAGGGGCCAGCCAGCCGTGGGTGCCACCAGGAAGCGGGTGGTAGTGGAGAGAACTGGACGTTTCAGGACCACGACCTGGAGATGTAGGCAGCTGCCTATGAGGACCCCACTCCCGCCCCCACCTCTGGGTGGGGGTGTGTAAGAGGGAAAGAGCATTTCCGGGAGATGGGTTAGATTTAGGCAGGATCCTAGAAGGCCGGTCTTTAGTCCTGATGGGGAACTGGAGCGCAGGCAGGGAAACTGAGGCTGACATGTAATGCAGTCCTGTGGCCTGGGTCCGTGGAGTGGATGGGGAGCGGGGAGAAGAGAGGGTAGGGATTGCTGTTGAACCAGTCAGCTACTGCTGCGTTACGAACCCCCCTAAAATTCAGTGGCTTAAGCAATAAGCGTTTACTATTGCTCCTGAGTGGATGGGTCAGCTGAGCGTCCCCTGCTCCCCGCTCGGCTCACTTCTGGTCTGTGATCAGCTCTGCTGACCTAGGCTGGATGCCACCACATGATTGGGGGTTGGCCGCTTAGGGGGCTTCTAGAATGGCCATGGCTGGCCCCCTGGTCTCTCTCCACACCATCTCTCATCAACCAGGAGTGATCTTGGACTTACTCTTATGGCCACGGCATGGCCCAAGCATGCAGCCCTTAGGCCCAGGTTCAGAATGGAAGCAGCGTCTCTTGTGCCCTGTCCCATTGGCCCAGGTCCGAGGGGTGGGGAAGAGACCCCGCCTCCTGATTGGAGGGGCTGCAAAGTCACATTGCAAGGGGCATGCACACACGGGCAGGTCGGGAATTGTGGCCATTTTGTTTATCGGCTCTGACTGTAAGCTTGGGAGCTCAGGGTGCCAAGATTCCCGGACCCACGCTCCTGGAGCCCATCCCGGCAGGAGCAGATGTCTGATGGGAGATTAGCTGCACCATCGGGGGCAGTTCCTGTGCAATGAGTTGGAGCAACTGAACCTTCTCATAGACACTGTAGCCCAGGCTGTAGGTATGCAGTGGCCTGCTTAGCCTGCATTTTCACAGCAGACACCTGCGCCTTCCAGATAAATACTTTTCAACACTTACACTGAGTGGCCAAATTATCATGATCTCTGAGTGCATAATAATCTGGCCACTCAGTGTATATCCTATATAATAAAAGGCTAATATGCAAATTGTCCCCTTGACCAGGAGTTCGACCAGCAGGCAGGCCGGCCAACCACCCATGTCCCCTCCCCCTGGCCAGGCTGGCCAGACCCACCCATGCACAAATTCATGCACCGGGCCTCTAACATATATATATATATATATATATATATATATATATACACACACACACACACACACACACACACACACATACATATACATATACATACATACACTGAGGGGCCCTGAGCGGCCCGGACAGCCATGGATTGTGCTTTCTCTCATCTCTAAGGACATTAGCTGTTATTAAACAAAATACTTTAAATATTTTTGTATTGATTTCAGAGAGAGGGAGATGGAGGGAGAAACATCAGTGATGACAGAGAATCATGGATCGGCTGCCTCTTCCAGGCCCCCTACTGGGGATCCAGCCTGCAACCCGGGCACGCGCCCTGACCAGGAATTGAACTGTGACCTCCTGGTTCAAGGGTCAATGCTGAACCCCTGAGCCACAGCAGCCGGGCAGGACACCAGCCTCTTGACGCTAAGCAGCGACAGAACCTTCTTGCTCCTGTTGCCTTTATGAGGCATCCTATGTCCTTAAGTGGCCGTGGCTGTCGCCAGCTGCCTGCGGCGGGCCAGCCCCCGCTGGCCTGGCTTCGCGGCGGTGACCTAGTCCCTCTGGGCTGCCACACCACACGGCACAGACCGGGCGGCTTATAACAGCAGAAATGCGTTTCTCACGGTCTGGAGGCTGAAGTCCGAGGTCGGAGTGTCTGGCAGGACCCCCTTCCTAGTTCACAAAGAGCCCAGAGCCTGGGGGCTCCTCTCCGCATCCCGTTCACGAGGCCCCGCCCCGTGACCTCATGGCCTCCCGGATTGCCCGCCTCCTGACAGCATTGCTAGGTGATGGAGGGGACAGACGCAGGCAATGGGGAGGGTGGAGAGGGCTCCCCTGTGGGAGAGCAGGGCTGCCTGGGGCCTGGGCCCTCCCCGCTCTGGGCTCAGCAGGGCCGCCCGCGTCTCCGGGCCCCAGGATAGCAGCCGGTGCCCCCAGGGGCCGCTGGCGGCTCCTAACAAACTGCAGACGGACAGTCACTCGCCACACTTCTCCGTGGGCACGGGCAGGGCCTCGGCCCGTCCTGTGCGGGAGGCCTCTCCTGCCTCCTCGGTGGCGCGGGTGGCTCGCGGATGGCACTGTGGCCCGCACGCAGCCTGCACTCTCCCTGCGGCCCCGCGTCCGTGCAGCTGACTTTAGAGATGGGTAGGGGGGCCTCCCCGCCTCCAACCTCTGTCTCCCACTGTGTCCAAGGACGGCAGCGTTCGCTCAGCCCCTGGCAAATTCCATCGAGATTCTGCAGCCCCAGCTCGCGTGTCCAGGCCCGGGGGTATGATGGATCCTGGGGTCCCCCCCCCCCACGTCAGCCCCGTCCTGCCCTCCTCCCCTGGGCGGTGCCCAGCAGAGCTGCTCTGGCGACACCGGGACCACCCACGGTGGCTGGGAGTGGTTTTCCCGTTTCGGTCCAAGAGAGAGGTGCTTTCTGAATACCGGGTTCTCTGTGCGGCGGCGACCTGGCGCTGAAGAGCCCGTTCATGGCGGGGCCGCGGTTCCCCGGTGCCACCGGGCGGCCGTGGCGCTGACCGCAGAGTGGCCTTTGGTTCGCACAGCCTCCGGATGCTTCCAGAGCCCTGGCTCCGCGCTGGGGTGGAGAGGACGGCAGCGGGCACAGCGGACCGCTGTTCCCGGCCGCCGCGAGCTCGGCCCGGCCAGGGCGTGTCCCAGAGCGCCTTGTGGTCCCCAGAACGGACCGAGGCCTTAGGGGTGACAGGGCGTGGCCAGGAGTGTTAGTGGGCAATGCACACGGTCCTCAGGAGCCTGCCCCCTCTGCCCCCGCCCACCCCTCCCCACGTCAGGAGTTAGCGTGTTTCATTTGTGGAGGAATTGTGTACGTTGACTGTATCGGTGCAGAAAGAAAGAAAAGGCTGAGAAGAAAGAGTGAGGAAGAGGAAGGAGATGGGGAGAGAATGACGGTGGTTCTCAAGGTCACCCTCCTGAAGTGGTGGCTCACCCTTCCCCTCTGAAAGGCTGGCCCGGGTTATAAGGGTGTGTGTGCCTGTGTGCGTGCGTGTGTGAGCGTGCGTGTGTGTGCCTGTGTGCGTGTGTGTGTGCGTGTGTGCGTGTGTGTCTGTGTGTGTGTGTGTGTGTGTGTAAGGAAGGATCTCGTTAGCAGAGAGCAAATGGGAAGTTTAAATGCCTCGTCCGGAGGCCAGAATAGCGGCCGGGCCGGGCGTGAGGTCCGTGAAGGCTCCCGTGTCCCCTCCGCGGCTCTGCCTGGTGAGCAGACAGCGCTGGGATGTCCCGGGAGGAGCAGGGGGGCTCGGGGTGACTGCGTGTGACGCCGGCGGGATGGGCGGGGGGTACCGAGGGGCGGTGAGAGCCCCGTCCGGGGGGCGCCGTGACCCCGAGCCCAGGAAAGCCGGCTCCTCCGTGTCCGTCAGTGAGGCCCACTCACCGCGTTCTCCTCTCGTGTCCGCAGGCGGAGGTGTGCGCTGGGACCGTGGCGGAGGTGATCCAGTCCGTGGTCAACGGGGCGGACGGCTGCGTGTTCTGCTTCGGCCACGCCAAGCTGGGTCAGTGAGGCTCTACCCCAACCACCCCCCCCTACGCTGCTCCCGGGCTCCCTTCCCCCCGCGCCTCCCTCTCCTCGTCCCGGCCCTCCGGCGAGAGGAGAGGCTGTCCCCTGAGGTGCTGAATTAGATGACACAATGGGCATCCCTGCTTCTGAGATGAGATTTCCATTCTGAGTGGGAACCATCATCCAGGGAAGCCCTCAAGTTCCGGAGATGAGCAGGGAGCCGTGGGGTGGTTCCCATGGGGTCCAGGTCAGGGTCACGCCCAGCAAGCCTACAGGACAACATACCCCCTGAGCAGGGGCTTCTGGGAAGCACAAGGCCCCCCCCCGCCCCCCGGGAGGATTTGGGTTGGAGATGGAGCCGACGTAATGGTCAGAGGAGCAGCTCCCAGCAGAGCCCAGGCCACGCTGCACCGTCGGCGGTTCTGTGGCCTCGCTTCCCCACCTCCAGCCCAGCCCAACCCGCCGGGCACCTGGGAGGGAGGCAGCTGGACACTTCAAGGGCCCCGCCCCCACCCCCACCCATGGCCGCCTGCACACAGCCCCCCGCTCAGGCTGGGCGAGCGAGTGAGACGTGTCCCTCAGCCGAGACGAGACGCCGCCAGAGGCCCTGGCGCTGGAGGGCAGGTCCAGCGGGAACAGAGAGCCCCTTCCCCCCTCCCTCCCTCCTCTTCTCCATCTCTGATCAGAGCCGTGGCCGGCCTTAATGGGTTTTGCTCGTGCGGTGAAGAGACCCACAGCATTGAACTTGAGGGGGTGTAAAGTGCAAGCGGGGTGGGGAGATAACGCACCGAATAGCGATGAGCCCCTGCCTCCCACTCCGGGTAAGACCGTGCAGAGCTGGGGGCGTGTGGCATTGGGGTCCTCCTGGGAGGTACCTGGTGACTCAGTCGCGTCCTTTGCCTGGGATCTGCGGTCTTACTGTAGCCCTTTCATCAGGAGCGCCAGGAAGCGGCCTTGGGTCATTGTCGGCAAACGCTGCGTGTCGCGCTTACTGTCATCCCCTCTCCCCTCCCTCCCGCCGCCTCGGCACCCACTCCTGAGGCTGGGGTGCCGCCTGGACACTCACACGCCATCTCCCCTCCTCCCCCCCCCCAGGCAAGTCCTACACGATGATCGGGAGAGACGACTCCACGCAGAGCCTGGGCATCATCCCCTGCGCCATCGCCTGGCTCTTCAAGCTCATCAACGAGCGCAAGGAGAAGACCGGCGCCCGCTTCTCCGTGCGGGTCTCGGCCGTGGAGGTGTGGGGCCGGGAGGAGAGCCTGCGGGACCTGCTGGCCGAGGTGGCCACGGGCAGCCTGCAGGACGGCCAGTCCCCGGGCGTGTACCTGTGCGAGGACCCCATCTGCGGCACGCAGGTGACTGACGGCTCGGGGCCCGGGGCTCCCGGTGGCTCGGCCCACCTCCGAGGCTGGGGCCCCCCAGGCTGACCCCCGGGCACGGGAACCGGGCGGCTCACGCGTGTTTACGCCCACGT
Source organism: Eptesicus fuscus (assembly GCF_027574615.1). Lineage (NCBI taxonomy): Eukaryota > Metazoa > Chordata > Mammalia > Chiroptera > Vespertilionidae > Eptesicus > Eptesicus fuscus. The sequence goes on from NC_072496.1 coordinate 14,539,523, forward strand.
GGCCTGGAAGGTCACGGCCATCAGCGGCGGGGCCGTCTGCCCGCCCCACCTAAATATTTGTGCCTCGGATGTCATTGACAGCGAGCAGGACTCACCACAGGGGTAGCATTTGGAGGAAATTGAATTTCCATCCTTTAACCCCTTCTTGGGGGTGGGGGGAGGAAAAAAGTGCAATCTTTCTTTTGTTTAAAACAAACGGGAATATTTGCTGCTGTGCACACACGGCCGCGGCCACCACGGGGCTGCTGACGGCTCTGTGACCGCCTTCCAGCCTGGCTCGCAGCCGGGTCCGTCCTGCTGCAGGAAACACGCGTGAGCGTGAGCGCTGTCCGGTTAGAACCGCGATGTAAGTGTGGCACCGCGGGAGTCAGGAGAAGCTGCCGTGCCCTGGCTGGCGGCCACGCCCGTGCCCAGTGCTTCTCTCCTGCTGCTCGGCGGTGAAGGCACAAGGAGGGGCAGCCGGCTCACGCCAGGCATCCCTTCTCCAGGCTCCAGCAGCGGGCTCTCTGGCCTCGGCCTCCCCGCTGCAGGCGTTCAGGGAGGGATAGGACCCCCCTTTTCACACCCGACAGAGTTCTCCCCCTGCGCAGAGGAGTCCTCCATCCCCAAGCTCTTCGGGACTCACAAGGCCCCACAGGGACCTTCCTAGCCTCACCTCTCACACTCCCCTCCCGCCGCTCCTGATAAATTACCAAAAAGCGGTGCCCGCACACGTCAGGGGCGTATCCATCGCTGGGGATCTTGTTAAAAACGCAGACGCTGGCTCAGCAGGTCTGGGCGGGGGCCTTGACGATGCATTTCCCGCCGGCTTCCCAAGGAGGCCCACACTTTCAGCAGCAAAGCTCCGAGGCACCGCCGCTGCCCCCGCTGACCCCGGGCCTCTGCACGCTCTGTTCCTTGTGCACGGAGCTGCCTCCTCCCCTTCGGCTCTTCATCTGGCCAACTCCTCACCCTTCAGGTCTCAGCTAGCTGTCGCTTCTTCCGGGAAGCCCTCTCAGATGCTCCTCCTGTCACTAGAACACGCGTAGCAGGTGTATTGGGATTGGCAACTCACACAGGGTGGGCACCATGTCTGACCAGGATGGGCCGTTCATAGTTGTAACAGACGCATCCCACACCGTGTGGATGGGGAAGCTAGTTAGGACACAAAGCAGTTGGTCGGGGAAACGTTCGTGCAGTGGTTCTCACACTTCGTCAGAGCCACCTGGGGGGCTTGTTAACACAGACCCCTGCGCTCCGCCTCAGCCTCCCCGAGTCAGTGGTCCTTGGACGGAGCTTCCAAGTGCGGGTTTCTAGCGAGTTCCCAGGGGCTGCTGGGGCTGGTCGAGGGACCCATTTTGAGGACCAGCCTTCTGTAGCGTAGGACATGCTCAGGTGGTACCTACACGGCACCTACGATGGAGACCAGGCCCTCCCCCCTGCCCACCCCCCACTCCTACTCCAAGAATTATCTACACCCTCAACGATGCTGCGGGGTCCGCCCACTTCTGCGTTAATGCAGGTCCCCGGAGGTGAAGGTGCGGGTTCACTGACGGTGAAGGGAGAGAGACCAACATGCTCTTTATGTCCACTCTTCCTGTTGAAAAATCTTCAAGAGTCTTTGGCTTAGCTTGTGGCCACACTGAGTACAAAACAACGAACACAACAGAATCTCTTGGAAGTCTGAGGATTTTTATGGTCTCAGATTCCCAGTATCAGCCCTCACAGTTCAGAGTTGTAGGGACAGTCAGGAACATTTCCAGAATTTGTACGGACCCTAGAACATCTTCCTGCCGTCCCATGTCTTTGGAAAAGTCAGAAATAGTGAATTTCCTTCTCTCTCCCCGGAAAGGGCGCGCCGTGTTCTGTGGAAGGTTTCCTGTGCTTGCCCGGGGATGCCGAGGGTTCAGCCATGTTGCTCACGACGCTTTCTCTGGCCCATTAATGTGGGTGCCATGCACATGGATGGAGTGACGACAGATAAAAATAGGCGTCCCTTGAATAACACGGAGGAGGCATCCGAGCATCCTGGTCTTTGACACTCACGTCTTCCTTATAGCCATGCCAGGAAATGTGGTCTAGCATCGGCTTTAATTAAATCTCTGGGGAAAACGGGGAGCCGAGCTAAGCTAACCCAGTTCTTCCACTTCTTTGGGGCGCCGTGAGGTCAATCAGAGAAGTGGAGTCACACTTCGCAGCCCGCCTGCCTGCAGCCATCCCACCTGTGAGATCAGACGCAGGCCGCGCCCCGGGGTTTTTAGGTGAACGGACAGCCCGCGTGCTGGTGGGCCGTCCTCCGGGGCCTTCTGCTCCCACTCAGATACACCCATTTGCTTTTTTATTTATTTTTTATATTTGTATTGATTTCAGAGAGGAAGGGAGAGGGAAAGAGAGAGAGAAACATCAATGATGAGAGAGAATCATTGATGAGCTGCCTCCTGCACGCCCCACTACTGGGGATTGAGCCCACAACCCGGGCATGTGCCCTTTACTGGTCTTGAACCTGGGACCCTTCAGTCCACAGGCTGATGCTCTATCCACTGAGCCAAACCAGCTAGGGCTGCTTTTTAAAAATATATGTATTTTTTAATTGATTTTTAGAAAGGAAGGAGAGGGAGCGAGAGAGAGAACCATTGATCGGCTGCCTCCTGCACGCCCCCACTGGGATCGAGCCTGCAACCTGGGCATGTGCCCTGACCGGGAATCGAACGGTGACCTCCTGGTTCGCAGGTCGACGGTTGGGCCATCCATTTGCTTTGCACACCTGCGGTTTACAGATGCGACTTCAATTGTAAAACGGGGGGAAATACATGCCCTCCAGTAAGTGAGTCGTCAGCAGTGAATGAATGAAGCTGAGAGCCGCGCGTGCGTGTAGGGCCGTGTCCTGGAAGGACGTGGGGCCCTGGAGGGGCACGCAGCCTTGCCGTGCTGAGCGGACAGCCGGGGGAGGGCAGGCCAGCCCCCCCGGACGGGCGTCAGCCCTCGCTTGTGTCTTCCAGCTGCAGAACCAGAGCGAGCTGCGGGCGCCCACGGCCGAGAAGGCCGCCTTCTTCCTGGACGCCGCCCTGGCCGCGCGCCGGGGCCACCGGCAGGACTGCGACGAGGACGACCTGCGCAACTCGCACATGCTCTTCACGCTGCACATCTACCAGTACCGCATGGAGAAGAGCGGCAAGGGCGGCAGTAAGTCCCTCCCCCCGCCACCCTCCCCGCGCCCCCACCAGCCTCGCCGCGAAGCCCTCCCCAGGCGGCCGTGACCTGGTCCACGTGGGCGGGTTTCCCAGCCGGGCGCCCCCTCGCCCCCACGTGTGATTCAAGATCGCTGTCGAGTCCGGGCTGACGTTCACCTTTGCCCTGGCCGAGGGGGAAGGGTGCTCTGGTGAAGATAATTTGTGAGTGTCAGTGCCGTGGGCGTGGGGGAGAACAGATAAAAAGGCCAAACAGCTGCTTCGTGGCATCGTTTTGTTCCTAATCCTTGCAGGCACTCACCGTAAAAGACCAGCTTCTATCCACCAGGGCACCTGGCAGTGTGATTAGTCCTTAGCTGGAGTCCGCTGTGTGGGCCCGAAAGGAAGCAGGTTCTGCTTTTTTTAAAAAATATATATTTTATTGATTTTTTTTACAGAGAGGAAGGGAGAGGGAGAGAGTCAGAAACATCGATGAGAGAGAAACATCGATCAGCTGCCTCCTGCACACCCCCCTACTGGGGATGTGCCCGCAACCAAGGTACATGCCCTTGACCGGAATCGAACCTGGGACCCTTGAGTCTGCAGGCCGACGCTCTATCCACTGAGCCAAACCGGCTAGGGCAGGTTCTGCTTTTTAAGTGGCCTGTGGATCAGGCGGTGGAGTAGCCAAGCGGACTCTGGCTGCCTCCCTCCCCAGGCTCCCCCATCGGCGGGGGTTCCCTGTCAGCCCATCGCAGTCCCTGTGGCAGCTGCACGGCCAGGCCCTCCGGGCTGTCTGCAGCGCGCGCTGACCGTGGGCCGCGCTCTGGCCTTGACTGCCAGGCGTGTCTGTCCAGGCTCCCCGGCTGGTGCCAGCCCTTCGCCGAGTTCCTCAGCTGGGACCTGGGACCAGGGCAGGTGTGGGCGCGGCGGGGCTGCCGGGCAGCGGCTCTCCCCGTCTCTCAGTGCCCGCCTCTGCGGGGCTTTCACACCACGGCGGCGGGGCCCGGGGCTCTCGGAAGGATTGTCACAAGGATGCTTGATGCCCGTGGCCCCCTGAGGAGAGGAACCCTGGGGGCTGGAAACTGCGAGCTAATGGACTGACACGGAGGGAGGCCATCAACTGGCCTGGTTGGAGGTGGAGCCTGGAACTAAGACAGCCCCCTGGGATCTGGGGGTGGGCCCCCCAACTTCTCACAAGTCTCCTTGTTGCCCGGAGTCTTGCAGGCCAGGATCCTGGAGGTGGCTCTAGGCCAGGCGTCCTCAAACCACGGCCCGCGGGCCACATGCGGGTGTTTTTGCCGTTTTGTTTTCTTACTTCAAACTAAGGTATGTGCAGTGTGCATAGGAATTTGTTCATAGTTTTTTTTAAACTATAGTCCGGCCCTCCAACGGTCTGAGGGACAGTGAACTGGCCCCCTGTTTAAAAAGTTTGAGGACCCCTGCCCTAGAGTCTAGGGGGTGCCTGCTGCCCCCACGTGGGAGCTCTTCCCTCTCCCATCTCAGCGCCTCCGTTGACCTAGGCCAGTGGTCGGCAAACTCACTAATCAACAGAGCCAAATATCAACAGTACGACGATTGAAATTTCTTTTGAGAGCCAAATTTTTTAAACTTAAACTTCTTCTAACGCCCACTTCTTCAAAATAGACTCGCCCAGGCCGTGGTATTCTGTGGAAGAGCCACACTCAAGGGGCCAAAGAGCCGCATGTGGCTCACGAACCACAGTTTGCCGACCACGGACCTAGTCGTTCCTCCTTTGTTCCTGCTCCTTGGCGGTGGTTTTAATTCCGCTTTCATGAGGCATAGTTTATACGCAGTGACACCCTTGCTGTGTGTCCTTGGGTGAGTTTGGGGAAATCTGTGCGGTTGTGTGACCAGCACCGCTATTGAGATCTAGAGCGAAGCCCCCACATCCAGTTTCCTGGGGACCCTGCAGTCCGCCCCTGTGCGGCCTAGGCAACTCGGATCGGATAGTTTTCCTCAATCCAGAAGATCAGACAAGTGGAACCATGTGTCTCCTGGGTGGCCTTGGGGTCTGGTCCTTTCATGTAGCTTTTGGGATCCATCCACGTTGTTGCCTGTACGAGTCGTCCGCTTATTCTTCTTGCTGCCACTCACGCAGCTTTGACGGGGCCTGAAGTCGTGTCCTGGACCCCTGTCCCCGGGCCTGAAGTCTCAGCGTGGGCCTGACCTGGGCTGGAGTCCCGTTCCCTGAGGCTGGCTCCATGGCTCTGACCCTCAGCCGCGGCCCCCTGCGCTGGCCCTCCCTGTCATGCCCTGGGCACCGGGGAGGCGGGCCATCGGGGTCTCTCTTGGCAACCAGCGTGGGGGTGGTGGTGGGCATTATATGGGGTAAACGGGAATCTCTCAGGGAAATGGGTCCTCAAGGAGCTCACACCACGTACACCAGGCGTGCGGAACCTCTCCTGCCCAGGGCCATGTGGGTATTTATAACGTTTCTCGGGCCATACGCCGTTATCAGCTTAGACATCAGCCTGCTGTATTTGGTCAGGCGTTGAATTCACGCACCCCTAATGCCTTGGCAGGGCCAGGCCAGATGAATTTGCAGCCTTATATGGCCCACAGGCCAGATGTTTCCCACCCCGATGCACAGCAACCTTCTTCTTTTTAATATATATTTTTATTGTTTTCAGAGAGGAAGAGAGAGGGAGAGAGAGAGATAGAAACATCCGTGATGAGAGAGGATCATGGATTGGCTGCCCCCTGCTCGCCCCACACTGGGGATCAAGCCCACAACCCGGGCATTGAACCGGGGACCCGTCAGTCCGCAGGCCGACCCTCTGTCCACTGAGCCAGCCCGGCTAGGGCTAGAATAACTTTCTTAAAGAAGGAAACGACGAGGATTAGGAGAGAGGTGAGAGGGCCCAGACCTTCACATCAGGACAGAGTTTCCCTGACAACCGGGAGCCGCCGGAAGTCCTGCCCTCCACGCCGTCTGTGGCCGGTGTCTCGGCCGCGCGCACGTGGGAGTCTGAGAAGTGGTTATTTACTCTTTTAAGCTGTTAATAATAATAATAATAATAATAATAATAATAGGCAGAGCCTGCAGCGAATCCGGGTCCTCCCAGCAAAGGGTGCCTCGCCGGAGGCCTGAATCTCGGGCCAGTGGCTGCACAGGCGCCGAGGGGAGCGCCGGGGAGGCGGCCCTCGGGGGGCACAGACCTCGCTGCGGCAGCTCTGCTCTGGCTCCTCACTCCGTGCCTCCTGGTTCTGCTCTCCGTTCGGAATCGGAAAGTAGGGAGGACTCTTGAAAGCAGAGAAGCCGCTAACGAGACTGTTTCAGCCGTAAGAACTTAAAACTCGGCCTCCACGGAAGGGCCGGCTCGGACATTCCCTAACCCGACAGTACTTAACCCACCCTGGGTGCCGGCCAAATATTTAACCTCTCCCTCGTCTTGTTCCTATTGCTACGCTGTGGGCGCGAATTGCTCTTAAATCATCAATTCAGGGTAAAGAGAAAGGCACGTGCCGTTAATGGCTCCCCACACTTCTTCGGTGTCCCTCACCGTCTGCAGAGGAGCGCCAGGAAGGGCGGGGGCCAGGCGCACGTGGGGTGAGCCCCGAGCCCCCGGAGGTGCCCCTGCCGGCCACGCGCCTGGCTGCAGGGAAGGGGGGTCAGGCCAGAATGCACGCCCCCAGCCCACGGCTCGCTTGGCGCCTGTGCATTCAAATCTGTGTAACCTGTAATGAGGAGGTTCGGAGTGTTTTCAACATGGACATGTTGTTTACTTGTGTGTAGGGAATAACCCCTGTGGGCCTGGCATTCAGACTCAATGAAGGGGGCGTTGATTAACTCGCCACCTGCCCGGAGGCAGAGAGCAGCGGGTCGCGGTCCGCTGGCCCTGGGGAGCGGAGATGACGGGTTCAAAGAGGTCTCCGGGGCTGGAGCTAAGCACCCGTGAGCACGCGCCTGAGTCTTATACACACGTGTGGGTGTTATACACGCACAGATCCACACTGAAGTAGACAGACTGACGTGTGCTAAACGTGTCCAGTCAGGATGGGAAGGGAAGTTCCATGTGGGCGTGTCACTGCTCTGCACGTGCACTAGGTCACGCTTAGAATATTCCCCTGGTTTACAGAGTCCGCGGCGCATTAGTGGGACCGACTCTTCACCCGGCACGGAGACCCCCCGCCCCGCTTTGCTAATCTGTCCAGGCTGCGGACCCCCTGGGAAGTCCAGCTCTGGAGAAGGGACCCTAAGCAGCCGCCCTGTGCTGTATTGTGGACAATGAGTGACTTCCTCTGTCGTCCAGTTGAGCTGCGTTTCCGAGAGAGAGAGACCGGCCCGTCACCTGTGATTCAGAGACACACCCGTCTGCAGCGCAGCCAGGCGTCACTCAGTAATTGAGGGACTTAGTTTAAAGAGGGAAATCATGCAAAATGGTCCGTGCATGTCATCAACATGTTATTGCAACGTACGGCACACGCACGCGCCTCCGTCCTCGGTCTTCCGATCCGGGGCGGGGCCTCCTCTCTGAGGTGCTTTTTCAGATTGAGGCCCTGCCTCTCATATACACATTCATGTTCACCGTCTGGTCTGTGCTTCACATTTCTTCTAAGTGACTCAGGAGCTTCAAGTGCCCTGTGCAGCCCACTGGAGAGACTTGCTCTAGATTCCTAACATGTTTTCCACTCTGTAATTTTCCATTCACACCTATTTAGCATCTTTTTCTAAAAAAAAAAATAAAAAAAAAAACACTCATTTTTATCACATCTTTCCAAAGCACTGGATTTAGTTTAGAAACATTAGTCTTTACATAATCTTGTTACTGCTTTACATAATACATGATTATATTTTGCTAGAGGCCCGATGCATGAAATTCGTGCACTCGGGAGGGTCCCTCAGCCTGGCCCGCACCCTCTCGCAGTCTGGGAGCCCTCGGAGGATGTCCAACTGATGTCCGCGGGCAGCGGGCCTAAGCCAGCAGTCAGACATCCCCAGCACTGCCACGGAGCCGGGAGAGGCTCCTACCACCACGGATGTGCTCACCAGCCATGAGCCCGGCTTCTGGCTGAGCGGCGCTCCCCCTGTGGGAGCGCACTGACCACCAGGGGGCAGCTCCTGCATTGAGCGTCTGCCCCCTGGTAGTCAGTGTGCATCATAGCAACCGGTTGTTCCACCGTTGAGCTGAAATTGGCCCTCTGACATCCCCCAAGGGATCCTGGATTGCAAGAGGATGCAGGCCAGGCCGAGGGACCCCACCAGTGCACAATCGGGGTAGGGAGGGACCCGGGAGGTTGGCCAGCTGGGGAGGAACTGCAGGAGGGCTCCAGGGCATGTCTGGCCCATCTTGCTTAGTCCTGATCGGCCAGACCCCAGCAGTAAACTAACCTACTGGTCGGAATGTCTACTCCCTGGTGGTCACTGCACGTCATAGCGACTGGTGAACCGGTTGATTGTCTGCCCCCAGGTGGTCAGTGCATGTCATAGCGAGCGTTGAGTGGCCTTAGCATATCATTAGCATATTGTGCTTTGATTGGTTGAATGGCCGACCGGCCAACAGGACACTTAGCATGTTAGGCTTTTATTATATAGGATCTCTAATGCCAAGTGAAAGAGGCATGATTAGATTGAGGGAGAAGCCCAGCTGACCTAGAGCTCATTTGTGGGGAGAAAAAGTGCACATGCTCAGTAGGAGACACAGCCTCGGCGTGTGTGGTCGCTGTGGAGAGCGCTGGTGCACCTGGCCAGGTGACAAGGTGGGGGTTCCCGAACTTTGCTGCCATGAGAATCGCGTGGAGAGCTGTTCAGTGACTCCCAGTGCCCGGGTCACACTCCATCAGTCACATTGGAAGGCGTGGAGTGGGCGCCAGGCATCCGGGTTATTATTATTATTATATTTTTAATAAAGAGGCTAAGACTCCATGTCTAATTATAATAGCACTTCTTTTAAAAAAATATTTTTATTGATTTTAGAGAGGAAGGGAGGGGGCAGAGGAAAGGAGAGGCAGAGAGAGAGAGAAACATTAATGATGAGAGATTCATGGATCGGCTGCCTCCTGCACGCCCCACACTGGGGATCGAGCCCACAACCCAGGCATGTGCCCTGACCCAGAATCGAACCGTGACCTCCTGGTTCACAGGTCGAAGCTCAACCAGAGCCACGCCGGCCAGGCCATATGTGTTATTCTTCAAGGTTCCCAGGTGATGCCAAAGGGCAGCAAAAGTTGAAACCACTGGGTTAGGGGAGGGAGGTGAAGCGTTCCATGCTTCATAGATAGCTCGGGCTTCCGCCTTACACTCAGCACTCAACGTCTATGCGACCTCAGGCCGTTTACGTAACAGCTGGCACCTCGGCTTCCTCATCTGTGCACGGGAGCCGGTTCTGGCATTCCCGGTCCTTGTCGGAATGGAGTGATGGCAGGAGAACTTAGCGTTTCCTGGCACCTGCAGGCGGTCGGTGAGCACCGGGGACAGTGGCTGGGGGTGGGCAGGGTTGTATGTTGCTCTGTGGGGCGAGTACACCTGTGAGGAGTTTGGTTCGGCCAAAGTCGACTTAAAATATCTGTATTGGATGATAGACAGGATTCCTCAGGGCAGACTGAGCCATGTTCCTTTAGCCCTGCACCTGTGGCCCCCAAATCGCGCAAGTCTCCGAGGAACCTGCTGTGAGGCGTCACCGTTTCATTCGTGGCTCCCAGAGCTGCCCTCTGGGCCACCTACAGTGACGTGATCCTGCTCCCAGCCCACGGCCGTGTCCCTTCCAGCTGAAAGGCGCTGTGAGATTCAGAATTCTGCGACCACGACCCTCCCACGGGCGGAGCAGCGCCGCTTTCCGCCGTCTGCCCGGCCTCTCCGTCCGAGCCCTGCAGGTGTGGTGACGGGCGTTTTGTGACGTCCCGCAGCACAGCCACACGGCGCCTTTGTTCTCTGCTGTTTTACGACCTGCACCTCACGCACTCGGTTGCATCACCTCAGACGGCCTGAAAGTCCAAATTGGCCCGGCTTTGCCCTTTAATCTGCGGTGCACGTGGAATATCCGAGTCCTCCTGTCTGCAGACTAGTAATTACGCTGCAAAACGGATGCTGTTTTGCTTCAAAAATAACTATTTTCCTTGCACAGTGCCGCGACCTGACCTTGCAGGACAGGAAACGGGATGAAAGAGAAGGAGCACAGGGCATCCTCTCTTTTAAGGATGTTTTGCTGGACATACTGGGAGGCAAACAAAGCATCCCGCCCTGAGTGTGAGGCGTTCTGTGCCGTGGACGCGCCAGGTAACGAGAGCCGGGAAGGAGCGCGCCTGCGGCCAGCCTTCACCTCCCTCGCCTTCTGGGCAGGAGAGGTGGAAACTGAGGGTGGAGTGGGGAGAGCCGAGGTTAGGGCCAGGACCCAGGTTCCCGGTGATCTCGCCTGCAGCATGAACCCTCACGCTCCACGTCAGCGCCGTCATGTGGCTCCGCCTGCAGCTCGGCGGATGCCCAGACACGGCCCCGTGCCCGGCACGTCCACCAGGACCCAGACAGCCACACCCACCCCTGCGTCGGCTTTCTCTACCGAGCCCGGTCCGCCGTGCCCCCACCGGCCGGGTGCCCACAGAAAGCTCCCGTGGCTCCCTCTGCCGTGTCCCTGCCACACAGAAGGGGGAAGGCGGGGGAACCAGGAAGCTGCGGGGGTGGGCGAGGTGCGAGGTGTGAGCTGGGCACCTGGGCGGGTGGGGATGCCGAGGCCTGGGGAGCGAGAGGGGGGAGGTCGGGTGTATAATCTGGTGAGATTTGTTGTACGTGGGCACCCAGAAACCAGCACCACAATCTATAGAGGGCACATGCTCATCACCCCAAAAGTTCCGGGACCTTTGCGATCACTCCCTCCAGCTCCCCTCCCTCCTCCCTGCCACCCGCAGGCACCACTGACGGCTTTAGTTCCTCTACGTTCGTTTTCATTCCCAGGATCCTACACAAATGGGGTCTAATCTGGGCTGTCCTCGGTGTGTTTCGGCACTTCGCACACTTGCTGGGAGATGGGGTCATTCTGTGGCACGTGTGTGTCCCTGGTTCAGTCACGTATGTCTCTGAGGGGCAGCCCACCGTCCGGGCGGACGGGCCACCCTTTGCCTGCCCACCTGTGGGTGGGCGTTGGCGCGGTTTCACGCGTTGGCTCGGAGAGGCGGTGTCCGGTCCTGGGCCTTCACCCGGGCCTGAAGCACAAGTGCTCACGGGCAAGTTTCTTAACTTTCCTAAGCGTCTGTGTTCTCACTGACGAAGAGGACGGGGGTGTTGGCTTCCGGTCTTACCACGGGAACCGCAGGAGGCCGTCTGTGCCGTGCCTGGCGCGCGGCGGACGCTCAGCTGACACGTGGGCTCTTGCTCCTCGGCGCCGGCTTTGCCGCTGCCTGGTGTGACCCTGAGTTAGAACCCGGTGACCCCGAGCTCCGGTCGGAGCCTCTGTGATGGTCCCGCCTGGTCGTTCAGGTTCCAACTGGATCCGTTTCAGGACCCTGCTGCCCACCGACACACCGTTCTCCTTCTAGGCATTTCCGTGCCGCAGTCCCACCCGGTCCCCCCACAGGCATTCCCCGTTCGTTCACAGGAGAATCGGGAGATGGTAGAAGGTCGGCGACGTGTGCCGGACGGAATTTAAGGGAGCCATGGCGTTGGTCGCCCGGCGTGATTTTGTTGGGGTTTCCCACTAGACCAGTGGTCGGCAAACCGCGGCTCATGAGCCACGTGCGGCTCTTTGGCCCCTTGAGCGTGGCTCTTCCACAAAATACCACGTGCGGGCGCGCACGTACATTGCGATTGAAACTTCGTGGCCCGTGCGCAGAAGTCGGTTTTCGGCCTGGGCGAGTCTATTTTGAAGAAGTGGCGTTAGAACACTCAAGGGGCCAAGGAGCCGCACGTGGCTCGCGAGCCGCGGTTTGCCGACCACTGCACTAGACCATGAATGTCAACCTTTCGCTTTCTCTTCTCTTTTTCCCCTCGGACTCCCCGAGGAGCTACCTGAAGGACAGGTGAGTGTCTGCCAGACCCTAACCCCTTCCCTTGTCCTCTCTCCCCGACAGTGTCCGGGGGCCGCAGCCGCCTGCACCTCATCGACCTGGGCAGCTGCGTGAAAGCGCTCAGCAAGAACCGGGACGGCGGCGCGGGGCTGTGCCTGTCCCTGTCCGCGCTGGGCAACGTCATCCTGGCCCTCGTCAACGGCAGCAAGCACGTCCCCTACAAGTAAGCTGGCTCCGCGCGGAGGGCGGGCGGGGACCGCGTGTTAGTTCAGGGCCAGAAACCCGTCTTCGCTGACAGCCGTGGGGTGCGTGACCCTCCAACGTCAGAAACGACGGAAATGCTGGCATCTACCCCGTCCTGGCTCAGGAAACAGGGAATCCTCTCAGCTGAGGTCTCCAGTCACCGCTGCCCTTGGGGGCACCGTGCCCGTTGTACGGACGCACCTCCTTCGTGGTGATGAGAGCAGGGGCTGGCGACGGGCTGGCCCGTCCCTTAGGACGAGGGCTGCCAGATTTAACCAATGACACTGCTGGCTGCCACGTTAAATTTCAGATGAACAGCCAATCGCTGTTAGTATAATTGTGCCGCCCAGAGTTGCATGAGGTATGTGGGAATCCTGTGTTTTATCTAAAAAGCCGACGGAGCAGAGCTTATAAAATCGTCTTGTGCAAATGCGTTTCCCACGATCAGGGTTCCTCCCCTCTTTCTGAGCGTAAACGGGGGTGCAGCTGTACCTCTGACCTAAAGCTCACGGGCGTGTCTCGGGGTGAGGTAATGCGTGGGGAAGGTTTTTGTGGAGTTTAGAGCACTGTGACCTGTGGCCAGCAAGACTAATCGCGGTGCGCCGTCCTCGTCTGCTCAAACGGAAATTCCACCTGCTGACGCGGCTGCCATGAGGGTTAAGCAAACATACATGGGATCATGGTTTCAGTCTGTGAAATCCTCAGACTGGGAGTTACTGATGTGTGGGCGGGAGGAGGTCAGCCAGGCAGCGTATGCCACGGGGACTGAGACGCGGGTCCATGCTCCAGTCCTCTCGCGCCTCTGCCCTCGGGGGATGCCAGCAGTGCCTCACTCTCCACCAGGATCGCGTGGACGGGCGGCAGGAGCTTAACCGGCAACTTCGATTCTTAAATTTGGAGTCCTGCTTGGATAAACCTGGACATGGTTTCCCCAGCCCTTTTCTATGAGAACAAATTCAAGTTGAAGGTTTATGAAGTTTTATCCAATATTATTTCTACAGTTGAATATGCTCAACTTGTGAGAGAGAGAGAGAGAGAGAGAGAGAGAGAGAGAGAGAGAGAGAGAGGGAGGGAGAAAGAGAGAGAAGGAGGAGGAGGAGGAGGAGGAGGTGGAGGAAGAGGAAGGGAGGGAGGGAGGGAGGGAGGGAGGAAGGAAGGAAGGAAGGAAAGGAAGAGGGAGGAAAGGAAAAAGGAAGGAGGAAGGAAGGAAAGGAGGGAGGGAGGAAGGAGGAAGGAAGGAAGGAAGGAAGGAAGGAAGGAAGGAAGGAAGAGGGAGGGAAGGAAGGAGGAAGGAAGGAAAGGAGGGAGGGAGGGAGGAAAGAGGAAGGAAGGAAGGAAGGAAGGAAGAAGGGAGGAAGGAAGGAAGGAAGGAAGGAAGAAGGGAGGAAGGGAGGAAGGAAGGAGGGAGGGAGGAAGGAAAGAAGGAGGGAGGGAAGGAAGGAAGGAGGGAGGGAGGAATGAGGAAGGAAGGAAGGGAGGAGGAAGGAGGGAAGGAAGGGAGGAAGGAAGGAAGAAGGGAGGAAGGAAGGAAAGAAGGGAGGGAGGGAGGAGGAAGGGAGGGAGGAAAAGGAAGTGCTGTTTTGGTACTGTCAGGGTGGAGACCTTGGAAAGAGAGTTATTGACCCTAGTTGGTTTCCATGTCCATGAAAATGGGAACGTGTCTATTACTGCAGTAACTTAAATGATAATAATGCAGATAAAATTCAAAATACCACCCTGTGAGGTCGCCGATTAAGTGTTTCACTCCTTTCTCTCCCCCGTTGTTTCTGCAGAGTGACATGCTTTTATGATTTCAGTGAGTATTTGTGGACTGGATGCTGGGCAGGATGGATGGCTCTGAGCCTATGCAGTCGCTTTTGCTTTAGATGAAGGGACTTCCTTTTGGTGAGAGTCGGGCTTCATTATAAACAAACAGGGAAACAGGAAGAACTGTCTTTAGCCCGGCCGGCACGGTTCGGTAGCTGAGCCCCGACCTTTGAACCAGGAGGTCAGGGTTCGATTCCTGGTCAGGGTCAGGGCACATGCCCAGGTTGTGGGCTCCATCCCCAGTGGGAGGCGTGCAGGAGGCAGCCGATCGATGATTCTCATCATTGATGTTTCTCTCTCTCGCTCCCGCTCCCTTCCTCTCTGAAATCAATATATATATATATGTTGTTCTTTAGCTAGTTCAAGTAGTTCCAGGTTTCTGGTTCACTTAAACACATTTCGCACCAGCCAGCCACCGCGACCAGCCCCGTCCCTGGGGAGGGCCGAGAAGTGTGAGGCTCCGTTCTGGGCAGGCGTCTGTCTGGCTCGCGCCTGCGCTCTGGCTCGGAGGGAGGGGGATCACAGCGTTCCCACGCCTGAAGCAGGGCGGGCTTGGCCTGACTGCCGTGGTGAGCGGACACGGCCACCGCGCTGGCCCAGCCACCAGGCCTCCTGGGGAACCTCGCGGGCCGCCCGTGGCCCGACGCTCTGCCGTGGCCCAGAGCCAGCCCGGTGTGTGCACAGGGGTTAGTCAGCGAGGAACTGCCCTCTGCAGAGGCACAGGAAGACAAGGCGGGATCTCCTCAAACCCCCAGCCCGTCCGTGGCGGTCACACAGCTCTGCCTTCCGGAGCGGCAGAGATTGGCGGTTCCGAGCCCAGGCTGCCGTCTGCTGGGCCGGTCCAGCTCTGAGGACTGTCCTCTGCCCAGCGTGGGAGGGTGCTCAGCCCGAGGGGGGCCCGGATTTCTTCCATCTGTTCCGTTGGGCTCTACAGCCACGTTATGCAGCATCCGGAACACCGCCAAGGTGCAGGCAGCTCTTAGAGGGGAGTTTCCTGGTAGCTGCTGCTCACTCACAGGAGAAGAGCAGAAAGCCAGGCTCCAGCTCTGTGACCTGCCCCACCCTCCACCATCCAGGAAGACCCACTCCCTCTCCCCTGTCACCCTGCAGCTCTGTGACCCACCCCCACCCTCCACCACCCAGGAAGACCCACTCCCTCTCCCCTGTCGCCCTGCAGCTCTGTGACGCCCCCACCCTCCACAGCACCCAGGAAGACCCACTCCCTCTCCCCTGTCACCCTGCAGCTCTGTGCGAAACCGCGTCATGTGCTTGCTTCTGGGAATTAACGGGAATCCGCCCAGAGGGCACATAGCTGTCCCTTCTCTTCATCCCGGGACCAGACTCTGTGGTGTGAGCAGGACGGGAAGCGAGGTGGATGCCTTAGCTGTCCTGGTGGCGCCCCCTCCCGCCCCCTGGCACTTTGGGTGCCCTGGGTGGTGCTGACTTTGCAGATGACCCCGCCTTTGTAGATGACAGATGCAGGTTCCCAGCGTGGCCATCGCACCTCCCAGGCCTGCTGGCCAGTCCGAGCGCCATGCATCGGCCCTGCATGGTGAGACCCTTCAGAAGAGCATTCGGAGGCAGGAGACCACCCGGGGCTCCCACCCCTAGTCGGTCCTGCACCGACAGGCTGCACAGGTGCCCTGAACTGGGGGGGCCCTGTCTGGGGGAATCTGCTGTAGTCCTGAGCGGCTTGGGGTGCATTTGCACGTTCCCTCCATCGCTCATTACCGCCATTTGCTGTTCCTCCCGCCTCTTGGCACTGAGGTCACAGGCGTCTCCCCATTAGGTTAGAAAACTAAGCTGAGGCAATAAAAGCAATTCCCACCCCCACGGCCAGCACTGGAGCCGGTCCCCGGCGGGGCCGCCCACAGAGCTGTCCG